>NC_073256.2:87885000-90285000 GCF_029289425.2 Pan paniscus | reverse complement strand
GGTATGCCATTGTCCTCTGGTTTCCTTTTTGTTTGTTGAGAGTTGTTGAAGCCAACTCTCAGTCTATTATTGCTCCTTTGAAGTCCTTCTGTCTTTTTCTTTGAATACTTTTAAGATTTTCTTTATTTTATACTTTTAAACATTTGAGTATGCAGTGCCTAAGTGTAGTTTGTTTAACTATTCTGATATAGCTTTTTAGCACTTCTTAAGTCTGTAGCTGGGTGTCTTTGATTAGTCTTCGAAAATCCTCACTCACTACCTCTTCAAATATTGTATCTGTCCCATTTTTTCTCACACTTTAATTTCTACAACTCCCATTCTATATATGTAAAAACTTTTCTCAATAGCCCTTTTACCTCTAATGCTGTTTTTTAAATTTTCCACCCTTTTTCTGTCTCTACTTCAGCCTATTTTCTTCCGATCTATCTTCTGATAGTCTAATTCCCTCTTCAACTCTCTCTAATGTGTTGTTATGCCCATCCCATGAAGTCTTAATTTTAGTCACTGAATATTTTTCATTTTGGAATTTTCATTAGCTCTTTTAGTGCTTTTCAGTCTTTTGCTAAATTTCCCAATTATTTTGTATTTTTTAAATTTTTTGAACATATTAAATATAGTTAAAGTACAGGTCTGTTAACCATTATTTAAAAAATGGTATCTTGGGTCAGGCCCAGGGCCCCTGCTGCTCTGTGCAGCCTTAGGACATGGCACCCTATGTCCTAGGCATGGCTAACAGCAGCCAAAGTATATAGCTCAGGCCACTGTTTCAGAGGGTGCAAGCCCCAAGCCTTGGCAGCTTACAGGTGGTGCTCAGCCTGCAGGTGCACAGAAGTCAAAAATTGAGGTTTGGGAACCTCCACCTAGATTTCAGAAGATGTACAGAAATGCCTGGATGTCCAGGCAGAAGTCTGCTGCAGGGACAGAACCCTCATGGAGAACCTCTGCTGGAGCAACATGGAAGGGAAATGTGAGGTTGGAGCCCCCACACAGAGTCCCCACTGGGACACTGCCTAGTGGAACTGTGAGAAGAGGGCCACCATCCTCCAGACCCCAGAACAGTAGTTTCATCAACAGGTTGCACTGTGTACCAAAAAAGCTACAGGGCACTCAATGAAAGCCCACAAAGGAGCTGCCCAAGGCTGTGAAAGCCCACCCCTTGCATCAGTGTGCCCCATATTTGAAACATGGAATCAAAGGAGATCATTTTGGAGATTCAAGATGTAATAACTGCCCTGCTGGATTTTGGACTTAACGTGGGGCCTGCAGCCCCTTTGTTTTGGACAATTTCTCCCATTTGGAATGGGAACATTTATCCAATGTCTGTGCACCCATTGTATCTTGTAAGGAACTAACTTGCTTTTTGATTTTACAGACTTATCGGCAGAAAGGGCTTGCTGTCTCTCAGATGAGACTTTGCACTTGGACTTTTGGGTTAATTCCAGAATGAGTTAAGACTTTGGGGTAATGTTACTGTTGGGAAGGCATGATTATGTTTTGAAATGTAAGAAAGACATGAGATTTGGAGGGGCCATGGGCAAAATGATATGGTTTGGCTCTGTGTTCCCACCCAAATCTCATCTCAAATTGTAATTCCCATGTTTTCTGGGAGAAACCTGGTGGAAGGTAATTGAATCATGAGGGCAGTTTCCCTTATGCTGTTCTCATGATAATGAGTGAGTTCTAATGAGATCTGATGATTTTATAAGGGGTTGTTCCCCCTTCTCTTGCTCTCTCACACTTTCCTGCCACCTTGTAAAGAAGGTGCTTGCTTCCCCTTGCACTCTGATTGTAAGTTTCCTAAGGCCTCTCCAGCCATGTGGAACTGTGAGTCAAACCTCTTTCCTTTATAAACTACACAGTCTCGGATATTTCTTTATAGCACTGTGAAAACGGACTGATACAAGAATGAACAAAACCTCCAAGAAAGATGGGATTATGTAAAGAGACTGAAGCTATGACTGATTGGGGTACCTGAAAGAGATGGGAAGAATGGAACCAAGTTGGAAAACTTACTTCAGGATATCATCCAGCAGAACTTCCTCAACCTAGCAAAACAGGCCAACATTCAAATTCAGGAAATATAGAGAATCCCAGTAAGATACTCCACAAGAAGATCAACCCCAAGACATATAATCATCAGATTTGCCAAGGTCAAAATGAAAGAAAAAATGTTAAGGGCAGCCAGAGACAAAGGCCAGGTCACCCACCAAGAAAGCTCATCAAACTAACAGTGGCCCTGTCAGCAGAAACTTTACAAGCCAAAAGAGATTGGGGGTCAATATTTAACATTCTTAAAGAAAATAATTTCCAACCCAGAATTTCATATCCAGCCAAACTAAGCTTCCTGAATGAAAGAGAAATAAGATCCTGTTCCAGACAAGCAAATGCTGAGCGAATTTATCACCACAAGGCCTGCACTGCAAGAGTTCCTGAAGGAAGCATTAAATATGGAAGGGAAAATCCATTACCAGTCACTACAAAAACACACTGAAGTACACAGACCAGTGACACTATGAAGCAACCCCATGAACAAGTCTGCAAAATAACCAGCTAGCATCATGATAACAGGATCAAATTCACATATAATAATACTAACCTAAATGTAAATGAGCTAAATGCTCCATTTAAAAAACACAGAATGGCAAGCTGGATGAACAGCCAAGACCCATCAGTATGCTATATTTAAGAGACCCATCTCTCATGCAAAGACAAACATAGGCTCAAAATAAAGGAAAGGAGAAAAATCTACCAAGCAAATGGCAAACAGAAAAAAAAGCAGGGTTGTGATCCTAGTTTCTGAAAAAAACAGACTTTAAACAAACAAAGATATTCCCCTTCCTGTGTCCATGTGATCTCATTGTTCAATTCCCACCTACGAGTGAGAATATGCGGTGTTTGGTTTTTTGTTCTTGCGATAGTTTACTGAGAATGATGGTTTCCAGTTTCATCCATGTCCCTACAAAGGACATGAACTCATCATTTTTTATGGCTGCATAGTATTCCATGGTGTATATGTGCCACATTTTCTTAATCCAGTCTATCATTGTTGGACATTTGGGTATGTATACATATGTAACTAACCTGCACAATGTGCACATGTACCCTAAAACTTAAAGTATAATTAAAAAAAAAAACAAAAGAAAAAAAAAAAAAACAAAGATCAATAAAAACAAAGAAGGGCAGAATTCTCAACCCCAAAACAACAGAATATATATTCTTCTCATTGCCATATGGCACTTACTCTAGAATTGATCACATAATCAGAAGTAAAACATTTCTCAGCAAATGTAAAAGAACTGAAATCGTAAGAGTTTCTCAGACCACAGTGCAATCAAATTAGAACTCAAGATTAAGAAATTCACTCAGAACCACACAACTACATGGAAACTGAACAACATGCTCCTGAATGACTCCTAAGTAAATAATGAAATTAAGGCAGAAATCAAGAAGTTCTTTGAAACTAATGAGAACAAAGACATAGTGTACCAGAATCTGTGGGATGCAGCCAAAGCAGTGTTAAGATGGAAATTTATACCACTAAATGTCCGTATCAAAAAGCTAGAAAGATCTCAAGTTAACAACCTCACATCTCAACTAAAAGAACTAGAGAGCCAAGAGCAAACAAATCCCCAAAACTAGAAGAAGACAAATAACCAATCAGAGCTGAACCAAAGGAGATACAGACACAAAAAACACCCTTCAAAAAATCAATGAATCCAGGAGTTGATGTTTTGAAAAAAAATAATAAAATAGATAGACCACTAGCTAAACTAATAAAAGAGAGAAGAATCAAATAAACACACTCAGAAATTATAAGGGGGATACCACCACTGACTCCACAGAAATACAAGCAACCATCAGAGAATACTATAAACACCTCTATGCACATAAACCAGAAAATCTAGAAGAAATGGATACATTCCTGGTCACATACACTCTCCAAAGACTGAAACAGAAAGAAATTGAATCCCTGAATAGATGAATAATGAGTTTTCAAATTGAGGCAGTAATAGCCTACCAACCAGAAAAAGCCTAGGACCAGATGGATTCACAGCTGAATTCTACCAGAGGTACAAGAAGATCTGGTACCATTTCTACTGAAACTATTCCCAAAAATTGAAAAGGAGGGACTCCTCCCTAACTCATTCTATGAGGCCAACATCATCCTAATACCAAAACCTGGCAGAGATACAATAAAAAAAGAAAACTTCAGGCCAATATCCTTGATGAACTCAATGCAAAAGTCCTCAAAAAAAATGCTGGCAAACCAAATTTAGCAGCACATCAAAAAGTTTATCCACCACGATCAAGTAGGTTCATCCCTGGAATGCAAGGTTGGTTCAACATATGCAAATCAATAAATGTAATTCATAACATAAACATAATTAAAAACAAAAAAAAACACATGATTATCTCAATGAATGCAGAAAAGGCCTTTGATAAAATTCAGCATCCCTTCATGTTAAAAAACTCTCAATAAACCAGGTTTTGAAGGAATATACCTCAAAATAATAAGAGCCACATATGAAAACCCCACAGCCAATATCATACTGAATGGGCAAAAGCTGGAAGCATCCCCCTTGAAAACTGGCACAAGACAAGGATGCCCTCTCTCACCATGCCTATTCAACATAGCATTGGAAGTTCTGGCCAGGGCAATCAGGCAGAGAAATAAAGCATATTCAAATAGGAAAAGAGGAAGTCAAATTATCTTTGTTTGCAGGTGACATAACCCTAAATCTAGAAAACCCCATCATCTCAGCACAAAAGCTTCTTAAGCTGATAAGCAACTTTGGCAAAGTCTCAGGATATAAAATCAATGTGCAAAATTTACTAACAGAATAGAGAACTCAGAAGTAAGACCACACACCTACTACTATGTGATCTTTGACAAACCTGACAAAAACAATGGGGAAAGGATTCCCTATTTAATAAATGGTGCTGGGAAAACTGGCTAGCCATATACAGAAAATTGAAACTGGACCCCTTCCTTACACAATATATAAAAATTAACTCAAGATAGATTAAAAACTTAAATATAAAACCCAAAACTATAAAAACCCTAGAACAAAATCTAGGGAATACCATTCAGGACATAAGCATGGGCAAAGATTTCATGACAAAAACTCCAAAAGCAATTGCAACAAAAGCAAAACTTGACAAATGGGATCTAATTAAACTAAAGATCTTCTGCACAGCAAAAGAAGCTATCATCAGAGTGAACAGACAGCCTACCGAGTGGGAGAAAATTTTTGCAATCTATCCACTTGACATAGGACTAATATCCAGAGTCTACAAGGAACTTAAATTTACAAGATAAAAACAAACAGCCCCATTAAAAAGTGGACAAAGGACATGAACAGACACTTCTCAAAAGAAAACATACATGCAGCCAACAAACATATGAAAAAAAGCTCAACATCACAGATCATTAGAGAAATGCAAATCAAAACCACAATGAGATACTATCTCACACCAGTCAGGATGGCTATTACTAAAAAGTTAAGAACAACAGATGCTGGTGAGTTTGTGGAGAAATGGGAATGCTTTTACACCATTGGTGGGAGTGTAAATTAGTTCAACTATTGTGGAACAGTGTGGCAATTTATCAAAGACCTAGAGGCAGAAATACCATTTGACCCAGCAATCCCATTACTAGGTATATAGCCAAAGGAATATAAATCATACTATTATAAAAATACATGCACATGTATGTTCATTGCATCACTATTCACAATAGCAAAGACATGGAATCAACTTAAATGCCCATAAATGGTAGACTAGATAAAGAAAATGTGATACATGTACACCTTGGAATATTATGCACCATAGAAAGGAATGGGATCATGTCCTTTGCAGGGACATGGATGGAGCTAAAAGCCATTATCCTCAGCAAACTAACACAAACAGAAAACCAGACACCACATGTTTTCACTTATAAGTGGGAGCTGAACGATGAGAACACATGGACACATGATAGGGAACAACACACACTGAGCACTGAGGCCTGTTGGGGGTGGAGGTGGTGGGGGAGATAGAGCATCAGAAAGAATAGCTAATGGATGCTGGGCTCCATACCTAGGTGATGGGATGATCTGTGCAGCAAACCACTATGGCACACGTTCACCTATGTAACAAACCTGCACATCTGGCACATGTACTCTGAACTTAAAATAAATTAATTCGAAATACAAATTTCGCCGGGCGCGGTGGCTCACGCTTGTAATCCCAGCACTTTGGGAGGCCGAGGCGGGCGGATCACGAGGTCAGGAGTTCGAGACCACGGTGAAACCCCGTCTCTACTAAAAAATACAAAAAATTAGCCGGGCGTGGTGGCGGGCGCCTGTAGTCCCAGCTACTCGGAGAGGCTGAGGCAGGAGAATGGCGTGAACCCGGGAGGCGGAGCTTGCAGTGAGCCGAGGTCGAGCCACTGCACTCCAGCCTGGGTGACAAAGCGAGACTCTGTCTCAAAAAAAAAAAAAGAAATACAAATTTCAATTTAGTTGATATTGCTGACAAATATTTTAAAGTTTAGCTTCTTTTTTTTACATATTTGAAATTGCTCTGTATTTTGACTCAAAACAAAATAAAACAAATATACAATAAAAAAATAAAAGTTGAAGAAAAAAATAATAAAGTGTAAAAAAAATAGGAAGATGGATATTTCCTTAACATAATAAAAATACTTAAGTAAAAAAAAGAGAAAATCCCTGGGAAAATCAAAGAATGCAGATATATAGCAACCATCACTGAACATCAAATTCAGTAACCATGACACACTAATCCACATTCAATTGCAAAGGTTCTTATAAACTAGTTCTATTCTGGCCCATTTGTTTTCTTTTCATTTAATTTCTGTCACCAAACTTCCCCTTATTTTCTTCCAATTTTATTCTACATCTGCAAATTTCATAAGGACAAAGATCATGTTTTCTAGGTTTAGGCTTTCACATACACAGTCTTTTTTTATACACAGTCCTCATTTTGAAGGGAGAGTGAAATTAGGTACTTCTCTGGATTTTTTGTTTGTTTGGTTGGTTGGTTGGTTGGGTTTTTTTTGCCTTTAGACAAACAGCCAGGACCAGGTAACTTTCACCTGGAGCTCTTTACCAGCCCTTTTATAGAGTAGGGGTCAGCCTGACGTCTTCTCATACATGCTTTCTCCTCCACACAAATCTTTTCCGTTTCTCCACTTCTCCTGCTGCCATTTGGAGTTACTTTCACGTTGTTTCTTTTCCTACTTCGTACTGCCACCCTTTTAAACTTAGACCTTCATCCTTGACTAATGTAATAAATCTTTTTTTCCCATTTACATGTTGCCCTGCAGCTATCTTCCCTTCAAGAGGTTTGGGCAGATAGCCAGAAACTATTTTACTTCCGCTTTTTGAAGCTTTTTCTGTCGTACCTCTCTAGCTCCAAATCTGGGAAATTACAGAATGCTGCCTCCCCTGCAAAATTTCCCAATATATTTAATTCTACATATGTACATTTCCTTAGCTGCTTTCTAGAGCCAAAGTATTATAAAACTTGAGGTGCTCAATAAATATTTGTTGAATGAATATTTTTCATTCACAAAAAGTATATGCTGCCTCTACTGTCCAAGCAGTATTCTAGGCAACAAGAAAAGATTTGGACCTAGTCCCTCTAATGCTCACGTTTACCTTCACACCTGAAATTTGCCAATATATTACTCAACTAAATCCTCAATTCTTTTAGCTAAGCCATCTCAAGTAGCCATTGAATTTCTGGATGAGGTACAGTTTCCTGCCTTCGCCTACACCGCAGTATTCTTTCAAAGTATGTCAGCTGTTCTCAATCCTTTCCACAGTTTTTTCATATGCAATATTTATTGCCCCACTCTTAGCGTTTGTATTATGCACTTTCTTCCTTCTTTCTTCCTGCATTGTTCCCAATACCTCATCTCAGGTGAAGCCCTCCCTACAAATTCATTTGGCTAGAGAGCAGTTCCTCATATGGAATGGAATCTTCTTTTTTCCTATAACTATTGTGTGGAGTCTATTTCTCTTTGAAACTTCCTTTACTTTTTCTGATTACTTAGAAAAATGAGGTAAATAACCAAGTACTGAAATGTTCCTCCTCAACCTATGACTTTACTTTCAATGCCAAGGGAGCATATATGCTTTAAATAAGATCAAATGAGAGAATATGTGTAATAGAACAATTGACAGTAACACGCTATACAACATCAAGTTATAATTATTAAGTGATGAGAATAAACCAAAACTCAGGACTTCAGGACTTTCTTCAGGAACCATAATATACGTTTCCCCTAACATATTAGCATTGGGCATACTCACTACAATTACCTGTTATCTAATTGAGAACAGGAGCTTAATATCAGCTAACATTTGTTGAATGCTTGCTAAGTGCCAAGCACTCAATTCCTGTTATACGTATTATCTCACTTACTCCTCACCAAAACTCTAAGATGTAAGTGTAGTCTTCATTTTATAGCTAAGAAAACTGAGGATTACAGAAATTAATAACCTACCTAACATTCTGGAATTGTTAAGTGATAGGGCTGAAATTCAAACCCAGGTGTATTTTTAAATATGATAATAAGACCTATACTTTTAATTACTATGTTATAACATTTTAAGGGAATAAACACAGTGGTTAAGTTTTAGAAGAGAAAAGAAGAACAGAGAATTAGACTGGACTAGAAGCATTGGGATCCTGGGAATTACATTCAAATTTACACACATGGAAGACATCCTATTCTCACATACACATAAAGCGCTCATCAATCTGCTGAATTTTTTAATCTCTAAAAATAAAACCTCATTTTTAGTATCCATCACTGTAAGCACAATGCTTGACAGGTTGGTATTTTGTTTTGTGCTTACAGTCAGTATAACAGAAAAACAAAAGGAAAAAAACATTTCATTGAAAAAGTACAGTTCATAGAATTATCAACTTTTTAATGAAATTCTCATTAGTCTAAAAAAACACAATGAATAACTAATATTATGTATTCACAAATTGGCCAGAGTATAAAATTTTATATGGAGAAGGGAAAACCTATAAAGCCTTATCTTCAAATGGCTAAAAGGACAGAAAAATGAGTGATCTTGTTCTTTTTACAATATTTTATTTGTCTACAATGTCTCTGAAATAAGATGCAAATCTTGATTTCAAAGTAGAAATTCAAGCTCTGACTCAAGAAAAGGTTTATTTAGCCTTGCCTTTAGTAACTGCTTACCATATGGATATTTCATTGTAGTCCCAAGTTTACACATTTTGAACTCACTGGGCTCTGAAGACAGTAAAGGTATATTGATTTTGGCTCAGCATATGTTAGGGGTCCCCAACCCCGGGGCCACAGACTGGTACCGGTTCCTGGCCTGTTAGGAACCAGCTGCACAGCAGGAGGTGAGTGGCAGGCAAGCAAGCATTGCTACCTCAGCTCTGCCTTCTGATAGATCAGCATGAGCATTAGATTCTCACAGAAGCGAAAACCCTATTGTGAACTGCGCATGCAAGGGATCTAGGTTGTGTGCTCCTTAGAAGAATCTGATGCCTGATGATCTGAGGTGGAACAGTTTCATCTCAAAATCATCCCCACCATCTGTGGAAAAACTGTCTTCCATGAAACTAGTCCCAAATGGTTTGGAGACTGCTGGCATAAGTAATTCCTGCTGCAATAAATTTTCATTCAACAAAGGCCACAAAGGCAGCATGAATTATTTTTAAAATAGAGACTGCATGAATACTGATTTCATTTCAAATATTAATATTTTCTAATTGTATTAGCTCCAAAACCTTCAACCTATGTGAAATTCCAATTCACAATTAATTTAGAGAGCAAAGATTTAGCTTAAAACTTCCGCCAGTCATTAACCTGGTGTGTTAGACTGTTTTCACGCTGCTGATAAAGACATAACCAAGACTGGGTAATTTATAAAGAAAAAGACGTTTAATAGACTCACAGTTCCACGTGGTTGGGGAGGCCTCACAATCATGGCAGAAGACAGGAGGCACTTCTTACACGGCAGCAGCAAGAGAGAATGAGAGTCAAAGGGGTTTCCCTTTATAAAACCATCTGTGAGACTTATTCACTACCACGAGAACAGTATGGGGGAAACTGCCCCCCATGATTCAATTATATCCCACCAGGTCCCTCCCACAACATGTGGGAATTAGGGGAGCTACAATTCAAGATGAGACTTGGGTGGGGACACAGTCAAACTGTATCACCTTGCAAGCATAATCTCCAAAAGAACAATCTCTACTATTGTAGAAACAGTCATTCATTTTCCAAGAAAATTGACTCTTTCAGGTCTTTTTTTTTTTTTTTTTTTAATATAAACAGGGGCCAGGTGCAATGGCTCATGCCTGTAATCCCAGTACTTTGGGAGGCCAAGATGGGAGGATAGCTTGAGCCCAGGAGTTCAAAACCAGCCTGGGCAACATAATGACACCCTGTCTCTACAAAAAAGAAAAAGTAAAAAGAAAACTCAATAAAGACATAGCCTTGCTTGTTGCTCAGACTGGAGTGCAGTGGTGCCATCATAGCTCACTGTAATCTCGAACTCCTACTCCTAGGCTGAAGAGATTTGCCCACCTCACCCTCCTGACCACCTGGGACTATAGGCATGCACCACCATGCCTGGCTCATTTTTTAAAAATTTTTTTGTAGAGAAGGGGTCTCACTAGGCTTCCCAGGTTGGTGTCAAACTCCTGGCCTCAAGCAATCCTCCTGCCAAGGCCTCCCAAAGTGCTGGGACTACAGGTGTGAGCCACCACAGCCAGCCCCTTCTAGTTGTATTGAACCACAGCAGATCTATTTGGTTTTCTAGTGACATTCTTTAGTTTCTTTACCTAGAGAAAAAAAAAGTAACTTGGGGTTTAGTTTTGTTTTATTTTTCAATTGACCAGTAAGTTATATATATTTATGGTATACATCATGATGTCTTGATATATGTATATGTTTTACAATGGCTAAATCAAACTATATATGCATTCTCTTACATACTTTTTTGGTAATAACACTTAAATGGTATATTAATGGTAATAACACAAAATCTACTCACAGTGATTTGCAAGTGTATTATTTTTAAATACAGTCGCCATGTTGTACAATATACTTTTTAAACCTATTCCTTCTGTTTAACTAAATTTTCTTGTCCTTTGACCAACATCTCCCCAATTCCTCAAACCATCAACCCCTGTTAACCACCATTCTACTCTGTTTCTATGATTTCAACTTTAATAGATTCCCCCAAGTAAGTAAGATCATGTGGTATTTGTCTTTCTGTGCGTGGCTTATTTTCCTTAACAAAATGCCCTCCAGGTTCATCCAAGTTGTTGCAAATGGCAGGATTACCTTCTTTTTTAACACTGAATAGTATTCCACTGTGCATATTTATCACATGTTCTTTATCCATTCATCTGTTGATGGACACTTAGGTTGATTCTATATTTTGGTTTTAATGATTTATGCTGCAATGAACATGGGATGCAGATATCTCTTCAACATGCCAGTTTATATATATATATATAAAGTAAAATTGTTGGATCATATGTTAGTTCTATTTTAAGTTTTTGAAGAACCTCCATACCTTTTTCCATAATGGCTGTACTGATTTACATTCCCATCAACAGTATACAAGGGTTTCTTTGTCTCCACATCCTCACCAACATTTATATTTTGTCTTTTTGATAATAGCCCTTCTGACATGTATGAGGTGATATCTCATTATGGTTTTAATTTGCATTTCTCTCGTGATTACTGATGTTAAGCATTTTATTATATACCTTTCTCCTTTGTAAGTCTTTTTTGGAGAAATGCCTATTTGAGATCTTTGCTCATTTTTTAATTGGGTTATTTGTTTTGTTGAGTTGTTTTATTCCTTATATATTTTGGATATTAATCCCTTATCAGATGGATGGTGTGCAGATATATTTTCCCATTCCATGGGTTGTCTCTTCACTGTGTTGTTTCCTTAACTGTGCAGAACCTTTTTAGTTACATGTAATCCCATTTATCTATTTCTGTTTTTGTTGCCTGTGCCTTGAGAGTCATATCCAAAAAAAAAATAAAAAATCACTATCCATACCAGTGTCATGAGCTTTTACCCCATGTTTTCTTCTAGTAGTTTTACAGTCTGAGGTTTTATGTTTCTGTCTTTAATCCATTTTTAGTTGATTGTTGTACATGACGTGAGATAAGGATCTCATTTTGGTCTTTCTCCTGTGGATATCCAGTTTTCCGAACACCATTTATTGAAGAGGCTATACCTTCTCCATCCTGTATTCTTGACAGCTTTGTTGAAAATCAATTGATTATAAATGTGTGGATTTATTTCTGGGCTCTCTATTGTGTTACACTCATCCATGGGTCTGTTTTTATGCCGGTGACGTGCTGTCTTGATTACTATAGCATTGTAGCAATTTTGAAATCAGGTACTTTGATGTCTCTGGCTTTATTCTTTTTGCTCAAGATATTTTTTGGCTATTTGAAGTCTTTTGTGGTTCCATACAAATTTTAAAATTATTTTTTCTATTTCTGTGAAAAATGACATTGGAATTTTGATAGAGATTGCACTGAAGCTGTAGATCACTTTGGGTAGTATGGACATTTTAGCAATAGTAATTATTCCAATTCATGAACACAAGGTATCTTTCCATTTGTTTGTATCTTCTTCAATTTCTTTCATCAACGTTTTATAGTTTTCTGAACAGAGATCAGAGATCTTTCACTTCCTTGGTTAAATTTACTCCTAAATATTTTAATTTTTGTAGGAAATGTAAATGGGATTGTTTTATTTATTTTATTTCAATAATTTTGGGGGTAGAGGTGATTTTAGTTTACATGGGTAAGTTCCCTAGTGGTAATTTCTGAGATTTTGCTGCACCTGTCACCTGAGCAGTGTACACTGTACCCAAGATGCAGTCTTTTACCCCTTATCCCTCCTACCCCCTGAGTCCCCAAAGTCCATTATATTATTCTTACGCCTTTGCATTTTCATAGCTTACCTCCTACTTATGACTGTAAACATACAATATTGGGTTTTCCATTCCATGTTACTTCCCTTAGAATAATGGCTTGCAGCTCCACCCATATTGAGGCAAAACACAGTACTTTGTTCCTTTTAATGGCTAAGTAGTATTTCATGGTGTAATATACCACATTTTCCTTATCCACTTGAAGGATGCCCACCATTACAACTTCTAGTCAACATAGTACTAGAAGTCCCGGCCAGAGCAATCAGACAAGAAAAAGAAATAAAGGGCATCCAAATTTGAAAACAGGATGTCAAACTGTCACTGTTGACTGATGATATGATTATATACCTAGACAACTCAAAAGACTCATCCAAAAAGCTCCTAGATCTGATAAACGAATTCAGTAAAGTCTCAGGATACAAAATCAATGTACACAAATCAGTAGCACTGCTATACACCAACAACAACCAACCTGAGAATCAAATAACGAACTCAATGCATTTTACAACAGCTGCAAAAAAAAAAAATATTTAGAAACCTACTTAAACAAGGAGGTGAAAGATCTCTGTAAAGAAAACTACAAAACACTGCTGAAAGAAATCATAGATAACACAAACAAATGGAAACACATCCCATGCTCACGGATGGGTAGAATCAATATTGTGAAAGTGACCCTACTTCCCAAAGCAATCTACAGATTCAATGTAATTTCCATCAAAATACCATCATCATCCTTCACGGAACTAGAAAAAAATACTAAAATTCTTATGAAACCAAAAAAGAGCCTGTATAGCCAAAGCAATACTAAACAAAAAGAAAAAATCTGAAAGCCTCTTTTTTCAAGAGTTTGTACAAGATTGGTATTAGTTCTTATTTAAATATTTGGTAGCATTCATCAGGAAAGTCATCAAGTCCTGAGATTTTCTTTGACAACAGACTTTTTCTTACTGATTCAATATCCCTACTCATTATGTGTCTGATCAGATTGTCTATTTCTTCATGATTTAGTCTTATTATGTTTTATGTGGCTACAAATGTATCCATTTCTTCTAGGTTATCCAATTTGTTGGTGTATAATTTTTCAAAGTAGTCTCTTATGATCCTTTGTATATCTATGTTATCAGTTGTTATGTCTCCTCTTTCATATATGATCTTATTTATTTGAGTCTTCTCTCTTTTTTTTCTTAGTCTAACTAAAATTGTGTCAACTTTGTTTGTTTCTTCGAAAAACCACCTCTTAGTTTTGTTGATACTTTCTATTGCTTTTTCAGTCTCTATTTCATTTATTTCTGCTCTGATCTTTATTATTTCCTTCCTCATACTCACTGGGTTTCATTTATCTTTTTCAAGTTCCTTGAGGTGTAAAATTAGGTTAATTATTTGAAAACCTTTTTATGTAGTTTATTGCTATCAACTTTTTCTTATAACCACTTTTGCTGCATCACTAAGTTTTGGTATGTTGTGTTTCCATTTTTGTTTGTCTTCGAACTCAAATAAATTAGCAAAAAGAAAAAAACATCAAAACGTGGGCTAAGGATATGAATAGACAATTCTCAAAAGAAGATATACAAATGGCCAACAAACATAAAAAATACTCAACATCACTAATGATCAGGGAAATGCAAATCAAAACCACAATGTGATACCACCTCACTTCTGCAAGAATGGCCATAATCAAAAAAGCAATAAATAATAGATGTGGGCATAGATGTGGTGAAAAGGGAACACTATTACATTGTTGGTGAAAATGTAAACTAGTACAACAACTGTGGGAAAAAGCGTGGAGATTCCTTAAAGAACTAGAAGCAGATCTACCATTTGATCCAGCAATCCCACTCCTGGGTATCTACACAGAGGAAAAAGAAGTCATTATACAAAAAAGATACCTGCACACACATGTTTATAGCAGCACAATTCACAATTGCAAAAATACGGAACCAGCCCAAATGCCCATCAGTCAATGAGTGGATAAAGAAAATGTTTTTATATATGTATATATACCATAGAGTACTATTCAGCCATAAAAGGGAACAAGATAAAGGCATTCAAAGCAACTTGCATGGAATTGGAAACCATTATTCTAAGTGAAGTAACTCAGGAATGGAAAACCAAACATCATTGTTCTCATCATAAGTGGGAGCTAAGCTATGAGAACACAAATGCATAAGAATGATACAGTGGACTTTGGGGACTCGGGGGAAAGGGTGGGAGGGGGGTGAGGGATAAAAGACTACACATTGGGTACAATGTACACTGCTCTGGTGATGGGTGCTCCAAAAAATCTTAGAAATCACCACTAAAGAACTTATTCATATAACCAAACACCACCTGTTCCCTGAAAACCTATTGAAATTAAAAATTAAGAAAAACTTTAAAATTTCTTTTTAATTTTTAATTTTTGTGGGTAAACAGTGGGTATAAATATTTGTAGGGTATGTGAGATATTTTGATACAGATATACAATGCACAATAATCACATCAGGGTAAATGAGGTGTCCATCACCTCAAATGTTTATCCTTTCTATTACAAACAATCCAATTATACTCTTATAGTTATTTTTAAATGTGCAGTTAAATTATTATTGACTATAGTCACCCTGTTGTGCTATCAAATACTAGATCTTATTCATTCTTTCTAACAACTTTTTGTACCCATTAACCAGCTCCATATTCCCCACGACCTTCCACTACCCTTCCCAGCTCCTAATAAGCATCATTCTACTCTCTATATCCATTAGTTCAATTGTTTTAATTGTTAGCTCCCACAAATAAGTGAGAATATGTGAAGTTTCCCTTTCGATGCAGAGCTCATTTCACTTAACATAATGACCTCCAGTTTCATCCATGTTGTTGCAAATGACAGGATCTTATTCTTTTTTATGGCTTAATAGAAATCCATTGTGAATATGTACCACATTTTTTTAATCCATTTGTTCACTGATGGATACTTAGGTTGCTTCCAAATCTTGGCTATTGTGAATAGTGCTGCCATAAACATGGGAGTGCATATATCTCTTTGATAAACTAATTTCTTTTGGGTATGTACCTAGCAGTGGGATTGCTGGATCATATGGTAGCTCCATTTTTAGTTTTTTGAGGAAACTCAAAACTTTTCTCCATAGTGGTTGTGCCAATTTACATTTCAACCAACAGTGTACAAGGCTTTCCTTTTCTCCAAATCCTTGCCAGCATTTGTTATTGCCTGTCTTCTGCATAAAAGCCATTTTATCTGGAGTAAGATAATATCTCTTTGTAATTTTATTTGCATTTCTCTGATGATCAGTGATGTTGAATATATTTTCATATGCCTGTTTGCCTTTTGTATGTCTTCTCTTGAGAAATGTCTATTCAGATTTTTTGCCCATTTTTCATATTTTTCATATAAAGTTGTTAGAGCTCCTTATATATTCTTGTTATTAATCCTTTGTAAGATGGGTAGCTTGTAACTATTTTCTCCCATTCTGTGTGGTGTCTCTTCACATTGTTGATTGTTTACTTTGCTGTGCAGAAGCTTTTAAACATGATGTGATTGCATTTGTCCATTTTTGCTTTACTTGACTATGCTTGTGGGATAATTCTCAAGAAATCTTTGCCAAGTCCAGTGTCCTGGAGCATTTCCCCAATTTCCTTTAGTAGTTTCATAGATAGAGGTCTTAGATTTAAGTCTTTGATCCATTCTGATTTGTGTATGTCTCTGGACATACATAAAAGTCTTTAATCCATTCTTGATTTGATTATTGACATATACAAAAGTCAAATCAGAATGGATTTTGTATATGTCAAGATGAGGGTCTAGTTTTATTCTTCTACATATGGATATCCAGTTTTCTCAGCACCATTTATTGAACAGACCATTCTTTTTTTTTAATTTATTATACTTTAAGTTCTAGGGTACATGTGCACAACGTGCAGGTTTGTAACATAGGTATACGTGTGCCATGTTGGTTTGCTGCACCCATTAACTCGTCATTTACATTAGCTATTTCTCCTAATGCTGTCCCTCCCCCTGCCCCCCACCCCACAACAGGCCCCCAAGTGTGATGTTCCCCACCCTGTGTCCAAGTGTTCTCATTGAACAGACCATTCTTTCCCCAAGGTATGTTCTTGGCACCTTTGTTGAAAATAAGTTCACTTTAGACGTATGGTTTTATCTCTGAGTTCTCTAATCTTTTCTATTGGTCTTGTGTCTGCTTTTATGCCAGTACCATGCTGGTTTGATTACTATTACTCTGTAGTATTATATAACTTAAAATCAGGTGATGTGATTCCTCTACTTTTATACTTTTTGCTCAGGGTACCATTGGCTATCCTGGGTCTTTTCTGGCTCCACATAAATTTTAAGATTGTTTTTTCCACTTCTATAAAGAATGTAATTGGTATTTTGATAGGTATTGCATCGAATCTGCAGATTGCTTTGGGTACTATGGACATTTTAACAATATTGCTTTTTGTAATCCATGAATATGGAATATCTTTTAATTTTTTGGTGTCCTCTTCAATTTTTTTCATCAGTGTTTCAGTGTTTTCATTATAGAGACCTTTCACTTCTTTGCTTGAGTTAATTCCTAGGTATTTAATTTTATTTGTGGCTATTGTGAATGGGATTACTTTTTAAATTTCTTTTGCAGATTGTTCACTGTTGGCATATGGAAATGCTACTGATATTTTGTATCCTGCAACTTTACTAAATTTGTTGGTCAATTCTAATAGTTTCTGAGTAGAGTCTTTAGGTTTCTCCAAATATAAGATCATATCATCTGCAAACAGGGACGATTTGACTTCTTTTCTAACTTGGGTGCTCTTTATTCCTTTTTGTTGTCTGCTTGCTCTAGCTACTACTTCCAGTACTATGTTGAATAACAGTGAAAAGTTCACATCCTTGTCATGCTCCAGATCTTAAAGGAAAGGTGCTCAGTTTTTCCCTATTCAGTATGATAGTAGCTGTGGGTCTGTCATATATGGCTTTTATTATGCTGGCATATATTCCTTCTATACCCAGTTTTGCTAGGAAAACTGGGGTTTAATTAATGAGAGATATTGAATTGTATCAAATGGTATTTCAACATCAATTGAAATGATCTTATGGTTTTTGTCCTTCATTCTGTTGATATGATGTATTACATTGATTGATTTGCATATGTTGAACCATCCTTGCATCCTTGGGATAAATCCTACTTGGTCATGATAAATAAACTTTTTAATGTGTTGTTGAATTTGGTTTCCTAGTATTTTTTTTGAGGATTTTTACATCAATGTTCATCACGGATACTGGCCTGTAGTTTTCTTTTATTGATATGTCTTTGTCTGGTTTTGGTATCAGGGTAATACTGGCTTTGTAGAAAGAGTTTAGAAGTATTCCCTCCTCCACTATTTTTAGGATAGTCTGAGTAGTACTGGTATTAGTTCACCTTTAAATGTTTGGTAGAATTCAGCAGTGAAGCCATTGGGTCCCACACTCTTCTTTGCTTGGAGACATTTTATTACAGCTTGTATATTGTTATTTTTCATTAATCTGTTCAGGTTTTTTATTTCTTCATGATTAAATACTGGTAGGTTGTATGTATCTAGAAATTTACTCATTTTTTTCTAGGTTTTCCCATGTATTGGCATATAGTTGCTCATAGTGGCCTGTAATGATTCTTTGAATTTCTGCTATATCAGTTGTAATGTCTCGTTTTTCATCTCTGATTTTATTTATTTGGTTTTTCTCTTTTTTTCCTACTTACTCTAGCTAAAGTTTTGTCAATTTTGTTTCTTTTCAAAAAACCAGTTTTTTGTTTCATTGATCTTTTGCATTGTTTTTGTCATTTCAATTTCATTTATTTCTGCTCTGTTCTTTATTATTTCTTTTCTTCTACTAATTTTGGGTTTGGTTTGGCTTTGCTTTTCTAGTTCTTTAAGATGCATCATTAGGTTGTTTATTTGAAGTTTTTCTAGTGTTTTGATATAGGTACTTATAGCTATAAACTTTCCTCTTAGTACTGCTATCACTGCGTCCTGTAGCTTTTGGTATACTGTGTTTCCATTATTGTTTCAAGAAAATTTTCAATTTCTTTGTTAATATCCTTATTGACCCACTTGTCATTCAGGAGAATATTATTTAATTTCCACATGTTTGTATAGTTTCCAAAATTCTTCTTGTTATTGTTCTATAGTTTTATTACATTGTGGTCAATTTTTTGAATGTTTTAAGACTTGTTTTATGGTCTAACATACAGTCCATCTTTGAGAATGATCCATGTACTGGAAGAGAAGAATGTATATTCTACAGCCATTGGATGACATGTTCTGTAAATATCTATCAGGTACACTTGGTCTATAGTGCAGGTTAAGTCTGATGTTCCTTTGCTGGTTTTCTGTCTGGATGATCTGTCCAAGGCTGAAAGTGGAATGTTGAAGTCTCCCCATATTATTTTGTCAACGGGGTCTATCTCTTCCTTTAGCTCTTATAATATGTGCTTCATATATCTGGATCCTCCAGTGCATATATATTTATAATTATTATATCCTCTTGCTAAATTGACCTCTTTATCATTATATAATGACCTTCTTTGTCTTTTCTTATAGTTTTGTCTCGAAATCTATTTTGTCTAAGTGTAGCTACTTCTGCTGTTTTTGGTTTCCATTTGCAAGGAATACCTTCTTCCATCCCTTTATTTTCAGTCTACATGTATACAGGTGAAATGTGTTACTAGTAGGCAATAAATCATTGGTGTTGTTTTATTATCCATTCAGTCACTCTTAGTCTTTTGATTGGAGAGTTAGCCGATTTACATTCAATGTTATTATGAATAAATAGAGACTTACTCCTACCATTTTGTTATTTGTTTTCTGGTTATTTTGTCATCTTCTCTTCCTTCTTCTTTTCCTTCCTATCTTTCTTTCAGTGAGGGTGATTTTCTCTGATGGTATGTTGTAATTTCTTGTTTTTTATTTTGTCTGTATCCGTTATATGTTTTTTGACTTGAGGTTATGGTTACCACAAGGCTTGCAAATAATATCTTATAACTCATTATTTTAAGCTGATGAAAATTGAACACTTATTTTATAAATAAACAAGCAAGCAAAAGAAAACTAGTAGAAACTCTACACTTTAAATTCATCTCTCCACTCTTTTTTTCTATTTTTTTTATTATACTTTAAGTTCTAGGGTACATGTGTACAATGCGCAGGTTTCTTACATATGTATACATGTGCCATGTTGGTGTGCTGCACCCATTAACTCATCATTTACATTAGGTATATCTCCTAATGCTATCCCACCCTCCTCCCCCTACCCCACAACAGGCCCCAGTGTGTGATGTTCCCCTTCCTGTGTCCATGTGTTCTCATTGTTCAATTCCCACCACTGAGAACATGCAGTGTTTGGTTTTTTGTCCTTGCGATAGTTTGCTGAGAATGATGGTTTGCAGCTTCATCCATGTCCCTACAAAGACATGAACTCATCATTTTTTATGGCTGCATAGTATTCCATGGTGTATATGTGCCACATTTTCTTAATCCAGTCTATCATTGTTGGACATTTGGGTTGGTTCCAAGTCTTTGCTATTGTGAATAGTGCCGCAATAAACATACGTGTGCATGTGTCTTTATAGCAGCATGTTTTATAATCCTTTGGGTATATACCCAGTAATGGGATGGCTGGGTCAAATGCTATTTCTAGTTCTAGATCCCTGAGGAATCACAACTCTGACTTCCACAATGGTTGAACTAGTTTACAGTCCCACCAACAGTGTAAAAGTGTTCCTATTTGTCCACATTCTCTCCAGCACCTGTTGTTTCCTGACTTTTTAATGATTGCCATTCTAACTGGTGTGAGATGGTATCTCATTGTGGTTTTGATTTGCATTTCTCTGATGGCCAGTGATGATGAGCATTTTTTCATGTGTCTTTTGGCTGCATAAATGTCTTCTTTTGAGAAGTGTGTGTTCATATCCTTCGCCCACTTGTTGATGGGATTGTTTGTTTTTTTCTTGTAAATTTGTTTGAGTTCTTTGTAGATTCTGGATATTAGCCCTTGGTCAGATGAGTAGATTGCAAAAATTTTCTCCTATTCTGTAGGTTGCCTGTTCACTCTGATGGTAGTTTCTTTTGCTGTGCAGAAGCTCTTTAGTTTAATTAGATCCCATTTGTCAATTCTGGTTTTTGTTGCCATTGCTTTTGGTGTTTTAGACATGAAGTCCTTGCCCATGCCTATGTCCTGAATGGTAATGCCTAGGTTTTCTTCTAGGGTTTTTATGGTTTTAGGTCTAACATTTAAGTCTTTAATCCATCTTGAATTAATTTTTGTATAAGGTATAAGGAAGGGATCCAGCTTCAGCTTTCTACATATGGCTAGCCAGTTTTCCCAGCACCATTTATTAAACACGGAATCCTTTCCCCATTTCTTGTTTTTGTCAGGTTTGTCAAAGATCCGATGGTTGTAGACGTGTGGTATTATTTCTGAGGGCTCTGTTCTGTTCCATTGATCTATATGTCTGTTTTGGTACCAGTACCATGCTGTTTTGGTTACTGTAGCCTTGTAGTATAGTTTGAAGTCAGGTAGCATGATGCCTCCAGCTTTGTTCTTTTTGCTTAGGATTGCCTTGGCAATGTGGGCTCTTTTTTGGTTCCATATGAACTTTAAAGTAGTTTTTACAATTCTGTGACTTTTTGTTGTTTCTGTTTCTATTTTATTGTACTGTCTGTCTTGAAAAGTTGTTGTAGTTATTATTTTTTATCAGTTTATCTTTTACTCTTTCTACTTAAGATATGAGAAGTATACACACCACAATTACAGTGTTAATGATATTTTTTCTGTGTGCTTACTATTACCAATAAATTTTGTAGCTTCAGATGATTTCTCATTGCACATTAATGTCATTTTCTTTCAGATTGAAGAACTCTATTTACCATTTCTTGTAGGAAATGCCTGGCATTGATGAAATCCCTTAGCTTTTGTTTGTCTGGAAAGGTCTTTATCTCTCCTTCATGTTTCAAGGATATTCTTCCCAGATATAACATTCTTGGATAAAAGTGATTTTTTTCCATCAGCATTTTAAATATTTCATGCCACTCTCCTGGTCTATAAAGTTTCCACTGAAAAGTCTGCTACAAGACATATTGGAGCTCCATTGTATGTTGTTTCTTTTCTCTTGCTGCTTTTATCCTTGACCTTTGGGAGATTGATTACTAAGTGCCTTGAATTAGTCTTCTTTGGGTTAAATCTGCTTTGTGTTCTATAACCTTCTTGTATTTGAATACTAATATCTTTCTCCAGTTGGGGAAGTTCTCTGTTTTTACTCCATTGAATAAATTTTTTATCTCTATCTCTCTCACGCACATGCACTTCATTTTAAGGCCATTAACTCTTAGATTTGCTCTTTTGAGGTGTTTTTCTACATATTTTAGACAAGTTTCATACTTTTTTTTTCTTTTATCTTCTCTGTGTATTTTCAAGTAGCTTTCAAGCTCACTAATTCTTTCTTCTGCTTGATCAATTCTGCTATTAAGAGACTTTCATGCATTCTTCAGTATGTGAATTATATTTTTCAACTCCAGAATTTCTGCTTGATTCTTTTTAATTATATCAATCTCCTTATTAAATTTGTCTAATAGAATTCTTAATTCCTTTTCTATGTTATCTTGAATTTCTTTGAGTTTTCTTAAAAGAACTATTTTGAATTATCTCCTGAGATGTCACATATCTCTGTGTCTCCCTGGTGCCTTCTTTAGTTCATTTGGTGAGGTCCTGTTTTCCTGGATGGTCTAGATGCTTGTAGATGTTCGTTGGTGTCTGGGCATTAAATAGTTAAGTATTTATATTTATTGTAGTCTTTGCAGTCTGAGTTTACTTATATCCATCCATCTTGTGAAGGCTTTCTAGGTGTTCCAAAGGACTTGGGTGCTGTGGTCTAAGTTTTTTATCTCAATAAGAGGCCACTCCAAGCCCATTAATGCTGTGGTTCTTGCAGACTCATAGAGGTACTGCCTTGGGGGTCTTAGGTAAGATTTGAAAGAAGTCTTTGGATTACTAGACAGAGACTCTTGTTTTCTTCCATTACTTTTTCCCAAATAAATGAAGGCTGTCTCTCTCTCTCTCTCTCTCTGTGTGTGTGTGTGTGTGTGTGTGTGTGTGTGTGTGTGTCTGTGTGTGTGTTGAGCTGCCTGGAGCTTGGAGAGGGATGACAGAAGTCTCAATGAGACTGTGCCAGGTCAAACCTGACGTCAGAAGTCAGCACAGCAGTGGGCCTCACCTAAGGCCTGTAGTAACCACTGCCTGGCTACTGCCTATGTTTGCTCAAGGTTCTAGGGATCTACCGTCAGCAGGTGGTGAAGCCAGCCAGGCTTGTATCCTTTCCTTCAGGGCAGCGAGTTCTCCTAGCCCTTGGCAGGTCTAGAGATGCTCCCCAGGAGCCAGGACCTGGAGTTGGAATTTTAGAAGTCTACCTGGTGTCCTATTCTACTGCAGCTGAACTGTCACAAAACCACAATATAAAGTCCTTCCCACTCTTCACTCCCACTCCCACAGGCAGAGGAGTCTCTCCCCATGGCCAACACCACAGGCCCAAGGGGAGTACTGCCAGGCTACCACCAACGTTATCTTAAGGCCCAAGGACTCTTCGGTCAGCTTATAGTGAATGTTGCCAGGCCTGGCACTCTCTCTTCAGGGCAGTGGGCTCCCCTCTAGCCCAAGGAAGGTCAAGAAATGCAACAGCCAAGGCTTAAAATCAAGCACTCTGGGAGCCCATTTGGTGCTCTACCCCATTGTGGTTGAGCTGATACCTAAGCTGCAAGACAAATTACCTTTACTCTTCCCTTGGCTTTTCTCAAGTAGAAGGAATAACTCCTCCTAGCCACCACAGCTGTGAATGTGCTGGGTCAGACCTGAAGCCAGTATGTCTCAGAATCTCACCCATGGCCAATGGCATGTACTACCTGCTACTGCTGCTGATTACTGAGAGCCAAAGGCTTTTTAGTCAGCAGGTGATGAATCCTGCCAGGACAGGTTCTTCCCTTCAAGGCAGTAAGTTCCCTTGTGGCCGGTGGTGTGTTTAGAAATGTTGTCTAGGAGCTAGAGGCTGGAATGAGGGCCTTACAACTCTGCCTGTTGCCACATCCTAGTCTGGCTGAGCTGATATCCAAGTTGTAAGACAAAGTCCAGTTTACTCTTCCCTCTCCTTTCCTCATGCAGAAGGAAGAAGTCTCTTCTGGACCTGTGAGCTGCACTTCCTGGGGTTGGGAGAAGGATGGCACAAGCACTACCTTAGGCACCCTGGCTGATGTCTCACTAGGTGGTGTGATCACAAGTCCATTGGCTCTGAATCCAGCACAGCCTTAGAATTTGCCTTCTAGGCAAGACCCAATGGACTTGTGATCACACCACCTAGTGAGACATCAGCCAGGGTACCTAAGGTAGTGCTTGTGCCATCCTTCTCCCAACCCCAGGAAGTGCAGCTCGTAGCTATAAAGAGACTTCTTCCTTCTGCATGAGGAAAGGAGAGGGAAGAGTAAAGGGGACTTGGTCTTACAACTTGGATATCAGCTCAGCCACACTAGGATATGGCAACAGGCAGAGTTGTAAGGCCCTCATACCTAGGCAATACCATTCAGGACACAGGCATGGGCAAGGACTTCATGTCTAAAACACCAAAAGCAATGGCAACAGAAGCCAAAATTCACAAATGAGATCTAATTAAATTAAAGAGCTTCTGCACAGCAAAAGAAACTACCATCAGAGTGAACAGGCAACCTACAGAATAGGAGAAAATTTTTGCAATCTACTCATCTGACCAAGGGCTAATATCCAGAATCTACAAAGAACTCAAACAAATTTACAAGAAAAAAACAAACAACCCCATCAACAAGTGGGCAAAGGATATGAACACACACTTCTCAAAAGAAGACATTTATGCAGCCAAAAGACACATGAAAAAATGCTCATCATCACTGGCCATCAGAGAAATGCAAATCAAAACCACAATGAGATACCATCTCACACCAGTTAGAATGGCAATCATTAAAAAGTCAGGAAACAACAGGTGCTGGAGAGGATGTGGAGAAATAGGAACACTTTTACACTGTTGGTGGGACTGTAAACTAGTTCAACCATTGTGGAAGTCAGTGTGGCAATTCCTGAGGGATCTAGAACTAGAAATAGCATTTGACCCAGCCATCCCATTACTGGGTATATACCCAAAGGATTATAAAACATGCTGCCATAAAGACACATGCACATGTATGTTTATTGCGGCACTATTCACAATAGCAAAGACTTAGAACCTACCCAAATGTCCAACAATGATAGACTGGATTAAGAAAATGTGGCACATATACACCATGGAATACCATGCAGCCATAAAAAATGATGAGTTCATGTCCTTTGTAGGGACATGGATGAAGCTGGAAACCATCATTCTCAGCAAACTATCGCAAGGACAAAAAACCAAACACCGCATGTTCTCACTCATAGGTGGGAATTGAACAATGAGAACACATGGACACAGGAAGGGGAACATCACACACCGGGGCCTGTTGTGGGGTTGGGGGAGAGGGATGGGATAGCATTAGGAGATATACCTAATGTTAAATGAAGAGTTAATGGGTGCAGCATACCGACATGGCACATGTATACATATGTAACAAACCTGCATATTGTGCACATGTACCCTAAAACTTAAAGTACGATAAAAAATAAAAATAAAGATAAAAAAATAAAAAAAAAGAATTTGCCTAGGAGTTGAAGTCCTTGTGGCCTAGGACTGCCTGTCAAGTTTATTTAGAACCTCAAAACACTGCAGCCTGTGGTGGCAAGGCTTGGGGAAAATGGCCCATTTCAGATTTCTGTTTGATTACATGGTGCCTAGAATGAATGACTCCATTTAAGTTTGATGTGGTCTACTGAGGCCTAGAGTATGAGCTCAGTTCAAAGAGTGGCCTCCCATAAACTCTATATAACACATAGAATATCTTTTTCCATCCTTTTAGTTTCAATCAATGTATGTCTTTAAAGGTGAAGTGAGTCTCCTGTAGGCAGCACATAGTTGGGTCTTGTTTTTTTTAATCCATTCAGCTACTTAAGTCTTTTAATTAGAGGATTTCATCTATTTACAGTCAAGGTAATTATTGATAGGTAAGAACTTAATACTGCAACTTTGTTAATTGTTTTCTGGTTTATCTTTAAATCCTTTGTTCCTTTCTTCCTCTCTCACTGTCATCCATTGTGATTAGATAATTACCACTAGTGGTATGGTTTGATTACTTACTTTTTATCTTTTATATATCTACAGATTTTTGCTTTGTGGTGACCATGAGTCTTACATGAAACACTTTATAGTTATAACAACCTATTTTAAGCTGATGATGACCTAACTTTCATTGTATAAAATAACTCTACACTTTTATTTGACCCCTTTACCCACATTTTATGTTTTTGATGTCACAATTTGAATCTTTTTATATTGTATACACCTTAGCAAATTATTATAGCTATTATTTTTAGTACTTTTGTCTTTAACCTCCATACTAAAGATATAAGTTATTTGCACACCATCATTTCACTATTACAGTATTCTGAATTTGATTGTGTATTTAGTTTTACCAGTGAATTTTATACTTTCATGGCTTTGTACTACTAATTAGTATTCTTTTCTTTCAAATTGAATAATTTATCATTTTTTGTAAGACAGAGTTGAAAGTGATTAACTCTCTCAGCTTGTTTATCTGAAAAGTCTTTATCTCTTCTTTATTTCTGTGGAACAGCTTTGCCAGGTCCAATATTCCTAGTTGGCAGGTTTTTTCCTTCAATGACATGTTTTCCTTTGAACATATGATCCCATTCTCTCCTAGCCTGTAAGGCTTCTGTTGAGAAATCCACTGCTAGCATTATTGGAATTCTATTATATGTGATTTGTTTCTTTTCTCTTGGTGCTTTCAGGATTCTCTCTTTGATTGTGATTTTTAATGGTCTGATTATATGTTTCAATGTAGTCTTGTTTGGATTGAATCTGCCTAAAGACATGACCTTCCTGTCCCTAGATATTTATGTATGTCTCCAGATTTAGAAAGTTTTCTTCTATTATTTCTTTAAGTTTTCTGTCTCTTTGTCTTTCTCTTCTTAATTCCTATAACTCAAATATTTACTCTTTTGATGCTGTCCCACAAATACTATAAGCTTTCTTCATTCCTTTTCATTATTTTTTCATTTTTCTCTTCTGAGTGTATATTTTCAAATAACCTATCTTCAAGTTTGCAGATTTTTTCTTCTGCTTGCTCAATTCTGCTGTTGATGCTATTTAATTTCTCATTGTATTCATTGTATTTTTCAGCTTCATAATTTGTTTGATTTTTAAATATTATTTATATCTCTCTGTTAAATTTCTCATTTTGGTCATTTGTTGTTTTCTTGATTTTTTCAAATTGTTTGTGTGTACTTTATTAATGTTTACTGAACTTCCTTAAAACAATTATTTTAAATTCTTTGTCAGGCAGTTTATAGCTCTTTTTTTCTTTGGGTCAGGCACTGGGAGATTATGATATTCTTTTCATAGTGCTGTGTTTCTTTGGTTTTATGTTTCTCCTAGCTTTATGTTGATATCTATGTGTTTGACGGAACAGTCACCTTGTGCAGACTTTATGAGCTAGTTTCACTATGAAAGACCTTCCTCTCTGGGGGACGGCATGGATAGGATGCAGCAGTTCTGGCATCAGTGAGGGTGCCAGCTGTGTTGCATCTGTGCAGCTCTGTCATCTTAGGTCAGTGTTGGTGAATATTGCAGGGATCCTCAGTATCCAATACTGTGGATATCTGCAGTGACAATGAGGGTTACTGGGGCCTTTGGTGGTGATGGCTGCAAAGATCCTCTCAATCTATTTTTCTCCCACTGGGGAAGTTGTGGCTGAGGGAATCCCTCTTGGCACTGGGTCTGTTTTGTGGACTTGTTTGCAATGTCTGTGGTACCAGTGACTGATGAGTGGCATCAATACAGTAAACTTGGAAGTCAAGGTCTGAAGCACAGGCACATGTGGACAGACTATTGCTCTGGATTCTCGGACAGTCATGGCACTGGTGTCTGGGGTACAGGCACCCCACCCCCACTGTTGCATTGGTAACAGTGTGTGAGGTCCAGGTGATTGTGAAGCAGACAGAGGATCCTCTTCACCCTGTGTTCAGTTCAAGAAATGAATCACCACAAACTTGTATATCTGCATAAATAAAAGTATCTGCCCTAGGCCTAGGCACAGTTGATATTATTTTGGTCATTTCAACACAGATTTACACACCTGAATTATGCTATCATCTATACCTAGGTCCTTTCTTTTTCTTGCCTCTTTATTCCCCAAAGTCAATTCATAAGCCAGTTCTGTCACCTCTACCACTAAAGCAAGGAATCAATAAACTTGAAGGTACAAAAAACTGTATCTTTATGTTTGGTAGTTTTTCACTGAAATTTTAATATTTCCTTCCAATATAAAAGTTGGCAACATAGATGAAGTGCCTTTGACTTCATCATCAACAGAATTCACAGATATTCTTAATAAAATTACTATTTCAGCACTGTTATAATGATTCTTGTTTTTATCATGGCTTTGAAATAACAGTGGTTATCATACACACTATTAATTATTGTTATTTAATGTGTGACTAAAGGAGTGCATATACTAATATTTCCAAATTTGTTTTTTAATATTTTGATAACTACATTTCAATGCAATTGGATTCTTTGACATTTTATTTATTTTATGTTATGCATTTTAAAATGGTACTCTGAAAGAGTTTTACAGGCTTCACCAGACTGCCAAAAGAAAAAAGAAAAAAAGGTATCTTTATTACAGCTTTTCTTTTTTTAACACATAACCTTCAGCCTGAATCACAGTGATAGCTGGGCTTTCTGCTTCCTGTTCCCACCCTTGCTCTTCTAAAATCCATTTCCATAGAACAGCCAGGGTCACTTTTTTTAATATAAATTAAGTGGCATTGCTCTCCTGCTTAAACCTTCAAATGGCTTCCCAATGCACTTGAAAAAAAAAAAATCTTCACAGTGACCTCCAGGTCTTATAGAGCATCAGACTCCTGTCTATCACTTCTGCTTAATATCAGCCTTCTCCCACATTCAAAATGGTCTGGCTTCTTTTTTTTTCTTCATTAACCATCTCAAGATCTATTCCATTGCAAGATGCTTTCCTTGCTGTCTCATGTGCCTGGATTTTAGCTTGCCTAACTGTTTCTCAACACTCAAGTCTCAGTGCCAATATCAATCCTTTAGAGAGGTCCTCCTTGAAACTATTGTTAAGACCTATGCCACTCACACACAGGTGCTGCCCCAATACAGTGTTCTTTTCTGCAGATTGCTTGTATATATTTGAAATTACACTCACTTGTTTACTGTTTGGCACTCTAGGCAGAACACATTCTCCCAGAAGTCAGAGATATTGTGTCTTTCTTCCTTTTCTCAAGCTATGCCTAAACATGGTGTAATTTCCATGCATGTAGTGTGAAATGCATGAATGAAATGAATAAATTCTAACTGTAAGCCTTAAGAAGTTGTATGCAATTCTAAAACAACAAATTCAAAGAAATAAATCCTCTCTCTACGATAAGTGACTAGAAGGCAGGCATCTGAAATATAATCTGTGTGTGCTTGTCTGTATGCTTGCCTTCTAAGGTTACCTGCTTTTACTCTAAAAGTGAATGGTCCTCCTTTGTTAGGTAATTTGTTAGGACCTAAGTGTTGTTGAACCAAAGACATAAACCAGCAGAGGGTGTGCTTGGACAGGCTGCAGTTCTGAAAATAAAACTCATTTGTATGGCAAACAAGAGAAAAAGCAATGTATGTTTGGAACAAAGATCTGCAGTGCAAAGGCTTGACTAAAATTTATAGTAAACAGAATTGCTTAAATAAATCAATTATATGTTGATATTACATATTATATGCTTAATCTTCTTTTAATTAGTTTAGACTGTGTCGCTGTACTTTTATCTCTCAAAATGTTACAATGTATGAATGAGCATGTAAAATATCTTTGCACATCAATTATACCAAATCACGGAAGAGTTGCATTCAGGTAAAATAGACGTTTCTCAGTTTTATACATTTATGCAAGTGAGGAATCGAGCTCATATTTAAGCCTCATGTATATTATTCTTTAGAATGTACAAATATTGTGTAACAGATTTATCTGTCTACTTAAAATCAGTATCAAAATATCATTATGTTCCCAAATACATACCAGCACTGGCTGGGAAAGAAGGCAAGTAAGTAAATAACTTCCGATATAGTGCTGGGGTTTTACTAATAATTTTCCATTCAATTCTCACAAATCCATAGAATACAGGTATTATTATGCCTATTTTATAGATGTTAAACTAAGACTCATGAAAATTGCTCAAGCTAATGCTAGTCTTTAGGAGAACTGAGATTCAAATCCAATCCACCTGTCCTTCCCACCACAGCATAGAACTAATACTGAACTCCATTAGATTTCAGGCACACAGAAACACTGGTTGCTTGCAGTAACATAAAAATTAAAGTGATGATAAAAGGAAATAGTCCATGATAGATCTAAGTCAGGGATTGAAAAAAAAAATGGCACAAGTGCCATTTCCCTTTTCTTTGCCTATTTCAAACATGGCTAATCATTCAAAACACTTCTTTCTCCACCAAATTCAGATACAACCTCAAAATCTTCCTGAATGTAACATGCAAAATAGCTCATTAACAATCCTTTGAAAAAGACACAGAGAACCGAAATATTAATATTTGCCATCCATCTTCTAGGACTGCAGATGACTTTTTAAAGTATATTTTTATGCTTTTTAAAGTATATATACATATATTGTATATATTATATACAAAAATTGGACATACATCACAAACAATTGAACTCACTGCCATTTCACCCATATTGACTATTTCTTACCAATACCTTCCAATGCTTCACCTCACTCAACTTGCAGAAAAACACCAGATTTGTAATTAAACCATTTGTTGCATATAAAGTAACTTTTTTAAATGTGTAGTGCTATCATTACTTATCTAAACAACCAAACAATCTAGCATTCCTGAGGACTGAAGTACTCAATATAAACATATTCTTCAAAAAGTTAAGGTTTATAATTTTCAAGACTAATATTCAATTTTGAAAGACACCATTATAAAATGTATTATACTTTCCCAACTTATTAAACAGAATGTATACTGTGCATACTTTTTTCTTTGACATGAATTAAATTCAATATTATAAATGGCATAGTTCATACATGTTTACATACAACATTATTTAATATTCTTTACCATTTGGCCATCAACTATCAGGTCTTACTATTATTGCTTTGAGAAAGAAAAGAAACTTTTATCTGAGGAATGCAAGCCCTTTTTAAATTATCAGGCCAAGAGAAGCACTGGAATGACACAGCAGTCACATCTCAACCCCTCTAACCCCACACACCCCAAGTAATTTCCTGAAGTCACTTGCTATTAGGACTCTAGACTGACTGATGCCAGTAGGTAGCTATAAATTGAACTAGTATCATTGCATGCTGGACATTGATCATCTCTTCTAGATAATCACTTCTAACTAGCTTTTTAAGAATTGTATATAAAAAGAAAAACAGATAATCTGAATGAGAATCTGAGGGTCTCTCCATAGAGAAAAAGAAATGCATGACTTCCATACGGGGATTTTATAATAAATATTTGAGATACTCAGAGTCTAGTTTTGTTTCCTTTTGGGGTCTTAGTTTATATTTTGAGGAATTGAGGGCAAGTACTATTTCATGCTCTGGATTACTTATCTAAAGAAGGTTAACTTATAATTTTTTAATTCAAAAGAAAAGAAAGCCATGTATTTGAAAGTCATTAATGGTTTGAATTACCCCACAAGGAAGCCCAGTAATGGAAAGAGATTGTGAGAGGGCATCAGGGAATCTGGAGTTGGCTCCAGGCTTCACTACCAACCAATGGAGTGACCTTGAACAAGCCATTATACCTCTCTGGACTTCTGTTCTTTTCTTATCTAAATAGTCTATGTGTTCTCCAAAGTCTCTTCTAATTCTAAATTGCTCAAAGTCTATAGGAAATAAACTACATATTTCTTTTTATTATCATCCAGAGACTCTTACCAAGTCTAAATTTGATAAAGTTCGGTTTCACATATCCCCATGCACCTAAAACTTGGAAATTCCTTCCTCTCAATCCATCAGAACATATCTTAAATAATGTCTTCATCCAGACATAAAGATATTTATTATGCTCAAAGATTCCAATAATGAAGCATGCATTCTGGAATGTGAGTTTCTTCATTGCTTCTATTCTGCTCCCCCTCAACCAGGCTTGTTTTGAATAGGACAAAGGCAGAGAAAATTACAGGCTACAAGACATGTAGATTAAATCTCCCTGGGTCTTTAATTCAGGCAAAGTGAAGTTACCAGCAATTGATTCCATTGATTCCATATACATACTCTTTAATTCTTAAAGAAAGAAAAAGTAATTAAAAATTCACTTGTGCACAGGGATTTGTATACACAGATGTAGTATGAACTAATTCTGATTTTTTAAAAGTTTGACCTGAAGCTAATTGGAGTTTATTTTATACTAAAAAAAAATACAGACTGAAACCACCTGATACGGTTTTGCTCTGTGTCCCCACACCAATCTCATGTCAAATTGTAATCCTCATGTATCAGGGGAGGGGACTGGAGGGAGGTGACTGAATCATGGAGGTGGACTCCCCACTTGGTGTTCTTGTGATGGAGTTCTCATGAGATCTGGTTGTTTGAAAGGGTGTAGCATTTTCCCCTTTGCTCTGTCTCTTCTCCTGCTCCACCATGGTAAGATATGCTTGCTTCCCGTTCGCCTCCTGCCATGATTGTAAGTTTTCTGAGGCCTTCCAGCCATGCTTCCTGTACAGCCTGTGGAACTGTGAGTCAATTAAACCTATTTATAAATTACCCAGTTTCAGGTAGTTCTTTACAGCAGTGTGAGAATGAACTAATACACTGCTTTTGTAAAAATTATAACAGTGAGAAAATGATGACTGTGAAAGAGATCTGATCTAACCAACCCCCATCTTGCCTTTACCCTCTAAACTTCCCCCTCCTAGGCTTAGGCCAAGTTAACCTGGGGAGAAATTTAGTTTATAGTTTAAATGATAATAGGCCTTCCCAAAACTAACTCACTTTCATAAAGCTAATGAAAGACCACTAGGTTAGGAGGCTGAGAGGAGCCTGAATTCAGCTAAGGTGTAGATGTAAACAATTACCAGTCATTGTTTCAGAGTTCACAAGATTTGCAACTTCCCCAATTACTCCTGCAAATAACATCACTATTGTAGAACCTAAGATTGGTCTTTTGAGATGTCTTTTCAGGTTTTTGCATTTCTAATGCCCAATGGCTCCACCCAGACCTGACAACTGGTCCTGTGGTCCAACCCAAAACTGAACTCTGCCTACATGAGGACCATTTTCCACACCTGTATGATTGCATCCCCATACAATCAGCAGCACCCATTCCCCAGCCATTCCCCTCCCCACAAAATTATCATTGAAAAACTCTAACCTCTAAATTTTGGGGGAGGTTGATATGAGTAATAATAAAACTCCAGTCTCCTGTTCAGCCAACTTTGGGTGAATTAAGCTCTTTCTCTATTGCAATTCCCTTGTCTTGATAAATTGGCTCTATTGGGCAGCAGGCAAAATGAACTCATGAAGTGGTTACAAGGCTTGCTAAGAACATTAATGATTCAGTCAAACATACTTGCAAGGAAATGTTTAACCTAATTTAAAAAATAAGTCTCAAATCTTCTAGCATATTAATTTTAATTACAAATAAAATGTGAGTAATTAAATAATAATACTGTTTTTTTAAATGCCCTTTACATGAAATTACTTAATTATTCATTCTTTTGAATTAAGGGAGGAGACCACTCCTCACATTGTCTTATGCCCAATTTCTGCCTCCAAAGAAACAAGTAGTAAAAACTAAAAGGCAGAAATGGAATCCACAGGCAGATAGCCCAGCATCGCGCTCTCGACCTGGTAGTTAAAAATCAACCCCTGACCTAATTGCTTGTGTTATCTATAGATTTCAGACATTGTATAGAAAAGTATCGTGAAAATCCCTGTCCTGTTCTGTTCCGTTCTGATCACTGGTGCATGCAGCCCCCAGTCACATACCCCCTGCTTGCTCAATTGATCATGACCCTTTCACGCAGACCCCCTTAGAGTTGTAAGCCCTTAAAAGGGACAGGAATTGCTCACTTGGGGAGCTCGGTTTTTGGAGACGTGAATCTGCCAATGCTCCCAGCTGAATAAAACCCTTTCCTTCTACAAGCTGGTGTCTGAGGGGTTCTTGTCTGTGGCTCGTCCTGCTACAGAATGACTATTTTTTTGTATTGGATAATTCTATATATTTGTAATAATTTAAATTTTTCATTTCCAACTAATTTAATGTAATAAAAAATAGAAAATTTGGAAATCACGTATGCAGATTCAATTGAGCAAATGGTTTTGATCAGAGTATTCTCTCCTGGAGAAATTAAAAGCCAGCAAGTTTTATATTTTATTTCTCAAATTTTCAGATATAAAACAGTGTCTAGTAAATAATAGGACCTTAATAAATATTCATTGAATTATTGATTGAATGAATGAATTTCCCTGCATTCATGTAGATGTCTTTAGTAACAAATTAAAATTACAGATCCAGAGATTTGGTATGATTGCATCAGTTATACCACACTCTAGCAAAGTATATGAGGGCCAAGGTTCTTAGCTCCCTAAAGGTTCACTGAAAAACCACTGACTTGGGGCAGATTGACTAACAGAAGAAAACGCAGACAAATTTATTTAACATGTATTCATGGGAGCCTTCAGAATGAAGACTCAACTTCCCAAATAGGTATAGAAGCTTATATGTCATATGAGATTACAGGGAGAATAGGGACTTGGATCCTGTTGAAACAGGTTATGGGAGGAAGAAGAAGAGGAATTATATTGAGAGGCCATAATGATTACTAGGGAGAATGACTGGATAGGAAACAAAAATTAACTTGTAAATAGTTTTTGGATATAAATGATCTTTGGACAGCCAGATGCAGTGGCTCACACCTGTAATCCCAGCACTTTGGGAGGCCGAGGTGGACAGATCACCCGAGGTCAGCAGTTCAAGACCAGTTGGCCAACATGGTGAAACCCCATCTCTACTAAAAATACAAAAATTAGCTGGGCATGGTGGTGCATACCGGTAGTCCCAGCTACTCAGGAAGCCAAGGCAGGAGAATCGTTTGAGCCTGGGAGGCAGAGGTTGCAGTAAGCCAAGATCATGCCACTGCACTCCAGCCTGGGCAACAGAGTGAGACTTGGTCTCAAGAAAAAAAAAATTAAAATTAAAAAATTAAATGATCCTTGGAGAGAGTCACTATCTTGAAAAAAGATCTGTTCCAGTGTGGTCACATCTTGGTCTTCATTTCGGCAATAGATTATGAAATAGCAGGGAGGGAAAGAAAAAACAGTTGTTCTCCTTGGTAAGTCTGGATCTTAGGCAGATAAAAGAATTCACCTTCTATGGAAGATATGGTTGGGGGTGGGGATCATGGTTGGGGGCAGGGATCTGACAGACCTTGTGGCTTCCTCAGCTCAGCATGTTGAAAAACCACATTTGGTGGTATTGGTTTCTAAGCCCAAACAAGCAGGACTATTTTTATTGAAATAGAAGAAAAAGGAAACAATAGAATTTGCAAATGGCACTAAGTTATTGTAGAATAAATGAAATTATGTGAAATTTAAAAGAGCATATACTCTGGAATTAGAAAAAATGGAGTTTAAATAGCAATCTCACCAGTTTTTAGCTGGGTTACCTTAAACCAGAAAATGAACCAATGACATATTTTCTGTAATAAATTGATAATGAATAAGTATTTCCTACCTCATAACATTACTATAAAAAATATTAAGAAACTGTAAACCAAAAAGTATCTTAGACAAATCTCAATCAACTTAAAAGTTTCATTTGCCAAGGTTAAGAACATGCCTGTGGCCAGGCACGGTGACTCATGCCTGTAATCCCAGCACTTTGGGAAGCCGAAGTGGGTGGATCACCTGAGGTCAGGAGTTTGAGACCAGTCTGGCCAACATGGTGAAACCCCGTATCTACTAAAAACAGAAAAATTAGCTGGGTGTGGTGGCATGTGCCTGTGGTTCCAGCTACTCAGGAGGCTGAGGCAGGAGAATCACTTGAACTCAGGAGGCAGGGGTGCAGTGAGCTGAGATTATGCCACTGCACTGCAGCATGGGCAACAGAGCAAGACTCCCGGAAAAAAAAAAAAAAAAAAAAAAAGAACATGCCTGTGACACAGCCTCAGGAGGTCCTGAGAATGTATGGCCCAGGTGGTTGGGCTACAGCCTGGATTTGAGGGACTAAGGGGCTAGGTTGGCTGGACTTCCTGGGTCAATAGGGACTTCCCTGAGGAGACTTTTCCCCTAAGCCAAAATGAGTCATAGCTGCAAGCTAAGGGATTGAAACTTCAACCAATCATATAGGGAGTTTAAGCTCTAGCTGCCGCCTGATGTTTTTAACCAATCAGGCCTGCCAACCCACAAGTGGATAGAAAATAAGGTAAGTCTATAGGACAGAAAAAGGAAACGGGAAGAGGTCATAAGGGGATATAAGCATAAGTCATCCAAGCCAGAAACGGCAACCCTTACGGGTCCCCTTCCACGGTGTGGAAGCTTTACTTTGGGTTCCACTTTACTTTCACTTTTGCTTTAATAAATCTTGCCGGCGCACACTTTGGGTCCGTGCATTTCTCTAATTGAGCTGTAACACTCGCTGCTGCGGTCCACAGCTTCATTCCTTGAAGCCCGTGAGACCACAAGCCCTTTGATCGAGAAAAACATTCGATCGGAAGAAGACTTCTCATCTCAGTTTTATACATTTTAGAGAAACATAAGACATCAACCAATACACTTCAGATATACATTGGTTCCAGGTCATAGGTGGGTTCAAAGATTTCCTGATTGGCAATTGGTTGAAAGAGTTTATCTAAAAACTTGGAATCAATAGAAGGGAAGTATGGGTTAACATAAGGGATTGTGGAGACCAAGGTTCTTATCACACAGATGAAGCCTCCAGGTAGCTGGCTTCAGAGAGAATAGATTGTAATGTTTCTTAACTTAAAAAGGTACCAGACTCTTTGTTAATTCTCTCCTGTGTCAGGAAAAGACCTGGAAAGGAAAAGGGATTCTCTACAGAATGTAGATTTTTCCCACAAGAGACAGATTTTCAGGGCCATTTGAAAATATGTCAGATAAATAGATTTTTGGGTAAAATATTTCTGTTTCTTTGGGCCTGCTATTCATCATATTGGTATCTTATTGCTACAAAGAGCCTGCTTTGTCAGTCTTAATGTCCCGTTTTAATGTTAATGCTGGTCAGTTGTGCCTGAATTCCAAAGGGAGGAGAGTATAATGAGGTATGTATGTCCAACCTCACTTCCCATCATGGCCTGAACTAGTCTTTCAGATTAACTTTGGAATGCCCTTGGCTGAGAAGAGGGGTCCATTCAGTTAGTTGGGGGGCTTAGAATTTTATTTTTGGTTTATAAAACCTATGTGGATACCTCCAGTGAAAGCAAAGAAAAAAGTGTTCTGTGGCATGCAAAAAGCATTTGCTTATATAATTCAAAATTAGTATAGATTAGCATTATATTAGCATGTGCTCTTAGCAATATAAGCAAGCTAAAATTAGTGGAGAAGAAATTGTCATATATACTTGAAACATTAAAACATATACACTTGATACAAATACTACTAAATAAATAAATAAAAGGAATTTTCTTCTATCTGCTACTAAAATTTCAGAAAAAATAATTAACAATGTAGATAATACCACTTTGATGACTTCAGATGCAAGGAAATTATGATGAAGCCAATTATATTCATAGTTTTTTCTTTTTATTTTTTATTTCTCTTAATTTAAAAAAAATTACAGATCTTGTATGATTTTTTATATTACTAAGCTATAAACACCTCTTCTATTATAAGCTCCATGACAATTTTTGCTGGTATAGTTCCTATACCAAGAAGTATACCTGGTACATCCCAGGTACACAAGAAATATCTGTTAAAGGAATGGCATGGAATAAGGTAATCCTATATATTCATCAGTTCATAAAATCCAATAGTGTTTCCACATATGCATATACATTATACAACATTAAATGTTCGTGTCTTTCTAGTGGATTTTGATGTTAATTAGAAAAATACAGATTCAGGCAGTGTCTACTCTATAATTAACCTGAGCTAATTTGACAAAAGAAAGTAGTCCTGGTAGAAACATTTTAATGGTCCTTTTCATTCAAAATTGTTAGTTCATTTCTGAATCCACACAAGGTACCCACTTGGGACCCAGGCTCTTTCTAAAGAATTCTTCCAGGCTGTGGTTTCTTCATCGAGTTTTGTTGCCTAAGTCTCCCCAGCCATTAGAATGCAATCTGGCTTCTGATTGCTTTCCCTGGCTTTGATCTACAATACTTGGAGACATTTGCAGAATTTACCCTTTAGTTTTCAGTACCACAACCCAGGGAGGAGGTGTCTCCACTAAACACCACAACACAGGGAATGTGTCACTACCTCCCTCCCATTTCTACTGTGCTGTTGAAGGCATTATGAATCTAGACACTTGCTTCTCTTTATCTCCCTGAGATTTAATTTCTTTATCTGAAAGAAGAATAATAAATAATTATCTTACCTAACTCAAATTAGTGTGGCAGCAGCAAATAAGGTGAGATATATGAAAACGTTTTTTAAACCAGCAGTTCTCACACCGACACAAAATGATATTATTTAACAACTTAAAAAATAATTCTGCATCTTTCAAATTGTACTTATAGAAACAAAATGAGAGGGAAAAGTTGAGGACAACTACTTACTAAATGCCTTTTAAAAGTGATATGCAGTGCATCTCATTTCATTTCCAGAACAATGCTATGAAGTAGTCATCATTCTCTTCATTTAACTGACTATGAAGAAACCGAGCTACAGAAAGGTCAAGTATCTCATGTAAGGCCACACAGCTAATTATCAATGTTACACTAAAGATTGGAAGATTCATATGAGTCTCTTCAGCAGAATTAAGAAAAGAAGGAAGCTAGAGAAACTATCAGTAAAGATTTGAAGAGAAATAACTTCAATATAGGGTTGAATAAGACAGGGTGTGGCAAATGCCAAGAGAAGAAAGCAGGGTGATTCCCCAGGGCCTGCAGAAAAGGAATAAAGGACTCAGGAGGGCTAGTTCAGGATCTGAAGGTGGCTGCACCTAGCTCTGGGTACATTCTACTTTTTGACCAATTAAAACCTCAGTTATGCCTCTCTTTTAACATCTTAATTTTTATATTAGATTTTTTTGCCTCTAAGATATGAAAAATTGAGCAACCTTCCACTGGATTTGATCAGTTTAGAAAATCACTGTGGCTGTTCAGGCCAAAATCTCTGGCTTTTGTCACAACATTAAATGTAAATGTTCTGGATAACTACACGAATTTATTTTTCAATTCTACTATGCTCAGACAACCACTAGAGTATGGGAACAATTTGTATATGAATATCAAAAAAAATGAATAGAGCATATAGTCCTGTTGGGAGAGAGGAATTTTGGAAAACTCTCTTCCCATGGCAAAACTGAGATTTCAATTTGAAATGACAAAGAAGCATTTTAAAGAGGAGTTACATGTAGGAAAAATTATTTTCCCAATGTGAAAGTTGGGTAAGGAAATGTATTTTACAGAGAGGAAATTTTTGACAGAACTTTGAGTTCAATCAAAAGTAATAAAATTAGTGAATGAAGAGCTTACATCTTTAGAGGGAATTTGGCTAAATAAGTTATTCTCAACTCAGACTTAACAGTGTTAGAAGAAAAGTTGATGTATTATTTCCAAACAAAACTTTAACTTAAATTCTTAACAACAAAGAAAAACCTTATTATTTTTAATCCAGCTAGTAAATTGCACAGTAGACAAATTTAGACCATTAACATGAGTCAAGAATATGTCATCTGGAAACTCTCCAAAGGCCAGGGGGGCAACGGAAGCCTAGGAAACCAGGAACCCATAGACACACTTCCAATTCTACAAGGACATACCACTGAGTCCACAAGAGCAAATGATTGATAAAATAACTATGTTGTTCACAGCTATATTGCACAGGGCTGGATCCTTGTCCAATCTTTCTTTTTATAAAGCAAAACAAAATAAAAAATGGATTTCCAATGAATGGACTGATTTATAGGCTGTAACTGTTACACTTGCAGTTGTTTTTGGCAAAACTCTGTACTTTTCTATAAGGTATGCTATTAAGTTAATCCCTAACCTTACCCAAAACCAGAAAAGGAAAGGAACATTGACCAGAGTTATGCACTCAAATAAAAGTCCTTTCTACACATATAAATATGTATCCAGCGTCCTGAGTCATCCTCATGTAGTTGACTCCAAGCTGGTGTTCTGGCTGTGCTTCCAACAAGTCGTTCCAAATCTCTATTATGCTGACAACTTCTGGGTGGTGTGTATGGGATGTGACCATCAAGTCTCATGGTCATGAGTCCACTCCTGCACTTGCTTTTCTCTAAAGTAGGCCCCCGGTCCAATGCAGTGTTATGTGGGATCCTGTACTGGTGAATCAAGCTCTCTGTAAGCCTTTGGCTAATAATACTGGCTGAGACCTGGCCGGCAGAAAACAACTCCACACTTGAATGTGCATCCATTCCTGTGTGAACAAACCGCTGACCCTTCCAGGATGAAAGGCTCCATCCATTCAGTTGTGAACGTGTCAACTGTGGCCAGTAGGTATCCCAAAGAAATGCCTCCATAAGGGGGACTTGGTGACAGTCTCTGTTGCTGGCAGTGATGGTGCTACATCAGCCATGGTAAAAGGGAGTGCAGGCTGTTGTGTGTTGCCGCTGTTTCAGTCACTTTCCTTTGCCCATCATGCCAGCACTAGGGTGGCAAATGACAGAGGCTGGCAAACATTAATTGGCCAGATGATTTTGTCTACTTCGTTGTCTACTGTCTCTTTGAAGAAGGATGTTCTCTCTAGCGGACGTAACATGTACAAAGATTGCCACACTTTGTGTTCACTCCCGGATGTTAATCCCTGTGCCTTGACTCCAGACCTCCTTGGCCCTAATCTTCCCCCTCTTTTTTTTCTTCCAGACCCCTAATTAGAGGTCTATCCATATTCTAATCTCCTGCCATTTCTCTTTACCCACAAAGTTGTGTACCAGGTACACCACCCGTCAGGAGAATTTTTCCTTGCCACTGTTTTTCAAGACCACCCCTGATTGAGGCTTCAGTGCAATTGCCATCTATTTTAGCTCATCTCCATATACCAAGCCAGCCCAGCTGAAAATTAAGCTCAGGCTTTTAACTCTTTAAAAGACAGCTTTAGCTGGTCACACGGGTCTTCCCATACAGCCATAGTTGCAAGCTGAAGAAGGAGCATTGGTGTAACCGTAGTGAGTGATGTCTGTGCTGTCTACTCATGCAGTTTGCTTTGTCCTCTGGCCCACCAGAGTTTGTGCCTCCTTTGTGACAGGAGGTGCCAAGTGCACTAATTTGTCTTTATCTTTGAAGAGATATCTTGGCATGCTCACTGTCACAAATTTGTAAACATTTTACATATATGGATGGTCTCTGAAACTTTACAATATTTAGCTCCCACCTTCTAGAGCTCATGTGTCTTCTCAAGGTTTCCGGTGTGTCTGCCTTTGGCTTATCTCACTAATCAACATAAAATCATTGATATAATGAATGGATATGATGATCTGCAGGATGCCAAGATGCAAATACGTTTAGACTATATTATGGCAGAGGACAGAAGAAGCCCTGAGGCAAAAGTATAAGTGTATATTATTGTGCCTTCTATGTGACTACAAACTGTTTTCAAATTGTTATTTAAAAAATAAAATAGCATGCATTTCTGATGTTATATTAACCCACTTTATCAAAAATACCTTACATATCTGGTTTGAAGACTGGGATCAGGACTTTAATGTGGTTGAGCTTATCGTAGTCTGCAGTCACCGGCGGGATTCATTCAGTTTCTGCAGGGGCCAAACAGGTGAATTAAATCAATGTACTGGGACCACCATCCCTGCATCCTTTAGATAAAGGGACAACAGACTTTTTCTATAAAGAGCCAGATGGTAAAAATTTTAGGCTTTGCAGATCACATACAGTCTTTGTGGCATATTTTTATTTTTTTTAACAACCTTTAAAAATGTAAAAACCATTCTTAGCTTACAGGCTGTGTAAAAACTGGCCATGCACCAACTTTGTCCATGGTCCATAATTTTCCAGCTCCTGCTTCAGATCCTTAAAATGTCCCTAATCTTTTCTATCCCTCACCCTGGGATGTGATAGTTATTGATTTACTATCTTGGCTGTCATGGAGGGTAGCTTCTGAGACTTCCTCTTTATTTTTCACACTATGATAGACCTTAACTTTCAGACCAACACCCAATATGGGATTTGTGCCAATTGCAAGCATATCAATCCTAATTATACATTTGGGAACTGGGGAAACAATCACTGGGTGGGTCATCAGGCCCAAGGGAGTTTGTCCAGGAGTCCATTTATTTTCTAGTCCCCATAATTTATTATTAGCCTTGTCTATTATTTTTTTTTGTAAAATTATGAGTATGAATAACTTTCATAAAAATAAAAAATTAAGGAAAAATTCAATTGGGACTTTCAGTCAAACTAGCAGTTTATGAGCAAAAATACCTTCTTACTCCAAAGATGTAAAATTACTTGGTAGGATACGTCAGATTTTGTTGTAAAATCAGAGCAATTCTCAAAAATAAAAAAATAGAGAAAGAGAAATCTACAGGAACCAGAAATGAAGATATGTTTCATTGTTAGAATGGTAAGAAAGGGCTTAAAACAACTGGGGTATAAACAAGTATAGGACATAGATGTTAACAGTACAGTCTCATGTTGGGGATTTTAATGATTCTGTGGGCATAGGATGTAAGGCATCAGCACTGTATATTTTGAAATAAATTCTTTGTCAAGCTGGAAGCCTCATAAATATGTCCTATTACCAAGGAGAAATAATCACTGAGCCCTCCAAACACTCCTTTCTAAGCAGGAAGCAGTATAGCAGCTTGTCATCTGCCAATGCTCTCCGTAGAAAAAGAGTTATTGGCAAGAAGCTAGAAACCCACGGTAGTGCTGTGCTTGGATGATGAGTCCAAATTTATATCAATCAAATGGGGCTAGAAATGCTAAATTTGAATTTTTAAGAAGTCTTGTTTAGAGCTGGTTAAGAACCCAGGTGAACGCAAAAACCACCCTGTAAAGATTCTTCCAAAGCCCAGGACATTCAAGATTCTCAGAGAAGAAAATCCCCACACGTTAAGCTCACAATGAAAACAAAGATCAAACCACAAGAGCAAATGAACCACCAAGAGGGAAAACTATCAAACATAAATGAGAGAAATGTCATCATACCCAAATCTAGAAAGAATAACATATTCTAAAATTTTGTAAAATAATGATATTTATGATATTTTATAAGACAAAAAGCAGGAAATGAATACATAAAGCAAAAAAACAAAAATAAGCAAAAACTGATGATAGTATTAGAGTTAAATCTTCATATATCATTGCAGCAAATCAATAGACAATGTCTAAAATTAATATACATATATATGATAAATATTCCTTCAGAAAACCTAAAAACAGAAACAAAAGTGATTCCCAGTGGGGAGCAGGACAGAGAAAGGACCCAAAGTAATGTTTTTTAACTAGGAGCTCTTCTGTAGTATATACTATTTATCGCATTCAAAAATAATAATTAGCAACTGTGTAAACTAGGAAGAGAAAATGTCAGGGTCAGAAATTGGTGTGGGGGGTTGGGGTCATGTGTGTGTGTGTGTGTCTGTGTGTGTGAATTCAAACTAATACTGTGATTAATGTAATACATGGAATGCATAGTTTTAAAAAAAACACTAAGAGCTTATAATGAAAAGCAAAAGTCCCTTTTGCCTCATCACTTAAAGCAACTACGTAGCATACCCCAAGAATCCATCCCTATTTTTTCTCCCCTATCTCTCCTGTTGCAGAGCTCAGAAACAACTTGAAGAGAGTACAGACATCCCTCCCAAATTCTGTCTCGGAAGATGTTGTCTTTAAAAAAGGATCTAAAGTTTTCATCATGTTAGACAATATATACTTATTTTATTGTTTTGTTTTCTACTTTAAAATATAGCCGGGAAAGAGTATATAATCTTTTCAGTGCTTTGATTCTCCAAAAGTCTTATTATGAGCCTAGATCTGTTGGAAGTTACAGCAAAAATTCGTGAAGTAGTATGTTGACAATAATAAAGAAAAGAAAGAAATTCATCCATGAAACATTGTGGAAGAAGAATCAAAATGACTTAGGGAGCAAAAATGAAAAATATCTGAGGTGACAAAATTCATGAAGAGGATGAAGTTGGACTTTGGAAAAAGTAAAGAAAGGAAAGAGAAGTCTTCATATCAGACAATCTTAATACAGGAAAATGAAAAAGAAGCTGAGAGAAAGATACGTAGGAACAAAACTTAAGAGGGCGAATGTTAGGGATTTGGAACAGCCATGAGGAATATAAAACACCAGGGGTACTTTACCACAGGGATTCAATAGGATAGCTTTGTGGACTGGAGTGCTTAACTCACCATTTCTAAACCTGCATTTCTGGGGCAATGTGATTTGCGTTTCAAAAACCATATTTTCTGATGTGTATGTATACACAATGGAATACTAACTGTTCAGCCAAAGGAAGGAAATCCTTCACGCATTGTCATTTATGACAACAGGTGATCCTGGAGGACATTATGTTCAGGTGAAAAAAAACAGGCACAGAAAGACAAATACTGCATTGTCTCACCTATCTGTGGACTCTGAAAAAGTTCAACTCAGAAGTAGGGAGCAGAATGATGGTTACTAGGGACCAGGGACATGTTGGTCAAAGTTTCAGTTAGACAGGAGGAATAAGTTCAAGCGATCTATTGTAAATCATGGTAACTATAGTTAATATATTGTATCCTAGAAAAGTGTGAAGAGAGTAGATTTTAAATCTCCTCACCAAAAAAAAAGTGTGTAATGTAATGTATACATATTAATTAGCTCAATTTGTCCTTTCCACAACGTATACATATTTCAAAACAACATGTTAGGCATGATAAATATAGATAATTTTTGTTGTTTGTCTAAATAAATGAATAAAAGAAAGAAGGATGTTTTATAAAAGTATATTTTCTGGTTCTGGCTGTGATATTGACTTCTATGATATCTGAAGAAATATTTCCATGGTAACAATTCATCTCTAGCTGAACTATAGAGAAAGGTGAAAGTGAGATACCCATTCAAACTAAATAATTCCACTGTCCCCTTTTCCAACTCAGTCTGAGAACACCATGTTGGCAGCCAGGCTTACACCACCCAGATAGAAGATGGAAAGATTCTTCTATAGAGAAACTGGCTAGCCCGATATGAAAGACTAAGAGATAATATTTGAATGTTTCCCCTGCCCTCTTCCAAAAAGAGCTTGCCTAGCTACTTTCAGCCAAGAATAGTCAGTCATATAACAACGAATTAACAGTGGAAGTCTTCTTTGGGGTTCTTGCAAAAGCTTTTGCTCTTTTGATTAAGATGTGAGTCTTCTCCTTTATTCTTTTGTTGTTGGAATGCAGGTATGATGACTGGAGCTGTTGCACTCATCTTGTGAACATGAAGAAAGGATGCAAGAAAGTATAGAGACTGTATCATGGATCTCCTTAAAGAGTGCCAGAATTGACATTTGTCTACACTGCTCACTATGTGCGAATTATAAGACTTCATACATTTGATATGGTATCACTGGTTTATTTTTGTTGTTACTTACAGCAAGAAACTTTCCTAACTTATACAACTACTGCCATCGCTCTATCAAACACTAAGCTAATGAATCATATCTGAAACCTGAAATGTGTCAACAAAAGATACAGCATCTTGGATTTCTGGATTTCTACTCCATTCCTTTATTTTATTTTTGCATTTATTTCTTCTTTCTGAAGAAATAAGGAATTATTTCTTTCAGGTATGGAACAACATTTATGTCTGGTTTTTAAATATCCCTAAAATAAGTAATCATCCTGTCTCTTCTGAGTAACGATAATTGTCAGGTGTTGGGAAATTTCAAACTCATGGTAATTAAACCATCTTCTGGTTCTTTTAATATTGAGAAATATTTGAAATTGAAGTGATAGGTTCAATATCTTCTAAATATCATTAAGATGTGCCACTTGTAGAAAGCATTTGAAATCATGGAAATAGTCTTTACTGGAATTAGCCATAAAGAAAAATTTTCCTTCACTTTAAAAAAATAATAATGTGAGCACCTTTATCCACAAAAGCCAGCACACTTCAGTGTAAAAAAAAAAAAAAACAGCAGAGATGTATATTCATGTTGCATTTTTGGCACCAAACACTAAAAAAGCTATACACTCAGCCATGATTTGATCATAATCTTGATTTTCACTATTTCTTTCAAAAATGAATTAAAAAAGAGGTATATTGTTGATCACCAACAATTCTCTGAAAATAAAGTGGATAAATATTGAGGTAGAACATACTCGTCTTATCAACCCCTCCCCTGATGTAGTGGATGCCCCATTACTGCTGATCTCTCTCCACACCTGTCCAAGCTATAACATGGGTCACAAAATGTTCATTAACTTAGAAAACCTGGAGAACGACAGAAGCACTTAGCGATGAACAGACATAAAGTGGTCAGGCACTTCTCCCTCATATATTCAGGAATGATTCATATTCTACACACTAGCACAACCATGCAACTGCCTCTGCTGGCCCACACATGATTTTTCCAGATTGTATGCCATAGATATTATGCAATCTATAACTGTGTCATTTGATAAAGGGATTTTACCAATCACTCACCTGCTTTCTCCCTAAGCATAAAAGTTGACATTAACTTTGTGCCAAGTTTTAAAGTTTTCTCAGAAATGGTATCTTTTCTTTCTGATTTTGCCATGATAAATGTAACTGTGGCAAGCTGAAAGTTTTGTACTCACCACCATCTTTAGCAACAAAAGTCATACATTTCATACTGTAAATCATTAATTTGTATTTGTTCTGGACCAGAGAACTCATTCTACTTTTGTTTATAATTACACAAAAGTTTCCAGAGCTTTATTTCTCTATTTGGCAAAAGTATACAACGTCACCCAGGGCATGAGGGATGAATACACTACTGGTACAACAATATCCCATTTTTAGATATTTATAATGCATCCTATTTTCATTTTTTTCTTGTGCAAAACAATAACACTTGTAGATTTGCTTGCTCTGGCCCATAAATATGTGTATTCATAATTGATATCAAAATCTGAGTACTAGAACCAAATGATTTCTGTAATTCAAAAATTTTCATTCTTCTAAGAAATACAAATGCAGATTCCATTATGTGCCAAACACTGCGATTGAAGGTGAGTAAATAGCTTTATATCATAATATGACAGCAAGTACAGAAACGAACGGTTTGATTGAGTATATTTCAGTGAAAATTATGATTTAGAAGTTGGATCTTATTTTGAAATTAAACCAAGTGAAGATCATTTAGTGCTTATGCTCATGGGACTCGAAATCTTCAGAATGTTAAAGGATGCTTGGAGATCATTTAGTGAAATCTGTGACTTGTATATCTACATATCTATGCACTTCTTTAATATCTCACAAGCAATAATGAAAATCCCTCCTGAGGCAGCCAATACAGTTTTGGACAAGTCTAATTTTTAGGATATAAAATTAAATATTCATGTCACCCAGTACAAAATATTTCTTTATATAATCATAAATCCATGTCACCCAGTCTAACTATAAAATCTGTCTTTATATAAACATGAATATCAGTCTCCTTTTCTAACATTTTATCATTGATCACACTTCAACCCTCCAAGGGTAATGCACAATACATCTCTTCTGCCTTCTACATGGCAAGCCTCCAAAAGTTTCAAAACAATAATTATGTCTGGCTTTAGATTTTCCATCTACAGACTAGTCAGAGTTTCTAAGCTTCCCTCACCTAGTTCCTGTCTTCTAAACACTCCAGTCCATCAATGTCTTACTTAACCCATGGTATCAGAAGTGAGCATCAGATTGTGTCTGGTCTTAACTAGGTTAGTAAAAAGAGACTATCATTTGTCTTTTTCTGGACAAAAAAAAATCTTTCCATTAATTTGTTTAATATTTCATTGCTCTAGGGAATCACATCATACTGTTGACTCACGTTGTGTCTTCAGGTAACTATAACCTTTTTCGTGTGTGTGGCTAAGAAGCCACATCTTCTCCCACTAGAATTGTGCAATGGTGATTTTTGTACATGCCTGTTTTTCCTTCTGTGTGAATATAGAAGAGTACAGACATTCCTCTTAAGTGCAATTCAAATAGTTTCACCCCATCATTCCATCCTCTCAAGATTTGTCAGGATCATTGGGCGCAGTGGCTCACGCCTGTAATCCCAGCACTTTGGGAGGCCGAGGTGGGCAAATCATGAGGTCAGGAGTTCGAGACCAGCCTGATCAACATGGTGAAACCCCATCTCTACTAAAAATCAAAAAAGTAGCCAGGCGTGGTGGCGCACCTGTAATCCCAGCTACTCAGGAGGCTGAAGCAGGAGAATCGCTTGAACCCAGGAGGCGAAGGTTGCAGTGAGCCAAGATGGTGCCACTGTACTCCAACCTGGGTGACAGAGTGAGACTCCACCTCAAAAAAAAAAGAAAAGAAAAGAAAAGAAAAAATCTGTCAGGATCCTGATTCTGGCATTTTCTATATATAATACATTGCCAATTTCATCTCATCTGCAAATTTTGTAAACAATCCATTCTTATGCTATACAATGTACTAATTAAAAAAAATAAACATGATATATGAAACATGCCACAGTAATATTGTAAAAACAGATAATGAATATGACAGTGCTAGGGAATTAGCTGTTAAAACATCTCTCCTAGTTAACATAAATTTATCAGCTCATTTTCAGAGCAGGTATTCCATTAATACTAGTGGGTTTCACCATCCCATCATCCAGTTGTTTTTGCACTTTTTCTCAAAAAACGTCATGAGAAACGCTGCTAGAGTCTCGCAAAATTCAGCTATTCAGGGTCTACTCCATTCCTTGAACCAATGGGCCAGTAACACTGGTGAAAACTTGGGTTTCTAGATTGTAGAAGGGCATGGTTTTGCACTAAGTTGAAGAGGGAGCTAAAATAATATTTCAGAGTATCAGAAAATTATAATATAGAAGGTAAACTTGATTCATTAAAATAGAGAGAGAACGAGGTATTTAGAAGGCAGCTCCAAAAAATTCATTGACCCTGTGGTTTGGCTAAGAAGTCGTGCCCTGGGGGGACTTAGAGACAGCTGGCTTTGCCTTCAAAAGATGCAATTGGCCTGGCCCTAGTGTTTTTATGAAGCAAGATAGCAGAGGGCTTGTCAGTTCTGAAAGAGTGTTTTGTGTTCCACACAGGCTAGCATGGGAGTGGCATTCAAACTGCAGTGTCATTCTATAAAGAGTGTGTCCTGTCTTCTGAAGGTCTCATATCCATGTCACCCAGTCTAACTTTTAGCTGACTCCTACAGTTCCTTCCTTTTTACAAAGAAGCTCTGTCTAAGTATGGGCATGGGCCTCTGTGAGTCTAGCTAAGGTATAACAACAGAGAGTGATCTTCATTAGAGAGGGAAGGCAGTAGGGAGGAGCTGCCAGACTTTCCTTCAGTTGCCTCCAGCACAAAGGACACACAACAGAACAAGATAGCTCTAAGGAGTTACCAGGGATCTCAAACTCAAATGACAAGCAGCTGACAGAAATAAGAGAAGCAGGCAGGTTTGGCAAATGGAAATTAAGAGCCCCATCTCAGCAGGACAGTAGTGATGTAGTTCCAGCCAACTATTGCCACACAGCGTTGTAGGATCAGAGTTACTAAATCTTCTGATTATTTTTAAAATAAGCCAGAAAACTGTATTTTGGTGAATCTGGTATCACTGAGAACCTAAAACAGCTATATGCAGCACCAGAGCAAGGAACCAGGCAGCTGGTTGCTGAGGTTTGCTCTAAGCTCTAAGATACAGGGAGAGGTGATGGGAAACTAAAATTTTCCACACTGTCGATCTATTTACCACAGCTCTTCAGGGGAGGAGGAAGCAAAAACCCTGATTAGGACTGCAGAGTGCGTGATTGATGGAAGCATTCCATATTATGTGTCTTTCCAAAAAATGAATAAGGTAATTCGAATGCTGAAAAGAAACCCAAACTTCTGGGGGAAAAATGGTTTTCATTCCTCTCTCTTTAACCCAGTGATGGAGAAGGGCTACAAGATGCTGGTCCTTCTTGACTCCTTGATCATTGTGAAGCCAGCAAGTGGAATGAACGTGGAGCACTTTCTGCTTCAGAGTCTGGAGTGTGGCTACTTCCTCACTTGAGCCTCCAGACTGACCATCATGTTAGTTCTCTTCTCCCTGAGAAGTTAAAATTTGAAATTTACCTTTGGATTCAATACACTAATTCTTTGCATTACAAAATCTTTTTAATGATAAGAATGAAAGCATGTGTTTTGCAGCAACATGGATGGAGCTGGAGGCCATTATCGTTAGTAAAATGACTGAGAAACAGAAAGTCAAAAACCACATATTCTCATTTGTAAGTGAGAGCTAAACAATGGATACGCATAGACATATGGAATGGAATAATAGACATTGGAGACTCCAAAATGTAGGAGGGTGGGAGGGGGGTGAGGAATGGCATACTGCCTATTGGGTACAATATACACTATTGAAGTGATGGGTACACTAAAAGCCCAGATTTCATCACTGTGCAATATATCCATGTAATACAACTGCACCTTGACCCCTAAATACATAACAAGTAAAAAAATTACAAACAAAAAATTGTAGGGGATAGCAACAAATATAAATTTATAATTGAAAGCATATACTTGTCTTCAATTATATCAATCAATTAATCAATTTGTGTTAGATCCTGAAGTAGGCTCTGGGGATATAATTATTATCTTAATTTGGGTTCCCCCAAAAGCAGATCCTAAAACAAAGGTCCATGTTCTAGTGGTTTATTTGGTTGAGAAGTGGGAAAATGAAAAGAGAAGGCAGACAATAAAAGTAAGCCAGCTACCATGGTGGATGATTGGGATTTAGTTCCATAGGGAGGCTCTGGGAAACATGCATCATAGAGTTATATTGCCCGAGGAGTGAGGGAGTTGAGATATTTATACACCAACTAATTCTTTTTGGTTAAGGGATTCTGGAGGATATGAATGGTGTTAATTTTCCTGCATGAGCAAAGTGGCTTTCCATAGCTTAAAGAAAGTTCTTAGGCAAAGAGACTGAGATCTGCTGGTGTACCCTGAAGTAGTAAGTCCCCTGAGATATGGATAGAACATCAGCACTATCTGCTGCACTCCTAAGTCAGTCAAAGTCCTACCCAACCACAGCTTACAGTTAGTAAGGAGAAGTTAGAAAATAAACACAATACAATATGTATAATGATGAAAGTGCATATGTATTTTGACGTTAAACTTTCCGAGAGACCTTTTCAATATCAATATTCTGTATTCATCTAAAAATAATCATGATGAAATCATAGCTAGTATTGTTTGTATATTTACTGTTTATCAAGCAAGTTACTTGATCCTAGCCTTCTTCTCTGAAGTATTAAATTCAGAGTATTTTTCTTTCTATGATTAATATTCTTTTATTCCTCACTCATTTCTAATTATGTCACTTTGCTATATTTTGTGAACCATTTTAAGCCACCATGGATCTTCTTCTGGATCAGAGAAAGAGATTGCACAAGTGAGCAAATGAAAGAAAAGAGGATTGGGAGAAAGGAGAAAAAGAAAATAGAATAAAACACATGTTTTTTTTTAATTTGATGCAGTAGCCTTTTGAGAAGCAAAATGGATTGGATACAATCTAACTTTTCTTTCCACTTACAATATAACATATGGCTCCCTGCATTGGTAAGGAGATAGAGAAATCTTCTTGCAGCAAAATATTTGTTCTCCCTAAGAGGGCCTCTTGAATAAGTGAAGTAAATGATAGATGGCCCTGTTAGAGGAGCTGATGAGAAAATGCATACTAAGTAGAAGGAATTTTAGAAAACGTTACAGAGCTGATCAAATGGACATGTATACTAGGTCATTTATCTAAAATGCCCTGGTTAGGACTAGTATGTATAAAGAAAAATGCTTTGGGGAGTGTTGAAAATGGTCTCAAGAATCCAGAAAGCATGGTGATTGAAATAATAACAGAGAAGCTTAGATGATGAGCTATATTCCCTTTCCAGAACCATCTTGATATACTAGGATACCTGGGGAGCTCTAAATGAATATGAGGTTTCTACACGGAGAACATTAGCAGGACCAATTCAAGGCATGTGCCTATTTATCAACAATGGTGTAATTTTTTTTACAAACTTTTATGGGGCTGTCAGACAATAGTAATTACGAAGAGAGGTAGAGTTGTATAGTGAAAACAGCATACCAGCTCAGTGAAAAAAGTTCAAATTCAGCACCACCACCTAGCAGTAGCTTGGTGACTTGCCCCAAGTCATCTAATCTTCCTAAGCCTCATGTCTCAATCTACAAAATGGAGCTAATATTAATACCTAGAATTGGCAGGTATTAATAATACACGATGACAACAATAATTGAATGAGATAAAGGATGCATACAAACAATGGTTATTTACATATTTCCCACTGTCAAATTAAGCAATCAAAAGATACTTCATTTGGTGTCCTAACATGATTGTTAACATACATATTTCCCACTGTCAAATTAATCAATCGAAAGATCCTTCGTTTGGTGTCCTAACATGATTGTTATCAGAGAATGTAAGAAGATTCTGGATTATAATCTGCTTTTTTATAGCATCCCTATCTCAATTCTATCCCTACCAAAACTATACAGCTTTAATGAATGAAGATTGATTTAGAAATAGTGGTCTCTCTCACCACTGTAACATTGTGGTTTCTAATATCATGAGTCTAGTAATAGAGTATTGGCATCTGAAATGCTTCTTACATGGGAAGAGATATTTCTTTCCTGTCAGCTGCACATAATAAACAATGTGTGCTTGTTTTTGGTTTTTTGTTTTTGGTTTTTTACAATAAACAAGGTGTGTGACCTCTAACTCTGCCTCAAGCTGGGGCATTATTTTGTTATCAAACAAGATGCCTGTCCTGATGTGGCCTTATAAAGACCCTAAGCCTCTGTGGCTGTATGCACTCTACTTGATTGCTTGTATGTACCAGGGCAATACATATATTCAGGACACTGAGTGTATGTACAACTCCATTCAAAAACAATTCATCAGGTTAATAGTCCTTGAGTTACACATGTGCCACCATTTTTCCATGGCCAAGTTGCTTCAGTTTGAACTAATCATATATTAAGTAAGTCCTCATAAGCAAGATTTTTATGCTTAAGTTTGTTGGCTTCCTACTTAACTTTTCAAAATACATCCATAACACTCTAAGTTTGGCCTATAATCCTAGTTCAGCTTGAGTCCATTGTGAGGATTTATTGATTGATTACTTTGAAAACACTAATGCAAGATCAGAAGGGCAGGAAAATTTTCCACACAATCCTGATTATATAAAATAAGATAGCAAGAAGGGGAGAAAGTCTCCAAACCTATTTATTCATTATTTGCTAATAAAATTTTTAAAGTGGGTTTGCTGAAATAAACCCAACTGGCAGGTGCCAGATCAGCTCTGCTATTGATACACTGTCAAGGCAGCAAGCTCTGCCAAGTCCACTGTTGTCTTTGGCACCAGGTGAGCTGTCCTTCCACCAGTATGCTGCATATGAGAAGCTAAAAATAGAAAGCAAATACATTAATTGGGTAATTGCATTCAATAAATCATGGTCTTCAGCATTTAATTATATAGTTTGTAAGAACATATTAACCAAAATAAGTCTCAATGTGTATGTAAAGAGTATACTTAGGTCAGTAGCAACTAACTCACTCTATCCATAACAATCACCATTAGAAACCACAGCCATATTTGTTTCTTTAGAGTCCAAGAAATGTCATTCTTATGTCCAAGTATGATTAGAAAGTTACACTAAAAATTGATGAGGGTACAGGACACTTCCCAAACTCCTGTTGTGGGGGAAAGGAAGAAGTACTCCTAGGAATTGTATCCCTCAAGAGCTTGACAAAATCCAACAGTGATATTTTGGAAATGCCTTACAAGTTAAAAGCAAATATTCTTTACCAATAACTTCTGTAGAAAAAGATAAAATATATTCTGATTGTTAACTACTCAAAATGCCTGTGGATCAAAGTAGAGGAATGAATGAATGTGCTAGTTTAATAATTTTTAACTTTAATAATTAGACTTTAATGCTTGTTCCTCTAATATTTTATTAGTAGAATCACTAGAATGTACAAGAAATAGAGGTACATATTGAAAAAGCTGTAGCAAAAGCAGTACATTGCAGAAAAGTATTCTCTCTGTAAAGGGCTGAGAAGAGAATGGCATGAGTGTGGAATGGCATATGAACAAGTCTGTTGAATTTAGATCTGGCACACAAATCCCCATTTTTATCCAAGACCCCAGTGTTTGGATCAAGATGTAACTTCTTAGAAATGTCCTAGGCAAGCATGTCTTTCAACAACACTTCCCAATTTATGGTCCATATCCTTCAGCTGATGGCAGGATGGATGCCTTTCCTCTCAGTGGACCTCAAAGCTCAATCCAGAGCTGATTCTTAGATCCTAAGATTAAGTTAAAGAGGCAAATATAAAATAGATCTCTTGGCCTAAATGACCTACTGTACCTCTCTACCTTTTGAATTTCCTAGAAAATTGTTCATATCTACATTACTTTCCAGTCCTGCCAGAGAAGTAAAAAGGACCAATGGAACACATGAACTTCCATTTGGCTTCAGCCATTTAGGTCTACCCCTGCCAAGCCCATCATTTTCAGTGAGTATTGAATATTCATATTTCCCGCTTTTCTCAATTATATTAAGCCAGACACCTGCTATGTTCGTCTAGCCATCATCAGACACAAGAGGATTTGCCCACATTTGCCAGCTTGGACAAAGAAGTTTTAATTCCCTTTTAAGAGGCAGTATATCCCTCCTCTATGCAATATTGGAAGCCAGGATGGAAAGAAGAATGGCTATGAATTAATGTTTTAGAAAAATAATAATATATCTTAGTTTTCCTATTTCCCTCACTTTGGGGCTTGCATTCATCTTCCTTAAGGTATGTTTTTGTTGAAATGGTTTCCTTCATTTCCACTGCAATGTATCAAACTGCTAATTCTAAGACAACTGACCTATTTCGTTTTCTGGGAACAGCCTATTTTCACATATAATATTAATAAAGCTAACATTAATCAAGGGTTTACCATGTGCCAGGCACTGTGCCATGGTCTTTTAAATGCAAATCTCATTTAATAATCATGACTCTATGAGGTATGTTCTATTATTATTCCCAACTTACAGATGGAAACGGAGGCTTGGAGAGGAGAAGTAACTTGTGAATGGTTACATAGCTTGTTAGTAAGTGAGATAGAATCATTTAAACGAGGTCTACCTGACTCCAAAGCCTATTCATGTTTCTAGTATGGCTGTTTGAAGCCTTACTGACATAATTCACAATGAAAAACATCAAGAAAGTGCAATGAAGGACAGATTCTGTACCTATACTTTAGTATTTATTGACTGTTGATTTAAGTTATAGGAGAAACTGCTGAGGGCAGAAAAATAAAATATGTTAATATCCAAACAGGGAATATCATGGGGCCTTCTTAGCTGAGAAAGGAGACTTCAGGTAATAATTTTGTGTATTGTCAGATCCATAAATGAAACCACAACAACCTTCACTACTCAGTGAAGCCACTGTGCTTCATAACTCCCAACAGTGCTTCAGCCTCAAGAAGAACAGTACATTCTCTTTTCTGGATTTTTGAGAATCTTTCAACCTCTTTGTGTGAAAACAAAATCATCAAAAGCAGAAATTCCAGCGTCAGCTGGTTATTCACTAATTTATTCGTGAAGTGCATCATGCAAAGCACTGAAGATAAAATAAGATTCTGACCACACAGAATTTGCTGTCCAGAAGGAGAGCTAGACATGTGAAGGAAATCTTGCCTCAGCATGTGATAAGTGTGCAAAGTGCAGCAAAGGCAGCAAAATAGAGTGACCGCCTGTGGCTGCATCATGAAACATGGCATTAGAACATAAGAAAAACATCACTGTATTTTCACTTCTATTTTTCCTGTCATAAAAAATAAAAAACGAATAATAGTAACTCTATAGGTTTCTTGGCCCAGAGAAAAGACATGACATCTGATACCAAACATTTTCCTGTAGGTAATGATTTTCTGTTCATTCCGTCCTATGACAAGAATCCTATCAGCCTATGTGTGTAACTATGCCCCCATGGAATGGTGGGAGCCAAGCCTAAGTCTTGCTAACATGGATTTCCCCTTCAGTGGAATTCTCTCAAGGAGGCTATGTAAATAAAGAGAGAATTGCTGCCCCTGAGTTCAGTACCACAGATTTTCTTTCCCACACAGGACAAGTGACCATCTCCCACTCACCACTTTTGGGTCAGTTTTCCAAAATCATCACTGTTGCCATGTTTCCTCGTTCTCGGGCTCTGGACACCACAACAGTTCCTATGGTCCAGCAGAGTCCACACTCCCCCTAATCCCCCATCAAATGGCCAAACCTCACCCAACAAACCATTTTCCCCACTTGATTCAAGTTGGTTTCCTCAGTGGGGCACAAAATTGCCACGTATATTCCTGCTTCTGTGATTTTTTTTTTTCATCTTTCTCCCTCACTTGGAAGACCAAGCCTCTCTCTGTCTCTCCAGCCTTCAGGTTCCTCCCATTTAAAGCCTTTCTTAATGACTTCAACTCTCTCCTGAATGATAACATTACACTTTGGGCTCTGTCAAAAAATTAACTGCTTGATTATATTGGATCTTGTATTGCTCTCTAACCATTTTTTGTATATACGTTTAAATGCTGTATGACAGCAAGAATTGTGCCTCATATGCTGAGGGACCACCTAATCTATCACCCAAACTGAGAGTAAAAAGAAGGTATTAATAGTGACTTTTAGATATCAGACATAATCAAGGGGTGTCCCTGGAAAGCCAGGACTAATGCTCACTCTATTTCATTTGTATCTGTCACAGTCCTTGGTATAGAACCTAGGTCAACAATTACTTGACTTAGATTGCTGCACTGCTTTCCGAAGGACAAACAGAATTTTACCTATAAATCTTTGGATTTGGAATAACTTTTTGATTTCATAATCATATCATGGGAATTGTTGTCAGTTTTTAATAACTGAAACACAGAAAGTAAGAGGGATATGGGTAATATTTTAAGCTGTGGAACCCAAAGGAAAGGAATTATTTAAAAAATTACATATTAACTAGTGTCACTTTATTCTGCAGGTGACAGAGCACCATTTGTGATTTTTAAGTAGTAGGGTAGTTTTGCGTGTGAATGTGTGGGTTTGAAATGATAAAGGATAAACTTGGAAAATCTGAGAATGGCTGAAAAGAGACTTTGGGCAATGGTTACCACAGTCTAACTAAGAAATGATGAGGGCTTGAACTTGGCCGGTGGTAATGAGAGAACATAGACCAGAGACTTTTTGACTTACTGTATAGGGGATAAAACAGAAGGAATCAAGATGACTAGGTTTATGGACTTTTAGGAAACTCAGTGGACATATCCAGAAAAATAAGATTTGCCTCACAGAAATAACAAGCAGAATACAGCAGAACCAGACATCTACTGATGTTCCTCTGTGTGTTGTCTTTTTAGCAAGCCCATTTTTGCCAGTTCCCAGGAGCAGTAATGTGGATCTAGCATCAGGTATCTCATAACACTATGGTTTTTCTGAAATGGGAAAAGCATATTCATCCATTTGATGATTGAGGCTAATTTTATGATTAACTTTGCTTATGCAAGTTAGGCAGAAATCTTCTCCTTCTTTCATAGCTATATATCATAAAACTATTGCAGAATCAGCAATGTGTTTTGTGATGTTTAGTTGTCATTATTTTCTGATATCCTTAGAACAAAGAATGAATACATAATGGAATGCTGTTACAAATGCAATGTCTACTATAATATCTGGTCCTGAATTAATGAATAAAAGCTCAGTCATTTAAAGAGCAACTTTATATGTCTAAGCTCACTGATGCAAATATAACCTGCTAATATGTCCTGGAATCAAAAATTCAATCTGAATGTATGACGTATAGAAGAAAATTGTTAATTGGAATGTTCAATTAATGTTCAGCTTATGGCATAATTTTATAATATAACTTCACTTTTCAGAATCTTCTAGTTTTTGTAAGCAACTTCTATACAAAATTTCCAGATCAAATAATAATTTTAATTAGTATTTTAAATGAACATTTATTCATTAAACCAATATTATTGTGTACAATTGTAGATTGAATTCAATTTTCTCTTGCCTCCAATAAAGAAGGAACAACATAGATATGTATGCACTTTTCTGAGCAAAGTCATGTACTCCTCACTATATTGGTTCCTAAGTCACTTCATCCTGTCGAAATCCGTGACCACTTGGAAGGAAAGAAGTCTTTGGCCAACTATCCCGTAAGGTGGCCCTGGGACACACAGCCTTTAGCAGAAGGAGAAATCACTGCATTTCAAGAAAATCCTGGTTCAACAAAAGGCAAGAGTTAGCCCTCCAACTTCTCCTAAGTAGAAGCTATTCCAATATAACTGGAGTTAAGCATGACTCCTGTAGGTAGACAAAATATATAACCAATATATAATACCATTTCAAGAGTTCTGGAAAGATCCTTCTGGCCAAAAATAATCTCCACTCACTGCTTAGTAGTGCCTCTGAGAGTATGGAGTTTCTTAACACATAACTAAAGACAGTGCTTTAAATGTATATAACCCTGTAAAAGATGACTTCTTTGAAATGCGTGCCAATGCACAGATGGCTTATCCAATACTTTATCTTGAGAGTACCCTTTAATAAGGAGGAAAAATGAATGACTTCCTATCCAAAAGCTACCCATGCTTTAATACACAGCTCTAATTCTATTTGGTTGGTGCAAAAGTAATAGCGGTTCTTGCCACAAGAAACACAATTACTTTTGCACCAACCTAATAGTCTGTGTAAAGCCTTATTCTGAAAAACTATGGTTCAAATGTCTACCCTCATTATATGCTGCCTACTGTTATTGTGTGTTTATCTTATTCCTCTGTAAGAATATAAACTCTGAGCATTTGATGGAATGTTATAACTCTTTCTATTCCTCAAGGCCTTAGCTCAGTGTCTTATTGATCTAATTAATGCCCAATAATAATTACTTACACATAGAACTCTAACTGTGTGTCCAGCAGAGCACTAGCTCTATGGTCTCATTCATTTATTGTGATCAGAAACAACCTCATAAAGTAGAACAGAGTTAACTTTCATTTTAAGATTAAGCTGCCAGGGCTTGCAGCAGTTAAGTAACTTATTCAAGTTACACAGCCAGCAAATGGCACAAGCAGAATTCAAGTCCAGGAAGTCTGACTCCAGAGCCCATGTCTGTAACTCCTACACTGTACTGCCTCTATGCGCATTTGTTAAAACAGAGGAAAGAGCACAAGAGCATCAGGTACTTAGTGTCACAGAGAGTGTAGAAAGGAGAAACTAATTGTAATGAAAATCACATCATTTCACACCAAAGTTCTGTTAAAAGTTGTTTCTACCCAGAATCACAGGCTCAAAGATGTCTATTTATCCAGTAAGTGTGCCTTTCTCACTTACAATAAGGAAAGAGAGGTTGTCATATGCATGTGTCGTGGAGAAAGAAACCTGGAAACGTTGCTTCCAAATGAACAACTTCTAAAGGAGGAAAGAAACAAGCAGTCCAGGTGATACTTTTGGATGTGTCCATATTAAAGGAATGCCCAATCATCTAAACATTTTTTGTTTCATTTTTTTCATTTTTTAACCATTTTTGTTTTGTTTTTTAACCATGCCACATAACACATCTTCTCACACAAGTAGTTGATGCCCTGCCCATCTATAGACAGAAAATCTGGAATACAATGTGAAAACTAAGTAAATGAAACAAATTCCTAGTAATTCCTCAAGATCAGAAGAGGAAGTAGAGGTGATATGCCCCTGGAAAGCCATATTGGATCCTTGCATAGGGATAATTTGCTGATATATTCATGGAGGCCAAATACTGAGGAACTATATTCCTTATCACATGGGAGCTGCCACTTTTGCCTGAAGGAATCGTGAACTCCATAGGTTTGATGCTGCTGCTGAGAATAACATAAGAATGTAAATGAGGCAAATAGTGTCAAATTAAGCTACTTGATCCTGGAAGAAAGATGACCCCCCCCCCAAAAAAAAAACCCTTCAGTTTGGTTTGAGAAGCATGTGGGAAGTCTAACAGAAAGTCCTTCCCCCTTCACCACCGTACTGCTCCTTTATCCCCATTCCACCTCATACCACAAAAAGTCTATCTCCATTACACCAGATTTCTCTTTTAGACTCCTCCCCTGCTAAAGACCAACTCCCATGTCTATATCCCCATTGTTTTATTCCTTTGTCTAGCCTGTTTAAAATAAATGATGGTAAGTTATGTAATCCATTTCCATCATCAATCATAACAAACAAAAAATTGGGTATTTTCCCAGCAGTTTTCAAGCTTTTTACCCCCCCCTTCTCCTTATTGTGCACTGGTGTTTTTTATTATTAATAGGAAAATTATTCAAGAGAAGAGAAGCTTATTTTAGTTAATAATACACTGAGGAGCCAATTTTTGGTTTTAGCCTCCAGAGTAATGAGCAAATCTGAACTGGCCTAGCTCCAGTCAGACCAAAACAAAGCCACAGGGGTGAACAACTTATTAGAAAGGGAGTTGTTATTGCCCAAAATGAAGGTTTGTCTGGAGAGCAGCAATTCAAAGAAGTGAGATATAAGAAGGTAGAACTTTATTACACTGATGTAGGCAAATAATCCCTGTCTTATTTTTAGTTATAGGAAGAAAAATCTCTACAATAAGGCATGGACTTCACAAGATAAGGCCAACATAGTCAAAGAACAGACTTTAGGACTACAATGTCAGGAATGATATATTGTCTATATACTAGTAACCAAATTTTGTAGATGCCAATACTGCAGCTATTCCAAGTGCCATCATAGAAGGTAGTAGAACTGACCTGGCTTAGCCCTGCCCTGGCTGAAGGCACTGTTCTGAGAACCATTACTTCTAATTATTTTTACTAGCGTCCAAATGCACTGGGTGCCCCAAAGGCAGCTAGTCTGTGACAGAGCTAAAACCCAATCCCAGGCATTCTGATTTCAATGTCCACTAGCTTGGTAACCTCTCAGTGTCACGGTTTCTTCAACTGTTAAATGAAAATGGTAATATTAGCTCCCTAAATGGATTATTATAAAATTATAAGGATTAAATCATTTAAAATACATAAAGTACTCAGCATACATTGTAAGTACTCTATAAATATCAACTACTAGTTTTTTCCCAAAACAAACTAAGACCCCCAACAATGCTTTATTGCAATCAGGATACAGTCTTAGATTCCCAGGAAGTTCTACTGGATCCAAGATGAATTCCATTACCTGAATGGCTTAAAACAAATATAGGAGAACAGGTCTGTTCTGCCAACTTCCACCCTATTGCCCAAATCTTCTATTCCAAAGTGAAGAATTGGAATAGGTTTAATAAGAAACAGAAGAAAGCTCAAAAGACACAGTGTAATTATCTGGGACAAGATTATTTTTCATACTTGACATAAAAAGTTGGCCTCTAGAAATGTGACTCAATTTTGTGATTTCAAATTTGACCAACACATAGATAGAGGAAGACAGTAAGGAAGCTAGGAGCTTCTGTAGGGCAACAACTTCCTTTTATGACTGACAATGACAATACCATTCACACATCATCCAAACAAGAAATCATAGACTAAGGAGTCTTCAGTTCCTCATTTCCTCTCACTTGCCAAAAGCAAATGATGCTTAACGTTTCTCTGCCTGTGCAACCAATATTCTAGTTCAGACCTTTAGTATCCATTTCCTGAACTTCTGAATAGTCATCCTGGAAGTAATCTCTTTATTCCACAACCCAACTCCTAGAGTGACAGTACAGTTAATGTGTCTCAATGCAAAAATAGCCCAGTACTTTGCAGTGCAGTTCCATCCATCAAGATACAGAGCCGGCCGGGCGCAGTGGCTCACACTTGTAATCTCAGCACTTTGGGAGGCCGAGGCGGGTGATCTTGAGGTCAGGAGATCGAGACCATCCTGGCTCACATGGTGAAACTCCATCTCTACCAAAAATACAAAAAATTAGCTGGGTGTGGTGGCATGCGCCTATAATCCCAGCTACTTGGGAGGCTAAAGCAGGAGAATCGCTTGAACCTGGGAGGCAGAGGTTGCAGTGAGCCAAGATTGCGCCACTGCACTCCAGCCTGGGCAACATAGCGAGACTCCATCTCAAAAAAAAAAAAAAAAAAAAAAGAGAGAGTCCATTTCTTCACTCACTCAGGGATCACCATGGGAACTGGGAATAGCCTAGCTCATTCCTCTAGCCAATAGAGAGCAATAGAAGTGACATTGTGAGTTCCAAGCCTAGGCCTCAAAAAACCCCACAGCCTCTGCTCTTGCTGTTCTTAGAGCCTAGTGCCTGCCATATAAAAACCCCAGGCTAGCCTGCTGCATAATGAAGGATTTGTGGCCTAGCAACCCTGACACCCTGACAGGGTCCAGTTATCCTAGAAGCTTCAGCTGCCAACTCAACCTACCAGCTGGCTACACACATAGGAGAGAACCTAGCAGGATTAGCTGAGCTGGTCCAGACAAAAAGAATTGGCCAACTGACCCACAGAAGAACTAAATAAATAGTGATTGCTTTAAGCCACTAACATTTCAGGTAATTTGCTATTCAGCAAAACAGATTCCATTTAATACAGATTTCATTTAATCTTTTAAAAATTGCAGGTAAAAATATCATTTAACATAGAAGCAATATTCATAAAAAAGAAATTATAGGAAATAAAGATAAATAGAAACACTTTTATAATTAGGAGATTTTAATTTCCACTTCTCAGTCCATGAAAGCTAAGTGGAAAAAATAGGTAAGGATATAAAATATCTAAATAATATAATTATAAAGTAGACTTGATTAATATTTATTGAACTATCTGCCTTAAAAATACAGAATATCCTTTTGAAGGCAATAAAAGTAGAAATTAAATACAAAACCAAATAACAGAAAGGTCTTCTACCTGGAAATTTTAAACCAGTAAGCAAAATTTCAAGAAAGTAATAATAATAACAACACTATTATAAGGTCCGTAAAGTGCAGCTAAAACATTGCTTAGAAAAAAATTTCAGCATTTAACTTATGTCACCAAGATGGCTGACTAGACTCAATCAGGAGGAGTATCTTCCACTAAGGGACCACGACATCAGAAAGACTGGTGCACTCCCAGCAGATCTTCACAGGGAAAGCATTGAGGGTGAATGGAGGGAAGACACAGATGCTGAGTTGAAAGGGGAGGAAGCTGGGAACCCTGTACAAGGCTACTATGCACTGGAATTTGTTCCTGGTCCACAGTGACTCCTGGGGAAGAGGTGAGTTGAACTGGCAAGAGCAACCGCTCTCACCATAGTCCTCTGGCATCCTGGTAGGAGGAGACCCCTTAGCCACCACAGACACTTGAGTTGTCAGGGAGAACTGCTTAGACAAGTGGTAGGGGCAGAACTCCAGCTGGTGCGGAGCCCAGAGGGTCTGGTGTGGGAGTGGCTACAGTGGAGCACAGCCAGGGACACCCATTCCCCTAGGCTGGACTTGTGCCTAGGAGACTTTTAGTCTTAGGGGAAAAGTTAGATCTGAACTCTGCAGGATGGTACTACCTGCAAGATGGGGCCAGTCTGACCTGAGCACCCCTCAGTCTGCTGGCATCTCCTGGGGCCCCAGCTTGGCCATGCCTGCTTGTGGTGCAGCCTCCAGGTAGCTCCTGGGGGCCCACATCATAGCTCCTGTGCTGGCTGACCACACCTGACTGGTAGAGTGTACCAGCAGAGAAGCCCCCATAGACACACACCAGCCTACCCACGCCCTCCCTGTACTGCAGCCTCCCACCTGCCACTTTGCCTGCATACACTCAACCATGGCCACCCCCAACATCCCTTGGCCGGCACAGCTGTGCACCAGTGGACCTTACTTTTCCTTCCCCACCAACACATGTGTGCACGTGCACCTGACCGTGTCACTGCTGTCAGTGTGAGGGCACTCTGCCCCTCTCCCCTTGCCACACTGCCATTGTTGTCAGTGTTGGCAGGCAGCGAACCTACCAGCCCCACCCCTACTAGCTGCTCCCCACCCCCACCACCCCACCAGCACCCTGTGCCTGTGCTAACACTGCTGCCAGCACAAAACTAGGCAAAAAGAACAGTAAAGCCGTCCTGGCTCTGAGCAGTCACTGCCACTGACTCGAATGTGCACATAGGATACACACTGTCCTGCTCCCACTAGTGCCCTGCCTCTATCCTAACACCACCATCAGCAAGAACGCACACCCAGTTGCTGGTGAAGGGGACAGCACCACCCCAACCATGCTGCTAATGTGACTACTGTGAACATCCACATGAAAGCCAGTACCCCAGCACATACTAGCACCTTGCCCCAGCTGATGAGTGTGCAGTGCACTGCACTGCCCTTGCCACTGTTGCTGGTATATGTGAATGAAGACAGATTCCACTGCCACTGCCCTTTGAAGTGCTTTGGCTGGCACCACCCATTAGAGTGTTGTGACCAGCAGTCTGGGAGTACCTGGGCCCCTCCAACACAGCAGGTTTCTAACCTTAAGGAGCCAGAGAACAAAGCCAGTCTTGATATCAGTACCCCAGGGTTAGAGAATACAGCCTAGGAGTCCTGAGCTGAGCCTTGGCCCCCTAAAATCTTCCAATAACAAAGCCAGTTGACTGAGTTCACTTTATACCACAAACCCCCAAGGTCATCAAATAGAATTAAAAAAAAAAAACTATCCAAAGGACAGCAACTTCAAAGATTGAAGGAATATTAGCCCACAAAGATGAGAAAGAACCAGCACAAGAACTCTGACAACTCAAAAAACCAGAGTGCCTTCTTTCCTCCAAGCAACTGCACTAGTATTCCAGCAAAGGTACTTAACCAGGCTGAGATGGCTGAAACAATAACAATGGAATCAAAAATATGGAATCTGGTTGGGGATGAAGATCACTGAGGTTCAAGAAAATGTTGAAACCCAATCTAAGGGAGCTAAGAATCCTAATAAAGTGATACAGGAGCTGACAGACAAAATAGCCAGTAGAGAAAAGAATGTAACTGACCTGATAGAGCTGAAAAACACACTACAAGAACTTCATAATGCAATCACAAGTATTAACAGAATGATAGACCAAGATAAGGAAACAATCTCAGAGATTGAACACTGGCTTTCTGAAATAAGGCAGTCAGACAAAATTAAAGAGAACAGAATGCAAAGGGACAAACAGAACCTCTGAGAAATACAGGATTATGTAAAGAGACCAAATTTATGACTTATTTGTATCCCTGAAAAAGATGAGGAGAATGGATGCAATTTGAAAGACATATTTCAGGATATTATCCATGAGAACTTCCCCAACATAGCTAGAATGGCAAATATTCAAGTTCAGAAAATTCAGAGAACCCTCACAAAATACTTCACAAGAAGACCATCATGAAGACATATAATCATCAGACTCTCCAAGCTCAAAATGAAAGAAAAAATGTTAAAGGCAGCAAGAGAGAAAGGACAGGTCATATAGAAAGGGAAGCCTATCAGGCTAACAGTAGACCTCTCAGCAGAAACCCTACAGGCCAGAAAAGATTGGGGGCCTATATTCAACATCCTTAAAGCAAAGAAATTCCAACCACAACTTTCACATCCTGCCAGACTAAGCTTCATAAGCAAAGGAGAACTAAAATCTTTTTCAGATGAGCAAATTCTGAAGGAATTTGTTACCACCAGACCTGCCTTACAAGAGCTCCTGAAAGAAGTGCTAAATATGAATAGGAAAGACCATTATCGGCCACTGCAAAAACACATGAATACACAGACCATTGACACTATAAAGCAACCACACAAACAAGATGACATAATAATCAGCTAATGACACAATAACAGGATCAAATCCACACATATCAATACTAACCTTGAATGTAAATGGCATAAATATCCTGATTAAAAGGCACAGAGTGGCAAGCTGGATAAAGAAGAAATACCCAATCGTATGTTGTCTTCAAGAGACCCATTTCACATGCAATGACACACATAGGCTCAAAATAAAGGGATGGAGAAAAATCTGCCAACCAAGAGGAAAACAGAAAAATAATAAAGGGCTTGCAATCCTAATTTCAGACAAAACAGACTTTAAATCAACAAATATCAAAAAAGACAAAGAAGGGTATTACAAGTGGTGAAGGGTTCAATTCAGCAAGAAGACCTAACCATCTTAAATATATATGCACCCAACACAGAAGCGCCCAAATTCATGAACGAAGTTCTTAGAGATCTTCAAAGAGACTTAGACTCCCACACAATAATAATGAGAGACTTCAACACCCCATTGACAGTATTAGACAGATCATTGAGTCAGAAAATTAACAAAGATATTCAGGACCTGAACTTAACACTGGACCAAATGGATCTAATAGACATCTACAGAACTCTTCACCCAAAAACAACAGAATATACATTCTTCTCATTGCCACATGGTACATACCAAAATCAACCACACAATCAGACAAAAAACAATCCTCAGCAAATGCAGAAGAAGCAAGATCATACCAACAACTCTTTCAGACCACAGGGCAATAAAAATAACATTCAAGACTAAAAAAGTAGCTCAAAACCATACAATTACATGGAAATTTAAAAACCTGTTCCTGAAAGACTTTTAGATAAATAATGAGATTAAGGCAGGAATCAAGAAGTTATTTGAAACTAATGAGAACAAAGATACAATATACCAAAATCTCTGTGACACAGCTAAGGAAGTGTTAAAAGGAAAATTTATGGCACTAAATGCCTATATCAAAAAGTTAGAAAGATCTCAAGTTAACAACCTAATATCACAACTAAAAGAACCAGAGAAGCAAGAGCAAACCAACCCCAAAGCTAGCAGAGACAAGGAACAAGCAAAATCAGAGCTTAACCAAAGGACACTGAGACACAAAAAATCCGTTCAAAAGATCAACAAAGCCAGGAGTTGGTTTTTGAAAAAAAAAAAAATAAGATAGATAGACTGCTAGCTATATTAATAAAAAAGAAAAGCGAGAAGATCAAAATAAACACAATTAGAAATGACAAAGGAGATAATACCACTGACCCCACATATATACAAATAACTATTAGAGAATATTATGAACACCTCTGTGCACACAAACTACAAAATCTAGAGGAAATGGATAAACTCCTGGACACATAAACTGTCCCAAGACTGAACCAGGAAGACTGAACCAGGAAGACTGAACAGACCAATAATGAGCGCCAAAATTGAATCAGTAATAAATAGCCTACCAACCAAAAAAAGCCCAGGACCAGATGGATTCACAGCTGAATTTTACCAGATGTACAAAAGAGCTGGTACCATTTCTACTGAAACCATTCCAAAAAACTGAGAAGGGATCCCTCCCCAACTCATTCTATAAGGCCATCATCATTCTGCTACAAAAGCCTGGCGGAAACACAACCAAAAAAGAAAACTGAAGGCCAAAATCCTTGATGAACATTGATGCAAAAATCCTCAACATAATACTAGCAAACTGAATTCAGCAACACATCAAAAAGCTAATCCACCATGATCAAGTAGGCTTTATTCCTGGGATGCAAGGTTGGTGCAACATACACAAATCCATTAATGTGATTCATCATATAAACAGAACTAACAACAAAAACCACATGATTATCTCAAAAGATGCAGAAAAGGCTTTCAATAAAATTCAGTATCCCTTCATGTTAAAAACTCTCAATAAACTAGGTATTGAAAGGACATACCTCAAAATAATAAGAACCATATATGACAAACCCACAGCCAACATCATACTGAATGGGCAAAACCTGGAAGCATTCCCCTGAAAAATCAGCACAAGACAAAGATGCCCTCTCTCACCACTCCTATTCAACATGGTGTTGGAAGTCCTGGCCAGAACAATCAGACAAGAGAAAGAAATAAAGGGCATCCAAATATGAAGGTAGGAAGTCAAGCTACCCTTGTTTCCAGATGACATGATTCTATATCTAGAAAACCCCACAGTCTCAGACCAAAAGCTCCTAAAACTGATAAAAAACTTCAGCAAAGTCTCAGATTACAAAATCAATGTACAAAAATCACTGGCATTCCTAGCTAAGAACAAACTGAAAGCCAAATCGGGAATGCAATCTCATTCACAATTGCCACAAAGAGAATAAAATATCTAGGAATACAGCTAACCAGGGAGGTGAAAGATCTCTACAATGAGAACTACAAACTCAAGGAAACAGAGGTGAAACAAATAAATGGAAAAATATTCCATGTGCATGGATAGGAACAATCAATATTATTAAAATGGCTATGCTGCCCTAAACAATTTACATATTCAATGCTATTCCTATCAAACTACCAATGACACTCTTCACAGAACCAGGAAAAAAACTATTCTAAAATTCATAGAGAACCAAAAAAGGGCCTGAATAGCCAAGGCTATCCTAAATAAAAGAACAAAGCAGGAGGCATCATGTTACCTGACTTCAAACTGTACTACAGGACTACAGTAACCAAGACAGCATGGCAGTGGTACAAAAACAGACACAGAGGCCAATGGAACACAATAGAGAGCCCAGAAATAAGGCTACAGCCTTATACACCTATAACCATCTGATCTGTAACAAAGCTGAAAAAAATCAAGCAATGAGGAAAGGACTCCCTATTCAATAAATAATGCTGGAATAACTGGCTAACCACATGCAGAAGATTGAAACTGAACCCTTTCCATACACCATATACAAAAATCAATTCAAGATGGGTTAAAGGCTTAAATGCAAATCCCAAAACTGTAAAAATCCTGGAAGACAACCTAGGCAATACCATTCTGGACATAGGAATGGACAGAGATTTCATAATGAAGACATCAAAAACATTTGCAACAAAAGCAAAAATTGACAAATGGTATCTAATTAAACTAAAGAGCTTCTGCACAGCAAAAGGAACTATCAACAGAGTAAACAGACCACCTACAGAATTGGAGAAAGTATTTGCAAACTATGCATCGGACAAAGGTCTAATATTCAGCATCTATCAAGAACTTACACAAATTTAGATTAAAAAAACAAATAACTTCATTAAAAAGTGGGCAAAGAACATAAACAGGCACTTTTCAAAAAAAAATACATGCAGCCAACAAGCATAGGAAAAAAAGCTCGGCTGGGCACAGTGGCTCATGCCTGTAATCCCAACATTTTGGGAGCCCAAGGCTAGCAGATTTCTTGAGTCCATGAGTTCAGTGTCAGCCTGGGCAACATGGTGAAACCCCATCTCTACAAAAAAAATACAAAAATTAGGTAGGTGCGGTGGCACGAACCTACAGTCCCAGCCACTTGGGAGGCTGAGGAGGGAAGACTGCTTGAGTTTGGGAGGCAGAAGTTACAATCAAGAGATCACAACACTGCCCTGCAGCCTGGGCAACAGAGCGACACCATGTCTCTCAAAAAAGCAAAGAAAAGAAAAGAAAAGAAAGCTCAATATCGATATCACTGATCATTAGAGAAATACAAATCAAAGCCACAATGAGATACCATCTCACACCAGTCAGAATGGCTATTATTAAAAAGTCAAAAAAAAAAAAAAACAGATGCTGGTGAGGTTGCAGAGAAAAGGGAACACTTATACACTCTTGGTGGGAGTGTAAATTAGTTTAACCATTGTGGAAAGCAGTGTGGCAATTGCTCAAAAAGCTAAAAATAGAACTATCATTTAACCCAGCAATTCCATTACTGGGAATATACCCAAAGAAATATAAATTATTCTATCATAAAGACACATGCATCCCTATGTTCATTGCAGCACTATTCACAATAGCAAAGACATGGAATCAACCTAAATGTCCATCAAAGGTAGATTGGATAAAGAAAATGTGGTACATGTACACTATGGAATACTATACAGTCATAAAAAGGAACAAGATCATGTCCTTTGCAGGGACATAGAGGTAGTTGGAAGCCATTATCCTCAGCAAACTAATGCAGAAACAAAACCAAATACAACATAGTCTTACTTATAAGTGGGAGCTAAATGATGAGAACACATGGACACAAAAGGGAACAACAGACACTGAGGACTATCGGAGAGTGGAGTGTGAGAGGAGGGAAAGGACCAGAAAAAATATTGGGTACTAGGCTTAGTACCTGGTGACAAAATAATCTGTACAACAAACCCTCATGACATGAGTTTACCTATATAACAAACCTGCACATGTATTCCTGAACCTAAAATAAAAGTTTAAAACGATTAATTAATTAATTTAATTAAGTGAATGGACAACCTCTATAACCTCTGGTATAGCTATATAACTGTGTACTACTCAGCAATATTAAGGAACAAACAATTGATATGAACAACAAGAATGTATCTCAAAATCAATATGCCAAGTAAAAGAAGCCAGATGAAAAAGAGTACAGACTGCACGATTACAATGACATAGAATTCTAGAAAGTGTAAACTGACCGACAGTGACAAGAAGTATATCAGTGGTTATCTGGGGATGGGGATGGAGAAAGGATGGATTACAACAGGGTAATAAAAATTAAATGTCATCTTGATTTTGGTAATGGTCTCACCAGTATATGTAGACACATGTTAAAACTCATAAGACTGTATACTTTTTAAAAAGTCAATGAAAAATCATTTAAATATTTAAAATATGACTCGGAAATTGAGAAAAAGAATATCAAAATAAACCAATAAAAAACAAAAGGAAGGAATTATTTTTTTTTTAAAAAAAAAAAGGAAAATTTACTCTGATTTAGAAAACAGAAAAATTGTAAAAATTAAATAAATAATCTTTTAAGTAAAATAAACCACTAGCAAAACTAATCAGGGAAAAAAGATGAAGTGAAAATACTTTAAATAAAATTATTTTAAAAGCGGGCAAACACCAAAAGCAATGGCAACAAAAGCCAAAATTGACAAATGGAATCTAATTAAACTAAAGAGCTTCTGCACAGCAAAAGAAACTACCATCAGAGTGAACAGGCAACCTACAAAATGGGAGAAAATTTTTGCAATCTACTCATCTGACAAAGGGCTAATATCCAGAATCTACAATGAACTCAAACAAATTTACAAGAAAAAAACAAACAACCCCATCAAAAAGTGGGTGAAGGATATGAACAGACACCTCTCAAAAGATGACATTTATGCAGCCAAAAGACACATGAAAAAATGCTCATCATCACTGGCCATCAGAGAAATGCAAATCAAACCCACAATGAGATACCATCTCACACCAGTTAGAATGGCGATCATTAAAAAGTCAGGAAACAGGTGCTGGAGAGGATGTGGAGAAACAGGAACACTTTTACACTGTTGGTGGGACTGTAAACTAGTCCAACCATTGTGGAAGTCAGTGTGGCGATTCCTCAGGGATCTAGAACTAGAAATACCATTTGACCCAGACATCCCATTACTGGGTATATATGCAAAGGATTATAAATCATGCTGCTATAAAGACACATGCATACCTATGTTTATTGCAGCACTATTCACAATAGCAAAGACTTGGAACCAACCCAAATGTCCAACAATGATAGACTGGATTAAGAAAATGTGGCACATATACACCATGGAATACTATGCAGCCATAAAAAGTGATGAGTTCATGTCCTTTGTAGGGACATGGATGAAGCTGGAAACCATCATTCTCAGCAAACTATCGCAAGGACAAAAAACCAGACACCGCATGTTCTTACTCATAGGTGGGAATTGAACAATGAGAACACATGGACACAGGAAGGGGAACATCACACACCGGGGCCTGTTGTGGGGTGGGGGTAGAGGGGAGGGAGAGCATTAGGAGATATACCTAATGTTAAATGACAAGTTAATGGGTGCAGCACACCAACATGGCACATGTATACATATGTAACCAACCTGCACGTTGTGCACATGTATCCTAAAACTTAGAGTATAATAAATAAAATAAAAGCAGGCAAAGGAGAGAGGAAACACAGGAAATTTTAAAAGATTCATAATAAATCACTTTGCTTAACACCAAGCAAATAAATTTGAAAACTTGGACGAAACGAATAATTTTCTAAGAAAGCATTAGCTACAAAAACTGAAGGAAAAAAAAACCTAAACAGAGTAATATCAATATAAGAAATGAAGATAAAAGCTAAGTCCCCCAACTCCCAAATAAACCTCCAGGCTCAAATGGTTTCAGAATACTATTTTTCTATTTTTATTTTTATTTTTATTTTTTTGAGATGGAGTTTTGCTCTTGTTGCCCAGGCTGGAGTGCAATGGTGCGATCTTGGCTCACTGCAACCTCCACCTCCCAGGTTCAAGCAATTCTCCTGCCTCAGCCTCCCGAGTAGCTGGGATTACAGGCATGCACCAGCACGCCCAGCTAATTTTGTATTTTTAGTAGAGACGGGGTTTCTCCATGTTGGTCAGGCTGGTCTCAAACTCCCGACCTCAGGTGATCCGCCCACCTCAGCCTCCCAAAGTGCTGGGATTACAAGCATGAGCCACTGCACCCAGGCTTCAGAATACTTTTTTTTTTTTTTTTTTTTTTTTTTGAGACGGAGTCTCACTCTGTAGCCCAGGCTGGAGTGCAGTGGCGCGATCTCGGCTCACTGCAAGCTCCGCCTCTCGGGTTCACGCCATTCTCCTGCCTCAGCCTCCCGAGTAGCTGGGACTACAGGCGCCCGCCACCGCGCCCGGCTAATTTTTTGTATTTTTAGTAGAGACGGGGTTTCACTGTGTTAGCCAAGATGGTCTCGATCTCCTGACCTCGTGATCCGCCCTCCTCGGCCTCCCAAAGTGCTGGGATTACAGGCGTGAGCCACTGCGCCCGCCTCAGAATACTTTTAACAAATTTTTACATTTAAAATTTGTAAAGATAAATATCTCTAATTGCATATATACTGTTTCAGAGCATTAAAAAGGAAAAAAATCCTAATTTTTATTAAACAAATATGTTAACACTGATGTCAAAATTCAGAAGACATTAGAGAAAAAAAACTACAGACCAATCTTCCTTGTATGTATAATAAAAATACCTATGTGTTATTTTAGCAGTACATTTAAAACAGAACATTAGAAAAAATGATCCACTAAGACCAAATGGGGTTTACTCCAATAATGTAAGAATAATTCAGGATTATTAATGTAATTCGCCTATTATAATTCATCATATGCATATATCTGAGGAGAAAAAAATCATATAATCATCTCCCTGGATGCTAAAAAGACAAAATTCAAAATCATTCCTAATTTTTAATAATTAATAATGTAAGTATAGATAAGAAAATATTCTTTGCCCAAAGTCAGCATTATGCATAACTGAGGAATTCCCACTAAAGACAACAGGAGAAGAAAAATGATCACTATGCCTACTATGATTTAACATCGTACTGGAGTTAGCAGCCAAGGCAACTGAATATAAGAACAAAATTTGAAGATAAAAATTAGGAAAGAAGACAGTAAATTTTCACTCTTTGCAGATGATATTATTGCATATCTTGGAATATAAGAGCATCAACTAGAAAACTATTACAAACAATAAGAGAATTGAGTAAATTAGCAGGGTAAAAAGTTATATAGGAATCAGTGGTTTTCACATACACAAAAGTCAACAAATTAAAAGATATAATGGGATAAAAGACCCCATTAGCAATTAGCAACATATATATGTGTGTGTGTATATATACATATTCATGTGTGTGTGTGTGTGTGTGTGTGTGTGTATGGGGTCATTTACATATATATGTAAATAATAAATGTAGCAAGAAATTTATTAAATCAATGGAATAATGCACCTTTAAGGGGCACAGATGGACAGGTCTTGAAGAGAAAGTCTCCAAATCACAAAGATGTTTATTATTTTTACTTAATGTATATATGAAATACAACAATTAAAAAATACTAATAGTTTTTTATAGATAAGCAGATTCCAAAGTATATGGAAAAATATACATATAGGTGAGAAACCACTGAAAAAGAAGAGTCATGAAGATGAATTAGCCCAACAAATACTGAAACATATTAAAACACCACCGTAATTTAAAGAGTATGGTGCTTGTATGTAAATAACAGACCAAAAAAAATAGAACAGTAAGTCCACAGGTAGGCCCAAATAATTATGTAATTTTAATTTATGACAAAACATTATCACAAACCAGTGGTAAAAAGATAAACTATTCAACAGATGATTTTAAGACAACTAGGTATGCATCTGAAAAAAAAATCAGGTTATATCAATATCTCAAATCTTGTTCCAAGAAAAATGTCCAAGAGATGAAATAATTAAATATAAAAAAATGAAACTCTCAAAGTAACAGAAGAAAACATAGAAAAATTATTTTACGGTATGTGTGTGTATAGGGCCTAAGAACAACTCAGAATGCCAGAGATCATAAAAGCAAATACTGGTGAATGTAAATGATCAGTCCAGCCCCCGGGTTCCACAGTTCCTTGACCTCCCCTCTTCCCACTATCTTGTTTAACACCCTGCTTTGGCTATTCACTCCATAGGTACCTCCACCTTGTAATTTCCAATAATTACAACCTCCGTATAATCTCAATTCCAAGAACCTACTCTCTGTGCTGCAGTGAACCTAGCAGCTTTATTGTAACCATCCTTGGAACCCTCCAGGCCCTACTGATTGCACTGCCTGTTCATTGACTCTTGCCTCTCATATCTTCACTGAACTTACCCACTTAAAATCTAGGATCAATCATTATACTCTCTCTCTCAAATAAGCCCTCAAACCCCTTGCCCTCTCTTTCTTCATCACACTTTGAACTTATGTCACAGTGGTTAAATCTAGCTGCTTACCTGTTCCACAGTTGAACCAGGGAAGCTGAACCTGGCTCAGAAAACCATATAACCATGCTAAGTGTTCTCACTTTAATTCATGACTCATGATCACTAAGCTCCAGTAAGCAATGATGCTCGCCAATGATATGATTAACCTATTCCATTTGATCTTCCACTCTCTAAGACAGCTATTCTATCCCTTCTCCTTTCTCCTCAAACTTCCAACTCCTTCTCTACTGCTGTCCCTCTCAGCTGATGGCTTTGCTTCTATTTCACTGAGAAGACAGAAACAATAAAAAGAGAACTTTGATAATCTTCATATATAAATACCTACCTTCATTAATCCCCATATCCTCTACTCTTTTCCCTATTCCTATGTATAAGCTGTCTGTGTTCCTAATGCCAGCCCTTAACTAGGGCTATGGATTAGAGTCCGTGACTCCTTATTGAGTAATTCTTCCCTTTCAGCAGCAGCATCTATTCCCCTCTATCTGAGTCTCTCCCAGCAGTGTATAAATCTGCTGTCATTTGTCTTGAATATCTCCTCTCTATAGCCAACTCCCTTGGAGATGTCACTCAGTCTCCTGCCTGCAAATACATAGTGATGATTCACAAATGTACGTATCTCTAGATCAGAACTCTCACCTGCACACCAGACCCTGGCTTCCTATTTAACGTTTTTACTTGGATATCTAATCAGCGCCTTCAAATTTAACATGTAAAAATTGTTCCTATTTTTCCCCTACCCCTATTAAAATTGTTAGTCTATCCTTCCAGTTATCAAACCAATAAATTCAGAGTTATCCTTGATCTGTCCTCCACAACTGTAATCCAATCTATCAGCGAATCTTGCAAGTTCTATCTTCAACATATCTATGCAGCACTCCTTCTCATTGCCCAACTATTACCACTCCAGTCTAGGCCACCATTAGCTCTCACCATTGGCTCTCAATTACTGTGGTAGCCTGTTAACTGATCTTCACACATCTACCTTTGTCCTCTTCAGTTTTTTTCTCCACAAAGCCAAAGTAAATCTGTTAAAATCTAACTCAAATCAGATCACGTTTCCCTAAAACCCTCCAAAGCTATGGTTCCCAAACTGTGTTCCAAGGAACCCTGGGGCCCTGCAGTGAACTCCCTGGGGTGCTTTGAGATGTCTTAAATTTTTCAGAGAGAAATCCAGAGATACTCAATATCCTTTGGATACAAGGTGAGCTAGATCACACTACATTTTTTTATGAAGTCATATCTTTGCAAAGCATATTTTAAGCATGATTTAAGCATATTTTGCTCTGATAAAAAGCACGTCCCTCTGAAAAGAAACAATGTGGAACAGAAAATGAGTATGGCAGTATCTAATCTGATTCCAAAGTTTGAGAGTCTGCGCTATAAGCAAGGGATGCAGACATCATATTAATAAATGTGATTAGTTAAGAATGAAATTAAAATGTTCTTCAATTTATGTGTTTTTTAAAAATAGCTACTAAGTTGTTAGGACAAATAAATACCAAGTTCTCTGCTCATAACTATTTAATAAATAACACTGCTAGGTCTCTCTTTTGGCCTAGAAGTATGATGAAAAATTCCAGATTAAGTGGCCCTAAATTGATTAAAAAAAAAAAAAACTTGGTGTGATTAAAGAACTGAAAATTATCAGTGTGCCTGAAGCAGGGAAGAGTGACTGACAAGCAGTTTGGAGGGGGAGCCAGGGCCAGATCTTGCAGAACAGCAGAGCATCAGAAGCCATAGTGGGGAATTTTAATGCTATGCTAACAGCAATTGGAGGCTTGAGGTTATTTTAAGCAGATGAGTAATTTGACCAGACTTATAATTTTAAATGATCAAGCTGCTCGATGGAGACTGTGTTGGGGAAAGATGAGAAGGAGAAGTGGAGAACCTATCAGGCTATCATCTAGTCCAGAGAACTTGGTGGCTTGAACTTCGTGGGGCAGTGGAGGTGGAAGGGAAGGGAGACCAGCAGTACTTTGTAGGTAAAATTTATAAGGCTTGGCGAGAGATTGCATGAAAGGGGTAAGGGAAGCAGGTGTATCAAGAATGACTCCTAAACTTCTGGCTTGAGCAAGTGGGTGCGCCTACCTGAAATAAAGATAGGGAGGAACTAGTTTCAGGCAGAATAGCACGACTTAGGGTTTTTTTTTAATTTTTATTTATTTATTTTTGGAAAGGAGTCTCGCTCTGTCACCCAGGCTGGAGTGCAAGTGGTGCTATCTCAGCTCACTGCAACCTCCGTCTCCCGGGTTTAAGCAATTCTCCTGCCTCAGCCTCCCAAGTAACTGGGACTACAGGAGCATGCTACCACGCCCAGCTAACTTGTTGTATTTTAGTAGAGGTGGGCTTTCACCATGTTGCCCAGGCTGGTCTCGAACTCCTGAGCTCAAGCAATCTACCCGCCTTGGCCTCCCAAAGTGCTAGGATTACAGGCATGAGCCACCATGCCCGGCCGACAGCTTAAGTTTAGATGTTTTAAATTTAAGATACTTATTTACAATTAAATTTAAAAGGTGATATCTTAAATTGTAAGTATCTTGGAAGATACTTACAATTTAAGATGACAGTAGGCAGGTATTTAGGTTTGAATATGAAATTAATATCCCTTTCCCTAAATATGGCATGACTGTCCATTCCCCCTCAGTCTTTGTCTGACGGAGTTATTCTTATCTCTAGCAATACTCTTAGCATATACAATCACATCCAGGCCCAACTCAAAGGCATCCTGCCAAGACAGCATATTAGGGGCTCCATCTGGAAGTGTGCACAAAATGTAGTATGCTGTTATAAAACCAGCATTCAGGGTGTCTAGATGGACGCAGGGACAACCATATGTTTTTCAGTTTCCACACTATTCCTTGAAAACAAACTTGCTTCATTGGGCTTTTGCCAGCCAGCCTTCCTAGCCCCTTCCAATTGCTCCTCCCTTAGGGTTGCACATTGTTCTTATTTCAATTGCTGTTGCTTAGGGTCTTACAGAAAACCAAGCAAACCACTAAAATATGACCCTGCTCCCCACTGACTTTGAATTTTACTGCAGCCTGGATCCCTCTGCTATAATGCTACAACTTATCAAGTCACCATGAATTGAAGTAGCTTAAATTAACCCGGAATTTGACACTCCCCTATTGGCACTGTATTTTGGACTGTCTGCCAACTATGAGTGCCAGTTTTTTCTACTTTGACTAATCATTCCACACTTTGGGGTTCTAGCATGCCTCACCCAAACCTGTTTTGTTGATAAAAGTCTCCATGTCTTTTCTCTTTCCTTCTGGAAACCCAGATTTGTCCTTTAAAATCCCACTCAGGCACCAGCAGCACCTTCATTTATTCTCTCTTGGGATGGTATTGTTAAACATATTAGAACTAAATATTTCCTCCACATTGCCTTTAGTTGTTTCATAGCATTTCTCTTGATATAGCAGGGTACATACATATTTATGGATTTTTTTCCCTTTATGCTAGATATTTCAGTAATTTGGCCTCTACTAAATAAATCCCACCATCATGTAGTCATTTGTATTGATTTGTGCTTATATACAGCCAACTCTATTTGCATAAATGACTAAAATACACAGAAGTTTTGATTACTATTACAATTACTGAATTGCTTTCTTGTAATTGTGGTAGTAACCATTTTAAGGTTGATATTCCAATTTCTACACGTTTAGTTTCTCTACCTATGTCTTACTTATTTCTATTAAATTAGACAGTTTCTCTCCAAAGCTACATATGTCTTACACTTATTTCTATTAAATTAGATGTGTGCTTATTAGACAGTTTAATAAAGCAGAGGAACAACCTCTGCTTTATTAAAACTTTCCATAGCAGAATGCACTTTCCTGCAGCAAGAATCCTTTGATCCACTTTGGACACATTCCAGCATATTGTGTAGCACCTCTGTTAAAATACTATTTTTGTTTTTTTTTTTTTTTGAGACAGGGTCTCGCTCTGTCACCCAAGCTGGAGTGCAGTGGTGTAATCATAGCTCACCGCAGCCTAGAACTCCCGGGCTCAAGCAGCAATCCTCATATATCACCCTTCTGAGTAGCTGGGACCACAAGTGCACAATACCACATCCCGCTAATTTATTTTTTTATTTTTTTAATAAATATGGGGTCTCCCTATGTTCCTAAGGCTGGTCTCAAATTCCTAGGCTCAAGCAATCCTTTTACCTTGGCCTCCCAAAGTGCTGGGATTATAGGCATAAGCCACCACACCTATCCTAAAATATTCTTGAAGTCATGCTTACTGTGCTACATCAATTGGTTTCAGCCCACAACTGAGGATCAATCTTAGAAATGTTATTTACTCATTTGCCATAACTTATTGCCTTAATTACATATCACTTGCAATGTCATCCACCCTAAAGCTAAACTTTCATGTACTGTCTGGTTCTTAGTTTATCAGAACACATTAATATCTATAAACTTTTCCCTTTGCACTTGATCTTTTAATAATTTGATCTCTTCTGAATGAAACAATTCATCAGGTTTTGTATTTGTATTGATTTCAACTTACGTCCTTGTCACTTCATCACTCAAATGCTTTCTAATCTACTAGATTCTTAAAGGCTTGTTTAAATGCTGGCATATCTTTTGAAATCATTCAAGTATAAAAGAAATTCTAGGATTCTCATTCCCAATTTTTGTTTTACCCTCTTCTTAGTGGTTTCTGTGTCAAACAGAAGCAAGAAGGATTAAGTTCCTTAAATTATTCCTAATTTCTATTCATTTTTCTAAAGAATATGTTAGTAACTCCTACAGGTCTCAATGTCTTGAAGTATTGACAGTTGATCATTAATGTCTATTTGGTAGGTACCATTTCTTCCCTACAGTGTATTTTTATAAAATTGCTTGCTTCTGCCCAATAGTCTCTAACTTACCATCAGGTGGAATGAACGATTTTTACCCTGTTCAACTCTACATGTCCCAAGGCACTAAGGAAAATAGGCTCTTCAAATGAAAACAGCTCAGACAATATTTGTTGAATTAAGTCATTAGATGTATTGAAGGAAATGCTCACAGGCCCAAGTCTCTTAAATTAATGGGAATAGCTCTTCTGTGGTAGCTCTCTGTTCCCTAAATTGATCTATTTTCTTAGTTTTCTATTATAGCTCCACTTAGAACACACAATCAATAAAAAATAAGTAGCCCAGCCCAGCCAGGAAGTACTTGACAAAAAATTAACTCTAGGCAAACAGAACTCAAGGAGTCACTATATATAGTTAAAATCACCTAGCCATATTCTTAACTCTTTTAAATCTTTATGTGTTAAAATAATAAAGTTTGTTTAGATACCATCTAACTGAAAGTTTGTTTTTATAAAATTCCATCTCTTAGTTCCATCTTTTTAAAAAAATTATTCAAGTTTTGATGTTTATTCTAAGACTTAGTGATACTATGATTTCATATACTTTTTATTGTTCATTTGCTGGAATAAAGAGAGGAAAATTTTATTCCTTGGGATGAAATGCTTTCTGCTGGAACAGAATTGTTTTTCTCATTCAAATCTTTTAGTGCTTTATGAGATTTAATGGCAATAAAATAGCTGCACCTGCATTTTTGTAGGAATGAAAAATACAAGTGAAACTGAACTGAGTCCATGGGGGTCAAACAGGAAAAATTCATTTGACACCATTAGCTTTGGGGTCCCATGTGAGCATGTAAAACACATTGTACTTCCCTGTCTGAGAGCATAATCAGAATCTATCCATACAATGCCAAACATGTGGAACATGAGCAACCCAATCAATTAGTCACCTAACATTTAGTCTGGATGATGCCAAACATCTGGATACTTGGAAATATCCAAATGAATGGGTGAATTTTTCACTTTTCTTCTGAATTTTTTTGGCAGCATATGAACACAGCCAAATGTGGGCACTTTGAATTGTGTTGTTATTTTTAGGCAACAGGTTCCAAAATCTCTTAAAAGACCTAGCTCCTCAATAGCCAAAGAAAATCTATTTACAATGCAGTCTTTCATGATTAATTTTGATAAAGAATTTATGTGTTAAAACTTACAATGGCAAAAATCAGGGTCATTAAATAATATGTATGTTTATTTAATAGGCTTTAGAGAGCAGAGCATTAATGTTCTGCTTTCCCGGGAAAGTATCTATATTAGGATAATCTGCTTAAGCTTATTATGTACCCCATTTTTAACTCAGCATGCTCCTGTGCCTATCCTCTAATCCTTTCCTTGCTGTCTCAGAGGTTTTTCCAAGAGAAATGTGGGACAGATTTATGGCTAAGAGCAGAAAAATGAAGAGGGTAAGGGTGCAACGCCCAAAGGCCAAAGTGGGACAAAGCATTGGCAGTGGCCTCAGATGCAGACTGACATCCAAGTGCTGGCAGAAGATGTTCTGTAGGGAAAGCCCAAGAGGATAGAGAATACCCTCTCCCAATACAAGGACAAAGCCTTCAGGAATGTAGACCAACTCCAAGAAAGTGGGAAGAGAAAGCAAAAAGCCCAGGGTCTGTGACTGAACATTTTAACACTGCTATTCTAATTCTCTTCCTTTTTGTCTTCTCTTCTCCTCTTTCTCCTCCACCTGTTTATCTTCCTTCTCCTCCTCTCTCTCATTCTCTCTCTCTTTCTCTGTATATTCATGTCCCCAAACATAACAGGTCAACTCCACAAATAGAACCTTTTCTTAGGACCCTACCACTCTTCATAACCACCATTCCATAGCTCATTTCTTCCTGGATTAACTCCTCAGGCCCCCGCAGGAACTTCATTGCCTATCCACTGGGCCCTCCTTTACTCCCTGCAGGCCAGTTTCTGTTCCTGCTGTTCAGTATTAGATTTTCCATTAAGCTAAGGAAGCTTAAGCTTCAGGGGCCCTCCCATAAAGGAGTCTACTAGCTGAGGCCCTGGAAGTGGCCCTGGCAATGTGTTCACATAGACATATGTTTTAGTAAAATTTGCGACATGACATGAAGTTGCAGGGTCAGAAGTTGTATTGTAATAGAGCAACTGACACCAGAATTGTGTTGAAATGGAGGAGAATCAAGATTTGGAAGGTTCACAGCCAGAAACTAATCAGTAGAAAGTTACAAATGGAACATTCCCTTCTCATTGATGCTTAGTCAAAATAAATTTCTCCTTTATCAACAAGTGCTTGATCAACATGACACATACAATTTAAGGAACATTATGTATTTCTTCCTTTTAATGGAGATCATAATGAATGAAATTAATCAGAATCCCCATTCGTGGGGCACACATCTATAGCAGTGCAATGAATACTAATATGTCTGCTTGAATTAACATGTTTTATGCATCCCAAATTATTGGATAGTATCTCAGGATATCTGATACACTTTATCCTTATTAAAGACTAGATGTTGTACTCAATGCTGCCCACAGATTGCCACCAACACAGATAAATTGCCTGAAGAAACAAGTATTCCAGTGACAAAGCTCCTGCACATATTGCATTAGGAAGTAATCCAGTGGTGGCATAAGAGTAATTTATTCAGAATTATGTAGCTGAATATAATGTGGTTGTAATTTTAAGTACATTTGAATAGCTCCTGTGCATGCCTTAATTTCAAATTAATTTTGTACATTTTCAGAATTATTCATATAAAACATCAAATATATTCTAAAGAAGTATCCCAGTGGAAGCCAAACCTGTTAACCAAAAGAAATAAAATTGATAGAAACTTCAAAATGTCTTTAAAGTGGAAGACAATTGTACTTTTCAATGTATAATTTGTTATTCCTTTTCTCACTCAATAAATATTCATTTTATTCCTATTCTTTTGCTTAAAGTCCCTAAATAGTATTAGTTTCTGGTTCCACAAACCCTGATTCACCCTGACTTCACCATTGCATTAGCGTTTCACAAATTGAAGTGCAAGAAGCTTCTGCCTCAGAATCACCTGGAGTGCCTGTCAAAATGCAGAATCCCAGACAAAACACTAGATCTGCAGAATTACTATCCACAGAGGTCGCTCTGGGACTTGCATTTTTAAAAAGGTCTGTGTGTCATTCTTATGCACACTCAAGATTGAGAGATGCTGCTCTTTTAAAATGTTTTCTCAAAAGTGTCTGATAATCTATATCCTGCCAGCTCCGTTTCTCTAGGTCTCATTCTTCTCATTATTTCCATTATATATGACACTGATGAAGCTCTCTTTTTTTGAAAATTAGAGCTTGTTTGAGTTATTTCTGGTACTTCTCTGCTTTTGTTTTCTTACCTCTTTTGGGCTTCCACCCACCAAGTGTTGGCACAGCACACCAGGGTCTGATTGTACCCCTCCATTTTTATGAATATTTTCTTGCCCCATTAGTGAACCAATTCACTATCAGACCCAGTTATCACCTGTATAGTTTCCAAGGGCTGCGCAAACTAATTACCAGAAACAGGGTGAGTTAAAACCACCAAAATTTTTTCTCCCATTGTCTGGAGGCCAAAAATCTGAAATCGAAATATCAGCAGGGTGTCTGGAGGCTCAGTGAAGAGCGTGCTGCTGGCCTCTTTTCTATCTTCTGTGGCTGCCTCTCAAATCCCCACCTCTACCATAGCTGGTGTGTGTGCCTCAATTTCTCTCTTCTTATAAGGACACAAGTCATATTGGACTGGGGGCCGCTCTAATCCAATATGACCTCACTACAATTGATTCATCTGCAAAGACTCTATCTCCAAATAAGGTTAAATTCACAGGGTCCAGGTAGATAAGAATTTTGAGGTGACACTATTTAACTCGGTATATCATCCCTGTGGAAATGGATCCTTACAACTTGAGAACTAGTCTTGAAATGCTCCAATATCCCACTAAACTCAAGAAGAAACAAACACAATTCATCAAAGTATCTTCTTCTTTCCATTTGCTGTACAAAACCATTCTTGAGTTGTGGATGGACCTTGCACTGCTTCCTCATTTGGACCCTGTTTAACCCAGCATGGGCAGATCAAACCAGGACATTCATTTTACACTACTGAAGAAGTGTATCCATGTAAGTGGGCCATGGGCCAACAACTGTAAACATTGTCTTCATTTCACATGTGTCCTTTATAATGACCTCACAAACTTAGAATGAGTGGTGTGGTCTTCGGACAATCTGGTCATGGTCATTTACTCATAGCTTAAAGAAAATTAATATTTCCATGTTATAAAATAATCTTCATTGGGGATTAAACTGCTAAAGTATAGGTATTCATTTGAATTCACCATCTCAATAAAGTTTGCAATGAGTTAATAAAATTCTTTAAGAATAGGAGCACACCATGTCAATATTGTATTTATTATATCCCCTCAAAACTGTAGGGATGACTTCAACTCTATGTTTTAGGGGTAATGATAGCAACTCATTTAGGGACGGTGAACAGTTATTCTTAAAAACTACAAATGGATGTTATCATTTGAAGAAAGAATTATCATAAGTCATATAAGTAGTACACTACTTCCAAGGACTATGATGGACTTTACTGATAATATCATGGTAATCATAATTACATGTTTGGAAAAATAAATATGAAGAGACTAACAGTTTAAGAGATTTGCCTCTGATCACTGAGTCATAGTGTCTTGTAGCTTAAACACTACTCAAAGTGAATCTGGGTGATTGTGGTCATTCTCTAAACATTTTTGTCAATTGCCAAGTAGCTGAAATTTTCTCTAAGTCTTCTTTGGAAAAAGGGACAAAATAAAAATCTCTATGAAATTATTTAAATGTTCTTCGTTTAAAAAAAATAGAAGTTTAACATGTTGAACAAGCAGAATATTATAACTACTTCCTTTACATCTGTTGAAATCAATGTTTATTCCGCCTGAACAAATTGTTTAATGTGATAAATTGTTTGAAACAATCTGATAACATTCTGAAATCATTTTTTCTTTCTCTCCATAGAAACAGGAGGAAATAATTTTAAAGGGAAACTGGAAGTATCCAAGGTTGCATGGCTGAATTTTAGTTCAAAATTCAAAATACTCTGGCCCTTAATTTTGTTGTTGAATAAGTGTCCCTCATAAAGGATTCTATATCTAAGTAGCAATATTCCAAGCAATTACACAGAGTTACAAGGGCATTCATTGCTCACAAGATTAGAAATGGGATATTTGCACAGGTAATTAAAATGGATTGTGGACTCATCAAAGGTTATTTTGAAATGATCTGCGGAAAGGGTACAGTTTTCTGTCACTCACTTAGAAACTATTCCCTCAGCCTCCTCAAACACTTGCCAGTTAATTTTTTTAAAGGCAATTCAAGAGCCAAAAAGGGGTCTTGAACATAATTTTAAGACATAAAAAGAATTACAGAATGAATTTACAATGAATAAATTTTGCTGGGCTTCCAAACTGTGCTTTTTGTAGTTTGAACACAGAACTAAGGGGTAGCCATATGGCATGGGCCACCCTTCTCAAATACAAAAAGTTATTAAATCTCCTGGAGTTGGCTAAAGGAAACCATAATTATTTTCAAATGGAAAAAAGCCACAAATTTCCTTCTCCTTTCCTTACAGATCATTTTCTTATCCCAAGTTACATATTTTCAACTTCATCACACATCAGAATGTTAGGTCAAACCCCCATCTTAAGCATATTAAAATTCTTTCCTACCGTGAACCTGTGGCACAAAAAAGACTGCTATTTCAGTATCATGAGTATTTTATAATTGCATAGTGGGTTTCCTATCAGTTGTTTTTCAGTGTCAACATGCACCACTGAGAGCACATATACTACCTATTATAACTGTCTTCAAGAAACAGCTAAAACTCTGTCTCCTGTCCATATCTACTAGCATTTCCACAGAACATTTTCAGCGTTTCCCTACTATCTCTGATGAAGTATCAGCACCATTAAATGGAGATATTTAGACATGAATGAGGCCAAAATGAATTTTTCTATTAAGGGGTCATGATCTGGTTTTCTCAATCCTGATCTTCATTTTATTTACTCTGAACCACACTGTTTTCCTATAGGTGCACCATGGATACTAAGCAGTAGGAAAACATAAAAATTGATAAGTAGTTGTTCTATGTTTCTGGTAAAGAAATTGGGCTAACTTAATAAAACCTCTATATAATAGACTTTTCTAGAGTAAAGCTTTTCAGATACAAGACAGACTGTTTTTTACAAAAAATTCCAACATTGCCTCTTTATAAGTCCAGCCCCACCTAATCTCCCCCAGTGACAGAACTATGATGAACTTCAGGTTAGTTAGTGTGCCTGTATTTTGCAATACTAAAAATTGCAATTGTACTAACTAGGGAATTTGAGCATGAACAGAAAATTGTCACTGAGGTATAGTTAAATACTAATGAGAGGAGTTTAATAATTGATCGTAGGGATGAAATTGCATTATTTTCTACATAAATATGACAGAGTAAGTTCAGCAATTCTCTTTGAGAAAGACTTGGAGAGATACTTAGGATGAGCAAAAACTAAAATTCATCTTTCTCATTTATAATCACTAAATATTCTGTTACTCTTTAGCTTATCAAAAAGAACAGCATCCTTAGGAATGTGTCTAGCAGCTCACAGTGCCACTCCCTGACTTATAGAAGCACATCCTATATATTATGGTGATTATTTAGTCTGCTATGCATCCACTGAGCTATGACTGTTTGAGGATATAGAATGGTTTGCATAGTCAAGCACTTGGCACACCCAAACATATAGTTGTCAAGCAAGAAATATCTAAAAACTGTAACTTGGAAGACTTCCAAATTTTGAGAAATGTTACACTGAGGAGAAAAAAAATGAAAAATGGAGGACATGATCTAATGTTATCACTCAGAAACTCTTCAAAGCCTGAACTCAAATGCATTGTGTTAATGAACAAATACTCAGTAAGAATATTTCTAATAATTATGTGTTAAATGAATGAAAATTCTTTATGCTAATTATATAGTACATTTTGTAGATTCTTTGGGTCATATCCTTTCACATATTAACAATTCTGATATCAGGATACATCTTACCATTGATGGCACAAATAATTCATCTGTGTTTTCTTTCTTGGTTACACCTAAAATAATGGATTATCTCACAACTGATAAAGGTTTAGTTTTGATGTACATTCCCTTTTGTTTTTAAAATGCCCTCAGACTGTTCTGAAGAAATTGTACCTTGAATTTGAATGCTATAGACTCGTTGTTTAAATGCAGGGATTTCTATAGGGTTATTTATCAACTTTCATTTTGCAAAGAAAAGTGATTACAAATATGTGTACCAATACTATTTTTTAAAGAAGGATATTCTAAAAGCAAATGAAGATCTTCATCTCAGAATTATGATGAATCTTTTAATTTTAATAAAAGTTTCACTATGAAACACTCATATTGTCTTTATTCTTCTCCTATGTGGATTTGTATTAGTCGACAGACTGGCATTGTGGAACCACTCTCTTGGAGATTGGGGCACAAACTCTCTAATATTCATCAACAGCCCCAATCCCATAGACAAGGAATCTTAAGAACAAAACACTGCAACCATACTATCTAAAGAAGATGAATGTGTTTTCAAAACATTTTTCTCTTGGTTTCAAATATGTCTATCCCAGCTTCTTTTAAAGAGGCAAAAGAATTTAATTTGATCTAAGTAGTACCCCTTGAACTAATTTTTATTTGTATCATTATATTTGGCATTATAATTATTTGGCATTATGTTATTACATTGTATTTGGCATTTGTAGTATTATTTGGCATTATATTATTTTAGGGCCCAGAGCAATGACTGAGCAGAAATGTAAATCCATTTTTCTTATTTATGATCCCTAAAAAATCCCCTGTTACCCTTAAGTTTATTCGGAAGAACACCATCCTTGTGAATGTATCTAGCAGCACACAGTAGCCTGTCCCCCATCTTTCAACCATTGGTTGAGGTCAGTTTCATATGCGATCTGCTTTCTGTACAAATGTATTCTGAACTGGCAGGGGAATGGGTTTGGTAATATAATCCTGTGGATCTTTTCCATCTCTAATGTCTGTAATCTAAAATTAGCTTGTCTCTGGCTTTAAATCCACACATTGGGCTTCTTCCCCTTAACCTGGCCCTTGTCTCCCATATCCAATGGAAGCCAAACCCAAGTTATGCATATTTCTGATCCAAAAAGTATACTTCCATTTCTGAGCCACTCACCCCAATCTTACTTCTTCTTTCACTTATCTGAACTCCTCCCACATAAGCACATTTAGAAAGTGTTCAGACTCATTTCTGTAGTTTATAGTTTGGTGAACATTTTTCCTCATCCAACCCTTATAAAAAAGTTTAACCACAGACCCAAAACTCACTAGACATTTGTTAAATAACAAAACAAAAACAGAATTAGCTGATGAGCTGCAATAAATCTATTTACATACAATACTTAATAGTATCTTGATTCCCAGGTTTGGCTCTAAAGTGAATTTTTCCTTGGGTCTTTAGAATACGTGTGTGTGTGTGTGTGTGTGTGTGTGTGTGTGTGTGTGTGTGTTTTCTTCAGAATAGTAGATAATAAAGTAGAGAGACTATTCACAGAGGGATGACTATTACCTTTTTAATATAACTTCTCAGTTAACATCTTAGTTGAGCTGCAGGGGTAAAGTTGTTACTGGGCACGGGGCTTCTTCAAGTTTTAAAAACAAATCAGGCTCCATTAACCTAGTGGAATACTTTCATTCTATAGATGGGTAACTGAGAGATAAAGAGAAGAATTGGCTTGCCCTAATTCATATGAGGAAATAGCAGCAAACCTGGAACTAAAACATCTCCTGATTTCAATTTGGCTTGCTAAGAGAGAATAAATACCAGATCTCGCTTACATATAAAAAAGTTAATACAAATGTATAGAAGTTTCAATGCAAAGGCTTTTACAAATATATCTTTAACTACCACCTTTAACAAACCAAATATTTGCATCTCTAGTGAGTAGCACAGCACCTGGCACATAATCAGTAATTTAAAAATCTTTGGCAATTGAATGAGTGAGTGGATAGATGATAGCAAATATACATCAGACTCTTCCAATATGCTAGATTCTATAAGTGCTTATGTATGTATTGTCTTTTAATTTCTCATAGCCTGAGTGAATATAATTAATGTCCCCATTTTATTGATAATGATCAATTTCTATTTAAAAATATTCTTTTTTAAGATTTCCCAATAAAATATCCAATAGAACTGTGTTTCCATTTACATGTGTAAACAATTAAGTTTTTCAAATCTCTCATGTTTGCCCCTGAAATTAACACTACGTTATAGCTGCTGCTCACCAAAGGTAAAACAAAGTTTGAATGATAAGTTGCACTAAGTTACAGAGGATAGAAACACCTTAGACTTTCCACTGAAACTCCAGAACTCCAGAACCCACTGTTTATGCATAGTCTGTTCCAGGACTAAGTGATTTAGCACGACTAACAACAAAACCAAAGCAAATATGCCCTAACAAAGTGTAAACCCAAGCCTCCACTAACCTAACATGATCAATCCACAATTCAAATGCTTACTAGAACAAAAAAAAGCACTCTTTCAAGGAAAATAACAGAATCCAAAGCCTCTATAACATATCATAAATAATGCCAAGAACACAATAAAAAATTACAAGATATGTAAAGAAGAATAAAACTGTGACTTAAGGTCAAAAGAAAAAACAATCAGTAGAAACAAATCCCAAGATGATTCAAATGGTAGAATTAACAGACACAACTATTATAAATATGTGCAAAAACATAAATAAAAAGATAATTATAATGAATATAATAAATGGACAGATGAAGACTATCAGAACATATGAAAACTAAAATGAAGAGCCAAATTGAAATTCTAGAGCTAAAAAGCATATGTGAAAAAAATATGTATATTCATTTCTTGGGCTTAACAGAAGATTGAAGGTAACAGAAAAGTAGATCAGTGAACTTGAAGACAGTCAAAAGGAGTAACTCAATCTCAGCAACAAAGAGTAATGGTAATAAAATAAAATGAAGAGTCTCGGTAGTCCATGGGAAAATATCAAATGGCCCAATTTATGTGTAATTAGAAATCCATGCATTGAAGAAAGAGAAACATGGACCAAAAAAACAATACTTGAGGAAATAATGGCCAAAATAGTCACAAATGTAGTGCAAAATATTGGCTTAAAGAACAAAGTTCATAGACTTTCAAGCAGTATAAAAATAAAGAACAGCAGCTGGGCGAAGTGGCTCATGCCTGTAATCCCAGCACTTTGGGAGGCCGAGGTGGGCAGATCACAAGGTCAGGAGATCAAGACCACCCTGGCTAACACAGTGAAACCCCATCTGTACTAAAAAATACAAAAAATTAGCCGGGTGTGGTGGCGGGCGCCTGTAGTCCCAGCTACTTGGGAGGCTGTGGCAGGAGAATGGCGTGAACCCGGGAGGCAGAGCTTGCAGTGAGCCGAGATCGCGCCACTGCACTCCAGCCTGGGCGACAGAGCAAGACTCCGTCTCAAAAATTAAATTAAATTAAATTAAATTAAGAAAATAAAGAGCAGCATACTAAGGCACATTTATGTCAACTGCTATAAAACAAAAGCACAAAGGTAATCTTTTAAAAACTCAGAAGAAAAAAGACACATGCACTTATGGTTACATCAGTAGGAATGACTGCTGTATTATCCAGAACAATGGAGGCCAGAAGAAAAAAAAAAATCTATCTTTTTCCATTACTGAAAGAAAAGGCTGTCAACATAGAATTCTATACCAGTGAAAGCATCCATCAAAAAAGAATGTGAACTAAGGATATGTTAAGATAAACAAAAAACAGAAGGCTTCATGCCAATACATCTAAATTTTTTACAAACACAAAAGAAAGTTATGTAAGTTAAAAGGATATGAAACCAAATGGAAACTCAGGTCTATAAAAAAAATTTTTTTAATGGTAAAAATGTACTTAAATAAAATAACCTTTGTTCTTCTCTTAACTCCTTTCATTTCTTTTTTTTTTTTTTCTGAGACAGGGTCTCACTCTGTTGCCTAGGCTGGAGTGCAAGGGCACGATCTTGGCTCACTGCCACCTCCACCGCCTGGGTTCAAGCGATTCTCCTGCCTCAGCCTCCTGAGTAGCTGGGATTACAGGCATGCATCACCATGCCCGGCTAATTTTTGTATGTTTAGTAGAGACAGGGTTTCACCATGTTGGCTAGGTTGGTCTCAAACTCCTGGCCTCAAGTGATCCACCCGCCTCAGCCCCCTAAAGTGCTAGGATTACAGGCATGAGCTACCATGCCCGGCCTCTTAATTTCCTTAAAGGAAAATTTGTTGATTTGCATAAACTTACAACATTTAAGATTTGTGTGTAACAGATGTAGATATAAAATGTATGACAAAAAGGTTGGATGTAGATAGAGCTATATCATTAAAAATGTCTTACATTTTAAATGAAGTCAGTAAAATATTAACTCCAATCAGCAAAGAGGCATTGGTAATCTCTAAAGAAAACAGTAAAAAAGTAATGCAAATTTGATAGATAGATATTTTTAAATAGATATAACTGAAATAAATTTAATAATTAAATAGAATGCTAAAATAATTTGATTATCCCCAAAGAAAAAGAGAACATAAAAAGGAAAAAAAAAATACATTATTCAAATAAACAATAGGAAACGGTGGACATAAATCCAAACATATCAGTAATTATATTAATGTAAATAAACTAAAAGCTGCAATTAAAAGAGATTGCCAAATCAAATATCTAAAAAGTACAACTACAAGATATATACTTTATAGATAAAATCACATAAGTAAAACATAAAAAGATGGAAAGAATATTCCAGGCAAATGCTAAGCCAAGGAAACTGAAGTGGTTACATCAATATAAAAAAGTAGACTTCAAAATACTACCAGAGAAATGTGTATGTGTCTAATATGCATTTAATACATCTAATATACAGTCATTCAAATCCATAAAACAAAAATTAACAGACCTCAAGGGACAAAAAAGATCACATTCAGAATTGAATATTTTAATACATCTCCTTCAGTAATTGATAGATCACCTGGAAAAAAAATCAGTAGAAATATAAACCACTTCAACAATACTATAAATGATCTTTATCTAACATTTATAGAACATTAAAACTACATCTCCAAAATATACACATTCTTTTTGAGTGCTTATCAGATGCTCACAAAGATGGACTATATCTTAGGTAATAAATGTAATACATCTTAATAAATGCCCAAAGATTAAAATCTTACAGAACACATTATCTAACAACAGTGGAATTAAATGGGAAGTCAATAATAAAATATATATTTAAACCGAATATGTGGAAATTGAACAAGACACATATAAATAAACCATGAAAAAAAAAACCAAAGGAAATATTTCAAACTGAATAATGATAAAACACAATATATCCATTTTCTGGATCCAGCTAAAGTAGTATTTTAATGGGAATGTATCATTTTTTATTTCTACATCTGAAAAGTAGAAATTTCTAAAATTGTTTTAATTCATTTACTCACAGAATAAAGCAGAAAACCATATGATCACCTAAAAGATGCAGACAAAACCATTTAACACTCATTTATTATTTAAAATTAAACTCCTGGCAAACAAGAAACTTAAAGAAATTTTACAACATTCTACTTGAAATTTTAACAAAGCAATAAGGAAAGAAAACAAAAAAAGTCAAACTAATTAAAATAGGCCAAAAACTGCCCTTATTCACAGATGACATGATTCTGCACATAAAAATACAAAAACAGTGACTATAATTAATATATGAGCTTAGTAAAGTTGCAGGATACATTTACCAATACTGTGCCATATTGAAAAATAAAATTTGTGAGCAATTACATTTATAACAAAATTTAATAACATAAAAAACATAAAATACTTGGGAATAAATTTAACAAAGATATGCAAATTCTCTGAACTAAAAACTACAAAACACTGTTTAGAAAAATCTAAGACCTAAATAAATGAAGATATATACCATGTTCATGAATTTGAAGAGTCAGTATTGTTAAGAAGATAGTTCTTCCCAAATTGATCTATAAATTCAATGTAACTCCTATCAAAATCTAAAGAGGTTTTCAAATATAAACTGACAATGAGAATTATATTTAAACACAGAAGAGCTTGTATGTCAAAACAATCATGAAAAAGAATAACAAAGTTGATTCAACTTTGATTTTTAGAGTTACTTTTCAGCTATAGTAATCAACACGGTGAATTAGGATCATAAATATAAGCAAATAGATCAATAAAATAGAATACAACCCAGAAACAGATTCAAACATATATAGTCAATAGATTTTTGACAAAAATGTTAAGATTATTCACTGGGGAGGAAAGGTTTTTTAATAAAAGATACTGGAAGACCCAGATAAATACATAGAAAAAATTAAACCTTGCAGCCTCCTTCACACCATACACAAAACTTACTTGAAGTTGCCTAAATGTAAAAATAAAAACTATAAAACTTCTAGAGGAAAACAATACAGTAACACAGTAAGCAAATTAGCACCAAACACTTTTTAATTGCTAATTTGGACTTCATAAAATTAAAATGTCTAATAATCAAAAGCCATAATTAAATATATGAAAAGCCCCACACATTGAGAGAAAATATTTGTAATGCATATATCTGACCAAAAAACTCCTACAATCAACTAACAGACTACGTAATTCTTAAAATAAGTCAGGACATGAAAGACCACATTGTATATGACATTCAAAAGGCCAATAAGCACATGAAAAGGTTCTCAAAATCAAGGAAAGTCATCAGGGAAAGGCCAAGTAAAACCACAATTAGATAACATTTTACATCCACTAGATTGGCTAACAACAGTAAAACGAACAACAATAAAATGTTAGTGAGGACATGGAGCAACTAGAACACTCATTCACTACTAGGGAGAGTGTACACTGGTAAAACACTTTACAAAATTATTGTTAGTTTCATTGTAAATATCAAAGAGAAATGAAAATACATGTCCAAAAAAAGAACATGCATCACAGCTTTCTTTCAAAACTACCAAAACTAATGTCCAAATATCCGTCAACAGGAGACCAGATAGCAAATTGTGGCATATTCATATAACAAAACTCTTCAGCAATAAAAAGGAATGAACTAGTAAAACACACAACAACATGAGCAAACCTTAAAAATATTACGTGGAGCAAATGAAAAGACATAAAAAGGACATACTATATATCTGTTTAGTGAAATTCATAAACATGAAAAACAAATCCATATGACAGAAATCAGAATAGTACTTGCCTGTGGAAGGTAATGATTGAGAAATTTCTAAGGTGAAGGAGTGGTTCTATCTGCACATTGCACTAAGGTTAATTTCACCTCCCTTATAAAAATTCAAAAAAGAAAATAAATCAACTGATTTTAAAAATTAATGTTTTCCTCCACCAGGTAATTTCTTTAATTTGCTGCAGGTTGAATATCCCTTATCCAAAACACAGTACCAGAACTGTTTCAGATTTCAGAATTGTTTTTATTTAGGAATATTTGCATATACACGATGAAATACCTTGGGGATGGGACCCAAGTCTAAGCATGAAATTCATTTCTGCTTCATATACACTTTATAAACATAGCCTAAAGGTAATTTTATACAATATTGTTAAGAATTTCTAGCATGAAACAGAGTTTGCATTCATTGAACCACCAGAAAGCTAAGGAGTCACTAACTCAGCTACCAGTGATGTAGGTCTTGGCCCCATGTGGGGCATCATAGGGAACTTGCCACTTGTGCTTCTGTCCTGAAAGTGCCCATTTTATTACCCTTTGTGGGTGTGCTTGGGGGAATCTGAGTGTGTGTGGAAAAGATATATCACAAATAAAGGGGGCTGAGAGGGTCTTTTTTCTCTTGGGGACACTAAAGAAACTGTGTGTTGTGTGCCTATGTTTTGACTGCAAGCCATCACGAGGTAAGGTATGATATTTTCCACTTGTGGCGTCACATCAGCAATCAAAAAGTTTCCGATTCTGAGGCACTTCAGATTTCAGTTTTCCGGAGTAAGGACACTCAAACTGTACTACAGAAATTTTCACCCAGATACACAGTAGGAAAAATGGAAAAATGGACCCCATTTTCTATTTCCCAGCTTTAATAATTACCAACTTCACAGCAATTTCATGAAATAATTTTGTTAATGAGAAAGACATAGCGGCATCTGGAAAAAAATTATTGATTGAATTAACAACATTAATTGGAAGACACAGGGTAAAAAGAGCGTTATAGAATTTTGGTGTGTTTCATTCTCATGGTAATCACCTCTTTCTAACTTATATTTCAGCTATTAATTTATACCTGAATTCACCTATAAAATAGAGTGTTTTTTCATTCTAATTAATCTTTTATTTAGGAAGGTGAAAGAAGGCCCTTGAGGAAAGATTATATTTGATTAAATGCACAATTTAGTGGTTTTTAGTATGTTCACAAGTTTGCGCTACCATCACCACTAACTCCAGAACATTTCTATAATTTCCCCCAAAAAATCAGTACCCATAATAGTCACTCCCCACTCTCTCCTCCCCCTAGCCCCTTGCAATCAATAATCTACTTTCTGTCTCTATGAATTTGCCTATTCTGCGCATGTCATATAAATGAAATCATGTGTTACACGGTCTTTTATGTCTGACTTCTTTCACTTAGCATAATGCCCTCAAATTTCATCTTGTTGTAACATGTATCAGTACTTAATTCATTTTTGTGACTGAACAATATTTCATTGTATGAATTTACTACATTTTATTTATGTAAACGTGGCACCTAGTAATTGATCAATAAACACTAGCTTTCATCTTCATTTTTCAACTGAAAGTAATTCTTAAAAACTATTCCAAAATTATGACTTGAAAAATGCCAAATTTCCCTTTGATCTGTAAAACAGATACTCAATTTCAAAGGCTTTGTATTACAAGATAAACTGTTTTTTAGAGAAATTTCCTCTTTGTAGTTTCTCTCAAGGGGTGCTTCATGGTCTGAGCAAGGGATGCTTCATGCTCCCTGGCCTGGTCTCCAGCACCCATCACAGACAGGTCAGCATTCCTACATTACAAATTCCAGATCTCTAGACTTTCTGAGCAGGCAAAAAGTGCATCATAATAGAGAAAGAAAAGGATTTTTTCTGTTGCTTTATTATGTCTCCACTAGTCACACTGCCCTCAGAAATTCTGATGAGGGCTTTTTCCATGCTATTTACATGGTGAAGTATGAAGGAAAAAGGAATTACTTTCTTAAAAGACTCCAGAATATTGGTGGTGCAATAATCTCCCTTAATCCACAACTTGGATCACAGTCTTCTGATAGCAACCCAGCTCCCCGAAGTAGAAAAGGCAAGAGGTTTTTATTTTAATTAGCTGAGACAAGGGTATGTTTGCTATTTTGTTGGGCAGATTTATTTGAAATGTGAAGTTTTACTGAATCTAAAGACTAGCATATTTCTTGTAAAGGGTAACTGGTTGAAAATCCCTTTAAAAATCTTTCCTAACACCTCTGCTTCACTTCATCCCTCTGCTCCAAATGTTGAGAAGCCATGTTGACAATAACCTGATAGCTCAATACCATCTTTGATTCATGATTGTGTCTGATTTGATGTCTTCTCAAACTATAATCTGCAGTGACTATATTTTAATTTATTTGTATAACAGATTTCCAGGAGTTATATCAAATGATATCTTTCGCTAGGACAACTTTTTTCAATCAATCTAGAACAAGTAAATATAAAAAGGCAACTTTCTATTGTCTGGAATGATAAAGCTTTTCCAGTCTTTTTTTAAGTGGTATACAAATTAGCATGTGTGTACCAAAAGAAACTAGAAATGATCTAAAGGAAAACTGATTGCATATACATAAAGATGTGTACTATTCAATCACAGCAGTGATAATATATTTTTTAGGATGTCTTTGGGTATCACAATACTAGAATGTTGTAGAATGAACTGCTAAAAAATACCAGGCTAAATATGTTAAGTTTAAATAGAATTACACAATTTGCAAAAGAAGCAAAATAAACAGCTTCTCCTCTTTTTACTGATAGATCTCTATCCAGTAGAAAAGACAATCTGCGAAAGAAGCAAAGCAAACAACCTTATCTAAATTTATTTATGGATCTCAATCCAGTTTAGAAGGTTATAAAAGATGCAATAGTTTCTACAGTTAACCTCATGGTAAGAATTCAGTCCATATATTCTAAATTATTCTATTTCCTTCTTCAGATTTTAGAAACAGAATGAAGCATGATACAGATATCTTTCCTGGAAGCAAGGGGTAGCATTAGATTACTTTTAGATGTCCTTCCAACTCCATGATTCTATGATTCATTGCTGCTTAATGAAAAGACTTGCTTGTTGACTAGGACATTGAACTTGACACCCTCAAAATATACAAAGGAAAACAAAGAACTATTTGTTATGACACCAAAGACAAATTTGCCAAAGTATCTCAGTTCTCTGGAAAATCCTGAACCCCAGAATCAAACTAATAGATTTATTTTTCTTTGACTAAAAATAGCAAATTATGCTTTGTGATAAATCAGTGAGCATAATAGATGCTGTTTTAAAATAGAGGTAATGGAATATATATTTAGCCTTTAAGGATGTTCCCAAAGTCATCCAGTCCTTAGCACTAATCTAATTTGTAGTCTGATTTAAGTATTTGCCTACTTTGAATCTTAAGGGAGAAATCCAATTCATTTAGAATAAACTGTTTACCACTTTTAATTTCAAAAATATCTGGTGCAAAACCATAACCCGACATATGTTTTGTTTCATGTTCTTTTTTCCCTTCAATTTTGGCTGACTTTTCTCACATTATGTAGAACTGGAAATTTTACAGATCTTTAATTGAAACAAATGTGACCAAAATTCAAGTCTGAAGTTACTTAGTTGCATAATCATAATTTTCTGATTCTTCTGTTTAATTCTTACCCCATTAACTGACCACAGCTGTTGGTATTGGTTCACTAATAACTACTTCTGAACTTTTACTACCCTAGAATTCAAAGCAGGAGTTCAATGAGTACTGACAACCCAGAGTTTTCATGTAGACTTCATCCCTAATCTCAAGAAATTTTCTGGCAATTTTATGCAAAGACTGAAATATGCCGAATGCCACATAGTCTATGTTTAACGTATCTTCTCTTCTGGGTAAAAATAGCCATGTGTCAGCAGCAGGGAAAAGGGAAGTGTGTGTGTGTGTGTGTGTGTGTGTGTGTGCATTTGCCTGCCACCATTCTCACCACACTCACCAGTCACCATGGACAGTTGGCTGTTTTCATCTTATTCAACTTTAGGGACCATTTGCAATAGGTAATTTTTTTCTATCTAAACTGCTTTACCCTATTACATTATATAAAATACAATACTATAATAGATAGATAGATAGATAGATAGATAGATAGATAGATAGATAGATAGATAGAAAGAATAAAGGAAACTTGTGACTGAACCCAAGGAAGGAAACAGGTGTGAATGCAAGGCCAGGAAAGAAAAACAGCTGGAGAGAAACTGTGCAGAGGGCTGAAATTGGGACATATTTAAATGTGGATAGACAGATTGAGGAGATTTCAAGAGCAAACATGAGTGACAGAATGGTGAGGAATGAGGATCCAGAATGTGGAAAAAAGAATGACTAAGGAAGCCTCCTAGCCTGCAGGAGTGGTCACTCACGGTCTTGAACCAGTCCCATAGCTGGGGTGCTGGATCAGCGGGTTCTGGATCATGACCATCAATCTTAGAAGTCTGGATTTTGTGTTTTTTAGAGAGGAAGTCTCGCTAAGTTGTTCATGCTGCCCTCCAACTCCAGAGCTCAAGCAATCCTCCAACCTCAGCTTCTGAGGGACTGCAGGAAGTAGTCCTCAGTAGCTGCGATTACAGCTGTGCTCCACCACGCCTGGGCTTATGTTTGGATTTTATAGACCAACTAATTTTAAAATAAATAAACGATCCAGATAGAATGGTCAACTTTTAAATTTGTCAAAGTTTTTTTTAACTGCCTATCACCATCATCTTTTAAAGAAACTGGAAAGGAACTAATTTCAAGAAATGACAGTTCCTTAAATTTGCAAATTTTACCTTATGAAGCTTGTTTGTACTGGACTAACAGAAAGGCTCTTTACAGTCTGCCATTGGCCTAAACCAGCATTTGGGATCCAGATCAGGCTCCCTGCCTTCCCAACAAAATGCACTTATGGTTCTGGGCTTGTTCTTCACTGGTATACCAGTACTCCAGGCTCACTGGGCACTTCCTTCTTACCACACTACCATGTTTCTTCCTCATCCTTCAGTCCACATAGGGAATAACCCAGTTTTTCTATAAATGCATCAACTACTTCTTCCAAATTTTTAAACTCCCATTGCCCAACTAGTTTCTAATCCCTTTAAGAGCAAGGCTGCCATTCATTTTAGAGTCTAGCAGAATGTCCAGCTAAAAGGTGGTGCTCCATTTGCTGTAATAATGAATGCATTAAGAATGAATGAATGAATGAAATCCTAGAATTTTTATGACTGCCTGTTATTTGGAACTCCCTACAACACTTGTTCCATTTGTGCTTAGACATTCTGGAAATGTCCAAGCATTTTGAACCTTTGACTCTATGTGTTTGCATGCAACCTTCCTTTGCTACTGCCTCTCCAGTAGCATTGGGCCCTTTCTTTATATACTCAGTCTTTACATTTGCTCTCCTGTGCTGACAGCTGTTCTTTTCCCAAACTTAAAGACTTCAGTCATAATCAGTAGAGAACACACTGTTTCAAGGAAGTCTTTTTCAATTTCTTCTCTAAATGAATAATAATCTCCAAGAGTTTGTTTTTAAACTGAATTTCCACATCTTGAAATTGTGTAGACATATTGGAGGCTTATAAATCAAATTATGTTTAATTTCAGAAATCAGTTAGTAAAAGATTTGGGACCTTAATAAAATTGTGGCCTCAGGAATGGAGTGGCAACCCAAACTTAAAACACAATGAACAAAAAAAGTGTCGGAAGTTCAATATCAGGCTACTGAGTTGAGGAAGTGACAGAATAGCTAAACACTAAGCTTTGCATGACAATAAGCTTTTCAGGAGAGTCCTTATAGAAGTAGGGCAGAAGGTACCGGATCCTCTGGGAAGCCTGGAAGTAAACATGGGTTGCTATAAGGAAGAACTTAGGCCTGAAAAGGCCAAGGTATTTCCCCATATTGTCTCCAACGTATCTGAAATACCACATTCACAGATTCAGTTATTTGAATTAGTATGGTCATCATCAGGTGTTCTCTTGAAATGTGACTACGCAGTATTATGAAAACACGCATTTAACTTAGCTTAACAGTTTTTACAATCTGTGAAGAAAGTTTTAAATGGTAGCAAGAAAGCCCTGGCCATGAGCATGAAGAAAATTGAACAGAAATAATAGACTAAGAAAATTTAATAGAAAAGTATACTTTTACCACTTCATATTTCAGTCTGATAAATCAAGATGTGTGGCATGGGGAGAGGTGGATATGGGTATGTCTCTAAACAGCAGTGAAGTCTATGAACGAAAGTGGCACAAATGAAAGATTGTTACTTTCCATGGTACGGAATAAAATGTTCAGAACCAGTCTTAAATACTTTAGGAAGAAAACTGATAATTTCCTACCGATAGAGATACTATATTAGATTATAATTTAATGCCAATTCTTAGATTAAATTTTAAGTTATAAATACTAAAAACTGTAATATTAAGGATCATTTCAACTTGGAGTTAGAACAACAAAATGTGGAAGTTTTGAGGACTTTGCTAATTCAATGGGAAACATTGAGAGTAAGAACTCTTACAAAGTTTATGCCAATTTTGTTTTACATAGTAAGCCCTATCTCATTAATCTTTTTAAATTACTTCAACACATAAACACATGGCCATAAAAATTCAAATAGCCTTTTTATTCACTAAGTCTTCACTCAGTCTTTTTATTTTATGTTCCCCTCGGTCAAAGGTTAGGACAAAAGGAACCCAAAACTGAGTCAGCTTGCTTATTAGCTGCTAAATCCATATGTTCTTCATCCATTTGATGTCCATGGTACACCCTTTTTAAATGAAACTCACGGGGGACCCATGAGTCATAAAACTGTGTTATCATAAATCTGCTACTTACATAGTAAAGTAGTCATAAACAAAAGGCACAATGTCCTGAAGGAAAGTGGCCCAAGTCTTCCGTTGTTTTTAAATCACTACAAATCTAAGGGCTCCTTAAATCAAGCACCCTATCTACTGAGCACAAATCTTGGACTTTTCAGAAAATACAAACTGGTTGAGTTGAGACTCTCATAAAATGTAAATTTGAAGTTAGAAAAGTACTATTAGAATACTTGCAGATTACTGATACTTTAAAGACTAGCTAATTATAGTTTCTATAGGGCAGACATTAGCAACACTAATATGCAAGTGTTTTGAAGCATCTTCTTAAAGTGCATATTAAAACCTACTATTTCATTAGAAGGGAAATATTTATGCTTTTGAAAGATTTAATTCAACAACAATTGTTAGTTACGTGAGTTTGCAATATATATTTATAAATAGAGCAACTGTCTCTGCTGGTTATAAAAAATAAGTCTTAGTAGGCACTTTAAATATTTTAGGAAATAGTTTATTTCCTAGAGACAAAGATGCTGTTTTAGGTCAAAATTTTATTGAACTCTAATTCATATACTAAAGTTTAGTGTTGAATTTTGCTCCAGCAATGTAGCAGGCATGATTAACTCCCACTACAAAATATCTACAAATGTAACAAACATAGTTTTACATGCAAACCCTAACTCATTACGAAAAAAAAAAAAAAAGACTTCTAAAGTAACAATAATTCAGCAGAAATAGCTCTGGGTATATGCTGACTCAATAATACGAGAGATAGGTTGGATTACTTAAACAAGCACAAGAAACATACACTTAGAAAATGAGGAATTAGGACTGATATCCTTAGTGCAAATCAGGAACCGACGGTGGAAGAGATATACCTTCAGAGAAAATGTGAGCAGGTGAAAGTATGTACACTGGCAAGGAATACAACAGGATGACTTGTCTCTTTTGGTGTATGTTTGGGCTGGAGGTTAAAAGAGCTTCTATTAAAATTTATGACCATACCCCTGTCTCAATGAGGACTGAGGTTTAAATTTACACTATTCATATGCGGCTAAGGAATCCTCCAGACTTAGTGACCAATGTAAAAATGGCTCCAAACTCATGCTAATTCTGCGGTGCCTACAAGAAGCAAATGCAAAATTTCTCTAGTGGAAAATGTTCTCAGTCTGGCTCTGAAGAACTCCCATGGGAAAGGTTCAGTGAAAAGGAGTTTACAATCAAAATTTTAAATTAATGAAGAAGAGTCACTAGGTATAATTAATAACAATATTAAATTTTCCAATAATGCCAAATGCTATAGCTATTGACTAGATACTCCAAAGTAGATATATAAAAATAAATAATATTACTTACAAAAATAAATAATGTCATTTACAAGATATATAAAAATAATGTCACTTACAAAAAAATTGAAAATATAAAAGAATACAAAATTCACTAAAAAGCATTAGAGAGCTTGTTAAATAACCAAATAAGATTTACCAAATTTTTTAAAGTCTTTATTACAACAGTTTTAATGCAAAATTTAATTTATGGTTTAAAGAGAGTGATAATGGAAAGAATGGGGGAAAGGCACAATTTGAAACATAATGGGTAGAATTTTTCATAATTAATAAAAGATAAATTCTCAGCAAAATATAAGATAGCAAAAAATGAGATAGCATTAATGAAAACAATATTAGAAATTAAAAAAACAAACAAACAAACAAAACACCTATTGGCCCAGGAACCCAAGACAAGTTTAAAGAAATACAATGTTGCAATGATTTTCCCTACCAGATATGAAGACCTATTATAAAATATAGTAATTATGTTATTGTATTATTGGCTCAAGATAGAAAATGAACTAATGGAACAGAGTAGAGAGCCCACAAATAGACCTACACACATATGAAAATTTGGTAGATGACAGAGATACCATTGAAAATCAGTAGGGAAAAGATTAATTATAAAATACTGCTAAATTAATTGGTCTTCCACAGGTAAAAAGAAATGAATTTATATCCTTCTTTACCTCTACAGATAGGCAAGAAAGCAATGCATATATACGTAATATGTGTATATACATACACACATATATATACAACATGTATATATATGTAGATTAAAGACTTACTAGTAGAAAATAAAATGTTAAACATTTTGGTGAAGAAAGATATTTTAAATCACAAAAAGTGAGAACCACAAATAAAAAGATGAATACATTTGACTACATTAAAATGTAAGACTTCCAAACAAAAAAGTTACATATATACACACACACACACACATATATACACACATACACATACACACACGTATGTCATAATCAAAAGGCAAAAACAAGCCACATGTTTAAAGAACATATATACTATCCAGATTATATATGAATACTTATAAACCAATAAGAATAAAAAACTAATTCAGACTGGACCCAGTGGCTCATGCCTGTAATCTTAACACTTTGGGAAGCTGAGGCAGGAGCATTACTTGAGGCCAGGAATTCAAGACTAGCCTGGGCAACATAGCAAGATCTCCATCTCTACAAAAATAACAATAATTAGCCAGGTGTGATGGTATGCACCTGTAGTCTCAGCCACTTGGGAGGCTGAGGTGGAAGGATTGCTGGAGCCCAGGAGGTCAAGACTGCAGCGAACTATGATCATGCCACTGCACTCCAACCAAGGTGACAGAGATCCCATCTCTAAAAAGTAATAATAAAATAATTCAATAGATAAATGGGCAATGAATTTAAGCAGACAATTTACATACACATCAGGAAAGCCTTACGTCCAATATACATATAAAAAGATGCTCAACCTCATTAGTATTCAGAGAACTATTAAATAAAACCACAGTGAAATATCATTTCACACACGTTAGATTAGATTGGCAAACATTTTAAAGTCTGACAGGTCTAACTTGGACAAGTCAAATTCTCATACACAGCTGAATGGAAGCATAATTTGGTACAACTACTTTGACAAAGTCTAGTTAGGTTGGAAGTGCACGTACTCATTAATCAACCCTTCTTTTTCGTTGTTGTTTTTTGTTTTTTGAGATGGAGTTTCGCTCTGTCGTCAGGCTGGAGTGCGGTGGTGTGATCTTGGCTCACTGTAACCTCCACCTCCCAGGTTCAAGCGATTCTCCTGCCTCAGCCTCCTGAGCAGCTGAGACCATAGGCGCACGCCACCATGCCCAGCTAATTTTTGTATTTTTAGTAGAGATGGGGTTTCACCATGTTGGCCAGAATGGTCTCGATCTCTTGACCTTGTGATCCTCCCACTTCAGCCTCCCAAAGTGCTGGGATTACAGGCGTGAGCCACCAGGCCCGGCCTACTCAGCCCTTCTATTCCTACATACCACAGTGAAATTCTCATACATGTAGACAAGTGCACATGTGCAAGAATGTTTATTGCAGCACTGTGTTAAAAGTGAAAGCCTGGAGACAGTCTATATGTCCATTAGCAGGGGATTAGATATATTCGAGTATATGCATACAATGAAAATGAATGAACAAGAGTTACACGTACCATGTGCTTAAATCTCCAAAATATAATGTTGACTTATAATATGATTTAATCTCTAAAATATAATGTTGACTTATAATATGATTTAATCTCTAAAATATGTTGACTTATAATATGATTTAATCTCTAAAATATAATGTTGACTTATAATATGATTTAATCTCTAAAATATAATGTTGACTTATATGATTTAATCTCTAAAATATAATGTTGACTTATAATATGATTTACATACATTTTAAACATAAAAAAGATACTATATATTTTGCCATTTTATAGATATATGAATGAAAACATACCAGAACTAATAAACAGGAAAACTCAGCATGGGAAAGAGAGATGTGAATAAAATTGAGAAGGAGCATGTAGGGGTCTCAAGTACACCTGTAAGGATTTATTTCGCTTTAAATGCTCTTAAAAGCGTAAAAATAAATAATAAATTAATATGAATTTAAAATAAAGCACAATGTGAGTCCTAATTAAAACTAATATAATTTGATAGTGTGAAAAGCATATAATTCAAGATTAAGTAATTAAAAGTACTAGATTCCTAGCTTTACTGCAACTGGTAACTGCAGATCTTCAACAAGCAAGTCACTTAAATTTTAGGGGCCTTACTTGCCTCATCTGTATAATGAGAGAGTTAAACCAGGTAATCTCTAAGATCTCAGACAGCTATAAAATTCAACTCAAAGCACTTCAAAGGATTTGTAGCAATAAAAGTATGAATAATAACTTGAATTTTAAAATGTAATTTGAAACTCGAGGCATGAACGTATAACTTGGATGTTATTCCATGACTTCTTACACTGTTCAGTTGTTCACCTCTGTGTTTGTAGCCATTATTGTGTTAAGTGTCCTATAAGTCTGTCTTTCCAGCCATATCTACCTTGTATTCTGAATTGGTCAATAGCAGAAAATGACTTCTTCTGCTGTAGTACTAGTTACTCCAAGCCTAGGCATATTCATCTTCTGCTGCATTGTGAGGGATATCCAGGTAATCTTTTACTTTTTGAAAAATTTTTGAGTCCTAATTTAGTCACTATTTAATCTTTAGGGTTTTTTAGTGCGAGAAACAGAAACTGATTATCTCTGGCTTATGGGGGGTAAAGGGCCGGGAAAAAGACAATTATTGAAAGGATTGTGAGTATCTCTTGGATTTAAGGAAGAGATGGTGGCCGGGCGCAGTGGCTCACGCCTGTAATCCCAGCACTTTGGGAGGCTGAGGCAGGGAGATTGCCTGAGGTCAGGAGTTTAAGACCAGTCTGGCCAACATGGTGAAACCCGTCTCTACTAAAAATACAAAAACCTGTAATCCCAGCTACTCGGGAGGCTGAGGCAGGGGAATCACTTGAACCAGGGAGGTGGAGGTTGCAGTGAGCCGAGATCACACCACTGCACTCTAGCCTGGGCAACAGAGTGAGACTCCATCTCAGGAAAAAAAAAAAAAAAAAAAAGGAAGGGATGGTTTAGGAAGGAAAAGTTTCAAGGATTTCTGCATCAAAAGTTTATATTGGCCTTCCTCCAAGAGCTCTACCATTTGCAAAACTCAGCCCCAGATATCCTCAGTTTTCTGATCACTCTTTTCCAATTCTATAATTCCTAGGATACAGCGTTGGTCCAGCTTGGGTCGAATATATTCTTTTAACTGAATTGGCTGTGTGGACAGAGCCATGTATTAAAGACAAAGCCATTGGGAGTCTACCTCTGAGTCTTAAGTCCAATTTCCAGAAAGCAATAATTGGGAGCAAACAGGCAACCCCAAAATTAGTCTCCCATGAGCAATCTATGCCATGGCATGGGTCAGATGAAGAGAGTATGTTGCCTGCTTTTTATTAACAGCTTAAAGTGTTTCACCCTGGAATCAGCAAAACAGGATGCATTTTCAAAATATTTCCAAATATTTCTCTTACTCTTGACATGCTTGGAATGATTTGTACTCATTAACATTTATGTGCTAATATTGAGCTACAAGTTGGAGTACTTTCTCCCATTGGTCTCATAACCCACTAGCACCTCTCAAGGTCTAAAAATATTTGCTGACTACAATAAACTTTTTTATATTCTAGACTAACCAACTGAAGAAAAAGTAAAGAGAAATCAAAGAGTTGATTTATGATATTTGGAGGAAGCAAAGTAGAACTGCTTCTAAACATCTCTTTGTGAGACTCAACATGGAAATCATTGACAACCAAATTCAATGTTTACATGCCATTAAAGATTCTTACTCTTTGATCTGAAAACTGATTAATTTGCTGGTGTTTCTAAAAACTCAGAATCCTTCTGCTTTAATACAACCTGCTTTAGTTGTATGATTTAAAATTCAGGTGTGTTTCAGGGATTTTTACAACCATGCAAATTATCCTCTTTATTATTCAAGCTTCTTCTTATTTGAATGGGATGAGGTAAGAAGCAAAGACAGGCACAGAGCCTCCTTGAAATGATTTCAACTGCTTCATTATTCTGCATGTTGACACTGAATTGCCACTAAATGTGCATACTAGTGTGTTTTCCAATAGGATGTTTCTCTAGCTCTCTGAAAATAGCAGGTATGGCTCTTGAGGGTTAGTCTACCTTTATCAGGATTCATATTTACAATATTTTATACCACTCCTATCTCCTGCTTTAAGGTGTAAGCTCCTCAGGACTAAAGATTGTCTTTTCATTACTTACTATCTCTCAGTATCTTAGATTCCATGTTATAACCTAATGCTTTGAAAGAGAAGATTTCTAAGACGTAATTTCCAATAAGTGGTTTGCCGATTTATTTTATTTACAAGTAATATCTATTCAAATTACTTTCATGTTAGTAGAATGGAAATAATATCATGCAAAACATGTGGCTGTTCAATGTTTTGCATGATATTCAATATATTTTTAAAGCATTTAATTTTAGGATCAGTTACAAATGGTTGAGCTAAAATATAAAAACAGACAAAAAAGTCATTCTCTGCCAAAGAAAAAACAACCATAATGAAAATTTGGAGGCATTATAGAGAAGATAAGAATTTGGAATATCTATGTTTAAACCCAACTCTGTTGGAAGATGAGCACTTTTTTTGTATAAAGTCTCCTTAAACTTCTATGTAAAGTTACTTAAACATCACTTGCTAACTCAACTACCACCTGAAGGACTATCATGAGATGATAGTAATTCCTTACAGAACTAGGGATAAAAAGAGCAATTTGTGAAATTATGATTACTCTTGGGAAGGCTGAAGGAAGGGGCATGGTATAAGGCCTGACTCTATCCATGAGCAGAGTTGGCTCAAAAAGTTCATGACTGATAAAGACTAAGTAGAATGAGAACTCATGCCATATTTTGTCTGTTCCTAGAGCCATTCCAATTTCCATCTTCTTTGATACTGATCTCACTCTGGGAATAACAGGTCCTAGCACAGAATTTTCTGTATAGTAGATCTGGCACTTGATTATGTTCAATTCAGTACCTTCATTTTAAATCTTCAATATATACTGATGGTCTAATTACTTCATGAGAACAGTTCAGTGGCCTACTCCAATCAGCATTTGTATTGACAAATTCAGGAAGACAGTGTCTAGAGTTTAACTGGCTGACACTGTCACAGACACTGAGGAATAATGAAATGATCACGGTCTTTATTCTTGAGTAAATAACTATTTAAACATGCAAGAACTTACATGAACTGCACAGTCTGAGGGAACAGTCCCCAGAAGACTGCTGTCACTTCAGAGTGGGAACCCCAGTGGGTTCCCAGGGCCACCATCACTTCAGACCAACTGGCTACAAATTCAGACCATCCTCAGGTTTAATAATTTGCTAGAATGACTCAGTGAAAGCTATGAGATTCACTGCCATGTTTACTGTAGGCAAAGGTACAAATTAGAACCAGCCTAAGGAAGAAATGCGTAGGAGGAAGAATCTGGGAAGTTTCCAAATGCAGAACTACTAGTCATCCCTTCCTTCCCCATGGAGCCACAGACTGCACAGTTCTCCAGTGTCAATGTCTGACAGTACACACAGAGTATTGCCAATCCAGGAAGCTCACCAGGCCTTCAGTATCCAAAGTTTTTATTGGGGTTGATCACATACATCCTGTGTGGCTGACCTTTACCATACCCTCCTGAAGGTCTGGGCTAGTGCCTCTACTCTCTTCAGGATGTGGCACATCCCTTCCAGGCACCTAGAGATCACCTCCCGATAGCCAAAGGAAATGCCAGAACTCTCTCTAGGTAAGTTTAATTCTTTGAAAAAACAGTTGAAGATACCAGGTTGAACCATAGGCAATTCCCAATATTTAATCATTTTGACATAAAAAAAATGACAATTCCCTATGGTTCAACATAATAGGATGAAATTGTTCACTCATCAAATATTTACTGTGTGCATAGACTATGCAAAAAGTAAGATACTTGATAATGAGCTCCTGTGCCTTTGTAGTACAGATAATCTAGTAAACAGGTTAGAAAATGTTCATCTAACAAATATTTATGAAACATTGACCATGTGCTAATCCTTATTCCAGGTCATGGAAATGTAGTATTAAACAAGACCAAATGATCCCTGCCCTCGTAGAACTTTTAAATGTTGTGGAGTTAGGAAGGGAAGGGGGCAGAAACAGACATTCAAGGAGTAAACCAGTAAATATGGCAATTTAATACAGTTGTAAGTTTTATAAAGAAAATAGTATAAGATAATGGGATAGAGATTCTAGAGGGGAGGTAAGAGCTAATTTAGATAGGATGATCAGGAAAGGCTCCTCTGAGAAAAGACCTTAGCACTAGAGCCTAAATAATGAGCAGGCACCAACCACAGAAGGATCTGGAAGCAGAGTCTTGCAGACAAATGGGACAGCTGATTAGTGGCAAGGAAAGCTGAGTTTACTGAAGAATATAATTGCCTATGTGGCTGGAGCCTATTGGACTAGGGGACAATCATAAGATATGATGTCAGAAAAGCTGGAAGGAGCCAGATCATGTGAGGCTTTATACATAATAGTAATAAGATTTTATTCTAAGTACAAAAGAACCAATGATCTCATAAAAAATTCAACATCACAGTTTTTAAATTAACAATAATATTGATACCAACATATCAGTGACAAGTGCTATAGAAGGAGCAAAACAAAGGGCTAGAGAAAGTAGGATAGTCCCTTCCAGCTCCAATAAAGCAAATTTTTAGAAAGTTGACATTTGCACAAGGCCTTGAAGGATGGCGAGTCCATCTATTAAATGGCCAGGGAAGGCGCTGATGGAATCCCAGTCCAGATGAGATGCAGCCATTCATGGAAGCACAGGAGCAGCTCAGTCAAGAACCTGGTCAAGGAACACACCCTCCAGCCCATCCAGAAGACGGGACGATAGGGATACGGGCAGAGTGGAACGTTACTCTAGAGAAGTAGATTTGGACTATGCCAAAACCAAATACCAAACTGAGGAAGTTGGGTTTTATTTATTAAATACTGGGAAGCTTATACAGAGTTTAAGTGACAAATATTATAAGCATAAATGTGCTGTAGGTAAAGGGTAACAGCACTATTGTATGTTAGAATGAGTGAATGACCAGGAAAAAAAATTTTACTTGCTAGTGCTAGAAATACATCTCAAACTAGCTTAAAGATTATTGACTCAGCAAGTGAGAAATCCAAGGGTAAAATACCTTGAGGAATGGCTGAATCCAAGGCCCTAAGGGATATTGCAACAGAAATGCCCACCAGGGTCCCTGCTTTCCTGTGAGTTATGCACCCTCCAAAGGAAAAATGGCCACCAATAGTTCCAGCTTATTCTCGTAGCTCATGATCTCAGAGGGAGAGAGAGACCCTCTATCTTCCAGTATTCATATATTAAAGTTTAGAGAAAATAATAATAGGCATGACAATGACTAAAATTTATTGTTGCTTACCGTGTGACAAAATGTGCTCCAAATACTTCACACAAAACATTTCATTTAACTGCCTCAAGAATCCTATGAGGTAATAATACTATGAGCCCCACTTTTCTGATTATAAAACAGAAAGGTGAAATTATTTTCCCACAATCACATATTTACTAAGTGGTGGTACAAAATTCAAATCCAGGTGGATAAACTCTAGAACTAGCACGCTTATTTTACCATTTTTATTATAAAGAATTTTGAGGCCGGGTGCAGTGGCTCACACCTGTAATCCCAGCACTTTGGGAGGCCAACGCAGGCAGATCACGAGGTCAGGAGATCGAGACCATCCTGGCTAACGTGGTGAAACCCTGTCTCTACTAAAAATACAAAAAATTAGCCGGGTGCAGTGGCGGGCGCCTGTAGTCCCAGCTACTTGGGAGGCTGAGGCAGGAGAATGGCGTGAACCCGGGAGGCGGAGCTTGCAGTGAGCGGAGATCCAGCCACTGTGCTCCAGCCTGGGTGACAGAGCGAGACTCTGTCTCAAAAAATAAATAAATAAATAAATAAATAAGAAAGAATTTTGAACATGTTCACATTAGTCAAACTAGTACAATGAATGCCCATAATATTCATTACTTAAGTCCATATAAGCCAATCCACAGACTAAACCCTCCTCCATGTTATTTTAAAGCAAACCAGACATAGCATCATTTACATTTAATCCATAAATTCTTCAGTATATATCTCATTTTAATAAGACCACAGTATAGTCTCACCTGACAAAATAAACAATAATTTCTTAATATCATTAAATAACCAGTCTATGTTCACATTTCCAATTAGCTCATAAATATCATACATCATTTTTATTTCTATATTATGGTGATGCAACAGCAAAATTCAGACTGTAGGAAAAACTACAGGATAACTAGTTTTCTTCAATAAGCAGAAAAATGTATAAATTAAAAAAAGAAAGAAAGAAATGTGAAAATATGGATTATAAGAGACTTAAAAGTTATTTCAAACAATCACTGTATGAACTTCATTTGGATCCTGAATATTGGAAATTGTTTAATTCTTTTTTGTGCACTAGGGATGGAGAGCCAAATTACTGTGTCTTCTAAAAGCCCCAGATTTCACTACCACACAATTTATCCATGTAACAATCCTGCACTTGTACCCCCTAAATCTATAAAAATAAAAATTTATTTAAGATATTTTTAAAAACAACAACAACTGTGCCTTAAAGCCATTGGGAAGAGTTCCTCTCTGTGAAGGTGTGCTCCTAACTGAACACACAAGATTTGTAAAAATTGCTTTTTTATTTTTTGTTTTGTAATTACGTAAAATATTTATGCAGCTCAGAAGTCAAGTTTACAAGGCAAATTCGCTTCTGTGCCTATTCTCTTTACCCTACTTTCTCTCTCCCTTTTTATGTAGTAGCTGATTTTTATTTTACAGCTTATTCTTCCCTTGTATATATGTGCACCCTACCTTTCTCCAGTAAATAATAAATACTGTATACACTTTACTCTACATTGCTTTATTCCAGTGGGCAATATATCATAAAGATATTCCTCATTCCTTTAACAACTGCATAGAACCATATTGTGTGGAGTATCATAGTTTATTCAACTAGCTTCTTACTCTGGGAATTTGGAGTTGGTTCTAGTCTTATGCTACTCCAATAGATATCCAATGAAAGCCATGTCCACACACCTTTCTGTAATTTTGCCAGTGGAATAAATTTCTAGAAGTACAGTTGTTTTGTCAAAGAATAAATGCATATGGTGTTTTGTAAAACCATTTTGCAATCACATCAACAATGTATAAAAATGCCCTTCAGCTTCTCCAACTAAGTACATTGTCACACTTGAACCATTTACCCATCTAATAGTTGAGAAATGGTATTCGTTGTATTTAATTTGCATTTCTCTTACAATCAATGAAGTTGTGCATCTTTTTATATGGCTATAAGTCATATGCTTTTCTTTTTCTCTGAACTATGTTCATTTCTCTCAACCACATCTTTCTATGTGGTTGCTCTTCCCTGTTTTGGGACACTGTATATTAGAACAGGTAACACTGTCTGTGATGTGCAATGGAAATATGTTTTCCTAGTTTGTTATTTTTCTTTTTACTTTGCTTATCATGTTCCTTGATACATAAAGTTATATTTTTTCTAAATATAATTAAAAATATTATATTCTTTCCTTTATTGACTGTACATACATTCTACAGTACCACATGCTATGGGCTGAATTGCATCCCCTCAAAACTCATGTGTTGGAAGCCACACCCCCAGTACTTCAAAGTATGACTGTATTTGTAAATAGGGCCGTTAAAGGGTAATTAAGTTAAACGAGGCCTTATAGGTGGGTCCTAACCCAATATGACTGGTGTCCTTATAAGAAGAGAAGATTAGGACACAGACACTTGCAGAAGGAAGACCAGGTGAAGACATCTGAAGATGGCCATCACAAACCAAGGAGAGGGACTCTTTGAAGAAATCAACCCTGTTGACACATTGATTTCAGACTTCCCACCTCCAGACCTATGAGCAAACAAATATCTGCTGTTTAACCTTCCCTGTCTGTAGTATTTTGTTATAGCAGCCTTAACAAATTAATACTATTACATATACTATTTTGAAGGCTGAATTTTTCATTCTTGTTTGTAGAAGAATAAATCACTATAATTAACCATTTATCTCTCAGACTTTTATATATATATATATTTTTTATTATACTTTAAGTTCTATTCCTCAGGGATCTAGAACTAGAAATACCATTTGATCCAGCCATCCCATTACTGGGTATATACCCAAAGGATTATAAATCATGCTGCCATAAAGACACATGCACATGTATGCTTATTGCAGCACTATTCACAATAGCAAAGACTTGGAACCAACCCAAATGTCCAACAATGATAGACTGGATTAAGAAAATGTGGCACATATACACCATGGAATACTATGCAGCCATAAAAAATGATGAGTTCATGTCTTTTGTAGGGACATGGATGAAGCTGGAAACCATCATTCTCAGCAAACTATTGCAAGGACAAAAAACCAAACACTGCATGTTCTCACTCATAGGTGGGAATTGAACAATGAGAACACTTGGACACAGGAAGGGGAACATCACACACCGGGGCCTGTTGTGGGGTGGGGGGAGGTGGGGAGGGATAGCATTAGGAGATATACCTAATGTTAGACTTTTATTTATTTGTAGCTTTCTTAACAAAACAAACCTCTGGGCCAGGCGTGGGTGGCTCATGTCTGTAATCTCAGCACTTTGGGAGGCCGAGGTGGGTGGATTACTTGAGGTCAGGAGTTCAAACCCAGCCTGGCCAACATGGTGAAACCCTGTCTCTACTAAAAAAAAAAAAAAAAAAAAAAAAATTAGCCGGGTGTGGTGGCATACGCCTGTAGTCCCAGCTACTCAGGAGGCTGAGGCAGCAGAATCACTTGAACCTGGGAGGCAGAGGTTGCAGGGGGCCGAGATCATGACACTGCTCTGCCTGGGCAACAGAGCAAGACTCTGTCTCAAAAGAAAAAAAAAAAATCAAGAAAAACTTCTGAGATGACATTTCATGTAAAATGTGGACACCCTTTCCACCTACACATTTAAGGGTTACTCTGGTTCTCCTGTGATGGTCGGGGACACCACCATTGTATTTCACTGTTGTTTTAGGGCAACATCTCTTCAAAGATCATGATGATTTTTTCATTTTTCTTCCTAGGTGACTGTACTTTTGTTGTTGTTGTTGTTGTTGTTAGCAATGTGGTCTCACTATGTGGCCCAGGCTGGTCTTGAGCTCCTGGCCTCAAGTAATCCTCCTATGTCGGCTTCCTGAAGTTCTGGTATTACAGGTGTGAGCCACTGCTCCCAACTTCTGGGTGACCATTCTTTAGGAAAACTGAAAGACCATACAACTGAAACAATGACAAATATTGATTTGATCTTTAGGTACTGTTGTCTCTGGGGATTTAGAAGGCAGCTAAAATTTCAGGAAAACATTCTTAAAAACATTTCTTAAAAATATTCTTGGATATTGTCAAGGATAGAGCTTTTAAAATTATTTTATAATGTGAACTAAATTTTAAAATTATTTTTAAAAATTAATAGGTAATATATGCAAAAGGTAATATATGCACAAGGCACAAAATTCAAGTTACCTTACAAAAGCATTGTGGAGAGAAAAGTAAATATCTGTTTACCCATGTTCCACCCAGTTTCTTACTATTTTCTTCTTGATGAGCACTGAACAGAAAAATTGAGTACAGACTGCCTAACAGTCTACATTTTTATCTCATTTCTTAGCAAATGTGTTTGTTTATTTAATTTTTCAGTAATAACCTATACTTCATAAAAGGCCTCTCAGGGTACAAAGACAATAAATCATTGATAAATTGGGCTGGAAAGAGTATCAAAGATTGTCTGTTTTAGGATAGAACTGGAATGAATAAAGCATTTTTATAACAAAAGAAATGATTGCCCAAGGAAAACTAATACTTCTGAGACTCATGTATCCACCATTGAGTCATGTGTCATAAGCTTTTATAGGTTCTACCAGTTATCAGTTGTTGTATAACAAACTATCCCAAAAATTGGCAGCTTAATAAAAAGCAGATTTCATTTTATCACAATTCTATGGGTCAGGAAATTGGGCCGGGTTGAGCTCAGCTGAGCATTTTCTATGCTGGTTTCACCTGGGATCACATATATGGCTACCATGAGATGTAACTCACATAGGACGCACTGGCATCACACGGCCTCGTTCACCCATCTGGAAGTTGATTCTGGCTGTCAGCTGGATCACATATCTTGATCAGGCCAATACAGGCTTCTTCACAAGGCAACAGCATTCCAGGAGGAAAAAGCCTTTTGTACAAGCATTTTTCTGGCCTCTGTTTGCATCACATTTGCTGAGTCCCATTGGCCAAACCACATCACATGACCAAGTCCACAGTACATGTAAGAAGAGGCCACATACAGGTACGGATGCAAAGAAGGGTGATGTATAAGAGGCCATGGTTATAACAATCTACCACATAGGTCTAAGCTCAAAGTAAGCCAAGTGTCATCAGGATAGAGTTCTATCATTTCTGGGTCGAGTGAGTAAGGGCAACACAGAAAAGACTTAAAATAATGGGGCAGTTATTTTGTATGTATTTCCTACATGACCAACATGAAAAAGTTAACAATAAAAACAAAGGCCTGAGAACATGACAGCATTTTATGGCAAGCAATCAAGAAGATGTCTGTTCAAAAAGAGAAAAACAATGTCATAGATGTAATAGAAAGAAAGATATCTAAGTATTAGAAAAAGGCTCTTCTAGCCAGCATTCAATCTAAGAGACATTATCATTTTACAACTACACTCCCATTCCTGAAACTTCTTCCAGAAATAAAGCAATCAGTATTCAAGAAAAGTAACATGGAACAGTTCTACAAGAATGTTACATTTCTAGCTATAACTATAATACACAGAATTGCAAATATTGATAGCAAGAGCATTGAAAACATAGTTGTTCTAAATGAAATGTTGTATCCTGGACCAGATCCTAAAACAGAAGCTCTTTACTCAAAGATTCAAATGAATCTCCACTTTTAATCAAATAAAATTCAAAATACTCAACCTTCTTGTTTGATTAGTAGAAAAACTGGTAAAAGATTAGTCTGCACTTTAGTTACCAGTACTATATTGTATGAATGATAATTTCTCCATTTTGATAAATGTATCATAGTTACATAAAATGTTAACATTAGGAGAAGCCAGTTAAAAGGTATATGGAAACCATTTGCACTATCTTTGCACTTTTATGTAAATCTAATATTATTTCAAAATCTGAAAGTTTAAAAAATATGTATAGTCAGTAAACTAAGTTATGTGTGTGTGCACATGCATGCATGCCTATATGCAATATTCATGTATATCTAAGCTAGCAGAACTAGGAACAACTGCAGAGCCTAGGATTTCAATAATTAACATATCAAATTTTAGAGTAAAAAGTCACCAATGAAGAAGAACAGTGCAGGATGCAAATCAGACTGCGGCACTGGAAATGGAGGAAATGGGTTAAGGTCTGGAGTCACTTCTCAGAAAGACATATAATTGAGATAATTAAAGAAGAGGAAATAAAAGGAGGAAATATATACCAAGGTAGAAGCAATCCTCTAAACATAGAAACATTCTACCTACAGCCTTCACCATCATCCAAGAGATAGGAATTGTTAGCTAACACTTGACCAATGATAAGTTTGTACCTTCCACATAGTAGAGGTTCTCTTATGTCACTCTTCACTCAAAGGCTCAAATGGATCTCCACTTTTAATCAAAATCCAAAATACTCAACTTTCTTTTCTGATTCAAAGAAATGGCACTTTAGTTTCTGATATTGCAGTTTCTGATATTCCAACTGCTACAGTTTGCCCCGCTTCCTCCCAGTCTTTTCATCAGATAAGGGTAATTGCTTTCTTCCTGCCATCCATCAAGTCCCACTTTCTGTCTCCTTCCACTTTGTCCCATACAACCACAGTTAACCTTTTAATGTCTGGTTTTAAAAAATGTATTTGGTGAGTTATGACATGTGGCTACAGAATACTTCTGGTTGAATCCCACCCCAGCTAAATGAACCATCATTTGTCTTCATATTCCAATTTAAACAAGGCTAAGGTTAATCATAAGTACTTTCTGGACCAAGTAACAAAGGAATAATATTATGTGAGACATTGAAAATGGTACTCATCAACAGCACCATTCAGAGGCCAGAGCCCAAGGGCAAACAAGGGTATAGATCAAGCAATGTGTTGTTCAATTTGTTTTCAGGAGGTTCATCTGCAGCATTGCCAAGGTCATCCACAAAGCATAGAATTCCTCCTAAGGACCCAAACCAAATGTGTGTGCCTGTAGTGCCTATTTGACCTGCTGATGAAGATACTGCAGCTGCTGTGAGTAGAATGCAGTTGACCCCACAAAAGGAGAAGGATCCAAGAAGTCAGTAGATGCTGACTCTCATCTTATGGGATGAAGAATTCTTAGGAGTATAAAACAATATAAGAGGGAAGTTTAAAGATTTTAAGTGCTAATTCAGAAATCTATAATAACCTGCAAACACTGTATTTGTTAGTGGCAGGTAGAGTCTTGGATGTGTGAAATAGATGTTGATCAATATAATCCACAGACATAATTTCTAATACTTAGACCAGACGTTGTTATCTATTTTTGCATCATGGATACCACTGACAGTCTGGCAAAGCCTATGAACACCCTCTCAGAATATTCTTTTAAATTCACAAAATGAAACACATTTGGTTACAAAGGAAACTAGTTATATTGCAATACAGTTGTCAAAATATTTTTAAAATAAACACATGCTGTAGCAATGTATGTACCCCTTTACAAAATATTACATAACAAGATCTGAAGGCAGTGTGAATAATCACCATAGTGAAGAGCAGAAGCAGTATTAGATGTCTGCAACTACTTGTCTAGAAGTCAATATTGTCATGTTTCTGCATGGTTTGGGCTGAGTAAATTTTACTGGAATTTACATTAAAGGACAAATCTTGGAGGCTAAATGATGACAGAATGGATCATGAGCAAACTCAGGAAAGTGATTTGTGTCCACGGAGGTATATACAATCAGCCCTTCATATCCATGGGTTCTACATCTGTGGATTCAATCAGCGTGGATTGACAAAATTTGGGGAAAAACTGTGTGCACTGAACATGTATGGACTCCTTTTCTTGTCATTATTCCCTAAACAATACAGTATAACAATTATTTATATATCATTTATATTGTATTAGGTATTATAAATAAACTAGAAATGACTTAAAGTATACAGGAGCATATACATAGGTTAGATGCTAATATAACACTATAATATATAAAGGACTTGAGCATCTGCAGATTTTGGTATCCACCAGAAGTCCTGGAACCAATCCCCCACAAATACTTAGGAACAGTTGTATTTACATTTCAAAAGGAGATAAAACCTGGAACCAAGAAAACATTCCAGGGTTGCAGCCCAGAGGGGTTTATCTTCTCTTTGGAGATTAGGTTAATATTTCAAAGGATGAATACCCAGGGAACTTCCCCTTCTCTTCCCAAGAAGGTTTTTCCTACAACAGAGTAATTAAGTTTCTATTCCTCTCTCAGGAGGGGAGGGGGCAGTGTGTGCATAAGCTCCCAAACTCATAATTTGGGGGTTCCTCTCTTGTGATGCAAGAAATCCCATTTGTGGTCCATCCGGCTCTCATCACTTTACCCCAGAAGGAAGAAGAACTTAACCACGGATAAGCATACTGCTCTAAACAATAATAGTAAATCTGTTTTACTGAGGATACCCCACGTTTGCATCCATGATAATACCAATAAGCATAGACAGTAAAAATTATTTAGCTTGTATTAGGTTTATGAAAATGGGAAGGATTGGAAAAATTGAGAATTAGATCTGTCATCACTAATGACAACATCATCAGTTCATCTATCACATATTTTTTGAACACCCAATCTGTGTAAAACAGCATATATCTTATATATACTTTTATATATACAATAAATAGTATATATACTATTATATATAGTATACGTATAATATACAGTATACATATATACTATTTATCTTGTATTATTAATTTATAATTTATTATACTATAATAAATAGTATATATACTATTATATATAGTATACATATCACATATCATATTACATATAGTATAATATCACATATACTATTATATATAGTATACATATCATATTATACCTAGTATACATATATACTATTTGTTATATATACAATAGTATATATAAGACATACTATTTTACACAGATTGGGTGTTCAAAAAATATTTGATAGATAAATTGTTGATGCTATCATTGGCAATGACAAATCAATTCTCTATTTTATAATATATATAGTATATATAATGTTTATTACATATAATAGCATATATATTATAGTATATATAAAATAGATACTATTTTACATAGATTGGGTGTTCAAAAAATATTTGTTAGATGAACTGATGATGTTATCATTAGTGATGACAAATCTCATTATATATATACATGTCTACATTTCTAGACACATATGCCTGAATAAAACAACTCTAGTCCCTGTCTTTTGTGACACTTGCACGTCTGGTGATCCCAGGAAGTGAGAAGTGAGAAGAAAATGGGAAATAAAAAGTAAACTTTTAAAAACATAGTAGGTACCTAGAAAAGAAACAGTGCCAATTTCTTTTAAAATGAAATAAAGAATAAAGGGGTTTTGCAAAATCATGCCCAGATAGTCAGGAAGGCCTCTTTTCTTCAATGTCTCAAAGGTGAATGAGTCAATCATATAAAGACCTTGGGGGAAAGTGCTTCATCAAAACGGTTCAAAGACCCTGACACAGAAAAGATTTTGCATCTATTTGAATTAAGCTCAGAGCTGTTTGAGAGAGAAAGAAAGAAGGAAGGAAGGAAGGAAGGAAGGAAGGAAGGAAGGAAGGAAGGAAGGGGAAAGGAGGGAGGGAGGAAGGAAGGAAAGAGAGGAAGGAAGGAAGGGAGAGAGGGAAAGAAAAGGAAGAAAACGAAGAGAGAGACAGAAGGAAGGAAGGAAGGAAAGAAAGAAAAGAAAGAAAGAAAGAAAAAAGAAAAAGAAAGAAAGAAAGGAGGGAGGGAGGGAGGAAGGAAGGGAAAGAAAGAAGAGAGAGAAAGAAAGAAGAAAGAGAGAAAAAAGAAAGAAAGAAAAGAAAGCAAGAAGAAAATGAAGAAGGAAAGAAAATGAAAAAGCAAGAAAGAAAAGGCTAATTATGTTTTGGTAATCATGTGCTACCATTGCCTATATGCTTAAATATATCATTTTTTAACCTGTCTCCTTAAATGGATTCTACTCTTTCCCTCTCAAAGCTAACTAAGCTGTGGCAAGATGTTAGAACTTCGCAGATACAAAGACCAGGTTTAGCAATGTAGTTCTAAGGCAATATATTAATAATAAAAACAAAAATGCTGTGATCTAATGTCACATGAGTCATATGTATCCAAAAAAGCCATGTTTAATGAAAATAAAATAACAGTGTCTTGTCTGGTAAAAAGCAAACAGCTTTTACCAGTTGCCAAACTGCGTATCAGTTGTCGTATCTCACAGCCAGACCTACTGGCAAAGGTAGGACCAACCGCCCTGCTGTAATGTACCAGCAGAGAGCTAAGAGACAACATAATTTCCCCTTGAGGAATGACACCACTCACTGGATTTCACACAGCGCCCTCTTACAAATTACAGTCCTGAAGGCTAAGGTTGAACTGTGCAGCTTGCTGTAAGTGAAATTTGTTCAATATGGTTACCATCACTTTCACCCACTCACTCCCAGGCAAGAATCTTAGCTCTTCAGGTTGTAGGCTTTTGTTTTTAGAAATGGGGAAATATGACATTCTTGTTACTCATGACAATAGTGACAAGTACTCTTCATCCCAAATACTTGTGTGGGAGCCAATACTAAGTTCTCTGATTGCTTCCTTTTTATTTTCCTTCCAGTTTGCTTAATTTCAGTTCAGAAAAAAAGCACATGTAATAAACCCTATAGGGAAAAAAAAAAAGAACCTACAAAAAGAAATGTTTTGTTACTTTGAGTGTTGACAACCTGGAGCTTTAAGTTATTTCCAATGTTTTTAACTATTTAACCTGGGGAGTAAAACTACATTTTAGGGCAAGGTTTATTACTGCCTCCTTGCCTCTGCACAGATCAGAAGCTTGGTCAATGTTTCTGTCCCCATGAGAAGAGCAATTGGAGTTGCTTCACCCAATAGAAAAGCAATCCTTTTAAGTCCACAATAGCAATATCTGTCTGTCTATCTATCTATCTATCTATCTATCTATCTATCTATCTATCTATCTATCTATCTATGTATCATCTATCTCTTCTGATTATCCCAGAGCTATGATATAAGTGAAAGCAATAAAGATGAGGAAAGAGAAGAGTTTCAGGATGGAAAAGAAAAATACTTATAATAAAAAAGACTCAGGCTCCCGTCCAAGTACTAACCAGGCCCCACCATGGCACATGCACCCCAGAACTTAAAATAAAATAAAAAGCATTAACCACTAGATTGCTGAAACATTAAAAAAAAAAATACAGGAATCAGTATACCACAGTGTAATTTACAATGAACACACTTTGGTCCCATTTCTACTATCTACTACCCGCATAACCTTGAACACAAAAGACAAACTGATGTTCGTTGTCTTTATCTGTATAATGGTGATAATAATAACTACTTCAGAGAGTCACGTTAAGGAAGAAATGAAGTAGGTAATGCAAAGCACTCCACACAGCATCTGACACATTCAAGAGATGGTAGCTGCAGGTGTTGTTACTGCTGCTGTTGTTACTGTTTGTGTTGTTATAGGACAGTGAACCATTAGAATCCTTTATCCTCTGAAATTTCTCACCAACATTTTACTTGGCTTTATTCTATGCTAACCTACAATTATAATATATAAGAGTTAAAGGAAGCTTAGAGTTCTCTTTGATACCTTCATTTCCTAAGTGTAGAAAGTAAGGCCCTGAAAATTAAGCAACTGATCCAGAAACATGAACCTGGGTCTATAAATTACAAATGCCAGGCTTTTCCTACTTTATTATGTTGATACTCAACCAGGGCCTGAGCATAAAAGACTGACCACTTCCATTTTTTATGACACTCCACTATAATTTAAAAAATGAAGTTCCCACCAAAATTCCAATAGCCTTTTCTTGCAGAAATAAAAAAGCCAGTCTTCAAATTTACATGGAATTGCATGGGATCCCAAACAGCCAAAACAATCCAGAAAAAGAACAAAGTTGGAGGCCTCATATTTCCGAATCTCAAAACCTACTGCAAAACTACAGTAATTAAAACAGTGTGGTATTGTCATAAGGACAAACATATAGACCAATGGAATAGAATTGAGAGCTCAGAAATAAATCCATATATGTATGGCCAATTTTTTGTCATCAAGAGTCCCAAAAACATTTCAATGGGGAAAATGGTCTCTTCAACAAATGGTGCTGAGAAACTGGATATCCACATGCAAAAGAATGAAGGTGGACTGGCTACATCACACCATATATAAAAATTAGCTGAAAATAGATCAATGCCCTAAATATAAAAGCTGAAACCAGAGAACCCCTAGAAGAAAACAGAGATAATTCTTAATAACCTTGGATTTGGCAATAGATTCTTGGATATGACACCAAAAGCATGAGCAAGAAAAGAAAAAATAAATATAATGTCATTAAATTTAAAAATGTTTTCTATTAAAAGACATTATCAAGAAAAGGCAACCTACAGGGTGTAGGAAAGTATTTTCAAATAATAGCTCTCTTGGGTCTAGTGTCCAGAATACATAAACTCTTACAACTCAATGACAAGAAGAGCAAGCATCCCAATTTTAAAATAGGCAAATCCCCAAACCCGAATATGTTCTCCATTGCTACAGTTTTTTCTTTCCAAGAATGTAATATAAATGGAATGTAACCTGTTGAGACTGGCTTCTCTTACTCTGAATGCCTTTGAGGTTCCTCCAAGTTGTTGCATGTATCAATAGGACATTCTTTTTCATTGTTCAGAACTATTACATTATATGAATACCCCACAGTTTATCATTCACTTGTTGGAAGACATTTGGATGGTTTCTACTTGGAGGCAATTATGAAGAAAACCACCATAAACATTTATATAAGTGTTTTGTGTGAACACAAGTTTTTGTTTCTCTACAGTAGACACCTAGAAGTGGAATTTTTGAGTTATATGGTAAGTGCAGGTTTAACTATGAGAAACTGCCGAAGAATGTTTCAGAGTGACTACACCATCTTGCTTTCCCAGGAGCAATGTATGAGACTTTCACTTGATCTGCATTCTCCCGCACTTGGTATTGCCAGTATGTTTAATTTAACCATTCCAATAAATGTTTTGCAGTTATTTTACCATGCTTCTAATTTGAATTTCTTTAACAATTAATGATGCTAAATAACTATGAAGTGGTTATTTGCTATCTGTATATCCTCTTTGATGAAATGTCTGTTAAAGTCTTTTGTCCATTTTTTTAATTGAATAGTTTGTTATAATTGTTGCATTTGATAGTTGTTTATATGTTTTAAATACATGACCTTTGCTGAATATGAGATTTGCCAATATTTTCTGCCAGTCTGTATTTTGTCTTTTCCTTGTCTTAACACTTAACGCAGAGCTCTTGACAGAGAGCAAAAGTTTTATTTTAGATGAAGTCCATTCTATCAAGATTTCCTTTTATGCACCATGCTTTTAGTGTCATGCCTAAGATTTCTTTGCCTAATCCAGGGCACAACAGTCCCTTGTCCTCTTGTAAAACTTTTATAGTTACTTGTTGTTCATCTATATATGTGAAGTAATTTGAGTTAATTTTTCAAAGCATTAGATTTAGGTTGAGGTTTTTAATATTGATATCCAATTGTTCCTATACTACTTGCCAAAAACATTATAATATCTCTGCTAAATTGCCTTTGCTTCTTTGTTAAAAATCAATTGGCCATATTTCTGTGAGTTTATTTCCTAGACTCTCTGTTTTGTTCAATTGACCCATATGCTTATCCCTTCACCAATGCCACATCAACTTGAATACTGTAGCTTTGTGGTAAGTCTTAAAACTGGGTAGCATAATTTCCCCAACTTGGTCTTCTCTTTAGCCAATTGTTTTGGCTATTGTAGTTCTTTTGCTTTTCCATGCAAATTTTAGAACAAGCTTATCTATATCTACAAAAACATCTGCCGGGATTTTGATTGGAATGGCATTAAATGTACAAATCAGTTTGGAAGAATTGAAATCTTTGAAATGTTGAGATTCCCAATCCATGAAAACAATTTGTCTCTCCACTTATCTGGGCCTTCTTAGATTTCTTTCATCAGCAATTTGTCATTTTCAATATATAGATCCCAGTACTTGTTTTGCTAGATTTATGCCTATGTATTTCAAAGCTATTGAATTGGTAGTTTTCAAATTTTTTCTTTGCAATTGTTTATTTCTAGCATATAAAAGTAGGATATTCATGTGTTTATCTTACATTCTTTGACCTTGATAAACTCACTTGTTAATTTACAATATTTGTTTATATTCATCTTGGGATTTTCTTTTTTTTCTTTTCCTTTTTTTTTTTTTTTTTTTGAGATGGAGTTTCACTCTTGTTGCTCAGGCTGGAGTGCAATGGCACAATCTCAGCTCACTGCAACCTCCGCCTCCTGGGTTCAAGCAATTCTCCTGCCTCAGCCTCCCGAGTAGTTGGGCTTACAGGTGTGTGCCACCACACCCAGCTAATTTTTGTATTTTTAGTACAGACGGGGTTTCACCATGTTGGCTGGGCGCGTTGGCTCACGCCTGTAATCCCAGTACTTTGGAAGGCCTAGGCGGGTGGATCACCTGAGGTCAAGAGTTTGGGATTTTCTACACTAACAATCATAGCATCTATGAATTGGGACACTTTTATTTTTTCTCTATCCAATCTATATATCTTTTAATTCTTTTCTTGCCATATTACACTAGTTGGGAAGTATAGTACAATGTTGAATAGCATTTGTTGACTTATTCCTAATCTGAGGGGTAAATCATTCAGTCTTTCACTGTCAATTGTGATATTGGCTCTAAAGTTTTTATAGATTCTGTTTATCAAGTCGAGGAAATTTTCTTCTATGTAAGCTGAGAGTTTTTATCATGAATAAATCAACATTTTGTCAATTTCTTTTCTGCATCAATTCTTTTGGTTATGTGGATTTTCTTCTTTATACTGTTAATATATTGGTTTACAAGTGCACCCACTCCAAGCTCCCATGGGAGAAACCCCAGCTGTGTCTGAGTGGTGAATGAGGGGGAGAAGAAGTACCCTTCTCCAAGAAACTTCACGAGCACCAGGGCTACCTGACTATTGGGGTAGAGCTGCCGACTTTCCTTCCCAAGCCCAGCAGTGCACTATGCCTCTGTTAAAAAAAAAAAAAAAAAAACTTTTCATAAGTGGAAAGTGCTGGGATTCAAGTTCTGCTGTCTGAATTCTTTTGTCCCACAGGGTGCTCCTTTGATGCAGTGCACTCCCCTTCCCCCTAGGAGCAGGAGTCCCTGAAGGTGAGAATACTGCGAATGCTTCTACTCCTGTGGGTCTAGCTGCCCAGTGGGACTGCCACACTCCAGGCTGGTGCTAAGGAATGTCTTCAAGTGACCCAATGATGTGACCTGTCCTCAAGTCTCCCAGCAATGCGTACCAGCACCAGCTCTGATGGGGGTGGCAGGAGACTGATGTAGACTCTGTGAGGTTCCTTGGTTATAAATAGCCTTAGTGCACTGGCTTTCTGAAATGCCAGTTGTAGTAGTAACGAACTAGTCATGTGGACAGAACAGACTCAGGACCTCCTGGTTAGCCAGGGTGCTGCAGGCAATGATGATAGCTGAGGTTCAGCAAAAGTTTTCTCTTTCCTGGGCACTGTGTTATTCTGCTTGCAGATGTTGTAATGGACTGTGTTTATTGGCCTCCAGCCAAGAGGTGGCAGAGATTTGTGCATGCCTCATGTTACCCAGGGGAGGCTCAATGGCGTCTCAGGCAATGAGCAGAGCCACAGAGCTCCCAAAAGTTTCTGTCCTTTGTGTTAAGCTACCAGGGCAGGTGGAGGGGCAAAGCCAGGTTGGGGCTGGGTCGGGCAAGTCCACACTCTGGCTTCCCACATATGGCACAATAAGTAGTCCCAGTGGGGATCAGAGGGCAGTTCTCTGGCCACTGGGGTAATGATCCAGGGAAGAGCATAGCTGCCTCTGCTCACAGTGCTCCGCTAGCAGCAGCTAGTTAGGTTCTAGGTAGTCTGAGCTCAGATCTGAAAACTGCACCAGGGCCATAAGCCTCCCTGCAGAGACAGAAACCACTGCTTTCCAGCCATGACCCTCCTAGTCCATGACCCCTTGGTTCTGGCAAAGGGGGATCATCCCCACTAGAGATTATATTGAGAATCTCAAGTAGGGTTGAAATCCCTACTTGGCCAGAACCTCTCTCACAGTCCCTCTTGGCCAGAACCTCTCTCACAGTTAGGGGTTTCTCTCAACCAGTGACTGCCACCTGAGTTAGCTGGCAGACTTCTGTGAGGTCCACTGTGAAGTAAGGTCAGGAATGGCTTCCCTCTATCCCCACTGGAGACTGGGAGTGCACGCAGAGCACACCCCAATGTTTCTCCCTCTCATATGCTTCCCATCACTCACTAAATCAGCCCCAGCTCTGGGCAGGGATAAGGCTTTTTCCTGAGGCCTGGACTGCCAGGTTGCCCAGTAGGTGTGTGTATCCCAGAGGCAGTTTATCCTCCACTCACACTCTGTGGACTTACAGTTTTCTGCCTGGCTCACAATGTAGGTGGCAGCCCACCACATATTTCAAAGGGTCTGTGGTTTCTTTCAGTTGTCCTGTTAAGCTACTGTGTTGCTTCTTGGAAAAAGTTCAGGGTGAATCTCTACACACTATTAATATTTTCTTTCCAAGTGGGGGAGGCATGCTAACGATGCCTCCAATCTGCCAGCTTCATGCTTTTCTTCTATTATTTTGAAATAAATTGTTTTAAAATGATGTTAAAATTTCTGCTTTCAATTTTCAAAGTTACTTAGAAGAACTCATCATCTATTATGTTTACCCAGGTATATACATTATTGCTGTTCTATAATTCCTAATATATCAAGTTTTCTTCTGGTATCATTTCTCTTCTAACTAACTCTCTTTAAGCAATTCTTTTAAAGCAGCTTTGCTTCATCTGAGACTCTTTTTATTACTCTTTCACTCTGGAAGGATATCTTTGCTAGATATAAATTTTGGATTGAGAGTTCTTTTCATTGAGCAATCTAGAAGTGTACCACTCCTTTCTGCCCTCCCTGGTTTTGAATTAGAATCAACCATCACTGGAGTTATTTTCCCTACAGGTAACACCTTTTTTTCTCTGTTTGCTTTGAATAATTTTTTTCGTCTTTAGTTTTCAAGCAGTTTGATTATTATGTGTCTGGACATGTATTCTTTGGTGTTTATCTTGCTTGGGGTTCATTGAGTTTCTTGAAGCTATAGGCTTTGTGTTTCACTAAATTTGGGAGGTTTTCAATCATTAAGTTTTTGAAATCTTCACTCAGTTTTGCATTCTTTATCCTCATTCTGAGACTCTGATGACATCAGTGTTAGACCTTTTGGTATTGTCCTACAAGTACCTGAGGCTCTGTTCTTTTTTTTTTTCTTTTTAATTTTCCTTCTTCTTTTAACGTTTTTCTCTCTTGTTCAAATTGGATAATTTCTATTGATTTATCTTCAAGTTCAGTGACTCTTTCCTCTGTCATTTCCATTCTGCTATGGAGCTCAGCCAATGACCTTGGGGTGGGTTTTTTTATTCCAGTTATTCAGATGAAATTACTTATTAAATTTCCATTTGGTTGTTCTTCATCTCTTGTATTAGTTCACCAATACTTTCTATCTTTCCATACATTTCAAGAATGCTTGCTCTTATTCGAGTAGTGTTATAATAGTTGCTTGAAAGCCCTTGTCACATAACTCCAACATCTTTATTATCCCAACATAGGCATCTGTTGATTGTATTTCCCCATATGATTTCTTGATGCTTCATATGCCAAGTAATTTGGATTACATTCAAGACATTTTGAATATTATGTTAAGGGACTCTGGATATTGATCAAGTCTAACAGATAGTATTGATTGTTTTTATTTGGGCATTCAATTGATCAGATTAAAGTCAATCCACTTTCTGGGGGTTGTGGTTCTAATGTCATTTCCATTTCTACAGCATTTACAAACCAGTACTATTCTGATCTGCCTGGCGTACACATTTGCCATTGACTAGTGTTGGATTTTGGTAGTAATCTAGCCGAGAGTTTGAATCTCAAAGTCTACATATGCTTTTTTAAAGATCCAGGCTTGCACAACTCAAGGGTGAGCCCAGGAATTCATAAACAACTTGAAGAGTCACTTTCTCAAAGTTCTCCCTCTCTGAAATTGCTCCAGTACTTTCCTGTTCTCTAGTGCTTCCCTTTTCCAGACCTCTGTGCTTTCCATCCTCTGGGGGCATTATTGACCCTGCTCTGTTATGCACTTCCTATGGTTGCACCCACTTTGGGGCCAAATGGTGAGAGGACACAATGAGGAAAAAAAAAAAAAAAAAAAAAGCTTAGGAGTTTATTCCACCCACTTAGGACCACTCCTTCTCTAATCAAAAAGGAAGATCCCCTCCCTCAGAGATTCAGGCTCCTACAGGCCCTTGTTTCTGCTGCTGCCAAAATCTCTACAGGAATGCTGGAGAGATGGGGCATGAGAAAACAGAGTGGGGGAAATGGGTGATTATCACAGTCTCTGACTGTTTAAAATATTCCTTTCTAATTCTCAGTAGAAAAATACATATACATAACTAGGACTAATCCATAACTAGGACTTCTCCTGGTGCTCATTCTCCCTCTCCCCACATCCCCACTGATATCCACTTTGGGGCTGGGCTGTGTTGGATCCAGCCTGAGGGAAATACTGGACCAGGAAGGGGGAATGGTAAATTCACTACCACTTCAGTGGTATTTCCAATTCTTGCCTTCTTCCTGAATCTGCCTGCTACTCTACTTTTCAAAGTCCTCAAATAGCTGCTCTGTGCATTCTGTCCAGATTTTATAGCTGCATTAAGTAGAAGAAACAGGGGAAGCATGCTTACTTCATCTTATCCTGAAACAGAACCCCTCTCCATTACTTTTAGCATACACACTTGAATTTTAAACATCTGTGGTTAATGTATACAGAGGCTTCAGAAATCTTTTTTTTTTTCTTTTTTTTTTTTTTTTGAGACAGAGTCTCGCTTTATCGCCAGGCTGGAGTGCAGAGGCGCGATCTCGGCTCACTGCAACCTCTGCCTCCCGGGTTCAAGGGATTCTCCTGCCTCAGCCTCCCGAGTAGCTGGGACTACAGGCACGTGCCACCACGCCCAGCTAAATTTTTTTTTTTTTTTTTGTATTTTTAGTAGAGACGGGGTTTCACCATGTTAGCCAGTATGGTCTCGATCTCCTCACCTTGTGATCCACCCGCTTCAGCCTCCCAAAGTGCTGGGATTACAGGCGTGAGCCACCGCACCCAGCCGAGGCTTCAGAAATCTTTAAATCACCCTCTGGCATGTTACGTAAAATGTTTAAGTGTTTATTTCATCTTGTTATTCACCTTGTTGTTTCTTTGCCCTCAGTTTTTGTTAGTATTTGTGTTAGTAAAATTTTGTTTTGCCTTTATTATTAAATTCTAGATTGACAGTAATGTTCTCTTAATACTTTGTGTCTATTATTCTACTAACTTCTATTTCTTTTTGTTGACAAATCTGCTGGCAGTTTAACTGTAATTTTCCTTTTAAGTAACATGATTTTTTCTTTTGATGCTTCTAAAATCATATTCTTTGATTGACACTTGCTGCGCTTCCTAAATCTGAGAATTTGTGTCTTTAGCCATTTCTGGAAGTTCCAAGGCATTATCTTTTCAAATATTGTCTATCTCTCATCCTCTCTTTGCTCTTTCTGGAACTTCAGCTTGACTTTTATATGTTGGACTTCCTTATCACATCTTTCATATCTCTTTAATATTTCTCATCTCTATGTATCTTTGTGTTACATACACAAAATTCTTCAAATATATTTTCCATTAATCATTTTCTCTTTGTCTAACTATAATCTGATTTTTAATTCATCCAATGAGTCTGACTCTCATATAGTTTATTGTTTTATTATATAATTAGGATTGTGAACTTGTTTTATAGGGCTTCATCTGTAGGAATCTTGAATGACATCGCTAAGAAAATGTCCCAACTTTTATCTCAAAATTTTAAAGACATTTTCAAAATAAAATACTACCCTTAATGTTTCCAAATTTCTGACAGATATTTATGTTTGGGACTCAGGAATGAAAAAGTGGTATTCCCAGGAATTCTCAAGAATTTGCAAAGTTAATTCTCATAAGTTATAATCTCGTATTTTTTTTTTTTGGAGACAAGGTCTTGCTCCATTGCCCAGACTGGAGGGCAGTGGTGCAATCACAGCTCACCACAGCCTCGACCTCCCAGGCTCAAGTGATCCTCCTACCTCAGTGTCCCAAGTAGCTAGGACTACAGGCATAAGCCACTATGCTTAGCAATTTTTTTTTTTTTTTTGGTAGAGACATGATCTCACTATGTTACCCAGGCTGGTTTCAAACTCCTGGGTTCAAGCGATCTTCCCACCTTGGACTCCCAAAGTACTGGGATTGCAAGCATGAGCCACTGCATCCAGCCATATTTTCTTAAAATATTTCCAACATCCTCATACTCTTTATTTATTGTTGTGTGTGTGTGTATATATATATATATATTTGCTTAATAAATAGTAAATACTAGTTTAGTAGTATTTACATGTAACTGTAGACTGTAGCAAACATTCAAACACTGAAAATTTCAGCAAACACTATTGGATAGTATTGTCATAACATAACATTCAGATTGCCTAGCAAAGTTAATAGCATTACACAGAATCAAGAGTCAAAATTGTCAATTTGAGGACTTATTTTGCTTCCAAAACAAAATGAGTGATATTTCTAAGGATACCACTCATAGGAGTTGTAATAAAGTATGCTGTATTAGTCTGTTTTCACACTGCTATAAAGGTACTACCTGAGACTGGGCAATTTATAAAGGAAAGAGGTTTAATTGACTCACAGTTCGGCATGGCTGGGGAGGCCTCAGGAAACTTACAAACATAGCAGAAGGAAAAGAAGCAGCAAGTACTTTCTTCACAAGGTGGCAGGAAAGAGAGAGTGAAGGAGGAACTTCCAAACATTTCTAAAACCATCAGATCTCATAAGAACTCACTATCATGAGAACAGCAAGAGGGAAACCTCCCCCATGATCCAATCACCTCCCTCCCTCAACACCTGGGGATTACAGGTCCCTCCCTTGACACATGGGGATTACAATTTGAGATGAGATTTAGGTGGGACACAGCCAGACCATATCATATGCTATGTGTAAAAACATATTAACATTTATTTAATTGCAAACACAAGTCCTCATTACCAATACAGGGCCATAAGAACACACTTCAACATGGCAACAGCCAAAATAAGCCAGAACAACTGAGCAGATCCTGACCACTGAGCTGCTTCTTTTCACATGCTTCTGTTCAGGTTCCCAGACTTGTCCACCTTAAGATTTGTCCCCACATCTCCTGCTCTTACTTTTGACTTGATGTCAGTGGACTCCTTGGAACCAGTAACTATGATGTTGTTAAGCTTTAACTCATACAAAGAACTACTATACTTTTCTCCCATTTTCCTCATTTCTCCATTGAGTTTTCTCAATATTCAAAGAAAAAAGCCCATTTTAAATATCCCAAGTAATGCTGGGAAGAAATTTCTACATGAAAACTCTAATACTGAACTGTAAGTAACTATTTTTAATTATGTCTTGTCTAATATTTCATGTTGATAGACTCTTATGTTTTCTCAGTAACTGACTCTAATTTAGTTATGAAGCCTCCATTACTGCTAATGGTAAAAAATGTAACATCGCCAATTCCCAATAGTTTCTGGTTGGAAATGCAGATAAATTCAATCAATTTAAGATTTCCTCTTGCTATTTTTCTTCTCCCCATGAATGCTGTGATTTTCAGCAGACTTCATGTCTTGGTGGATGAGTTGGCACCAGAATTGGCATCAGAATGTCCCATGGTGACTTCATTTAACTGACTCAAGAGACAGGTGGAACTTAGGTCATATGTCATATTCTCTTGACAATTCTCTCTTACATCTCTCTCCATTATCTTTAGTGATAAGCATGCACTTATACAGAGCTGGGGATACTGTTACTGAAACACCAGGGGTTCAGTCTAGGTCCTGCTGCTCACTGTGCAGAAAGCCAATCACTGAGACAATGAGTATTACCAGGGAAGAAGGCCTTAATTGGGTGCCACAGCCAAGGAGATGGGAGATCAGTCTCAAGTCCATCTTTCTGACCAACTAAAATTTGGGGTCTATATAGCAGGGAGGAAATGTAACTACATGCAGGAAAACAGGAATTAGGGAAGGGTAAGGAAGAGGAGGTGATCAACAGGAAGCAAGTGATTGCTTAGGCAACCATGATAGGTGGGGATCTGGCATCTCATTGTCCAGATGCAATAACCTGGTAAGTTTCAATTCCTTGATACTCTCTGGGAGGCCTCATGAATGATTTCCTGAGAAAGGAACTGAGGGTCAGGTGCGGTGGCTCACGCCTATAATTGCAGAACATTGGGAGGCTGAAGCAGGTGGATCATTTGAAGTCAGGAGTTCAACACCAGGCTGGCCAACATGGTGAAACCCCATCTCTACTAAAAATACAAAAATTAGCAGGGCAGTAATGGTGCATGCCTGTAATCCCAGCTACTTGGGAGGCTGGGGCAGGAGAATCGCTTGAGCCTGGGAGGCAGAGGTTGCAGTGAGCCAAGATCGCACCACTGCACTCCAGTCTGGGCGACAGAGTAAGACTCTGTCTCAGAAAAAAAGGAAGGAACTCAGATAAGAAAAAATGTAACTTTCTCAAGTTTCAAGATCAGAAAAACTGATTTCTATGTTTATTCAAAAGAAACCATAAACATCAGCTTTATGGGACAATTGGGTCAGTTTCAATACTGTCAACATATTAGGTACATCTAATCATAGGCCAAAGGGAAAGAGAACATTAAACATTAAACATAAGCCTAGCCTAGCCTAGCCTAGCCTAACTAATCATATCTGCTTCCAGTTTGGGGCTTCTATAAAAGTTTTGACATTCTGATTGCACATCAGAATCACGTATAGAGCACTTTTATAAACTTATATTTTTGAAGAATGGGGGCCATAAATCTTTATTTTTACACGTACCCCAAATGACTCTGGTGAAGGTAGTCTGGGACTACATTGCAAGAAACAGCCTTTGAAGCTCTACAAAGACCCACCCCAGTTCACCCTAGAAAGGGAATGGTGACCGAATTTCCAGCCAATAATAAAGGATACCTTTGTTTAGAGCCTGGGCTATGTCTTCCTCAGGATTCCAGTGGGGAATACTCACTGCCACATTAGAAGGATTCAAGGATTGGGGGTCCAGGATGGCCTTCATCTTAGAAACATCATTAACCAATAAGTCGAGAATTCAATACAGGGGCTCGACTGTATTGAACATAATTCAGAGTATGGTGCCACATTCTACTCTTTCACCCATGTCTTAGGTCCATTTGGGCTGCTACAAAAATACCATAGACTGAGTCACTTATAAACAACAGAAATTTATTTCTCATAGTTCCGGAGGCTGACAAGTCCAAGATCAAGGTACTGACAAATCCAGTATCTGGTGAGGATGTGTTTCCTGGCTCATGGATGGTGCCTTTTCATTAAGTCCTGAAAGACTAGTTGGAAAGGGAAAGGCAGCTCTCTGAAGCCTCTTTTATAAGGACGCTAATCCCATTCATGAGGGCTTCGTCCTTTTGACCTAATCACCTTCCAAAGGCCCCACTTCCTAATGCCATCACACTGGGGATTAGTTTTCAATAGATGAATTTTAGAGCAACATAAACATTCAGACCATTTCAAGCCACCTCCACTTGGAGATACCCTGGGAGAACTTTACAATCTCCAGTGGAGAATGCATTCAAACCACCATAGAAATACAAAATAGATGCAGGGAAGAATTTTTTTTAAAGCCCGTCCTCAGAGAAGACAATAAAACAGATATACTTTCACTCTTCCTCTTTTCTTATTTTGGAACATACAGGCCTCAAGTGTGAAATTTTTGCCTGACAGATTTTGGTTGCTCAGGAATGTAAAAGAATTGTAAAACTTAAAGGATACCTATCAGGATGTGTCTTGAGTGAAAATGTAATTTGGGCTACAAGTATTTTCATTTAGGGAAGTTCATTTGATTCTGAAAAGTTGAGGAAAGAAATAGAAAATTTTAGACTTGCAATTTGGTGTTTTAAGGGAGTTTTTTCCTTGAAAAAAAAATTAAAAGAAGAAGTAAAGATCTAGTTTCTTTTCCTGTTGTCTAAGTCAGTTTGCCAGCAGAAAAAAAGGAACAGAGAGTAGGGGCAGAAGTTCTGACCAGGAATGCGGCCTGCAATTGTCAAGGTATTGCCAAAGGACTTGTCCTCAAAACTAATACTGCTCCCTAAGAACCACAATTTCTTTCATTCATTAATTCATTTATAAAGACAGGTATATTAGTCAGGGTTTTCTAGAGGGACAGAACTAATAGAATATATAGATATATGAATGAATGGAAGTTTAGTAAGGAGAACTGACTCACACGATCACAAGGTGAAGTCTCGCGATAGGCTGTCAGCAAGCTGAGGATCAAGGATGCCAGTAGTGACTCAGTCTGAGTCCCAAAACTTGGAGTCTGATGTTCAAGGGCAGGAAGCATCCAGCACGGGAGAAAGGTGGAGGCCAGAAGACTCAGCAAGTCAATTCATTCCATCTTCTTCCACCTGTTTTTTCTAGCCACACTGGTAGCCAGTTAGATGGTACCCACCCAGATTGAGGGTGGGTCTGTCTCTCCCAGTAAACGGACTCAAATGTTAATTTCCTCTGGCAACACTCTCACAGACATAGCCAGAAACAATACTTCGATTCAATCAAGTTGACACTTAATATTAACCATCACAATAGGGTTCTCATTAAATTGTCCAGGCTGGTCTCGAACTCCTGGTCTCAAGAAGTCCTCCTGTCTGAGCCTCCCAAGTCTCTGGGATCACAGAGGTAAGCCACCGCACCCAGATCACAATTTTTCTGATTAATGGAATACATGTAGTTTTCTTTTGTACTTCCTGTTAATTGAAGCCTAAAAATTACATAACATAAGGGTGATTGATTATAGAATTTTTTTCAAGTATGCCAACTCCAATGAAGAATTATGTCAGAAGACAAAATTATATTCTGGTGATTCTAAGAATAAGCACCTAAGAAACTCTTGGTGGGCCTGATTAACAGCCATTCTAAGTAAACCTTCCCTTGTGAGTTAACTGCACTCAGCTACCAACAGGTATTCTATGGAAGCCCTCCTCTAGCTTTGGAAGATGAACTGTCTCATGTTAAGTTAATTTCTGGGACTTCCCTAGTACCAACCTAAACAATTATTTGTCAAAAGCCGCAATCCACTATGGAAATCCATGGTAGATGTAAAGAATGAAGTGGTGCTGAATTATTAATACTATGCAAACTTCACCATTTATAAATGTCACCAAGTAGAAAAACAAGTGGGAGAGAGACAACATGATATCCCCCATCAGTTGGTCTCAAATTAAGCAATAATAATTGCAGGATTTCTTAAGTGACCTTAAAATTGTACCCAGTATAGAAGGTTATTAAATAAGACTGCTGCTGTAAATGCAATTTTCCATGGTTTCTTGTAATAAGTAAATGGAGCTGTTCATCCAGGCAGAGCTGATGTTTCAGACCAGATTTTCTTGGTATCACAGAGTATTATGTTAATGCCGGTCCTGTTAGAAGTGCATGTGTGTTTATAGGGCTCAGTCCAAAGTAAAGTCTCAAGCACAGAAAACAAACAGTGTTGCTGAGTCAATGTTTATTTATCATTGCTAGCCTAGAATTCATTAAATGGCACTGAGTGTCTTAAACTTTAATTTGAACCACAAATATTCTCAACATATGGCCATGCTGTTGAAAAGACATGTGTACCACACATTTTTACCTCATCTGCCTTTCAGCATCTAAGAATTACAACTCAGCAGTGATTAAAAACAGGATTTAAACTAAGACAAGGTCAGGTGAGTATCTTAGATGATCCAAGTCATGTGGATCTGGCTGAACAGTTAGCTTTTGTTTATGCCAAGGCCTTTATATTCCTACATTAAAATGGTTTAAAAGCCTAAGCAAGCTACTGACATTTATTGATTCTAATATATTTTTGACTCCTTGGAAAATCTCCCATGTGGAAACTTTCACAATTCAGAATGTCTCATCAGATATCTATTCTCTGCCAGAACACACCATTCCGTACCCCAACATCTCCCCTTCATGGTCTCGATGTCATATTAATGACTGGCCTCCAATGCTGAAATATTGAAATTCTACTCCTTTGGACAGATTTTTGCCCTGTAAATGTTCACTCATGTTTTAGTTCCTCAATATCTCCCCTTGCTCAATGTCAGGAGTTACTGTGATGCTTCAACTCTGCTATTCAAGATGGGTTTAACAATTTTGAAAATAATAGGACTATCTATTCACTCAAAATATTATTTTTAAATTCAAGAAAAATTAAGTCCACATACATTAAATAGCAAATTTTCAGTAAGTACAAAAACGAAGATATGAAGATGACACTAGCAAAGCATGAAAGAGGGTCCTTAGCCCAGCACGGACAACAGTAAACTTTAGTTTGCTTCAGTTTAACAAACATAGTTGGCCTTCCCAATCTGTGGGTCCTTCACCCATTGATGCAACCACCTTCAGATAAAAAATGTTTGAAAAATGAATTTCGTCTACACTGAACACGTAAAGACTTTTTTCTTGTCATTATTCCCTAAACAATACAGTATAATAACTATTTACATAATGATATGGTTTGACTGTGTCCCCACCCAAATCTCACCTTGAATTGTAACAATCCCCACGTGTCAAGGGCCACGCCAGCTGGAAATAATTGAATCATGGGGGTGGTTCCCCCATATTGTGGTAGTGATAACTCTCACAATATCTGATGGTTTTATAAATGGGAGTTCTCCCTGCACAAGCTCTCTTACCTGCCACCATGTACGACGTCCTTTTGCTCTTCCTTTCTCTTCTGCCATGACTGTGAGGCCTCCTCAGCGATTTGGAACTGTGAGTCCATTAAACCTCTTTTTCTTTATAAATTATCCAGTCTTAGGTATATCTTTATTAGCAGCATGAGAACAGACTAACAAATATACATAATATAATTTACATTGTATTAGGTATTACAAGTAATCTAGAAGGAATTTGAAGTATACAGGAGGATATGCATGGATTTTAAGCAAATACTACACCGTTTTATATAAGGAACTTGAGCATCTTTGAATTATGGTATCAGCGGTTGAGGGAGGGTCTTGGAAACAATCCCCCACGGACACTAAGAGATTACTTACTCTGCACCCTCAGTGTCTCAAGAATATCCTCAAATGGTGAGAGAAGCGGATGGGAAGGAGAGATAACACTGACATAGGTTCAAAGTCATGGAGGAAAGAGAACGGTCTCCCTAAAGATCAGCTGACAATATCAATAAGCACGGACTTGTAAGGAACAGAGCTTTGAGAGGTATTACAGAATAGTGGTTAAGAATGCAATCTCTGAGGCCAGACAGACTTGCTTCTGGAGTCTTCACTCCACACCGAGTAGCCATGTGACCATAGGTGAGTGACTCAGCTTTTCTACATCTCAGTATATTCACTTCTTAAAATGAGAATAACTTAATAACTTATATTAAATATATTTATATAATATACACCTTGAAGAGTTTTGCCATGATTGATTATGTTAATTCATATAAATGGCCCGGCACATAGTAATCATCTAGAAAATGATATTACTATTACTATTAATGATATTACTAAATACTAGCTACTATAGGTTGGTGAAAAAGTAATTGTGGTTTTGCCATTTAAAAGTAATAGTCAAAACTGCAATTACTTTTGCACCAACCTAATACTATTATTACAGTGATGTGATTAATAAGCCTAAGACAGGATTTTTTTTAAGTTAATGCACAAAGTAAATAATTCTCACTTAGCAATCAAATGAGAGTATGCAGGTATCACTTAACATATTCCTGGTACATTGTAAATACTCAAGAAATAGCCATTATCATTATTTTTATTAATCACAAATTAATTTGTCTCGTGATCTTTTTATTATCATAGAGATTTCTAACATTCTCAATTATTTGTACTGGATAAACTCAAAATACTCACTATCCTATGATCTTTCTTTTTTACAGGCTCATATTTAAAGACTGGTTATTCACACATTTTGCTCAACAAAGAGAATAAAAGACAAAACTTTGCAGATATAGACTGTCAAAGCTTTATACATAACACCAACTTAGTTTGAGTATTGAGTTTTTAAATCTCAGTTGAGTCTTAACAAAAAAGCAGCTCCATCAAGGTTCACATTTAAACATAGGCAGACAGGCAGTATGCTTCTAATGATTACAGTTCATCCTCACTGTTCTATCAAGTGATCTGTAAAAGTTACTAACACATACACTACAGAGACCCGGCAAGGTCAGAAATCTGCCCAAATGTCTTACCCAAATGCTGCTGACCATAATCCATATACTTTTACTGGAACTTCTGGTGAAATTTAGTAGATATGCTTCACCAGCAAAAGCTAAAACGTTAAGTGTGTAAAACTTATAAATATTTGGCCAGCTTGTTTAGAAAAGAAAATTCCACCATCTGGGTTCATTTGCAATTCTAGTCATCTCCTATGTAGAACGGGTAAACTGAGATATTCACCCAAATAAAAGATGTAAACATGCCCTGTGCTTTTCTCTGACAGGATAGAAAAAAAATTAATAATTAAACTTTTAAATCTGTTTGCAATCCCCTCTTCTTCTATTTCCTCCTTTTAGATTTTATTCAAATAAAACAATAAAATGCAGTCAATACTGTAATGAAATTGGTAGGATGGAGACTCCAATACTAATAAATCTTAAACAATTAAGATAAAGCATCTATATCATTTTTAAAAACCCAGTGCAATCAAACTAAATGAAATATTTAAATGTTTTTAATAGGCCAAATACACCCAGAGAATGACTCTCCTATCACTGCGAGATATAAAATTAGCTTATTTTAACATCAGATTGTTTGGGCACTATTATCATGTATGTGTTTGTAATGAAAATGTCCATTTTTATATTATAGAACTATTTCTATCCAGGTGCTATAAACTCCTACATATCCATTAACTTTTTTCTCATTAACTTTTGAAAAACATCATACATTGAAACTTGAATTGTCTTTACTTAGAACAACTCAACAACAACAACAACAACAAAAGAATAAGAATAATCAATTATATATCTGTTCAGATATATCTTGACAAATAATTTTATGAAGGAGTAACTTCTATTAAATTGGAAATTTTACAGGTTAACTTTAAGATTTTTCGTATATGCAAAAAAGTCATTTGTTTATATTTAAAGTAAAAGTATTTTTTGCTTTTAGTGCAAAAAATTAAAAGCTTTGGGGAAGGAGCCAAGATGGCCAAATAGGAACAGCTCCAGTCTATAGCTCCCAGCATGAGCGACACAGAAGACGGGTGATTTCTGCATTTCCATCTGAGGTACCAGGTTCATCTCACTAGGGAGTGCCAGACAGTGGGCGCAGGACAGTGGGTGCAGCGCACCATGCGCGAGCCGAAGCAGGGCGAGGCATTGCCTCACTCAGGAAACGCAAGGGGTCAGGGAGTTCCCTTTCCTAGTCAAAGAAAGGGGTGACAGACGGCACCTGGAAAATCGGGTCACTCACACCCTAACACTGCGCTTTTCCGAAGGGCTTAAAAAATGGTGCACCAGGAGATTATATCCCGCAACTGGCTCAGAGGGTCCTACGCTCACGGAGTCTCACTGATTGCTAGCACAGCTGTCTGAGATCAAACTGCAAGGTGGCAGCGAGGCTGGGGGAGGGGCACCTGCCATTGCCCAGGCTTGCTTAGGTAAACAAAGCAGCCGGGAAGCTCCAACTGTGTGGAGCCCACCACAGCTCAAGGAGGCCTGCCTGCCTCTGTAGGCTCCACCTCTGGGGGCAGGGCACAGACAAACAAAAAGACAGCAGTAACCTCTGCAGACTTAAATGTCCCTGTCTGACAGCTTTGAAGAGAGCAGTGGTTCTCCCAGCACGCAGCTGGAGATCTGAGAACGGGCAGACTGCCTCCTCAAGTGGGTCCCTGACCCCTGACCCCCAAGCAGGCTAACTGGGAGGCACCTCCTAGTAGGGGCAGACTGACACCACACGGCCGGGTACTCCTCTGAGACAAAACTTCCAGAGGAACGATCAGACAGCAGCATTCACAGTTCACGAAAATCCGCTGTTCTGTAGACACCACTGCTGGTACCCAGGCAAACAGGGTCTGGAGTGGACCTCTAGCAAACTCCAACAGGCCTGCAGCTCAGGGTCCTGTCTGTTAGAAGGAAAACTAACAAACAGAAAGGACATCCACACCAAAAACCCATCTGTACATCAACATCATCAAAGACCAAAAGTAGATAAAACCACAAAGATGGGGAAAAAAACAGAGCAGAAAAACTGGAAACTCTAAAAAGCAGAGTGCCTCTCCTCCTCCAAAGGAACACAGTTCCTCACCAGCAATGGAACAAAGCTGGACGGAGAATGACTTTGACGAGTTGAGAGAAGAAGGCTTCAGACGATCAAACTACTCCGAGCTACAGGAGGAAATTCAAACCAAAGGCAAAGAAGTTAAAAACTTTGAAAAAAATTTAGACGAATGTATAACTAGAATAACCAATACAGAGAAGTGCTTAAAGGAGCTGATGGAGCTGAAAGCCAAGGCTCGAGAACTACATGAAGAATGCAGAAGCCTCAGGAGCCGATGCGATCAACTGGAAGAAAGGGTATCAGTGATGGAAGATGAAATGAATGAAATGAAGTGAGAAGGGAAGTTTAGAGAAAAAAGAATAAAAAGAAACGAACAAAGCCTCCAAGAAATATGGGACTATGTGAAAAGACCAAATCTACGTCGGATTGGTGTACCCGAAAGTGACGGGGAGAATGGAACCAAGTTGGAAAACACTCTGCAGGATATTATCCAGGAGAACTTCCCCAATCTAGCAAGGCAGGCCAACATTCAGATTCAGGAAATACAGAGAATGCCACAAAGATACTCCTCGAGAAGAACAACCCCAAGATACATAATTGTCAGATTCACCAAAGTTGAAATGAAGGAAAAAATGTTAAGGGCAGCCAGAGAGAAAGGTCAGGTTACCCACAAAGGGAAGCCCATCAGACTAACAGCGGATCTCTTGGCAGAAACTCTATAAGCCAGAAGAGAGTGGGGGCCAATATTCAACATTCTTAAAGAAAAAAATTTTCAACCCAGAATTTCATATCCAGCCAAACTAAGCTTCATAAGTGAAGGAGAAATAAAATACTTTACAGACAAGCAAATGCTGACCGATTTTGTCACCACCAGGCCTGCCCTAAAAGAGCTCCTGAAGGAAGCGCTAAACATGGAAAGGAACAACCGGTACCAGCCACTGCAAAATCATGCCAAAATGTAAAGACCATCGAGACTAGGAAGAAACTGCATCAACTAACGAGCAAAATCACCAGCTAACATCATAATGACAGGATCAAATTCATACATAACAATATTAACTTTAAATGTAAATGGACTAAATTCTCCAATTAAAAGACACAGACTGGCAAGTTGGATAAAGAGTCAAGACCCATCAGTGTGCTGTATTCAGGAAACCCATCTCACATGCAGAGACACACATAGGCTCAAAATAAAAGGATGGAGGAAGATCTACCAAGCAAATGGAAAACAAAAAAAGGCAGGGGTTGCAATCCTAGTCTCTGATAAAACAGACTTTAAACCAACAAAGATCAAAAGAGACAAAGAAGGCCATTACATAATGGTAAAGGGATCAATTCAACAAGAGGAGCTAACTATCCTAAATATATATGCACCTAATACAGGAGCACCCAGATTCATAAAGCAAGTCCTGAGTGACCTACAAAGAGACTTAGACTCCCACACATTAATAATGGGAGACTTAACACCCCACTGTCAACATTAGACAGATCAACGAGACAGAAAGTCAACAAGGATACCCAGGAATTGAACTCAGCTCTGCACCAAGCGGACCTAATAGACATCGACAGAACTCTCCACCCCAAATCAACAGAATATACATTCTTTTCAGCACCACACCACACCTATTCCAAAATTGACCACATAGTTGGAAGTAAAGCTCTCCTCAGCAAATGTAAAAGAACAGAAATTATAACAAACTATCTCTCAGACCACAGTGCAATCAAACTAGAACTCAGGATTAAGAATCTCACTCAAAGCCGCTCAACTACATGGAAACTGAACAACCTGCTCCTGAATGACTACTGGGTACATAACGAAATGAAGGCAGAAATAAAGATGTTCTTTGAAACCAACAAGAACAAAGACACAACATACCAGAATCTCTGGGACACATTCAAAGCAGTGTGTAGAGGGAAATTTATAGCACTAAATGCCCACAAGAGAAAGCAGGAAAGATCCAAAATTGACACCCTAACATCACAATTAAAAGAACTAGAAAAGCAAGAGCAAACACATTCAAAAGCTAGCAGAAGGCAAGAAATAACTAAAATCAGAGCAGAACTGAAGGAAATAGAGACACAAAAAACCCTTCAAAAAATCAATGAATCCAGGAGCTGGTTTTTTGAAAGGATCAACCAAATTGATAGACCGCTAGCAAGACTAATAAAGAAAAAAAGAGAGAAGAATCAAATAGACACAATAAAAAATGATAAAGGGGATATCACCACCGATCCCAAAGAAATAGAAACTACCATCAGAGAATACTACAAACACCTCTACGCAAATAAACTAGAAAATCTAGAAGAAATGGATACATTCCTCGACACATACACTCTCCCAAGACTAAACCAGGAAGAAGTTGAATCTCTGAATAGACCAATAACAGGAGCTGAAATTGTGGCAATAATCAATAGTTTACCAACCAAAAAGAGTCCAGGACCAGATGGATTCACAGCCGAATTCTACCAGAGGTACAAGGAGGAACTGGTACCATTCCTTCTGAAATTATTCCAATCAATAGAAAAAGAGGGAATCCTCCCTAACTCATTTTATGAGGCCAGCATCATTCTGATACCAAAGGCGGGCAGAGACACAACCAAAAAAGAGAATTTTAGACCAATATCCTTGATGAACATTGATGCAAAAATCCTCAATAAAATACTGGCAAACCGAATCCAGCAGCACATCAAAAAGCTTATCCACCATGATCAAGTGGGCTTCATCCCTGCGATGCAAGGCTGGTTCAATATACGCAAATCAATAAATGCAATCCAGCATATAAACAGAACCAAAGACAAAAACCACATGATTATCTCAACAGATGCAGAAAAGGCCTTTGACAAAATTCAACAACCCTTTATGCTAAAAACTCTCAATAAATTAGGTATTGATGGGACGCATCTCAAAATAATAACAGCTATCTATGACAAACCCACAGCCAATATCATACTGAATGGGCAAAAACTGGAAGCACTCCCTTTGAAAACGGGCACAAGACAGGGATGCCCTCTCTCACCACTCCTATTCAACATAGTGTTGGAAGTTCTGGCCAGGGCAATTAGGCAAGAAAAGGAAATAAAGGGTATTCAATTAGGAAAAGAGGAAGTCAGATTGTCCCTGTTTGCAGATGACATGATTGTATATCTAGAAAACCCCATCGTCTTCAGCCCAAAATCTCCTTAAGCTGAGAAGCAACTTCAGCAAAGTCTCAGGATACAAGTGTGCTGTATTCAGGAAACCCATCTCACATGCAGAGACACACATAGACTCAAAATAAAAGGATGGAGGAAGATCTACCAAGCAAATGGAAAACAAAACAAAGGCAGGGGTTGCAATCCTAGTCTCAGATAAAACAGACTTTAAACCAACAAAGATCACAAGAGACAAAGAAGGCCATTACATAATGGTACATGAACATGTACAAAAACCACAAGCATTCCTATACACCAATAACAGACAAACAGAGAGCCAAATCATGAGTGAACTCCCATTCACAATTGCTTCAAAGAGAATAAAATACCTAGGAATCTAGCTTACAAGGGACGTGAAGGACCTCTTCAAGGAGAACTACAAACCACTGCTCAATGAAATAAAAGAGGATACAAAGAAATGGAAGAACATTCCATGCTCATGGGTAGGAAGAATCAATATCGTGAAAATGGCCATACTGTCCAAGGTAATGTATAGATTCAATGCCATCCCCATCAAGCTACCAATGACTTTCTTCACAGAATTGGAAAAAACTACTTTCAAGTTCATATGAAACCAAAAAAGAGCCCGCATCGCCAAGTCAATCCTAAGCCAAAAGAACAAAGCTGGAGGCATCACGCTACCTGATCTCAAACTATACTACAAGGCTACAGTAACCAAAACAGCATGGTACTGGTACCAAAACAGAGATATAGATCAATGGAACAGAACAGAGCCCTCAGAAATAATGCTGCATATCTACAACTATCTGATCTTTGACAAACCTGAGAAAAACAAGCAATGGGGAAAGGATTCCCTATTTAATAAATGGTGCTGGGAAAACTGGCTAGCCATATGTAGAAAGCTGAAACTGGATCCCTTCCTTCACCTTATACAAAAATTAATTCAAGATGGATTAAAGACTTAAATGTTAGACCTAAAACCATAAAAACTCTAGAAGAAAACCTAGGCATTACCATTCAGGACACAGGCATGGGCAAGGACTTCATGACTAAAACACCAAAAGCAATGGCAACAAAAGCCAAAATTGACAAATGGGATCTAATTAAACTAAAGAGCTTCTGCACAGCAAAAGAAACTACTATCAGAGTGAACAGGCAACCTACAAAATGGGAGAAAATTTTTGCAACCTACTCATCTGACAAAGGGCTAATATCCAGAATCTACAATGAACTCAAACAAATTTACAAGAAAAAAAAAACAACCCCATCAAAAAGTGGGCGAAGGACATGAACAGACACTTCTCACAAGAAGACATTTATGCAGCCAAAAAACACATGAAAAAATGCTTACCATCACTGGCCATCAGAGAAATGCAAATCAAAACCACAATGAGATACCATCTCACACCAGTTAGAATGGCAATCATTAAAAAGTCAGGAAACAACAGGTGCTAGAGAGGATGTGGAGAAACAGGAACACTTTTACACTGTTGGTGGGACTGTAAACTGGTTCAACCATTGTGGAAGTCAGTGTGGCGATTCCTCAGGTATCTAGAACTGGAAATACCATTTGACCCAGCCATCCCATTACTGGGTATATACGCAAAGGACTATAAATCATGCTGCTATAAAGACACATGCACACGTATGTTTATTGCAGCACTATTCACAATAGCAAAGACTTGGAAGCAACCCAAATGTCCAACAATGATAGACTGGATTAAGAAAATGTGGCACATATACACCATGGAATACTATGCAGCCATAAAAAAGGATGAGTTCATGTCCTTTGTAGGGACATGGATGAAATTGGAAATCATCATTCTCAGTAAACTATCGCAAGGACAAAAAACCAAACACCACATGTTCTCACTCATAGGTGGGAATTGAATAATGAGAACACATGGACACAGGAAGGGGAACTTCACACTCTGGGGACTGTTGTGGGGTGGGGGGATGGGGGAGGGATAGCATTAGGAGATATACCTAATGTAAATGACGAGTTAATGGGTGCAGCACACCAGCATGGCACATGTATACATATGTAACTAACCTGCACATTGTGCACATGTACCCTAAAACTTAAAGTATAATAATAATAATAATAAAATAAAAGGAAGGAAGAACTGTAAAAAAAATAAATAAATAAAAATAAAAGCTTTTTATTTTTATAAAATAATATGACATTGGAACTGTGGAAACCAATAAATTTCATGGGTTTCTTAAAACATTTTTCTGATGTTAAAAAATATCTTTTTTAGACATTTCAAAACCAACTGTATAAGGGAGGAGGTGTTTCCAGTTCCCAAAAAATTATAATGTAAATTCCAGTGTTTCTATTGTAGAACTCCTTAAAGCAGTGGTTCTCAAACTCTTTCGATTGTGATACACAGTAAGGAATTTGTGTACATATATATGGGAAAAAATGTTTCTGTCCAGTAATACTTCTCCTTACTACACATGTGAGACACTCTGACATTTACTCTTACTCTATTGTTTTCCTTTTTAACTTCACCATACGTTAATATGTTGTTACCACTAGCTTGTAAACCCTGCCTTACATCTTGACTTTATGTTTTAGTTCTTTTAACCCATTTTTCCATCTTACTGTAAAGTCTAAAACAACATGGTACATCTATTAGAGGTTAAAATAAATGTGAGTAGCCGTGGGATTCTAATAAACTTCCATTAAGTCTAAAACCAAATGACTAGAGATACAGATACAGGTGTTTTAATAGTTGGCTTTATTTAGATTTGACTGAAGATGCAATTAAATCCACTCCCATGTTAGAGTTTTTCACAGCATTGCAGACACGCCCACATACATTAGGGCAACAGGAAATTACTAAATGGCAATGCACTAGTGTCATTCATATGAAAGCAGGATTGTGTGACCCTATGTTTAACCTCAACATACTGTATTGCATGCATACTCACAGCAACTGAGCTTAGGACAGCTACACAATGAAGTTGTCTTTTATACAAAGGGATCGATTATTTCTCTTCATCCAATTTACTATTGTTCTTCAAGAAGAGAAAGTACATGAAATTAAGATTCCTGTATTCTGGGTGTTTAATACCCAGACTGTTTAATATCCAGGTGTTTAATATCCACCTCTGACACATACTGGAACCTTTACATGTAAGTCAGATACAGTACTTGGACAGGACCAGGTCCCTGTACTTAAAAGTAAGATTGGTAGACACTAAATTGCACCACATTTGAAATATGTTGTTGAAGTGGTGTCCATACTCACTAACATGCTTAAAAATTCTGATCAAAGCCCAGGTTTATCTTCTATAAAATAAGGTGAACAATATCTTCCACAATTTGTTCATTCATTTAACATTCATTGTTTGGGCATCAGAAACTGAAATAAGCACTGTGGATTCAAGTGAATAAAATATAGAAAATGCCCATGAGAAGTTTACAGGCCAGCAAAGAAGATCAGAAGACACTCCAAAGGGATGAAACAAGATAAAAAGTCCAGTTAAAGCAGCAATTTCTGGGCCTCTGGCATGCATTTAATTCGCAATTGATGCAACTTCAGGTATTTGCTCCACTTTGGGTTTCACAATTTTACTTCCTGACATGACCTGGTTCCCATGATGGCCCTCTCCAGGTATGAGTCTTCTTTGGGCTGCCATTTCCAGGTCCCTGTTTCTTGGCTCCTGACTCCTTCTGTCACCAGCAGTATCATTCCTAATCCCCAGCTTAGCTTAACTCCACATACTTAATGCAGCACCCTCTCTGAGTCACCACCTCATCACGCCTTTGTGTTCAGTCCTCTGGTCAATATTGACATATATAGTGTGAATGGGTGTGTAGAGCCAAGGTACAAATCAAGTGCTTTAAAAAAAATGACTAACTCTGCTTGGGGAACCTAAAAAGTGACCATTAAAGCTAGGAAGAAGAGGAAGGTATTCTAGAGAGAGGATACCAGGTGAAAAGCACAGAGATGTGAATATGTGTCTCCTTCAGGGACCCATCAGATGACTGGAGTGACAACCACTAGAAGGTTCTACCCAAAGTGATTGATTACCTCTCCTATCTTGAGGCAAACAATCACCTGAGAATTTTACCAGAGTTTGTGATATGGTTTGGCTGTGCCCCCACCCAAATCTCATCTTGAATTTAACTCCCACAATTTCCACGTGTCATGGGAGGGACCCAGTGGGAGGTAACTGAATCACGGGGGTGGGTCTTTCTCCTACTGTTCTCATGATAGTGAATAAGTCTCATAAGATCTGATGGTTTTAAAAAGGGGAGTTTCCCTGCACAAGCTCTCTCTCTTTGCCTCCAACCATCCACGTAGGACGTGACTTGCTCCTCCTTGCCTTCCACCAAATTGTGAAGCCTCCCCAGCCATGTGGAACTTTAAGTCCATTAAACCTCTTTTTTTTGTAAATTGTCCAGTCTCGGGTATGTCTTTATCAACAGTGTGAAAGTGGACTAACACATTTTTCCATAGAAAGTCATATAAGAATGGAGTTATATAAACAGAGTTATATAAGAATGAGGGGGAAAAAGGGTATAAAATAGGGGAAAATAGAAGTCTCAAAAATTATCCAAACAGTGTCTACCACCTTCAGGGTTCTAGTTATCTCTCAGAAGCTAGAGTTATTTAGCTCTTAAAAGTATTCACAGATACATGTGTCGTACTGAAAGGTATTTGCCCTCATTTAATTACACTTGAGTATTGCAAAACTTAAAGGTTTACAATAGTTTTTTTCATAATTAGTTATAGCAGTATTCAATGATCTACTTTTTGCTGGCAGGAGTTTAGTTTTTTAATTAAACATACAATATATTTTGTTATTCTCCCAGGTCAACAAGAAACACCTGGACAGTCCTAGTCCACAGAAGTTTCTTTTTAAATTTCTGCCCCTATGTTTTCTTTCCTTGGTCACAATAAAAAGACCCAAAATAGTCATTATCATTTTTCTAGGCTGTTCAGAACATTTTGATCCAGGATACCTCACACAGTTTATGCACATTAAACAAAAATTTGGGGCCAAGTTTTTCCATCTAAACTTCTCTGAGGGCTTTTATTCATATCTTATACCACCATTCCTTATCCTAAACTTACTGAGCTCACCCAGCAAAAGAAGAGGAAAACAGTGAGACAATTTTAAAGCCAGTAATCTAGGAGGTGAAAAGAGGAAACTGAAAAATAGTCTTTTCTCATTTTTTTGTCCATATGAGAAATTGCCAGGTTCTTTTTGTGTTTTTGTCAATCTCTTTACCAGAAAAAAATAACTATTTAAATTAGATAAACTTAACCAGGAAAATGAAAAGTATGTGCTATAATAAATTCTCATTGTTATTAAGAATATTACCCCATATGATGCAATTTCCAGACATTGATGAATATATGAAACCTGTTCCTTGTAAATGTAAAGTTCACTTAATATTTTGGGTATTGATAACTCACACAAAATATTAGCATAAAATGCAATCTATATTAGTAAAGTGTATATTTTACTAGGATTCTGTATAGCGCTAGCTTCTGTAACAAACTGCCAAAAGTCCATGTCTTGACCCTGTAGATTTTTCTGGCTCATGTAAACTCAGTATGGGTGTTCTTCATCTGCAGCAGGTTTCTTCCACACATGGCTCCTTCTGTCCTTTGGCTCTGCCATTCCCTAAGCCTTGACATCTGTATCTATTCTAGTGAAAGTAAAAAGTGTTTGGGGAAAACTGAGATTTGTGTTGCCCTCTTTATGGCATAAATCACTCTGCTCTCATTGGGTTGGCAAGAACTCATCACAAGACCACGCCTACTTCCAAAGGATGCTGGAAAATGTAGTTCGTGGCTCCACATCCATTTCCAGGAACTGCTCTGTTCTATCAAATGGGGAACATGAATGTTAACGGGTTACTACTTCTCACTAGTATATAATATGTGGTAAAAGTAAATACTACAAGCTAAAATGTAGATGATATTACACCACAGATAAAAGCATGCAACAACAGTAATCAGGAAAACATTTTCCACTGAGATCAGCATAGGCCTTAACCACTGCTATATGGGCCATACAAATTGTCAATTTAGATTTTATATTCTTCTCTCGTTTTCTTTGTTTTTTGAAATTATTGACATCAAAAATTGTTATAATTCTTGCTAAAATCCCAAACAAAGATGTGTTTGATGATATGGAATATTTTAAATATCACATTGATAAAACTGGGAAGTACTTCCATGATCATTTAATCTAAATCCTCACTTTATGGGTAGAGTAAGGTTACACAGTGGTAGGAGATAAATCAAATAAACTAAATAACTAGATCTGATTTTATTATGCCCTGTATCTGAAATCAATATGTATTATTAAATAAAAATAATTGGCTGGGCATGATGGCTCACACCTGTAATCCCAGCACTTTCGGAGGCCGAGGAAGGCAGATCACCTGAGGTCGGGAGTTCGAGACCAGCCTGACCAACATGGAGGAACCCCATCTCTACTAAAAATACAAAAATTTGCTGGGCATGGTGGTGCATGCCTGTAATCCCAGCTACTTGGGAGGCTGAGGCAGGAGAATCGCTTGAACCCGGGAGGCAGAGGTTGTGGTGAGCCAAGATCGGGCCATTGTACTCCAGCCTGGGCAACAAGAGTGAAACTCTTGTCTCAAAAAAAAAAATTGCATATTCTTATATCTGAAGTCAATAATAAATATGTGAATGTAACAGATGTACCTTTATATATTTTGCTATGTCCTAATATTCTTAAGTCCATATCACAAGTGATGCCAAAATTAACCAGTAATATTAACTTTGACCATAACTGATTGATATTCTACTCTGTCAGTAAGAAAAGATGTGGGGGTGGCTGGCAAGATGGCCGAATAGTAACATCTCCAGTCTGCAGCTCCCAGTGAGATCAATGCAGAAGGTGGGTGATTTCTGCATTTCCAACTGAGGTACCCAGGTCATCTCATTGGGAAAGGTCAGACAGTGGGTGCAGCCCACAGAGGGCAAGCAGAAGCAGGGTGGGGCATCACCTCACCCAGAAGCAGAAGGGGTCAAGGAACTCCCTCCCCTAGCCAAGGGAAGCTGTGAGGGACTGTGCCATGAGGAACGATGCATTCTGGCCCAGATACTATGTTTTTCCCATGGTCTTTGCAACCCGCAGATGAAGAGAATCCCTCAGATGCCTACACCACCAGGGTCCTGGGTTTCAAGCACAAAACTGGGTGGCCGTTTGGGCAGACACCAAGCTAGCTGCGGGAGTTTTTTTTTCATACCCCACTAGCGCCTGGAATGCCAGCGAGACCGAACCGTTCACTACCCTGTAAAGCGGGCTGAAGTCAGCAAGCTAAGTGGTCTGGCTCAGCAGATCCCACCCCCATGGAGCCCAGCAAGCTAAGATTCATTGGCTTGAAATTTTTCCTGCCAGCACAGCAGTCTAAAGTCAACCTGAAACCAGCTTGGTGGGGCGAGGGGTGTCCGCCATTACTGAGGCTTGAGTAGGCAGTTTTCCCCTCATAGTGTAAACAAAGCCACCAGGAAGTTCAAACTGGGCAGAGCCCACCGCAGTTCGGCAAAGCCGCTGTAGCCACACTGCCTCTCTAGATTCCTCCTCTCTAGGCAGGGCATCTCTGAAAGAAAGGCAGCAGCCCCAGTAACGGGCTTATAGATAAAACTCCCATCTCCCTGGGACAGAGCACCTGGGAGTAGGGACAGCTGTGGGCGCAGTCTCACAGACTTAAACATTCCTGCCTGCTGGCTCTGAAGAGAGCAGCGGATCTCCCAGCACAGCGCTCAAGCTCTACTAAGAGACAGACTGCCTCCTTAAGCAGGTCCCTGATCCCCATGCCTTCTGACTGGCAGACACCTCCCAGCAAGGGTCAACAGACATCTCATACTGGAGAGCTCTGGCTGGCATCTGGCGGGTGCCCCTCTGGGACGAAGCTTCTAGAAAAAGGAATAGGGAGCAATCTTTGCTGTTCTGCAGCCTCTGCTGGTGATACCCAGGGAAACAGGGTGTGGAGTGGACTTCCAGCAAACTCCAGCAGACCTGCAGCAGACAGTCCTGACTGTTAGAAGAAAAACTAACAGAAAGGAATAGCATCAACATCAACAAAAAGGATATCCACACAAAAACCCCATACGAAGGTCACCAGCATCAAAGACCAAAGGTAAATAAATCCATGAAGATGAGGAAAAACCAACGCAAAAAGGCTAAAAATTCCAAAAACCAGAATGCCTCTACTCCTCCAAAGGATCACAACTCCTTGCCAGCAAGGGAACAAAACTGGATGGAGGATGAGTTTGATGAATTGACAGAAGTAGGCTTCAGAAGGTGGGTAATAACAAACTCCTCTGAGCTAAAGGAGCATGTTCTAACCCAATGCAAGGAAGCTAAGAACCTTGAAAAAAGGTTAGAGGAATTGCTGACTAGAATAGCCAGTTTAGAGAAGAACATAAATGACATGATGGAGCTGAAAAACACAGCAGGAGAACTTCGTGAAGCATACGCAAGTATTGATCAAGCGGAAGAAAAGACATCAGAGATTGAACATATCAGAGATTGAAGAACAACTTAATGAAATAAAGCTTGAAGACAAGATTAGAGAAAAAAGAATAAAAAGGAATGAACAAAGACTACAAGAAATATGGGACTATGTGAAAAGATGAAACCTACAATTGATTGAAAGTGACGGGGAGAATTGAACCAAGTTGGAAAACACACTTCAGGATATTATCCAGGAGAACTTCCCCAACCTAGCAAGGCAGGCCTACGTTCAAATTCAGGAAATACAGAGAACACCACAAAGATACTCCTTGAGAAGGGCAACTCCAAGACACATAATCATCAGATTCACCAAGGTTGAAATGAAGGAGAAACATTAAGGGCAGCCAGAGAGAAAGGACAGGTTACCTACAAAGGGAAGTCCATCAGACTAACAGCAGATGTCTCTGCAGCAGCACTACAAGCCAGGAGAGAGTGGGGGCCAATATTCAACACTCCTAAAGAAAAGAATTTTCACCCCAGAATTTCATATCCAGCCTAATTAAGCTTCATAAGCAAAGGAAAAATAAAATCCTTTACAAAAAAGCAAATGCTTAGGGATTTTGACACCACTAGGCCTGCCTTACAAGAGCTCCTGAAGAAAGTACTAAATATGGAAAGGAAAAACCAGTACCAGCCACTGCAAAAACATACCAAAATGTAAAGACCAACAATACTATGAAGAAACTGTATCAATTAATGTGCAAAATAACCAGCTGGCATCATGACAGGATGAAATTCACACATAACAATATTATCCTTAAATGTAAATGGGCTAAATGCCTCAATTAAAAGACACAGACTGGCACATTAGATAAAGAGTCAAGACCCATCAGTGTGCTGTATTCAGGAGACCCATCTCACGAGAAAAGACACAAATAGGCTCAAAATAGAGGGATGGAGGAATATTTACCAAGCAAATGGAAAGCAAAGAACAGCAGGGGTTGCAATCCTAATCTCTGATAGAACAGACTTTAAACCAACAAAGATCAAAAAAGACAAAGAAGGCCATTACATAACGGTAAAGGGATCAATGCAACAAGAAGAGCTAAATATGCTAAATATATATGCACCCAATACAGGAGCACCCAGATTCATAAAGCAATTTCTTACAGACCTACGAAGAGACTTAGACTCCCACACAATAATAATGAGAGACTTTAACACCTCACTGTTGATATTAGACAGATCAACAAGACAGAAAAATAACTAGTCAGGACTTGAACTCAACTTGGACCAAGTGGACCTAACAGACATCAACAGAACTCTCCACCTCAAATCAACAGAATATACATTCTTCTCAGCATCACATAGCCCTTATTATAAAATCGACCACATAATTGGAAGTAAAACACTCCTCAGCAAAGGCAAAAGACAGAAGTTATAACAAACGGTCTCTCAGACCACAGTGCAATCAAATTACAACTCAGGATTAAGAAACTCACTCAAAACCACACAACTACATGGAAACTGAACAACCTTCTCCTGAATGGACTACTGGGTAAATAACGAAATTAAGACAGAAATAAATAAGTTCTTTGAAACCACTGAGAACAAAAACACAGCGTACCAGAATTTCTGGGACACAGCTAAAGCAGTGTTTAGAGGGAAATGTATAGCACTAAACGCCCACATTAGATAGTGGGAAATATCTAAAATCAACACCCTAACATCACAATTAAAACAACTAGAGAAGCAAGAGCAAACAAATTCAAAAGCTAGCAGAAGACAAGAAATAACTAAGATCAGAGCAGAACTGAATGAGAGAGAGAGACATGAAAAACCCTTCAAAGAATCAATGAATCCAGGAGCTGTTTTTTTGAAAAGATTAACAAAATAGATATGCTAGCCAGACTAATAAACAAGAAAAGAGAGAAGAATCAAACACACACAATAAAAAATGATAAAGAGGATATCACCACTGATCCCACAGAAATACAAACTACCATCAGAGAATACTATACTATGCAAATAAACTAAAAAACATAGAAGAAATGGATAAATTCCTGGACACATACACCCTCCCAAGACTACACAAGGAAGAAGTCAAATCCCTGAAAAGACCAATAACAGGTTCTGAAACTGAGGCAGTAATTAATAGCCTACCAACCAAAAAAAGCCCAGAACCAGACGGATTCAAAGCCAAATTCCACCAGGGGTAAAAAGAGGAGCTGGTACCATTCCTTCTGAAACTACTCCAAACAATCAAAAAAGAGGGACTCCTCCCTAACTAATTTTATGAGGCCAGCATCATCCTGATACCAAAACCTGGCAGAGACACAACGAAAAAAGAAAATTTCGGGCTAATATCCCTGATGAACACTGATGCAAAAAGCCTCAATAAAATACCGGCAAACCAAATCCAGCAGTACATCAAAAAGCTTATCCACCATGATCAAGTCGGTTTCATCCCTGGGATGCAAGGCTGATTCAACAAATGCAAATCAATAAACATGATCCATCACATAAACAGAACCAATGACAAAAACCACATAATTATCTCAATAGATGCAGAAAAGGCCTCCGATAAAATTCAACACTGCTTCATGCTAAAAACACTCAATAAACTAGGCATTGATGGAACCTATCTCAAAGTAATAAGAGCTATTTATGACAAACCCATGGCCAATATCACACTGAATGGGCAAAAGCTGGAAGCAGCCCCTTTGAAAACTGGCACAAGACAAGGATGCCCTCTCTCACCACTCCTATTCAACATAGTGTTGGAAGTTCTGGCCAGGCCAATTAGGCAAGAGAAAGAAATAAACGGTATTCAAATAGGGAGAGAGAAAGTAGAATTGCCTCTGTTTGCAGATGACATGATTGTATATTTAGAAAATCCCATCGTCTCAGCCCAAAATCTCCTTTAGCTGATAAGCAACTTCACCAAAGTCTCAGGATATAAAATCAATGAGCAAAAATCACAAGCATTCCTATATACTAATAATAGACAAACAGCCAAATCATGAGTGAACTCCCATTCACAATTGCTACAAAGAGAATAAAATACCTAGGAATACAACTTACAAGGGATGTGAAGGACCTCTTCAAGGAGAACTACAAACCACTGCTCAAGGAAATAAGAGAGGACACAAACAATGGAAAAATATTCCATGCTCATGGATATGAAGAATCAATATTGTGAAAATGGCCATACTGCCCAAAGGAGTTTGTAGATTCAATGCTATCCCCATCAAGCTACCATCGACTTTCTTCACAGAATTAGAGAAAACTACTTTAAATTTCATATGGAACCAAAAAAGAGCCTGTATAGCCAAGACAATCACAAGCAAAAGCAACAAACCTGGAGGCATCACGCTACCTGACTTCCAGCTATATTACAAGGCTACAGTAACCAAAATAGCATGGTACTGGTACCAAAACAGAGATATAGAGCAATGGAACAGAACAAAGGCCTCAGGAATAACGCCACACATCTACAACCATCTGATTTTTGACAAACCTGACAAAAGCAATGAGGAAAGGATTCCCTATTTAATAAATGGTGTTGGGAAAACTGGCTAGCCATATGCAGAAAGCTGAAACTGGACCCCATCCTTATACCTTATACAAAAATTAATACAAGATAGATTAAAGACTTAAACATAAGACTTAAAACCACAAAAACCCTAGAGGAAAACCTAGGCAATACCATTCAGGACATAGGCATGGGCAAAAACTTTATGACGAAAACACCAAAAGCAATGGCAACAAAAGCCAAAATTGACAAATGGGATCTAATTAAACTAAAGAGCTTCTGCACAGCAAAAGAAACTATCATCAGACTGAACAGGAAACCTACAGAATGGGAGAAAATATTTGCAGTCTATCCATTTGACAAAGGGATAATATCCAGAATCTATAAGAAACTTAAACAAATTTACAAGAAAAACACAAACGACCCCATCAAAAGTGGGTGAAGGATATGAAACAGACAGCTCTCAAAAGAAGGCATTTATGCGGCCAATAAACATATTTTAAAAAGCTCATCATCACTGTTCATTAGAGAAATGCAAATCAAAACCACAATGAGATACCATCTCACGCCAATTAGAATGGTGATCATTAAAAAGTCAGGAAACAACAGATGCTGAAGAGAATGTGGAGAAACAGGAATGCTTTTGCACTGTTGGTGGGAATTTAAATTAGTTCAACCATTGCGGAAGACAGTGTGGGGATTCCTTAAGGATCTACAACCAGAAATACCATTTGACCCAGCAATCCCATTACTAGGTATATACCCAAAGGATTATATAGATTATATATCATTCTACTATAAAGACACATGCACACGTATGTTTATTGCAGCACTGTTCACAATAGCAAAGACTTGGAACCAGTCCAAATGTCCATCAATGATAGATTGGATAAAGAAAATGTGGCACATATACACCATGGAATACTATGTAACCACAAAAAAGGATGAGTTCGCGTCCTTTGCAGGGACATGGATGAAGCTGGAAACCATCATTCTCAGCAAACTAACACAGGAACAGAAAACCAAACACTGTATGTTCTCACTCATAAGTGGGGGTTGAACAATGAGAACACATGGACACAGGGAGGGGAACATCACACACCGGGGCCTGTTGGTGGTGGGGGCGGTTAGGGGACGGATAGCATTAGGAGAAATACCTAATGTACATGACGAGTTGATGGGTGCAGCAAACCACCATGGCACTTGTATACCTATGTAACAAACCTGCACATTCTGCACATGTATCCCAGAACTTAAACTATAATAATAATAATAAAAAGATCTATATACCACCTATCTCTTTATCCATAAAATAAGTGACTTGGGTTTGGTAATATCTAATTCCTACTGCAGAAGATGTACCATGATCTTTAAAAAATTCCTTAAAGTCCCTTTCCAGTTCTGTGATTCTAGGTCTTTTAGTAGAAGTTAATAGATTAGTGTTTAGCTATTTAGCATCCATATTATTTGCTTTGCTAGCAAAGCATTCAACTGTGGTTTGGAATAGATCCATATCCATATGGATATTGTTCCTTAGTATACTTTTTAGTATAATTTCAATATGTAAAGTCAGTATTGCGACTTCAGCTATAAACAAAATGGGCATAGTTGTAGTAACTGCAAAATATAGAGTGGATTTTACTCAAGACATAAAGATGTAAGTCGGTGCAGCTACACAATGATACATAAGCATGGCATTTCGTTGGCGACAGAGATCAACTTCTTACAGTGTTACTTAGTGCTTTTTTAATGAAGTTATATTGAATTTTTGTAGTGAAACCTGAAACCAAATGAAATCTTCTTGATGTGGGGTTTATTTCTAGAGGTTTGGGGTTTCTCTGTAAACTCGAAATCCATGTGTGGTTCACAGAAAATGTTGGTAAGACTCAATCAACTTTTGGAAAACCTGGATAGAATTTCGAGCAATTAGAAACAAGAGACTGAATGTGTTTTGTTTACTTTAGGCCAAATTTTGTGGGTTTTAAATTTAGAGTTGAACAATTGGGGTTTAAGTTCCATTCATAGGGAAAACATGACTTCCTAGTGGAAAGAAAAGACCTGAAGAAAACAATTTTTACTTTGGAAAAATATAAAAATTGTTCATGCATGGGCTCTGGAACCAAAACAGTGGTTGAAAAAGAGATTGCCTGAGAAGAATTTTTAAAAATTGTATAATACAGTTTGTTACTGCCAGTTTTTATTTCCCCCATTGAAGTGAATTACCAGGAGCTACAAGAGGCGTGAACACACACAATCTTCTCAGGGAAGAAAGTGTTAACTTACATTATATATTAATGGACTAAATTCAACAAATTGTTTTTAAAATAAACATCAGAATGTTTTAAAAAGCAAGCAGTTATCAGTGCATTGTCTGAATTCAGCTGATTGTATTCCAAATAAGAAGTTCCTGTGAAGTAAATAATAAAATCATTATTCTCATCATTTCAGAGGCAGGAAATCTGCACCTTGGAGTTAAAGGTTGAATTCATGCGTGTTATGTGACAACCTGAGACTTAAACAATCTTACTTCTTAGATACCTACAACCACCAAGATGCAGGGTTGATTCACAGGTTGGAAAAAATATCTGTTATATTTGTGAGTGTATGTGTTTCCTTTCTGGCATTTCATAGATTTTGATTGGAAGGCTTCATGGAAGAAGTGAATTGGCAATAGGTGCAGCTAAAAACCAAACCTGATAAACTGGCAAACTAAGAGAAAAATAACTTCTTCCAACCGTATGGAGAGAGTGTGGAAAAGAGGTATGGCTCATTAATGTCAGAGGATGTAGATAAAGAAGTGATTAAGCCTCTGACTGGAGGAAGACGAAAAGAAAGATTTGGAAATGAGATTTCTGTCAAGGCTTATACATAGTGTTGGATTCTCTTTTGCTAGAGAAACACATTTTTAAATTAAGGATGGAAATATTTGTAGAAACTGAAAAACAGATTATTAAATCTAAAACTTTTGAAATCAGTTCTACTACTCAAAATGCAGCCAGGTCCTTCTCTCTCAAGAGAAGAAATGGGATTTCTAGAGATGAGCTTTTAACTAACCTGGGATACAATTTCAGTGGAATGCATTTGGAACAAGTCCAGGTCAATTTAAAGCCAATACCATCTGGTTTTTAAATAAACCTGAACTGAGTTAAATGCTGGGCTGAAAGCCATCAGAAACCTGCAAACAGGTGAAATTTTGCAAAGCAAGCTAATATGAATTAAGATTTCCCCCAACCCAATTTTGGAAGGGCTAACTAAGGTACTGAAAGGTTGATCTGAATTTGGATGTGTTTAAATAAGTTTGTATGCAAACACCCAGGGAAACAAAATGTCATGTTTCGTGGAACTTTGGTTAACTTGAGTGTTATACCTTGAAAAGACCCAGACTTAATCCAGGTCTATAAAATGTGTTGGAAAGTTTTACAAACATTTTATAAGCTGATGGATTTGTAAGCAAATTGAGAAAGAAGTTTGTTGTGTTTGGTTTTTAGCTTAAATTGTATGCAAATGCCATGAATTCTAAAATTTTAATTTAACAAATAAGAGTAAAAAGCTTAGAACTCCTGACAGGAAAGGATTTCAGAGAGTAACTGAAATAAAAGATAGATAGACAAAATTAGTGATCCAAAAATTATCTACCTGAATAGTTCAAAATTCCAAGCTGATACATACTCAGGGAAAAAAAAGTGAAATTCTTTACAGAAAAAAAATTGTTACAATCTCATCCAGATTATAGATGAGAACAAAAGCTCCAGCCTTCCATTTGTTTTTCATTAATTATTTTTCTAGATACTATTTTAAGATCTAAGTCATGTATTCAGTATAATCACTTAACACAGATAAAGAGAATTTAAAAGTAGTATTTGCCAATGAAAAAAAGGATGATAAATTCAGGGATTAATTCCAAGCACGTTACTCAATATTTTTTATTAGGCAAAATCAATAAACTATAATTAAACTAGTATATAATTATCAGTAACAACGATCAGTGATAGCATTTTCTATATTCTTTTTTAATACCCATGTTATCTAATATGTTAGCTAGAGAATAGAATCCTATTATGACTTCATGCTTGTAAATATTTAGAACATACCAAGTTCTAGCCACTGAAAAGATCTAGAAAAAAAAAAAAACCACTAGCAATGAGGAAACTTCCTATAATTTCCCACTAACAGGAATTAGGACTCTTTAGAAAAATAGCTGATTCCAAGTCTGGGGCAAAAAATGTAAAACACGAGCATGAAGTACCTTAACATACCAGAAATCAAGGAAGCTATCAAATTATATCATGAGCACAAGAAAAGAACTCAGGAGCCAATTTGAATAGCTTAAAGTGGCCAAAGATAGGACAATTTGCGCATCCATAAAATAATAAAGGCAACAGATTGAAATATGTGAAGTAAGTGTAAATCATAATAGTACCAAGAAAACCCTCATTAGTCATCTTTGAAGGATACTAGGGAACCAACCCACTATTTTGAAAACTATAAAATAGTAGGAAAAAAAAAAGTTTTAGTTGGTAATGTACCCCAGCATAGTGGCCAATATTAAAGGAAATGAAGGAGAAAGCAGAGGATTGACCTCCCAAAGATAAGCCAACTACTGATATAAAACATGGAATACAAAGTAAAAAGTTTAAGACCTCTCTCACACATATCCCTGCACAATTCCAATCACCTCTCCAGAATCAGCCACTATCAGGAGTTTCAGTGTTAAATTTTTTCACATGTACTTACTTTTTTTTTTAATTTGAGATGGAGTTTCGCTCTGTCACCCAGGCTGGAGTGCAGTGGCATGATCTCAGCTCACTGCAACCTCTGCCTCCCGGGTTCAAGCGATTCTCCTGCCTCAGCCTCCCGAGTAGCTGGGATTACAGGCACCTGCCACCACGTCCAACTAATTTTTGTATTTTTAGTAGAGACAGCGTTTCGACATGCTGGCCAGGCTGGTCTCAAACTCCTGGCCCCAAGTGATGTGCCCACGTCGGCCTCTCAAAGTGCTGGGATTACAGGCATGAGCCACCATGCCCGGCCCTACTTACTTTTTTTTACATAAATAAAATCACACGTAATAATATACATATCTATGAATCTTCAGTTTGCTTTTGGTGATCTTTCTACTCACTCTTAATAGCTGCATAACATTATGGTTGTACCATAACTAGTTTAATCATTTTCTTACTGATAAACAAGATTGTTTCCAGTTTTTTTGTTACGAACTCTGCTACCATGAACATCTTTATTCATATATCTCTGTACATGTATGTAATTACTTTAATAAAATAGTCTTAAAACTCAAATTATTAGGTCAGATAATATAAACAGCTTTGTTGAGGTATTATTGATATAAATAAACAATTTGATAAATTTTGACTGTGAATACACTCATTTATCATCACCACACACACACACACACACACACACACACTCAAATAACATCCCTCACCCCCACATTTCTTCATCCCCCTTGGTAATCCCTTTCTCCCTCACCTACTCCAATCCCCAGGCAATCACCGATGTGCTTTCTGTCACTTGTCAAAGAAAATTGCACTGGACAGAGTTAAACAGGATTAGGAATACTTTATTTAAGACTATCAATAAGGAAGAGATTGAATTTAACTCCACTGAAATAAAAGGCAGGAGCATTTGTAAGCACTGGGGTGAGCTGGTGGAAGAGTCCCAGAGAAAAATCATGGTGTGTATTTTATGTTGATTAGACAAAATTATACACCTGGGCCTTAACTGCAATATTGTCCGTTCCACAGACTTAAACTTGAAGATGGTTAAAGAAAAATTTTTGTCTTTTAAATGGTGTCCTAAGTCTTTAAACTTACATGCCTGAACTACCAAAAAAACTCACAGAATGATTTTATTTTTCAAAGAATTCTAAATGTTTTATCCTTAGAATTGCTTTTAAATCTCTCTCTAAATATAAATTTATTTTGCATATATAAAGGAATTTTAAAGTGGAGAAATACACTGAACATGCCCCTTTGGTGAAAAAAAAAAAAGACTCTGTAGGGTAACCTATGTCTTTAAATGTGCAAGCATAAATTTTTAAAAATAATTCTAGGCAAATTTTGCCTCACAGTGTTATCAAGGATTTAGGAGACTTGAGTTCTAGAATCATCCATCAATTAGAAAAGCCTGTTTGGGGACAAGTTACTTTTCCTATATCTCAGATTACTCATCTGCAAACTAAGAATATTCGATGAAAGACTAGTCACTAATCATTTCAATGCAATATTTTTATACCGTGAATCTCACACAATATTCATCCTAATTGCGAGTGTACTTGTGGGCTTTTGTTTCTGATGACTAAAACTTCTTTGTAAAAGAAGAAAAATATTTTCACCTCACAAGCATCATCAGCTGGCTTCACACAGCCCACGAAGCAAGGCCATTTATACCACAGCCTCATCCTGCTACAGATCCACCTCTTGCTCTGACCCCACTCAAAACTGCGGTCAATCCACAAATGAATCAGAGCAGTATCCCAAGTGCAGTATATTCTGCTATCAAAATCCAAAATTGGCCAGCCAAGTGCTGTGCCTCTTTCTTAGGAGTAGAGGGTTTAAAGCACAACTGGCCTTTTATGTTGGGGGTGAAGTCCCTGCATGCATATAGATCACTTGACCCCTAAAATCTTTACTATTGAGGCAGGTCTCTGCTCCTATTTAGGATGTTTTGCTCCTCTGATACGTGTCATTCTTGGGCAAGTAGAGTACTTCCTACTAACCTCTATCCAAGTCCAATTAACCTGTCACCACAAAAGAGGACCAGCTTGACATTCAACAGAATGTTGAACCGATCCAGATCCCTGCTATGTTAAGATGCAGAGCAAGAACATTAACATAGCCCTGGAGCAAGACAGGAAAGGCATGCTTTTGTCTTTCCCACATAAGAGACACTGCTTTCTATCATTTTTACATATGGGAATTGCAAGTTAATAGCTGCATTTCAAATGCCAGAAGTCTTCCTATGTCTCAATAAAGATACCACAGCAGCTACAAGTAGGGGTCCTACTTGGTAAAATTTATTTTAATAATATAATCATCCACCATGAACCATTGGGTTTTAGAAGGTCTAAACAGGTGATTTGAACAGGGAACCACTACCCCTGTATCCTTTAAGTCTCTGATGCCAACGCTCATCTCTGAAACTCCTCTGAGGATGTAAGATGGTTTCTAGTTTGCCATTTTGATTTGCAGTGTTGCGGGACACTTTTACGACATCATTGGCCTCTACTTGGCCCTTCCTACACAGTGGCTCTTACTCCACATACCAGGAAATTCATATGAGGGTTCCATATGAATTTGGAACCCTCATATTTGAAAGTTGGAACTGCCCTCAAAAAGCCTGAGTAGTACCCTTTCCTCATGTACACTATCACCCTGAAAGTCGGACAAACATGACCCTTGCCTTGGATCTCTCTATGACCCACATTTAATGGAAGATTGCTCCAGCCTCCAACAAAAACCCTCCCTGTAAGAGTCCATAGGGCCAAGAGGACATGCCCTCCCAGGGCTCACACCACCACTTCAAAACAATACTCCAAGGGCCAGGGACTATGAAATTCCCTGCTCAATTAGCCCTGAGCCCACTTCTAGAACCTACAAGCAACACTTCCCTAAGTCTTTCCTGTCAAGGGTAGACCATGCTGCTAGTACGTACTCCTGTAAACTCACAGAGGAAGTGGGTTGTGTGGTTGTTCAGTATGAAATGTGCATATTGGAATACATACATATGTGTGAGTGAGGCCCCCAGGTGGAAAGAGAAATGGGATAGCTATGTATGTGCCAAGGGCTCCCATTTGTATACTTGCCTGAATCCTCCCCATTTTGGTAATTATGTACACCTTTCCTCTGTTAGTTATGTGCTGCCACCTGGCCTCTGCTAGCTCAGAATCCTTTGGCAGTGATACTAAGTTGAGGACATTGATGCTAGTTTGATGGCAGTATCTTCTACTGTCAACCCTGGTCAATCAAAAGTAGCCCACTGAACCAATCAAACATTCCCCTCCCAGTACTGCCCTTAGACTCAAGCAAGAAGTGTGGGTTCCACACCCCAGGGAGGCCACCACTTTAGAGTGTTTCCCAATATTTTCTCAATCCACCTCTTGTGTGAGAGACTGGCTGAGGCCAGCAATGTCATCTAGGTAAAGAACGCTGAGCTCAGACCAGGAGTTGCATGGACTCTGGGCCCCCTTCTCCCATTTTGGATGCTCTCCATCTAACCTACATGTGGGGTCACCAGATGCCCTGAGGAACACTAAAATGTGCTGCTAGGAGAGTGTCTTTGAGTCCCAGAGTCAGGTCAAATTCCAGGAGAGTGGCCTGGTAGGCAAATCACTCTCACTGACCAGCACAGTTTTTCTTTCACATAATCACATGAGATTAGTCTGCCAAAATGGCACTGATACACTGATTTTGGGGGACTCTCACTCATGTCAGACATAGGACAAGTTCAGGGCTCTGGGCCACTGATGGCCATCCTTGGGTTTAAGTAAGATGTGTGAGCCCATTACCTCCTCACATAGCATGTTTTTTGAAATTCATCTATATTAGTGTACATATTAATGGTTTGTTCTCTTTTTATCTATGAATTGTATTCCACTGTATGAATAGAACAGTTTGTTCATTCATCCACAATGTACCTTTGGATAGTTTCCAATTATTGGCCATTAGTAATAAAGCAGCTATAAACAGTGAAGTGAAAGCCTGCACAAACATGTGGATATTGGTTGTGATTTCTTTGGGATAAATACCTAAGAGTGGGATTGTTAGGTCATATATTAACTGAATTTTTAATTTATAAGAAACTGCCACACTGTTTTCTAAAGGAGATGTGAATTTATCTTAAGTAAATTATAAAAGTTCCAGTTACTCTATATCCTTGTCAACAAATAGTATTGTCAGCCTTTTTAATTTTACCCAGTCTAGTAGATATAAAGTAGTATCTTATTGTGGTTTTAATTTGGATTTGGCTTAGACTGTATATTAATAGTTTCTATGTTAGTATAATGATTGGCATATTTGATTTCCAACTGAATCCAATTGTTACATGAGATTTGTTGAATAACAATGTTGAGCATTTTTGTGTATTCTTACTGACTATTCACATATCCTCTTTGTGAAGCATCTATTCAAGCTTTTGCCCATTTTTATTGAGTTGTTTGTTGTGTTATTATTGAATTGGAGGTATACTTTATATATTTCGACTATACATCCTTTGTTAGGTATATATATTGTGAATATTCTCATCGATTCTGTGGTTTGGCTTTTCATTTTCTTAATGGTGTCTTTAAGAAAACAGGCAGTTATGACTTTGATAACATCTAATTTATCATTTTTTATGGTGAATACTTTTCTGTGTCCTTTCTAGTAATCTTTTCCAGTCCCAAAATAAATGTTTTCTTTATTTTCTTCTAGAACTTTTATAGTTTTAGTTTTTCTGTTTAGGTCCATGACAGATATCAAAGTAATTTTGTGTACAGTTTAATATTAATATTGAGGTATATGTTTTTAATATGGATATCTACTTATTCAAGTGTCATTTTTTGAAAAGACTGTCTTTTCCCAATAAAACAGAATCGACCCCCATGCTTTAAAAAGAAAAAAAGTTGACCATGCATGCAAGGTCTATTCTGGATTCTCTATTCTGTGCCATTGATCTGTATGTCAACCTTTCTGCCAATACCATACTAAGTTGAATGCTATAGATTTCTTGTCTTCCTTTTTTTTTAAAGCTAGTCAAGTGAAGCAGTGGAAGTGGAGAAGAAACAAACAAAAAAATCTGTAACTGGTTGTGATCAATTAGTTGTAAACACCACTGCACTCAGAGCCAGCCTATTGTTAAGTCTTAAAATAAGATAATAAAAGTCCCTCTGGCTGGGTGCGGTGGCTCACGCCTGTAATCCCAGCACTTTGGGAGGCCAAGGCGGGCAGATCACAAGGTCAGGAGATCGAGACCACCCTGGCTAACACAGTGAAACCCTGTCTCTACTAAAAAATACAAAAAATTAGCCGGGCTTGGTGGCGGGTGCCCGTAGTCCCAGCTACTCAGGAGGCTGAGGCAGGAGAACGGTGTGAACCCGGGAGGCAGAGCTTGCAGTCAGCCAAGATCATGCCACTGCACTCCAGCCTGGGCAATAGAGCGAGACTCCATCTCAAAAAAAAAAAAAAAAGATCCCTCTAACTCCAGTGTGTCTCAAAATAGTTTTAGCTATCTATTACTATGTCCTTCGCATTTTCACATAAATTTTAGATTAAAGTTGTCAATTTATTTTTAAAAGAAGATGGGACTGCTGTAATGGTGATTGGCACTTCATTCAATCTACAGATACATTTGCGGAGAATGGACTTAACAATATTAAATTTTCCAAACCATGCATATGGTATATCTATTTATTTCAGTCTTCTTCAATTTCTTTTATCAATTATTTGAAGATTTCAATGTGGCTGTATTATACATCTGTTAAATTCTAAGTGTTTAGTGTTTTACCTTTTTTGGTGTACTACAAAATGAATTTTTCACTTCATTCTTCAATTGCATGTTGTTAGTGCAAATAAAACAATTGAGTTTTATATGGTGATCTTGCATTCTAAGAACCTGCTAACTTCATTTAATATTTCTAAGTGTTTTTTAGAAGATTCCTTAGGAAAAATCATATCAATTACAAATAGAAACAATTTTTCTTATTCCTTTAAAATTTTATACCTTTTATTTCTTTTAGTTGTCTTATTGCCCTGGCTATTACTCCATGGGATAACAAGTAGAAGTGATGACAGTAAATACCTTTGCCTTATTCCTGATCTATAAAAAGGAAAAACTTCAGTCTTTCACCATTAAGCATGATACTAACTTTGGATTTTTCATGGATGTCTTCATCAGGGTGAGGAAGTTTCCTTCTATTTCTAGTATCCTGAATGTCTTTACCTTGAATATGTGCTGAATTTTATCAAATCTTTTTCTGCATTTACTGAGATGGTTATATGATGTTTCATCTTTATTTGGTTAATGTGGTTAATAACACTGTGTAATTTTCAAACATTAAGCCAAGTTTGCAACCATTATACGAACTCTACTGGCTATAATGTATGACGTATACTTTTGAAATATATTAATGAATTTCATTTGCCTACACTTTATTGAGGAGTTTTGAATCTACAGTCATGAGGAATAGTTGATCTCTTTTTTTTTTGAGACAGAGTCTCGCTCCATGGCCCAGGCTGGAGTGCAGTGGCGCGATCTCGGCTCACTGCAACCTCCGCCTCCCAGGTTCAAGAGATTCTCTTGCCTCAGTTTCCCAAGTAGCTCGGATTACAGGTGCACACCACCATGCCTGGCTAATTTTTGTATTTTTAGTAGAGACAGAGTTTCACCATGTTGGCCAGGCTGGTCTCCAACTCCTAACCTCAAGTGATCCACCCACCTTGACCTCCCAAAGTTCTGGGATTACAGGCATGAGCCTCCACACCTGGCCCAATATTTTTCTTATTTAACTCAGATACTGGTATCAGGGTTATACTGGTCTCATAAGATAATTTTGTTAAGCACTCCCTTATCTATGTTCTAAAAAAGCTTATGTATAGTTGGCATTATTTCTCACTTCATACATGATAGAATTTACTAATAAAACCATTTAGGCCTTGAGTCTTCTTTGTAGAATGGTTATTTTTTATTACAAATTCAATTTGTTTAGTGGATATATGGCTATTCCAAATTCCCATTTCTTATTGGGTCACTTTTGAGAAGTTGTATTTTTCAAGAAATTTGTCAATTTCATCTAGTTGCTAAGTTAGCAACATTTGTTCCTAATATTTTTAATTTTCTTATTAAACTCTGCGGGATATGTAGTGACATCCTTTCTATTTGTGTTATGTGATATTGGTAATTTATATTTCTCTATGTATTTCTTGATTTATCCTTTTGGGGTTTATCAATTTTGTTAGTCTTTCCAAGGATGAATTTTGAGTTTCGTTAATTTTTGTTTCTGTATCATAGGTTGCTGCATTGATTTTTTTTTTCCTTCTACTTATTTTGGGTTGAAACTTGTTTTGGGTTTAATTTGCTCCTCTTTCTGTAGCTCTTTAAGTGGAAACTTACATGAAAAATTTTAAACTTTCCTTCTCTTGCAAAACAGGCATTTAAAGCTATAAATTTCCCATTCTACCAGAGGTACAAGGAAGAGCTGGTACCATTCCTTCTGAAACTATTCCAATCAATAGAAAACAAGGGAATCCTCCCTAACTCATTTTATGAGGCCAGCATCATCCTGATACCAAAGGCTGGCAGAGACACAACAAAAAAAGAGAATGTTAGACCAATATCCCTGATAAACATCAATGTAAAAATCCTCAATACAATACTGGCAAACCGAATCCAGCAGCACATCAAAAAGCTTATCCACCATGATCAAGTGGGCTTCATCCCTGGGATGCAAGGCTGGTTCAACGTACGCCAATCAATAAACATAATCCAGTATATAAACAGAAACAAAGACAAAAACCACATGGTTATCTCAGTAGATGCAGAAAAGGCCTTTGACAAAATTCAACAACCCTTCATGCTAAAAACTCTCAATAAATTAGGTATTGATAGGACGCATCTCAAAATAATAAGAGCCATTTATGACAAACCCACAGCCAATATCATACTGAATGGACAAAAACTGGAAGCATTCCCTTTGAAAACTGGCACAAGACAGGGATGCCCTCTCTCACCACTCCTATTCGACATAGTGTTGGAAGTTCTGGCCAGGGCAATCAGGCAGGAGAAAGAAACAAAGATATTCAATTAGGAAAAGAGGAAGTCAAATTGTCCCTGTTTGCAGATGACATGATTATATATTTAGAAAACCCCACCATCTCAGCCCAAAATCTCCTTAAGCTGATAAGCAACTTCAGCAAAGTCTGAGGATATAAAATCAATGTGCAAAAATCACAAGCATTCTTATACACTAATAACAGACGAAGAGAGAGCCAAATCATGAGTGAACTCCCATTCACAATTGCTTCAAAGAGAATAAAATACCTAGGAATCCAATTTACAAGGGATGTGAAGGACCTCTTCAAGGAGAACTACAAACCACTGCTCAACGAAATAAAAGAGGACACAAACAAATGGAAGAACATTCCATGCTCATCGATAGGAAGAATCAATATCATGAAAATGGCCACACTGCCCAAGGTAATTTATAGATTCAATGCCATCCCCATCAAGTTACCAATGACTTTCTTCACAGAATTGGAAAAAACTACTTTAAAGTTCATACGGAACCAAAAAAGAGCCCGCATTGCCAAGTCAATCCTAAGCCAAAAGAACAAAGCTGGAGGCATCATGCTACCTGACTTCAAACTATACTACAAGGCTACAGTAACCAAAACAGCATGGTACTGGTACCAAAAGACACACAGACCAATGGAACAGAACAGAGCCCTCAGAAATAGTACCACACATTAACAACCATCTGATCTTTGACAAACCTGACAAAAACAAGAAATGATTCCCTATTTAACAAATGGTGCTGGGAAAACTGGCTAGCCATAAGTAGAAAGCTGAAACTGGATCCCTTCCTTACATCTTATACAAAAATTAATTCAAGATGGATTAAAGACTTAAATGTTAGACCTAAAACCATAAAAACCCTAGAAGAAAACCTAGGCAATACCATTCAGGACATAGGCATGGGCAAGGACTTCATGACTAAAACACCAAAAGCAATGGCAACCAAAGCCAAAATTGACAAATGGAATCTAATTAAACTAAAGAGCTTCTGCACAGCAAAAGAAACTACCATCAGAGTGAACAGGCAACCTACAGAAAGGGAGAAAATTTTTGCAATCTACTCATCTGACAAAGGGCTAATAACCAGAATCTACAAAGAACTCAAACAAATTTACAAGAAAAAATCAAACCCCATCAAAAAGTGGATGAAGGATATGAACAGACACTTCTCAAAAGAAGACTTTTATGCATCCAACAGATACATGAAAAAATGCTCATCATCACTGGCCATTAGAGAAATGCAAATCAAAACCACAATGAGATACCATCTCACACCAGTTAGAATAGTGATCATTAAAAAGTCAGGAAACAACAGGTGCTGGAGAGGATGTGGAGAAATAGGAACACTTTTACACTGTTGGTGGGACTGCAAACTGGTTCAACCATTGTGGAAGACAGTGTGGTGATTCCTCAAGGATCTAGAACTAGAAATAGCATTTGACCCAGCCATCCCATTACCGGGTATATACCCAAAGGATTATAAATCATGCTGCTATAAAGACACATGCACACATATGTTTATTGCAGCACTATTCACAATACCAAAGACTTGGAACCAACCCAAATGTCCCTCAATGATAGACTGGATTAAGAAAATGTGGCATATATACATCATGGAATACTATGCAGCCATAAAAAATGATGAGTTCATGTCCTTTGTAGGGACATGGATGAAGATGGAAACCATCATTCTCAGCAAACTATCGCAAGGACAAAAAACCAAACACCACAAGTTCTCACTCATAGGTGAGAATTGAACAATAAGAACACTTGGACACAGGAAGGGGAACATCGCACACCAGGGACTGTCATGGGGTTGGGGGGGGGGAGGGGTAGCATTAGGAGATATACCTAATATAAATGACGAGTTAATGGGTGCAGCACACCAACATGGCACATGTATACATATGTCACAAACCTGCACATTGTGCACATGTACCCTAGAACTTACAGTATAATAATAAAAAATAAATAAAAAATTGTTAACAAACTATAAATTTCCCTCTAAGCACTGCCTTTGCTGTATCTCACAAATTCTGAAGTGTATTTTTATTATTCAACTCAAAATATTTTCTTATTCCCTTATGATTTCTTCTTTCAGCCATGGGTTACAAATGTGCTATTTAATTTCCAAATATTTGAAAATGTTTAAAATATTTTAGTTGTTGATTTTTCACTTAATTCCACAATGGCCACAGAATATACTCTGCAACATAAAAATCTGAATATTTAGTGAGATTTGTTTTATGGCCTAGAATATGTCTACTTTGATGAGCATTCCATATGCACATGAAAAGAATGTTTATTCCACAGTTTTTGAGTATGTCTAGTAAATGTGAATGAGATCAAGTTGGCTGACAGTGTGCTCAGATCTTCTATATCCCAATTGAATTTCTGTCTATTTTATCTATTCATTACTGAGAGAATAGTGACAAAATCTCCAACTAACATTTTCCATTGGTTCTGTCAGATTTTGCCATATACATTTCGAAGCTCTTAGATGAATATGTATTTATGATTATGTCTTCCTAATAAATTCTTTTGTGATTCATAAATGTCCCTCTTTGTCTCTTGTAAAACTCTGTCTTAAACTCCACTTTTTCTGAAATTAATATGGCCATACCACCTTCCTTGATATATACCTGGTATGTCACTTTCCATACTTTTATGTTCAGTTTATGCATGTTTAAAGTACATCTCATAAATAGCGCATACTTGTGTCTTGCATTCTTATCTGATCTCTGACCTTCAATTGGAACATTTTACATTCAATGCTATTTACATTTACATATCATGCAATTATTGCTTTGGTGTGTTTAAGTCTACCACCTTGCTATGTTTTCCATTTGTCCCTTCTGTTTATTTGTTTTGTTGCTTCTTTCATTGGTATTTTATTTCTATTTGTTTCTTAGGGATTTTTTAAATTTTAGTTTTCCTCCAGAGCTAACAACGTGTTCTTATCAGAGTTTATTTAGTGTCAAAATTGCACTACTTCACCCTTGACACTACTTCCTTCTTCACACTTCCCACTTGATACTTTTCATTTGGCACATCTGTCCTCACACTTCATTCTTTACACATCACTAACCTAATAGCTTTACAATAGTGTAATTCCATTCATCCACTTCCTCCAACCTTTGTGTTTTTCATATATTTACTTCCACATATATTATAGAGCCCAGAAATTTACATTTTACATAATAATGCTATTATTCTTGTTCTAAACAGTAACCTTTTAAGGAAATTATGAGGCAATGAAAGTCTTTATATGTACCCATTATTTGCCATTCCTGGCACTACTTTTCTTTCCCCTCTCTGTGGATTTGGTTTCCATTTTGTATCATTCTCCATCAGTCTGAAAATGGCCTTTAGCAGTTTTTGGTTTTGCAGGGGCCTGCTGGATCCAACTTCTCTTGGCTTCAATTTATATGAAATACATTGTCTTTAAAACCCAAGTTTTTAAGGGGTATTTTCTCTGGATATAAAATTTTGAATTGGCAGGATTCCCTCACCACCCCTTCCCACCCCATCAGCACTTTAAAGACATTTTCATTGTTGTCTGCATTCCACTATTTCTGGTAAGTCAGCACACATTCTTATCATCATTCTCTTGTGTATATCTTTTTTTTCGCCTTCTAACTGCTTTCAAGATTTTTTTGTTTTCAGCGGTCCGACAATGATATGCCTACGTGAGGCTTTCTTGGTATTTATCTTTCACTGAGTTCAGTGATTTTCTTGGACGAGTAAGTAAATGTTTTTTCATCAAATTTGGGAAAATATGGCATTATTTAAATATATATATATATGCACACACACACACACATATTTCCTGCCCCATTCTTTGTTCTCTTTTTAGAACTCCGTAACACACATATTAGACCAGTTGATATTTTCCACATGTTCCTGAGGCTGTGTTTCTTTATCTTCCTTTTGCCATCTTCCATCTGCTGTGAAGCCCATCCAATGAATTTTTCACTTACGTAATTTTCTAAAATTTCCATTTGGTTTCTTTTAATGGTTTTAATTTATCTCCCATGATTTTCTGTCAATTCAATCAGACATTTTCTTTTAATTCTATAAACATATATTGTCTGTTAGCTGCTTTAAAGTATTTGCTAAATCCAACATTTAGGTCATATCTATTTATTACTTTTTTTCAACAACAGTCCTATAACTTTGCTTGTCTAGTAATTTTCTACTGTGTCCTGGACATTGTTAGTGATACCTTATGGAGACTCTGGATTTTGTTATCTTCTCTCTGAAGCATGTTGATTCTTGTTCTAGTAGGCAGTGCAGTTACTGGCTAGTCACCTTTAAACTGTGTACGTTTTGTCCTGTGCTTTGTTATGGAGGGCACATAGAAGCCCAAGATGTTTCCCAAGCACCTCTGACTTGGCAGAAATCAACCTCCAGAATACGTCTCCCTTGCAGATCTTGTCATGACTTGGTTTCAGGCTTTTTTAGGATGGGTGCAGAGCAGTGGTCTTCAAATGGAGATGATTTTTCTCCCCTGGTGACATTTGGCAATATCCGAAGACATTTTGATTTGTCACAATTGGGGTGGGGAGCACTACAGGCATTTAGGAGGTAGAGGCCAAGGAAGCTGGTAAACATCCTGCAACACACAGGATAGCTCCACACAACAAAGAATTATCTGGTTTACAATATCAATAGGGCCAAGATTGAAAAATGCTGGTAAGCCTTACTCCAGGCCATGGTCCTTACTCCTGACTAGGGGATTAACAAAGTGTTAATGAGGCCCTCCTCTACCTGAAAGGAACCTCCAGTGATTTTCAGCACTGCTTGATGTCCAATATCTCTAGTAAATTGCTCTCTGATAGGCCTCATGTAGTCTTGCTCTGCAGATGCTATTTCTTGATGGGAAAGTTTGTAACATTATGTTGCAAGGGAATGAGCAGAGCAATAAGAATTTTTACAATGTAACCACTTCTGCTTTTAGTGCTAATTATTTGTAGTTCATATCATTTTCGTAATGCAAACCTTCATTTTCTTTTGAGCACTGAACTTAATAAATGTAGGCTCTCTGAAAACCTGTCTTCATTATATTTTTATGACATGTATTTGGCAATGTTTACAAGCAATTTTGTTGAGTATTAGATTCTTAAATTCAAAAGGTAGTTTAATCTGAAGATACGAAAAGCTATACTTATACATGCTGGTCATACGCCTGAAATTTTACTTTGTTAAAAATTAATTTACATATTTGGATATGAATACTGTTTTTGGCATGGAAACTTGACCCTTTCATTATGTTTCACTAAGCTATACTATTGGCTCTCCTACTAAGGGATTTCAATGACAGCACTTTGTAATTAAGGAATCAATGCATAAGTAATAAAGTAAAAGACTGAAGACAAAAACTTGTTAACTTTCCCAAAGGAGTTTTATGACAAGGTAATGTGAATGAAATAGATACACCACCCTACTTGAATCAAAGAGTATATCAAGGCCCACCGCAGGCATGTTTTGTCTCAAGTGCTACAGAGCTGCTCTACCCCACTGCCTTCTCACCAATGCCAATCTCTCCTCCCTCCTAACACAGTCAGGCCCCAACTTAGGTGCAAGCAATAAAGGATACTGCTGTCATCCATCCACTGTCTAATCCATAAAATGAGTTCTTTCACTCCTTCTCTTCATTTTCATAATGTAATACATAATTAAAACTACTATCCTCACACTAGAAATTACACTTCCTCACTTTGTTTGGAATCTACTACCCTACCTAGTAAAACAACTGTTCTGGAGTATTATAAAATCAAGACATTCTGATATGGGTAAGCAGAGATCAAGTAAATGGGCCAATAGTTGGCATAAACAATATGATGGTTATATCTGAATACTGATTTATTTATTGCATTAATTTCACCTTCATGTCTTTACCATACTGTTTTTTTTTTCTGAGCAGACTACGAAGTTAGATATTCAGGTGACTTTCCATAAGTATTCAGTATTGTTGCCCTTTGTTCTTGTTTGTAAATTCAAGGAAAACAATGCCAATTAGACTTGCATTTAATTTGCTTTGTTCAGTGCAAAATGAAAGTACTCAATTTCTACTTGATTAGAATGGCTAAGCTTACTAAGCTAGAAATGTAGAAGGTAATTTCAATATGCATAATCCATACTCAATAAAAGAGAATTAGCTATGTCAAAAATATACATAAATATGGGTAATACTTGAAACCCAGTAAACATGTAAGAAAACTATTTTGCAAAGATAAGTACTCAGTGTTCATCATTTTCATGCTCTCCCATGGTAGGTGGCTGGCTGCAACAGAGCTATATTAATGAGCAGCATCAATGTTATTCTTTTTTTTTTTTTTTTTGAGAGATCAGTGTTATTCTTTAGGCCGCTATTCATTTTAACCGTGCATATTTAAATGAAGCAAGAGTCAGCAATTTTGTTATAACGAAAATATGGCATCCTATAGCTAAGTATCTTGAATACCTAACCTCTGCTTATTTTACCCTTTTAACTACCACATGATGCTTTGATTTTAAATGAAAAAAATATATCTGTTTTCCAAAAAAGATTACAAAGTGAGTACTTTGTTTTAGGGTTCATATTTATTTTCCAATTACTTTTATTGATCTTACAGAATAGTGTCTTGGTCTCTCTACTGCATTCAACAACACCAAAAATCTACAACGCTGGTGTCAACAGCAATAATTACTAAAAATTGAGCAAGCAATTTACGACTATCCGCAATTATGGAAAATGGATTCAAAAGGCATCTGCTGCAATAACAATAGTATTTATGTGTGTTAAGACACAAAAAGCCAACATAACTTTAGTACCTCAGGCATTATTCTAATTGTGATATTTGTACAAATTTTGGAAATTGATGAGTACACTGACCAGTCACCGATAATCATGAAAAAGAAAATACACATAAGTGCCTATTTAGCTAATACTGTGTTTAACTCTAGCTTGACATTGTGTGATACTGTAATCCCTTTCAAAGCACTGGAAATCACTCACATTTGCCTCAAGCTTTTTTTTAAAACAGAAGAATAATCTGATGAAGATGCCCTTATTTCAGAAACTGAGGTCATTACTATCTTTGCTTGAAACATTTTAGAAGAGTTGCTGAACAAAAAGAACACTCAATCTTAGTCTACTGGATAAACAGCGACATCTAGTGGTCATTGTATCCCTAAACAAACACCTTAAAAGCACAAACTCAAGTATCCATGAAATATATGAAATTGCCACTATCTTTAACGTATTTCCAAAGAAACTGTACAAGGAAATTATAAACACATTCTAGAAAGATTCCCTATGATTCAGGAATAATATAAATTGAAGGAAAAGTTAACCATGGACTTCTAATTTTTATTCTTAACAACCTTTTCATAGGTAAATATCCTTCAGAGGTTTTTATAAAAATCCAATTCTTATTTCTTCACGACTCAGTTCTTGTTTCTAACAGAGTGACATAAAGAACTCAAACACTATGAACTAATGAATAATAACTTCTATGGCTCTAATGAATACATGGATTGGTATGTCCCAGCAACAGATTCAGACACTCCATATGACAACACACTCATGTGCAAATTTTAAATGTTATAAAAGCTGCTACTCAATTATTGTTTGACTGAGTTTACTCTGGAGGTTTTATTAATTTTTTTGTAAATCGGGAACATATAGTTCATCAAGGTTTTCTAATACAACTAGGTCATGAAATGGAATTACAGCATCAAAATAGAATTAAAAAATCATTTTGCCATCAAAAAGTCATTGTTTCCTAGGTATGACTTTCCTATTAATGATAAAGTTAGTACATTCTTTGGCTATTGTTGTTCACTGGGACCTCGGCACATCATCTCTATGCCTGCTACCCACCAGACACCAGAAATGGCTTCTAAGGCCTTCATGGCCAGCTCCAGGGAAACTGTCTTCCTGTCACCATGAAAGACTTTTTCTGAGCACAAACCATTTGTTGCAGTTCCAAGGTTATTCATGGGACACACCGAGACTGTCCCTTCCACATGAACTGAGGTATCCCCCCCAAATCCCTTAAACATACATCAGTGAATACAGGTATGCATCACTATCTACCCATTTAATTCATCTTCCCTAGATTAACTGCCAAGTGCTAAGACTAGACCTTTCTAACAAGTCTTTGTTGATGATCATAAACAGATGAAAGATCTGGACAACAATTTTTGTGTTTATAGACCAGCCTCCCCAAATGAAGAATGAACATATTTGGTGCTCCCAGATCATCAAAATACCCACTACCCAGCCAATACCCAGACATGCTAGTGATTAGCTGGGACATTCACCTAAATGCCACTTATGTGTATGAAGAGGGCTATAGATGCCACCCTTTCTACCTCCCACTGACTGGACATGACCATCCAGAGGAATGGTATCTCACAGGCACCATCTAAAACAGTAAGGAATCATTACCACTTGGTAATTCAAATTGCGGACCATCTGAAATGGTAAGGAATCATCTTAATATCACTTAAGACTTTTACAGAAATGCTAGGCAGATGTGTTCCAATGAGCATCAAATTTCTAGTATATAAGCACTTAATCTTACTAAAGCAATGTGTGTGATTCATAAGCATTTAAAATTAACACTGAGGTCAAAGTATACATATAAAGCCTGGGGTTCTCTCCAGCCCACTATCCCCAGTGATTCCCTAGTCCTCTCCTAAGAGTTCTCAATTACAGAAGTGTACGTGTGGGCAGTAGCCACAAGTAACTAAATGTGAGGTTTACCAATGAGACAGGCAGCCATGAACGTTGGAGGCACCCGAAGCTTACTTTCTATTGCTCTACCCTATACAGACTTCATTCTCTCATTTTTCCTTCTCTTATCTCTTTGCCTTCCTATTTCTGCCTGGAGCTGGCAGTTATAGAATAAAGCAATTTTGTGTCCTATTGCTACCTGAACCCCTGTGTTGTGTAACAAAGATGACTTCTGAATTTTAGGAAAAAATACTGCTAACTACTCAATAAGACAGACTCAGAGAGCCATGGGCAATCACAGGGTCTAGCTAAATGCTTGGATGAGCTGCCACGACAAGATCCCAACAAACCTAGAAATAATTTGGTCTGGGTCTAAATGCTAATATCATGCTGCCAAGCCTCTTTCTGAAAAGCATAAAAGCAAAATATCCCACTCCTGCAAGCAAACCAACCACAAGGGTCGTGCCAAGAACTTTTGGGGCCCTTTTCTTGGCCACCCGGAATGCTGTTGGCAGCACTGCAGAGATTAATATATTGTTGACATGTCCTAAAACCTTGTTAAATGTTTTTCTCTTCAAGACACGCTCGTAATAGGTTTCCAAGTTTGGTCGCTTTCCGTTTCCCCAGTTTCTCCTTGCAAACCCCAGGAACTTCAGTCGATGCAATGTGACAGCGAGTGAGACGTCTGCCAGGGTGAAGGATTCACCGCAGAGCCAAGGTTGCTGGCCCTCTTCTAATTAGAGAAAGGGACATAGAGAATTAGAGGCAAGCACTCTACAGACAGACTCCAGCTGGTATCAGTGGTCTCAGCCTTAAGGGTGAGTGTGAGTATAGCAAAAGATGAAGGACATTATATATTTATTTTCTTGACAGCCACACTCAGAGAATAATTTCATGCTTTAAAAAAAAAGTCCATGCAAATGTATCCTAGGCCAAAGGAGACTTGCTTGACGTCTGTCAGCCATCCAGGTCCCTATGTAAGATTGCAGCCACTTGAGCTTATCACTTTGTAAAGGACACTAAGGGGTTGGGAGCCTCCAAGCTAGTTAAAAGAAACTTCCTTCTGGTTTATAAAAACAGTTCTTCTTTAGAAAAATCCATAAAGCTGAGTCTGAAACATCACTCAGTGGCTACTGCTCTTAGTCATTTAAAGCAGAAGAGCTTTTGTGACAGGTAACATAGTCTTCAACTCTAGTCGGAGTAGCATAAATGGCCCATGTGTATACACCTATGGCTTAACCCTGAAGCCAGTTCACTGGCATGCTTACCAGCCAGTCTACAGATGCCCACGTGCTGGTCCTTATTACACTTTAGATTGGAGGCTGTCTCCCTGCCTAAGGAAAAAACTAGAGGGAACATTCAAGCAATTACTCAAGTTATTCAACCAAACTAACTACTGTAATTACAAATTTGTAAAACAGGTAAAAATCTCCCAAGCATAATTTAAATTATGCAGAAAAATCCTTCACGTAGATGCAGATTGAGTTACAATTAGACACCTGGGTTTTTCTGGGTGCAATATCATTATTGCTATCATAATTAAAACTGCCTGTGAATAACAACAATGAAAAGCAGATTACAGAACGTTTTTGGTGAGACCTAAGAATGTTCCCATGAATAATACTGATGTTGAAAAGAGAAAAAGAATATAAATGAGAACCTACCTGGGGTTTCTTCATTTCTTCTTTGCAATTCAGTTTCAACCTGATCCAAGACCTTCTCCAACTCATCAAGAATTTTCTTCAAATACTTGACATTGTCATGATCAAGCAGCTTTGACTAATTAACCACCAAAAAAAGAAACCAAACATATTATTTGCACCTTTAAAAAAATAAATCTAGGTAAAGCAGATACAAACTCTTACAGAGTTCAGCCTATTTTAGACAACAAGAAGAAATAGAAAAACTCAGCAAAAAAAAAAAAAAAAAAGAGAGAGAGAGAGAGCTAAGTTGAAGGGAAATATCCCAGCTGTGAAAATGACCCAGGAGCAGACCCACCACTCACTGGCAGCTCCTATGAGGCCAGATGACCACAGAAGGCAAAGAATGGGAGGGACACGAACAGCCATCTGCCAAGCCCAACTCAGGAAAAGAATTCTAGCAGCCGTAATTGAAAGAGTAGCTGAAGGGTCAGGGATGAGAAAGAAGTCCGAGTGAAGGAGTTAAACGGCGAGTGGAGAGTCAGTCAAGTGACTGTGAGTGCAGGTGTTTCTTCTGAGGAGCTCGTTTAGCTACGATAGGATAAAGGAAGGTGGGAAGTTGGGGAGGGTTGGGAGTGCTGCTGTTTTCTACACTTTTAATATGAGAGAAGCTTGCAATAGTTGCTGGGCCCGGGGAAGGAATCAACAGAAGGAGAAAGGCTGACCATAAAGCACACTCCTCAGGGGGCAAAGCAAGTCAGAGCGACACATGGAGGGATGTAGGTCTAGCGAGGACTTCCAGTGGTGGAATACCTGAAATGACAGATTCTAGAATATGTTATGAACTTCCTTTGCATTTCATAACTTTTTTGGCAACTAGCATGCTCAATATCTGCTTGTTAAGCACTTGTCATCAAGTTTCAATATCAAGTCTAATAAAAAATTCTTTCTAAAAGGAGAACATAAGCCAAAGGTAACATGTGTACTGGTGAACTGCAATATTTAAAAGAAGATATTCTAGAAATAGTGGTACTTTACAAAAAGTAGAACATTTACTCCGTGCAGTGTATGTCAACTGAGGACAGCTGATTGGCTTACTTTAAGTCGTTTCTGTTTTGCAATGTATGCTTCTTGTAAATCTGGGTTTTCTTCAGCAAGTTTCTTCAGCTCAGACTCTGTGTTTCCAATTTGGCCTGATAATAAAAACATTTTGGAAACAGAAAATTATTTTCTCCCTTCTACACCAGTAACAAGGAGAAGCAGAGAAACTCAATGACAAGAGCATGAGCTCTGGGGGTCATGCCCTGCTTCTCTGCCTTGGGCTTACCCTGTCTATGCCTCAGTTTCCTCACCTTTCAAATGGAACCATAAGAGTATCTGCCGGCTGGGCGCGGTGGCTCACACCTGTAATCCCAGCACTTTGGGAGGCCGAGGCGGGAGGATCAGGAGGTCAAGAGATCGAGACCATCTTGGCCAACGTGGTGAAACCCCGTCTCTACTAAAAATACAAAAATTGGCTGGGCATGGTAGCGCGTGCCTGTCATCCCAGCTACTCGGGAGGCTGAGGCAGGAGAGTCACTTGAACTCAGGAAGCAGAGGTTGCAGTGAGCCGAGATGATGCCACTGCATGCCAGCATGGAAACAGAGTGAGACTCCATCCAAAAAAAAAAGAAAAGAAAAAAACAAAGAATATCTGCCATGAAGACTAAATGAGAAGCTTCATGGGAAGCACTTAGAGCAAGGCCCAGCACTTTACAGTGCTCAGTGCAGGCTTGCTGCTCCGCCTTCCTCTACCTTTCAAGCTTTCTATAATGAACTCCTATATGAAGGGAGGAAAAAGCCTTATTTTTAAAAAATATTAACTATAGGTCATAGAATTATAGTCAAAACTCTTGTTTCAAATACTATAAAGGGTATTTATGAAGAGGAGGAGGAATAAGAGGAAAGAGAAGCAGGAAGAGAGGGCAGTGGAGAAAAAGGAAGAGACGGGAGAAAAGGGAAGAGATGAAAAGGGAAGGGAGAGAAGAGGAGAGGAAAAGGAGGGGTATCAAAAAGGAAAAAAAGAATAATAAGAATAATAAAGGTGAGTATCACATAATGGGGAAAACATGGTTTCTGGATTTAGAAGATCTGAGTTTGAGTGTTTCTGATCAACATTCCCAAAGTGTGACCACTGCCACGATCCTTTCCCTTCTTATCTCCAATTATCTCTGCTATAAAGCACACCTCCTGCTCCACAGATCATGCACTGACTATTCTCATGACAGGAGGAAGGCAGAAAGCTGGATGTCACAACTCAATCCCAATAAATCTCCTATCACTGAACATAGAGACAGAGTAATAGTTAGACACCCTCTAGTCCAGTTTCCTCAAATAACGAAACAACAATTAAGGACCAGTAACATGAACTCAACTGCCCATAATCCTAGGCAGATCCCAGGTTTTCAGATTCCTAGTCCATCTGTTCATGAGAACATGTTATATTCTTTACTCTTCCATAATCCACTCTTCTGAGTTTTACCCAAGCTTGGCCCTCAAAGCCAAGAGCTGATAAATCAGGTCTTATAGACAATAAATGTCCAATTGAGCAGGTGAAGCACAGATTAATCTGACTGGTTCATGGATCGATCCATAACATGCACATCCATGAAGCAAACTCAACAACCCTATTCCCAATCTTCTTTTAGTGACCATGAGACATGCTAGGTCTCAAAATGAATTAAAAGAAAGTGTCAGACAGAATTCCAGGTCTTTAAAATGTTTACATACTACGAATCCTTGTAGTTGCATAAGCCGGGATCATGGAGTCCACAGTTAACTCAGGATGTAAAATGCAGCCATGTGTATAGGCATCCATTGGCAAGGAGTCAAGCAGCTCTCGGTAATGTTGTACCCGTGGGTAATACATGCTTTCTTTATCAGGCATTAACCTGGGTGTTCTTTCTAAAATACACACACACAAATATTGAAAAAAAAGTTACAAATGAGTTGTTACACTCAAAAGCAAAACAAAAACACTATCCACTCATCATTAACATTTTCAACATATCTGTATATTCAAAAAATACTGTCTCCTCACCTCAGACATTCAAAGTTTGAAATGGCCTGATGCACCAGACAAGATCCCAAACCATAATCACATTGGTATTCTCTCATTTCTTCACCTTGCAAACTGCACTCAGCCCTCAAGGCCCAGTTATTTATGCCATTTATTCCATGAAGCATTCCCTAACCTCCTACAACTGCCAACATCTGACTGGCTCACATGTGCCTTCTTCTACACATCCATAACACATTACACACACTCTGTTACAGCCCTTATCACACTGTAATTCATTGCATCTTTTTTCCCCATGACTGTCTTCAGGGAAAGGAACCTGCAATCCAGAGTCTAGCACAGTTCTCCACACACTTTAGGCCCTCAATAAAGTTTGGTTAATTGAATGAGGACTCATTATGGAAAGATAATCAGGGGCTACTCTTTTCTAGGTGCCAACCAACATCAAGAGTGACCCTACTGACACATGTGAATGTGAATGACAATCTATATGGAACAGGAAAGGCCTTTGCTCAAATATCGCAGGTGCACTTTCCCCAGGAATTTCTAACAATTATCTCTGGAAAGTGGGTTCTACATACATCCTTATTTGCTAGTTAAAATCCAAACTGTAGAGTCCTTGAGGGCAGGGACCATGTACTGCTCTCTGTTAAATCCCCAGTGCCTAGTATAATGTATGACATGTAGTAGGTGTTTAATAAATTACAATGAATACATTCCAAAATTTCCAATTATTATATAGATTACTTGAGCTGGAGAAGTGCTGCAGGAGTTAACATGTACACTCAGATACAAGGGCTGAAAATTTCTCCCAAGATCTCACAGCTAATTAGAGGCAGAGCTAGAACTAAAGACATCTGATTCCTAATGTAATGTTCTCTTTGATTATACCATCATAACATTTTCAAAGGATTTTCATTTCATAGACTATCGAAAAATAATAAAAGTGAAGGATGCAACCCAAAGGTCAGGGCTATGTCCCTTCAGAATCTCTTCCTATCTCTGGCTGTCAAACTGTCCCTAAAAAATGTCAGGTCTAATAACTATCACAATTTCAAAATATTAAGATATCTGCAATAACTTAACCATGAACATATCTGTGAGTTCTATTGGTTATCAAAGCCAGAAGCACTCCTGATATTGCCATGGATTGTGCCTACATTGCTAATGGAAGGAAATAATTCCTTTAAATAGAGATACAATTATTCCCTATCCAAGATCTCAAATCTCCTGAATTCTATTCATAAACCCCTAAGCGCAACAGTTCTCACACTATGGTCTGAGGATCCCTGGGTTTTCCTAAAACATGTTTGGGGGATCTACAAAGATATTTTTATAGAAATACTAAGATGTTAATTACTTTTTCACTCTTATTCTCTCTCAAGTGTACGGTAGAAGTTTCCAGAGGCTACAGGAAACATGACTCTATCACTCTGACAGCTAGTGGGATTGTGCTTAACCAGGCTAATATTTTAAGTTTTCTCAGTTTTGCTTTCTAAATGGTAAATATTGATAGCTATGATCCACATAAACAAATGCTCTCTGGTATCCTCAAAGACAAAGGGGTATAGAGACCAAAAAGTTTAAGAACTAATGCTTTAGGGGTCCAAGAACCTCAGGCTAATAACCCTAAATAGTACATTTTCAAATGCTTCCCAAAAGGTCCAAGTAATGGCTAGTGGCTCTGGCTGCTTTCTGGTACTGGGCCCTGGGGCTTCTCTCCAGAAGAGCATACCATTTCCTTCCTAGGAAAGTGAATGAGAGCAGGAAAAACAATGTCTAATTGCTTTCTGGGGAAGATCCATCAGGCCAAGCCCAAATTCTTCAAGGAGGACAAATGTTTAAATCCATGAAAATAATTTTCTTCTACTCAGTGTGCCGTTACTGTCTAACCATTTCCTGAAGCACTCTGTCAGAGCATGAGATACCCACTGAACCCAAGTTATCTCCCCATCTCTCTTTCTTTGTGTGCATCAAGCATGCCCTCTCCAGTATCACAGGGGCACTGCGCTGCCATCCTCACACTGAAGCACAACAGTATCTGCTGCTTCTGATAAAAGAGTTTTTCAAAGGACAACTGGGAATTTCCTTTGAATTATAGAGGAGATCTTCCCTCTCAATCCCATCCTATTTTATTTTCCAGTTCTTCCGTAGAGTACCTTTATCAAAATACCAAAAGCAACAATTTTTTTCTCAGTAATGTACCTCAATCAGGAGTGGGAAAGCAACATAAGGCATAGCGGGGCAGGACAGAGAATTAGGGAGTTTTAAGAAGCAGGCAATGAGAGGAGGTCCCAGCATTGGGGAGTGGGATTGCAACAGTGGAAATGAGGCTTGGTATTAAGCTAGAAGGACAAATAAGTTGGCACAAGATCCGACTTGCCGGAAGAACTGAGTAGGGGAAAAGTTTTATATTACACATAAATTTAGGCAGCAAATTATAAACCAGCAGATAGACATAAAGCAGAAAGATTTGATAAACAGCAGAGGAAACCAAAACAAGCAAAAAATAAAATCAGAAAGAAACAAAGCATTCTGCAGCCATGTAATGGAGACAAATGGGCCTCTACATTCTCAAGTCCCTGTAATGCTGAGTAAAATAACAATGGCTCTGAGCCATTTTTTTAAATTACATTTGGTTTTCCCAAGAGTAAAACATAAAAAGAAATTAGGGGCTTAAAGGCATAAGTTTTCATTATTTTACAAAATTCACTACTCTGGTTACCCATCTTTCCTAGTAAAGGCAGATAAAGGAGGCATTATTATGCCTTGTTTTCAAGAAAGACTCCCCTAGGTCTACTTGTACAACTTTCAAGTCTCCCTTACTACTAGCTCAATGGAAACAGATTAGATTTCATTCCTCACTCTAGCCCTTTGCTGTTTATTTTACTTAGACTGTATAGTGATTGCATCAGTATATAATATGCATAATACAGCTGAATAATATTGTACCCTTCAACTAGTCACACACTAGGCTATTTTAAAAAAATTCAATAATAGACTGGGCACGGTGGCTCATGCCTGTAATCCCAGCACTTTGGGAGGCCAAGGCAGGCAGATCACGAGGTCAGGAGATCGAGAGACCATCCCGGTCAACATGGTGAAACCCCGTCTCTACTAAAGTACAAAAAATTAGCCGGGCGTGGTGGTGCGCGCCTATAGTCCCAGCTACTCGGGAGGCTGAGGCAGGGGAATCACTTGAACCCAGGAGGTGGAGGTTGCAGGGAGCCGAGATCGCGGCACTGCACTCCAGCCTGGTGACAGAGCGAGACTCCGTCTCAAAAAAAAAAAAAAAAATATATATATATATATACACACACACACACACACACACACAAAATAATATTAAACAATTAAGTTATGACCTGAGGCAAAATATGGTAGCAAACTGATTGATTACAATTCAGTGCTGTCATAACTCTTGAACTAGAAAGAGCAAATCTAAATACAGATAAGAAAAATAACAAAAAGACCTGGTGTCAAATTATATCAGTTCACTGTATGCATCCAGGATTTTGAGACAAATTTATAGCATTATTGTCAATAAATTTTATGTACTATACATTAAATGTTTAACTACTTTTAACTGGTATTACAGTTAAGACTTTTAACAGAAACATTTTTAATGATGGAAGCAAAAATTCCTTTATCAGACAGTTTGTTCCAATTGTTAGATACACATTATATAGAAACAGGGCCTCTGAATTTTAATACCCCCAACCTGTCTGCTAAAATTGGACAAATCACAAAGAGAAAAAAAGTTACTTTTTAAAGCAACTTTTACTGACACAATAATTAAAGACTGATATTCTTTTCCATGCCATATGGTATATTTTCTCTATGTTTTGTGCTAATCTGCAATTTCAGTATATGTGCTAAAAGGCCTATATTCAACTATATACAAGAGCCTTTTCTTGATGAACACAAATATAAATATTAATTGGTAATTCCTTAAATAACTATTTTTAATATAACAGTGACACCAGAATTAACGTTCTTTTTTAAATGTTACATTTGATGAAATTCAAATGTAACATTTAAATGTATTTTATAAATAACATTGTATCTATAAATTTAGATATCCTAATAAGATTTATGTGATTTTAATATCATACTAGAATAGTTTATTTCCAAACTAAATTCTATTTCCTAAGAATAAATTATATATCTAGACATAAGACATGAACGTGATGTTCAGAGAACTGTTACATTAAATCACAAAAATCCATTATTCTTGATTCCAGGTTACCAGAGTTATTTGGTAGTAATACATATGTTCTAGTATTTTATAGTTATTCCATATAATTTTGATTAGTAGCCAAGTTAAATTTTATTTAAAGAGGTTATGAGTACAATAGCTAGACTGAAAAATCCATATTTAAAGAGGTTATGAGTACAATAGCTAGACTGAAAAATCCATACAATGTCACCTTGTCACATCCATTCTTCCTCAGTTTACCTAGTTTGCTTACTCTCATACTTTATCTAGCTTAATCAATTGCTTGCTGTAAAATAACTATTCCTCACCACATGCTCAGAGTTAAAGAGGTATCATGTACATGAAAGAGTCTATAAAACTGTACAGTAATAGCAAGTATATATGTTAAGGACAGATTTGGAATTATCAGCAAACTTATAGAAAGAAATTATCTTTGAAGACTAGCAAGCTGCTAATGATTTCAGATCTTTAAAACATCTCTGAAGTATCCCAGGACCCTATACCCAATTAATACCCAATAAATGGTTACTTAAAGAATAAATGAAGAGATAGCTCTCGGCCAGCTCTTAGTTTGGCAGTCAGGAGCATCATTCATGTCTATACCATTCTTCTGTATGACTGCTTTCCAAAAAAAAATCAAATACAGCCATTATCCAACAGATATTCACTATTTCAGGCTATGACTTGAAAAGGGTGACCTCAGCTACCAAACTACCAATTATTTAATGAACTATCCCGAAAGTACAAGGATAGAAATATGTAAATGTAAACAAAAAAGTTGAAAAATGTTTCTAGATCAGCAAGTCATCGTTTTTCGCATAATCCCCACTGGATCAATAACAAGGGACAGCAAATAACAGTGAAGGACATACTGGTTCACTACATTCTGTTCTTTAGAGGAATGGCTACACTTACAGTCTCCTGTCATGACCATGGGTGACTGCACACCTCATGAAATCCATCCACTTATTCTATCTCATCAACATTCCTCAAAGTTACATCCATAATTGGACAAAATGTCAACTATTCCAAACAGCTCAGAATGCAGAGGGTTACAGCTCACCCTGTTCTCAACAAAATTTACAGTTTTCAAAGAACCTGAAATCACACTAGCCATTTGTTTTAACATTGGTAACTTACTATCTATTAACCAGGTTCCCCATTCTTTTGGAATGCAGCTGGTTTTTTAAAACAAAAGTCTCATGCCTATTTTCCTCATAGCCATTTTACATTTAGCCTTGTTAAACTTTATCTTATTTTTCCATTTTGTTGTATTTCCATAAGAAATATTTTATAAGCTAGTCATCATTTTGACTATTTACCTTTTCTGTCATTCACAAATGTAATCGTATTTCTTCCATGTCTATTCAAATCATTGATTTGTTAGGCTCAAGTCAAAAAAGAAGCCTACAAGAACATTACAAGGGATCCCTGTACAGGCTAACATCTGTTTCAATAATTTATTCATTTTAATCATTCAAAATATTTATTAAGCACCTATTAAGAAACATTCACTGTATAAGGCATTGGGGATAATTTTTCATAAGATACACTATTCCCAACCTCATGGTACTTACAGTGGTGTACAATTCAAACATTTAAAATAAAGTATAAAAACAATTATAAGTAAAATGAGAGTCTATAGTTGAAGAGGTAATCTGGTATGAGAAATCTATGAAGTAATATTCTTTAATATGGTAGTTTATTCATCTGCAAATGTGCGTTACAATCTTCTAGCTATATTTGCTCCTTTATTCCACAAGGGTATATGTAACGTAATCGCAAATGTTCTACTTAAATCAAGATATACTATATCTAGAACCATGCCTGGCACATAATAGACAGTTTTTTAGAAGTGTTAGGGACATTCTCCAGCAGTGTAAAACTTAAATTGGTTCCTTTCACTGAGATACACAAAAATTTTAACATATTTAAATAACTATTCACAATCTATTCTAGATTTCCACCAGATTTAAAGACAGTAATTTACACCAGTGCTTACTTAACTAAACACTAATTTATAGCAGTATTCTCAAACTTTAATGTACATACGAATCACATGGGGCTCTTGTTAAAACAAAGATTCTAATTTGATAGGTCTGCAGAGAGCTCTAAGGTTCTGCAGTTCTAACAAGCTCCCAGGTGACACCAATGCTGCTGATGAACGGAACATACAATTAGTAGCAAGGGTTGGTAGAATTCACTTTTCCCCGTCTTTGACAATAGGATGTTTGTCTATCTTGTCTGACTTTCATTCTCCATGAGTTCTTAAAGATAAAGCATCTTAATTATAATTGTGATAACGCTGTTTTTAAAATTTCAGTACTCTGAGATAAACTTCTTCTTGACCTCGATTTATATAACTTAGCCTTGATTTATATAAACTATTGTTCTCTTGCTGTCGTCCTATCTACCATAAGTTTTGGGTCCCTTGTTTTTTCGTCCTTCCCAATTGATTGAAAGATATTCAACAAGTTAGTGGCAGCATCAGACTAAAAGCTAGGACTCTTGATTGCTGAGTTACAATAATAGTTCAACCAGAATTAAAGTCTGCGCTTTCCATATTTCCATCCTGTCACAGCCTACAGTGCCTTCTCTTCTAATTCTTAAGTAATCAAAAGAACTTAGCATTTCCTTTGTTTGGTTATTTAAATACAACTTAGCAGGACACAGAACGTATTTCTGCTTTGTTACTATTCTGTACTAAAAGCAAAAGAGAAAGACTAAGGAAAATTGTAAGAAAACCTAATAATTGGTAACATTACTATGTTGTAAATATAATTTATATCACTGAATTTCTTAGAGGAAAAACAGTGTAAGGAGGGGATGGAGGAGGGGAATGATGATAGTAGAAGCAGTTCAAGCAATGCTACCAAAAAACTTAAATGGGATTTTCCATTTAGAATACCTTTTTAAAGTTTTTGATCACTTAAAATAGATTTATTAACACAATTATTTTGTTTTGTTCCATTATAATTACATCCCCCAAGAAATACAAATTAACACACTTATCCATTTCCAAAAAGCTCAAGATTGAGAAAAATTGTCTTAAATGAACTAGTTGTCATTTTCAGTACAGTCCCCAGCATATAAATTTATAAGGAATAGCAAATAAAGATGAAAAGAAAGTACATCATTAAATGCTTTGGTTTACGCTAAAGCTACCTTTAATTAAAACCGCCAATCACAATCCTAGGGGACTAGCACTTAGATTAAGAACAGGGGTAGCCCATTGCTAATCTAATTCCCTGGGCTTCCCCCGCGCCACTGCCCACCATCTAGGCCTAATACTCATTTTTCTTCTAAGTACATGAGACTTTTTTTTGTCCTAGTAATTTCCTTTGTCAGCTTCCTGTAGTTTGGGGCTAGGTTCTGCTTTCGCCCTACCCTATTAACATCAACATAACTGGTGGCAGATGAAAAGTAACAATCTCATACAGCCTTTTTAGAAGAGCATTCAGCTGGAAGCTCTGAGCACCATGTTCTGCTCTCATCAATGTCCATTGTGATCAGCTGTGTAGTCTTGGGTAACTCTTTGAAGCTACAGTTCACTTCAAAGTATTATTATTAGGAACAAGCAAGACAATGTGTAAGTGGCAAGGACTATGGGAGACAGTCAGTGTAGTATGAAGGCTTTGGAGACCAAAGACTCTGCCATACAATAGCTATATTACTGTGGGCAACCCTGTTGCTTTCTCCTCATTTACATAATGGGAATAACTTGTCTACCATGCCTGTCTCAGATAGATACTTTTGAAGACATTATTGAAGAAATTATAAAATGTCTGACACATAACAAGCTGTTAATAAATGATTTACCTAAATGCACTATACAAATTTAAGCCCTATAATTCCTTAGTAAAGATATAAAATTCAAACAATTCAGAAGTGACTGGGGCAAAGAACTCAGGTATACTAACATTCTATTCTCCTTTAAGATTTATTGCTCTTTTTTCCCTCTTGTTTTTAAGGTGAAACCATTTGGTATATTAGATGAAATCATCACAGTGCACATTTAGAATATAATGAATTTAAGACTAAGAAATCACCAACACAAACCACACATTTGCAGTTTTTTGCAAGTGAATTTTTTTAAGTTTCAACATTAACATTTGTACTTTGCATTAAATTCTTTTAAATAGCATTACACTAGCCTATACAAAATTTGTTATTGACCTATTTGATATTTGTGTGCTTATGGAAATGGAAAAGGTTTTTAATCCCAAACCACCATCATGACACAAGAGAAAGAGAGAGAGGAGAGAGAGAAAAAGAGAAAGGGAACACATAGTTATGTTGAAAGTAAATCCAAGAAATCGCAAGTAGCCTTAACATTACCATCCAGGAAAGTCTGTTCAAGATAATCAATGATCTGAGTGGCCTCACAAATTATGTTTTCCCCGTGGATAAGGACAGGCACTTCTCCAGTTGAGTTCAAACGCATAAACCAAGGCTCATTGTGCTCACTCAAGGGCAGACTTACATCATGTTCCTCGCACTTCAATGCCTTTTCAGCAATTACCAAGCGCACCTGGAAGAGTTCACACTGGTTACTACAACACATGAAAGCTTTCAATTAAATGACTTCCCTGGACACCGCTAAGCAGCCTTTCTGGGCTTCCCTGTGTTACTGACATTTTCAACAGTCGTTTTAACAATTCCTATTCCTGGAATTAACAAGTAAGTACAGAACAATATTCAACAAATTAAGAGAAGAACACAAAATAAGTAATGAAATGATTCTGACTGTATTCATTAAACAGTCACCCTCCTCATCACTACCACTTTCTCGGTGTCCTAAACCTGATTACGGGTCCTCCCCAGACAAGAACCTGACATGTAGGTACATCAGCTCTTGCTGAAGACAGTGAATGCGAGAGAGCAAAAGAAGAGATCGCAGATTATGAGGGTGCACAAAGGCACCTCCCTCTGCCTCTCTCCGAAGCCCAGCAGGCAAGGCCTCCAGATCAAATACTGAAAATGATGCTTTTTTGTCGCATTTCGCGAGAGGCGGAGCCTGGGCCATAGCCACATAGGATCATCTCCGATCGATTCTCCCCGCTCCCCACCCGGGCGCGTCCCCGCCTGGAGGGAGCGCCTGCCCGGGGTCAGGACACTGGAGGCGGATTTCTAGGTGGACCGGCTTCCCTGGGCGGGACTCAGAAGGAGCTGTCCCAGTGCTGAAGCCCGATCCGCGCCACCCTCCGCCGCCAAGGCCTGTACCTTTTGAGAGCTGAAGGAATGCGTCCAGTGGTACAGAATGAGCTTAACCTCCGCGTCGGTCTTGCCTTCTGCCCTCAAGGGCGGGCTCCCTCTCTGCTCTTCCTGCCTCTCAGCCATCTTGGGGTGCGCGAGCACGGGTGGGCCCGGCCTGTCCGCCCTGGGCTTCTCCCTCCCACACTGCCCCGCAAGGCGTTTCCGGGTTTTGAGCGGTACCTGCCGGAAGGAGGGCGCGCGGCCCGCTGGGAAATGTAGTTTCGCCGGCGGCAGAGTCTGCAAAAACGCGGGGTCTGCGACTGGAAAGCCCCTGGCAAGCCTGGGAGTGCACCTGGGAGGTGCAATTGAACGGTTGTTTTTTGGGTTTTTTTTTTTTTTAGAAGAAAAAATCAAAAATATGAGACCCTGGTTATGAAGGGCAGTAAGGAAGAATGATGATAGCAAATTACTCTTCGGTTTGGGGGTTGCTCAGGTATAAAAGCAGCAATTTCCCAAGATACTGAGGGTTGCTCTTGCAGCCTGTTCCTTTGTTGGAAAGGAAGTTACGGTCGACAAACAAAGGAACAGGAAAAGGATCTATGAGCTTTCATTAGAAGATGCTACTATGACATTAGTGGACTAATTCCACAAATTTGACTAACTGCTGTAGATTAGACAATAGTCTTGTATAAACCGTAAGTACTTGATTTTGATAATTAAACTGTGCTTTGTAAAAGAAAACAAAAATGCCACTATGGAGTCATGCAAAAAAACTGTTTTTGTCATAAACAGCTAATAAACAATGGCGATATAAAATAGCCTAGTTGTTAAACACAAAAATTCTACAACAGTACTGCCCAAGTTCATATCCTGGTTTTTCCATTTTCTAAGTAAGAATAATAATTTTATTGTTTCCCTCATAAGACTTTTATGAAAAATTAATAATAAAATGTTAAACACTCAGAACACCCTGTCACGTTGTAGGCACTCAGTCTTAGTCACAGGTTCAGTTGCCTTATAAACATTCTGTTATAACCATAGTCAGAATCATAATTTTATATTAGTCTAGTTATTATGGTATGTCTTTGAAATTTTGGCATCATATAGTAAGTTGATTTAAAAAATCTCTTTCAGTAATATGTATAAATATGACCATAGAATAAATGCCTGTAAAATTTATTTGGCAAATATTTATTGAGCACCTACACTGTTCCAGACATTGTGCTGGCTCCTGGTAATATAAAGATGTGTGAAATCTAATATCTAACACTCAAGATATAATCTGGCGGTAGAGATGACCAAGGAAATAGACAATCACAATAAAGATGAGAACTGTCTTAGGGTGAACACAGAGTACTATGAGAAAGGAGGGGCAGGCAGCCAACCCAGGTCAGAGAAGGGCCCCTGGAAAAGACAAAATCTCATGAGGTTCTTCCTTGCCTTTACAGTACCTCATTTGTTACTCTCTGTAATTCTTTCATAATTTTTTAAGATTTCATAATGTCTTTTATATCCTTCAGTTAATTCAAGTGCTATAGAAAAGGTGAATTCCTTGCCAAAATTGTTTTTATCAGTTCACACTTAAGAGTAAGAGCGGAAAGAGGAAAACTTTGAAATCGGACAGAGTGGGGTTTAAATTCTAGCTCTACCCTAACTTGAGCTTTCTTGAGCTTTGACTTCATTGTGTGTAAAAAATGGATACATAAAAATTATATGCCTACCCAGATGGCTGTGGGAATTCAAGAAAGGATGTATATAAAGCACCTAGGGTATTGCCTGGAATGTAGCCATTGATAAAAACATATGTGTAAAAGCCCCTTCACTGACATTAGGAGGGCATCATATTACATTTCATCCTCTCTCTGTAGGTCTCAAAATTTTTACAACTACCCATATAATCCTCCTCTCCCATTCCTCTTCAGAACTTCATTTTTAAATTATCCACCTTCAGATTCCTAGTTTTCTATTCCATTACCTTCAATAGCAAACACCACGCTTACTTTTGCACCAACCTTAATACTAAATCATCCTAAATATTTGAATAAATTCCAATACTCGTGATAAGCCATGTGTCACCTGAAGCTGAAAAAGTCCTGACAATAAAGCCCTGGTCCCTCAAACACAACACTTTTCTCCATCACATCCTGCCCACAGCAAAGCCATAGAAGAAACATTGAATGACTTGATTACTTGGTGTTTAGTACAAAGCATTCATAGATCTCATTGGGAGTGTAAACATGCACAGAACTTCTGAAGGCAAATGTATCAATATGCTTCAAGAATCGTGAAAATGGGCATAACTTCTAACCTAGAAATTCCTCTATTTCCAATTTAAGGAAATAATTCTGACAAATTCTGACAGTCGATCCTACCTATTTTCCCCTTCTTCCACAGTAATAGAAATTTTAGCTGAGCACATGACTGCTGAGAATAAAGACTGTATTTCCTAGGCTCTGTTGCAGCAAAACATGGTCTCCTGTCTTCTAACAAGGGGAAAGTCATGGATGTGCCACAGGGCAAGTTCTGGGAATCTTCCTTAAAGAGACAATTAGCCCTGGGCCTCTTCTTCATCCCATCCTCCATCCTGCTTCAGAGAGGATGGATTCTGACCTGGACCATGAAGAATGGGGCCACGCCTTAGGAACAGCTGGGCCATGAACTTTGGGAAAATTGAGCTTCTAAAGACACTGAGGAGCAGAACCCACACCAACTTGAGTCTGCAAACCTCCAAACTTTTACTTGAAAAGGAAAAAAAGGATCTTGTGTAAGGCACTGTTATTTGGTGCTTTCTGGATGCTATTGTCTTAACCTATCCTCATCAATACATCAATCTTGTAAAATATAGGTGGCTTTTATTTCTTTATGCTTCTGTATACTCTAATTGTCCTATAATGAATGTGTGTTGCTTTTACCTGTTAAAGGTGTGAACACTAAAAGAATATCATTAAATAGATGACATAAGGAAAAATGTGTGTGTTTTTTATCACAATAGAACTGCTACATCTACTTCCAATGATCTATAATCACTTTTTTCCCATCCCAATAAAAGCCACTGTTGGTAATATAAAAACCTTATTATCCTTTCACATGTTTATTCAGAGCTCCTACTACACTGTGTATTCTGTGTCTATGGTTTTTGTAGATCATAGATATGATCGTTGTGGGCTCCTTGAGGACAGGAGCCAGGTCCAGGTAAATTTGTTTTCAATATACATTTTTTGAGCCCTAAGTGCTAGATAGAGAAGATACAGAGTTCAAAGTCAGTCACAGTCACTGGCCTTAGGGAAATCAAGTGTGAAGGCAGAGAAGTGAGATCCCAACACAGTGTGGTACTTGCTGTGACATCTAGAAAGTTATAGTAGGAATATAGAGAAAGGCACCTAACACAGATAGGCTTCCCAGAAGAGGTGATAATCTTTACCATAACTAGTACCATACTAACACAATTACCATTATATCCAGGGTGGTGCCCCCACTGGCTCATGATAGCTGATTGTTAAATTTTCAGGAATTTGCAAAGTGGATGTTCAACTCAGCTATTAATCAAAATTAAATCAAACTGAGTTGCATTTAAATGAATTATTTTCGCCGGGCACAGTGGCTCATGCCTGTAATCCCAGCACTTCAGGAGGCTGAGGTGGGCGGATCATGAGGTCAGGAGATCAAGACCATCCTTGCTAACACGGTGAAACCCTGTCTCTACTAAAAATACAAAAAATTAGCCAGGCGTGGTGGCAAGTGCCTGTAGTCCCAGCTACTCGGGAGGCTGAGGCAGGAGAGTGGTGTGAACCCGGGAGGCGCAGCTTACAGTAAGCCAAGATCACGCCACTGCACTCCAGCCTGGGCGACAGACTCCATCTCAAAAATAAATAAATAGATAAATAATTTTAAAAATAAAACTAGCAAATACTTAAAACTCATCACTTCCTAATTATGTGTATTATTATCTATACTCCTGAGTTTGTGTCTATCATATCCATACAAGGCAAATAGTATATAAGGATGTGCTACTTGCATATCTCTTCCTCTCTGTTCAGTGATGTCATGTTAGTGACTTGAAATTGGCCATGGTAGAACTATTTACAGAAATCGGTAAATGCTATCATGTTTAACTTTTTCCCAGAAAGTTGGTTGTTAAATATTTACTACTATACCATTGAATGTATCTATCTTATTTAGTATTTAATAAATTGTTTTGATGAGGAGAAAGAGAACCCTGGGTAAATTTGTGAATGAGTAAATTTGCATACTAATTTGCTTTCGGTACCTTTTCCTTTCCTAATCAGCTTTTGCTTCCTTCTCCATTTCCGAGACACCCACTATGCTTATTATTTTTTCATTCTCTTCACTATCCTTAGGAAGAACATGGATATGCACAGGTCAATCTGCCCACTATCAAACACTGAGCACTTTCTCTAGCACATATTCCCAGCAGCAAAACCATGAACTAGTAAACACTGATGAACTGATGACTGCACTGATGTTCAATATTAATACTTTATAAAGAAAAGGTATAAAGTAGAACGTCTGCATCTAAAGATCGCAAATGGCTTTCTTACAATCTCATTTGATCTTCATGATAGCCTGTGAGGTAGCTACCATCCCTAAATTAGAAGAGCTTCCACTACAGTTATAGCTGAAGAAATGAGGTTTAGTAAGTGAAATACTAGTCCAAAATCCTGGAGCCGGTAACAGAACTACATCTCAGACACACATTTTCTGATTACTAGTCAAGTATTAGCTTCTAATACACTATGCTAGCCTTAAACCAAAGAGAGAAAGTTGTGGACTTGCAAGCTTTAACCAGCCTGAGGTGGACTTTGGAGAAAAATACAGCCACCTTATTGAAAATGAGTCCATGCAGATGGATACCGTTCCATTAAAGTCCTTGTCAAAATGCTGTATTATTAAACTACTGTCTATATGTCTTTCTGGTGCATCAGATTCTGAGCCTCTGAAGGGCAAAGATCCAATATTATTCATTTTAGTGTCAGCAGGAACCCAGAACAGTGCTTGGTACATAAAAGATGAACCCAAACTGCTTATTAATTAATGGAGGAAAATAGCAGGTAACCACTACCGACAACAAATAACAAATAAAATAATAATAAATTGTGGCCTAATAGTCTGCTGCTCTAGAAATTCTATATGTAAAAGTAATTTCATTTGATAAATTTTCCTATTGATAAATCCAGACTGTAGATCATGGCTCTGTAAACTGACTTTTATGTTAATATTTATTTCAAGTTCGTTCTTCATTTTGCCTATTTCTGAGTGAATGAAGTTCACATGAATTTGATTGATGTTATGAAACAATGAATCATATAACTTCTGAGCCTGAGTCATCTTACCTATAAAATTATGATAAAAAATCTACCAGATATGCTGGCTACACAGATATATCCAATTTAGGAAAATTTCTCAAGCTGGACACTTATGTTTTGTGCAATTTCTTGTATGTTTTTGCTTTATGCTTCAATAAAGTTTTACTTTATCCTATAGTACTGTTACGGCTGAGGTGCGTATACATTTATATAAGTTACTGTTATGTAAAAATCCTTTTACTGACTTATCGTATATATTTTGACAGGTATTAGGTAATTCCTATATTTAAAAAAAAAAAAAAGAATGACAACTAAGCTAGAGAAACCTGACAAATTAGAATACTCTGGATTTCTGTTTTTTTCCGGTACTTTTGTGAATGGCCACAAGAGGTCTCTAGGCTTTTAAGAATAACCAATCCCCTGCTATTTTTCTTTCTTGATAAATTAGAAAATAGAAATGGTGATATTCTCCAGAGAATATATTTACCTAATTAAGCTAGTTCAATACCAAATTTTCCAAAATTAAAAAAGATCTGTTTTTGTTGTTGTTGTTGTTTTTCTGAGACGGAGTCTTGCTCTGTCGCCCAGAGCTAGAGTGCAATGGCATGATCTTGGCTCACAGCAACCTCCGCCTCCTGGGTTCAAGCAATTCTCCTGCCTCAGCCTCCTGAGTAGCTGAGATTACAGGTGCGTCCCACTTGGTCCGGCTAATTTTTGTATTTTTAGTACAGACGGGGTTTACCATGTTGGCCAGGCTAGTCTCGAACTCCTGATCTCGTGATCCACCCGCCTCCGCCTCCCAAAGTGCTAGGATTACAGGCGTGAGCCACTACGCTCAGCCATTTTAAAAAACATCTTTTATACCTGTAGGGAAAAAATAGAATTGTCTCCACTTTCTCCTGACAGTAGCAATGTTAATACTATTAATAAACACCCAGAAACAACTTTGTCTGCTCAGCCTTGATGCATGCCAGTAATCTGATTCATGTGAATTACATAAGATTTTTAATTGGGATACACATAAGAATAAAGGGTGGGGGAGGGGGTGTTCACCCACATAGACACAGGCTTAAGAAAGCAAGCAAACTGCGTGTGGCCAAGACATACTAGAACCACAGCACACTGTGGACAGGTGCTCAGTGATCAAGGTTCAGTGCCATGACAAAGGTATACTGTGTCAAAGGGGCTCTGTGATCAATATGCTGGGAACAGTGCGTTGGGGACCAAGAAGCACTGTACCCCCCACAAAAAAAGGGGTGTCGTTATTTTAAAAATTTTTTCTTGAGAATTTTTATTTTGAATGTGAACAATTCTTGTTAGCTGATATTCTCAAGTGTCCATAAAATTCTAAATATTATCTCATTAAATGAGATAAAAAGATGGTTCATCAAGTACATTGATTTGATAAAGAACTGTGATGGTTCTGGCTAGTTTACTAGAGTTCCAATCAACTTGACTCCTGTACTGTATTTGATTTATTGCAGTGTTTCAAAAAGCATGGGCCCCTGACAAGAAGTGCAAAATTACCTAACTTCTTAGAAATGCATATTCTACTCAATCAGAAACTCTGGGGGTGGAGCGTAGAAATCTGTTTTAACAAGCCCTCCAGGTTTTTCTCATGCAGGTAAAATTTACAAACTATCAATTTAGTGTATAATTGATGAACCGTCTCAATTCTCAATCCCTAGTTTTCCCTCATCAGTAAAATTTTCAGAGCAGAATAGTGAGAGTCTAAAAGAAAAGGATAAATAACTTGAAACAACCTCCACAAAACGATCTGGTAAAACCTCATGGTGTCAAGCCACCAGTTAGAGGCCCCAGGTTCATGGTGCTAAGATTCCACCACCTTCCCCTCAAAAACCATAGATTACCCTCTGAGGGCTTCTAAGCAAAAGCCTCAACAACCTTAGAACAGCCCAGACTTGATTTTGAAACTCTAAAATGTTTTCTTTCAATGCATCCCAGAACAAATAATCATATTTAATAACAAGTGCAACTCATTAAGTCAGGACACCTTTGCTTTGAGGTTACTGTAGACTTATAATAGTTTAATATTCTAGTTTCCCAAAGAATGGCTAATAATGTTAATGATGCACTAAGTTCTTTTAATAGGAAATTCACTTTAAGTGAAAATTCACTTTTCTTGTGAAAAATATTTGACATATCTATCTATGCTCTTTCATCCATCTCTTCTGTGATGAACGGTGTACATATTCAGAATAAGTACATGAATATAGACCAATCAAAGATGCATTTGCACCACGTGGTTGCTAATATTTCTTAGAGTGTTTTCTGTGTGCCAGGAAATGTTTTAAGGGCTTTATATGTATATTGTACTTAACACTTGCAAAATCCCTTAAAGCAGGGAGAAATCCTCATCCCTGTTTTACTGATGAGGATACTGAGGAACAAAAATTTTCCCAAACTCACATTGTTCATGTCAAAATTGGGACTTAAACCCAACAGTCCGGTCCAGAGATTGTGTTCTTACCACTACACGATCTGGCCTTACTATATGAGGCACAATCACAGTCATCAGTTTGATTTCACTAGTCCTACATATAAATATAACCTATTCCTTAAGTCACTAATTATTTTACCTTAGGAAATTTTTGCCCAAGATTGTTTTGAGTTCATAGAAAAAAACTGGGAGAAACAGAGTAGAGAGAATATCCTGCTAAAAGTAAACCAACACTTATTACAAATTTGTCCCAACATTGCTTTAATAATATCTAATTTCCTTCTAAAAGCTTACAAAGTGCCTTTGTAAACAGTACTCATTTGATTTTTCCAACAACCCTTCCAGCAGAAATAAGAAATTAGCACTGAGGTGTGAAGTTCACTACCTCACTAATAATCAGTAGAGCTGGAACTAAAACCCAATGCTTCTAGCTGCAAACTCACTGTATGCTCTAATCATTTCCCACAGCCTCGGTGTGACCTACCACTTGCCTCAGCTTGTATGCAGGACCAACTCTAGAGCCCTCTCTTTACCTATTGGTAACACAGCCTGACTTCAGTTCAGTTTCTTGGCTTTTGGACACATTGATTCGGTCATGGAATCTTCCCAGTGTATGAGGGCAATGGCTTCACCATGTAATTTCTCCACTGTAACATAGCATTACCCTTCACTCCAGAATATGGAGTTGTAGTTAAGAGCTCAAAATCTAAAGCCAGAACTGGATTCAAATCTGGCTTCACTGCTCACTAGCTATGTGACCATGGGCACGGCTTCCTCATCTATAATCCAGGTAAAGTAATTACACCACCTTTATTGGGATATTTGGAGGATTCATTGTGATTTTTAACATGTTAACTAACACAATTTTAGCACATGGCACATAAGAAGTGTAATAGATAATAATGATAGAACGGTAAAAATAACTGACTTTTTGAATACTCTGGGTAAATGTCAGCTAATAATGTGTTCTCCAGTGTATCCTGCTAGATTGGCTGCACTTTGTAACTTCATTTTTGGCAATTCTCTCTAATGGTTTACAATGAATTTTAGGTATTCATACCTCAAAAATACATGTGAAATAATCACTACTAGCTGGAAATTACAGTTGATGAAAGAAATAACAAATAATAAAAATTCTTAAATACTACTCATATTTCCACAGATTCTTTTCTTGACTTCAGGCTATGCCTGTTGAAAATCATTAAAAGAACATCTCAATGGTTATATTAATATTCTGCAAAAATCACTTATAGTATGAAGGTAAGAAAAATCTAGGAGAAAAAAGGAGGCACTTCCCACTGTCATCCAATATTTGAATAAAACTAATAATATCACAAACATTTGTCTTATTAAGAATAATTAAGAGGTATATTTATAAATGCAACTATAAAAGCCTGTAGGATATTTTAGACACAATCTTAGAAACGCACACTGCACAGAGGATACTTAATGCTTAGGTTTGAAATTGCAGCTTTTAATTAGTTATATTTCCTAAAGTTAAGTGCTTTCTTACTAATTTAAAATGTGTTTCTGTACATTTTAACTATCCTCTCAGTGGAGAGTGCCTTTTTCTTGCTATTTCCCAATAAATGATTCAAGTAGTCTTCCTGGACATCTTATTTTATCATTCTCTTTTTATATTTAAAGGAATCTTTCCAGAGACTTAAGATCATTTGGAATATAGCTTTGTCATTCAAATTAGAGTATTTAAGAATACACTGGAATTTATTTTTCAAACATCCTTGCTGTTGTGTTCTTTTCGTCACTAAATAATACAAAGAAAAGTTAATTTATGTCTGCATTGTCTCTGGCTACGTGAGAAACACGGCATAAAAACTCAGAGACATAAGCTTTAAAGAAAGAAAATGCTAATGTTGCAAAGGTTTCTCTAAGTAAGATTTTGCTTTGTAACTGTATAAATAGGGCAAGTTAAAGTTCTGGGCAGCAGCAGACAATGAGCAGCAATAATCATTTATGTTTCTTTGGCACCAGCTTCAACACACTGGTATGATTTTTTTTTTTCTTAACCACCCGTTACCAAGGACAGTGACAGCACAAATATGAGAATTATTACAGTACTATAAAAACATACTTCACTTACCTTGTTTGTCTTAATAAGATCCTAAAGAAGCATAAGATAACAGTGACAATAGAATGTAGTGCTGAATTTTACAGAGACACCAAAGTGTAAAACAACATTGGCTTTCACTTAAGTACTATATTTTTCAAATAAAAGTAATATTGCAATCCATAAAGAAAAGATCAATTTAAATCCTCAGTATGTAATTGAAACAAATGAAAGCACAGAGTTGAGTCTGTGGTTACTAAAGTTCCATGAGAGAAAGGGGTGATGTGGCCAAAGTGAACCTGCTTCCAGGGATTCCCTGCGGGGACAGGTTGGAAAAGTCGGTGAACCACAAAGATGGCAGAGCGGAAAAGCTTCCCTTTATGAAACTGCATCATTTTGGAGCAGGGAAGTTTAACAGAAAAAAGGGAAACTGGTCAAATTCAGGTGATGCCTTGGTTTCCAAAGCACATATGAAGAATCAGCTACATATGTTAGCTTGAAAACTATTCAGCCTAAGAGACTCCTGCTGTATGCAAGTTATGAAAATGCATAAGCCCCATCCTACCAGTTTCAAGTGGCAAAAGAAGATGGTAAAAACACAACGCCCCAGAGATATGGACATTCAGTATATGAAATTGGAATATATATGAAAATAGAGAGATGAAGTTGAGGCATCTAGAGCCTTAATGGCTAAAACCCAGTGGCTTGGTCTGGAAGGGAAGCCTTGATGAGTTTTGAAGTAAGGGAGATATTCCTTCCTATTAGACTTCCCAGAGCAAAGGTGCTGATTCTGTGCAAAGAAGTCACTGAAATCTGATGGGCCCTCTTTAAATAACTGATGATCAATGAGAGCCCTCTTTTTTTACCTTCCTGATTACATCTGGGCCTTCATGGCTGTGGCAGCTGCAGACAACAGCAAGTTCTCAGGCAGTCATGCAGGGAAGTTCTCAGCTCCGCTCTCAAGAGCCCTGAGCCAGTTGTCCTGAAAGCTGATTTAGAATGTCCTCCCCTGTGGCCAAGAGGGTGCCAAGCCCCTTCTAGCTCTGAGGTGGGGTCTAGACCCTATGCCCTGTTTCTTTCTGTGCTAAGTCACAGCTCTGAAATCAGCACCAACTTTTGTACACGTTGCTTCCAAAGCCCTGAGCCACCCCTCATAGCAGTGGGCCTGCTGGGTGCCGTAAATGTGATCCTGTCTGTCGTTTTAGCCTCAGCAGAAGAGCGACATGACCATATTTATTGCTGTTGCTATTCTGGGGGGTGGATGACGTTTTTCTCCCCTTGTGGCTGAGCCCTGCCTGTTCATCTTTCACCACTCCCTCCAAGTCTACAAGACTAAAACCAGTGATACAAATAGATTCTATCAGGAGGAAAGTTAAAATGAGAAGTTCTTAGGCATTTCCAAATCTATCTGCTGTATGTCATCAAAAGCTTCAAAATCTGTTGGCCTACATTTTAAACGTGTACTGTTAGCATCCCACTAGTACCATAAACAGCTATTGGTGGTAACCTTGTTAAGGAAAGAAAAGATGGATAAAGGGTGGGGGCGGGGGGAGCGGGGGGTGAAAAAAACAGTTTGACTGATAAGCACAGCTTAGAAATTTGGCAAATATTGGCTTTTTCACTGCGGAGTGTTGGGAGTGTCCAAGTGTTGCCAGAACACTTGAAGATTTTCTACTTGCCTGTGTGTGAGCTCAGTCTCTCCACTCTTCCTAAGACACTCCTCTTTTGTGACGTGAAAGAAACTAAATGACAAGCCACCGAAACTCCAATTAAGGATAAAATGATACAAGGCACAGGTGACGGCTCCTGGGACGTAAGTATACACAGGTTTTCTAAATGAAGGACTTAGATACATAAATAACTAATTACAACATGCATTACATGATGCACCAAAAGAGAAGGATTCTTCCTGCTTTTTGGGGTTGTAAAAAGGAAAGAAAGAAAGAAAAACAACAAATGAGACTGATTTTGGCTCCCTCCATGTCTGTATGCACCTAGTTCATCATATGCATGTGACATTTTAGCTTTGCTAAAATGACTGTTCAGATTCTTTGTGCTCTTCTGCAAATTTGGTTTGAAATGTACACAGAAGCAGAACAGTATAGCGGAGGCTGCAGGTTGCAGAGGTGATGAGCATGGGCTGTGGGTCTAGAGCCCTGCTTGGCCACAGCCCAGGTGTGGAAGTGCTTGAAGATGCCATTTCCTCTGTAAAATTAAGGTCATAAGAGTAGCCACCTTCTAGGCTTGTTGTGAGAATTAAATGAGAGAAATCTCTGAAAAAGCAGTTAGAAAAATCAAAAGGCTGAGAACAAGAGCCTTGTTTGCATTTTAGTGCAGGGACATTTAACCTCACTCTAGCAAGTTTCCTTTGGATCCATTGTAGTTCATGCTCAACCTGTCCGTTCAGTCTTAAAATGACAATACACAGGAGTTGTGCTCCAGATTCCAATGTTTCTGGCTGTCTGCCGGGGAAATACCTTTTCAACATTCAGGCTGAAAAGTGCACTATCAGCTGAAGGCTCGGCTAATTTTCTGAGACTGAGAAGTCCATAAACTATAGAATTATTTAAATAATAGCCTTAGAACAAGACCTGGTTCTTAGTGCCAAGAAAGTGATATATATATGTAAATATATATATAATCTTACAATAAATGAATATATATATCACATATATGGCTTTTCTGCACTGATGTGTTTTTTTCTTCCCTCTTTTCAGTTGCATATTTCTGCACAATTACATCACAGATGTGTACAAATGAAGCTATCTTATTTCTCTAGGACCAAAATTAGTAATTCTAAAGACCCATTTCTACTGATGGTGGAAAAACTCTTCATTTTGTCCCTTTCAGGGAAACTTGGCTACCTCTAGTATAATATAATCCTTTTTCTGGTAAATATTCAGTCACCTTTCTCTGTCCCTCTGGTGGTGGGAGGAAGGGTGGAGAACAGATCTAGTTTTCGGGTGGCTTGGTATCCTCTTGCCTCAAGGGAGGGGCATCTGGTTTAAGAAACATCCTCTTGTCCTCACTGGCCTCCCTTGAAGTGCCTTTTCCACCATCTTTGGCACTTGACCTCTGGCCTTGCTGCATCTGCTGAAAGATTCATATCTGAGGTCACTCTTGGTCAAGCCTCCCAGCACAGTCAGCGTGTGGGTGGCCACTCCTCCTCCCTAAGGCTGACTCAATCTTGGCTCTAACTGATCCTGTGAAATACAGCCATGTCTTCCATCCAGCCTGTCCCTTTGTGATGCACACCCAAAGCCTCACCTCTCACTGCACCACAGCAACCCACCGGCAGCCCACCAGCTTGCAACTCTTACCTAGGTTAGGCCAGGAGAACTCATCTCCAGTTTCTTCCAAACTTCAATTCATGACCCAGAGGACCTACAGAGGCTTGTTGTAGCTACAGCTTCATAGGAAACAGACTTTGAGATTTGCTTACAGAAGGTTTATTCGCAAGAGTTCTCCATACAACATCCATAGAAGTGAGGGGAGCCAGGTTGAGCAGAGAGAAGTTAGAGCTGCCACACAGTTGCAAAGAAGCTGACTGTACAGGGAACTGGAGCTGGGACACCTTTTGTGAGTTGCTCCAATTGAGGCAAGGGAGCCAAACCTTTATCTCCCCGACAGTCTATCAGTTATTCGATGTGGGCTGCCCCCAGTGAGTTCCCACGGCCTCTCACTAGGAGGCCCTCTTTGGCTAAGAGCAATTCTGGGAGAAGGACTCAGTCACAGGCATCAGCTGCCAACACTCACATCAACTGAGCAACTGAATGCTGGATCCCAGAAGTGTGTCTGTGCAGCACTAGAGGGTCCGCTACAGGGCTATCTCAGGCTCTGCCTAAATACCCAAAACCAACCCCTCTATCCTACAGTGGCTGTCCTGAGTTGGTTCTGAATATTTGATGAGGCTGCTAACACAACTTCTCCTAAGACATAGAGAGGAAGTCTCATTTGAGACACTTGTGCCCTCAGATACTCAAATCTGGAAACTTCTATCCCCACTCCCTCTTGCAGACCTCTCCAAAATGCTCTGATATCATGTCCTACATCCTCCCTCATCTATGTTTCACAGTCAAATTCCTGTATTCAATTCTCCAATTGATAATTTCGGGGAACCCCATAAATCGTTTTTTCCTCCTTTCAACAAAACCTGAACCTTACAAATATTAGCCTTGATCTCTTGCATATCATTTCTTCTAAAGTTAAAATCCGTTTTCAAGTTGGAAGTTTCAAGTTTACACCCTTTGTAATTTGACCTCCTCTGCTCCTGAAGTAATGAACATTGTTGAATGATCAGAAGACTTGTGAAAACAGTGAAACTAGCTTAAGCTGATATTTCATATATATTAACCTAATCAGCTTACAAATGGAGACTACACCACTTTCTGCCATGTCATGAAATGTACATTTCTTTTATTGGCTGCTCTTTGCATTTGGCAAGTTATACAAAGTGTTTGGAGCTCTCAGTTTTACAGGGCCTCTACTCAAACTTCCTTGCGAACTGTTCTTTATGTGCCTGAGAACAGGGCTCAGGTTTTCCAGGGCTCTTATATTTTCTTCCCACACCCAATGGATTGACTTTGGAGCCTAGTTCTCTAAGCCTTTTTCAGCCACATGGCCAAAGAGGCAAAGATCTCTCAGTCACCTTTTTCTAATTCTGCCTGTCCTGGATACCATAAGCAGGAATCACAGAGATGTGTGATCTTGCTCAAGTTGGTCTCTCCTTAGTCTCAGATCTTAATGATCACTTGATCTTGACCATACCAAACCTTGGGGTCTAATGATCCCTTTTTAGGATGTTAAAAGGTATAATTTATCCTGTCCCTATGGATCTATGTGAGAAGAAATCATTTCCTTTATTTTTTTTCCTCTAGGAATAATCCACTCAGGATTCCAAACAGAAGTCCACGTACCCATGGGAGTTCACCCATGTATCCTAAGGGGTCTGCTGATTCTTTCCAGATTTTTCATCTCCATGGGCTGTTACTTGATTTCAGAGGCTGATTTTATGTTTATGTTCAGGCTGACTTTGGCACTAAGTCCTTCTACTTTAATTGTTTCTGACTAATGAGAAGAAAAGCAGACCTAATACATAATTGATGCATCTCCACCGAGCAATAGCCAAATGGTATGCCAGCACACTGTACAAAGAAAGACTTCCTACTAGATCACAAAGCAGAGTCCTGAACAGCATCTAGCAGGACGTATGGGCTGAAATTAGGAGTGTGGCTCCATGGGTAGTACCGTAACATTTTAAAATGAAAAACATCATCTGTCACACTAAATTCAGGTTGTTAACTTGAATATTATGTTTTCAATTATGTTAGCTTTATGTTGTAAATAAACTATAAGCATACAGAGGTGTATCTTATATTTTATGTATCAAAGTACACATATACAATGATTGTAAATTTAAATAAAAATAATAAAATTTAATCCACCATGGGAGAAAGGTCTGAACACATTTTTGTTTTCTTTCAAAAGTTATTCCTGGATTTCTCAAGTTTAAAAATAAACACTGTTCTATAGTAGAGGGGTCACATCTTGCTTCAGGATACGTATCAGAACCAATAGGGAGGGCTAGAATTTAACAACCTTTTTGTATTTTCTAATACTACACTTCTGCCTATTTTGCTTTCTCTGCCCAACCTCAGCTATGGGAGGGGTGACTAAACAGTCATTGCTTCTTACTGAACTCTTAGAGTAAGATCACAAACAGGCCCTGGTCCCTGCCTTCCTCCCCACCATCATCTCTCACCAAGATCCTCTCCTTTGCTCAATGAGCCTTCTCAGTCCCTTCAATGTGCCACACTCATTGTGCCACACTCTTTTCATAATTATTTCCTCTTCTCCAGTTGAACTACTTACTTTTCTGGCTGTCTCCTACTCATCCTCCAGAGCTCGGCTTAAATGTCACTTTCTTAGAGAAGCATCTGAGCAATATCTATTGGAAGAATGGATGGGTGGATGGGTGGATGGATGGATGGATGGATGGGTGGATGGGCGGAAGGCGACCAGATAGAGGGATGGGTGTGTAGATGGGTGGATAGTGGATGGATAGATGATGGGTGGATGATGGATGAAGGATGAAAAGGTGGGTAGATAAATGGGTGAATGAATAGATGGTAGATGCATGGATGGATGGATGAATGAGTGGATAGATGGTGGGTGGATGAATGGGTGAGTGGGTGGGTGGATGATGGATGGATGAATGGGTGGGTGGATGGATGGATGAGTGATGGATGGATGGGTGAGTGGGTAGGTGGATGGATGGATGGATGGATGATGTATGGATGAACGGGTGGGTGGATAGCGGATAAATGGATAGACAGATGGATGGGTGGGTGAATGGACAAATAGACTGTAGATGGATGGTTGGATGGATGGATGCATGGGTAGGCAGGCAGATAGATGAATAAATGGTGGATGAATGGACAAATGAATGGATGGATGGGTAGGTGGGTGCAGGGATGGATGGGGAGGCCTTCCCTGATCTTGCAATCTAACTCAAAGTATCCCTTGCTATTCTTTTTTATAGCACTACTTTTTCTTCTGTAGCACAACAATTGGCAATGATATATTGATTTAATATCTATCCTTTCAGTGGACTGTAAATTCCCTGAGGGCAGGGAGTTAACAACCTTATACCCATTACAAAGCACTCTATTTAGAAGGTACTTGCTACATATATATTCAGTAAATGAAAAAAGGAAATCTTGAAGATGATATTCACGTCACTGAAATAGCTGTAAGGAGTGGAAAAGACCTTTTCTAACATTTTTAAATATTTTAATTAATGAATTATGTTAACATGGAACAATCTAAAAGAACAATACATTTTGAGAATAAGTAACCTGTGGCCTTTGAGAGGAAGAATCATAAACTGAAACACCATTTGAAGATGATCCTCCTCAGACATTAATCAGAGACAAAATATACACCATAGTCAGTATGAAAATGACCTCAAAAGCTGTATTTTGTAAGCAAAATTCCACTACTGCTTGGACAGAGTAGTTCTTGGGATATATATGATTCAGCAGTCATCACATGCTTGTAGTAGTAGAAAAGAAAAATTTGGTTTTTTTCATCCAACAATAAAGAGCATCTTGAAAAAAATCTGAAGTAGGTGGTCCCAGGATCACTTGAACATACTCTCTTCCTGTGTGTTCAACCCTATACCCCTCCTGTCTCAACATTGCTCTTAACCCCCAGGAGTGGTAGACAGGAAATCCAGCTAATCCAGATGCTGATACTCAGAAACAGGGACAGGCCAATGTGCCCAGTTGCCACAATGTCCAGCTAGTCCAGGGCCATATGAAACTCGCCAGCTCAATCAAGGGTTCCAGCCATTCTAAAGTGGCTGGAAACCACAAAGGGCTGGGGCAGGGAGTACTTTACTGTGTCATCGCCTAAAAGCAGAGCTCTTTGGGGCTCACTTATCCCAGATACTGAGCCCCACTACTTCTCCTAGGTGGATGAAAGAGACAGACTTCCCAAGACCAGTGGTCCCTAGACAGCACCTCCTGAGTTCAGTCTCCAGATGTTGGACAAGAGAAGACAACTTACAAGTCCACCCACTGGTTTGGCCTAGTTATCAGGGTTTTGTTAAGGTCTTGGTTTCAAGGCCACCTCATAATGGCTGGTTTTGTTTTGTAAATGTCAACTATCCATTGTACACTTATCCTTAGAAGACATGCTATTATATAGTACCTTTGAATTTTGGTTTTAAAATGACAAGGAGAAGGATATTCTTTATAACTATGAAAGCACTTTGAGAGATAATTCATGTGAAAAAAAATAAAGTCATGTTGGGATCACTAGTGTTAGACAACTTTGAACTTATTTGACTAGCTTAAAGAATCTAAGGTAGTCCACAGGAGAGGATTACCCTATAACAATGTTTCCCTGAAGAGCACTCAGTGTATTTCCTGAAAACACAGATTCCTGAACCTCAATGCCAAGCCCACGGAATCAGAATTCATCTGATTCCGTGGGCTTGGCATTGGTGACCTGGGCATGTGTATACAGACAGTCCCCTACTCAGGATTTTTTTGACTTTATGATGGTGTGAAAGCAATATGCATTCAATAGAAACCATACTTCATGTACCAACACAGTCATTCTGGTTTTCACTTTCAATACAGTATTCAATAAATTACATGAGATATTCAATACTTTATTATAAAATAGGCTTTGTGTTAGATGATTTTGTCCAACTGTAAGCTAATGTAAGTGTTCTGAGACCTTTTAAGCAGGCAAGGCTCAGCTATGATATTCAGTAGGTTAGGTGTATTAAGTACACTTTTGCCTTACAATATTTTCAATTTATGATGGGTTTATCAGGACACAATCCCATAGTATGTCAAAGAGCATCTGTATTTAATAAGTTCCCCTCGGTGACTGTCAGCAGGGGAGTTTTGGAAATCACCCTATGATAATGATTCTCCATCAGATAAGTACATTAGGATTGTTAGGAAAGCTCTCAGAATATATAAGATGGGGCCACTCTGTCATTTTGCTAGAGGAGAGCAGAACCTACACAAGCATCTTTTGAAAATGCTCACCAAAGGATTCTCACCTTTGCTTTGATGAAGTTATCAGCCCTAAAGGAACATTTAGTATGGATCTGAGGTGTGGAAACAAGGCATGATTTAGCATAGGCTGTTACATCGAAGGAAATGATGGTGCATACTTCTTTCTAGAAATAGCAAAACTTTCAGAACAACCAATATGGCAGGGCTGACACAGCTGGAGGTTTCTAAATGTCCACTTCTGTCACAGACAGGGAGACAGTCTATGAATTATTCAATCAGTTGGTGAGTCGGAAATCACTCATACCATCTGTATTACCCAGGCAGTCTTTTCCCATTTCAGATGGTAAGTTTTGGAGGGTCCTAAAATTTATCAAGTCCATTTATTGCTTTACACAGGCTATTGCATCATCTGCCTAACGGCGGTTCTATTCAGTTACATATACAGAATGGAATTTTCAAATAACTAAAATAATAAAATGCTAAGATGCTGAAGACTGACATTTCAATTTAATTATTAATAAGTACTATAATTTCAAGTTTCAAATTGCTCTTCAGCGAAGCTTTCCTACTCTTACCCCCTTGATTTTTATTTGTATCTTTACAGGTTTTTACATATGTACAAATACAGCAAACTATAGCGTACTACATACATTGTTCAATATCTTGCTTTCTTTTCTATCTAATAGATCTTGGGGATTTTCCATATCAGTACATAGAAAGCTTCCCCATTCTTTTTTAAGAACCAGGAAATCTGATTTTAAACTCAGTTTAGTAAGTTGTGATTTAGACTTTCCATCTCCCTCTGACCAAGAACCACCTGTAAATGTAAGTGTGTATGTGTGCATGTGTGTGTTAGCTGTGTGTTCTTTAAAGACCACCGGGTGTAACAGTTCAAGGTCTCCAAGAAGCAGATTCCAGGATAGAATCAGACACACATGCAGGATAAAGACCACAGGAAGCAGGAGTAGGCGGGAAACCCATGAAAGGAAAGCAGGGAAGGAAGAATTGTGTAGAAAAGGCTCAGACTGCAGTGTAGCCCTTAAAAGGTTTTAGCCAGGTCAGTGGGGAGCACAGGAAATCTCACCCATCAGAGGAGGTCTGTGTTGAGAAGGAATGACCCAGTTCCTGGAATCCCACTGTGCTTGGTTATTGGCTAGAAACAGCTTAGACAGTGTGGCCTCAGCATGAATGCTATTGGAATTCAAAGGTGCAGCAGCTACAGGCTGTTCACCAACCTCTTCTCTCACAGCAAGTTCTCCTGAAGGAAGATCTGAGTGGTGCACATCTATGACCACCACAATCTCCCCTTGCACCGCAGAGATTGTCTTCATATGTATCTGGGGGCAGTTCCTGGGGGCCTTTCTTCCTGAAGGGAAGCTCTGATAAGGGAAGTTAATGGGACAAATAGCAGTCCCTGTTTCTGAAGTTAGCCTTGTGGCTAAAAATGGTTCTCATCTTCTCCCTTTTCTTTACTTCATTCTCCTCACCATCAGCTATCACATAAGTAGGTTCTAGTGGCTTACCTAGTGGTATAACCTAATCCTTCATTTCTGGAAGGTCTGAACCCCTTGTAAGTCATACCTTTCTCAGACCAGGGTTGCCACATGACTGCATCCATGGATACAAGGGATCCATAGAGTCCCAGGAAGCACCTAAATGGATCACCTGGGTCTGCACATATTCTTTTCTGTCCCCGTTATATAAAAGCCTCCTTCTGCTCATCAAAGTCAATCATTCCTGCCAATATGGTGATTCCTCTTCTTACCTGCTGATCCCTGGGCACAATCCCTGGATCTGCCAGGCAGGAGCCATAGTTTGCAGCTCTGCTTTGTCCCCTGGCAAGAGTGCTTCCCCTCTGGGAACCCTGCAGAGTCCAGAGATGCAGCGATAGGAAAGACACTGGATGTGATAATAAGTGAGGTACTATTGCTTCTACCTCTTAGTTCCTAGGCTTCTATGTCCTCCCTATTAGAGATAGTGTCATAGAGAAATCTGATTCTGTGCATATACCACACCCCAAAAAATGCCACTCCATCTTTGCAGATTATTACCAGCAAACTAGAATTATAGCTGTACCTTTAGGAGACCATTCCATTATTCTATGAGGTTAGCCCCTGAAATATTACAGAGGTAAGCAGTAATACAGTGTCTAAGACGAAGCGGACCCCACAATCAGGGCTCGTTGTGGCACCTCCTTCACGGTGAAGTGGGTCCCCTGGTTGGAGTTTATGTGTGAAATCCCACGCTTGTGAATCAGGTATTCTATAAGCCACTGGACAGTGCTGGTACAGGCTGAGGCTCTGTGGGGCGGAAAGGTAAATCCATACCCAGAACGTCTATCCTTAGTAAGGATGAACCACTGGCTCTTCTAGGCGTAGTTAAACCGACCTCAATAAGCAGCAGTCCCTGCTCTTGGGCCCAGGTACAACCTCCATCTCTGCCACTGAGGCAACTAAGCTCATGTGCCCCTTGCTCCAGATCTGGGATGTCTGTTGAGGAAGGCTGACATTAACTGTCTGAGTCCTGTCATCTACTTGGGTTTTCAGTGCCTCTTCCACTTTGCGTCCATTCCCATATGTTCATCCACATGTCTCTAGCCTAGACCTCCATGTTTTCAGTCTTCCAATCCTTCTCTGTCCAGCCTCTGACCAGGCAAGGCTGTTAGCCACTGCTCAGAAATCTATATAAATATTCCCACCTGGGGCCACTTTCCCTTCCACACAAAATACATGACTGGTTCAACATTCACAGTTCTGCCCACTGGAAAGATTTTCCCGGTCTACAGATGTTCAAGACCACTCCTGAGTGTAGATGTAATGCAGCCTCCATTCATTTTCAGCTACATCCACATACTGAGCTCATCCAACCGTAAACCAGATACAGGTTTTTCCTCCCCCTTCAGCTAGTTATTTGAAACCCCAATCTGCTCAGAGAAGTGAACCAGTGGAACCCAGGTGGGGGACATGAGGGTCTGTCCCACACAGCCCTCAAGAAAGGGCAACCTGTTCTTGCAGCTTTTCATGTCCTCTGGTCCCCCTCAGCTTGCTCCTGGGGATCCCAGTCCCAACTCACAATAGATTGCTTCTGGGTCTGTCAAGACTTGAGTCAAGAGGACTCAAGCTCATAATGGGAAATTCTGAATGAACAGGCACTTTTTCCCATGGTCAAGCACTCCTTTACTACCAAGGCCAAGTAACTTTCAAGTAAACTGATTCTCAAAAGATGTAAGATTGCCTGTTGCAGATGATATAGATCCTTGCTTTAGATCCCCATAGACTTGCAACTGTGATTCTTCCACAGGGGCTTGCCATAATCTTCATATATCTTTTCTCACCACTGATACCTCCAACACCATAGGATCTGCCTGATCATATGGCCCAAGAGGCAGGCCTGCTTGCATCACAACCTGAGCCTCTAGAAAAACCCCTTCCTGGTCTGAGCCCTCTCAAAGCTGGTGGCCTCCCTTCTGTGTCACCTAGCACATAAGCTGAAGTAGTGTCTAAGTGTGCATGTGTTGCTTCCAGAACCAAAGAGTAGGCCTACCAGGTGTTCTGCTTCCTTTTTGTAGCAGAGGATGCAAGATGCATCAATTTACCCTTAACTTGGAGGGGTTGTCAGGGGCAGTGGCCTTGATGCAAAACCCACAGGAGATGTGAAGCTGTGGCAGCTGGAGTCTCTTTGCCAAGTACCCTCCAAACTGTAGGTTCTCTTGAAGGGAGATCTGAGCAGTGAGCCTCCACAGCCACTCTTTGGGTGTTCTGATGTCTCTGTAAGCTTTAAAAAGTGCTTGCCACATGAAAATGATGTAAAATGCAAGAGATGACAAAAATGCTAGAGTGGGATGAAGGAAAGGAAGAGGAATTTAAGCTTTATTTGGAATGCAATCAGTATCTGAAGAATGGCCTACAAGGGCTTTGAGGTGTGCATGCTGAGCTGATATGCAGATTGGTACTGCAACTCTTGGCAAAGATACCACATCCCCCCCTTGTCATTCAGTTAGAGGAAAGCCTCTTCTATTATTGGCTATTGTTTCAAATCCCATTCCTGAGCTCTTGGAACCATTCACTCCTCAATTATAATTTACATTTCTTTTACTGTCTAATAATTGATTTCCTTTTTCTTTCCTTCAGCTATGAGTCATTTAGTAGCTACTTACTCCTTTGCTTTCAACAATATTGTGTACCTCCCTTCTTTATGCAACTGCTTTATGAAAAGGTTATCTCATCAATTTTTACAACTTTTAACAACATCTCAATACTGACACTCTTCAAAATGCTTTTAGATTCCCTTGCTATCTCCAAGTCGTGCAATTTCAAATACTGAGTTGCCTTTCAGCCATAGTTTCAGAACAAAGCATTGTGATTTTAAATGTAGGATGAGAGATGAACTCATCGCCATGTCTCCTCGGATGCCTGGGATTTCTTTTTCAGGAAGTCTCTTCTGTTCTTACAATCACAGATTGAAAGAGAGACTTGAAAGAGTGGTAAACCTTCATTCCCTTCATTCCTTCCCTTGGTAGGGTGCCTCTTAATTCAAGAAGATCATTGCATTTTAAATATCTAGAAGGGTATGCCTTTACTATATCCATAAAGTTAAACAACATGCCAATGATTACTGAAAATTGTTTCAACCATAGCAATCCATTAAATCACTCTGTCCTCTGAACTCTCATGATACTTGGCACTTATTGGCTACTTGTAGTTATCTCCCTTGTATTTTTATTATTTTTCTTTTTCATCTCCTGTCTCTTTAGAGATATTTTATATCCTTAAGTGCAAAGGCCGAGCCTTACTTCTCTATGTCTCCATACCTAAGATAGTAACCATGTACACATATATAAGATGAATAAACATATGCACACATATACATACATATACGTACACATTTTGTGGTTTGGTTCAGGCACTACACCTCTAATACAGACCTGCAATCCACTCTGTCTTCAAGTTACCACTCTTTCAAGTCTCCCTTTCATCTGAGGTTACCTTTTTTATTGTTAGAACTTTCCTGAAACCCTCTGTGAGCCTCATCATTGGACATGGATGGTGTCCAGGTCTATGTGGAGCTTTCCCCATTAGGAAGAGGAGGCAGAGGGCCACAAGGGACACATCATGAGAAGAAACCAAAGCATTGCCCTTGAGAGTTAAATAGGCTCAGCTGGTGTTTTTAGATCAGAATTAGACTATTTCTAAATCAGACTCTTGGCTTCTAGGGCAGGATTGCCTAGTTATACAAGATAAGCCAACAAATATCCAGCAATTTTACAAAATTCTGGTACCATAAGGCTAATAGTTGGAAAACAACAGATAGCATAAAGTTAAGGAGACTAGAAAGGGATAAGAAGATGAAAAATACACAGAGAATGACACAGCTGAAGTGGTGGGAGATGAAGAGGGAGAAGAGAAGCATGAATATGGGCATCATAGAAGCCGAGGAGATGAGTGCTCCCAAGTATAAAATTCACTGCTGCCACTAGCAGGATAGGAACTGAGGATATGCCATCATATCTGTCAAACAGAAGGTCCCTAATGGCTAGAAAAGCTTCACTAGACCGGTGAGAACAGAATCCAAATCAAGTAGTACGTAAATTGGAGGCAGGGACATAAAGACCAGAATACACTCTCTCAAGATCTGCAGTTTCAAGAAAAGACATAGAGGACTTAAGGAGATGGTAGACCAGCAAATTAGGACTGTTTTAATATGGAAAACACAAGAGCTTGTTTGTTGGCTGAAAGAGAAGAAATTAAAACATATTTAAAAGAGAGAAGGTTGGGAGGCCAAGACGCGTGGATTGCTTGAGGTCAGGAGTTTGAGACCAGCCTGGCCAACATGGTGAAACCCCGTCTCTACTAAAAATACAAAAATTAGCCAGTTGTGGTGGCACACACCTATCATTCCAGCTACTCAGGAGACTGAGGCAGGAGAATTGCTTGATCCCAGGAGGCAGAGGTTGTGGTGAGCCAAGACTGCACCACTCCACTCCAGCCTGGGCAACACAGCGAGACTCCATCTCAAAAAAGAGAGAAAGAGAAAGACAGAGAGAGAGAGAAGGAACTGACCTAGAATTTGGGGAGGAAAAAGGCTATCTTTTCCTCTTGGAGGCAGGTGAATGGGAAGAGGAAGAAAATGGGAACCTGTGTAAAGTTTTTGAAGAGAGGAAAGGTGCAAGTGTTCCTAGCTCCTTCTTCCTCTGTGAGACAGAAGACAGTGTCCTCTGCTCAGCAGGAGAAAGCTGCAGTGGAGATGGGCTCCAGGATGGTGATAAATATCAGGAATCTGCCTGGGAAAAGTTGTGCTATGTAGCATGGAGGACTTTGATGAGAACCAATGGAGTGTTCAGTGAGAGTGGCAATGAGGGAACGCCGTCAGAGTGGAATTGTAAAATCCCAGTTTGCAATTTTCAGCTGGACCTATACTCTCAAATTCCAGAGAGTTGGCCTTACTGGACCTTACTTGCTGGATCAAAGTCAAGTCCAGGTTATGTCCCAGGCCTGAGTGAATAGTGCAAGTCTCAGAAGGGGATGTTACTGAACAACGGCTGTCAGAGGAAGAAGAAAAATGGGCATTATTTACTTATCAACCTACTTATTTTTAATTTTTGACCTCTCCTACTGAATTGCCTACTGATCATCTCTGGGGTATACTTCTGGATCATTGTCTCCTAAATAAATATATCTTCCCCAGCCCCCATAATTTACTCTCCTTCCTCCTTTAAAAAAAAAAAAATCTAGACAGCAACATTATCATTCACCCAGGCAGCTAATCTAAAAAAATAAGAAATAAAAGTCACCTTTACTGCACCTTGTTGTTCTCCGCCAAGCATTTGAAAGCTCTCAGTGTGTTCTCATCCTCTCTCCAATCAAGAACAGGAATAAAGAACCTCCTCTAAAGTCATACAGACCTGGGTTTGAATCCCACCTCAACCATTTCTACCTTGAATAATTCTGTACCTATGAATGTGCTAAACCTTATTTTCTCCTTCTGTGAAATGGTTGTATGACTAGTACAAATCATCTACAACTATGAGATTTAAATGAATTCATACCTGTAAAAAAAAGCTTAGTATGGTGTCTGTCATACAGTAGTTGCCATAAAAGATTTGAAGACCATTAATTTTGGAATTCTCTTCCTCTTCTGATTTCACACTGCCTGCAAGTTTCTGACCATATTTCTTAATTTTTATATTTATCACGGACAAATTTCTTGAATGTTTGTAAATTCTTTATTGCAAATATTCAATTTTTGATTATTTGATTGTATAAATCAAGATGGTAATACTTTTTGACTTATATATCAAGTGATTTTAATTGTATGTGTTTTTCTACACACTTTGAATCATGGTTTTTAGACAATAAACACCTACAGATTAGCTTTTTGTCATTTGTAAATTTTTTATTAAAAACTCTCAATAATCAGTCGGGGTTTTTTTGTTTTTTTTGTTTTTTCTTTTAGAGATGGGGTCTTCCTATTTTGCCCAGGCTAGTCTCAAACTCTTGGGCTTAAATGATCCTCCCGCCTCAGCCTCCCAAAGTGCTGGGATTACAGGCATGAGCCACCTCGTCCAGCCAATAATTAATCTACTATGTAAATAAAATAAAGTCACCAATAAATTTTTAAGTACACCTTCATTTTTTAAAAGACATCATTAAATTCCAGCAAAACATCCTTACTAATATGTTGTTAACTGGTCATAGTCACACTCAAAATAGCTTACAATATGTTATAAAATTTTTTAGAATGGAAATATATAATAACTAGGTTTTTAACATGGAGGAAAACAAACTATAGGGTAGTTGCTGGCCCCTGGATTTTCATGGCCTCCCCCATTCCACCTGTCAAACCAACATTCACATTCTCTTCTTACTAATCCCTTCTTAAAGCTAAATTCAACTCCCCCTTATCCAGGGCAAAGGTTCAGAGGGAGAGGGAAAATAAGGACATTACTAACCCTGACTATTAAACTGCAACATTATTCCACTGTCTACTATCTGCTATGCCATCACTCTCAGCATCTCTTCCTCTTCCTAGTATTCTCTCCCCGTCTTCTCCAACCGTTACCATTGACCCTGAACACTTACACTAACACATACGTCTTCGTGACTGGGCAAACATTCCATTGTGATGGCAGCTGGTAAATGGAAGCATGGTTTATATGGTTATTTGCCAAAAATTGTTTAGTAATTTACCAAAAATACTTTCTTTCATAAAGAAAGTCAACATCAGAGCTAGGCTAGGATTAAGATTAGTTAAAATTTAATCATACATACCTAGTGGTAAAGTCTCACTTTTAATTAAGGTTCTTTGCAAGGCATCTATTAGGGATAGCCACAGGAAAAGAGTAAGCAATAAATGGCCATGTCTTTTTTCCTCCCCAAATCTTCATATTCAACCCAGATTTGTGTGTACCTCCCACCACAAATGGACTAGATATCCATTACAGAAGCCAGAAACTTGGTTTGTGCTATATGTTCCAGAAAATCCCTCATTTGCATGACAACTAATTAGGAAGAGTAATAAAGAGATAAAGGTTTCCAAAATTTATCCCCTTAAAGAACATATATGGGTCCTAACACACTGGGTGGGTCCAAAAAAAAAAAAAAAAAAAGGCAAAGGGACAAAGCCTACTCTGTGAAGAAGTCTAGTTTAGAAAGAGACTCCCCCATTCAAAATATTGGCTTGAGCAACCACACTTTTTCTCATATCATACAGAACCTCAAAATATATGGGAATGCATCTTTCTACATTAGCTCCTGATTCTGGTGTATCCCATAACAGGGAAATGGAATTATGGCTCAGCCGCAAAGCCCTGGCCCTCAACTTCCCAGCGGCCTAAATCAATCCCCAGTCCAGGACAAGATGCTTCGAGAGATGCATAATTATTTCAGGCCACTAGGGTAAGCACTATTCCTGGCAACTCTGCGGGCAGTGCCATGGATGAGGGCTTCTAATTCTCTTTGGTGATTTGGTTCTGCATAAACTGAGATTTTTCTTTCAGTTTTTCAGCCAGATAAGTAGGAAAGGTCGGCTCTCGTCCTGAGAGAGAGGCAATCAAGGTCAATTTCAGTTCCTTTTCTGTGCAGTTTAGTCTACTTTTTCCCAGGCTGTCTTCCTGACACCTGTCCTTATATCTATATCTGATTATCAAATACTTAGTGAGAGAACCTTTGGCAGCTTCTGATGCTCGCATAGTCACCCAAAGGCCTCTCAGCCTAAGAAATAGCAGGAATACACTTCAAATCAGTTTCCTTGAGAGGCCAAACTAAGACCCTAGGCTGTGAAAGTGGGAGAAGTTTCTCCCGTGGGTATTTTGAGGGTGAGGTGGAGAATAATGCTTTCTCTCACCAGAGGCAATGCTGATCCAACTTGCCTATTACCAAATCTCTAATTTTTGGTTTGGCACTGCAGCCACAATATACTCAGTTATTACCAAATATAGAAAGAGAAAGGCAAATCTTGTTAGTCCCATTCAGAAGATGGTGAAATGGAGGTTTAAAAGTTTAGAAGAGTTGCCTAAAGTGAATTCGACAAAGCAGTGTTGTAGCTAGAAAGTAGACCAGCTGACATCTGTCCCTGGTTTTGTAGGTCACAGTTTCTTTGCAAGTTTAGAGCAGTGCTTTACTTACCATATTCCTCCTTGCAAACTTCTATTTACTTTCTTAAACAGTGGATACCAGTGGAGAGGTGTGCATTCCAGACACTTATACAATGTACACAGACCGAGCCGTCTACCTGTTGGGCACACAGCTCCAGGCTCAAGAATCTCTAAGGCTGTTAAGAAGCACAAACGAGGCACGAGAGGGGGCAGGCTCTAATGTAAAAGGAATATCCTGTACCACTGCAAAGGCCGATTGAAAACATCCTCTTCATCACTATTAATAAAAAACTAACCAATATATTCTGTACTTTTTCAAACTGTACTGCTCACCCTCAATGTCTTCATTAAATAAATGCAAACACGTGTGCTTTGAAACGGGTAGGTGTAAAAGAACACTCTGCACAATTATATCTAGGCTGCCGCAGATTTACATCACATGCATACATATATCTAGGCGATATTAATTCACGATGACAGCTGAGCATGACAAATGCAACAGTACACAAGTTGGAATGCTGAAAACAATGCAACTACAAACCCCATGCAGACAAACACGCATACAATGAGTTTTCCCTCAACACACACGTGGCCGCACTCACAGGAGCTTAACCACATTGAAAAACCCCAAACACAAACACCGGGGGCTCCCGCGCCCGCGAGCGGCCCCCACACAGGCAGCCGCGCCTTCATCTCCAGGCAGGGATTCTCGTGCGTCCCCGGGTACACTCGCCCTCCCACCGGCATCCCACTGCGCGAACACATGCGCGCCAGCCGGTCCCCGCGCGCGCCCGCCTGCCGAGGAAGCGGCGGCTCCCGGGGCTGGGGGCAGGGCCCGGTGGGGCGGGAGCGCCGCGGGGCCGGGCCTCGGCGCCCGGGGAGGGGACGAGGGGCGGGCGCGGGGCGGTGCCCGGCTCACGTGGGCGGGCGGGAGCAGCTGAAGGTCCGCTCGGGAGCCTGGGCTGTCCTCTCGCGCGCGGCGCTGGCCGAGGCGGCGGCGGCGAAGGAGGAGGAGGAGGAGGAAGGCGGCGGTGGCGGCGGCAAAAGAGGAGGGAGGACGGGGGCGGCGTCGGACTGGAGCCGAGCGGCAGCGCGAGCTGCCCAGGGCGCTGTCGTGAGCTCGCCCGCCGGGCCCCCACCCCCGAGCTACACCCTGCCGTGCCCAGCACTGCCCGCGTCCGTGCCCCTGCGGGGAGCGCGCCGGGGCTGCCCCCCGAATGACGGGCGGAAGGTTCGACTTCGACGATGGCGGCACCTACTGCGGCGGCTGGGAGGAGGGCAAGGCGCACGGGCATGGCATCTGCACGGGGCCCAAGGGCCAGGGCGAGTACTCGGGCTCCTGGTCGCACGGCTTCGAGGTGGTCGGAGGCTACACCTGGCCCAGCGGCAACACCTACCAGGGCTACTGGGCGCAGGGCAAGCGGCACGGGCTGGGGGTGGAGACGAAGGGCAAGTGGATGTACCGGGGGGAGTGGTCACATGGTTTCAAGGGGCGCTACGGGGTCCGGCAGAGCCTGTGCACCCCTGCTCGCTACGAGGGTACCTGGAGTAACGGGCTGCAAGACGGGTACGGCGTGGAGACCTACGGGGACGGAGGTGAGCGGCGTAACGGGCGGCTCGGCTGCTCCGCGAGCTGGTGCGGTGGGCTCTGCCCCGGCTGCGGGAAGCGGGGAGGACGCCGGGCGCACGTGTCCGGAAACCCGCCAAAACACCTGGGGGCGCCTCCCACCCCTGCGCCCGCGCCCGCCTTTCCCAGAGAGGGCGCTGGGACCGGACTGGGGCGCGAGGGCTGGATCTGACCCCGTTCTTGGAGCGGGCCGTGTATCCACACTCAGGGGAGCTAGGCGTGAATGTACCTGGCCGGCGCCAGCGCTGCGCTGCCACCGGGAGGGAGCGCCGCCCGGGAGGGTTGGGCTGGAGAGAGGACGCTGTCACTTGAGCCCGTCACATTACGTTCCTGATCCCTCCCTCTCCCGGCCGGGTTTGAAATCGCCACTCCCGTGGAGTTAGAGCGAACACCCTGAGCGGGTGAGGCTGGCGGTCCGTGCTGACCGCTCCCCGGATTGGTTTCACGTGGAGTCGTATTTCGCGTCTGGTCCTCTAGTAGCCTAAAGATAGAAGCCAGAACCCCGTAACTAGGATGTTGGGGAATTGTACCTTATTTGGGGGTGCATTTGGAAACGTCCTAGTTATGGGAGCAGAAAGGCCACCTGATGCAGGTGGAGTTCAGAGTGTGTGAGTTCCTAGTTTTCATTCCGTTTCTTAAAGTATTGGTCTTAAAAGAGTAGCAGTCTTTGCTGACCTGGAGATCTTGGACAAATTACTAGGAAGATATTTTAGAAATGGGTAATGAAGTCTACATTTTAAAAAATACAATTAGCAGGTGTGTTCCTATAGCTGCTAAGTTAGCAGCTACTACTCCTGAGAATGGCAATACTGAAACAATAATTTGCATTATGTGTGACCTAAGCCAGTATTCCTGGCTGTGAACAAAGATCACCTTATTTTAATATTTAACAATATTTGCCAAAGAGATTGTGTATATACCAGGACAGAAGTTCCTCTTTTATTAGGAAAAGTATACATTATTGAAACAGGTGTCAAAACCTGATGAATTTCCTTGTGTAATACGCTGAGAAAGATATTCATGAATAGCTTATGCTTTAGCAAAGTGCATTTCCTGATAAACATACTCATATTTAGTTGAAAAGGGTTGTAGGAGGCGACATCACTTTTTGGAATTAAGCAGCTCAGAGTTGGAGGATATTAAAGGGATGCAATTAAAAGTTTCTCCAGCCCACTGCAACCCCATTTATACCATTGCTTATATAAAAGCTTACACAATTTGTACACTTCACTTAGTCAGAACACTTGGGCCGTGTTTCAAATGCAAAATGGCAGAATGGTAGAACTTGCTAAAAAGGACATCTTTTCATCCTACAGTATAAATTAAGCATATGGTTCTCATGGATTAAAAGAAAAAAACGTTCTCTAATAGTTTTATGTGGGGCTGAGTCCCGAGTTTCACAGTAGTTAATTGGGACCCTTAAATGTTCTGAATGGGCATAAAGTACCTGGTTGACAGCGCTGTAAATATGTCAGTTTGTGACTGGATTTTGTTGGAGGCCCCAGCTCTACTATATAACTAAATTCCATGCTCAAAAGTAGAAGGCAAAATTTATTGTTTTAAATGTGTGCATTATTTTATAATCTTTTAAGAAGGCCAGGGATGGTTCTCTTCAGTTTTGGAAGGTTAAAAATAGTCTCCTTTTAAAGATACTATTCATTAAACACACTTTCTTGGTTTAGAGTATTCATTATACCTAGTAATCAAAATATATATAGCACAGTAGAGGCTGTCTGTGTACATGTCGTAGAAACCCAAATAAGTCTCCAGAATGATTTTATGAATAATCTGCCTTCAGTTTTAAAATAAACTTTTAAAAAAACTTAAAACTTGGCATCATCCTGGGTGGTACTGTGGTTTTCTTCTACCAAAAAAAAAAATCTAATATGCTACAGTTAGGAAGAAAAACCTTAAAAATCACTACTGAATGTCTACTCTATGCTAATGGATTTTCTACTGTCTCATATGTAACTATTTCATTAGAAAGTTCTCAATCATAAAAAGGGAGTCTAAAGCAAGTTTATTGCTGTAACTTATTTCATACAAAGGTTTTGGCCAAAATAGGAATATCACTAAAAAATTAGCTTGTTTTCTGCTGTTCTCACTAAGGAGTTAGCTTGTTTTTGTTTGCACTCTCCCCATCGCCACATGTCCATCCCTGTACACCCTGTATCAGATTCAGGGAAAATCTGATTCCGAGTTTTTTTGTGGTGACATTAAACTGGAGGAGGAAGGAAGCAGTAATTCCATGTGAGACATATCACTTATTTTATTAGTGATGTGTGTATTACGTGTTGCTGAAATAGAAACCCCCTGAATATTAACAATAAGTTAGTATCATACTCATGAAATCCAAGTCTAGGTGCCCAGAATTTTTTGTGCTAATTCTGATCTGTACTTTGTTTTTTCACTTGTCATAAAACGATTGAAAATATCTGGGAAAACACAACGTTTTGTTAACTAGATGCATACTTGCACATACCCATTCGGAGCATATAAACTGAAGTTTGGCATAGTGCAGTGCAAATTTGACTGAAACTCCTAAACTGGATGCCTTCCACTACAAGATTGTGTAGTTAAAATGACTAAATCTAAAAAATTAGCTCCCAAATGAACACAGTTTAAAACTGGTAAAAGTAATTTTTATACTTGTGAAATATGCATCTACATTTTAGGAATCAAGAGGAACTAATTAGAACTTTATTTGAGCAGCAGGGAGAAGTTGGAACCCACCTGCTTCATAAAGAAATAGGCCCTTTTTTATTCTAGGTTCATTGACTAAACTAAACCTATTTTAAATTTCAGATGAACTGCTAACAGTTTGACTGCAAATTGGTTTCTAGCAATTCTGTGGAGGAATTCTTTCATATACTGTGATTTAACAAAATAGGAGAGGAATGTGGCCAATGCTCTTGTCCCCCCCTTCCCTATTTGACAGTTAAGCAGAGACTTAAACTTTCTAATTATTGCTGTTGCCTTAAACAGCTTGGATTTTCAAGCCATACTTTTTTGGAAATTCTAAATACTGTACTAGTCTTATTTTTGGAGATAACAGTTTAAAGAAACTAGCTGTTAATTTTCCATCAGTGTTAAACATTTACCAAGATGGTATGGCTGTGTTTTAAAAGTGCAGATACTTATTGATATCAAACAGCATCTCTGCAAATTGTTCTAGCAAAATTAACTTGTCACTATAGACAAAAGTTAGGAGGATGTGATTATAGCATTCTTTTAACCAACAAAATATTTAAAATAAGGTGGTTTATTTTAGTATCTTCAAGCCAGATTGTGAAACTTTCATCCTAGAATTTAAATTTTACCTGTATAGGCAAAGGAAAAGTCAAAGTCAAAATTTCCTAATAATTCCATTCCCATTCCTGTTAAGATGGCGGTATTTGGAGATGGCCAGTATTCAATAGGAAGCTTCTTAGCCTGAAATGTTTTACATGACTATCTTATCCTCTTGAGTTAATCTTTCAGAGAAAACTGTGGGCCACCCACCTCCTCAGAAGTTCATAGATGTCAAGTTAAGACTTCACATCTACCCAGAATATGACATTTACAGTACCAGACCCACTTAGTATTTCATTGTATATCTACTATTGCCTGTGTCACATATGCCAGAATGAACAAAAAGAGAAGGTAGTCTTGAAATTGGTCAAAACCGTTGACTTGGGAGTCATTATGGTTTTAACTTTTAAGTGCAATGAAATAACCAGTCATTGTTAACACAGTTATATAAAACCACTAGCATTTTTGCTCGGTGTTTTGAAAATGAATATGTGCCATGCAATGGAAATCTGTGCATGGAAATATAAAATGCAAAGTGACTGCAGGGTAGATCTATATAATCAGAAATGGAAAGAGGTCAAGACAGACTAATCATTATTTGTTTTCTATGACATTGTGAATTGTTATGAATAACACAGAAGTAATTACATTTTAAATTTTCCAGATAGCTTCTTTTGAGGGATACTGTAAATTAAAATTTACCCTTAATTAAAGGAAATTGATTTTGAAAAGAAACTTCTAAATTCCCTAATTTAACATTCATTTCCTCCTAAGATTATTTTAAAACCTGTACCAGGTTATTTTTTAATGTCTTTGCTTATTTATTTAGTAGCAAAAAATTCACTACAAATGCTCTAGATGACAGACTATCATGAAAAAGCATAATATTTGTTGACAGAGTCATCTGGTATCAACATTTTAATAGATAGTGTCAAATATACCTTTCCTCTGAGATGAAGTCCAAAATGGTAACAGTAGAAGATTTCATCTGGCCTTACATCAGTTTCTCCAAGAGTAAAGGGTATACTTTTTAGCCACCATAGCTTTTTACCGTCAACATAGTCATCAAACACCCTCCTTCCACAAACACAGACCAGAGGACACGTGAGAATTTTGTGTTCTCATATGAAGTAATTCCTGCCCTCAGGGTGCTTCTAGTCTGTGGTGTGATTCACAATGCAGTGGCAGCTAGGGAAATCCATAGAGGATGCAGAGATTTGGCAAATGATATGGCACAAAGCTTTGGCCTTTTCACTTAGAAGCACAAAAATGTTAAATTACTCATTTTTTTCATAATTCACTGTATTCATAATATATATTGTGGTTGTCGATTCTCTCTTAGCTCAAAAAGGTTCACCCAAATTCAAATGATAATCCTGAATATTCAACAGTTTTCTCTACACTAAAAAAAGAGATGCTGAATGTAGCAGAAAATTTAAGACGTTCATTTGATGACTGTGTCCCAAGTATTCCGATTTAAGCCTGTATACTTCTTGGAATGTTATACTGACATAGACCTAAAAGTCATTTTTTACAGTTTTCCAGCTAAATTAGTAATATTAGAATAAAATTTACAAATAGAATTCATTTCATCTTCTACTGTTTCCTTATCTTCTTCCCAAGAGGAATTTTTGATGCATTAATTTCAGAGGAGAATGTTGTTTCCCAGTGTTCACTTTTTGTATTAGAAAGTAGTGGTTTTCCTCTGAAATACTTGCATAAAATTTTAATGAAAAGCAAAAATTATCTGACTACTAGAAAATTCTGTGCAATGACATTAAAGCCTTACACCCAAAATTACAGGGCGGGGATTCACAAGTGGATGCAAAGTATCCCCCAGGGTTGACTTGGAAATGGGTCAGATTTGACCTTGGGCAGGCCTGCGCCAGTGTGCGCTGGATGGTGCAGGTGACGGTGCAGCTCTGCCCCCGACTCACGGTGCTTTCTTGCGGTCTCTCCAAGGTACCTACCAGGGCCAGTGGGCCGGAGGCATGCGGCATGGCTACGGCGTGCGCCAGAGCGTGCCCTACGGCATGGCCACGGTGATCCGCTCACCGCTGCGTACCTCGCTGGCCTCGCTGCGCAGCGAGCAGAGCAATGGCAGCGTGCTCCACGACGCCGCAGCCGCCGCCGACAGCCCGGCCGGCACCCGCGGCGGTTTCGTGCTCAACTTCCACGCAGACGCTGAGCTAGCGGGCAAGAAGAAGGGCGGCCTCTTCCGGAGGGGCTCCCTTCTTGGAAGCATGAAACTTCGCAAGTCCGAATCCAAGTCTTCCATCTCGAGCAAGCGCAGCTCTGTCCGCAGCGACGCGGCCATGAGCAGAATTAGTTCCAGCGATGCCAACTCCACGATCAGCTTTGGCGATGTAGATTGTGATTTTTGCCCGGTGGAAGACCACGTGGACGCCACCACCACGGAAACCTACATGGGCGAGTGGAAGAACGACAAGCGCAACGGCTTCGGCGTTAGCGAGCGCTCCAATGGCATGAAGTATGAAGGGGAGTGGGCAAATAACAAGAGGCATGGATATGGCTGTACCGTGTTTCCTGACGGCTCCAAAGAAGAGGGAAAATACAAAAATAATATTCTGGTCCGTGGGATAAGGAAGCAGCTTATACCAATAAGACATACAAAAACTAGGGAGAAGGTGGACAGAGCAATTGAAGGCGCCCAAAGGGCAGCTGCCATGGCCAGAACCAAAGTGGAAATAGCAAATTCAAGGTAAGTAAATGCAGAGTGGTTGGTTTTGCTGGGTTGGTCAGAACAATGGAGTATCAAATATTATGTTTGTCTATCTGCCAGTGACATCGCTAAATGCTTTCTACAACTGCTAAAAAATCAAAGGTGAAAAATGATTACACTCAGTAGAATCAAAGTCAGAAATGTACCTGTACTGTTCTGAAACTTCCCATCATCAAAAAATGTCGAAGGCACTTTGAGCTCCCCTTCCTGTTCTAAATTACTTCCCTCATATTTAACAGCGTGAGGGAGTTCACTGAGACCCTGTGCTCATCTTCCTGAGCCCGGAAAGTTGCTGTTTTCTTTTCTATTTTTTGTAAGAAGACCTCTGAAATGCTGCCATAGCAAGCATTGTGTTTTGTGTACCAAAAGAAAATAGCAATCCACGTAGAAACATACTTAGTATAGATGTGTACCTTTATTCTGATATTTACATCGGAGGTATGTACACTTAGCCTAGCTTATACAATTCAGATTCTGTTTATGAAGTCTTATAGGTAAAATTGGTTTTGAGACAGCCACCAAAATCTACATATGGCAAAAGTGGAAAATAACATGACAAAATCTGGCATGCATTGTTAAAAACAACAGCTACATGGGAAAGGCAAAGAGACCTACAAGAATCGCCACATTCTATGCAGAAGAGATTAGGTCACTGGTGTATTAAAAGGAAAGGGGTGGAGGGAACCTGACATGGACAGATGGGACTCTCAATGTGCCAAGGTTGGAAGAAAGAAGAGCAGTAGAGAAGGGCTGGAGTGAGTAGGAGAAAACCGGTGAATAATAGATTGACAAGTGGGGTGTATGTGTGGGCACAGAAGGACTACGTGCTTGAAGTTTTACCATTAATAGCTGGTTTCAGGGATCCAGCAAGAGGGATGGGAAAATCTACTGGGAATAAAGTTCTATTAGGGAAGGATATCATAGGTGAGACAAAAAGAAAAAGGTGTGGTAATAAATGGAAATTTTTATTTTTAGTCTTATTTAAGTGAGTACTGACTAGCCACAGCTTTGTAAGACTTGAAGCATAAATGTAGCATAGAATATTAAAAATCCTGTTTCTGCTTCAATAACACTCTTCCACAGAAGTAAACGCCCTTTTGAAACCACAAAATGTTAGCATGTCTTCAGGTTTTTGTTATTGGCATTGAATTAATGAACCTCCCTTTTTTTTGATGGAGCCATATGAAATTTCCAATGTTCAAATTTTTTAATGTACAAAAAAAAATGGTGACATCATATGGTTCAACTTAGTACTTCTAGAGTTCTTTTTTTTTTTTTAATGCCCCTACTTAAAAAATAAGTAGGGCTACCACTAAATAAGGTTGCATATTTTGCATTACTTTTAGATATATATTATATATTAAAAGTCTTCAAGGTTTTCACCTTTATCCCAAACTAATTTCATTTCAAAGCTATTATTTTTTGTTGATCAGCACAAACTTTAATGAAGGGTCTCTCTCTCTCCTGTCTTCTCTACCAGGCATCTTTTACTTCAGATCACAGTTTTGGATCTACTTTGCTTTTCAGTTTGCTTATAGATCAGATACTCAGCACGTCTAATCTTGCTGGCTTACTTTTAGACCTAGTGATAAACATTTGTTAGGCCTTAACCTCTAATTTTAAATGCACACTTGGATTCTTCCATGTTTTCTTGTTACAACTTAGTGACACGCTAAAGTCAGATCAGTCTTGGGAGGTGAAAAATGAACCTGTGCAGAACACTTTAACAAACGACTTATCATTAGTTTCCATTGGAGGAGTTTGTATAACAGAAAGCGACTGGCAATGCAGAGATGATCTCTGATTATGCTAGTATCATAAAACCCTCACCCAAGTCCTAGCCATGTTCTCTCTGTTGCAAGTCTTTTGGGGGTAGTATTATTTCATTTGGGAATACTGTATTATATAGTTATAATCAAGAGATCTTTAGTTTAAGACCTTATACTTTTAGCCAGTTAGTTACTTCATAGTTACTTAGCTATGTTTAAAATGCTTAATTCATTATGCAAATGAAAGAAGTCAGTCACAGAAAAACAAATACTGCATGATCTCACTTAATCAAATACTGCAATGACCTGACTTGATCTAAAATGGTCAAACTCATAGAAACGTAGAGTAAAATGGTGGTCGCCAGGGACTGTAGGGTGGGGAAAATGGAGGGTTGCTGTTCAACAGATACAAAGTTTCAGTTACTCAAGATGAGTACATTCTATAGATCTGCACTACAACATTGTGCCTATAGTTAACAATACTGCATTTTGCATTTAAGAATTTGTCAAGGTCAGGTGCTATGGTACATGCCTGTAATACTAGCACTTTGGTATGCTGAGGCAGAAGGATCTCTTGAGCCCAGGAGTTCAAGACCAATCTCTGCAACATAGTGAGACCCCCGTCTCTACAAAAAATAAGAAAATTAGCCAGACACGGTGGCGCACACCTGTCCTAGTTACTTGGGAGACTGAGGTGAGAGGATGGCTTGAGCCCCAGAGGTCGAGACTGTAGTGAGCTGTGATTGTGCCACTGCACTCCAGCTTGAGTGTCACAGCAAGACCCTGTCTCAAAAAAAAAACAGAAAAAGAATTTGTTAAGAAGGTAGGTCTCATGTTAAGTGTTCTTAGAACAATAAATAAAATACTGTTCGGATGACACAATCAACAAATTAAAAATAAATATATTCAGTTAACCTTCTATATTTTACTTACCTTCACTGTTTTAGTCCTTTTCCCAGATTCCTTGCTATTATGTAATGAATACTTCCGATTACAGCTTTGTAACTTGTTTTTGGAGAAAGCAGTTAAAGGAATGACATTCCCCTTATAATAGCTCTGATTTTAGAGTTCTACAGTCTTTTAAAACCCTTAAAAATTATTCACAATAGCAAAGACTTGGAACCAACCCAAATGTCCAACAATGATAGACTGGATTAAGAAAATGTGGCACATATACACCATGGAATACTATGCAGCCATAAAAAATGATGAGTTCATGTCCTTTGTAGGGACATGGATGAAATTGGAACTCATCATTCTCAGTAAACTTTCCCAAGGACAAAAAACCAAACACCGCATGTTCTCACTAATAGATGGGAATTGAACAATGAGAATACATGGACACAGGAAAGGGAACATCACACTGTGGGGACTGTTGTGGGGTGGGGGGAGTGGGGAGGGATAGCACTGGGAGATATACCTAATGCTGGATGACGGGATGATGGGTGCAGCACACCAGCATGGCACATGTATATGTATGTAACTAACCTGCACATTGTGTACATATACCCTAAAACTTAAAGTATAATAATAATAAAATAAAAATTTTTTTAAAAGCCTTAAAAATAAGAAAAGATTCTTTTAAGATTTGCTGCCTGGGAGATAGGACTTTTGGCTACATTATTGTCATTAACCATGGCTCTTTCTAATGCCAGAATATCTACACAATATCTGTAGAGAACATCTATCTGACCCCTCTATGGTTGCTGTTATCAATGTTTTTGTTTGTAAAACTACTGAAAATTTAAGAACATAAGATGACACTCTTCCCACCTAGCCCAGTGCAGACAGAAGAAAAACTAGAAACTAAGTCTCTTGGTAGCTGCTGCTGTTGAAGTCACTAGTTCATCATTAGCAACAAAAGGAGATGATCAATGAATAGTTATCAACTATTTAGTTTGTCCACCCAGGTAGTGTAAATCACTATTCTCACAACATAGTGAGACCCTGTCTCTACAAAAAATGAGAAAATTAGCCGGGTGTGGTGGCATACGCCTGTAGTCCCAGCTACTCAGGAGACTGAGGTAGAAGGATGGCTTGGTAGAGAAGACTGAAGGCCCCCAATTTCAGATCTGGAAAGGCCAAGAGAGAGCATCTCGTCCAAGCCCCTCACATTCAGAGGCAGGGACTGAGGCTCTACCCAAGATCACAACACTGTCCCTGTAATGTTTTCATTCCATTTATGTTATTTCTTATGCTTTAGAGACTTTTATTTGTTATTTAAGTCCCCGGGAAATGGACGCACCCTTGTACCATCATCCTATTTTATCTTGAAGCAAAGGTTTAAGTTGGCTCTAGGAAAACAATTATATTCTCCAATAATGTCTCCAGGAGACACACAACAAACTGTCTTTGGCCCAAAGATTCATGAAAGTATGGTGGATCTGTGGACCTTTGCTTTGCTTCTCTGAAGAGGGAGTTGTGTTGCTCCCCAGTAAACACATACAGGAGGCTTGTTTCAGAAGGCTTATTATGGGCCCCTGTATAATTCCGACAGATCAAGGACTGTGGGGATGACATAACAGTAGATAGTAGATATCACATCGTAGATATAGAGTTAATAGATTCTAGCAGGTTAACACTTAGCGTCAAGACCATAAGGGATACTTATAATTTGCTGACTCCTGGAACTTATTTTTAGGCCTCTGCTCTGCTCCAAAAGGTACTGTGTTTATAAGATTTACAAAATTTTATTTCCCTTTTGTCTTGGTCCTGAGGGTACAAATCACCATCTGGGATTGAGAAAGGGTCTCAACCTTTTTTTTTTTTTTAAGAAATGTTCAAAAGGTGGAAGAGCAACTCTAAATATCTCAAGAAATGAGTGTACCTAGAAGCTACTGAGACTGCTCCATGCTAGTAGCTGACATACCACCTCTAGTTCTGGATCCCAACTGCTCTGCTCTTAGATGAAGATGCTACTCTGAGACATAGCTACTAGAACTGAGGAGAGTGGAGCCAGTACCTAAGCCCAGGCTCCACGGTCTTTCCTTTGTCAGTGTGTACCCTTGATGGTAACTTGGCCAACCAGAACCTTTTGAGTCACTGGAGTGCTGTTTTAGAGCCCTAAACTATAACTAGAGCCTTATAACTTAGAATTGGATCCCCCAATATGCTGAATTTACTTTCTAGAAAATATAATAAGCAGAATCTGTTTTGGTAGAGGAGACAGAAAGCCCCCAATTTCAGATCTGGAAAGGGCAAGAGAGAATATCTGGTCCAAGCCCCCCACATTCAGTGGCAGGGACTGAGGCTCTGCCCAAGATCATCCCACCGTTCCTGTTGTTTGCATTCTATTTCTTAGGCATTCAGTTTTCATTCCCTTAGCTTTTGCCTCCTTAATTCCTTCAGCTGTTCCTGTCATTTTAACTATATTTCTCATTTCGTCAATTTTTACTCCATCGACTCTTGTCTCCAATAATTCCTTAAATGAGGTGTTCAAAGATGTCACTACTCCTTGAGAAAAATATTTAAAGAAAGAATCTTAAGGCATTTGGTTGAGAAAGCAAATAAGAAGTGACCCTTAGAAAGCCCCACTTCTGTGGAAATGAACAGATCACTTAGGAAGAGGTGTGGACAGAAGCAGAGCTTGGTGTGATCTGAATATTAGAAGAAATAATTATCTTGCAAGAAGATAGAAGATGTAGGAGGGGTGGGAGAGAGCTGGCCTCACGCGACTGAGAACCACAAGCCTTTGCTTGTATTGACTTTGTTATATCAGGCAGATAAGAAGAAATACTATAAAGTGAGGAGATTAGCAAGTTAGTAGGTAACTGTTCCGTTTTGTAGACTCTGGCTAACTGACCAGCCTCACTTAAGCTAGTGAAGCTCATTGGTACACAGCTGGGCAGGCTCCCCGTACTACCAGGAAGTGTCAGTGATGGGGATAGGTGGCCAGTCGCATGGGACTATGCTGCTCCTTTTGCCAACCTCTCCCTGACCATTACTGGCACTTCAGGTGATGATCAGGGCACCTAGACATGTAATCTTAGGAGGGAGTCTCTTCTGCTCCCTGTTCAGCTCAGAACTAAGGTTGGATGCCATGTTTGCCAATTTTGGACTCAAATATAAAAACAATACATACTTTTCCTGTAGGACTTTAAAAAACCATTCCTCATACTTTTGTATAAAAAAGGATATATTGCATTTTCATGCAGATCTCCCCTCCTCCCCCATACTCAGAATGGTTCAACCATGCCAGCTTGCTTTCTGTTGGAAAGAAGCTCTCAGCCCCTGTCCCTGCTCCCTCTGGCTGGCTCCTCAGCCAGACCCTCAGGCTGCTGGGTCCTCACTCTGCTTTAAGCCTAGGTTCCTTCATAGTGGAAGTTTTCCTCAACCCCGCTTCTCTCAGCCCACTTCTAGTCTAAAATCTCCCCATTAGTCTAAATTGATATTTAATTTCACAATATTTGTTGAATATCCCTCACCCCAACTAGATTGGGAAGGATGGGCTGACTCTGAAGTCAGCTTTGCTCACTTTTGTACACCCAGCAGTGAGCTTAGATCAAGGCACATTAGTAAGTGCTCTAGTAAATATTTGGTGAATGAATTAATTAAATTCTCACAACTTAGGGAATTACCACTGCCAGTGCTCCTAATTTTGTTTTGCTGGGCAAAACCACATTTTAAGGATGGAAACTTAGCTCTCATAATTCATGCTATAATCTAACAATAGTCAAGGAGTGCAGAAAATGTCAAAGTGTGTGCTACGGGTAACTTTTTCCTTAATTAGGTCAACATTGTTACAGGACATAACCAGGGAACAAGAGCATCAGGTTGAGCCAAACTGTTACTTCCATTCTTCATAAGTATTGAGCTGGTCAGTGATACATGTGAGAGATTCCCTTCCAGATGTGGAAACTCCAGGAAGTCAGCTTATCCTAACTGTGATAACATTGGCTTAGCTTCTGTATTTTACAGCACCAAAACATGTAAGATACCAGAATGTGGGAGCTTATTATTAATTTTTTTGGAAAGTTTTTCTTGTTTGGAGGTCATTTTACTTAGACTCAAAGAATATCATTTAATTTAACACATAAAGTTGGCTGGGATAGAACAGTTATTCACAAGATCACTTGACTTGATTCACATTTTACTCATAAGTAATTAAAACCTAAAGTCAACTATGAGTCAATGCACATTATGGATCCAAATTAAACTGACTATTACCAATATCAGAAAAAAAAGCCTATTCTCTGCTAAGTTATTATAAAGGGCCAGGACTTTGAAATTCTTAAATTATTCTCAACAAAGGGATCTTTTGCAAGTCAAAGCTGTTTATAAGCTATCTTTATGTCTGTACTGTAATGACAGTGGTTGTATTATATTTTTAAACAAAGTTTAGATCACCTTTTCTACGGATTTTTTTTTCTTCTGGTGCTCTGGTTAATTTTCAGTAATTAGCACAAGTGATTTTAACGGGAAGGGGAAATCCTTCTGATGCCTTCTGAGTCATTTTAATGAATAGATTGTTAAATAGTTAAAGAAATTTTAGGACAAAATCACCTAAAATGTGGGCATTTATTGCTAAGGAAAGCATTAGTTATTTTCTTTAGTTCTGCTACCTGTGTTCTTCCATATCTGCACCTTGGCTGCCTGTCACTCTTTGCAACTGTTGTAACCAGTGCTTCTAGGGCAAATTCCAGATGCTTGGTTGAAATACCCAGACTCTGAGGTTCAGAAAAGTTATGGTGAACAGGGAGCAATTATTACCTTACCCTTCATAGCAGGGTTGTTTTGAGAATTGAATGGGAGAGTAGGTATCACGGGTCTTTGTAAACTATAAACCACACATAGCAGTTGTTATTTAGGAAAATGTTGCAATCCTAGAAGTACCATTTTCACAAGTGAAAGTTGATAGAAGACCAAGAAGCCAAACTGGGATGTAGGTAAAGATGAAGTGAGGAAGGAAACAGGAAGGGAAGGAAGGATTGGGAAGCAGGAATGGGGATACCCAAAGGAAGAGAGTTAAATCTACAGAGCTTGACCACCTGTGTGCAGATGTGAGCATGTATCAAAACTTAGCCCATTTCCAGCACCAGATCTGTGTGAAGTTAGCAGGCAATTTTATTTTTTTAAGACTGAAAAGTGAGCAAGGAAATGGCATATGCATTTATATCAAGTTATGCCCCAGGTACTATTCTGAAGATAACGTAGGATAATAAAGTTCTTACCTTTATATTAAGTATGTTAGTGTAGGCCGGGCATGGTGACTCACATCCCTAATCCCAGCACTTTGGGAGGCCGAGGCGGGCGGATCCCTTGAGGTCAGGAGTTCGAGACCAGCCTGGCCAACATGGTGAAACCCCATCTCTACTAAAATTACAAAAATTAGCCAGGCATCGTGGCGGGCACCTGTAATCCCAGCTACTCGGGAGGCTGAGGCAGGAATCGCTTGAACCTGGGAGGCAGAGGTTGCAGTGAGCAGAGATCATGCCATTGCACTCCAGCCTAAGCGACAGAGCGACGTCTCCAAGAAAAAAAAAAAAAAGTTAGTATAGATCACCATCATCCTTTTATACGTTATCCTTTTGTTGTACTTTATACTTTATATTGTTATCCTCTGAACTTCAGAGTCTGGAATTTGTCAGAAGTCAAACAAACTTCTGGAATTTGCTCCTAGAAGAATATATAGTTTTCAAATACATTTCTCTTCTTTATCAAAGAATGTCCATTTCCCATGGGAGAAAGCGGGGGTGCCTAGTCTAACTTCGTCACATTTTTTCTGGGCTCTTTAAAGAAAGACATGATTGTCCATATCAAGGGGCCCAGGAGCAATCATTGAGAATTCTCTCTGTGTGCATGCGCTGAGGGAACAGCTGAAACTGGAAAGATGACCTAGGTGCCAGCTCTGTCCTGCCCCTACCTCCAAGCAAAGGGTTAGGCTTGGATGTAATAGCACTGATAGGTGTGACTTGGGAGCACAGAGAAACTCCTCTGGCCAGCTCCTGGCCTTCAGCTCTGATGTCATATCACTCACCACGCAACGGGTCATTACGCATAACATGGGAACACTTTGTGTTATGACAGCCTTGTAAAACCTCCTTAGGATATCTCGTTTCTAAAGATCTTTCTTTAAAAACAAACAAACAAACAAACAAAAACTCTTTCTCCAGCCCTCCCAAGTCCAGGCCCATTCAGACACTCGGAGGCATTGAGATGGACATGTGTTTTCGTGACTAACAAGTAGGTTCAAGAGAATACAAATATAATGAAAATTAGTCTTAGGCCATCATAAATGGGAAGGTCACACAGTTCTCCAGACTTTCAAGCCATTAAGAACATGGTTTTAAAAACTTGAATTGTGTAGGCATGGACTTCCATTTTGATTAAACAGGGAGGGCAAGGAGAAGAGACTGTATAGGGTATGAATGGGATATGAGACAACATTCAGTTCTGCAGAGATCTACTTAGTAAAAGCTGGCACTGAAGACTGGAAGGGAAAACTGAAATTCCAGGATGATGATAAGCCAGGTTGTGGGGACACATGTTGACCCTGTTTTAACTGTAGAAGCCTGAGCTTGCTTAAATAGTACAAACTTCAACAGATTCCAGCTCATTTAGCCCTGAAATATGACCCTTTCTCAATAGTACACATATGAAGAATTAAAGTAGCAATTTCTAATGCATCATTTGTAATGAAAACCACCCTACTCCTATGTTTTCTGGAAAGCCCCAAAAATGGGATTGCATTCATATTTTATCCTGTATGCTTTGTATGAGTTTCAGCTTTGACCTGGAGAAACTCTGTTTTTAAGCAAGTGGCAGAGTTCTGCCTGCATGCTGCCATAGCTGGTAGGCTTCTCCAAGCAGCAGCTGCCAGGCAGCCGAAGCACCCTGCTCGCAACTTTCCATTATGGATTAAGCTGACTCTGCCAATCTCACTTTACTCAAGACACCAAACTGGACGCTTGCAAGACTAGTGCCTTGCAAATCTTTGAGATGCTTTTCTTATTATAGATGAAATATGAACATTGTGTTTAGGAACAGGATCCAACAAATGCCAAAGGTATTTATGTAAGTCATTCAGCTTTAGTACAACAGTCTCTTGAGAATAAAGTCAAATCAGCTTTTAATAATTTCACCTTTCTGTTTTAGTTGCTGTTTCACATTTGTTTTTATAATATGCTAAATTCAAAATAAGCTGCTTTCTCAAAAATTTAATTAATATGTAAGGAATCAAGATTGGCTCCCAAATAGTACAACTCTTTGAAGTCAATCTTCTTAGGACTTCCATGTGGGCCAAAAGAAAGTTATTTAAGCCAAGTAAAATACATTAATTCACTTTCTATCACTTTTAATGCAATAGAGTGTCAGAAATTAACAAACAATTTTATTATTTTTTGTTAATTTTTAAACTTAAATATGGTAAAAATTTTGGTGACTTTTACTATATTGAATCAATAGAATTTCGATCTCAGTTGCTTGGTCTAGAAATCCCTATCAATGCCATTTTTTAAATTGGTGTGGGAGCTTTTTTGAATTATTATTTCAAGATTTCAAACCTTCCATCCATTAGGGAAGCATTTGAGATACATGTAGGGAACATGTTTTGACATGTTGAGATAACCCATGGAAGCCAGCAATTTAGAGTTCAAGGGTAAGAATGGAAGAGCCTCAGATGATGGGGCTTACTGCCCCCTCATTTCACCCACCAGCCCCAGACACTTGTTCCCCATCCCGCTTCCTGCTCAGCCAAATGATTTGAAAATCAGTTGAACTGTGGACTAATAGATTACTTTGTAAAGACTCAAATGCCCTGGAAGGGGTGATGGTAGCCCAGGCCCATTTTATAAGCTTCAGTTCTTAATGAAATACCAACTTTAATCATTCTTAGTTACATTAATCCATTACATACAATGGAAATGTAAAATTATGATTAAGACCTAATCCTTTTCATCATGGAGTCTGGTTAGGACAGATGAAAAAGCAGTTATTACCCATTGGATTATCAGCACCTTGCTTAGGTAACGCATAGGAAGGGGTTGATCATAGCCTGGGGCTGGAGGCAGGTGTCTGCAGGCTGCATCCAGAGTGAGAACCAAAGGATGTGTGGGTGTTTTCCAGAAGATAGAGGTGGGTGCAAAGGACAGTGGACCATGTGTATTTGGGGTCTGATAAAATGTACATTGTGGTTGGGAAAGAGTGCTAGGTGTAGGGTGTTGAGAGATGAGGAAGGTCTCTTGAACCTATAAGAGGGAGTTTGGACATTATCCCAAGGATAGGGGAAGGCTATTGATAGGTGTTAGGCAGAATTACATCATCATCTTTAGAAAGATCACTCTGGCTGCAGGTGGTATAGGGAATGGGGACAGTAAGGGGCAGTGAAACTGGAGACAGATTAAATAGTCACAGGCTGGGCACAGTGGCTCACGTCTTTAATCCCAGCACTTTGGGAGGCTGAGGCAGGAGGATCACTTGAGCCCAGGAGTTTGAGGCTGCAGTGAGCTATGATCACGCCACTGCATTCCATCTTGGGTGACAGAGCAAGACCCTGTCTCTAAAAATAAAAAAATAGTTATCTGCTAACTAGTGATCTAAGTGATAGCCTATGTGTTGGGCTAAGCTGTGGCAGTGGGATGGAAAGAAGCAAATGATTGAATGAGAGCCTCCCAAGCAGAGTCACTAGGACCTGTGGCTGGTTGAGTTAAGCATGGTAAGCCTAGAAAAGGAGTCATCAGAGTGGCTCCAAGTTCCTGGCTTAGCCAACTAATGGATGGTGGTACTGTTTACTCAGAAGGATACCGGACAGGAAGGGACAGATTTAGGGAGGAAGATAAGTTTGGATTTTTGGCTTCTTGAATTTCAAGATGCTAGCCCAAAAGATAATGGGGGAAGATGTATCTGGAACTCAGAGATTTGAGCTGTGCTTGCAGAGCTTGGAGCCAAACCCTGGGAAAGACTTACGGGACATGCAGAGAAAGAGGAAATCCTTGTACGTAATACTAGACACAGCTCTTTTTAAGAAGTACAAGTAAAGCAGTTCTCACATTAAGTGACTAGGAATTTGTTGCCTTATGACAATGCAATTCAGGTATCTGAATTTCTATTCTTGAATTTGTGAAGTTATGCTTTCTAAGGTTTGTGCTCAAGGGACCTACCCAGTGAGCAAGCTCTGTTGGACTGTTTTTTTTTTTTTCTTTTCTTGGCAACCTACTGGAACAAAATATCACTCTCACAAATTATTATGCTAAAGAAACATCATTTGGCAAACATTTATTTAGTGCCAGCTCTGTCCAAATATGGCACTAGGCCCTGGGAATACAGAGATGAATAAGAAACAAAACCTGTCATTAAAAGCAAATACCCTACCAGGTTCACAGTACCTTTGTGCAACTGGCAGGTGCTATGGGGCTGCAGGTTGGAGGGACCCACTGAGAGGCACCTATGACCCATCCTGGGTGAGCTCGTCACAGACACTTTCCTGGAGCTCTTTGCACCAGCAACACTCCTTGCCTGAATGCCTTCTCCCATGTCCCCCTCCTTGCCTAAGCCCTGTCAGTCCTTAGCGATTACACTCAAGGTCCATAGCAGGCATGGACTGCATTAAGAAACAAAATGTCTCTTCCAATAATTAATTGTATACCTGATAACAGGAATGCTATCAATAGAGCATAGAAAATATATGTACAAATTTTATAATGCAAAAGGGAAAATTACTAGTGGTTTCTTTAAAAAGTTTAAAAATTATTTCTACATAGAGTCCATAAGATACAATTTTGGGTGGTAGCAGGATCTTATTAGCAGTATTTGTGTACAGAAACATTAAAGTTAGCAATTTGCAGTAAATGAATGTTTTGGCAGTGTTTCCAGATAAGGAAACAATGTAGATGCTGCTAGGTTTCCCTAAGGAAACAACGTAGATGCTGCTAGGTTTCCCCTAAGTGTGTTATGCACTGGTGCACATTGTTCTCTTCTTGTGGTCTGAGGTTAGTAATTTGGGTGATACCTTTTGGCTACACACAAAAAGACCCAACAGGTCTTGAGTGGTTACCTGCTGTGTGAATTTGACATCTGTCATCTCCTCTCATCCCCATGGCAACCCTGTGAGTTGGTAGGAAACTGAGGCATAGGAAATTCACATGGCAAGCACACGGCAGCGTCAGAGCCCCAAGCCCTTCCCCTCCACTGGGTTTTGAGAATTGGGATAGGAATTTTTTTTGAACCCATATACCCTCCTTAGGCTCATAAAAGAAGATCTGTCTGGGAACAGTATTATTTAGTCATAGACTTCATCTGGCCACTGTTTCATTTAACAGACATTGTTCATTCAACAGCCACAGATCTTGTGAGCCAAACAATCATAAAAAGATAAGGTCAGTATAACATGGTAAATTCTAAGGAAAAAACTACGACAGTGCAAAAGAGGGAAGAACACTGAGGGCATATGGGGCTTACAGGGATGAGGCTGAGCCTGTGCAGGTGAAGAATGAGTGGAAGTTAGGGAGCAAACAGTGGCCAGTGTTGCATATTGGAGGAAGATCCTGAGCAAAGGTGGAGTGGAATGAAAGTGTACAGTGTGAGTTCCTGCAAGCAGTTGGATAGTGGAAGAACGCTTTCTCCAGGAGCGATCTGTCCACCCACTGCAGCAGATCACAAGGGGTGCTTAAAATTCTCTAGTCCTTCACCCAGTACTGAATTAATGTTTCTTTGCATAAGGTCCAGAAACTTGCATTTATTACAAACTTCTCAGGTTATTCTTGGGCACACTAAAATTTGGAAAGTGCATCGGGGGGATATGATAAGAAACAAAATTCCCAAGGTTTGGGAGCTGCATTTTCTGCTTTTGGCTTTGGGGAGTCTTCAAAGGCATTTGAGAAGGGAGCCATCTGCCTTTGAATGGATGGTCTGCCTGCTTCATGGAGAAAGAATTTAAGTTGGGCCAGGACTGGAGGCCTGGTCTGTGGAGGAGGTGATAAAAGACCCTGCTTGAGGGCAGGGGTGGCAGAGACACAAGGGATAAAATTAGCAGGACTTGATGGACTGCAAGTAGTGGGTTAGGAACAGAGGCAAGTCTGAGATGTTGTGTGGATGATACTCTAATACCCCTATTAAGGTTAATGAAAACGGTTCATTCATTCCCAGTATATGGGTGATAAATTATTCAATTAGAAAATGTAGTGATTCATTCCCGGTATACGGCTGGTTGGAGAAATGGGAGCGGGGGGCAGTAAGGCTCCATCATTCATATGAAACAAGTACATATGAAACAAGTAATCTTTCTGGGTCTCTCTTTCTTATCAATGAAACAGGGGTGAGGAAGTGGAAAACTTGACCAGATTGTCACAGAAAACCTGAGTTTGGATCTCTACTCTTTTGTGAATTCCTCTCCTTTCACCTGTTTTTGAACCTGACTTCACATAACAATACCAATGCTTCTTATAGAAATTATTCAGTTAGTCAATGTAGTGAGACAACATTGACATTTTACTTTTCCAACTCCAGATTTTTCCTCAATCAGAAGATGGTATAAAAGGGAAAATGTCGTCCTGTATACTTCGGAACAAGATTATAGTTAGGACCCTCTAACCAAAATTAAAACCATTTTGAAGTACCAGTAAACATTCCACGCACACAACTCACTTACCAGTTTCTTGTTTATATCAGAAGTATTATCAATACTTACACACTTAGTACTGTGCTAGATGTGAATGGAGGAAAAAGCGTGGGCCTGACCCCCTCCGCCCCCCACAACGCACACACAAGCTTAGAGTCAATTAGAGAAAATGCATGTACATGGGAGGTAGTTAAAAAAATAACACGAAGCAATTCAGTCAGTCCCGTATTTGTTTATTAGTGCTCTGCCACATTCCATGAAGGTTTCATAGTTTATATAAACGTCAAAATGGCTAGTCTTCTAGGAATTACAAAGGAGTGGATTGACTTGTTTATAAAGCAGTTCCAAAGACTTTTTACTTGGCCTATAGCCTAGTGATATTTTGTTTTTGTTTTTGTTTTTTTTTCATGGTACTGTGTGAATTTGACAGTAAAAGCATTTTGAAAAATTATTCTAACTCTTCTCTAGATCAGAGTAACTTTCAGCCCATTGTTGGAACTATGAAAATGTGATTCTAGAGTAAGTAGTCACTAATGTTTAATTCCGTAAGTGAAAACGAGGGCGAGAAGAACATATTGAAGGTTTTCTTTTCTTTTTTTCTTTAAACTTTTTAGTAATGAATCACTTTTGTGGTGTTAAAGTTCAGCTACAAAACTTTATTGTTTAAAAGTTTTCTTTAAATTACAGTTGCTATATTTGTAACAGTTACAGATGTGCCACTGTATTCAGCACCCAATGACAACATGTTAAAGATACTTCAAGGGAAATAGAAGGCATACACCAACAAAGGGAAAAAACAAAACAAGCCTCAGACAGGCACCCCGCTCCCCATAAACAGTGTCTATGTAAATATGCATATGTGGCTGTGGTTAAAAGAAAAACTTTAGCCAAATTTAACAGAGTTTAATTGAGCAAAAAACAATTCGCACATCAGGCAGCCACCCGAGCCAGAGTGGGTACAGAGATTCCAGTGCAGCTGCGTAGTTGAAGAAGGGTTATAGACAGAAGAAGGAAAGTGAGGTACAGAAACAGCCGATTGGCTACAGCTTGTCATTTGCCTTATTTGAACACGGCTCGAATCGTTGACCCCCTTTGATTGGCCCAAAACTCGGTGATTGACACAAGAGTAAGCTACAATCTGTATACAACTCCATTTAGGTTATAGTTCGTGATGTGCAGAGAAACCTTTTAGGCTGAATTTGAAATATGTAAGGAGGCAGCTTTAGGCTAAACTTAACACCCTAAAGAAATGCTGAATAATGAGAAAAAGGGAGAAATATTAGAAAGACGAGGTGAATAAAGAAGGTCCCGGTATGATTAGTGTGTCTGGTGCCAGGAAGAGTTGCTCTGGAATGACTTTGTAAAGAATTTGGTCCTTCGGCAACATTTTAAAGGGAAGCTAAGGCAAGATTTGTTCACAGTGGATCGAAATTTTACCAGGTGGGAGAAGACCCCATCTAATGACGTACAGCCTGAGGAGAAAAAAACCCCCTCAAAGGCAGTAAAGGTCACCAGTGTTCATTATTTGTGGGCAGTGTCGTCTTCGTGGCTTTTTGTGATAGGTCTTAATTTGAGCTTCATAGCCTGTTTAATCTTCTCCTGATATTCTGGGTTGATGTTCCATAATGACTCCCATTGCCAGTAGTAGAACCTGAAAACAAGGATCTTTCATATGCACACAGGTCTCTCGTGCCTTCATTCTACCACCAGGAAAAACATCCAGAAAGGTAATAAATTTGTGGATAACAGCAGTGGTATGACTACTCATATTTCTGAAAATGAATGCTGTTGTAGGAAAGTTAGGAAAGTGGTGGAGATATTAGCTACAGCCCTACTGTCAGATTTGTACCCTGTAGCTTCATCCTCTTTTGAAAAGTCTTACAACAAACCCACCTGGATTTTGCGTTGCAGTGCCGTCGAGTACAGCTGAGTCATGGCAAGAGAAGAGGACAATTAGATAAGGGGTGCCTGACTATTAAAGGATCTGAAAAGCACTAACCAGGGTATTATGCAACACACAAGTGGAAACCGTTTCAGAGTGCCGAGGAAGTTATTAACAGGAGCAAAACAACATGTGAGGAGAGTGATTTTAGCTACAGTGCTCAAGGTAGATTGCAAGCAGCAGAAGTTGAGGATGAGATCATAAAGGACATGAATAAATGCATCTAGGCAATAAAGAACTGCACCCTTGAAATTTGTAAGGGAAAACCCATCTTGTTTACAACAACCAGCTGTATACAAGGGAGTTAACGTTCTAAGGATGTGAGTACAATTAGCTAAGAGCATAAGTGGCACCATAAAGGCTGATGGAGACATTATGGGGAGAAAGATAGTGAATCTGATGTGTGGACATTCAAGGTGATAGATAAAAAGATAACATGAGTTTCAAGTAAGAACAGTACTTTGAAGCCTTGAGCACTTAGCAGCTTCCCGAGGATATGAATACATCAAAATTGGAGATTGGCACTGGCATTTATAACAGCAATTATTAGGAAAGTGAGTAGAGGGGGCTGGAATAGAGAAATCTCTAAAGAGGCAGAGATGATGACCTGTGTGTGGAAAGAAGCAGAGAATTATTTTTGTGCTACTATTAAGACAAAATGCTAGACAAGGTTCAATTGTTGTTATAAATGTAATTTCTCTATTTATATAATTTCATCATCTAAAATCAAATTAGCAAATACTTTTTATTTAAGGTGTAATAAGAGTAGTCATCACACTATCTAGATAGCCACACACTATCAAAGCTTTAACTCTTCATGCTGACTCTGACTACGTTTATATAAAAGAATGAAATTCACATCTATAACTTTCTTTGCCTTAGAAAAGGCATTTTCCAGTTTTTATTAGTTGTGTGCAAAATGGAGCAAAAGAATGAGCACATGGCTGACATGAAGATATTTGTCTTACCAGTTAAGCAGTGTGAAAACTTTGCAATGACTAATTTCAGGCCCCAAATGCAGTGGTCTGGGGCTGTACCTCTGGGAGGACATTACTAGGCATTTTAACTGCATGGAGTCGGTAGGGCAAAGAACAGTGAGTGAGTTAAGAGTCTGGCGAAGCACACTGGGATGCAGCTTGAGAACAAGAGCAAGGGGAACTGAGGGTCTGTTTTGTGTTATGTTCTGTGGTACCATCTGTATCTTTATGTTCCGTGGTCCCTGCTGGAACTTGTCACATGTTTACTCTGTTTGACGTCCCTCTCTGGTTTGTAATAGAGAATCTACATAGTCTCCAAAGCTGGTCGGGAGTGCAGTCCAACTGCAAATCTTTGGTGATGGCAAGTCCCTGCTTGAGAGGACTCCTTGCCCATCGGAGTCTGATCAACCCTGCTCCTGCAAAGAAACAGCCAGGTGTTGGGTGTGTTTGATGAAGTACAAGAGTCTCTGTTGGGCAGTCTGATTTTTCTGTTAAGAAAATACTAGTTATATGAATGTTCTGCTGTAGTCCACCAGCAGTTTTTTTTACTGTTCATCAAACATGAAAATATGTAAAGATAAAAATATTTTTACTAAATGATGAACAAATGAGTCAAAATATAAAATTGTTTATGTCCTGAACTCTTCAGGTATCAATTTCTCCTGCAAAATCATAGCTTGCATTGGCTTATGCCTTATACTTTCTGTCTATACGTGGACTTCGAGTTAGCCAGAGATGTAAAAGTTTTAAGTTTTCAAGCCATGGAGGTTAAGAAGGGATTTCTTGGATATATTTATTAGCTTGATTTAATAATTCTGCAGTGTATCCATATATCAAAGCATCACGTTATACACTATAAATATATACAATATTTATTTGTCAATTATATCTTAAGTTGAGAAAGGGAAGAGGGATTTCTTGGTAGAAAAAAATGAAATTTTTAGGCAAGCTGATATATTTGCAGGCCCTGAATCAAGCAGCTATAAAGACCTTTAAGAATTTAAAATAGACTTTGCATAACTGGATTTTCTCATGACATTTTGAAGAACTTTTTTCCTTTGAGTTTTCTGTTCCTCCTTTCCCCATTCATTGCATCACTATGATTAATATGATATTCTGCTCACTTAAATTCTAAATAACTTTTAGAAGCCTGAATAAATACTGAACTAGTGAACTTTAAAGCCAGATAGAGTTGCTATAAAATATTTTTCCCAATAGTTAAGCATAAATCTAAAGCAAGTTAGGATCATTTTTAATGAGAACTAACTTTGGGTTTGTACCCAGAATAAAATGTTTGCTTGTACCACTCTGGGAAAGAAAGTGATAATTATGAATAGGTCATTTTTAGATGTCAGTGGCTTACTTTATGCTCATTAGTATATACTATATAGCTAATAAAAATAACTCTGTTTTCTATACCTTGCACGGGACCCATCACAGTTACCAAGACATTATAGGCACTCCAAATACTTGATTTTGATTTATCTCCTTTGAGTTAATATTCTTCCTTGGAGATTTAGAATAGGCACTATTAGGCTAAGATTTAATCGGGTTTCTGATAGTTCATCTATTAGCCCAATACTCCGTGTGTGTGTGTGTGTGTGTGTGTGTGTGTGTGTGTGTGTGTGTGTGTGTCCTTACTGAGATTGCTACATACCAGGTTGTTCCCTTTCGTGGAAATGGTGATTATTCGTAACTGAAAGTCCTTTGTGGTTAGTGATAGTGATTTCACAGGACTCGGGTAAAACGCACACGCAACGCCTGAGTGATTTGAGCTCAAACCAATGAGTTGCAGTTTTGGAGGTTTTCTTGACTCATGACCTGGGGACTGTACCCACTCCTTGAACAGGTTTCAGATCAAGGCCTAGGAGCAAGAACCCGAGAGACCCATCTGCAGGCAAGCTGCAAGAGAATATCCTGCTTTTCCTCAGGATACTAGCCCTGCCCTCTGTTTAGGGCCAAGAATGCCAGAAAGACTCTGGGACCTTATTAAACTGAGCTGAGGGGAGAGATTTTATTCAAGTGTTGTCTATGAGATCTGTTAAGCCTTAGATTTCTTACCCAGAAAATGGGATGATTTGGTACTCAGCTCACAGGAGTTTAGGAGAATTAAATGAGATCAAGTATATGTGAGTGCCCTTGACACAGTGAGTAGCACTTAGTAGGTGCTAAATAAACTGTTACAGCCAACAATTGTTAAATATTTTCATGCCAAGTATTGTGAAAAGACAGTGTTTGTCCTCAGAGTGTTCTGGGCTGAGAAATTGAGAAAGCCAGCGTATAATATATGACGTGATGAGAGCTGTGATATAGCAAAGAACTATATGTACACACATATAGAACTATATAGACACACACACATATAGTCACATGGGTGACTATATCATCAATGTATACATGAGCCCAGCAGAGGGTCCCTAATCACTTAGAGGAACCAAGAGACCTTCTAGAGACTTGAGTCTTGAGCAGGGCCTGAAGGAAACCAGTAGGAGTTTCTAGAAATAGAAAGGGGAGAAAAGCTTTCCAAGCAGATGGACCTGCAAGGGCAAAAGCATGGAGGATTAGGAGCTCTCATTTGTTTCTTCCCTGCTAAAGTGCTATTGTCATTCAAACTTATGTAGGTCCAGGGCACAGAGAAGCAGCATGTGTGGTTAGTGGTAAAGCACACACTCTGTGCCACCAGCCAGTCGTTTAGACCCTGGCCCTGCCAATGCTGTGAGTTGGGCAGATGGCCTAACTGTTCCACGTCTCAGGCTCCCTCATCAGCAAAATGGGAAAAGAACAGCAATAGCTACTCAGAGGACCATTGTGAAAATTTAAAGAGTCAATAAATTTAAAGTAGAAAGTGGACACTAAATATTTCATGTTAGAGTAAATGTTGTGATCATTTGAACCAGCATTTTCCAAATGCCTGCTCTGTGTAAAGCAAGTACACATTTTGGTGCCTTGGGAGAAACCAAAATGAAAAAGATACGGACTCTATCCTTCAGGAAATTTATAACCAAGAGACAGATGAATATGTAAACAACTAGCAATGCAGCTTGAAGTTAAATAATAGCTACGTGGAGGTTCAGACAATGTGTGGGAGCATCACCAAAAAAGAAATTTGTTCTGAGGAAGAGGAAGAATTCTTGTGAGAAGAGAGATTGTTGTAGAATTTGTGCCTAGTGCTCATTTTGACTTGCTTTGTCTTGGTAGTACGTGAATCAGGACAGGGACATCCGGGCCTGCTGTTGGCCCTGTTTCCTCACCGTGGCCGACTTTGTCTTGGCTTGTCTCTGGTCTACCTGGACAGTGTTCAAATGCTTCACTTAGAATTGAAGCTGGAGAGGTGAATAAGGTAGGTTTGATTTATCAGTTTTATTACTCAGCTGCTTGAGAGAAGTGCAGAAAGAGCAGGAGCTGAGGGCAGGTGGCACCTGGGGAACTTTATCTTCAATGAGAAGAAATCAGGCTACAGAGAAGTCCCCAGGCCCTAGCTGTGGAGCACATTCACATAATTCCCCTTGTGGCCATTCATGCTCCTGCCTCCCACATTCAGAGGAGTTCCCTCAGGTGTGCAGGATTTTCCCCCACCACCAGCCCCCAAGGACAGACCAGAGTGACGCCTGCATTGTGTTTTGGAAGTCGGGGCTGAGATGAAGGCAGCCCTTTCCTGCAGTGAAGGGGGACCCTGGTCTGCGCTCTACAAAAGAGACACCCCATGCCCAACCTAGGGGCTGCTGGCTCTTGAGTGGGAGGTTGGTGTCAATTGGCCCCCGGTGTCTTTGTCTTCCAAAAGTTGGGTCCAGACTATCCTATTTTTGCCAGAAATATCTCACAGGCAGTGGTCCAAGCCTGGCATAATCTCATAGTTTCAGCTCTGATAAAGTGCCCTCCCCTCTTTATGGTCAGTCTGGTCCTGGAAGGAGAAGTGGTAAGTCAACTCTAATTCAGTTATGGTTGCCAGAAATCAAAGAAGTGAATGTGAGCTGCATCACCAAGTATTACAGAAGGCAGAAAAGGCAAAGCATGCCTATAAAATCTTTAACATGACAGCCTGGTTTTTATTCAGAGAAATTTAGGGAATTATTTTGAAATATTTCTGCACGATGGGGTAGTGGTTCGTTCAGCTGTGCAACTTGAGATCTTGGTTCTGTCACTTTAAGTGGCCTTGAGCAACCGGTTTCACCTCTCCAAGCCTTAGTTTCCCCATCTGTAAAATGGGCATGATAGTTAGTGGCACCTCCTCACAGGGTTAGAATGAGTGCTTAATGAATTGGTGTGTGTTAAGTGTTTGGAACGGTGCCCAACGCTAGTAAACTCTGTGCAGGTGGAGCTCTTACTCTTATGGGGTCACATCAAGAGATTTTTGGTGAATTTGTTTTCCTGCTGCCACACTGGGCCTATCCAAGGATATAATAGTGTCTTTGAGGCATTATCCAAGGCGTTTGTGAAATACAGGTCATAATATATATTTTTTCAGTTACTAGATTAGTAGTAGAAGTTCATTGGCTCTCAGGTCTCTGAGAAAGATAGCTGTACAGGTTCCTACCCAAATTCTGGAAAAGGGTAAATTATTTTCTCCTAATACTTTGCATACAAATATGAGGAAAAATCCCAGCCTGTGGTTTGTATGACCACACCTCTGTTTGACGTTCCCAAAGGCTGCTCTAGGGTGTGTGCAAACTGTGGCTATAAAGACAGATTTCTTTGATGGAGGTTTCCTTTTTAAAACTCAGACCAGCCTGATTCACCCCTGCCTGCCATCTGCTATGAAGTTTAAACAGCTTTGAGCTGAACACCTGTGTCTTTGTCTTGCTTTTTGCCTTGCTAAACAGGACTTGATTGGACTTCCCTTTTCAACACAATTGCCCACCTACACATCTACATTTCTGTGTTGCTACCTCATATGGCTTTGATCAACCTGTTCAGAAGAAATAGCCAGAATTTAAAGTATGAGAAAATAACATTAAAGTTAGGTAGGAAATTCTCCTTACACTACTTTTCTGTCTGTTTTTTTTTTAACAGCAATGTGAAACGTCTGTGTTAAGATTATGAAAATATCTTCATTTTACCCGTTTGTAAGTGTGTCTGTTTAGGCTTTAAGGAAATAACTGAAGCCATTCTTTTCCCCCATATGCAGCTGGGTAAATTGTAATCTGCAAAATGGCATCAGAAGAATTAGGTAAAACACAGGAAACACAGGGAGCTAGAAGTCAGTGACCACAGACCCCTCCGCAGTGTGTATTAGTGGCAGTTCATGGAAGACCTAGACCAAGCCCCTTGCTTATTGGCTGTTTGATGTCGCTTCCTTCAGTAGACACTGCTGGGTATTCAGGGGGTTCCAAGTGAGCATGGAATAATGCCAGCGCTCAAGTGGCATATTAGTTAGTAGTGGAACATTCCACATCACTGTGATACAAGGTGGAGAGTAAGTGCCATGAGGAAATCAGTTGTGTTTTTCAGAACGTTTTTTTTCTGTTTAATTTTTTATTATTATTATACTTTTAAGTTCTAGGGTATATGTGCACAACGTGCAGGTTTGTTACATATGTATACATGTGCCATGTTGGTGTGCTGCACCCATTAACTCGTCATTTACATTAGGTATATCTCCTAATGCTATCCCTGCCCCCTCCCCCACCCCACAACAGGCCCTGGGGTGTGATGTTCCCCACTCTGTGTCCAAGTGTTCTCATTGTTCAATTCCCACCTATGAATGGGAACATGTGGTGTTTGGTTTTCTGTCCTTGCGATAGTTTGCTGAGAATGATGGTTTCCAGCTTCATCCATGTCCCTACAAAGGACATGAACTCATCCTTTCTTACGGCTGCATAGTATTCCATGGTGTATATGTGCCACATTTTCTTAATCCAGTCTATCATTGATGGACATTTGGGTTGGTTCCAAGTCTTTGCTATTGTAAATAGTGCCACAGTGACATTTGGGTTGGTTCCAAGTCTTTGCTATTGTCAATAGTACCACAATAAACAAACTTGTGCATGTGTCTTTATAACAGCATGATTTATAATCCTTTGGGTATATACCCAGTAATGGGATGGCTGGGTCAAATGGTATTTCTAGTTCTAGATCCTTGAGGAATCGCCACACTGTCTTCCACGATGGTGGAGCTAGTTTACAGTCCCACCAACAGTGTAAAAGTGTTCCTATGTCTCCACATCCTCTCCAGCACCTGTTGTTTCCTGACTTTTTAATGATCGCCATTCTAACTGGTGTGAGATGGTATCTCATTGTGGTTTTGATTTGCATTTCTCTGATGGCCAGTGATGATGAGCATTTTTTCATGTGTCTGTTGGCTGCATAAATGTCTTCTTTTGAAAAGTGTCTGTTCATATCCCCACTTTTTGATGGGGTTGTTTGATTTTTTCTTGTAAATTTGTTTAAGTTCTTTGTAGATTCTGGATATTAGCCCTTTGTCAAATGGGTAGATTGTAAAAATTTTCTCCCATTCTGTAGGTTGCCTAGTCACTCTGATGGTAGTTTCTTTTGCTGTGCAGAAGTTCTTTAGTTTAATTAGATCCCATTTGTCAATTTTGGCTTTTATTGCCATTGCTTTTGGTGTTTTAGTCATGAAGTCCTTGCCCATGCCTATGTCCTGAATGGTATTGCCTAGGTTTTCTTCTAGGGTTTTTATGGTTTTAGATCTAACATTTAAGTCTTTAATCCATCTTGAATTAATTTTTGTATAAGGTGTAAGGAAGGGATCCAGTTTCAGCTTTCTACATATGGCTAGCCAGTTTTTCCAGCATCATTTATTAAATAGGGAATTTTTTCCCCATTTCTTGTTTTTGTCAGGTTTGTCAAAGATCAGATGGTTGTAGATGTGTGGTATTATTTCTGAGGGTTCTGTTCTGTTCCATTGGTCTATATCTCTGTTTTGGTACCAGTACCATGCTGTTTTGGTTACTGTAGCTTGGTAGTATAGTTTGAAGTCAGGTAGCGTGATGCCTCCAGCTTTGTTCTTTTGGTTTAGGATTGTCTTGGCAATGTGGGGTCTTTTTTGGTTCCATATGAACTTTAAAGTAGTTTTTTCCAATTCTGTGAGGAAAGTCATTGGTAGCTTGATGGGGATGGCATTGAATCTATAAATTAACTTGGGCAGTATGGCCATTTTCACAACGTTGATTCTTCCTATCGATGAGCATGGAATGTTCTTCCATTTGTTTGTATCCTCTTTTATTTTGTTGAGCACTGGTTTGTAGTTCTCCTTGAAGAGGTCCTTCACATCCCTTGTAAGTTGGATTCCTAGGTATTTTATTCTCTTTGTAGCAATTGTGAATGGGAGTTCACTCATGATTTGGCTCTCTGTCTGTTATTGTGTATAGGAATGCTTGTGATTTTTGCCATTGATTTTTTATCCTGAGACTTTGCTGAAGTTGCTTATCAGCTTAAGGAGATTTCGGGCTGAGATGATGGGGTTTTCTAAATATACAATCATGTCATCTGCAAACAGGGATAATTTGACTTCCTCTTTTCCTTTATTTCTTTCTCTTGCCTGATTGTCCTGGCCAGAACTTCCAACACTCGGTTGAATAGGAGTGGTGAGAGAGGGCATCCCTGTCTTATGCCAGTTTTCAGAGGGAATGCTTCCAGTTTTTGCCCATTCAGTATGATATTGGCTGCGAATTTTAGACCAATATCCCTGATGAACATCGATGCAAAAATCCTCAATAAAATACTGGCAAACCAAATCCAGCAGCACATCAAAAAGCTTATCCACCACGTTCAAGTTGGCTTTATCCCTGGGATGCAAGGCTGGTTCAACATATGCAAATCAACAAATGTCATCCATCGCATAAACAGAACCAAAGACAAAAACCACATGATTATCTCAATAGATGCAGAAAAGGCCTTCAACAAGATTCAGCAGCCCTTCATGCTAAAAACTCTCAATAAACTAGTTATTGATGGGATGTATCTCAAAATAATAAGAGCTATTTCAGAACATTTTAAGTGCTAAGTAATGTTCATAAGGGCAAAAGGCTTATCCATGCGGCAGCATCAGGAAAGATCATGGGGAAAGGGGAGTTAGAATTGGATCTTGAACCATGACAAGGATTTGGGCAGGTAGAAATGGGGAGAGAGTGTGCTAAGTAGAGTAAAGTGGATGAGAAAAGGGCACTAATACAGGTGCTGGGGGCGCCAGCAGCACTGTGGGAACACCAGTTCTTAGTGTGCTACTGCAGGGTTATGTTTATTGCACATGTTTCATTTAAATACCTTTAGAATTGTCTCCTGCTTATTTTTCAGTCAAAGCATTAATCACCATTATCAATATGTTAGCCCGTCTGTTCTCGCTAAGGTGGTGTTACCTTTCTCTGAAGAAGGCCATGCTGTAGCTAGTGGTGTCAGTGGGATGGACACAGGCATTGCCAGACTGCAATGGTGTTAAGCCACAGTAGCCATTTCCTATTAATCATGTAAAGAAATGAAAATCAAATCTGACTGGACTGTTGCTCCATTTTCTCAAAACAGGAAGGTTTCTATAGAAAACGTCCTTTCCCATTACTGAAGTTTGCCTGGTTTACAAGGTCCTGTGGTTTTAGTACAGATGTGTTTCCTTGGACTAGTTTGCTTGTATCTTTCAGAGTTTATGCTGCAGCTTCCCCACTCCCTTCACGGATGGGTGAGCCCATATTGGCCCAGCACTAAACTCTTAGGTAAAGTCTTCACTCCATGCACAAAAGAAGGGCATAGTTTGAGTGTCATTTTTAAGGCCAAGTCAGCTCTCTACATACTTAAAATATCTACAAGCTTTTACCTGAAATGTGCAAACAAAAGGTTATTCAAATAACTGAAGACTGTTACAGTTACACAAGTCTGTGGTTTCACACCTTCTGTTTATTTAGTATTAGGTTGGTGCAAAAGTAATTGCTATTTTTGCGCCAACCTAATTAATTGCAAAAACCGCAGTTACTTTTGCACCAACCTTGGTATTTACCAAAGATGACATGCATTCATCTCTCTTGAGAAATTGTCCATGGGCTTAACTCTGTGTTTCACCTTCCTAGTAAAACATTTCCTTGACTATTCCTGTGCTCCTTAACTATCCTTTCCTTCTCCCTCTTGCGTTTTCTTGCCTTCTGTCCACATTTGCCATTCCTGCCCAACCCCATTTTCTTACTCTTCCCACCTCCCCACTTATAGACTGTGATCCTCTGTCCTTCTGGATGTCTGGCTCTACTTTCCCCATTTTCACCCCAAAGTCGTTCATCGATCTAGTTCATTTACTGGATGTTGATTGAGAGCTTACTCCTTGCTGATAACATGCATGCTGTTGAAGAAATGGGTTTTCAGAGGCTGCCCTTGGGTGAGACAAGTAAGTACACAGCCAATTGCAAGGCGTAAGTGCTGGTGCAGCTGAAATTCTGCTGCAGAGGGTGGCAGAGGCTTAGCAACCCACGGAGGATGGGAAGATGAAACCTGTCCTCGCCAAAGCCCCTCCTGGGGCTGCTTTTCCACCCGCCTCCATCTGCCCTCTTCTCCATGGCATTCAGTACAGACCTCTGTTTTGGTGTAATACTTATTAGACAATATTGTACTGAGTCCAGCCAGTTCTCTTTAATAATTGTATACCTTGCAGATAGAACACATCCAATAAATTGTGACTTCCCTGGAGTTAATTTTCTTTGCAGTAAAGCGAGACTGGTGACTTAGAATTGTTGTCAAGGGTTTTCTAGCTGAAAAAAAAAATATTGTCAGCTAAAACAAGTACATATTTGTATTGAAAACGACATAGATGTTTTCTCTTTAGTTTGTGATTATAGGGACATAGTTTGAAAGTGAATTTCTTCAATAAGATTAATTTCCAAAAAAAAAGTTATTTTGTTTCATTTTTGCTGGTTTTGAATGCAACTGTTTGTTACCAGTGCCAAAACAGTGGATGTGAATGAAATGTATAGTCAGAGGGAAATTTCACGTCACTGGGTGGAATTTCACCCTTCTTTAAAAGTCTCCGCTTTCTGCCTTAAAAAAAAAAAGAAACTAGACTAATTGTTAAATTGTATGTGCAAACTAATGCAATTTAGTGACCTTCTCAAAAATCATTTTGAAATGATTTCAAGAATTATAAGAAAAAGATCTAGGCTGTTTCTAAATTTAGTAGCCCATGATTTTTAAAGATTTCAACCCTAGGTTCTTGGGGCTCATAACAATCAGTAGATAACCTTTTTTCCTTAACATTACAAGAAAAAATGTAATTTTTAACTCACAGTAATTTTTTTTTTTTTTTTGAGACAGAGTCTCGCTCTGTTGCCCAGTCCGGAGTGCAATCTCGGCTCACTGCAACCTCTGCCTCCCAGGTTCACGCGATTCTCGTGTCTCAGCCTGCCAAGTAGCTGTGTTTACAGGCACGCACCACCATGGCTAATTTTTGTATTTTTAGTAGAGACAGGGTTTCACCATGTTGGCCAGGCTGGTCTCAAACTCCTGACCTCAGGTGATCCACCCGCCTCAGCCTCCCAAAGTGCTGGGATTACAGGTGTGAGCAACCGTGCCCAGCCAACTTGCAGTAGTTCTTATTAAACCATATCTAATGCATGCAAGAGCTCCAAAAGCATTACTGGGTTTTTTCCACCACAAGTGGCTGTTTCAGCTCTTGAGAGTTGTAAATTAAAAGTAGCTCCCTGTTAGCCCAGGGGTCTATCTCCTACATAGACTCTTGTCATTACAGGTGGTATGTGAGTCTTCAAAAACCTGCCTTGATTATTTTTTCCATCTTATTTTCCATTTTCTTGGGAAATGATTGTGTTTTATAAGCTTAATTCAGTTTGGCAAATATTTTTCACTTACTGTTTGGGCAGGCCCTGGAAGGCACTTTAGGAAGATCAGACATACACACCATTTAACTAACCATCAATGTAAGAAAAACTGTACCAAGTAAAAATTTTAAAGCCAGATTATTTTATTTCTGCTTTCATGAATTTCCAGTGTAATGGAGAAGATAAGAGAAATAAGTAAGCATGTATCTGGCCAATTACTTATATGTTTTATAGAGTTACAGACATAATTATAAATCAGGTAGGTTAGGGAGATACAAGTTTCATTTAAGAAATGAACTGTAGGGGAAGGTAGTGGGGAAGAGGGATCAGGAGAGGTTGGCCAATGGGTACAAAGTTACAGTTAGGAAGAATAAGTTCTGGTGTTTTGTTGCACAGTAGGGTGCCTCTGGCAAACAACAATGTAGTGTATACTTTTAAGATAGCTAGAAGAGAAGATTTTGAATGTTATCACCACTAAGAAATGATCAATGTTTAAAGTAGTAAATACAGTAATGACCATGATTTGATCATCATGCAATGTATACACTCATTGAAACATCACACTGTACCCCATAAATGTGTACAATCATTATGTCAATTATAAATATTAAAAAATTAACTTTAAGAAGAAAAGCAGAAAAAAAATGTTAACAGTGTTTTAAAGGAAGGTACAGTTGCATCGGAAAGACTTGGAAATGTGTAAGGTGACGGTCAAGAGAAATGGGAGTTTATGGTGACCGAGTAGGATATGGATCAAGGTAACCACCAGCAATGGGTGTGAAGCATTGCATATGAAAGGCTAGTTAACAGGACCAGGTTCTTGCCCTGTATTTACAAGTGATGATTTTTAAAACATTTAACTTTCTGTATTTTTTGCATAAATGATACATGTTCATGGTTCAAAATGTATAGACATGGTTCAAAAAGTACAAAATGGTATAGACTGAGTGATAAATCTCCTCACTCCAGCTGACCAAATCCTTTCCCTGAAGGCAGTGAAGTATCTTCATAAAACTTTTTCTGTTATTTACATATATAGAAATATGTTTTATCCTCTTTGATGCAGATGGTTACATGCTCCAAGTCCATAATTGCTATCCAAAACTTTTTGGGTCCAGATATGTTTTAGAATTCAGAACTGGATTTTAGAAAAGCAACATGTTGCATATGATGCAGATTACATAATATCCCCAGGGGGTCTGAGCACACCAAGTAATCAGACACATTAATTCTCCAGGGAAACTGAATAATCACACTAGGTGGGATAAAGAGGAATCATAAATAGCCTCATGTCAGTTGCATTCAGGTGTTACTGTCAAGTTTTGACACTAAATTTATAAAAAGGAAATATTGGTTTTTAAAGCTTTCAAGATCTTGGAGTTGCAGATGAAGGATTCTAGCTCAGAAAACACTGCATCCTAGGTTTTTTTTTAATTTAATAATATACTGTATATTGGATTTCATTCCATATCATTACATAAAGAGCTTCCTCATTCTAGAAGTAGTACCGGCTCACATGCTAGACTTCTAGAAAATATTTTAAATACATATAGTATTTATATGTAGTATTTATATGGAAAAATTCATAAAGTAGATATAGTATTTATATGGAAAAATTCATGTATATGTGTGTGTATGTGTGTATGTGCAGTTAATAGCAGAATCAGGTCTAGATCAAGTCACTAACTTTGAGGGTAAGGCTCTTTACAACACCATAATGCCTGTTGGTTTAAAAAAAAATCTCCAGTTAGAAATAGTAACCATAGGCTAGGCGCAGTGGCTCACGCCTGTAATCCCAACACTTTTGGAGGCTGAGGTGGGTGGATTACAAGGTTAGGAGTTCGAGACCAGCCTGACCAGCATGGTGAAACCCCATCTCTACTAAAAATACAAAAATCAGCCAGGTGTGGTGGCACCTGCCTGTAATCCCAGCTACTCAGGAGGCTGAGGCAGGAGAATCGCTTGAACCCGTGAGGCAGAGGTTGCAGTGAGCCGAGATTGCGCCACTGCATTCCAGCCTGGGTGACAGAGTGAGACTTTGTCTAAAAAAAAAAAAAAAGAAAGAAAGAAGAAATAGTAACCATACCAGCACGTACCGGTCTATGAAAAAAAAAAAAATGCAGCTTAGCCAAGCTAGTAGAGTAGTAATATACAATATTATAATTTGTTTAGTGTTGGGGGAAAAAAGCCTTAAGAACTAGAACTCAATTTGTATTATTCCTTATGAGAATTCTTTTGCCAGGTAAACATATTCAGATTTATTTATAATATCATTATCTTTATTCTTTGTAGGAAAGTTGCTAGTCGGAAAGGCTGTTTCAATAATGGAGACGCTTTTTTTAATTGGTGTGTCAGCAGATGACTGAAAGGAGAAAGCCTTGTAATAGCATGCACAGTTGTCACCGTGCACCGGTGTTTCAGCAGAGAAGTCTGACTAAATAAGGCAATGCCCAAGTGAGCCTTATCAGCGTTTGACCGGAATACAGGCTAGCTAGCTGACATACACCACCCAGCCACTCTCTCCACAATTCCTTAACTTCTCAGCAGATGTGCATTCATCACATCAAAAGTTACCTACAGTGCTGGAAGACGTTGCACCTGCATTTTATTTTATAAAAATTTGAATAAGAATGAAACATAAGTCTCAAGAGAGGATAAAGGAGAGAGTTCAGTTTACTGTTCCAAAAATGTGTTATGCATGTAAGCATACTTATTTTTAGTGATGTGTCAATAGAGAGTTTGTTTAGGAGTTCATTCACCAGCCCTGGCTCCCGAGGGCTTTTTCCCCAACGACCACAGCCCTCCCCAGCTGGCCTGAGGTTAAGAGACAGGAGGACTCCGGGGTCCAAGGGAAGGAAATTTGCAATCACTGCCACCCCTTGAATCTCCTGGGTGGAGGGGAGGAATGTAAGGAAAAGGAGAAAGTCTCAGACTTTAAATCCCATCCAAGCGCTAGCTTGCCACTGTTCTTTTCATTTCCTCCATCTCTTTGCTCTGTGGTGTTTATATTCTGCCAGTCTATATATTTATAAAAAGAAAAAGGAGCATTTTTTATGGGACTAAATCCAAGAGTTCAATTCTAATGCCAACAAGTACCACTTTCAGTGTATGTTAGTATTCAAGCTGCAATCTGGGCTTCTAATCAGGGCTTGGGGAGGGGGAGCTGTGTGTGCACTCGGCACGCTGTTAAAAGAAGTTTCTGAAACTGATGATTGTATATTATACCACTATAAGATAAAAATAGAACTAAAAGATTAAAATGAGTGTGTGGAGCCAAAGCTCTTGAGTTAGATTCATAACTTGTATTCATCCTCTGCCTACCTGTATTTCTGCCCATCTTTCCTCCTTCTCACCTTCCTTTCCCTTTTCTTAACCTTTCAGTGTAGAGAAGGTTGATGTCATCACAGCCCTCAGTTTCTGGCTTTCTGTATGCAACCATCAGTGCAAGCCCCTCTCTTGTGCTCCCTTTTTCCCATTCCCCTCTATAAGCACTCAGTAATATGTTTATTATATGTCATTGATTATGTAGACATTGAAAAATGTAGTGTTGTTTTCTATATTTTTAATTTATATAAATGACACTATGCCACACAGGCCATTTTCTTTTATTTATAATTTAAAAATATATATTTAAGATATTAATAACATTTTATATTTTACATGCATTTTAAGTTGTATTTATATGTACTTTCTGCCACTCAGCACAGTTTTAAGATTTATCCATGCAGCCATATGTACCCCTGGTGCATTCTGACTGCTGCATGGTAAAGTCTACATACACGTTTTACTCGCTGCTCCCCTAATAACCCCTAACACCCTACTGTCACAAGCATTGCTACAATAAACACTGTTTAACTGTGTTTTAAAAGTCAAGATGCCCTTCATTAAAATACCTCTAGTAAAATATTATACCCATTTAAATTCATTTATTATGTTTAAATGACACATATAATTGTACATATTTATAGAGAACAGTGTGATATTTTGATACATGTATACAATGTGTAATGATCAAATCAGGGCAATTAGGAAATCCATCACTTCAAACGTTTATCATTTCTTTATGTTGGAAACGTTCCCGGTCCCCTCTTGTAGCTATTCGAAAATGCATAATGAATTGTTAACTATAGTCATCCTGTAGTGCTATAGAACACTAGAATGTATTTCTCCTACCTAGCTGTAATTTTGCCTCAGTTAACCTCTTCTGGCTATCCTCATCTCCCTCCTAACTTTCCTCACCTCTGTTAACCACTCTTCTACTCTCTACTTCAATGAGATTAACTTTTTTAGCTTCCACAAAAGAATGAAACCATGTGGTATTTACCTTTCTGTGCTTGGCTTATTTTCAAATATATACATTCTAAAACTCTTAATTTAAAATGTTTTCCTGCAGTTGAAAAGACTGTTGGTACCCACCTCAGCATGCATATTCATGACATCTCTATCCTAATGGCACAGAAAAAAACTTAAAGCTTTCCAATAGGGTATGGAATACATTCTGTGGTTGGGCAGATCGCCCCGAGTGTAATATTTTAGAATAAAATATTCACACATCTTTTGAATAATAGCTTTGGGTCTTTGATAGGGAAAACTTGGTGGAAGGTCTAGACTAGTAGGCATGCAAGGGGGACTAATCTTTTTCACACTCAGTGAATATCTCAGTGATTTAAGGTAGTGGAGTGTGGGAAGAACACATGCTTTGGGGTCAGGCAAAGTCTTGACTCCACCTTGGGCAAGTAAATTAACTTCCCTGATCCTTGGTGTCTTCATCAATAACTTTAGGATACTGATAGGGGAATCAAAAGGATTAGGTAGGTTCATGTATGTGCTGGATCTTATGTAATGCCTGATGCATAGTGATCCTTCCAACACAGGGAACTATGGAACATTTGGAAAGTCTCCTAAACTCAGGTTGGATTAGACAGCTTCTTAAGCGTGTTTCCGAGAGCCAGTTTGGTCATTTCTGTGTAGCCTTTCCCCATCTTCCAGTCTGTTATAATGTCAAAGGTGGCTGCCATTCAGCTCTCCTGGGAAGGAAGAGGCTGGCAGTGGGTGGTACCAGTGATTGTAAGAAAAGGGCAGGGTGTGGGAGGGGGAAATCCAAGAAGATTTATCCCATGACCTAAGATCACAGAAGTATGAATGTGAGGGGATAGTTGTGGAATGAGTCAGGTCAGGGTTGGGGTAGCTCCCACTAACCACACAGGACAGATGAGAATGAATCTGGAACACATCACAGTGATCCCCAGGCTTGGAGTTTGGATTCTCTGCAATCAAAACTCTTAGCATCTTTTACAGACTCTCATGAAAATGAAATGTTCATATCAAACATTAGTTAGAAAGTTGTCCATAGTAACTTGTTTCTTAAAAAGTACGAGGCTATTTCAAAATGTGTGTTGGGTACTAAGGCTAGGTCTGTCCAACTGAAATAATTGGGTAGACACATCTGTCCACTTAGTATTTTCGTCACTCTTAACCAAACTGGCTCACTGAGGGATCAGTAGGATTTTTGCTCCTACTATATTAAGGCAAGACTTACATGTCCAAGTAACCACTGGTAACATTCTGATCCAGGGAGGATAACAGTAAGCAGAGCTGGTTTAGCAATGCTAGTTAATTTCCAGTTGATTATTAGTTTTATCTGTAGCTTGCAGAATTGATAAAAATCTTCTTTATCTGAAAGATCAATTTAGTGAAAGTTTATTTTAAGACTTTAAATACAAAAGTTTAAGTTGTTTAAGACTTAAACACAAGAACCAGTAAAATAAGCAAACAAGTAGCACAAGTTGGCAGATATTTCCCCATAACATTTTAATTATTTCCAGGTGAAAGACAGAACCACGTGGAGGAAAGAACATGAGCTGAGTCATTGAACACACTCGGGTTTAGTCCTGATTCTGCTGTTTATTGGTGTGTACTTTGGACAAACCATTACCTGCTGGAGCATATTTCCTTATACATAAAGTAGAGCGAATAATAACCTTGCAGGACTGTTGTGAGAGTCCAGCATAATGATTTGTTCATAAAGTGCTTAGCAAAGTTCCTAAAATATAGATGCTCCATAATTGCAAGGCAGGCAGTATGATATGTGTGTATTATTTGAGTGTATATTTTCATGCATGCTATAGTCTTATATAAATATTCAGTTTTTAATTTCCACATTTTTGAGAACTTAAGATAGATTTTTGATGTTAAATTTAACTCTAAAATGTCTTCTGGTTAGTTACCCTCTGGTGTGCTGAATCCACAGTAGACAATGTGTCGCCGTCTTTCCTTTCCTCCTCAGTTTCCCTGTTATCCACTTTTCTCTGTGCTGTTCCTTCCCTTCCTGCCTCCCTTCTTCCTTCCCACCTCCATTCATTTCATCACTAATAAGAAAGGTGAATGTGTCAGTAGAATAATCAAAAATTAAAAACCAATATTATGTGAACCATCTGTCTGCTTTGCTGAAGAGTAGGCCAGTTCTTGGAAGTCAAATTTAAAATGGCCATTTCTGCACATAATGAGTTCTTACCCATGAGGATGGCAAAGTCCCCCAAGTTTTCACCACCTCACAGCTGAGGAGGTGATACCTTTTGCCCAGTCCATTAGGGATATTTGTACTTTGCACCCTGTGTGGTTCTATTATGATGCCTCCTACCATGCACTTATAAAAATAATCAACTATTAATCCTCAAGTGTTATGTTAATATACATAAACATCTATTGCTAGACTTTGCAATCTACAGTTACAAATACATATAACTTCATTTTTTACTTACTACAGATTTCATTGCTGTGCATAGTCCATTATTTAAGATTCTTTATCATTCAAATGATAGGAAAGTTTAGTTAGAAGGTATATTTGCCTCTCCTTTGTTGAATCTGATACCTCTATGCTTATTTACCAAAGCAAAAAAATTCATATTTAATATGAAGACTATCATCACTAAATAACAATAAAGAGGTCTAGTTTTTATTTATACAAATAAATGAATTTATTTAAAAATAAAATGCAGCTACCACAACTATCGAATATTCAAGTTGAAGGGAACTTTAGAACTCTTTAGTTTTCCAGTGGTTTTCAAACTGTGTTCCTCAGAATTCTTAGGTTTTATTGAAGGGCTGTTGTTGGAGGCAGGGGAAAGCCAAGGGGTGAAGATGGGTAACTGTAAGCCAGAACATACACACTTTTATCTGCTTTTATAGCAAGGGGAGAGAATATGTTAGATTTTTGTATAAGAAGTGAATTGGAATTGCGGTATTTCTCACCCCTTAATTTTACAAATGAGGAAACGAATATATCACAGGTAGATAGAAGGCCCTAGGCCTAAGTAGTGAGGAGTCTGCAGTAGAAGGAATCCAGTCTCTTAAGCCCCTATGCAGAGCTGCTACTCCACCCATGCTCAGCCCCCTAGGAACCTAAGATCCCAGCTGCTGCCAGTGTCAGGAACACGGAGTGAATAAAGTCTGGCAGCCCTGGTTTTAGGACTAAGCAGGTTGTGTTGCTTCCAAGGAAGTAAAAACTGCTGGGAAGTCTTTGATGTCATCTTCTGCTCCACTTCCCAATTTACCTCTTGTTTATTTTCAAACCTTAAGCCTAGCATTAGGTAAAAATTACTGTTGACAACATTTTAGCTCAGCTCCCAAAGAAATTGGATCCATATTGGAAATGTTGAACAAAGTTGAGCTAAGTCAGAGTCCACCTCACACCAGGTCTTTGTTTCTCAAGGAATGGTAGAGCCTTGGGACCCTAGACAAGAAATATCCTCTGGCCAGCCAGATACTGAATCAGAAATAGGGACTTGGTGTTTCCACAGCCACATACCAGTGTTTCCAGAGTGGAAAGAGTGGCCTTGTGGGTTGTGGCAGCTTCTAACTTAAAATGATGCTGTGTGTGTGTATGCGTGTGTGTGTGTGTGTGTGCACGCGTGCGTGTGTGTTTCTGTGTGTGTGTGTCTGTCTTGCTTCATAATTTACAAAACTTACACATATCCCTAATTGTATTCCCATACAAACATGTTGGCAATACCACTTCCACACCTCCAAGACTTTTAAGTGGTCTGCCAGAGTCACACAGCTTACAAATGGCAGAACAGGACCCAAATCCAAGTCTTTGACCAGCACCCCATTAAGTCTCTGCTGTCCTATTTCTCTGTCATCCCTCATGAAGGGAAAAGGAGTTTGGCACAACGTATTACCTTAAGCTTGGTTACTGTTTCTGGTAGCATTTTACAAAGGTACATAAGTGTATTAGTCCGGGTCAATCACCCAAGCCAACACTGTAACTCCCTTAGCCTGTTGACTAAAAGGTAGGAGGAACCCAAAGTGTGCAGGTGGCAATCTTAACTTCCAGTTTAATGGAATTGTTGTGTCTTCTGGTGGCAGCATTCCTCCTTCTGGAACTAAGACCTCTAGGCCAGCAGAATGTAATGTCACGGGAACAGGAAGCAAAAATTTTGCTAGTGGATCACTAGGGGTGATGGTGAGTGGGGCCACTTCCACTTCCCCTGCTTGATTTCTGGACCAGTGAATCCTGGCTATGGGAAAGACAGTGCCATGTATTAGACTTACAGTTCCACATGGCTGGGGAAGTCTCACAATCATGGTGGAAGGCAAGGAAAAGCAAGTCATGTCTTACATGGATGGCAGCAGACAAAGAGACAGAGCTTGTGCAGGGGAACTCCTCTTTTTAAAACCATCAGATCTCATGAGACTTACTCACTATCACGAGAACAGCATGAGAAAAACCTGCCCCCATGATTCAATTACCTCCCACCAGGTCCCTCCCACAACACATCGGAATTCAAGATGAGATTTGTATGGGGACACAGCCAAACCATATCAATAAATATCACATATATTGCCTCTTTTTGTTTAGAAATGGGAAATAGGATTTTATGTTCATATTTTCTTGTATATACTTAAAACTCTGGGAAAATCCTTTTGCTTAACAACAACAACAAAAGCAACACTGGTTAGCTATGGCTGGGTTGGTATCAGGGTGAATGGGAGACTCTTCCTGTTTTTTTAATATATCTTTGAGCCATGTGAATATATTACTTATTTAGAAACTTATTTTTAAGTTATTAATCAAATGGATAAATATTCTCTGCATGCCATTGAATGCTCATTCTTTGCCCAGCATTGCCTGTATTTTCTGTTGTTAGGATTTATGTATACATCTGTGAGCCTTGTCTAGCCCTAAGAGGTGGGTTCTACCACTATTCACGTTTCACAGATAAGAAACTGAGGCACAATGAGGCTAAGTAACTTACCCTGGGTTACAGGCTAGTGAGTGGTGAGAGCTGATTCACATCCAGGCAGTCTGATTCCAGAACCCATGCTTTTAACCACCATAGAAATGGATTGGACAAACAGCAAGAAACTCAACTTTGGCTGTGTTCCAATATGATGTAAGAGGTACTTTGAGTTTGCCACTTCTGAAGTCTGTGAATCCTAAATAATGTGTCTACATCTGTAGTCCAGGGAGACTAAAATTCCATTATGCTTATCTAATCCAAGGATTGCATGTATGCTGTGGTTGTAACAATATGCTGTAGATTGAGGTAGCCGGCTTTTCAATGCCAAATATTACAGGTGCCAAGACAGCTAAGGACATGCCGAGGGCAGTGGGTGGGAAGGGAACAGTGAGGGCCTCCAGATGGCGGGAGCGCAGCGGGGACCAGGATGGGATGGCAAGTGTGGCCTCAGGGTGGCTTTGCAGGCAGAGGGCTTCATATGCCACCCCAAGATCACAAAGTGCTTGCTAGAGCGGGTTTGGCCTGCATCACCTGCTGAAACCTCAGTGAAAGAGAACAAACAACACTGGCAACACTTCAACATCTTACAAGGGCTTAAGGGAGATGTTGAAACTTCGTAAGTTTTTTATCTTTAAGTAAAATAATGTGAAAAGCTAGTGTAGCTAACAATCACTTGTTACATGATATGGTCGATTATACTCTTATTTAAACTAAAAACTTCATCTCTTAAAAGGTCATTATATGCAAGAATCAACTCATACAATAAGGAGAACTGTATATATTGATTTGAGAAAAATTTTAAAAATCATTTGGAAGAAAATGTTCATCTTTTATTAATTCAGATGATGTGGAAAACCAAGGATTTACAGACAGAATGGACAGAAAGACCACCATAGGAAAAATCTACAGCTCGACTAGGACAGTGGGGTGGGATGCAGGTGTGCATGTGCAGTTCTTACCTTCAGGTCACCCTAGCTTCCGCCACTCACCAACTGGTGGCCCAAGGTAGATGACAGATGTTATGCAGAAACTTCTCAGATAATGCTAGTTAAACCTGGCATATAATAAGCACTCGGTGTTAACAGTAATTATCATTATTATCAATACTTACTTGATTGACTTAATATCGTCAGTGTATCCCAGGTATTTATATTTTTGCAATGGTAGTACTTTATAGGTTGCAAATCATTGACTAGGAAGAGTCTGCCACTCTCCTTTATATATTGTCCTGTTACTGCCACATAGAGGCGAGAACCTGGGACTTGACCTCCATGTTACAAAGGGCAGAGTTCACAGGTCATCTCCCTGCTCCTGCCTTCACAGCCTCAGATCAACCTGTTGTTCAGGATGAGTGGAGCACGGGCCTATGGCTAGTGTAGACATCTGGGACCTGTTCCATCTGTCACGACTCTTTTACCTAAAAACCTTGACCTGTGCCCCTTTTTTCCAGCTCCCAACACCTATGGTTTTATGTGTCCATTTAATGTTAGTTTCTCTCCTGGCCTCCTTAAAAGAATATACACTTTCTCTTAACTTCTCCTTTACCCTCTTATTCCTAGAAATAATGACCCATAACCCTTTCGTTCTTTTAAATCTTAGAGCATGTATGAGCTATATGTGTGCTTCTAGTTGATAATATTACAGGGAAGCATACAATATAATCAAATTCGAACCATAATTAGGAATATTTTTAAAAATATTTTTAAAAGCTCAATAATAACCACTTAGATTGTTTTTTAAGGCCAGAATTGGTCTCTTTCCTGATTTGATTCTGACGTAAGAAAGAGGACTCAGAAACCTTTCTCCCCATTCTCAGAGCAGGGGGTGGGGAAGTGTGTCTGCCTCATATCCTTGTTCTGTGAAGAAAAACTGATGACTGTTGCATTAAAGGATTGGAAGTTCCTTTAAGGACGTTATGCTCCCATTGTCTGTTGTGATGTAGCCACAGTGGGCTTCCAAGGCAGGTTCTTGATCCAGATTAGTGAATATACAACCTCTTGCCAAGTGCAGTTCTGCATAGTTACGGTGGAAGCGTCGCTCACATTTTTCGTTGTCATGCTGGCTTTAAGAATGAGCTTAAAGAAACATCTTAGAAAAAGAAAAGAAAAACTAAGAAGACCTTAGGTAATTTTCTTACTTAAAAGAATACCAGAGAGCTTGGGAAGGCATTCAGGAAAGAAGATGACATCTTGTTTATTGAAATCTGGAATTCGCTCTCTGAAAGCTCAGAGCACTAAGGGTAACATGGGATTTATTTGGGGTTGTGTTTTCATGATATTCAAAGCATAATTATATTCAGTAACATGTGCCCTCCAGTAAAAACAGACATCTCTGTTTTGATCCATTTTCTTCATCTCTGTTTTGCTACTATGTAGATAAGTTTGAAAGTCTGTATCCCTGACTACATGTAACCAAATAGTCTGTGAATGGTCCCTCCTGTGTTAGGGACATTTAAAAGTGGCTTTGAATTAATTCAAGTCTAGGTGGATGAAAACATTTTTTAACTTAACATTTCTAAGATGGTTTTCCTGCTTATTCCAGAAAACAAAAGCCCAGTCTGTTATTTACTACTTGCTTGGGTAGTAATGTTTATTCAGCAAAAAATCAAATAAAAATTTGGCTGACAGTAGGAAAATTCTCATAGCCCAGGCAGGCAAAATAAACATCTTAAAAGTAAATAGGCCGAAACCTTGGTTTCTATACTAAAATTCCTGTAGATCTGCTAGGTGAATATGATCATATAATTTAAGCTGGATTTAATTCCACTGCCAGCAAAATGAAGATGTTAATATCAGCATCATGTGTGTTAGGTCTTTAGGCAAAAGTCCTAGACATGTAAAATATTTCCTCAAAAGTTAACTGTCTTCTGATTTTTCATGATAGAGGGATAATTCTGGCTTTAGGTCAACTTCGAACTGTGAAAGTTTACAAGCCCTCAACAGCTGTTCTCTAGAAAGGTGTTTTGTACATTTTATGTAATTTTTAATGATTCAGGGCATTTCTGACCTATTTTTCTTCTCGAAGCAACAGTATAACTCCAGGTAAGAGCTTATACCCTCTGTCTAGCACAGACGTGTCTAAACTAATGGCAGTGGAGGAGGCAAAAGGGAGGTGCAGCTTAGAACCAAATGTTCTTAGAATGTCCATGTCTAAAAGCTCAGAAACATGAGAAAGCTGGCTTTTTTATGTGCGTGCAGTTTCTTGTAAGCTTCTCTCAGTAAATGTATTATACCTTACAAAATTTATATCTGGAAATTGGTCTTTGAAAAAATTATTCTATAAATATTCCAGCAGTACTCAGCTGGAGCCAGAAAGCATCTTTACTTTTCCTTTCATTATTGTTCACGTTTCTCAATTCAGTCTCTTAAGTTTTTGGTGACTGCTCCACAGTCCCTGGCATGGCTCATTTCTCCCAGAAAACACCCACTGCCCCACCTATTGGGTGGTAAACACCTGGGAAGCGGGGAGTGGGAGTCAAGCCAGGGTGTGTGGTACAGAATCTCACAGCTTGATTCAGAGCCAGAGCACAATTGGATTATGTCAAAAAGGGAAAAGGTGCCACGTGCATTTGCCGTGTTTCTTCGCAGAGCAGGCCAATTTAAATATAGCCTACTACCACAACTTGTCCAGAATTAAAATAGCCCAGAACAAGTGGCAAATGGCAGGGAGTGGGGCTTCTTGCCAGGAGATGGCTAAGGGACGGGAAAAATGGGCTTTTGAGAGAGGTTGTAGAGGCTCAAGTAACAACAGAAGATAAGACACCTCCTTCATAACTTAAACTTCAGGTCAACATAAGGTCCCAGGGCATAAGAAAGAAGACTGGTTAAATCACTCAAAAGCTTAGAAGGGTATTTCAAAAACTGAATAAAAATGTGCTATATTATTTTTAAAATAAAATCTGGTTACTGAATTCCAGTTTAATGATTTCTTACCAAGAGGCAAGGACAGTACCATTCCAATTAGGTTTTCCAGACATAGGAGACATTTTTAAGCCATGAATTGAATTACATAATAGCCCTGTAATAAAGCCTTATTTGACAGAGGAGCCTGGTACTCTAGGTAATGAAATTATAACTTAAAAATATGAGCGATCCTGACTTGTTGTCAAGGCAGTGCTAGTATAAGAGTTGTATCTAATATTTTGGTTAAATTATTCATTCCCGAAGTTTTTTGTGTGGTTGGGTTTGTCATCGTTGTTGTTGATTAGTTTTTCTTGTTATTTTTCCTGGGACTCAACCAAAAAAATTAGAGGATAAGAAGAATTCAGTTAAGTATGTGCCCCAAATGAAAACAAAAACTTTCAGATACTCCTAAGTTGGTGCAGATATATATGTATTTCAGTCTAATACAATGTATACATATTTAAAATGTGTGTACATATTTATATATTCTTCTCCCAAAATTCACCATCATATTAAACCCATCGAGCCAACATTCAGTAGTTGAGAGATTTTTCATTATACAAGGGATTCATCACCTTATAACATTTAAGTTGGTAGTTACAAATGGTGTGGTTAAACTGATAGTTTCTTCTAAGATTACAAAGAAGATTTTAAAAATAATCTAGGTCTTTCCATTATGTTTAGAGTAGGCAAGGTTTTAGTTTAAACATTAATTTCAGACTTTGAGAGCCAAGATAGACAAACTGTTTTCTGGAATTATGCCAGCACCCTGGAAAATGTATTTTAATAAGTAACTTGCAAGAAGGTATATTTGTAGTATCTCAGAACTAAGGGTCCAACAGAGGCATCTCTGATCAAATCAGAACCTTTTCATTTCACTCTGCCATACAAGATCATGCTTTGAGCCGTTGTTACTATGACGTCTCGGAAAAGCGTTACAGAGAAACTTCATATTTATAATTTACTGTTGCCAGCAGTGATCTTTTGCCAGTGAGAGATTTAAGGGAGAAGAAGTTTTCTTTTCACCCCTAGCATTACAGAGGGGTTGGAGCAGAATGATGTATGCAATGTATGTAATAAGTAGGGAAAGAAGAGTGAACATGATATTTAGAACTAGGCAGAATTACCTGTGTGCCCAGAGTAGCAAATAATGTAAAAGCATTTCTAGACGTGTAGATCATTAAGTATGTTGAGGTTTTGTTGGAGGTAGAAAATCTAGTTGATCAGGAAATGAGGATTTGGACAGCAATGAAAAAATTTCAGGGGAGACAGGCCAGGGTTGATTATTTTAGGGAACACACATTCAAAAGTTATCTGAAACCTGGAGAAGTGTTACTAGGAAGACAAGGACAGCGGGACATGGGTAACGTTAGTAAAAGCTCCTGACAGCATAGCTGCAAGCAGTGAGCAACCGCCCCTCGAGTTTCTGTGCAGTTGCTGCCCCTTTGTCTTGGATGGGAAGAGGCTTCTTAACTCTCCTTCTTATTCTGTGGAACAAATGCCATTTTCCAGCTCTTGGAAGAAGCCCTGTCTGCCAAGGCAGTGGGAGCCCCTGCAGGATGTGATTCTTCCAAACAACATGATGGACCCCACAGGCCCCTCCTTGCCCTGACAGCCCTCATGTTTTCAGGGTTACTGGTCAGCCCACAAGACTCCATATGAAACTATAAAAGGGCTTTCTGTGCCCCTGTTTTCTTCATGCCATAACAAAGCATTGCCTGTGAAGTCTCATCTCCCATTGTGTCTGTTGCAGCAACATTTAGGTCCAAAATTTTAAATACATTTTACAAGTTTCCACCAGGATCCTAGAGAGCCTCATGGCTACAGGGTTCTCTGCCTTAAATGGAAGGGGATTTTTCACATTTGTGCTTCAGGTAGGGCAGAGTCAGCCAGTAAGGCGAGGGCACATCCTTTTGTCACCAAGTCTGTTGTCATGTCAGAAGACAAGTATGATTGTATTGAAAAGGCAGGAAGAACTATTGCCAGTACTCCTATCACTGGCCAAGACTTAGCACATTGAACAAGTCTAACTTGGGAAGTACAGCCTGATGTCTAGGGCAATCCTGGAGACCCCCCTAAAGTAGCTGTCAGATAGTGGCGAAGCAGCAGGCAAGGCCCTGGACCCCAAAACTAATACTAGACAACTTGCAACAAGGGGGAGGGTGGGCCTGGGGTGTTGGCGGGTAGCTTTCCCTACCCCTGCCGATTCAGTCGACTTCCCCACAGTTAGAAGATGGCAGTCCATAGATTCTGAATTCTTGGGCCTCTAGAAATTCCTGCCTCAGTGGAAATGACGTCCTAAATTTCCCCCTTGTTTGGGGGATGTGCAACATTCCCGTTGTGCCTAGAGTAATTCTTGAGATTCTTTGGACTCAGTCTGAACCTCGGATTGGTGAGGAGTAGTTCCATTCAAGTTATTGCATCTGTCACTAAGGAATGGAGTCCAGGAGGGCAGACCCTGCATTCCTCAGTGGCTGCAGCAGGAGTCCATCCATCCCACCAACAGCCGTGGCATCCCAGGGCCCAGAATCAATCCCACCACGAAGATAGTAAAGGTTAAAAGCTCATCAAAGTGTATCTAGAGGAGATACCCAGGCAGACAGCAGGCTGCTGGTCAGGAATATCCCAGGTCCTATAAGCTTGGTAAGTATGTAAGCTTTGAAGCAGTCCACTAACAATCTATGAGGACCAGAGGAAAAGATTCCTGTTATTTGAGCCAGGGTTTAACATGATTCTTGTACCTAGTTGGCTTGAATCCTGACTTGCTTTTCTACCACCATTTTTAATGAAGGAAAATTAAATATTTTTATCTTGATGTACATGCATTCATCTTCAAAACTGACTTTGCTCCCCAAATTGTACCAAAGTGTTACTTTTCTTTAAGGGTACTAAACAGAAACGAGTCACCCTGGTTTACATATTTATTTCTGCTTCCATTTTCTCAGTGTCCTCAGATAAGCTATCATTTTATCTGTTGAGTATTGGGATGAAAAATTTGTTTTTGGTGTAACACAGCAAATGCTAAAAATAGGTAAACTCAACAAATTTGAGACTCCCATGAGGAAAAATAAGAAAACTTCTTAAGAATTCAGGAAGAACTAGATGATCTTCTGATATTTCCTTTTAAACTTGGAGGCGTTAATTACTAATTTGGTGATTTGGGGAAGGCAACTATGAGTTGGATGAATCTGTAGTATTTTTAACACCACCTAAAAATGTTCCTGCTAAAGCCTAACCTTGATGAAAACCAAATCTGTCCTACAGTCTTTAGTAAGATGTTTCCTAAACTGTGTTCTTTCATTTGAAGGTCAGCCGAAACTCGTTAAAAAAAAAATACATTGGGAGAAGAAAGCTCAAAATGTGCATTTTTCAATAGGAAGCATAAATGTATTAAAATAAAAGATTGAATAGAGAAGTAAGGAGAGCAGTGACAGATTCACAGAGAAAGCATGAATACAAGAAGATGAATTCTAGATATAAATGAATTCCTATAGTAGAAAGAAAAATGTATAGCTAGATGATAATAAAATGTTTGCTAAAACAAACCTAGAAGATGGTGATAAAGAAACTTCTTTTCACAACATAGTCACCAGTCTTCATGCTAAAGGTTAGGAGACCTGGGCTCTGCCCATTCATTTCTCTGGATAGCCATATGACTTTGCTGTGTGACTTTGAATATGTTCCTTAATCTCTCTGAGTCTCAGGTCTCTATAGAAGGAAAAGTAATTACCTGGTCACCAGGAGGGATCATGTGGACTCTCAGAGCCCCTTTCAGTTCAAACAGTGTTTTTTAATAGGTGTGTTAAAGCAGAAGTTTCAAGAGCAAAACCAGAAATTTAATATAAATCAAAGCAAATACCCTTGTGCTTGTTACATTTTTGTCCTTAATATCTGTTGCAGCAAGAAACTGAAGATTTAAAGTAAAAATATGCATGGGCTTCTTAGTTGAACTGTAGAATGAATGATTCCTTGTCACCAAACAAATGTGAAATAAACAGAGTGACAGAGCAGCAGTTCCTACAAGGAAACATGAAGTGAATACAACAAGTTCACTGAGAGACTAACTATACCCCTAATGTTTTAACATTCCTTACAAAACAGTTCTCTCATAAATTCTGTAACTTCAAAATGTGTACCTTGGAAAGGATAGAGCTTAAGATGCACAATGGTTTTGGGCACAGTCCCAAGCAAGTTCATGTTCATACTGTTCAGCATCAGAAGCCTGATAGAGGAATAGATCTTTTTGTTCTTCGCTAGTTGGGCATATCTAGACAGAACAAAGTGAGGTAGCAGACTGGTGGATTTGAGATTTCTAGAGAACCATTTTAGATAATATAAAACAGATATCTTAGAGAATGTTTTTCAACTGTGAGTTCAAGGAGGAGTTCTAGAGGGTGCATGTCACTTTTAAGGAGTGAATGGTGTTTGCTTAATTTTTAAAAATGTATTTATAAGTATTTATAAAATGGAATCATTTGAGCACCACAGTGTGCATTTAATGGGCATTTGCAGCTGCTAAGTGGAGATGAGATCAGTTTATGATCCGATCACTTGGTCAGTGTGTCATTCAGCTGAATAGCCCTAGCTCCCGTCATGTATTTTGCCCATTATACAGTCTTGAATTACTCTAATTCCTAGTCATGCTTAAATTTGTACCCATAGCGGACCATTGGTAAAGGACAAGAAGCATAACAACACTGATATGTGAACAAAAACAGCATTGACATTGGTAATTCTCATTGTTACCCAGAAGGTCTTCTCAGGTTCTGAAGTTCTTGTCAAGCACTTTCAGATGTTTGCTCCAGTGCTAAAAAGAACATGGAGTCAGGATTATATGTAGTATCATTTTATAGAATATGCATCCATTTTTAAATAATTTGGCCTGCCTGATTTTTCACTTGATCCTAATTTCACGCTTTCTATTTCCTCTGGTCCAAAGGCCCCCGTTGGCTCTATATACTTCCTTCCTACCCAGAACTCTGTCATGGGTTACACTATGCTCCCCATCCTCCTTGCTCCATGTTTCCAACCCTGCATCAAAGCCACCTTTTCCCTTCTCTTCTCCCAGAAGAGACAGCCCTGCTAGAGAACAATGCAGAATCATATAGATTCTAATGTGCCTTTCTTCCATTCGTTAGAACTTCTGTACAGTGCTGACTCCAAATCTTTTCCTCTTTACTTTAAGCCCCAGATTTCCCCTGCCAACTATTTATTTCAACAGAAGACTAATAGTGGGCATTTATCTACTAAGTACCTCTCTATATTAGTACTAAGTACTTCATATAAATCCGTCCTCATCCCAGAACAACTCTATGAAGTAGTATTCTCCCTATTTTACAGATGAGGAAATTGAGACTAAGGTGATTTAGCCAACATGTGATAAAGTGGGGTGTGCACCTGGGTCTGCCTGGTTCCAAAGCCCACAGCACTTTAGGTCTGTTTTGAGCTTAGGCTCCTTCAAGTTTTAGGATCCTTAAAACCACTGGATCACCCCTTTCACTGTTCTTACATTCTTTCCTGTTTCCTTTCTTTCGCTCATCCAGCACTTAACTCCAGCAATTGTCACCTTTTCAGAGCTGCTTCATTTTCTCCTGTTCTGTGGGCATCCTTCCCACCTTCCGACAGGATCAGCTCTCATTTTCTTAAAATACAAGTAAAATGTCTTTTTCCTTGACCCAGCTAATCCTTCTGGTTACTATCCAAATTTCCTCCTTCCTTTCTGGGTCAAAAGTCTCCAGCACGTGGCCCACACCTCCTTCCTCGGCTTCTTCTGCCCACTTCCTCACCAGCTCCCTTCAGTCCGGCTTCTGGGGTGGCCTCCTTGTGAGAACTGCTCTCTGAAAGGTTCTTATCAAATTCAGCAAGCTTTCCCTAGCCCTCACCTTCTCCAGGACTGACTCATTTCAGTGACTGCACATGAATCAGCCAGTCAGGCTGAGAAACATGCAGCTGCCCGAGAGATAAGGCAAATTCAGATCTGGCCCACTTACCTCCTAAAAGAAGCCCAGGATTTATGCAAGAACAAGAAATGTGAACAGCTCTATTAGAAGTTCCCCTTCCACCTGTATGTTACTGCTGTTCCGTTTACCTTCCTGTTTCCTTCACCCAAGGACACTTTTGTCTCAGTCCCCAGTTCTTTGCTTTTTTGACTCACTTATTTGGTGAGTTCAACCACCTTTCGTTGAACTCATCTTCTGTGACATGACGCTCACAGTCCCGTTTAGAACCTTGACCTTTAATTTGCATAGCAGCCCTGTATCTCCAACTACAGATGCCTATGTCATGTAAAATCCTACTTGTCTAAAACAGAACTTGTCATCACTCTCAGACCATAGTGAGGTCATTTATTCATATACCAAGTTAGAAATCTTGGGGTTATCTTTTATGTTTCTCTCTTTTTTACCTATTTATTCATCCGCTAATATTTGTTGAAGACAGCCTCCATGCCAGGCTTTATGTTAAAAGCTAGAGAAACACGCATAAGTCTGCCTGCATTTTACAAAGTTCTGACACCTCTTTCCTTAAAATGCCCATCAGTTATTGCTATACATTACGGCTGTTTCCTCTATTAGATTCTTAGCATGCCAGGGCTGGGTTGCATGCAGCTACTTCTCAACGGAGAGCCCAGCCTTTGTTTTTTCTCTCCTCACTTCCTCTGGACATATAAGGTGCTCTGTAAATAGTAGTACATTAGGTGACTTTCTTTTATTTTTAGGTTTGTAAAATATGTATAACATAAAATTTACCATCTTGACCATTTAAGTATATACATTTCAATAGTAGTAGACCCACATTGCTGTGCAACCAATCTTCAGAACATTTTCATCTTGCAAAACTAACAATCTGTACCCATTAAACAATAATGCTTTATTCTCCCCTCCTCCAACCCCCTGGAAATTACTGTTCTACTTTCTGTCTCTGAATTTGACTACTCTAGGTACCGCATGTAATATTTGTCTTTTTGTGACTGGCTTATTTCACTTAGCATAATGTCTTCAAGATTCATCCATGTGGGGGCATGTATCAGAATTTCCTTTTTAAGTCTGAATAATATTCCAGTATGTATATAATCACTGCATCGCACTGAATGGGAGATCATCTCTCCCATTTATCCCATTTATCAGAGAGATGATTTGCAGATCATCTCTCTGATAAAGAGTATCTAGAATACACACAACACATTTTGTTTATTCATTGACATTAGGATTGCTTCCGCCTTTGGACTATTATAAATAATGGTGCTATGAACATGGGTGTATAAATATCACTTTGAGACCCTGCTTTCAGTTTTTTTTAGTATATACTGAAAAGTAGAATTGGTGGATTATGTGGTAATTCTATTTTTAATGTTTTTAGGAACCACCATACTGTTTTAACAGTAGCTGCACCATTTTCCATTCCCTCTGGCAGTGGACAGGGCCTTTGGTTTCTCCACATCCTTGCTAACGCTTGTTATTCTCTGTTGTTTTTTTTTTAATAGTAGCCATCCTTATGGGTGTGAAATAGTATCTCATTGTGGTTTTGATATGCATTCCTTTATGCTTAATGATGCTGAGTGTCTTTTTAAGTGCTTATTGGACATTTGTGTCTCTTTGCAGAAATGTTTATTCAAGTCCTTTGCCCATTTTTCAATCAGGTTGTTTTGTTGTTGTTGAAGTGTGGGAGTTCTTTATGTATTCTAGATACTAACCCCTTATCAGATACATGATTTGCAAACATTTTCTCCCATTCGGTGGGTTGCAGTGATTATGTTTTAAAGAGAAGTTTTCATTTTATTTAATGGTAATGTTTTTGAACTTTTGAATGACCCTCATTATAAAGGACCTTTCTCCAAAAATTATTCCAAGAAGAAAACATCCCTTAAATATTTCTACATCAGATTTTTCTCAACCCGTAAATAACATGAGAAGGTAAGTCTTAGATACGTTTTATAAAGCACAATGAAGTAGAATAACCAATTATTTGGCATATTCCAATCAAGGATTAGAAATGTGCCTTTGATCTGTCCTATCCAGAGAATATAGCCTTTAAGCTTATTAAGTTTTTGATCAAATGTTAAGGAATAAAGTCTATAAAGTACTTAATTAAAAATAAGTACTTCTTTTCCAAGCTTAAAAAATGTTCTGGTGATGGACAAAAAGAAATCTTACAAAAGGAGGCTGAATAGTAGACACCGCTATTCCCAAATTATTACATATGTCCCCTGAGCATGAACACACTGCAGGGGGCTAGAGTTCAGAAAACTTAGTATTACAAGAGCTTATTAATCCAGGAATGTTTTGTTTCATTTATTTATCCTGCTTTCCAAAAAGTATTTACAGGACACTATAATGAGTTATATACATGATAGAATTCCTGATATTGGGGGTATAAAAATAAAGTCATGTGATTAGAAAGGATTACCGTGTGCATACACTGAGGATAGTTTTACTCGAAGTTTCTAGGTAGCCTTAACAAAAAGAGAAACAATCGATCCCGTAGTTCATGTTGTATGATACAAGGAAGCACAGGAGTTAAGATCAGAGACCACATTTTTCCTGGCACCAGACTGTAAGAAGGAGTGTATCACCTAGATCTTTATAAACATGACAATGATTCCCCATAATGGATAGCCTTTTACAAAAGGCATGTGAACATTCTTCATGTGACTCTTGGCTCCTCTCCTCTCCCTACGAATCTGTGTGGATGCATTTGTATGATGAAGTAATGTGGTTTAACTTTTTATCTCATTGACAAAAATCACTTGTGGCTCAGAGTGACCTCACCTACTCTCTGGCTATTAATACTTTCAAAGCCTATATCATAACACCTCTGCAAAAGTTTAGGCCCTTGAAATATCAAATACCAGACTTCGTTAGGGATATTATGTCCCTTAGTGTAACATGGGGCATAATAGTTTACATTTTATATTATTTAGAAATAACTAAATAACATAATAGTTTACATTTTATATCTAAATAACTTGATATTGCTTTTAGAGAAAAGGAAGACAGGAACTCCTGCCTTGGCAAAGAGGACAACTATTCACTGGTGATATAACTTGTTTTAAACCAGGACATAAGAATTCTGTCTTAAAGTTATTATTCCGCGTCCTATCTCTTTAAAAAAAAGGAATTTATGGAGAAAATTAACATTCAGTAATGAATAGATGGTGAAGATGGGTTCACGTAAGTCATCTTCCCAAATCAAGTTTACTGAGAATGGAGCTTTAGCAGAATTATTGTCTATTCTAGACCAAAGTCTTTATCAGCTTCGTCAGTTAGTAGATGTATAAAAGATTGCAAGTTAGAAGTTGGGACAGACATCTCAGGGCCCTATGTGTACCTGTGCTGAGCCTTGTGGAGGAGTCTGTCTTATCAGAGAACCAAATCAACATTGAAAGACTCATTTCTTACTAGGTGCAGGTAACTCAGAAATCACACCTCTGATTTTAAACTGACACCTGTGGAGCCAGTTGGTTCTTATCCCTATCAAGAGTATTCCTTGCTTAACAGACTGATTTCTTCTTAAGGGCTGCAACTGTCTACACAGGATAATTGGTTTTCTCAAATCTAGGTCTCTCATGAATGAATAATGTCACAGTCCAAAAGAAAGGCTAACAGCTCCTATTTTTTGCATTTTCTTACCCATGGTGCCATAACCCAGGAATGTGTTTTTGGTTATTAAGCACTTTCAAGACAACGTGGAAGGAAATAAAATGGCAGAGAGGAGGATCGAAGTAGGGAGGTCAGTTACCTTTGTACTAACCCTGGTGAGGTGACAGTGAACCAGAGCATGTGAAATGGCTGGGTAGGGGGAATATACTCTGAAGGTGGTGCCAGCTGGATTTGCTGACAGTGGATATGGTGTGTGAGAGAATGGGAGTTGTCAAGGATGACTCAAAGGTTTTGGCTTGAGCAACTGCAAGAATGGTGTTGCCGTCAACCAAGACTTGGGTTTTTATGTGCCAATTGCTTTTACTTTTAAATTTTTCTAATAATTTTCTTGAAATACTTGTACATCAAAGCAAATCACAAGGACGGTCCCTGAATCAATTAGGTTATCGCCTCTGCTGTCAAGTTTTAAGAGTCAGATCAGTAAACTAACTTAGACTTAATATGTCACAGATTTTTAAAAACATCAAAATCAGCACAATTTTGAAGCAGTTTATTGTTGAGAAAAGACTATGTAAAAAGTAGAAATAGCGCTTCACCTTTAGCAGACTTGTTCTCCATTCTAGATGAAAATCTTTATCAGCTATGTGAGTTCACAGATGTATAAGAGATTGAAAGGAGCTTGGAGATGTCTCAGGGACCCACGTGTACCTTAGCAGGAGGAGAGTATGCTCAGCATGTTCCATGTAAGATTGAGTATGCTTTTTGTTAAAGCCTTATATGTTTAAGAAAAAGAAACTAGATTATTTTCTCCTAAGCCAACTAGAGAGCTCATAAAACACTATTTCAGTTATTAAAGAAAAGAAAGCCTCAGATACTCATCAAATTGCTGGTTAGGAAAATAATTTGTCATTAAGTTTTTAAGTACAGGTGATGCCTAGCATTCAGAAATTCCCCATTTATTGTTGGGGCTGGTCACAGTTGACCTCCGCAGAGCTTATGTCCAGGAGGGAGTTCCATAGCTGCTCAGTGAGCATAACCAGCTCCCCAGGTCTCCCCAGCCAGCATGGCTGTGGTGTCTTCACCCATAAGGTGCAACTCTTCACAAGTTAAAAATTCGGTTTATTTGTTAAAAATATATAGCCCTAAAAGAAAGTCAACAGCTGATGCTTAATTTAAAGAAGTGGCTTTTCAGTTACTTTTTACTGCATTTGATGGGAGAAAGTATTTGTGATAATGGTATTTGGAGATTCTTGAGGGTCTGAAGATTTGTAAAATGTCAGCAGTCTTTTGATAAATGAAATGCTTTTGGGGCACGTATTCCCCTTTGGTGTATGCATTTTTTGCCTGTGACCAGCAATAGCATCAGGGCATCCAGTTTGAGTGGTTTCAGCTTATCTCTCCAGACTGCCTAACCTGAACCCCACCCCCCAACGCAAGAACAATCGCAATTGACTGATTACAGGGGTCGTGTGTCACTCTGGAACTGAGCCTGGGATGTGATCACATGAATTCACTAACATGAGCCAGAGGCAAGTCCAGATTATTCCTGGGCAAAATCTAGACATGCCAGTGGCCTTAGCTGTACAGGCTGGTGTTAACAGCAAACTCAGAGTGGGTTTCTGTTCTTCCTTCTTGTCGTCGGTTCCAAAAGCTCTTGAGCAGACTTCAGGATTCAGGTTTGAATGTGGTCTTGACTCATCTGGCCAGCTATACAGTAGCACTGAGCCACAGAGCTGGGCTGGATAGAAAGGTCCTCCTTTGCTGTGTGGTCTTATAGGAAACAGCAAGTAAAAAAGTAAAGGGTTAAGTACTAGTAGGCTTCACTGATGCTGTGCTTCCAAAATATATTTGCAGAAAGGTTAAGCTGTATTTGTCTGTTCTCTAGTTTAGCATATTATAAAAAGTGGTAGATATACTACTACTGTTTTATTTGACTGTATGGTGGTGTGTTGTGATTGAATCAGAATAAGTTATTTGTACTTGAGTTTTGTAAATTTATCATTAAAGGGCTAATAGATAGTATTATAAAGCAGCATAGCTATACTCTTATGGCTTCATTAATTATGACACCTAGACATAATTAGGCTCTGGCTAAGAATAGCGGACAAAATGGAAAATCATTTGGGGGAAAAAAGTTTAGATTCTGAGAAACTGAAAGAACATTAGCGGAGGGCATCCGTTGATTATCAGGCACAACACACAGGACTAAGGCATTACCCATCGTAGATCAGCAATGGCACCCATGAGGGGTTATTCCAACAGCCAGTTGTTTTAGAATATGTCCCTCCCCTCTTGATGTTATTTCCATTTCATATTTCTTGATACCCCATACACAAATAATCTAAAGCATCCTCCATGGTTTAGAAATAGCAGTTTTGATGATTCGAAGTTGATCCACTCATTTTTAATGACTTTATTTTTTAGAGCAGTTTTACGTTATCGGAAAAATTGAACAGGAACTGCAAAGTTCCCATACACCTCCTCTCCTCATGCACACACACAGTGTCCCCTATTATTAACATCTTGCATTTTGAGGTGCATTTGGTGTAATTGATGAACCGGTATTAATACATTAGTATTAAAGTCCATAGTTTACATCAGGCTTCATTCACTGTTTGTGTTGTACAGTCTATAGATTTTGACAAATATGTAATGTCCCCCACTACAGTATCATGCAGAATAATTAAATTCCCCCAGATATGCCCTCCTTTCCACCAATTCATTCTTCCCTACTACACCCCGAACTCTTAGCAACTCTGAATCTTTTTACTGTCTCTATGGTTTTGTCATTCTATTCAGTTTTAAGAACTACCCAGCTTTTCCTAAGGAAGCATCATTCATTCCTTTATTCATAAAGTGGTCCCTCAATAAATAGTATGTGCCATGTAGCGTTCTGCACTTTGGGATTATGACAGAGGACCAAAAATTAAAAATTCCAATCTTCACAAAGCTTACATTCTAATACATCAAGCCTTCAGGCTTGCTTAGATCCTAAATAGAAGTGAAAGGAGTCCCGTGAGAGCACAGGACAAGAGGAGGTTATTGAAGAGAGTAATGTGAAAAGGGGGCCTCCTACCAGTTGACCCCCTTGTCTCAGGCCAGGCCCGGTCCCTCCATGTTTTGGTCCCAGGAGCTCCGCCTGCCAGCCTCCTCCAGCTGCTGCCCGTGTGTTCTCCCTGAAGAGCACCCAAAGCCCATGCCTTTTCCCAACTCCTCCTCTCTCCTGCTGTCTCCAACATAAGTGTAAGCACCTTTTTCAGACTTCCATTAAGTTTTCACTGCTAGTTATTTATAGCCCTGCCTAGTGCTAATAAAATATAACAGAAAATTTACAAAGTCATAAGAAATAGGTACCCATAAACATCTAAAGACTAACGGGACAAGGCCTTTCCCTTTGCAGAGCAGATAAACCAGAGTTTTTTTCTTCCCTCCAACCCTCTCTGGGGCCGGTAGACATCATTCCCTGGTGCAGCCATAAGAAGCCCTATTCTTTTTCCTGCCACTTTCCGCATCACCCTAATCCTCCAGAAAGATGAGAGGTTTCCATGAGTGAGGACAGGCCAGGGAGGCGATGGAAGACTGAAAGATCCATTTCATCCCTGCCAGTTCTGCCTCGCTGTCTCCTTTTTGGTTCATACAAGAAACATGCCTAAAAGTCAGCTAAATGGGCTCCTCAGGAACCCTTCTGAGCATGTTCTTAGAGCGGGCCCTGTGGTTTGCTCCTGCTGGCGAGCGCCAATAGTGCGCATCTCCCCACTGCACATCCAACGGCATCATGCTGGTAACCTGAAATTGGCCACGGTGAGAACATTTACACATGGATATGAATAAACACTACCAATCCCCATTTCACTAATTTTTTTCTTCAAAGAGCTACTTCACCAGCATGCCAGTGGGCAGATCTTTCTTAGTCAAATTCTTACATTGATTGTACCGTAGAAATGAATTTGATAAACACTATTAATTTATATGTTCTAATTCTACTTTCCATAATTTTAGCGGGGGCGGGAGGAATGCCAACCAAAGTCAACAGGAGATTTGATCCAGTGAGTTTTGAAAACCACACTTAGCATCAAGCTACACAGACCTTGCTCTTACTTTTCATTTCCCTTGAGAGAAGGGCTGAGGCAATTCATGGGTAGTTTAGTTTCATCTATGTCATCTTCATTGAAATTTCACGGCAATAGGACTCTAAAATTTTTGCTCTTGTGGGTGTCGGGCCATAATCATAATTAACATTTCTTTTCCCAGATTACAATTTGCTTGTCCCTGTGTAAGTAACAAGGGGCCACCTATGCTGACTCGTCCTTTTGTGCCCCGTGTAGGACTGCACACGCCAGAGCGAAGGCCGATGCCGCCGACCAGGCCGCGCTGGCCGCTCGCCAGGAGTGCGACATCGCGAGAGCTGTGGCCAGGGAGCTGTCACCTGATTTCTACCAACCAGGTAAAACAGTGCTCCTTTGATGGGTGAGGCAGGAGCACTGGCTTTGGCTTGCTTTTATTTCCTTTTCCTTTCAACATAAAGATCTGTGCTTCCTGAATCCCAGCAATACTATTATACAAAACAAGCAAGGGCGCATGCGGTTGAGGATCCTTCATCTGAAGTGCTTGGGACCAGAGGTGTTTCAGATTTCAGATTTGTTGATATTTTTCTGTATTTGCGTGCACACAGTGAGATCTCTTGAGCTGGGGACCCAAGTTGAAACACGAAATTCATTTATGTTTCATAGATACCTTATACACATAGCCTGGAGGTAATTTTATAGAATATTTTTAATAATTTTGCACATGGAACAAAGTTTTGACTGCATTTTGACTGTGACCATCGGTCATGTGGAATTTTCCACTTGTAGCATCGTGTCGGTGCCCACAATGTTTTGGATTCTGGAGCATTTCAGATTTTTGGATTAGGAATGTTCAACTTGTAGTAATAAATATCACCCGAAGTCTGAGTGTTAGCCCTGGAGATGGGTTATTCCCCAGAGTCTCACCCTTCCTCCCCTCTACATATGACTAACAAAGTTTGAGCTGATAGCAGTAAACTAGACAAGAATCTAAAATATCTGATTCTAAGAAATTATTTTAGTGACAGCCACAGATTCTATAACAAATACCCCCAAATTCAGAGGCACTTTTAGTAGTAAGAGAAGAGCCAGTCAGTACTGTGACTTTTTTTTAACGTATCTGAACTAAAGTTCAAAGTTCAAAGGACTGTGGTTAGGAAGTATAGCAGCATACCACTTAAAGAGATTAATCTGCACAGAGTAAGAGGAAAATGCATGTCACGATGGAAGAAATAAAAGTGACAACCTCAAAAAAATCGATCTTGGTCATCTGCCTCTCAGATGTTACAAAATAGCAATCAACAAATATTTGCAATAGTTTAAATTCTTAATTCACTTTCTAGTAGTTTCCTAGTAGACTCTTTCCACCCGTCTCTATAATATACTAGTGTTTTTGTTTTCAGTTTCAAAAAGGCAATATTCACCTATTTATATATATTCTCCGTGATTGTTTGAGGCATCAACAGATTTCTAGGTGAAGAAACCAAAATAAATGTTTTCAATTTCTGTTAAAAGTTACATTTCTTGGTAAAGGATTTTTCCGCACTGGTTTTTATTAAATCAAGCTGTATAACTAGCATCCTGTCCCTAGCCCAGCACCCTGCATGAGGTAGGTGTTCGATACATGTTTGGCTCTGGTGAGGGGTATACGCTGTCGGAACCCATAGGGTATCACTGAGTCCTAACGAACGACGTAAGTCAAAGTGAACAAAATAGCAAGATTTGTAGAAAAGCTAGAGACTTGGCTATAATCAAGGATGGAGCAATGAGAAATGACCTGGAGAATGGGGGCAGGAGGTTCCTGCAAAGAAAGAAGACAGTAAAAGGCCAGGCAAAGAAGATTCGGTTTTTATAAGAGAAAGGCTGGGGAGGGACCCAAGGTGGTTGTTGAATGATAGATATCATCATCACAGAGTGACTTCTCTAAGAGTTCAAGTCCAAGGCAACCACTGAGAAGGGTATTTTCTTTCACATGCATCTCTTTTAAACCTCTGGTTGAGATTTAAATCATTTTTTATATATGTGCAATTTTTAGGAAAAGGAACCTTTCCATTTTTTGCAGCAACCTCTGGTAGGAATAAACTCTCCTCTGGCGTGAAATGAACTCATACCTCCCTGGTACCTACGTATATTGGCAAATTAGCTGTTCCAGGGCGTGAGAGCTGGGAAAAGAGTTCAGCCACCCAGGAGAAATTGTTCTCTCCTCCCTAGCAGTGCTGCCATTGGAAAGAACCTGACTGGTCAGGAGGCACTGGGCTTGAGCGGCTTTGAAAGCAAACAAACTTACTGTTGTCTGCAGATGGTAATTTCTCGGTTCTGTTAATTCTGTTGGGGAATGGGGTCCCTTTAGATTTCTATTAGGTGTTAACAAGAGGTAAATGATACGAAAGATCATCTTGGTTTCCCAGACTGAATGGTTTTAAAAGCCTTTTCTGGTGTAAAAGCATTTGAGGGGAAAAAAAATATTGTGGGAAAATGTAATGCCACCCTTTCTTAGCTAAAACAGCTTCATATAAGCAAGTTGTCCGTCAGGAATGAATACATCACAGTAGCATGGACGACAGCGGGTCTATTTGAGACCAGAGCTTGTCGGGGAGGCTGCAGTCCCCTTTGACCCACAGCCAGCACTTTCTTCAGCAACTGTATAGAAAGCCTTTTCTGTCGCGGGTATTATTGATCTTCTCAAGGGAGCATAACTCATGCTCTCCACTTTGCATTTACAGGGTGAGCAAATCAGATAGACATTTTCGAAAAGGGCTTTCAAGTACTTCTAAATTAGGCTGGCCATTTAATTTACATATCTCAGATATAAAAGTCTCCATTGTTTGGAATGCATGTGTTCGTGCATAGAAGTTGTTAACCCTGGAATAAAAGATGCCTGTCATAGCTTACATGTTGAACACTTCCATGGCAAATTACCTATTTTCAGGAGCTGGCAGTATTTTCAGATATTTTCCATCTTAATTAAATCTTATGTTGTTTAGTTTAAAACTGTATTATTCTGTTGTTTCCTGACTTTTTTATGATCGCCATTCTAACTGGTGTGAGATGACATCTCATTGTGGTTTTGATTTGCATTTCTCTAATGAACAGTGATGATGAGCTTTTTTTCATGTGTCTTTTGGCTGCATAAATGTCTTCTTTTGAGAAGTGTCTGTTCATATCCTTCCCCCACTTGTTGATGGGGTTGTTTTTTCCTTGTAAATTTGTTTGAGTTCTTTTTTTTTTTTTTTAAGTTTTAGGGTACATGTGCACAACGTGCAGGTTTGTTACATATGTATACATGTGCCATGTTGGTGTGCTGCACCCATTAACTCGTCATTTAGCATTAGGTATATCTCCTAATGCTATCCCTCCTTTCCCCCCACCCCATGACAGGCCCCGGTGTGTGATGTTCCCCTTCCTGTGTCCATGTGTTCTCATTGTTCAATTCCCACCTATGAGTGAGAACATGCGGTGTTTGGTTTTTTGTCCTTGCGATAGTTTGCTGAGAATGATGGTTTCCAGCTTCATCCATGTCCCTACAAAGGACATGAACTCATCATTTTTTATGGCTGCATAGTATTCCATGGTGTATATGTGCCACATTTTCTTAATCCAGTCTATCATTGTTGGACATTTGGGTTGGTTCCAAGTCTTTGCTATTGTGAATAGTGCCGCAATAAACATACGTGTGCATGTGTCTTTATAGCAGCATGATTTATAATCCTTTGCGTATATACCCAGTAATGGGATGGCTGGGTCAAATGGTGTTTCTAGTTCTAGATCCCTGAGGAATCGCCACACCAACTTCCACAATGGTTGAACTAGTTTACAGTCCCACCAACAGTGTAAAAGTGTTCCTATTTCTCCACATTCTCTCCAGCACCTGTTGTTTCCTGACTTTTTAATGATCGGCATTCTAACTGGTGTGAGATGGTATCTCATTATGGTTTTGACTTGCATTTCTCTGATGGGCAGTGATGATGAGCATTTTTTCATGTGTTTTTTGGCTGCATAAATATCTTCTTTTGAGAAGTGTCTGTTCATATCCTTCACCCACTTTTTAATGGGGTTGTTTTTTTCTTGTAAATTTGTTTGAGTTCATTGTAGATTCTGGATATTAGCCCTTTGTCAGATGAGTAGGTTGCAAAAATTTTCTCCCATTCTGTAGGTTGCCTGTTCACTCTGATGGTGGTTTATTTTGCTGTGCAGAAGCTCTTGAGTTTAATTAGATCCCATTTGTCAATTTTGGCTTTTGTTTCCATTGCTTTTGGTGTTTTAGACATGAAGTCCTTGCCCATGCCTATGTCCTGAATGGTATTGCCTAGGTTTTCTTCTAGGGTTTTTATGGTTTCAGGTCTAACATGTAAGTCTTTAATCCATCTTGAATTAATTTTTGTATAAGGTGTAAGGAAGGGATCCAGTTTCAGCTTTCTACATATGCCTAGCCAGTTTTCCCAACACCATTTATTAAATAGGGAATCCTTTCCCCATTTCTTGTTTTTGTCAGGTTTGTCAAAGATCAGATAGTTGTAGATATGCAGCATTATTTCTGAGGGCTCTGTTCTGTTCCATTGGTCTATATCTCTGTTTTGGTACCACTACCATGCTGTTTTGGTTACTGTAGCCTTGTAATATAGTTTGAAGTCAGGTAGCGTGATGCCTCCAGCTTTGTTCTTTTGGCTTAGGATTGACTTGGCAATGCAGGCTCTTTTTTGGTTCCATATGAACTTGAAAGTAGTTTTTTCCAATTCTGTGGAGAAAGTCATTGGTAGCTTGATGGGGACAGCATTGAATCTATAAATTACCTTGGGCAGTATGGCCATTTTCACGATATTGATTCTTCCTACCCATGAGCATGGAATGTTCTTCCATTTGTTTGTGTCCTCTTTTATTTCATTGAGCAGTGGTTTGTAGTTCTCCTTGAAGAGATCCTTCACATCCCTTGTAAGTTGGATTTGTAGGTATTTTATTCTCTTTGAAGCAATTGTGAATGGGAGTTCACTCATGATTTGGCTCTCTGTTTGTCTGTTATTGGTGTATAAGAATGCTTGTGATTTTTGCACATTGATTTTGTATCCTGAGACTTTGCTGAAGTTGCTTATCAGCTTAAGAAGATTTTGGGCTGAGACAGTGGGGTTTTCTAAATATACAATCATGTCATCTGCAAGCAGGGACAATTTGACTTCCTCTTTTCCTAATTGAATGCCCTTTATTTCTTTCTCCTGCCTGATTGCCCTGGCCAGAACTTCCAACACTATGTTGAATAGGAGTGGTGAGAGAGGGCATCCCTGTCTTGTGCCCGTTTTCAAAGGGAATGCTTCCAGTTTTTGCCCATTCAGTATGATATTGGCTGTGGGTTTGTCATAGATAGCTCTTACTATTTTGAGATACATCCCATCAATACCTAATTTATTGAGAGTTTTTAGCATGAAGCGTTGTTGAATTTTGTCAAAGGCCTTTTCTGCATCTATTGAGATAATCATGTGGTTTTTGTCTTTGGTTCTGTTTCTATGCTGGATTACATTTATTCATTTTCGTATGTTGAACCAGCCTTGCATCCCAGGGATGAAGCCCACTTGATCATGGTGGATAAGCTTTTTGATGTGTTGCTGGATTCGGTTTGCCAGTATTTTATTGAGGATTTTTGCATCAGTGTTCATCAAGGATATTGGTCTAAAATTCTCTTTTTTGGTTGTTTCTCTACCTGGCTTTGGTATCAGGATGATACTGGCCTCATAAAATGAGTTAGGGAGGATTCCCTCTTTTTCTATTGATTGGAATGGTTTCAGAAGGAATGGTACCAGCTCCTCCTTGTACCTCTGGTAGAATTCGGCTGTGAATCCATCTGGTCCTGGACTTTTTTTGGTTGGCAAGCTATTAATTATTGCCTCAATTTCAGATCCTGTTATTGGTCTATTCAGAGATTCAGCTTCTTCGTGGTTTAGTCTTGGGAGAGTATTTGTGTCAAGGAATTTATCCATTTCTTCTAGATTTTCTAGTTTATTTGTGTAGAGGTGTTTATAGTATTCTCTGATGGTAGTTTGTATTTCTGTGGGATCAGTGGTAATATCCCCTTTGTCATTTTTTATTGCGTCTATTTGATTCTTCTCTCTTTTCTTCTTTATTAGTCTTGCTAGCGGTCTATCAATTGTGTTGATCTTTTCAAAAAACCAGCTCCTGGATTCATTAATTTTTTGAACGGTTTTTTGTGTCTCTATTTCCTTCAGTTCTGCTCTGATTTTAGTTATTTCTTGCCTTCTGCTAGCTTTTGAATGTGTTTGCTCTTGCTTCTCTAGTTCTTCTAATTGTGATGTTAGGGTGTCAATTTTCGATCTTTCCTGCTTTCTCTTGTGGGCATTTAGTGCTATAAATTTCCCTCTACACACTGCTTTGAATGTGTCCCAGAGATTCTGGTATGTTGTGTATTTGTTCTTGTTGGTTTCAAAGAACATCTTTATTTCTGCCTTCATTTTGTTATGTACCTAGTAGTCATTTAGGAGCAGGTTGTTCAGTTTCCATGTAGTTGAGTGGTTTTGAGTGAGTTTCTTAATCCTGAGTTCTAGTTTGATTGCACTGTGGTCTGAGAGACAGTTTGTTATAATTTCTGTTCTTTTACATTTGCTGAGGAGAGCTTTACTTCCAACTATGTGGTCAATTTTGGAATAGGTGTGGTGTGGTGCTGAAAAGAATGTATATTCTGTTGATTTGGGGTGGAGAGTTCTGTAGATGTCTATTAGATCTGCTTGCTGCAGAGCTGAGTTCAATTCCTGGATATCCTTGTTAACTTTCTGTCTCGTTGATCTGTCTAATGTTGACAGTGGGGTGTTAAAGTCTCCCACTATTATTGTGTGGGAGTCTAAGTCTCTTTCTAGGTCACTAAGGACTTGCTTTATGAATCTGGGTGCTCCTGTATTGGGTGCATATATATTTAGGATAGTTAGTTCTTCTTGTTGAATTGATCCCTTTACCATTATGTAATGGCCTTGGCTCTTTTGATCTTTGTTGGTTTAAAGTCTGTTTTATCTGAGACTAGGATTGCAACCCCTGCCTTTTTTTTTTTGTTTTCCATTTGCTTGGTAGATCTTCCTCCATCCTTTTATTTTGAGCCTATGTGTGTCTCTGCACGTGAGATGGGTTTCCTGAATACAGCACACTGATGGGTCTTGACTCTTTATCCAATTTGCCAGTCTGTGTCTTTCAATTGGAGCATTTAGCCCATTTACATTTAAGGTTAGTATTGTTATGTGTGAATTTGATCCTGTCATTATGATGTTAGCTGGTTATTTTGCTCATTAGTTGATGCAGTTTCTTCCTAGCCTTGAGTTCTTTCTAGATTCTGGATATTAGCCCTTTGTCAGATGAGTAGATTGTAAAAATTTTCTCCCATTCTGTAGGTTGCCTGTTCACTCTGATGGTAGTTTCTTTTGCTGTGCAGAAGCTCTTTAGTTTAATTAGATCCCATTTGTCAGTTTTAGCTTTTGTTGCCATTGCTTTTGGTGTTTTAGTCATGAAGTCCTTGCCCATGCCTGTGTCCTGAATGGTATTCCCTAGGTTTTCTTCTAGGGTTTTTATGGTTTTAGGTCTAACATGTAAGTCTTTCATCCATCTTGAATTAATTTTTGTATAAGGTGTAAGGAAGGGGTCCAGTTTCAGCTTTCTACATATGGCTAGCCAGTTTTCCCAACACCATTTATTAAATAGGGAATCCTTTCCCCATTTCTTGTTTTTGTCAGGTTTGTCAAAGATCAGATTGTTGTAGATGTGTGGCATTATTTCTGAGGGCTCTGTTCTGTTCCATTGGTCTATGTCTCTGTTTTGGTACCAGTACCATGCTGTTTTGGTTACTGTAGCCTTGTAGTGTAGTTTGAAGTCAGGTAGTGTGATGCCTCCAGCTTTGTTCTTTTGGCTTAGGATTGACTTGGCAATGCAGGCTCTTTTTTGGTTCCATATGAACTTTAAAGTAGTTTTTTCCAATTCTGTGAAGAAAGTCATTGGTAGCTTGATGGGGATGGCATTGAATCTATTAAAAAAAAACTGTATTATTCTACAATTCAGTTAGAAACTAAAGAAAAAACATAGCCTCTTGATTATAAAAGCGAGAAGTAGAAAAAAAGGTTGCTAGTAGATTATATGTAGATTAATCAAAAAATTTTTAAATAAAATAATAACTTTTGTCATTAAAGAAAAAAAGCCATGTGGGATGGCTTTCTCCCCCAAAGGGTTAAGCTCTAATAAACCGAAAGCATACAAATGGATGTTTGTGAATGTGTATATAGTTAACTGTGTACATGCACAGAAACCTAAATTGCCATTAGTGGGAGTGACACAGTGAGTCATCCCCCCGAGAACTTAGAAGATTGCCCTCTGAGAGTTCAGCTTGAAAATGAGTCCCTGAAACTACACAAAGGTAGATCAGGTGATCCTAAGTAATAGGATGGCTTTAAAAACCACAGGATTTCCTTGTAACCTGATTGGGTTATAAAAACATCTAAAGAAAAATTGGTCACCCAAGGAAGTATAGAAAAAAGAGTCACAGAGGCAAAAATTGGCAGTGTTCATCCCAACACTGTCCAGAGGAGGAGAAGCCTGAGCCAGAACCTTGGAAGACTGCTCTCACATTGGCAAGGACATTTCTATTATGGGGAAGGATGCAGGGAACTATGGCCATGGTGTACGGCTTTACTGGCAAGATCACCCTGACTCAGGAAATGGATCTATCAGGCTAGCCCAGCTTGATGCCATTACATATTTGATTCAGCTCATGCTTCTTGTTCTGATTCCATGTTCACCAGTAACTTTCTAATTTTGGCTGAGCTTTCCATGGAGTTCTGCCAACAAGGAGAGCATGTACTGGTAGTATCAGCATGAGTCCCCTGACCTATGTGACATTTACATTGCTCATTGTAAACTAGTAAATTGGCCTTCTAGGATTGTACGTCAGTCTGGTGAGCTTTGGTAATGTGAGTCTGCCCCAAGGGATGGCTCTGCTTCAAAGTGCTGGTAAAATCAGGTTTCTATGCCAGCAAGGTGACATAGGCTTTAGAGCAAGGGTGTCCAATCTTTTGGCTTCCCTGAGCCACATAGGAAGAAGAAGAATTGTCTTGGGCCACACATAAAATGCACTAACACTAATGATAGCTGAGGAGCTAAAACAAAATCACCAAAAAAATCTCATAATGTTTTAAGAAAAGTTTATGAATTTGTGTTGGGCCACGGGTTGTACAAGCTTGCTTTAGAGGGTAACCACTGAGGAAACAGGGGGGACCGGGGCCCTGCCCTTTCCTGAGAAGGAAGATTGGGAGACCACATTTGTGGCTCTTTCTCCCACTGTTTCAGTTTCTTTTTAGGCTAGGCACAGTGGCTCATGCCTGTAATCCCAGCACTTTGGGAGGCCAAAGCGGGCAGATCATGTGAGGCCAGGAGTTCACAACCAGCCTGACCAACATGGTGAAACCCCATCTCCACTAAAAATACAAAAATTAGCTGGGCCTGGTAGTACATGCCTGTAATCCCAGCTACTTGGGAGGCTGAGGCATGAGAATCATTTGAACCTGAGAGGCAGAGGTTGCAGTGAGCCAGGATGGTGCCACTTAACTCCAGCCTGGGCGACAGAGCAAGATTCCGTCTCAAAAAAAAAAAAAAAATCCTTTTAGTCGAGAGATTCATTTTGTTTTTAATTTCAAGTGATATTAAGTAGCATGTAAAATTTTTGTATTTATTGATGGAGGCAGGGGCTGAGCGTGAGTTAAAGAAATTAAAACACTGCCGTGGAATGTGGTAAATTTAGTACTTGGAGCCCTCTTGGGAGAGAGCCAGCCTGCTTCTCTGGGTATCATCCCCAACGAGCTTTGTCTTTGCATGTTTAAGCATACACACACACAGTGCATCGATTATTTAGAGTGAAGTCTTTAGCACAGGTTATTATGGACCAGTGTTAACTAAGCTTGCATTTCTGGTATGAATTAGAAGACTTCAGAAATCAAAGCATAGCTCCATTACATAATAGTCTAGGCCTATCATTAATATGTCATGGATTTGGTTAAGAAAAGGGAAGCATCCTGGAATAGATGACTTCTAAGCTCACCTTCCAAACCCAAAATTATGAATAAATTTTTTCATTAAAAAGGGAAACTGAATAATCCACTAGTTGACATGAAATTAATAATTCATGAGTTTGCTGGTTACTCATACCACGTATTCATTCCAGTACATTCAGTTTCACAAATGGGTATTGAGTGCCAGCCAAGTGCAGGGTACTAGAAAGGATGTCCCACAGTTTGCAGACCAGAGCACTATGGCTGTGGTCACAGAAATTGCAGGATTGTTATAGACGGGACTGTGAAGTCCTGTAGGAAAGGAGTGTTCTTTCTATATCGAACACAAAAAATGATCCTGCTACCAGTTACACAATTTTTTTAGACTCTTTCAATCTGGTCCTCTTTTCACTGATTGTCAGTCTCCACAGAAAATGTCTAATTTCTACTTAATGACTACTGCTGTTGCTACAAAACATTTGATATTGGCACTGCCCTCATAGACATTTGTTTTGGGGAATCTTTATGGTGCTTCTGCCCATAGCCAGCCCACCGAGGCTCACCTCTGAAGAACTAGCTGGATACCCTGCTGCCACCATCTGCCATATCTGTTCAGAGCCTTCGTGCCAACTGCAACGAGTAACCTTTGAGTGTTGGTTGATGGCGTGCTGAATGTTGTTTCTTTTTTCACATTGTGTGGCAGCCATGTCCGTGAGCGGGTGACCTGTATCTGACTTCTTCCCAGTATGAGTCTCCAGGGGGAGAAAATCCTTTGGGATTCATAGATACTGTCTATAAAAACAGATGAAAATGCTGACTGCAACAACTATCAACATTTGTCATGATTTCCCTCCCTGGCAATATTCTGACTAGTCTTTTTAATGAACCGCTGCATCTCATCAACTTTATGTTGCTGGCTCTGCAATGCTGACACACATTTACTACACAGAACAAGTAGCAGGCACAACATGTGCCTTCCAAGAGAAAATAGTCCAGGAAAAACTTCTGTCTTCTGCATTATATTAAACGTCTTGTTTTAAAAGCATTTAATCTTCCTCTGGAAAATCTAACTGTATATCCTCATTTAGTTGGCTAGGACTTGTATGACTGTGCCACATTGGAACCATTTCCAACAGGATGTAGTCATGTAAGGCTAGTGCTATGGACATATCAACCAAGCAATATAACCAATCAATGCAAGCAATATCAACATATTGCTAGCATAGTGTCAAACGCCTATAACCCAGTGCATTAGAATCACTCAGATCACTTGTTAAACATTAATATTTCTAGGCTTCAATTTATACTTATTGAAATCTCTGGCCATAACACCTCAGATGCTCTGATAGGCAGCAAGCATAGGCGCCCCTGCTTAGGAGTGCATTTTTTCCCTTACCCAGATATTTTTTGAATGCATAATAAAGCTAGGAATTTTTTAAATGTGAAAGTTGATGTTAAAATGTACTTCCACCATTCTAGTAAATTCTTTGAGCTCATCATTTTTGAGTATCATCAGAAGCCCTGCAGATCAATTTGAGTGAGTATACCTAAACTCATCTTAGCAGAGTGGGCATGAGTAATCATGTAAGACATGCCTTTCTTACTACATTTAGGACAAGAAAACTGTGTCCAAAGAGGTGACACATCAGATTTCTAAAGGTTAAAGAAGTGATTAGACCAGTATTTGAGAGTTGATAAATATCATAAGAAATACTTTCAATGGAATCCAAAATTTAGCTTCATAAGTTCATTAATACAAATTATTCCAACGGCCAAATCAGTCTCACCTTGGCCTATCCACCTATACTGATGGTGCTGAAGGTCACTAGGATACATCCTAATGTTTTTAATGTATATATTGATAAGTTATAGTTGTATATATTTATGAAGTACAAAGTGATGTTACAATTTCTTAATACAATATGGAATGATTAAATCAAGTTAATTAACCTATCACCTCAAAAAAATGACATTTTTTTGTGACGAGGGCATCACAAAGATTTAAATCCTAAATTTGTAAGCTACAATCTCATGGTCTTACATCTTCTTAGTGAAATGCATGGGCTTTGTGACAGCTTCATTTCTCAGGGCGCAGTGACTCTTTACCTTTTCCCTCCAACTTTGAGAATGTATAACGAAAAATGTTTGCCAGAGTCTATTTTTTCACTCTTTTCTGTATATTTAAGTTAAACATTAGCTTTTAATGTGCCTTAATCTTAGTAGATATTGGCAATTTTTCTGTGCAAAAATAACTTGCATTTATCTTTAGATCAAAGATGTTAAAAGCACTTTGTATTTTATGTAATTGTTTCAGCATTAAGTGGCTTAAATTAAAAGTCCGTTGGCTCCAAGGCCCTTCACTATTTTAATTATCTTTGCAAAGTACATCCACTACCATACCTAGATGGGTATTTTAGTAATGCTATGAAGTTGAATATCAGTAAAGCACAAATAAAACCAACCGTAGTGAAATTTTGGGTAGAGAAGTGAGGGAAAAGTATGTAAACATCACACTGCATCAAGATGTATTAGAGAATATACTTTATCACAGAAGAAGAGGGGTTTTGTTAAAATATGCCTGCAGTTGAATCACAAGGGGCTTCTCCATGACAGACTAGTATCAATGACCTGATGAGTTTTAAAGAGCAGGGACAGTTCAGCTGATGAAAGACATAACTTTTTTGTGCTCATGCTGCCCTTTTTCCCCTAATGCTATGTCCAGACACACAGCACCAAGAAAGAATTCAGAAACAGAAGGACATCGCCTTTTGAATGCTTGCAGTTGCCCCTTTTTGTCATTCAAAATAACTTTCACTGGCCTAAGAATTAACACTGCCATTTTTGATGGAGGAATTAAAAGAAAATTGTCAGTTATGTAAAGGGGGAGCTTACCCAGTTTAGAAAGGAAGTCTCAATTGTCGATGTGCGATCTTGACAAATTTGGGAAACTTGAATCCCCAGGAGTGGATGTATCTTCTAGAAGGTGGAAACTGTGATAATACTATTATGTTTTGTGCCCTGAGTATAACTTGCGATGGTGGGTGTTCAGGAATTCTTGTCTCTGGCTTTAAAATATTATGTGTTGCATTATGTTTTTTTCTTATAATGGGAGCTATGTGATTTTTTTTTCAGCTGCTATAGCTGTATCCATTTCAGTAAAATGGGGATAATAACACCTACTCCCTAAGATTTTGGCGAGGCTTTAAATTTTGGAAAATTCCTTGTATAATTAAATAGCAGCCTCATTACAATAACTTATTACTCAGACCACCATGGGAAGAGCAATTACAAGTGTAAGTGTGCAGTATGTAGTTTCACAATTAAGGATAATTGCTGTTCAGTCCCTCTGTAAATCTTTTAGTGAGTTAGTGAGTTTGTCTGGGGTGAAGGGTTGGGGGTAGAAGGCAGGAAGGAAAATGAACAGATGCAGTGTTGTGGAATTGACAAGAGCCTGTCAACTCTCTATAAGCATGTCGGTGGGGACAGTGTCTTCCATGTATACTCAAGAGACATTGTCAGCTTCTGCCCATTTGTGAGGAAGAGGGTCAATTGCACTGCATGTGACCTTGACCTCACCTTATGAGGCGAAAAGTGGCAGATGGGTGGAGTGGTAGCCAAAGTACACACATGACTTGCTGAGAGCTGAAGGCCCTAGAAGTCTAAGGTCTCTGTCTCAGCCCAGAGATGCCCCTTTCCAGACCACGGCCTCTTCGAGTTCCCAGGGCCTGGACATCTTGTGGCACACACTCTGTTTCTTTATAGCTCACTCCCTGTAAAATAACAATGCAGCAGGGCCACTTTTTTTTTTTCATTTTTTCCCTCCTCTGTCAGAAGAATAGCCTCTTTTTTAATGAAAATTTGTTCCCATTTATAAAAAAGTAACAAGATTTTTATAAACAATCCTGAGGTATATAAAAAAGGAAAAAAAAAATCTTGAAGCTACAGAACCAGAGACAACTGCCTTGTCTTGACTTTGATACCTGCAAAACACTGCTTGTGCAAATCTGTGTTTTCCATAGCTGTGAATGGACTACATGGAAGTGACTTTGTGTCGTGCAACCTAAACCTCAGAAATTGTTTCAAACTAAGAAGTTTTAATGCATGTTTGATGACAGATCATTAAAAATATGTTATCTACAGGTTCTCCTCTTGCAGTATACTTTATTAAATTTTCAGACGCTTACAGTAGTCAGCTTACTTCCTTGTACAAGTATACACTTTCTGTGTCTTAGTTACACCACATAATTTGAATAAGCAGATTAATTATGATATTGTGACCAATGTTCCATCAACATGAATTTTGCCTCTGTATTCTGCAAGTAGGCAGAAAGAATGCAATTATCAGGGAAGCCAGAACTGTTTAGATTCTGTATTATCTTAAAAGCAGCCTTTCCATAATAAATAAACTTTTCCGAAGAGAATGAAATATGTGTTTAGTCAAAGCCTTATGAATATATTATTTTTAAAAGAGAAAAGGTCAATCTGATTTAGCAAAATATATGTATATATACCTCCTTTCTTTTTTTCTTTTTCTTTTTTTTTGGCCAGGCCCTGATTACGTCAAACAGAGATTTCAGGAAGGTGTAGATGCTAAAGAAAATCCAGAAGAAAAGGTACCAGAAAAGCTACCTACACCAAAGGAGTCTCCTCATTTTTATCGCAAAGGCACGACACCCCCAAGATCTCCTGAGGCAAGTCCCAAACACAGTCACTCTCCTGCTTCCTCCCCAAAGCCCCTGAAGAAGCAAAACCCCAGCTCAGGGGCGAGACTCAACCAAGACAAAAGGAGTGTGGCTGATGAGCAGGTGACGGCCATTGTCAATAAGCCCTTGATGTCAAAGGCTCCCACGAAGGAGGCAGGAGCGGTTGTGCCCCAGTCCAAGTACTCTGGCCGCCACCACATCCCCAACCCCAGTAACGGGGAGCTGCATTCTCAGTATCACGGCTACTACGTGAAGCTGAACGCCCCCCAGCACCCTCCAGTAGACGTGGAGGACGGCAATGGATCCAGCCAGTCTTCCTCAGCACTGGTGCACAAGCCATCCGCTAACAAGTGGAGTCCCTCCAAATCTGTGACAAAACCAGTTGCCAAAGAAAGCAAAGCTGAGCCAAAAGCTAAGAAGTCTGAACTTGCTATACCAAAGAATCCAGCAAGCAACGATTCATGCCCTGCTTTGGAAAAAGAAGCCAATTCAGTAAGTACTGCAAGTAGCGTTTTCTCTTTCTTTCTTCCCTTTGTTTCTTTCGGCGAGCTGTGTGGGGTGACTGTGCATCTTGATCACAGCCAGGCTAACCAAGGTTCTAGAAGCACAGGGTTGTTTAGAGCAGCACATAACACATTGGTAGCTTGAGACAGCAAAGAGCTCTCTGGGCAGAAATTCCCCCCACCACCCCTATGTTCACCCAGCCCCACTTTAGATGTAATTCAGGTAGGGAAGACCTGACCAGCTTAGCACAGCATCTTAGCACATTTTAGCAAGGCTTTAACAGCGTGTCTTGGTGAGCTTCCTGGTAGCTTGCTCTCTGATTGCTGGAAAGGAATCATGACCCCTGCCAAGGGCCAGCCGCTCTCAGAGCTCTAGGAAAAGGGTACCACCAAGTTCTTAGTTCTCCTGTTTTCACCACAGCGGTCAGCATCTTTACACAAAAGAACGTCTCCTCTAGCCGTTGTGAATTCTTCTCATACATACGTAGTTTGGACTTTAATTAGCCAGGCTTTGCAGCTAGAACATTTTTCTTTCCCAAAAGAGAACTGAAAATTTCCAACAGTTCAAGAGAATTTCTTTGGTCTTCTGTCTTTTCAAAGTGTGAGAACTCTTACAGTTTCAGTTTTCTGGTAGATGCAGGTTATTAGTATCAATTAGTCTTAAGCATTTAAGATATTTATTTATTATTCAGCCAGAAAAGCTCTGTGTCATTGAAAAATCTTTATACCTTCTTTCAAAGGAGATTTTTTGAATAATGTATGGAATTAGTGTTTTATCAAAGGCTATAGTATTTATAAAATCTGAAGCTAATTATTGATTAAAAAATGACCTCTTGACCTGGTCACATCCCTTTAGAACAGAGGTGTTGAATGTTACACACCTAGTATTCACTAGAAATTATAGAGACATATTTGCATAATGGTGTGGATTAATATCTTGGCCAACAAGAATATAGTACAGCCATCAGTTTCTTATTTTTGTCTGTTTGATTTACTCACAGGATTAAACAATTAAAATTCCTCTGTTAACTTATGCTTAAAATTTCTTAAGTGTGTTTATTTTGCTAATATCTATAAAACACTGATTCTCTTCTTTTTTCAAATTTTCAACTTTTTAATTAGCTAAACATAAATTATTCAGATTAACTGGACCAACTTCCTAGGAGTCCACCTGCATGGAGAAAAATTGTTTTCAAAACAGACTAACTTTAAGATTCTGACTCTTCAGTAAGCATTCATTTTAAAGATTTTAAACCTTAATATGACAGTATCTTGACATTACAACTATAATAATCACTATTGAATTTGTTAAATGTAATAGCTTACTTCTCATTTGACTTTCAGCATGTTTATCCCCAGGTTAATAAGGCCTCGCATATATCAGTGTTAGTTTGCCTGATTTACACAGGGAAAAATTCAAACAATGCAAGGCCATACCTTTTATACCTTTGGGTACCCATTTGTGGGCTTTAGTTGACTTCTAGACCTCTACAAGGGGAAGTGTATGCCCCAGCGTCCTATACATTAGGCTGTGATAGGGGAAAAAAAAGTTGAATTACCCAGCTCTTAGCTGAAAGAGTCTCTCTGTAAAACAGTAGTATACGTATGTTTGGTAAATTCACAGCCTCCTCATTTAGAAAAAAACATCTGTTTTACTTATTTGCGGAATTCTCAGATTCTTGGAGTTAGACAAGCATCCTCCATCTCAGTAGTTGGTCCTTAGGGTACCCCTCTACACCCCAAGGGGGAAGGGAGGCCCCAGCAGCTCCGCAGCTACCCTGAGCTTTAGACTGCCTCTGCAAAATTCAAGATCGACTTGACACCTTCATGCGAAGATTCTAACAATTAACATTGTCTTCCCAATAGTAACAGAAAGCTGCCCTCCCCACTCCTCAGAGTTAGGAAGTGGCACAGTCATCATAAATGTTGTCAGTGGATGACCTTTAAGATAATGGAGTACTACATAGTTTTCAGAGAAAGACACTGTATAAGTTAGACATTCGTGAATAATTTTAAAATTCACAGAATTGAACTCTGTTGCTGAACTTCCTCGGTTCACATCCCAGCTCTGTTGCTTACCAGCTGTGTGACCCTGGACAGTTTCCTAACTGCTCTGTGCCTTGGTTTCCTCATCTGTACCTATCACAGGGTTGTTGTGAAGATTAAATGAGTCAGTACTTTAAAAGTTCTTAGCATAGTGCCTAGCGCAGAATAAATGCTCAAAAAACCTTGGCTATTACGATGTTTGTTTCAACACAATGCTAACTGAAACATAAGCAGTTCAGAAATATTCAAGTAGATCTGATCCATCCTCAGGATCACCCTGGCTATTGATCTCTTAGAAATATAGAAAATCTCCTGGGATGGAGACTAACACAGGAAATTAGTTAACTCGAGTATGAGAGGTAGGAGAAGGGAGGCTGTGGCATTGATTACTTTCTTGAGGAAGATTTTCCTCAAGAAACTTTTGTGACCCCTGTGGGCAATGGTTGCGTATGGACTCATGTCCTAGGGGCACGCATTCAATGTGATCCCGAAATTTTTTTAGGGTTTTGCAACATGACAACTCTGGTAGGGTCAGAAGAGGCATCTTTAGCGTCTTACCATCAAGTAGACAAGAGGGGAATTTTCCAATTAGGTATCTCAGCCCATTCTGAAAAATGACTACACTTTTTCCTCAGCCATTCCTGTGATTTGCATCCAAGTTTGTTTTGAGGTTTATCTAATCTTTCTTTTGAATTTGTGTAAAATTTAAAGCGTCCCCATCAAATCGGGTTTGAACCTCACCCCCGAAAGAGGTAAATATATATAATTAAACTTTGCTATTAATACTTAATTAAACTTTACTCTTCTCTTGTGTTTCTAGCTAGAGAAGCTTTAGATTTCACATAAACCGTAATAACTCTTCTAGCAGAAAATTCCTTACAGTTTTAAATATGAGTGACAATCTCTTAAAGGAAAAAAAAGATTAATTTTTTGAGTTAGGATTTCTTTCTGTATTTTGATTTCCTGTTTTTTATTTTCTTACCACCTGGAAAATTTCTTCCAATCAAGACTTACCCTGTGCCCTGCTACAGCTTTTTGTATTACACCTGTCCCAGTCAGTCTTGAAAAGCAAGACAGATTTTTTTTTCATTTTGCTATTTTAAGCTACAACTGGCCACCACAGTCGTATTTATGAGACTTTACCTTAAAGCTTTTCACCCCATATCCTGTGCCTAGGTATATAAAGAACACAGAGGCCAGGGCTTGGTATCTGCCACTGAACAGAGCATCCCGGATTTTTATTTTTCCCCTGGTTGCTGTTTGAACCTTTCATGTCTAGTTTTCCCTCATCTTCACTGAGTCACCTTTAAAAATAGCTTTCTAAGTGGAGCCACCCTGGTAGGATAAATATATATGTGTGTGTATATTAGAACATATACAGGAGAAATTGTGTGTGTGTGTGTGCGTGCAAAAGAAAAATATATATATGTATGTATTTTTCATTTTGGATAAAGCACTCATTCACTATTCATTGAATCTGGATTGCCAGTACAGTGATATGTGGGCTAAAAACTGGAGAAAAGATAGTAATCTAAATTCAAACCAAGAGAATATACAAATTCAAAATACTCACTAATTCAAAGGGGTTAGATAAATTCACAGAATCTTATATGGATTTATGAAATGGGAGTTAAGGTTCAGGCACACCTTGGACTTTAGAAGTTGGCTTCATGGAAGGCACGTTCTCTGCTATTTCACTTTCCTGGGTCCACTGTAAGACACCGAAGTCTATGTTGTATTGTTCTGACCAGGTGTATTTTTCCTCACCTTTCATATCACTAAATTACCTTTGAAAATTATAAAATAAACCCAGTAGCCCAGAATAGTTGAAATGATCCAAAATTCTTAAAACACTCATGAACAAAATCTAATCCAAGTGTGTAGTAGTACAGGTGGAACATCCAGAATGCTCCAACATCTGGTCATGATGTGAAGTGAAAGAAGCCAGGCACAGAAAGACAAACTTTGCATGTTCTCACTTATTTGTGGGAGCTAAAAATTAAAGCGATCAAACTCATGGAGATGGAGAGTAGAAGGATGGTTACCAGAGGCTGGATGGAAAGTGAAGACGTAGGAGAGAAGAGGGGATGTTTAATGGATACAAAAAAAAAAATAGAACAAATAAGATCTAGTATTTGATAGCACAACAGGGTGACTGTAGTTAATAATAATTTAATTGTACCTTTTAAAATAACTAAAAAAGAACTGGGCACAGTAGCCCACACCTGTAATCCCAACACTTTGGGAGGCTGAGGCGGATGGATCACTTGAGGTCAGGAGTTCAGGACCAGCCTGGCCAACATGGTGAAACCCCATCTCTACCAAAAATATAAAACTTAGCTGGGCATCGTAGTGAACACCTGTAGTCCCAGCTACTCGGGAGGCTGAGGCAGGAGAATCACTTGAAGCCAGGAGGCAGAGGTTACGGTGTGCCAAGATCACGCCACTGCACTCCAGCCTGGGTGACAGAGCAAGACTCCACCTGAAAAAATAAAATAACTAAAAGAGTATAATTGGATTGTTTGGAACACAAAGAATAAATGCTTTAGGTGATGGATACCTCATTACCCTGATGTGATTATTACACATTCTATGCCAGTATCAAAATATCACATATATACCATGTTACCCACAAAAATTAAAAATTTTTTAAATCTCCAGATCTGAAACTTTTCGAGCACCAACATGACGCTCAAAGGAAATTCTCATTGCAGCATTTTAGAATTTTGTATTCGGGATGCTCAACCTGTACATCAGAAGAAAATCTGAAACCCCAAACACTTAGGGTCCCAAGCGTTTCAGATAAGGGATGCTTAGCCTGTAATAGTATTTCCTTAATCTCTGTGCTCAGTTGTGACATTGAAAGATCGTCTCCACTATTTTCTGAGTTATAAGAGTTTCCTGCATTATTTCTATGCTCTAAATTAACCATAATTGAGGAGTTGCACAGGTTAGGACTCTCCTATTAATTTAGAATACAACTATTCTAAAAGAGCAGTTGGTCGTTATCACAATTTGATGTTTTTCTGATACTGTGGAAATTATAGGATATAGAGGAAAATGTCATTTTAAAGAACTGAATGGGAAATTGCCTTTAAACTAAGGCCTGTATCTTTAATAGACATATAGCGAAAAGAGCATGAAGCTCTGAAGTGACCAGACTAAAGCTTAATTCGTGTTCCAATTTGTTCAAACTGGCTGAGGAAACTTGAGCAAGACACCTGTCCTCTTAAGCTCTGTAAAATGGAACTAATAATCACTTGTGAAGAATAAACAAAAAAAAAAATCTCAGAGATGTTTAACCCACTGCCCAGCATTATAAAAACCTGCAAAAAATGTTTATTTTCCTCCCATTTACTTGGGGTTTAGGAACTGATGCTTTTCTTCTGCCTAATAGTCCCCACTTAAAGGGGACTCATGTTTACTTCCTCTCCCTCCCCCATTTTACTCATCACCCTGTTTGTTCTTCATTTAATTCAGTGATTTAATCCATTTTGTTTAACAACCCACATTTGGGTCAGGCACTGTGGTTCACGCCTGGAATCCCAGCACTTTGGGAGGCCAAGGTGGCAGGATCGCTTGAGGCCAGGAAGTCGAGACCAGCCTGGGCAACATAGTGAGACCTCATCTCTACAAAAAATACAAAAATTAACCAGGTTTGGTAGCACGCACTGTTGGTCTCAGCTACTCAGGAAGCTGAAGTGGTAGGATAGCTTGAACCTGGGAGGTCAAGGCTGCGATGAGCTGAGATCACACCACTGCATTCCAGTCTGGGTGACAGAGCAAGAGCCTGTCTCAAAACAAAACAACCCACATCCACGGCACTTGGAAATGTGCTGGAAGATAGTAGAGTCTCATTAAATATTGGTTGCCTGAATGAATTGGGCAATGTCACGTGTCTGTGCACTGGGTACATAGCAGTGAATAAGACAAGGCCCCTGCCACTGTGGCGCTCAGAGTCTTGTGGGGGAAAATAGCAGTTAAACAACAAAGGACAATCAAGTGTGAAACGCCTTGTGATAGAGAAAGAGCAGGGCACTCTGACCTCTACCACGGAGATGTGGGCTCAGTCAGGGAAAGAGACCTTGAGTCAATGATGTGTGACCCAAACCCTAGACCTGAATTGATTAGTGTTTGACCAGTGACAGCTCCAATCTCCCTTATTCACTTACCCCACACCCAAAAAACATCAATACTTTTGAGGCCTCTGTAACATTGTTTCAGTGTAGTCTTACCCAGTATCCAAATGGAGTACCACTGTTTCCTCTTCTGTAAAATGAGGACAATAAAACTACCTACCTCATAAAGCCAGTTTAGAATACTTTTAATGCTATATAAGAATTAGACATTATTTTAACAGTAAATACCACAATCATGTCTTTGTAATAAAGGTGGCTTCTTCATGGAGCAGATCTCAAAAGATGGGTTATATGAGGTTGGTTTGTTTAAACAAGTAAAAATTTGGGGCCCTTGGACAACTATCTGGTATTTATTATAATGATATTTATCAAAATAGGATCCCATAGTTTGTAAAATATAACTTCATTTCTGAAATGTTGTGGTTGTGATTAGAGAAATTTGAAAAGCTAGGCCTATAAGATAACTTCTGAACGTATCCAACTTCTCACTTACAGCTTTTACTTAACGGAAAGGGTGGTGTCCAAACAGAGGACCAGGGAAAAAGCAAGAGGTAGAGAACCTCGTTTTGAGTTTTCCCTGAATTTTTCCTTGGAGGTGGCTTTGTCCTACAGATTTTGCTCTCATGTTCTAACTGCCCTGTGGAGGAAGCAGCTCTTCCTCATCTGAACTGCATTCTAACAACAAATGCACGTCTAACTCCCAGCCGTTCGTAGGCCCTGTTAGGGTGAGCTGTGTCTCAGCACACGCTGTTGTCCATTGTTTTGAGGTGAATGAAGTGGATCAGTTGTTTAAAACGTTTTTAAACTAATTCAAGCCTGGATTCATTTTTAAGTGAAGGTTCTGAAATGTCTCCATCTAAACATAGCATTGCCGTTTTTAGTCTACACCTTTCGGAACTGCTGTCATCTTTTATGCCTTATTTACTGCAATCATGTTAACTTTCTCATTTTTTCAGTAATTGGCTTTGGTAATATCTTGATATTAACATGGAGAAGTTACAGTTACTTTGTTCTCTTTCATTTTCAGGGCCCTAATTCAATCATGATTGTCCTTGTCATGCTGTTGAATATCGGGTTGGCCATTCTTTTTGTTCACTTTCTAACTTGATTGGAATTAGGAAAGGTAAGAATCGCCTTAATTTCTATCTAAAATCATAGTAAATAACATTCTTTTCTCATATTCAAATTTGCTATTTTTTTTAACAATGATGTATTGTCCTTCACTTTAATTTTGGCTATGCCTGAATGTGATTCAACATAGTTACTTAATGCTATAACTGTTTTGACCCTTCAGTGAAGTCCTGACAACTAGTGGTGTGTTAGCCCACAGTTCTCTGCAGTGGTGCCGTCAGCCCTTTAAATGGCCCACCCCAGGCAGACTCAGACACAGGGAAGGAGGCTTGGAATTAGGATGGGATCGCGAGAGAGATGAAACTTGGAAAATTCAGCCAGAGGACCTGTTCGGTTCCCCTGGGAGTGCTTTGTGGCTTTGGGGTCCTCTGGGAGCTGAAGCACACGGCCATGTCGGAGAGCAAAACTTAATAATAATTCTTTTTTAAAATCTGCTGAAGCAGCCCCATCCGGCGAAGTTCTTGGCATTGGCTACTCCATCTGTCCTAGCAGAGTGTGACTAAACTGGAAATGTATGGAGCTGCATTTTTTTTTTTTTTTGATGGAAGTCAACAGCTGCCTTACTATTTTACCATCTGACGTTTTTAGTAGGGAGCTGGGGAAACGACTGCCCGAGGAATGCGGTCGGAGGATTGTGTTGCTGTGGACGTGGTTCCAACATTCACTCCTATCTCATTAGAAGAAATAGGTAGCAGCATCACTCACCAGTCTTATGCCATGACCTGCTGCTTTAACATCTCCTGGAATGTTCTGGGAGAGAACGTTTCGTTTGCTTGTGCACGACTCTGTTCATTTTTGCTGTTTATTTAAATATGATGTATAGTCATCTACCACCTGTGGTCCTGGCCGGACGAAACACACGTGTTGCATCTCAAGGAAAAGAAACAACAAAATGCTAGTGAAAATGTGCTTATTTTGATAGCAATATACCATCTTTTATGTCATTTATTCTTCCTATACTTGTAAAAGGTTATTTATCTTTAAAATTTAGCAATTTGAAGACACTATGCCTTCCTAAGAACTAATTTAATTTTAAATATTTTTAACATTACTGAGGTGAATTATTTATGCACTTAGGAAGTGCTAAATTTTAAAAGCTGAAACACAACAGAATTCTAAGAAGTATAGTCCAAACGTTGCATGGATTGCAGTAATCAGTGTTTAAAGGATTCAGTTTCTTTGCTGACGTACTTTACAACCAAATAAAATCTTGTCGGTGGCTGTGTTAATTCCCATGAAAGTTAAGCAAGATGCTATTAATAAACTGCTCTGCTCTTTCTTGTTTTCTTTTTCCAACTTAAATTTCTGTTGAATACATTCAGGTAGAACATAAAGCCTTGTTCAATCACTGCCTCTCAGTTTTCTGCCTTTCCTGTTTTTCAAAGTCCTTTTGTAATTTCATTTCACATTTTAAAGGCTTAGACATTTTTATTTTAAATATATGTCTTTTACAGTCTTTTGTCATTCTGACATTTCTGGATTTTTGCTGTTTTATAATTTACCCTTTATTATTCAGAAGCATGCTTACTTAGAGAAACTAAATGGTCTTTATAAAAGTAATTACTTAAAAAGAAATCAGGGGAAGAAAGATATCTATCTAATCTATTAAATCTTTATAAAACATTACATTGCAGACGGGGAGCTACTCCTAAATATTTTCATGATTTGCATGGTTTAATCAGGTTTTTGTTTTTGTTTTTTACCATATTAGCTACCTTTTCAATGCAGAAGAGACAGTTCACACAATTCCCTGGTTAGCACAGATGTGGACTGAGTGCTTTGTCACCTGCAGGGTAGTAACCCAGTGATGTTTCTTACAGAAGCACAATATGTTGAAAATCCTGGGTGTGACCAATATGGAATAAAGAAGAAGGCAGAAAGAGAGCAAATAAAAAATTTCAACTTGTATATTCATTTTTTACATTTTGCTTTGACTTTTAAATTTAGGAAGTCCGTTTTTACCTGAGAACAAATGTTTAAAGTTCCTGCGTCACTCTCAGTACTCTCACTGCCCCTCCCAAACCCTATAGCTCCTTACGCTGGGAAAGCTGGTTTTTTAAAAAATAATAATAAAATATTTAATCTTATTAAGTGTTTATTTAAAATGCGTAATGCTTTGGAAATAATGGGTAACAGCGAGAGGATATGTTTATAAAGTGAGCATGTTGGTCCCATTTATAAATATATGTATGATTTATAAGCTTTTTTAAAACAAAGCTCAAATTGTTGGTATTTTTCTAAAATGTGCACAGCTGTATTTTACATGAAGGCTCTTTCTAATGGGTTGTTATACTGTACTCAACATTTTGGACAGCACATGAAGTCTGCCAATGTACTTAATAAAACATGACTTTGTTTATTTAAAGTTTCTTGCTGTGAAAAAGAACTCCCTACCTGTGAGTTCCTTTATTTATAATTCTTGAAACCAAAATGTATAATGTACAGTTTTCACAACTGTATCTGCTCTAATAAAAAAAAGTTGGTTATTAATAAAGTTGGAGGTGTGTTTTCTTTGTGAGTAAATTACTGTCTTGAGTTATGTGGAATACTTTGGTGGTGGTGTTGAAAGAGATCTGCTGAAAAATTAACAGCAGAAATAGAAGGAAAAAATGCTCAAAGAAGCCATGTGCCAGAAGGTAGTTATACTGCTCCACCAATTGGTTTCTTTCATCCTGGGCCTTTCAAATAATTTTGCAAAATAAGGTTCATTGCTCTGCTTAATGCCTTCATTAATTGGATTAGTGCCTTATCCAGAGTTTAAAGACTGCTCTTATTTTTAAAGAAAACTTGAAGTAAATCTCCTTCCTACATGGGCACTTTTCAATTAATTAGAATTTTTTTACCATTGTGCCCCAAATAAATTAATATGTTGCTATGACCCCTGCTGCTTAGGTGCACTCCTGGAAGGTTAAGCACAACATGGGTTGAATAAACCTGCCACCACCGGGACTTCCAGCCACTGTGCTCCCTTTGAAGCCATCCAAGGTACTGGCCTAAGCTGCTGGCTCGACACGTAGGCAAGCCACCTGTGCACTATGATGAAAGGACCATCTCCAAAACAGCTTCCCAGGGAGCTGCCATGGTGCTTTTAAAGTCCCAAATTCATCACACCTGTTGAGGGCTAAGATATTAGAGCCCCTCATATAAATAATGCACAGAGTTATCGCCTGTAGGGCTAAACAGATTACTCAACTTCAGTAATTAGTCTCCTAGCAAATCCTAAAGGAAGAGAATACAGAACAGACTTTTGAAGCAGGGAAGGGAAGCACAAGGTGCTAGAGAGATTATTGATTCCAGATTCGTGTCCAAGCCACACATTTTGAGCGCTGATGCCAAAGCTAGGGTGAAGCTTGTGTGATTGAGAAGTCTGGAAAATATTCTACATGCCCTTTTAATGCAGTAACTTTCTCAAGAGCTGTGGCTAGCAAGCTCCCCAGGCGTACCCTCCCTGCCATTTGCAGCTCTCCTGCCATGCTTTGGAAAGTTACATAGCCTCATCTTCCCAACTTAATAGGTGGCTGTTGACATGGCGTATTCTGCCAGTACAGTGTAACGGTTCATCAGACTGCGTTTGATTGTTCCAGGTTTAAGAATTATCTGTTCTGACATTTGCTGTCACCCCAAAGGTGCTAAAATGCAATGGCCTCTATAGGGGTCTGGTTTATAGGAATAGGAGAAAATAGCAAAGATAGAGAAGACAGTGAATACTGATGAAGGTAGTCAATATAGATGAAATTCTGGCTTTGGTCATGATTGACTGTGGATCCTTCTCTAATCCATGCCCCTGGTTTCCTCATCGGTAAAATGGGTGTAGTCATAGTCTAGCCTCACAGGGTGATGGTGAGAATGAAATGACCTTATTGATGTTAAATGCTTACCGTAGTGCCTGGCACATAGTAACTGCTTTGTATATGTTAGTTTTTTACTGACTGAAAGAAATAGGGATAAAATAATTAAATTCCTATTAGTGTCTCAGACACATTGAAAAATACAGTGAGACTCCATTCTAAGGGTCTTTTTATAGTGGTTAATTAGGTCATGGGTCATGGGATGTCCTTGCTTCAGTGGTGATGAGTGAGTCTTTCTCACTGGGAAAATTAAAGGCCCCACCTACAGAGTTTCTGTCTATGCTAACAAGTGTTTCCCAGTATAGGAGAATATGAGACCTTTACTTTACAAAGAGCTTTCACATCAGTGTCTCATTGGATTCTTACAATCTCCCTGTGAAAGTTTTCCTGCAGTTATATGACTTGCACAAGATCACGTAGTCATAAAGTCATAAAAATCTGTATCAGAGTCCCGATCTGACACTAAATCTTGTGCTTTTTCATTTCACATATTGGCTAGCACTATTGCACATTGCCACTCATCAGCCATGAAGATGTGATGGCGAATACCATGAAATCCAAGGTAGCAGTGCAGGTTGAATGAGCCCATTTCTATCCGTCATAAGCTCCTTAATGCCACTGAGTTAATAATAACTACAGCAGAGCCTTTTAAAAGTTCTGAATAGCATGTATTTACAATCCTGTTTCATCACTTTTAGCAAGATATTTGTATAGTAATATATTTAAACCTTACACTAAATATTACTAAAATTTAACATTTAATGGTGTTTTTGAAGAGGCATGTTATACATGAACTTGGTGTCTGTGTTTGAACTTGAGCTCAATAATTAACACAGAAGTTGCACATAATACCTAGAAGACGTAAAAAGGTTTGGACCAATGCTGTGGTATTCTTTTGATACCTTATGTCAATATTCCATAAAAGTTCCTTGGTATTCTCTTGAATCTGAAGTCTGATTTAGATAAGCCATAATGGAATTAACACGAAAGCGAGGCCCTGAAATTTGTTCAGCTGGTGGTTGATAAAGCTGTTTGCATACTGCGGTAAAGAGCATATCAATCCTTGAATGGAGGCAGGGATGAACGGAAGATCATCACACTGATATACACATTCTTCCTTGTCCGCTGCCTCAACCCAAGCAAACTTGTTCATAAAATGTGAAGAATGATATTGAACATGTGCAGTGGAATTCATGATGATATTTGCTTATGGGAAAACAGTGGAGGTATTCAGTTTCAAGAATGTATATGCCACATCCTTGCCACTTACAACATATACTTGGACGAAAAGAGTCATAAATATCATGTCATCTACACAATAATAGCAGAAGCAAAGGTGAGGATAAGCCCAAGATTATCTAATTATTCTCTGGACATGATTAATTATTTTCTGGACATATTTTAACAACTGCTTCCGACCAGTAGAGTGAGTACCTACCTAGAGTGCACATAGCTGCTTTGGAAGTTGATAAAGCCCAAGGAGGTGCTCAGACATAGAATTGCTGTAAAGCCAGCAGGTGGTGGAATCCATGACCTAAGAATTTCTACAGATGCATCATAAAAGCAGTTTTACATCAGATAATTGGGCCACATAAAAAGTCAAGATTGGAAACATTCTAATTCATACATTATCCAAAAGAATAAATATTATGTAAGTGTGCTATTATTCACTGAAACAAAGCAAGAATTTACAAAATCACACAATAGAGCACCAAAGAATGAGATATTTATGTGCTCAAAATAAGGTTTGATGTTATCTACATTCAATTTGTCATGATACAGCAAGTAATGTGAGGAATTCAGCATAATTTTCATGTCTCGGTGTCAGCTTTATTCCATTCAAATTTTGTGTATAGAAATAGTTTTCCATTTTTACTAATAATAATCGTGTTCATTTTTTTCTTCAAAAAATAGTATTACTAATCTAAAATGCCATGGCAGGCTATATTTGGGGGTTTTCGTTGGTTCACTGAAACTATCAACAATTCCCTTGGATTTGTTTTGACATTCTAAAGACTACCTGAGTAAGTTATAAAGGAAGCACTCCAAACCTTTCTGCTCCCCTGCTGCTAGCTTTCAGGAATGTTAACACTGCCTGTGTGTTCAGTACACTTTGGTCCCTTAGTCCCCTGCAAAACCTGAGCTCTCCTTTTCACCTGACTATAGCTCCTTGTCAGCATCGCCACACCAGTAGCATGCTCAGAGTTCACCAGTGAAGTTTGACACGCAGATCAGATTAGTTGGGGATATTAATTTGAATAGAGAAGTGTAAGAAGAACTGAATTTGGGCATCCTGGTCTTCCTTTCTCAGATGCCATTTTTTGAAACCAAGTATACCCTTCCTTTTGAGTCTTCCCCATATTCCTTGAGTATGCCAGCACCAAACATCACATGTCCAATTCTGGTAAACTCTAAGGATTGTTTTGGTGTCTATAAAATGGGAACAATAACATCTGCTTCCTAATGTTTTTTTATAAGAATCAAATTAGGTAACTTTAGTAAACTCCCTGGCACGTAGTAGACTGTCAACATAGAATAGATACATTAATAGTCTCAGTTTTATTAGCAAATTTTTTTTTTTTTTGAGACAGAGTTTCACTTTTGTTGCCCAGGCTGGAGTGCAGTGGCAGGATCTCAGCTCAAGCGATTCTCCTGCCTCAGCCTCCTGCGTAGCTGGGATTACAGGCGTCCATCACCACACCCAGCTAATTTTTTGTATTTTTAGTAGAGTTTCAGGGTTTCACCATGTTGGCCAGGCTGGTCTCCAACTCCTGACCTCAGGTGATTCACCCATCTTGGCCTCCCAAAGTGCTGAGATTACAGGTGTGAGCCACCACGCCCAGCCTTATTAGCAATGTTTACTTGTTCCTCCATCAAACATTTATTATATGCTTAATTGATACTTCGTTAAATTCATTGAAATAAAAAATTCTACCAGCCTTAGGTCATTAAGCATCAGGTCCTGCCCTAAGAAATGTACTCTTCATACAGAATCAATTGTAGTTCATACAATTAAATGGGTTTCTTCTCTAAAGCAAAGGGCAGATAAAATTCAAAGCTTTTTGGCCAGGCGCTGTGGCTCACGCCTGTAATCCCAGCACTTTGGGAGGCCTAGGCGGGCAGATCACAAGGTCAGGAGATCGAGACCATCCTGGCTAACGCGGTGAAACCCTGTCTCTACTAAAAACACAAAAAAATTAGCCAGGCGTGTTGGCAGGCGCCTGTAGTCCCAGCTACGCGGGAGGCTGAGGCAGGAGAATGGCGTGACGAGGTCAGGAGATCGAGACCATCCTGGCTAACGCGGTGAAACCCCGTCTCTACTAAAAACACAAAAAAATTAGCCAGGCGTGTTGGCAGGCGCCTGTAGTCCCAGCTACGCGGGAGGCTGAGGCAGGAGAATGGCGTGAATCCAGGAGGCGGAGCTTGCAGTGAGCCGCGATCGCGCCACTGCACTCCCGCCTGGGCGACAGAGCGAGACTCCGTCTCAAAAAAAAAAAAAATTCAAAGCTTTTTCACAGTCATCAGAAGGTACAGTGGTGATTACATCTCTCGTAAGAGGCTTAGGAATATTCAGTAACAGAGCACTCATATGCACTAGGTACAACTGTGCATTAATGTCTATTACAAGGACTGCATGATAAAAAGATACAATTAAAGTGTATAAGAAATGATCCAGACAAAGGCTTGCCACGATGATTATACTCTTCGTTGTAGGAGCGAACTTCCTGGTGCGTGTAGAGCCTCAGGATTTTCACTGATAATGCAGAAATGTATTAATGGGCCTAGCTATTATGTTTAATCACTATGGTTATGAACACAGGCAAATGGTTTTGGCTTTAAATAACATTAATATAGTTAATCAGAAATAATAGCATGGCAAATTATCATGTCAGATCTTCCATAACTGAGTAGTCAGGGTAGCAACCATTAGTTTATAAGTTCAGTGATTCTTTTGTATAAAGAACAGAAAAGATAAAAACATATTCCAGTTCAGTGTAGACATCCAGATAGCTTATCTCAAATCCGGTGTTAAGCTAAACTCTTGTGCTTTTCTTCAATAAGTAACAAGAAACAGTTCTACTTTAAACATGTCATTTATATTTTAAGGAAAATATGACATTAGATGAAAGTCACCTCCTGGGACTTTAAATATTAGCCATTATGTCATTAAAACTTTTTTTTTTTTTTTGAGACGGAGTTTCGCTCTGTCACCCAGGCTGAAGTGGAATAGCACACTCTCGGCTCGCTGCACCTCAGCCTCCTGAGTTCAAGCAATTCTTCTGCCTCAGCCTCCCGAGTAGCTGGGTTTACAGGCGCCCGCCACCACACCCGGCTAATTTTTGTATTTTTAGTAGAGACAGGGTTTCACCATGTTGGACAGGCTGGTCTCCAACTCCTGACCTCAGGTGATCCGCCTGCCTTGGCCTCCCAAAGTGCTGGGACCACGCCTGGCCCATTAAAACATTCTTTCACTGGCCGGGTGCGGTGGCTCAAGCCTGTAATCCCAGCAAAGAAAAGAAATCCCTTTACTGGGATTTACTGTAATCCCAGTAAAGAAAAGAAAGAGTGGAAAAGAATATGTACACACATTTAACATCTGTATAACAATTTATTATCATGTTATTTAATCCTTATAATAACCCAGGAAGCTAAGAGGTATTTCCTTTACTTTGCATATGAGAAAACCAAGGCACAGAGAGGTAGAGAGAATTGCTTAACAGAACACAGCTGATAAGTAACCAAGAGTCCTAACCAGGTACTTCTGGCTCTAAGTCCTGAGTGTTGCTTCCCCTACATTTCAGGCAGCTTTAATTCTGTCCTCTGGCCACCAGGCATTTAAAACACAAAGCCCAGTTGGAGAGTCCTTCTGCCTGCCATCAGGCAAGAGAGCAGGAATGTTGAGTCCTTGTGTTAATTGGGACATTGGTAACTGTGGTTGAAGGCATTGCATTTTCTGTTACATGAATGAGAGTCATTCTCAAATCCATGTAGTAGTTTATAGACATTTCTCTCATACCAGATATGAAATTGGACCTCATTCTTTAAGATTTGCACACTCAAATACTTCGATTTATCAGACAGTTCTCACATTTGCAAACCTACACATAACTCCCTCTGTCCATCTGGGTAGACTTTCTCACTTACTTTTGAAAGAAAAAAACTGTTAAAGATGACAATGGAGTCTGCACGTACAGATTCCATCATGTCCTGCTGACCTCCCTTAGGAAGCCAGATTACTGGCAAGAAGGCACAGACTGGCAGGAAGCAAGGGGGCTTTTAGAAAAACATCCTGATTCTTATTTTGTCCGTAGATGTGTGTAGGACTTAGGAAATCAATCCTTCAAAGAGCAAAAGACAAGCTCCCTATCTGCCTCAGAGAGTTTATTCTCAATACCAAGATTTTCCACAAATGATAAAACTAGATGATACACAGAAGAGAAAATGCAGAGGGTCAATAAACATGAGAAGATGCTCAGCCTGACTGGTAGGCAGGAAGTACAAAGTGAAATAATTCTGAGACTATTAAAGTCCAGGGCCTTGTCACATTGATTACATTCTTAGCTGAAATGGGAAAAGGGCCAGATGTGAGATCAGGACTGGATCTTAAATTCAGATCTTCTTTACTTTCCAGCTCTGGAAAGCTTTCCCTGATCATCCCTGGCTGTGAGAAATGCCCTTCCCCATGACTCCAGACCAACTTACTCTATTCTCAGCACTCCACCCTGCAAAGCAATCATCTGCTTTTCCATCCGTCTCCACCCCTAGGCTGTGTGCTTTCTGCAGGTAGAGACTGTCCCATCTCTCTATTCCTAACAGTGCCCCATATACACAGATATTGAATAAATGTTAATTAACTGATGAGTAAATTGATGAAACCAAAATAACCTTGTCCTTGGACAACTCACACATTAATGTAAGATAGCCATTTTCCATAACACTCCCTGAGCACCTGATCCCGCAATTCTTTTGTCTCACACTGTCAGTGTTACTATGCTAAGCGGGGAGTGGGGGTTGAATATTTTGTGGAAGGGTAAGAAGTTTTAAGCATATGCAAAAGTCCTGCTGAAAGATCAGTAATTTCTATTTTTCAAAAATTATGGCTGAGTGCCTTTGTAAAATTGGTTTGCTAAGCAACTTGATAATATCTCCAAGAAGGCCAGCAGATCATCTACCTTGGCTAAGAAAATGATTTCTTACTTCCTTAGAAAGACTCATATTAAGATCAGTGCATGGCAGAATGGATGCTAGGAGCTTATTTTAGAGATAAGAGTTCCTGATTCCTTATTTACCTTAGCATGGCAACTGTGAAGATAAGAGAAGTGGACAGATTAGAGCAACGTTGAGGAGACAGAATTAACCCTACATGGTGATCAGTTGGTGTGGAGGATAAAGGAAAAGTTGGATTCAAGAATGGCATCCAGATTTCTGGCTTGGGCAGTTGGCTGCATGGATAGAGAATGAAAGAGGAGGAGCAGGTGTCTGCAGGTGAACCGAAGACACTGAATTCACTTTTAGACATGATGGACCTGAGAAGTCTATGAGATGTGCCAAGTAGATAGAATGTACAGGTCCAAGGTTCAAGAGAATACTGTGACCAAGATATGTACTGAGTGTAGAGAGACAAGAAAACACTTAAATGCAATTGTTTGTTCTTCTCTTTACAAATTATTTACCCATTCATTGAAGCAGGCCTCTCAGCTTAACAAGGCTACATTCAGTAAAATTTTTTTAGTATGGTAAAATACACATGACATAAAATTTACCAGTTGATGTGGTTTGGCTGTGTCCCCACCCAAATCTCAACTTGAATTGTATCTCCCAGAATTCCCACATGTTGTGGGAGGGACCCAGGGGGAGGTAATTGAATCATAGGGGCCCATCTTCCCCATGCTTATTCTTGTGATAGTGAATAAGTCTCACAAGATCTGATGGGTTTATCAGGGGTTTCCACTTTTGCTTCTTTCTCATTTTCTCTTGCTGCCACCATGTAAGAAGTACCTTTCGCCTCCTGCCATGATTCTGAGGCCTCCCCAGACATGTGGAAATGTAAGTCCAATTAAACCTCTTTTTCTTCCCTGTCTTGGGTATGTCTTTATCAGCAGCATGAAAACAAACTAATACAGTAAATTGATACCAGCAGAGTAGGGCATTGCTTAAAACATACCCGAAAATGTGCAAGCAACTTTGGAACTGGGAAACAGGGAGAGATTGGAACAGTTTGAAGGGCTCAGAAGAAGACAGGAAATTGTGGGAAACTTTGGAACTTCCTAGAGACTTGTTAAATGGCTTTTCCCAAAATGCTGATAGTAATATGGACAATGAAATCCAGGCTGAGGTGGTCTCAGATGGAGATGAGAAACTTTTTGGTAACTGGAGCAAAGGTGACTCATTATATTTTAGCAAAGAGACTGGTGGCATTTTGCCCCTGCCCTAGAGATTTGTGGAACTTTGAACTTGAGAGAGATGATTTATGGTATCTGACAGAAGAAATTTCTAAGCAAACAGCAAAGCATTCAAGGGGTGACTTGGGTACTGTTAAAGGCATTCAGTTTTATAAAGGAAGCGGAGCATAAAAGTTCAGAAAAATTGCAGCCTGACAATGTGATAGAAAAGAAAAACCCATTTTCTGGGAAGAAATTCACGCTGGCTGCAGAAATTTGCATAATTACCAAGGAGCCTAATATTAATCCCCAAGACCATGAAGGAAATGTCTCCAGGCCATGTCAAAGACCCTCACAGCAGCGCCTCCCACCACAGGCCCAGAGGCCCAGGAGGAAAAAGTGGTTTGGCGGGCCAGGCTCAGGGTCCCCGTGTTGTGTGCATCCTAGGGACTTGGTGCCCTGTGCCCCAGCCACTCCAGCTGTGGCAGAAAGGGGCCAACATACAGCTCAGGCTGGGGCTTCAGAGAGTGGAAGCCCCAAGACTTGGCAGCTTCCACCTGGTGTTGAGCCTGCGGGTACACAGAAATCAAGAATTGAAGGTTGGGAATCTCCACCTAGATTTCAGAAGATGTTGGAAACGCCTGCATGCCCAGGCAAAAGTTTGCTGCAGGGGTAGAGCATTCATGGAAAACCTATGCTAGGGCAGTGCGGAAGAGAAATGTGGGGTCAGAGCCCCCACAAAGAGTCCCTACTGGGGCACTGCCTAGTGGAGCTGTGAGAGGAGTGCCACCATCCTCCAGACTCCAGAATGGTAGATCCACCGACAGCTTGCATCGCACACCTGGAAAAGCCGCAAACACTCAACGCCAGCCCATGAAAGCAGCCAGGAGGGAGGCTGTACCCTGCAAAGCCACAGGGGCGGAGCTGTCCAAGACCATGGGAACCTACCTCTTGCACCTGGATATGAGACCTGGAGTCAAAGGAGATCATTTTGGAGCTTTAAGATTTGACTGCCCCACTGGATTTCAAACTGGCATGGGTCCTATAACCCCTTGGTTTTGGCTGATTTCTCCCATTTGGAATGGCTGTATTTACCCAATACCTGTACCTCCATTGTATCTAGGAAGTAACTAGCTTGCTTTTGATTTTACAGGCTCATAGGCGGAAGGGACTTGCCTTGTCTCAGATGAGACTTTGGACTGTGGACTTTTAGGTTAGTGCTGAAATGAGTTAAGACTTTGGGTAACTGTTGGGAAGGCATGATTGGTTTTGAAATGTGAGGACATGAGATTTGGAGGGGCCAGGGGCGGAATGATATGGTTTGGCTGTGTCCCCACCCAAATCTCAACTTGAATTTTTTCTCCCAGAATTCCCACGTGTTGTGGGAGGAATCCAGAGGGAGGTAATTGAATCATGGGGGCAGGTCTTTCCTGTGCTATTCTTATGATAGTGAATAACTCTCACAAGATCTGATGGGTTTATCAGGAGTTTCCGCTTTTGCTTCTTTCTCATCGTGTCTTGCCACCACCATTTAAGAAGTGCCTTTCACCTCCCACTATGATTTTGAGGCCTCCCCAGCCATGTGGAACTATAAGTCCAATTACACCTCTTTTTCTTCCCAGTGTCAGGTATGTCTTTATCAGCAGCATGAAAATGGTCTAATACACCATTCTAATGATTTTTAAGTTTACAGTTTAGTGGTATTAAGCACTTTCACATTTTTGTGTAGCCATCACCACTACCTATCTTCAGTAGATTTTTTAAATTAAGATTTATTAAAATTGCCTTTAAAAAAAGACTTTGTAATTAATTTCACTATTAGAAGCTCTTTTTTACTACAGAGGTGTTTGAAGTTATTACATAACTTGTTGAAGTTATTGAATATCAAATTAAATATACAATTTTTCTAATTCATTTTAGAACAAGGAGTTTGATAATTAAACTACTGTTAAGTATCTGTGGATGCTTAAGCTGTCTTCAGCTTAATCATGAAGGGTGAGGAGGGTTTTTCCTTACCAGAAGGAACCTGGGCCTTGCCATCAGGCCTGAGGGCACAAGAGGAGCAGCTGCTGATCACTACTGCACAGGCCCCTTCCTGCATGAGGGGACACAGGCATCTTTTTCCTCCTTCCTGTTGTTTCAGCTCCCAGTGCAACTGAGTCTACTGCTGAACTCAGAAATAAATTTGAAAACCAACCACAAAGTTTAATCTTGAAATCCGCCAATATTTTTTAGTTATCTAATTGGAGAGGTCTTCTATTTACTTATTGAAATATGAAAAGAAAAGAAAAAAAAAGAATGAAAAAAAAAAAGGAAGCAGAATTAAAGCATCTGTAGGCCCTGGAAAACCAAAAAGGCAAAAACATCTCTTCTTCTCAAATGCCCTTTCAGTTCTCTTATCCTCTGGAAAACAGTAGTCATCTATTAAAATGTTCATTGATCTACAGTTAAATGGTAAATCACTGGATAAACCAAAATTCTAAGTTGCCAAAATCTCAGCTGCTTAAAAATCTTTCACTAGCATACAGAATTATTATCAGGCAATCTTATTCCTCTTTGCCAGATATTTGCTTTCCCAGACATTTTTAATCCTTGGTCATGACGATGTGACCTAATTCTGACCAATGAAACTCTTCTAGAAAATGTTTGCTTTGCTAAGAGGGCTAGGTATCGGAGAGCTCAATGGTGTTGCACCTTCCTTTTTTTTTTTTTTTTTTTTTTTTTTGTCTGTCTTGAACATAAATGTGATCCCTTCTGCTATGGCAGCCATCTTGCAACCATGAAGCAACAAGTATAAGATGAAAAACCCAACAAGAATTGGGAAAGAGCCTGGATCCTTAACAACATTGTTGTATGTTTCATGTTAAGGAAACAATAAATGTCATTATGGTTTAATTCTCTTTTTAAAAAATCTCAGCTGCTATTAAAATTGCAAAAAGAGGAAGAAAATTATTTGTACCTTATGTATGAAAGAGATTATCAACAGTATTCATGCTTGTCATTTGCATCTAACTGAAAAATAAGAGACCATTTTATAAATTGATTCATTTCTGTGCTTAGAAGAGTTGGCCTTCTAAGACCTCAAAGACCCTGAATAGACACTAGCACAATCTCTGGCTCCTCCATGAGCATTCCCTGCACCGCTCAGCTGGAATCTTTCACTGTCCTCTGAGGGTCTGACTTCCTCTACAACCTCATAAATTGCACTAATCAAACTCTACTTCAGTCACTTCCATTTATTGAGTGCCAATTTTATGCTGTCCTCTTGAAAATGTTTTGTGATGTTTTCTTTTATTCTTTGCAATAAATAACTATGAAATCATCGTCATCATGATGCCCAATTTTACAAATTAAAAAAACAACAAGGGCCAGGAGCGGTGGCTCACGCCTGTAATCCCAGCACTTTGGGAGGCTGAGGTAGGCGGATCACAAGGTCAGGAGTTCGAGACCAGCCTGGTCAATATGGTGAAACCTCGTCTTTAATAAAAATACAAAAATTAGCCAGGCATAGTGGCATACACCTGTAATCTCAGCTACTCGGGAGGCTGAAGCAGAATTGCTTGAACCCAGGAGGCAGAGGTTGCAGTGAGCCAAGGTCACACCATTGCACTCCAGCCTGGGTGACAAAGTGAGACGTCGTCTCAAAAAAAAAAACAAAACACACGCACACAATTGGACTCCCTAAGGTGACTTGTATATCCAGTGGCACCCACACAGCTGGTAGTAATAGGGCTAGAATTTGAAACCAGATTTATTTTTGAAGCCTGTCTCACAGGGTTTGTGAGAATTGACTTCCCAGTTTCTTTTAATGGCGTTATCAGCCACCATTCCCTCGGGCCTGAAGCGGGACTTCTCTGTTTCTGAGCCATTATTGCTGCCCACACATTCTGCCTCCAGTGTGCCTCAGATGATCCCCTTTTCCATTCCCACAGCCACCATTCCAGTGCAGCTCCTCCTTATCGCCAGCTGGAGGGTCACAAGCACATCCAAACTGGTCTCCCTGCCCCCGATCTGCCCTCTCTACCGCTGCAGCTAGGACTTTCCAGAGATACAAAGCCAAATCTTTCCAAAACACCACTCTGAGCCTCATGCTTCCTTATTCAAAAATGTGTACCAACTTCTTTGCTGTCACACACACTGGAAGAAACAGGGAAACGGGCCTCCGTGTATTCCCAGGATCAAGTCTAACTCTTTCTGATTAAGAGTCTCAGTGTCTGAAGAATGTCAGAGGCTACCCCCACCATGGGGTCCAGGCCCCCTGCTGGGTCTCGGCTTTTCAATGGCCAGCCCTTGGCCATGAGAAATCAGCGGGGGAAGGGGCAAAGAGCAGGCTCTGGTCGCTCGGAAAACTCACTGGAAACTTGAGGGCTGCATCTGTGCACCCACACGCAAGCCAGGCAGGCCTGAGACACTTTGTCAGGCCTATGCCCTCCTGTCATTGGAGTGCAAGAGGGCTTCTGAAGGACCCCCAAGTTCCCCCAAGGAGCTGCTCAACACTAAGGGGACCCCCACAGACTGGGCCAGCCAGATTTTCCAGCTTCACATACACACAGCCTCAAGCTGCTGTGCTTCCAGTGGGGAGTCTCTGCTTTACAAATGATAATTTTACATTCACTAAGTAGAATGAAGAATAACTTGCTTCTTGATCCAAACTACAGGAAATAAATCCCAATGGAACCATCTCTCCTGAGGGGATTTGCAGAAGTTGGGCTCTCCACTCTGCACATCTGTGATCCTTTCAAGCATGACTGTTTTTTCCTTATGATGTGCTATTTATTTACACCTGTTTAATTATTTTAACCCAATGAATATGTTCTTTTATTTTACTATAGTAACCATTTTATTATACTATATATACATTTCATAACATCGTGTTATATGTATATAGACAATATAACATAATATATAGTGTGTGTGTGTATTTAGAGTATGTAACACAATGTTATGAAATATATATATATTAAAGTGTGTGTGTGTGTGTGTCTCACTATGTTGCCCAAACTCCCGTCCTCAAATAATCCTCCTGCCTCAGATGTGATTACAGGCACGAGCTACCAAAGTGCTGGGATTACAGGCAAGAGCCACCATGTTCAGACCAAAATATATTTAAAATATATATACCTTAGGGGGAAAAACCACTTAAGTGAAAGTACTCTTATATTAATATTTATAACTGAGAATGATATTTTCATATCCATCGAAAGTGAGCCCAGGTTTTTATAAGATTGAGACTGCCTAGGGGTCCTTCTTGGACTCTGATTCTCTTTCCTTCTCAGTGCTGGGCCTCATTCTCAGCCAGTCCCTCCCAGGTCTCCTTTCCCACATTCTGCTCCTCTCTCCACTGAGTGTGGGCTACAGACTCCTGTGGAAGACAGCACCTCCACTTTGGAGTCCTCCCTCACCCTGACCACCACCCTACCCCACCACACACACACCCTCAGCTCTGACCCATCAGGCGTAAAAGAATGTGTCCCTCCCAGAAAAGAATGTTAAGGGGGTGGGTGGGAGGTGGGGGATGGTAGGCCCCAGGTCCTGTGTGAAAACACACTAGCAGGCTCTGGGGTATCCATCAGCCATCTATGTTGATCCCCCTCTCTCACTACCCAGCACCCAGGAGTGGGCTGCATCCTACAGACTCAGCTGCAGTTCAAAGCTACAAGCTATGATCCAGATCTGGATGTCACAGCTTGGGTTCCCTGGGAAGATAAAACAGAGATTGACAGACATGCAGATGCCTATTAGTGCTCTTGGCCAGCACCTGTGGTGGGGACAGAGCAGGAGAGGGAGAGGTTGCCCCAGGCGCAGCCCCAAAGAGGACCTCAGCTGACTCCATGGGGACCTTGAGCTCTGAGAGAGCCTTCAGAGTTGGCACAAGTTAGGCAAAAGACCCAAGCCTCAGTTCCTGGGTGTGGAAGGAGGTGGGACTGTGGGCGAGGTAGTCCCCAAAGGACTGGCAGCTGAGGGCCATCTTCCTGCAGCACGTCTGACAGCCAGGGGAGTAAGTCCCTCATTCCTTAGACACTGGGTCCTTAGAGCAGCCAACACTCAGGGGTTCCCTCTCTGCTTGCTGTCTTCAGCAACTCCAGGGGTCCAGCTCCAGGAAGTCCCCACCACCACTTCCCCTCACTGGGACTATGCCTCCTCTAAGCCCCTCTAGCACTGCCACTCTGTGGCCCCTTCTGTTTTGTGGTCCAACCTTCATGTTTAACAAGCCAGACTGCACACTCTGAAGGCAGTGACACACGTTGTTTATACTGCCCCTCCGCACATCGTGCCTTCTCCCCACGGAGCAGTGTATTTCACGGGGCAGAAGGTGGGCTCACATCTGGACAGGAATTCTTACTTGTTGAAACAGCTTAAACAAGCTATTTCAACTCTTTCCATCTCGAATAGCCCAACTATAAAAATGGAGATAACGCATGCCTCTCTCTGGGTTGTTTATTCAGACAGCAAACCTACCCCAAGAGACCACAATGTACCTTACACCCTGTGCATATATTATTCCTAGTTCTTACAGCATTTCTCTTTTCATGGTAACAATGCCATTGCAGAAGGTCACACAGCTGTGAGTGATAGAATGAGCCTTGAAAACTACGTGTGCCTGATGCCAGTCTTAGGTCCCTGATGCTGATTCTATACCTGTGGAATGAATCCTCTTTCCAGCTGCATCTCCTGTGACTTCTCTCCAGCCTCACAGGACTGCACACACTGTTCCCCAAGCCCAGCACTCCTCACAGCCCTGCCTGTCCTTCCCCTCATCCTCCCACTGCTGAGACCTTTCTCATCCCTCAGAACTGAGCTGCAACAACACTTCCTCGGCAAACGTTCCGTTATCTGCCATTTAGAACTAATAGCTCCTGCTTCTATATGCAAAACACTTTCTTCCTACTTTACATAAGTTCTGATGTCATCTTCCTTTGTACCATGTCTAGTTATCCATAAGTCTGTCTTCTTCAATAGATTGTAAACTCCTCGAGAGAAGAGACAATCCCAGTCATCACTGTATTCGTTGCACTTAGCATAAGGTTTTTTTTAATACTAAGTGTTCAAAATGCATCTGCTGAATTTCTTTAAAAATTATAGTTCTTTTGTTTCAGAAAGCCTTTTTAATGCTGTGATTTCAATGCCTTAGGACTTTTTGTGATGTATTTTGTTCAAGTTCCTTTTTACCTTGTTTATGGAAAGAGCTTAGCTTTGGAGAGAGTCACCTGGGCCAGATGTCCCACTTGGCTTTCATATCCAGGGACTGTGGTTTTGGTTCATGCTTTTGTGTCCACCCCAGCCCTGCAAGCAACCAAGTTAGGCTGTTGGGGGCTTTGGCACATTGGCAAACCAGTGATGGGTGGAAGTGGACCATCATGAGCAGATGGACCCACAAGCCAGCCAGCACACCAGGACAACACGACTGAGGCTCAGGGAGGGGGCCATCAGGATCACCAGATGAAAGTAATGTAGGTAGCAGTTCTTCAGCTTCAGCCTCCATGGGGAACCAGGAAAGTCAGTGTTGCCTAGACCTCAAGGTGAGGCAAGTTCTCCTCTTCTGCTGGTCCCTCAGCCCTCTCCAGATACCAGGGAGAAGGAAATCCTGTGCCTGCTCTCTCTAGACATCTGATGTCATAGCTCAAATGCCCACTTCAAGCCCCATTAACTCACCTGAGAATGAGCCAAGAAAGAGAGGGAATCAAAGATGAAGCCTATCTGCCACCTTCTCAGAGCAAGGCTACTTAGGTGAATCAAAGTAACTTTTCTCCTGGAAGAACACCATGCTAGGTGCTATGGGAAATACAGAAATAAATTCTACTCCCCTGTCCTCAAGCAGCTTACACTCTAGTGAAGGAGACACATACACACTGCCTCTCTGGCTCCCTTGGGTCTCCTGGCCGCGTCATAAGGATGCTCACTACCTTGCCATTGAAATGCTGCGTCACGGCAAAGGAGAAACAGAAGCAAAGAGCTGGCTCACTCACCACCCAGACAGCACCACTGACTGAACAGTGCATTCATTAGTTAGAGCCTCTTAGATGACTTATGCAATTGAACTGTCTTTAGCCATCAGCTTTTACAGCTCAGATCAATGTGTTTCTAATCCCCAAAGAACAGACACTGAGTGCTGGGAGCCACAGCTGCACTGAGGAAAAGCTGCACTCAATGATGGCTTGTTTTCAGGCCAGTGTTGGCAGACAGGAAAGGAAGCATGCCAATTATCTGCATTTCCTATTCTAACAAGCAGTATTTTCTCCTTGTGAGGCATCTGCTAGTTCCATGCAATGCTTTTACGAAGGGAACAAATAGAAAAGCAAATTCTTTTGCATCCATTGGAATCTGGCAAGTTCTTCAACATGGAGACAAAACTCCACAAAGGGAAGCAATGGGGAAAAGCAGTGCTGGGAGTCAGAACTTCTCTGTTCTTTCTTTCCCCAGCCTGCGATAGGCTAGTTCAACACAAATTTTTAAAAGAGTATTGAAAAGGGGAAAAAAAAATTTTAAGGCAGAACAGAGGTAGGGAAAGGACTATGAGCCTGATTCAGACATGTGTTAGCAATAAGAAACTCTTCTATTTTAATAATTCAAATGTAAAAGAACTGAATTCGACTTTGAATAGTAAAGCACTTAAATGACATTATTTGGAACTCTTGAAAGCTTTGGATCTGGTTCAGGGTTACTTAAAATGTGGTAGATAAGTTTAGAAACCATAGTTAGGTCCCAAACTGAATTCATCATCTCAGTGAACTGCGCTCCAATCCCCCCATACTCCAAAGCTGTGTCCTAGGCATCTCCTTTTCACTGTCCAAATCTAATCAATTACCAGCTCCCATCAATTCAACTTTTCTAAGTATTCCTTGAATCTACATCCCCCCTTCATTTTCACTAACTCAGATTCAGTTAAGCCTTTAATAACTTCTAAACTACATTGTAGCAAAGGACTTCCTGAACAAGGTCTGTTCACCTGTGTTTTTCTTGTTTGTTTTTGTTTTGTTTTGTTTTGCTTTTGTCACCAGAACTGTACTACAACTTCCCAGTATGATGCCCTGAAAAATAACAACCCCATGTTCATGTCTGCAAATGCACCATGCTTCCTCATGGGCTCTGTGACTTTCTTACATGTGCTTTCACTTTCCTGGAATATCATCTTTCTCCCACCACACTCATGCACCTGATAAATTTTACTCCATTCTCCAATACTTAAGTCAGTCATTATCTCTCCAGAGAAACACTCTCCCTTGACCTCCTCAAGCAGAATTAAGCACCCCTCCTATTGCTGTAGCATGCAGTAATTGTTGATTTCCTTCTCTTTTTTTCTCTTCCAATGTTAGCTCACTGGAAATAAACACTACACCTTACTCTCCTTCACACAGTATGCTTGAGCCAGGCACTAAACAGTTGCTCAACAAATCATTGCTGAATAAATGAATGAACAAATCTTTACTGAAGGAAAATGAGCTAAACCTAAGGGAGGAAGTATACTGCTTAGGTATAATAAAAACCTTCTTGTTTTATAAAAATGGTTTTATAAATGTTTCACCTTAAGCTCATACCATATACAAAAACTAACTCAAAATGAATCACAGGCCTAAATGTAAGAGCTAAGACTACAAAACTCTTACCAAAAAAATATAGGAATAAATTTTCATGATCTTGGATTAGGGAATGGTTTCTTAGATATGACACCAGAAGAAAAATAGAAACCAAAACAAAAACCAAACCCTAAATAACTTGGACTTTATCGGAATTTAAAACTGTTGTGCTCAAAGAACACCATCAAGGAATCAAAAAGAGCCCAAATAAACAAAGCAATCCTAAGCAAAAAGAACAAAGCCAGAAGCATCACTTTACCTGACTCCAAGCAAAGCTATAGTAACCAAAAGAGCATGGTACTGGTACAAAAACACTTAGATCAATGGAACAAATAGAGAACCCAGAAATAAAGCCACATACCTAAAACCAACTGACCTTTGACAAAGTTGACAAAAATAACAATGGGGAAAGGACGTCCTATCAAATAACTGGTTTTGGGATAACCAGCTAGACATATGCAGAAAAATGAAACTGGACCTCTACCTCTCAATATATACAAAAATCAATTCAAGATGGATTAAAGACTTAAATGCAAGACCTCAAATTTTAAAATGCTAGAAGGAAACCTAGGACAAACTCTTCTGGACATAGGCAAATAATTTGTGACTAAGACCGCAAAGGCAAATGCAACAAAAACAAACATTGACAAATGGGACTTAATTAAAGAGCTTCTGTACGGCAAAAGAAACAATTAACAGAGTAAACAGACAACCTACAGAATGGGAGAAAATGTGCAAACTATGCATCCGACAAAGGCCTAGTATCTAGAATCTATAAGAAACTTAAACCAACAACAACAAAAAACAAATAATCCCATTAAAAAGTGGGTAAAAGACATGAACAGACACTTGTCAAAAGAAGACATACATGCGGCCAACAAACATATGAAAAAATGCTCATCATCGCTAATCATCAGAGAAATGCAAATTAAAACCACAATGAAATACCATCTCACACCAGTCAGAACAGCTATTGGTGATGATGCAGAAAAAAGGGAATGCTTATACACCGTTGATGGAGATGAAAATTAGTTCAACTCCTATGCAAAACAGGATAGAGATTTCTTAAAGAACTAAAAATAGAACTACCATTTAATCCAGCAATCCCACTACTGGGTATACACCCAAAGGAAAAGAAATAATTCTATTAAAAAGACACCTGCACTCCTATATTTATCATAGCACTATTCACAATAACAAATTCATGGGATCAACATAAGTGACCATCAATGGTGGATTAGATAAAGAAAATGTGGAACATATACACCATGAAATACTACTTAGCCATAAATAAGAATGAAATCATATACTTTGCAACAACATGGATGAAGCTGGAGGTCATCATCCTTAGTGAATTAATGCAGAAACAAAAAATCAAATGCCACATGTTCTCACTTGTAAGTGGGAGCTAAACAATAAGTACACATGGACATAAAAATGGGAACAATAGGCAATGGGTGGAGGGGGGAAGGGGTGAAAAAATACCTATTGGGTACTATGTTCACTATTTGAGTGATGAGTTCAACAGAAGCCCAAACCCCAGCATTATGCAATATACCCATGTAACAAACCTGAATATGAACTCCCTGAATCTACAATTTTAAAACAGAAAAAGAATACCATCAAGAAAGCGAATAGATGGCCTATAGAATGACAGAAAATATTTGCAAATCATATATCTTATAAAGGACTTGTATTTAGAACATATAAAGAACATTTATACTCAAAAATATAAGGACAAATAACCCAATTTAAAAATAGGCAACAGATTTGAATAGGCATTTCTCCGAAGAAGATATACAAATAAGCACACAAAAAGATGTTCAGCATCATCTGTTATTAGGAGAATGCAAATCAAAACCATATTGAAATACCAATTCACATCTACCAAGATAACTAATTGAAAATGACAAACAAAAAAAATGAAAATCAGTGTTCCAGTGGCCATTCGTTTGGGCTCTATGCCCCTTTAACCAGCACACAACTGGTTAAGAGGGAACAGGACAAAGACAATGTAAAAAGAATGATCATATACATTAATTTTAGATGCATCAAGTTGACTACAAATTTAACATCAGGGCACATATTAATTCAGGATTACCTTACATAAAAAGTAAGTCCTGAGGTCATAAAAGTTTGAAAAATTAAATGATAAGAGTAACCTGGAATGATTAGGGTATACAGAGAATAACAAGACAGTGGAGAGCTATGCATGACTCTGATCAAGGGATCTTCTATAAAGAGCAGACATATCTAAGAGGTGGATGATCACAGAGCATCACAGCAAGGTGCTAGAATCTAAACAGGTTGAGGAAACTCATATGTTGAAACTTGATCACCAACATGATGATATTAAGAAGTGGGGGGCCTTGGCCAGGCAAGGTGGCTCACACCTGTAATCCCAGCATTTTGGGGGGCCGAGGCAGGCGGATCACCTGAGGTCGGGAGTTTGAGACCAGCATGACCAACATGGAGAAACCCCATCTCTACTAAAAATACAAAATTAGCCTGGCGTGGTGGTGCATGCCTGTAATCCCATTTACTCAGGAGACTGAGGCAGGAGAACGGCTTGAACCCAGGAGCTGGAGGTTCTGGTGAGCCGAGATTGTGCCATTGCACTCTAGCCTGGGCAACAAGAGCAAAACTCCATCACAAAAAAAGAAAGAAAGAAAGAAGTGCAGCCTTTAGGAGGTGATTAAGCTATGCAGGCAGAGCCCTCATGAATGGGTTTACTGACCTTACAAAAGAAGTACAAGGGAAATGTTCACCTCTTCCGTCATGAGAGGACTCAGCAACAAGGCACCATCTTAAACCCGAGAGGAAGCCTTCACCAGACACCAAATCTTGGACTTCCCAGACTCCAGAACTGTAAGTAATAAATTTTCATTGCTTATAAAGTTCCCAGTCTATGGTATTTTATGGTACCACAGCTGCACGAACTAAGACACAGGAGGATAACAGGAGAAAAAGGAAACTGACAAATAAGTAGTCAGGAGAAGACACTGAACAATATGGAAATACAGATTGTTTAAAGTATTGTTTTAACTCAACAATAAAAAACAAGTCGATTTTAAAAATGGGCAAAGGACTTGAGTAGACATTTCTCTGAAGAAAAAAATATGCAAATAGTCAATAATTACATGAAAAGATGCTTAACATCATTTGTCATTAGGGAAATGCAAATCAAAACCACAATGAGATGTGGTTTTTTATATAACTTCATATATAAGCTTATATAAAACTTATATAAGCTTTTTTATATAAATTCACACCCGTTAAGTTATATAAAAAGAATTAAAAGCAATGACTCAAACAGATATCTGTACACCACTGTTCATAGCAATATTATTCACAATAGCCAAAAGGTAGAAGCAACCCAAGTGTCCATCAACATATTAATGGATAAACAAAATGTGGTATACACTACTGAGCCACTAAAAGGAAGGAAATTTGGATATGTGCTGCAATATGAATGGTCTAGAAGACATTATGCCATTATGTTAAGTGAAATAAGCCAGACACATAAAGACAAATATTGTATGATTCCATTTATATGAGGTACAGAGAGTAGTCAAATTCATACACACAGAGAGGAGAACGGGGAGTTAGTGTTTAATGGGTACAAAGCTTCAGTTTGGAAAGATGAAAAAGATTGGAGTTGGATGGTGGTAATAGGTACACAACACTGTCAATGTATTTAATGCTACTAAACTGTATATTTATTGCTTGAAATAATAAATATTACCTTATGTACATTTTACCACAATGAAAAATGAAATAAAATAAAAGAATGAAGTGTTAGTACATCCTACAACATGGATGAACCTTGACAAACATTACCCTAAGTGAAAGAAGTTAGACACTAAAGGTCACATATTGTATAATTCCATTTATATTTAAATGTTCAGAATAGGCAGATCCACAGAAAGAGGAAGTCGATTAGTAATTTCCAAGGAACATAAGGAGGGGAGAAGAATGGGAGTGACTGTTAATGGATACAAGATTTATTTTACAAGGATGAAAATGTCCTGAATTTATATAATGGCAGTGGTTGCACAACGCTATGAATATACTAAAAACCTCTGAATTGTACACTAAATTGTACACTTTATGATATGTAAATTACACCTCAATAAAGCTGTTCTTTTTAAAAAATGTTTCATGACTAGAACGGATTACACATCGAAAATCTAAATCTCCCTTTCTATAAAATTGTGGAGAAATATAAACACCCATTGATCAAAACTGGTTTGGGCTAGGAAATAGGTGGAATTGACCACTTCTATGATCATTTAGAAGGTTAATGAGACAATTCATGAAAACCAAATTGATAAGATGTAATTTTTGCTTATCATATTGGAAAATGCCATAACGTCCAATAACTCACATTGCTATCTGCAGTGGAAGACAATAGGTACTTTTATATACTGTTGGTGAGAATGCAAATTAATGCGAGCACTTTGGAGGGCTGTTTGATAATATATAGTAAAATTCAAAATGCAGTTACCCCTTCAATCTAATGATTCCTCATCTGTAAATTTATCCTAGAAATACATATTCAAATGAGTAAATATATATGTCTAACGATGTTAATTGTAGTGCTGTTTATAATAGCCAAAATATCAGAAATAATTTAAATATCTACCCATAGAGAACATGTTAATTTTAGTATTTTCACACAATAGAATACAATGAATGTATTCAAATAAATGAAGTACATCTACATGCATTACTCTTGAACAATATCCAAGTACATTACATTATAAAAAAGCAAGGTGTTGAATTTGGGTAAAATGAACCTGCTAGTTGTCTACCCAATATTCATTCTTTCCTTCATTTTTACTAAATAAACTCTGATTTTATTTGGCTGCAAAATACCTGTCTAAAAGGTTCTATTTCTCACCTCCGAGCCTCCCTTGCTGCTAGGGCTGGCCAATGAAATTGAAGTGAAAATTGTTGTGTAGGGCCTTTGGGAAAACTGCTTAAATGAGACTAACACAGCTAGAAGACACAGTATTTTGCCCTTTTTTTTTTCTCTGATAAAGTAGCTTTGAGGATAGAAACATGCTAAACATGATGAAGCAGAATGATCACCAGGGAGTTGCCATTAGTCTGCCTTCCTGCCTTCCTCGGACTTTTACATGACAAAGAACAACAAATTTCTCTCTTGTTTTAGCCACGTATGTGGGGTTTCTGTTACAAGCAGCAAAATCTTGTAACAAATGATCTTATAAACATAGATGAATGTTTGGTATACACAAGATGTTAGGGCAGACTACTGACAGTGACTTGGTGGTCTGAGCTGGAAGGAAAATGTATTTATTTTATACTCTTTAGTATTGCTGAAAGTTTTACTATGTCCATAGGGAACCCAGCTTATAGGCTACCTCAGATTCTCTAGCTTCAGCCCTCTCCTTGACCTCTTTCACTTGCCCCACCCACCTGGTCCACCCCAGTGAGATCAACGGTCAAAGTCTCTGGTTCTTCCCACTGCTTCAGATGAAGTGACATCCTGTGGAGTCTGACTTCTACAACAGCTGCCAAGCAGTCAGGGGATGCAACCTGAGGGCACAGGGCCAATAACACCCCATACGGTGAACTTTAACTTATGGAAGGACAGAAAATGGGAAAGAACCAACAAATAAATGTCTTCATCTTCATCCCTCCATGGACCGCTGCAGGATATGGTGTTTCTGCATATCTTGTCCAGAGCCATTCCAAGGGGCTGACACACTTGTGAACAGCAGTCACCTTGTATGTATATGTGCAGTAACACACCACCTGGTGTTTGCTTCCCATCCTTCCCTGCCACAACACCCCTTCCCTTGCTCCCGCTGCCTTGGCATTGTACCTCCCAATTAAGCAGTAGCACTTCAGCTTTTCCTCAGGTGGCTTCCCAGACTAAGGCATGTAACTCTTTTTCAATTAAAAACACTAGTTAATTTTTTTTTTAGAAACCTAGTGAGCAGAGCACAAATGAGGGCATTGGACCCCAGCCAGTGGATTGGGAGGTACTCCATTCCATAAACTCTTTTATTTCTGCAGTTAACCAAAACATGAAACATAAGTCCTTTGTTTTTCTAGCACGGCCCAACATCGTTACTTTTCTTAGTATATCTCATTAGGCCTTTTACATAGCCTAACAAGCAGTAAACAATCCAAAATATTTTAAACCACAATACATAAAAGGATATGAATTTGTACCGAATGACTGAAACTCAAAGGGACAGAGCTAAAACCAGGGATGTATGAGAACACCTGCCTGTGGTGTCCTCATCTGACTTTGCCTGAAATTTAGAGACAGTCAAAATCCCATCATCCCGGAATCTGATCTGTCAGACTGTAGGATCAACATCAGAGACTCCAAGGCCACGCAGTGCTTTCTATGTTGACACCAATTCTAAAATTGACTGGCAGCCAGTATAAAAACTGCAGGCCTAGGGAGCCATGTCTTTGGAGCTAAATGACCTAAGTGAGAATCCTCATGATTGCATTTTCCAGAAGCTAGAGTAATGGTCACATTCTTCAGGCAATCTTCTGCTATAATGCAGCTTCAAAGTCATCAGCTTCTGCCTGTACAACAGGGAGCCAACACTGAGAGATGGAAGGATTATCGGCCAAACACATACACAGCATTTACAGTACCGGGTATGGAAGGCCTGACCTCCAGCTCCCATCTCCAACTCTGACTCTGTTCAGTAAACTGAAGCACCCCTGCATCCAGTCTGCAAGTATCAGTGTGACACATTATACCCAGGAACAGAGAGAAATTCATTTGCACAACTCATGTTGTGCCTGTATACCTTGGTGTCACCCTCTCCATGTCCTCTTTGTGACTTAGAATCCTTCTGTGCAAAGTGAGATGGCCTCACACTGTGAACATTCTCACAGCTCTGCCAGGGATAGTTTTTGTGTCTAGGCACCAGTGAAATACTCAATATTCCAAGCATCGTGCTAACCACAGGGGTGCCCGATCTTTTGGTGTCCCTGGGCCACAACGGAAGAAGAAGAATTGTCTTGGGCCACACATAAAATACACTAACACTAACGACAACTGATGAGAAAAAAAAAAAAAAAAACCTCAGAAAAAGCTCCAATGTTTAAGAAAGTTTGCGAATTTGTGTTGGGCCACATTCAGACCCATCCTGGGTCACATGTAGCCCGTGGGCCATGGGTTGGACAAGCTCGCGCTAACAGAAACAGAAACAGAAACAGAAACAGAGCAAGCAGGTTCCAGTGTGCTGCACCACCCCAGAGAAACATCAATGTCAACTCCTGATATGAAGTCAAAATTGCTGCTTTAACAACAAATCAAGAACATGTACACCCTTTTTCATAGCTGCGTTGTTCAATGGCCAAAAGGTAGAAACAATCCGAGTCCATTGATGGATAAATAGATAAACAAGATATGGCATACACCTATAATAAAATATTATTGAACTTTAAAAATGAAAGAAATTCTAATGATGGGTTGATAGGTGCAGCAAATCACCATGGCACATGTATACCTATGTAGCAAACCTGCACATTCTGCACAGGTATCCCAGAACATGAAGTAAAATAAATTTTAAAACAAATGAAATTCTAACATGTGCTGTGCTATAACATGATGAACCTTGAAAACATTATTTCAAGTGAAATAAGTCAAACACAAAAAGGCCAATAGTGAATGAATCCACTTATATGGGGTACTTAGAAAAGGCAAATTCATAGAGAAAGAAAGTAGAAAAGAGTTTACCAAGGGCCAAGGGAAGGAAGAATGGAGAGTTATTATTTAATGAATATGGAGTTTCTATTTGGAATGATGAGAAATTCTGGAAATGGATAGTGGTGATGGTTCAGAGCAATGTAAATGTATTTAATGCCACTGAATTGTACACTTAAAATGGTTAAAATAGTGAATTTTATGTTATGTATATAATGCAATTAATTTTTTTAATCAAGAGAAAAACATTCTGTGAATAGAGGTACCTACTTAAAAATAAGCTATGCCCTCATTAAATATTTATTGTGTGCTAAATTTTGGACCAGAACTTTTAGGGAGTATGGATGTAAAATCTCAGGAGTGGTCAATGCCTAGAATCAGTTAAGTAAATAAGAAGTCAGTATGAGAAGCTCAAATAATAATATTCACATATGTAATAAAGTTTAAAAATAATTTACATTTGGGTTATATTTACTCAGGACTCTCTTATTCTACTTAATTCAAATAATGTGTGGCGCTGAACCAAGCTACATGTTCAGTAAAACGTTAGACACTAGTACCATTGTCTGTTATTGTTATTCTACCAGTGAGGAAACTGAGACACAGGTTAATAACTTGCCCAACAATTACTATGTGGCAATGCCAAACTAGTCATTTGACATTAATATTTGATATTATTCTACTAAATTACAATTACCTCATCAAATTGTTCTCATAACATATAGAAGTATCCATCTTTACCAGGGCACAAAATATTCTTTCTCATTAGTTACTTACTATACAACTGCTACAACACATGCTAAAATAACAGAGGCTTAAACATAGTAGGGTATATTTCTTTCTTATGTAACAGTCATGTTTATTTCCATAGGGACAGTTCTGTGGTGCTGGGAGCACAGGTTCTTTTGATCTTGTCTTCTGTCATTTGTAGCATGCAGCTTCCATTTTGTAGTCAAAGATGGCTGTTACAGCTTCAACCATCACGCCAACATTCCAGCCTACAGAAAGAAAATAAGACTGAGTAAAAATGCCTTCCCCTGAGGACACAGCCTAAGGGTTGCACGTATCACTCATGTTCACATCACAGAACTTAGCCTCCCAGGCACACATAGGTGTCATGGAGCGTGGCAGTCACATACACACCCAGCTTAAACTGGGGGATATCTGACTAAAGGAAGAAAGGAGGTTGTTATGAGTGGACAGTGGCAGCCTCTGCAATACTCACCCTTTACATCTGGACAAAGTTAGTCAAGGTCCCTGGTTCCCAATCGCTGGGCCAGGTCACTCTGGCTGGCTTCTCCTCGTTACCCCATGCCAGCAATCCAGTCTGCATGGAGCTTCTTTGCTGTGCTATCAGTCACTGACAAACGAATGCAGGTGTTAGGAAAGCAATCTGACAGGAAGATCTAAGGTAGAAGATTGGAGGTTTGCATGGGAGGAAATGAGATATTCCCTTAAATCAACTCAGTTTTTTCCATGGGTAACATAAATCAAAGGAGTGAGAGGACTAGGAAACTATATGACCTGCAGCAACTAGAACACACAAGTCAAAGGCAGTCCTGCCCACAAGGGCCTCAAGAAAACAGCATTTAAAGGTCATCAAAAAGCCAAGTACTTGAGGAATGTCTCTAGATACCCTGGCTTGTTAAGAGGGTTGTGTCCTTTTCATTTTTATATCCCCAGCAACTAGGATAGCACAAGACCTAGCACAAAATAAAAATGAACATTTGTTTGGCACTTTACAAATTGTTTTCATGACATTATCTAGTCTTTACCAAAGCCCTCCAAAATAGTTACTATTGTTGTCCCCATTTTCTAGATGATGAAACTACACATCAGTGGGCGCAGTGAACCACTGCCAAGAATACACGATCAGGTAAGGCCAGAGCTGGGACTCAAATCATTTAAGGGAAAAGTTGAATGTGAAGAATTTTCTATCTTAGCCAAGACATTTATTCTAAAACTAACAGCACTCAGCTTAACTTTTAAAATCTAATACTTATCATACTTACATAAACTACTATTTATTTTTGAAAACTGTAGAATATAATAGCTATTGTGCACATCATTGGACATGCATCTGGTTAGCCTCTAACACTAAATTCTGTGCATTTTTGCCCAGCGCCTTATCTGGGGCTCTGCCTCCCAGCGATGCTGCTGCCTCACTGCCCCAGCATGGATGAACACGTGGAGACAGGGATTTAAAGCAGGTTGGCAGTAGGAGTGCCATAGCCAATCCAGATGGGATTCCCCCATTTCTTTTCTGACTCCCCTCAAATCCACCTTGCACTCCCTGTCAGTCGCAGGCACTGGAGTGAAGTGAGAAGCAGATGTGATGATGGAGCAAATAGCACTAAACATGAGTTCAGGTCTAATGGGTCTAATCCTGACTCTGACACTGACTTGTTAAGTGGCCGTGGGAAGTTAACTCAGTGTCTCCAGTGTCAGTTTCCTCATCTATAAATCAAGGAGGACAGCAGCTCCACTGATAATTCAATGAGAAAATGGAATCTCATGAGATACCACAAAGGTGCCCAGCACATAGTAGACCCACAGTAAATGTTTTCCTGGAATTCGGCAAATGGAGAATATTTATTCCAACACTTTTGTTTTATAAATGAAGACACTCGGACTCAGAGACGCATGGTATAGTTTTTAATGTGACCCAGCTGATTAATATAGAGCCAAGAATGGAGCCTTTTTACTCCTGGCCTAGTGCTCTGTTTCATGTATCAAGCTGCCCTGATGTGTGGAAGGAGAGGCTATGGAAATCCAGAGGAGTATGCATGTTGCAGGAGCAGATTTAGATAGCTGCAAATCTCAGGATTGGATTTGTACATGAATACACACATGCACGCACACACACATACACACACACTCTGGAATTCTCCTTGAAGGATGAGACCTTGTCGTCTCATTGTCTCCTATATTCCCAGTGCCTAGAACACAGCTTGGCAAATAGTAGACCCCAGACAATATTTTTGACTGACTAATTAAAACACACACAAAGCTGGGTGCGGTGGCTCATGCCTGTAATCCCAGCACTTTGGGAGGCAGAGGCGGGCAGATCACCTGAGGTCGGGAGTTCGAAGAGTAGCCTGACCAACATAGAGAAACCCCCTCTCAACTAAAAATACAAAAAATTAGCCAGGCATGATGGTGCATGCCTGTAATCCCAGCTACTCAGGAAGGCTGAGGCAGGAGAATCGCTTGAACCCGGGAGGTGGAGGTTGTGGTGAGCTGAGATGGCGCCATTGCGCTCCAGCCTGGGCAACAAGAGCAAAACTCCATCTCAGAAAAACAAAACAAAACAAAACAAAAAACAAAAACAAAACAAACAAAAAAAACACACATGCACATATTTTGTCAAGGCAGAGCACAATTGGAACTCCACTGCTTAATCCAATAGAGTCATTCCTAGAATGTAAGCCAGACTACTTGTGCCCCAGAACCTTCTATCACTCATTAGAACACTCTCTCTACCCAATGCCCAGTATCCTAAACATTCTAAAAGCATTTATGTTCCAAACAGCTTCTCAACCATCAATACTTAGCCTTCTCTCGTCTCATTGCTTCTGGGCCCTGACCCTTCAACAATCTGTATGAAAACAGGTGGGATTTGGCTGATTTAATGAGCCAATAGATAGATTAGCAAGAATGAATACAAAATCCTCAGCACTCTAAATAGTATAAAGCAGGGTAGTGGGATACAGCAAAAGGTCAATGGAAAGTTAGCCACAAAAATCTCCAGGAGAAGAAAAATGACTGTAATTCACCACTGTTTCCCCTGACACCCAGAAAGGGACATTGAAAGAACATGAAAGAATCTTATCTAAAGGATATATGCTGTTTCTTTTTCCTTGAGGCCCTTAGGAATTATGAGTTGTTACAAAGGCAGGCTGAGCCCCATTCTTGAGAACAAGCATTTGATAAATGTCTCTAGACACCCTGGCTTGTTAACAACCAGGATATAGGATTCCTAGACAGGATGGAAAATGTAATTCAAGGAAGCCAGAAAGGAAAAGATGCTGTAAGACAGAAGAGAATTGAAAACATCCAAAAGCTGATAAGTAGAAAAGGAGATATGGACATAAAAGAGACTGTTATTGTCTATAAGAGAAAGTAGGCTTCAATCATTTATCTGTTGATCTATTTATTCACTCAACTAGTCCTTTCTGAACACCAACTATCTACAAGCCCTGTGCTTGGCACTGTGGAAACCGTACAAGCGAAGACATTGACTGGCTCAATGACTGTGGGAAAATAACTCGACAAGACTCAGGTTCTGGCCACAAGGAGATTATGCTCCAATGGAAAGGTCAGGTTTCAATCAAATAACCATGCGCATAAATGTAAAAATCTTACTTGGGCAAGTTCCATGAAGGAGAGGCTGTGATTATAGCACACACTGCTGGTGCCCCACTCAGACCTCTGGGATGCCCTTCGCTTGTTTAGTGAGCAAGTCCATGCCTGGCTGCTGCAGCTGCTGCCAGTCTTTACCTAATGGCTGATGCCTGCAGCCTTTCCAGAGCATTGCCCATGACATTTCCTGCAGGAAGTGCTTGGAAATTCACCCACCCATGGCAGCGCACGGCCAACCACTGACTGGGGTGGGAATGCAAGAGCCCCCCACATTTGCCTCAAGGCAGGACAGATTCAGTTTACCCTCCTGCGCTCCTTTCCAAATCAGGCTGAACCAAACTCACCTGAAACCTCATTCTTGTGTGGCTCTTTCTCCTTCCCTATCTTGGTTCCTTTACTACCTTTCAGTTTTTTTGGCGGGGAGCACTCCCTCAATAAATCATGAGAACACACAACCCCTGCCCCAGGTTCTGCTTTTAGAGAACATGATCTAAGACAATGATATTCTGAAAGTATATAATTAAGAGATTTGACCAAGTCAGGGAGGCCAGGGAAAGCTTTCTGAGGAAATGACTATGTTGAAGTGAAAGGCCAAGTCAAAATTAACAAAATGGGTGGGAAGGGAGGAGCTAGCCTTCCAGGCAGAGGAAATAGCATGAGCAGAGGTCTTGTGGCATCAGAGAACACAGCTTTCTCAATTGCCTGAGAGGGACCTGATTCATTTAGCCTCTGGAGGGTAGAAATGGAAGTTCCAGGAGGAGAGATTACAGTTCAATAATTTGACCACCATAGCGAGCTGTAACAAAGGAATGGTTGCCTTGAGAAAGACAAGTTCTTGTAAATGAGAATGCTGGTACCTGTCAGGGAGATTACATGTGGCATTGGGTGGGATGTTGAAATAGAAGCTCCTTAACGTTTTTGGTTTTAAAGTTCAGTGATAGAATGTTAGACCTGGTGGGTAAGGCTTTAGTAAATAAAGCTATATCTTCAAATTCTGAGCTGGACAGTGGGCAGAGTCAGCCCCAGATGGAATTGAGGGGTGAAAAGGGTTATTTCCATGTGTCCCAAGTCCTCTTTTCCCCAGGAGTGCCACAGAGCCCTTGGACTGACCTTCCCCACAAGGCCTGCTTTCCCACTGACAAACTGGGCATGACAGCTCACAAATGTCTGGTCTCACCCAATTGTACATCACAAGCGAAGGTAGCCATTGGATGTGTGGATTTTGGAGTTAAGCTGCCTGATTTCAAATCCTGTTTCCCTATTTCCCGCTTATATGACCTCAAGTTAATTCTTTTTCTGCCCCAAGTTTTATTTTTCTCATCTGTAAAATGCTAATAATAGTACCTACTCTATAGGTTTTATTAACAATAAATTAAATAATAAACACCACTTTGTGTGCCAGGCACACCATAAATGCTCATTAAATATTAGCTGCTGTAGTTTAAACTAAGGAACTAATTGCTAATAAGGCTCAATGCTGCTCTTTCTAGAAAAGCATAGTGTTTAATAGCATGAATTTGGAGCCAGTCTGCCTGGATTCAAATCTCGCCTCTACTACTTCCTTGTGTGACCTGCTTTGGAAAAGTTCCTTCATAGCATTTCCATTTCCTCATGTGTAAAATGGGGATAATGATAATACCTGCCTCAGGCTGTTGTGGGAATTAAATGACTTAATAGCTGTAAAGCACTTAGACACTATCATAAAGGAAATATCAGTAGGTACTAAGTATCATTAGTATTTGTAGAATTATTCCTATTTTTAATGGTCATTCATTGATAGTTTGAAACAATGAATCTGCATTAGTGAAAGGTCAGGCAGTACAGGCCTCTGGGGAAGTTATTTCTAAGTGGGAGGGCTTTTTGTGCCTACCAAATACAACCATGTGTGTGAGCGATAGCTCTGCCTGGCTGCTCACAACCCAAACCACACCTGCGGTTCTGCATCTGAACCTTTGGGAGGTCCCCTGACCACCATGGTATAGAGATGGGAGAACAGGGACCTGTCACTCATGCAGTTATTGGGAGGGGGCTGCACAAGTGGGGACCAGGCTGGGCTTCCTCCCACACCCTTGGTCCCTGTGTCCCTGAGGCACTCTGGTAGTCAGTCATTGTGGGAAGGGCCACATCTCCTTGTGACAACCCTTTCCTCCAGGCCCTGATGATACCAAACCCCTTCTGTAACTTCTACTATAGCCGCAAACCATTTCTTATTCATCTTTGCCTTCCCAGAGCTTGACAGTGGACCTGACTCATACCAGTTGCTCACTAAGTCTTATCGAATGAACTGGTCTATCTACAGATGGCCTCCATCCCTGGCTGTGGTCTCCTGACCAGGACTTTTTGTAGTCATGATGCCAGATAGCTTCTGGGGCTCTGCGTTTGAAATATTCTTCAAGGATTTCCTGGATTTCTAAATCACAGCAGTGACATCTTTATCCATGATTGTCAGTGGTCTCAGAGGAACACTTCAGCAGAACATTCCAGGGCACCACCCTGGATAGAGCTGAGAGATCCAGCAAGGTGGACATCGCCCCAGTCTTCATAGCTTCACCCCAGGGGATTCCATTTCAGCTCATCTAGGTTTCAGAAGAGAGGTTCTTAGACCACTTCTCTAAGACAGTCTTCTAGTATGTTCTGAATGCTCTGAGTTATTTGAAGACTGCATTATTTCCTCACAACTTCACCCAAAGTTCTTGATATGGCCTCTCCTGATCCAAAATATCATGACCAGAGTGCTATGTGACATTTGTCCCTCTTTATTTCAAGATGCATAAAGTGTAGAAATATGGGGTATAACACCCTGAAAATATTGCCTTGCATTTGATGCTTTCACATACTTTAAGTTAATCCCCACAAACATTTAGAAGACTATTCCTTCCATTTTATAAAGAGGAAGTCGAAGCTCAAGAAGGCTAAGTGACTTGTGCAAGGTCCTTCAGCTGTTTGATGACAGGGCTGGGACATGCCTTTGGGGCTGTTAGTTTCTATTCTCACTAGAAGTCATCATGGTATATCAGAGTGGGAAGGGAGCCTACAGATGAACTAGTCCAATGTACTCCTTCAGATTTGATGGAGGAGGAAAACTGAACTCTTTCTAAAAAGAAAAAAAAAGAAGCTGAAGGCAAGTCTCCAATGAATTCACATGCAATATATGATGGGGAACAATGGTGGAAGGAGGCAAAGCTGAATTTATCAACAGCTTCAATGCCCTACAGGGTGATCTAGGCCATTATCAGTTTGTTCTACTACAACAAACACTAACCCCACTCTTCATTCAGCCAACCATTATCTATTGAGGGCCAGATGTGCTAAATGCTGGGGAATCAGAGGTGAGTGGCTCCGTGACATTCCAGCCTGTGGGACTGCACATGAAACAGGAAAATCAGTAGGTTACAGTGGAGTGAGGTAAGTCATATAATGGGAATACAAGGGATGGGGAAGGACTTCCAAGGCAGGCGCTTGCCCCAGCTTAGAAAGTGCAGCAAAAATTCAAAGAGGAGGTGATGCAACTGAGTACTGCAAGGCTTAAGCAGAGATTGCCAAATAGACAAGGGGAAGAGGAGGGTGTTCCACGCAACAGGAACAGCTTGGGCAAAGTTGGGGGGCTTGTAATAGCTCAGCATGTTGGGGGAACTGCAAGTGTAGCTGGGAATGGGGTCAGTTCATGAAAAGTCTTGTTTGTTAGGCTAAAGAGTTTTAACTCAATCCCGAAGATAACAGGCAACCATTGAATTATCTTTTTTTTTTAAGTGGAAGTGATATAATCATATTTCCAGTTTACTCTGGAAGGTTATTTAAGAGAGAACACATTGAATGGGGAGAATAGTTAAAAACAACAGCAGTCACATAGGTGAGAAAAGATTAGAGATTGAATTAAGGAAGCAGCAAATAAGGTGAAAATGTTTAAAGTATATTTGGCAATTAGAAATTATTGGGCTTTGTGATATAAGACACAGGAGAGAGAACAGTAAAAACTGACTCAAATTTCCAATGAGCAACTGGGAAGATGGGACCACGCTCTAGGACAGAGGAGAGGTTGGAGGTAAGTGAATGAGTAGAGTTGGGACACACTGAAGTGGAGAAGCCCATGGGACATGTGCATGGAGATGTCAGCACTAGGAAGTATGAGCTGGAAGCCCAGGAGAGAGGCCTGGGATGGGCCTGCGGACTTTGGAATCATTGATAGATGCTAATTGGAGCCACAGGTGTGGACGAGCTAACCCAGGGAGCACACATTAGCAGAAAAAGAGCAAGGCTGAGGACAGATTTGGGGAAACATAATAGTTCAGAAGGTGGGGAGAAGGAAAAAAGAAAAGTGTGCAAGGGACACAAAGAAGTGATGAGAGAGGTAACAATAGAGAAGAAAGTGGAGTCACAATAAAGTGGAATAGAAAAGGGAAGAAAGCAACGGAGCTAACATTTATTGAACTCTGATTATGTACTCAGTCTTGTACCCGGAGTTTTACACATGTCCCTCACTTCATGTTCCTGGGAAAATCTCATGAATGAGATATTAGTATTCTGATGTAACTAACATGGAAATGGTAGCCAAGAAAGGTGAAATAACATGCCCAGAATCACATAGCTACTAAGGGGTGAAACAGAATTCAAGGCCAGACCTTTCTGGCTCCAAAGCCCACAATACTGTTTCCATAGCATAAATTGCTTCAGAAAGGTGAAGTCGAATAGGAACTAAAAAGAGCTGTAAGAGTGTAATAGGACATGGTCCTGCCAAGGGTGAAGCTTCATTGCCATGAATTACAAAATGAATAAAAGGTAAATAAGCAGAGACAGTGAAGGTTAGAGGAAGAGGACTTTTTTTAGGAAAATTGCCCTTACCCACTCAGCAAACATTCCGAAATGCCTTTGACTGTACTCATCAGGTGCCACGTACCGTTCTAGGCATTGGAAATACCACGTCGGTGCTCTCAAGGAGCTTGCATTTGGGTGATGGGAGACATACACTCAGCATGTCACATCAAACACACAACATAAGTCAGTTGGTGGGAAGTGCTAAGAAAAGAAACAAAGCCAGGAAAGGGGTAGAGACTCAGCTGGGGAGGAAGGGGAGGCAGGAAGGTAGTATTTTAAATAGAGTGGTCTCTGATAAGGCAACAGTTGAGCAGATACTTGCAAGAAGCCCTTGAGTGGGCAAGGCATGAAAACAACCCCAGGCAGAGGGAAAAGCAGGCACAAATGCCTACAGGCAGGATTCCACCTGTGTGTTCTAGGATCAGCCCAGGGACCAGCAGGGCTGGCATGAATTAAGCAAAGAGAAGAGGGATCAGCAGGGAATACAGTGTGTTGGACCTCAGAGAAGTCAGCAGGAGATACAGTGTGTAGACAAGAAATCTGGGTTTTGTTCTCAAGAATCCTCTGGAGGCAAGAGGTGCTGTCCTCCATTATTCATCCCAAAGAAAGAGATGACTGGGTCAGGGTTCTCCAGCAAATGCGCCCATCCTCACCTCCCTTCTGGCTGGAGCAGTCCAGAGGGGGCCTGGAATGGCAGCATAGCAGTGGTTAACAGAACAGCTGGTGAGCCAGGGTCAAGCTCACAACAGGACACTAAGTGGCCTCCCCAGCCACTGTCTCAGCCATCATGCCCCTCCCTGGCCTTGGTTGGGTGTGACATTCATCATAACCACCAGGTGGAGAATAACCTTGAATATTCCTACTTGCAAGTCTTTATCTGCCCAACCCACCACCAAGACCACCCACCTCCAAGTACATCTACTTAATTAGACAACAGGAACCACAAAAGGAATGGAACTCCTCAATAGCCAGAAACTTGAACAACCTCAGAGAGATGCTATGTGCCAATGTGGCTTCAGGGAATTAAAGGCTGGTCCTCTGCTCAGAGAAGGTTTACTGGGTGTATGAGTATCAGCCCTGCCCAGTCCCATCTGCTCCTAATGTGAAGAGTTAATTATAGACATGGACTCCATGGTACAGGGATTCCCAAGGGCATCCTGCCCCGGGCCTCTGCAGCTGACCACATTCAGCCTTCTCCACATCCCAGGAAGATTCCATGTGAGAGCAACAACAGACGCAGGTGGCCTCAGCCCGAAGGGCATATTAACCCTATAAAAAAGTTTTAGGTTTTGTTTAGTTTTTGTTTTTGTTTTTGTGACAGGCTCTTGCTCTGTTGCCTAGGCTGGAGTACAGTGGCTCAATCACAGCTTACTGCAGCCTTGACTTCCTGGGCTCAAGTGATCCTCCCACCTCAGCCTCCTGAGTAGCTGGGAATACAGGTGCACACCACCATGCCGGGCTAACCTAGAAGAAAGTTTCGGAGCCAGTCATCCAGCAAAGGACCATTTATCATGACTTTGCTGTCACCTTGATATTCTTTCTTCTAAGCCTATTGGTAGTATGGGAATAACAATTGATGTCATTAATAGTGGATGCAGCCTCCCTTCCATTTCCTTAAGGGTAGTAGAGGCACAGCTGAACAAGAAGCTCCTCCCTCTGGGGGATTTTCATAGCAACCGGCTCATGGGGAAGGGCTTTGGCACACAATGAAAAACTACCATCCACGAGGCGCAGCGGAGGCCCTTGTAACTGTGTGAGTGAGATTAGCAGACATTGCCATGCACCTTTTCCCTCCCTAATTATGTCTTAAGCTGAGCATCTGATTTTTTTCACCCCAGTCTAAGGGTTTCACCCAAATCAGAAGGAACTATTTCAGAGACTGTGTTTCTTTGCTTGGTTTTCTACCACCTAGGGTACTATTTTGCCTTATCTAATGTGCAATTCTGGAGCACGTCCTCAAAGCATAGGTCCATGTAGGTAACATGATCTGCAGCAGGGCTATTTAATAATTTAGGCCATCAGCTATCTTGTCTTGTCAAAAATCTTCAAATGATTTTAGTTTTAAATAGAAATTTTAAAATATAACCATTATGTATGATAAATATTTTAAATTTTCATTTTCTCCATTCTGCTAAGTTTGAATTAATTCCATCTTAGCCAAATAGCTATTATAGTATGCTCCCAGAGCACTACAACATTGGTGACTCTGGTCTGCTTACTTGTTGGTATCTCTTATTAAACTATTTAGACCCCATAAAGCACATAATATAAATGAATGAGTGGATGGATGGATGGACAGATGCATACTTCACATTGAAGATATCATATTAGCAAAATATAGTATCTAACATTATGGGTCTAATATTATCCTAAGACCTACAGATGTCCTGTGTTTGATGGGGGAATGTTTTAAAAAAGAATGCAGTTAGCCCAGCAATAGTGTCTGTCAATCATTCTAGGAATGGAAAAGTGTTAAAGGAGCGGAAAGCCCTAAAATGTTCTCAGCCTTAAAACTGAGGGGAAATGGATTCTGACCCAACAATTAGAAAAGTCAGGGAGCAGATGAAAAACTCACATTTTCTCATGAAACAGAAACAGGACTGTCTGTAATATCTTTATAAAAATCAATGCAGTATCATTTATTACACAAGCAGATACTCACTTTTTTTTGCATCTTTATTCTTTTTATAATTATTAAGGCAACAAAGTGTGCAAAATTAAAGCATACAGAAATAGATTATTAAAATATAAACATCTCCAGGTATCCAGAAGTAACCATGGTTATCTTTTAATTACTATATGTCCAATTCATATTTCCTATGCAGTTTTAGTAAGGGAGCTCTAAAAGAAATTGAACTCTTTCTGGATGTCCATGTCCATTCACTTGTTTAAATTTTATTTTCTGATTGAATATTGACCATCTATAATTGTATATATTTATGGGGTACAAGGTGATGTTATGATTTATGAATACAACTAAATCAAGCTAGTTAACATATTCATCACTTCAAATACTTAAAACATTTTTTGGTGAGAACATTCGAAATGTAATCTTTTAGCAATTTTGAAATGTGCAATACTCTATTATTAACTGTATTCACCATGCTGTGCCCCATCCATTCCTTTTAAATATTTTGTTATATGTTTAGGGGGTATAAGTGCATTTTTGTTACCTGGATGTATGGTGTAGTTGAAGTCTGGGCGTTTGGGGTAACCATTACCTGAATTAATTGTACCTCATAGGTACCCATTCATTCTTTAAACAAGAGTGTTAGCTCGGCCAGTTGTGATGGCTCACGCCTGTAATCCCAACACTTTGGGAGGCCAAGGTGGGAGTACTGCCTGAGCCCAGCAGTTCAAGATCAGCAAGGGCAACATAGGGAGACCACATCTCTACAAAAAATAAAAAATTTTTTAAATAGTTGGGCATGGTGACACATGCCTGTAGTCCCATCTGCTCAGGAGGCTGAGGTGGGAGGATCATTTGAGCCTGGGAGGTGGAGGCTGCAGTAAGCCATGACCATGCCATTGCACTCCAGCCTAAACAATAGATCAAGACCCTGTCTCAAAAAAAAAAAAAAAAATGGCATCAGCTCCATGAGGGGAGGAATCAGGGCGTGTCATGTTCACTGCAGTATCCCTAGCACATAACAGGTGATCTATGAATACTTATCACCTATATGCAGAAATATTGCTATCCAGGGTGTACCACACTCTGTCCTCAGTAAGATCCAGCAGTGGAAACTCTGGGTAAGGTCCGCTTTCATGGAACTAGAGGATAGACATGATTACCCCACCCTCCCCTGTTTGTGAGAAGCCCTGAGACCCATGCTCTGGACTCTGTTCCTCTCTTCCCCCCCTTACCTGTCCTCCATCCCTCCAGGAAGATTACCTGGATGTACTCCAACCATACTCCAACCTGGGTTGGGCCCCCATCTCTTGTACTCTTGCACTTATTGGAATTTATCCCCATCAAAGCACCTGTCACACTAAAATGTCATTTATTTTCCTCTCTCTACTCTAACAGACTATAAATTCACTGAGACAGGAACTATAGCTTTTTCTTATGTTTCTGTTTTATCTTTGTATTTGTAGCCCAATCCATTATTCATAGATGTTTAATCAAGGAGTGAAAGACTAAGTCAATGAATACGTAGTCACACACAGGAATGGGATCATTCCACCGAAAGGGATTTAACCAGAATGTGTGGCTCTCATGGTGGGAATTTCAGGAATGGGGCAAGTGAGAATCTCTGGGCTCCTCATATCCCAGGAAGGCAGCTGCTCCTTTGGCTATGCCGGGGTGAGCCCTAAAAATACTGGTTCTCCTTTCTACTCCTCTCTTCACTGTCTCTTAACTAGGCCTTAAACTGAGCACCTGGTTTATGCTTCACCCAAATCTGTGGGCTCACAAAATTTTCTCCATGTAGACATGTCATTTTCTTGTTTACTTTTCTACTCTGGGCTTTATTATTTCTATACCTGATTCGCAGTTTTGAAAAAAGCCACCAAATACTCAGATCTTGCAGGCAAAGATCACTTGTTATAAAATGATTTGGGGCAACATAGGGTTTCCTTATTAAAACTTTCTTCAAATTGTCTAAGCTTTTGCAGGTAGAAACTCCAAATTCCGTGATATAGAAAACCCTGTTTTCTCCGTTCACTTAAACCTAGGTGAAATCTACATCTCTAAGTCAGTTAGAAATTTTGTTTTCTTTTGTCCTCTACATTTTGTTTCCACAAGAGAAACTTCACTCACTTTTTTAGCCACCTTGTAGAGTCATACTGGAAACTGAGATGAATCATCGAGTTTCCAAGGCAGCTATAGGAAACCTGAGCTGGGCAGCTGGACACCAGTATATAGAGGACATAGAACACCCATTTTACCCAGACAGTGCTCATTTATTTTCCATAGCATTTTAAATCTGGGCCTGGTACCACTATTCATCCTATTTATAGTTTTACATGCAACATAATATTTACTCCGGACTCTAATAGGAATGCTTCTTATAAATGTCAGTGGATTATTTACTATGGAACACTAATTAGTTACATAAATGCTTTCCTTTTCAGGGTGGATAAGGAGGAGACTGTTAATGCTTCTTGGATTAACCTCACATTATTGTCGTTTGAAGTTCTTTTACATTTAAGACAGTTATCACAAGACTGCACAACTTTGCATGTATTGTACATCTGTTACTTAAGTAATGTGAAGCTTTTTCATTTTGACTCACACGGTGCAATAAAACAGAATGTGAAGGCCATATACCCTGAGTTAAGAGAAAATCACTGCGACTTGATCATGAAAAAAAAAATTAGCTTGGTGGTTTTAATTCATACCATTTTTATAGCAATTAGATCAACTATGCAAAATGGTTATAAATGAAAAAGCATTGAAAAGTCAGTGGTCTCAAAGGAATTATTACAGTGCTTGAAGTCTTGGACTTTCAGGAATTCAGATCAACAGCAACAGTAAATAGCAAATGAGATCTATGTTTGGAGAGCTGTCATACATGGGCATGTTTCAACTTGGGGAGTGGAAGAACATGTTTTCCCCAGTTCTGATCACAAAGAGATTATCAATATGAAAAAAATGTAATGACTTCTTAAAAGATTATAAGTTTTAAAAAGATTATATTGCATTCTTGACCAAGGAAGTAGCATAAAATTAAATCCTGTATGTGAACAATACTCTATCACGGACAGAAATTGTCATAATCAACTTCTGTGCTTGTTTAAACATTATACTGATGACTGTGGAGTTTTCTCTGTACTAGGTTCAGCTCTAAATGCCTCACACGAATTGTTCTTTGATCCTCACATGAACCCTAGGAGTTAAGCCCTGTTTTTCTCCCCATTTTAAAGAGGAAGAAGTTAAGACACAGAAGATTAAATAACGTCTCCGAGGTGGCACAATGAAGCTGGAATCCACAGGGCCAGGTTCTCAAACTGTGCTTCAGGGACTCCTGGAGCTACCCAAAATCCTTGAGGTCAAAACTGAGGTCAAGTCCTGGAGGTCAAAACTATTTTTGTAATAACACTAAACTCTTACTTGCCCTTTTTACTGTCATGCTTTCACAAGTATATCAGAGTTTTCCAGATGCTGCATGACAATGCAAGAGATTGAGTGCAGAAGCAGATATGGGAGTCCAGCCGGCTTCTGTTAAGGCAGGCATCCAAGAGATGTGCCAAAATGCAACAATGCCATTCTTTTCACTAAATTTTGTTTTTGTTTTGAAAAATAGACTTATTTCCATAAAAACTGTGCTGTTTATATTAATATATAATAACTTTCTTTTTTAATGAATTAACAAATAAATGCTTAAATTTTCTTAGTTTTAATTTCTATGTGCTAAATATCTATAGATGTAACCTACATAAACAAAAGTTCTTTGGGGCCCTCAATAATTTTTAAGGGTGTAAAAGGGTCTTGAGATAAAAAAAATCTTGAGAATGACTATAGTACAGTCTTGTATATCCTATAAAGTGAGCACCACTACATAACATACGTTGATGACAAAAGTGGTTGCAATAACATATCAGGATCTATATCTTGTCAAAAATCTAGATGGGGGAAAAACAAAATATCAGTCCAGGATCCAAAAGGCTTTGACACCTGGATATTTGGACACCTGGCTTTGGAGCTGAGATTTAAAATTTTAATCAAAATGTGTTTCTTTGGCTTTGAAGAGAACCATTGGTATAGTGTCCCCTCTGCCTGGAATGTTCCCAGATAAGGACAGGCTTCACGTGTTCACTTTATTCAGATCCATTCTTAGATGACCTAATCAAACAGGCCCTCGTTTGCCATCGTACCTAAATCATCAACCTACCCCCAACCCCTCCATTACTCTCTACCCCTTGACCTGCCTTATTTTTTTACAACAGTCATCACATCTAACATACACATATTTTTTCTGTGCCCACACCCATATGAATTGTAAACTCTGTGAAGGTAGGAATGTTTATTGTTGTGTTCACCTGTTGCATCCCCAGTACTCAGAATGGTGCCAGAAACACATCAGTGACTTGATAAATGATATGGTTTGGTTCTGTGTCCCCAACCAAATCTCATCTTGAATTGTAATCCCCACATGTCAAGGAAGGGACCTGTAATCCCCACAAGGAAGGAAGATGATTGGATCATGGGGGCAGTTTACCCCATGTTATTCTCATGATAACGAGTGAGTTCTCACAAGATCTGGTTGTTTGATAAGTGTGGGGCTCTTTCCCCTTCATGCACTTTCTTTCTCTCTCTCCGGCCACTTTGTGAAGAAGGTGCCTGCTTCCCCTTCTGCCATGATTGTAAGTTTCGTGAGGCCTCCCCATTCATGTGGAACTGTGAGTCAATTAAACCTCTTTCCTTTATAAATTACCCAGTCTCAGACAAGTCCTTGATAGCAGTGTGAAAACAGACTAATACAATGAATAATTATTTGAATAAATGAATGAATATTTTATGTAAAAAATAATATAATGAAAGAGCAGGAACAAAAATAAAACAGTTGCTTTAAGCATAAGTTATCTAAACAAATCGGCAATTGTCAGCAAATACTCGAGGGCATAGATGTGGCAGAGACAACATCGTATGCCCTCCACATTATTTCCTCTTTCTGAGCACACATTTCTAGCTTCCCTAGTAGTTGGGGGACTAAGTTCCAGTCAGTGCTTCTCAAATTTGAATGTCCATGCAAATCACCTGGAAATTTTGTTAAAATGTAGATCTTAATCCAGTAGGTCTGGGGCCAAAAAGTATATATTTCTAACAGTCTCTCAAATGAGGATGATGCTTTTGAGGGTTTGGTGTAGAAATAGCTTCAAAGTGTGGTAAACTTTGAAGTCCCCAAAATGTCCCAGATAGAACCAATAATACCCCAGTAGCAATGAGCACACCTAACACCCAAATCTGGGTTTCTAATACCATTCTCCAATAGAAGGAACCAGGGCTCTTTGGAGAAATGGCTGATTCTAAAGCTGGAGCAGAAAATATGAACTTGAAGTATCCTCTTGTGCCAAAAAGTAAGGAAGGGCTTACTTATGTCAAAGAAGCATAGGAGCCAGCTAAAAGAGTCCCAGTGGCCAAAGCTAAACAACTCAACCACAAAATAAGGTACTGAATTATAATCCAAAGTATAAAATAAATATCCAAGAGCCCATACTAATATAAATAAATTAATAAATGGGATATTTTCAAACCATACATCAGATAAAGGGGCTAATGTCCAAAATATATAAGGAATTCATACTGCCTTCATAATAGGAAAATAAATAACCCTATTTAAAAATGGGCAAAGGACTTGAAGAGACATTTCTCAAAAGAAGACATAAATAATATTAAAAATGCTCAAGATTTGTAATACTCAGATAAATGCAAATTAAAACTATAGTGAGACTTGTGAGAATGGCTATTATCAAAAAGTTGAAAGATAAGTATAGCAGAGGCTGTGCAGAAAAGGGATCCCTTAAACACTTTTGGTGGGAATATAAATTAGTACAGCAATTTTGGAAAACAGCATGGATGTTCCTCAAAAAATTAAAAGTAGAACCACTATATGATTCAGCAATTCCACTGTGGGGTACATACCCAAAGGAATTGAAGTCAGTGTGCCAAAGAGATGTCTGCATGCCCATGTTCACTGCAGCATTATTCACAATGGCCAAGAAGTGGAAACAAACTCAGTGCCCATTGACAGATGAACTTTTTAATGTGATATCTATACACGATGAAATACTATTCAGCCTTAAAATACACAGACAAGTTTGTCATTTGTGACAACATGAATGCACCTAGAGGATATTACATTGAGTAAAATAAGCCCAGTATAGAGGGACAAATATCATATGGTCTCGCTTATACATGGAATCTACAAAAGTCATACTCATAGAAGTAGAGAGTAGAATGGTGGTTACCAGAGTCCAGTGAGTGCAGAGGTGTACAGGGAAAGGGAAGACATTGATCAATGGGTACAAAGTTACAGTTAGAAAGGAGGAATCAGTTCTGCTGTTCTGTTGCACAGGGAGACGATTATAGTTAATAAGAATGTATTGTATATTTCTAAATAGCTGAAAGAGGATTTTAATTGTTCTCACAACAAAGAAATGATAGTTGAGGTAATGGATATGCTAATTACCCAGATTTAATCATTTCATAATGTATCCATGTATTGAAACATCACATTGTACTTCATAAATATATATCATTATTATTTATCAATTTAAAATAAAATAAGAAAATAAATGGGAAAGAAGAATCAGGCCTCCCATTCAAAAGAATTCCAAATAACTTATGTAGCTATTGCCTACTACCTAGGTACAAGTTATGCTTAATTATTCTTTCCAAAGAGTCCAGTATGGGAAGACGGGAAGAGGGTGATGAATACTACTTCAGCTCAGGGATCAAGGTCAACATCAACAGCAATAAATCATGTTGATGATGTGCACCCTTGATATGACATGAGGAAAATGGCACCTCACCTCTGTGGTCTTCCTCCCCAAAACACACAAAAATGGCTGAACTGTAAGAAAAACACCAGACAAGTTCCAAGAGAAGGGGATCCTGCAAAATGCCTGACCAGTACTCCTCAAAACTGTCAAGGTCATCTAACATGAGGAAACTCTGAGAAACTGTCACAGCCAAGAGGAGGTTAAGGAAACACGGCGGCTAAATGTTATGTGGTGTCCCAGATGCGACCCTGGAATTTTTTTTTTTTTTAAAAAAGGACACTTTGTAAAAACTAAGGAAATCTGAAAAAGTATAGACTTTGGCTAATGTTAATGTAGCGATATTCATTCATTAATGGTAATAAATGCACCAAACCAATATAAGATGTTAATAATAGGGGAACCTAGGTGCAGATTTATGGGGATTCTCTGTACTGTCTCCTCAACTTTTCTGTAATTCTAAGACTATTCTAAAAAATATTTTTTAAAGAATGCCTTGTGATCCCCCAGCTCTCTCTTCCCCTTCAGAGGCAGACCCTGCTGAACCTAAGAGTCGGGACCTCCTCGGATTCCGTGCCCTAAAGAGCTCACTTGCCTCACCCTGGTGCCAGCCCTGTTCTGCAAGAAGTTCGAGGACGGCTGATGAGGATCTAGTAGGTCTGTAAGATGAAGGAGGGCCACCTGAACTGCATACGTGTAAAATAAATAATAAACATATTAAGCCACAGAGACTTCAGAGTTTTAGAGTTGTTATTGTTGTCACCCTACTCTGGCTAATATAATAATCTACCTCAGGGGTCAGCAAACTATGCCCTGTAGACCAGATTCAGTCTGCAGATTGTTTTTCTATACAAAGAATTGGTTTGTTCCTTTTTAATGGACTGAAGGAGGAAAAAGAAGAAGAAAGAAGAGGGGGTGCAGGGAGGGAGAGGGAAGTGGGAGAAGAAGGAAAGGGAAAGAAAGGAGGAGGAGGATGGGGAGGAGGAGGACAGGGAGGAGAAGGAAGAGGAACAGAGACCATAGGTGTCTGCAAAGCCTAAAATATTTATTATCTAGCCCTTTGTAGAAAAAATTTGCCAACTCCTCATCTACATCAAATAGCTCATCTACTTCAACAAAGGTTATATCTACACAAATGAACTCTTCAAAGAAGTTTCAGTTATAACACAGACCCTACCATGAGAGCTCCCAACTCCACTATGAAATGGCTTCTTTCATTTCTGAAATTTATTTAGAAAGTAGACCTTAAGAGGTTTCCAGTGAAAACAAATTAGTATCAGTTATACCTCTGTAGAAGATATGCCTTAAAAAATGAAACACATGCACTTTGGGAGGCCAAGGTGGGCGGATCACAAGGTCAGGAGATCGAGACCATCCTGGCTAACATGGTGAAACCCCGTCTCTACTAAAAAAAAATACAAAAAATTAGCTGGGCATGGTGGCGGGTGCCTGTAGTCCCAGCTCCTTGGGAGGCTGAGGCAGGAGAATGGCGTGAACCTGGGAGGCAGAGCTTGCAGTGAGCCTAGATGGCGCCACTGCACTCCAGCCTGGGCAACAAAGCAAGACTCCATCTCAAAAAAAAAAAAAAAAAAAAAAGAAACACATTATTAAGCATCCAAAAACACATTTGTTCATCAAACCACATGTACCTAATTCTATTTTTGTAGCAGTAAATGTATTTCATTTCCGTTGTTATGTAGAAATAGGCCCTCTAAAAAATGATACACCATACTAATTTCAAAAGATAAAATTTCAGGCTGGCTGTGGTGGCTCACGCCTGTAATCCTAGCATTTTAGGAGGCCAAGGTGGGAGGATCTTGTGAGACCAGAAGTTTGAGACTGGTCTGGGCAACCCCATCTCTGCAAAAAAGAAGAAGAAGAAGAAGAAAATTAGCCAGGCATGGTGGCATCTGTAGTCCCAGCTACCCGGGAGGCTGAGGTGGTAGGATGGCTTTAGCCTAGGAGTTCAAGGCTGCAATGAGCTATGACAGTGCCACTGCACTCCAGTTTGGGACACAGAGCAATGCCTCATCTTTAAAAATAAAAAATAAAAAGTTTAAAAAGATAAAATTTTAGCTCTATAAGCCCAAGAAAGAAGGCATTTCATAGGTGAGTGTGGCCAGTTATCTTCCTTTAGTTAAGCATTCCTTCAAAAGAGTATAACGTTTAAGAGAGACACAACAATTTAAACATGTTTTCATTTTTCTTCACCATGGGATACTTTTTTCTGTGATATAAACTCTTGACAAGTTTGGAGTCAAATCAAGTTAGGAAGAAATTCAATCCATGAGGAAAATAAAATATGTTGCATTATGAATCTGAGGAATCGGAGATTATTAGTGCCTATGTCTTCATTCAGCAAATTATTGATAATAAAATTACTGGTTAAAGGCTTACAATGCATCTTACACTATGCTAAGTAGACATGTGCACTTGAGTTAAAAGATATTTATACAAAGTAAAAAGCAAAGCTCAATGAGTTTACACATGCAACTATTTGCGTGCATGTTTGTGTGTGTACGCATGCACCCACACACAGTCAGGAACAAACAGCCTATGTTTCAAAGCTGTGTTTGTAAATTATTTGGGGGAGGTTTAGGACGCATTTACTAATGAAAAAATAATATTGACGTTGCTTGGCAGATGCTCAGCTGGTTCACAAAAGACAAATGTTGTGGTGTTGGTAGAATCTCAGGTGTTGTAATAGAAATTCTTAACTAATCAATGGCATGATTTTGTCTAAGATACAGCACTGGCTGTGCTGAGCCATGAGCTCTGCTCACCATTCTAGTTGTCTGTGCTTCTGATTATACTGGCCAGAGAGCATCTTCTTGTCCTGAGCCCCACTCAAAGCTGGCAGCTATTTTACTGATAAGTTAGGTTGAGGGGGTGAAGGTGGCAGATGGCTAAGACCTGAGAAGAACTGGCTTCACATAGCAAGGGAGTTGCAGGGACAAAAGTGAGTCCTCTTCCCCCAAGACTTAGGAAACAGCCAAAGGCTGAATTGATATATTTGGGCCTATCATTTTCTTTCTTCAGATTTTCTAGTGCCATTAAAAGAATCCGCCTTACCCACTACTCTATGATTTCTCATACTATTATTAACTTAAAAATTTCTCATACTGCTCTTTTATTTCTTCATACTATTCTGTGTCAGCAGTAAAGTGGTCCCTGACATCTTGCCTTCAATGAGTGCTTCATTATAAGTGACCATGGGCGGTCATTGAATTAGTGTTCACCACTTCATATCATGGTTGCCAGAATCCCATAACCAATACTAACGCAAATTTCACGGACCCCCTCCCAATTTTAGTTTTTCCCGTTCCTAAGGATCTGTTGTCTGCATTGCACTCCCCATTATTAATTTCTGTATCAAAGTTCTTGATTTCAAGCAAGAGAAACAACGCACACACATACCTCTGAATAATTTAAGAAGAAAATAAATATATTGGAAGATACAGAGTGCCTGGAAGTCCGGAGTACACTGGTAAATGCACAGAAACCAAATGTAGTTTCTGGACTCAGTGCTGGGGCCACAATCTTTAAAACATTTCTCTGCCGGGCACAGTGGCTCATGCCTGTAAGCCCAGCACTTTGGGAGGCTGAGGCCGTACAGATCGTGAGGTCAAGAGATCGAGACCATCCTGGCCAACATGGCAAAACCCCATCTCTAAAAATACAAAATTTAGCTAGGTGTGGCGGCACACACTTGTAGTCCCAACTACTTGGGAAGCTGAGGCAGGAGAATCACTTGAACCTGAGAGGCGGAGGCTGCAGTGAGCCAAGATTGTGCCACTGCACTCCAGCCTGGTGACAGAGTGAGACTCTATCTCAAAAAATGAAAAATTAAAAAATAAATAAAACATTTCTCAATAATAGTCCCTGTATCTTTATTTCTCCCCATCTGGATTCAAAATCCTTGGCAGAGCCAGGTGCGGTGGTTCGTGCCTGTAATCTTAACACTTGGGAGGACGAGGTGGGCAGATTGCCTGAGCTCAGGAGTTTGAGACCAGTCTGGGCAACAGGGCGAAACCCCATCTCTACCAAAAATATAAAAAACTAGCCGGGCATGGTGGTACACGCCTGTAATCTTAGCTACTCAGGAGGCTAAGGCATGAGAATTGCTTAAACCCAGGAGGCGGAGGTTGCAGTGATCTGAGACAGCACCACTGCACTCCAGCCTGGGTGACAGAGTGAAACTCTGTCTTAAAAATAAATAAATAAATAAAAATCCTTGGAAAGAGCATTAAATTAGCTGAGCATGGTCACATCCTGGTATGTTTATTGCTGGAGATACGAAAGAACATATTCCTACAGTTTGTACGAAGTGAAAGAAAGCCCGGCCTAGCACAAATCAGCAATCTCTGCCAGCTCCTCAAGAATAGAAAGGAGGCCTGGGTGTTGGGTACTCAAAAAAATTCAAATGTCTACCAAAGTTTTGGCCCCATTCTACTGCAATTATATGGGTATTGTCCCTCTTTCTCATAAGCTCTGAACTACTCCACCCAGACACTTGCTTTTCTTTGTATTCTCCATATCATATGGCACATTGCCTGACTCAAAATAGGTGATCAAGAAATGTGTTGGGTTGTTGTTGTTTGTTTTGTTTTTAATACAAGAGCTCATAGAGCTCTTGAGAGCCATAGACCAGAGGGTTAAACTAAGTAACTAAACATATAAAATATATATATATATATAAACAAGATCAAGAATAGTTAAAACACCCTGGACCCAGCAGCAGGGTCATCCTGAATTCACAGGGGATGAAAGGCCAGGTAGCTAAGACTAGCAGTCATTCTGACCTGGGTTGCACAAAGGAAAGGGATCCAGGAAGAGGTACCCAGAAACTGCTGACCAAGAAAACCTGTGAATAAGTTGGGATCAAAATCTAGACTCTATAAATTAAAGCATTTTTTAAAACCTCATCCTATTTTTTTAAATAAAAATGCCCACTAAAATACTGCATTTTTCAAATGCGCCCAAAGGAGTCTAGGCTTAGTGTAGTTGGGAGGCAAGGCGAAGCTGAGTTGACAGATTGGCTGTTTGAAGGGCTCATGGTAAGGGTAATAGTAGGTGGAGATCCCAGGATGGGACAGATCAAGAGCGCAGATGGGGTTTGGAGAAGCTCAGGGCAAGAAACTAGGGAATTCCTTTCTCCTTGATCACTCGCCTAAAGGAGGAAGGAGAAAAAAGAGCCAGGGAGGGAGGCAAAGAAAGTGAAGTTCGTGTGTGTGTGTATTAGGGGTGGGGTGCAGGGGGTCGAGGAGAACTGGAAGGACAGATGTCAGGACAGCCATCTCCAGGAGAAAGACAGCAGCACTCAGTGAAGGCTCTCTGTTCCAAATTGCACTGAGGGAAACAGACCAAATATGTACAGCAGAGTGAAAGACCACCCATAACTGGGATTCCACAACTGAAAGACAAACATCTGCAAATTCCCTTCATATAGTTAAACATTTATGGTCCCTTTTAAATATGTAGGAATTGGACTTACTAATAATTAGAACACTTCCTCTGTCCCACCACCTCTCAGTTCTCAATGCTCCCATGAAGTAGATAATATTAGTATAATTATTGCAGAGAGAGTGATTTGGGATATGAGAAGGTGTCACTTGCAGTCACTTACATTCACACCCTGGGCCTTGAAGTTCAGAACTCAGGCTGCTGTGGCAGCTTCCTGGTTTGATTAAGATACATAAGTTATAGTTTTGTTTTTTTTTTAGATTTTCTGATTCCTTTGTTAAGTACCAGTCATTTTGTTGATTAAGATACATAAATAAGGCTAGTCGTGGTGGCTCCTGCCTATAATCCCAACACTTTGGGAGGCTGAGGCGGGTGGATCAAGAGGTCAGGAATTCGAGACCAGCCTGACCGACATGGTGAAACCCCATCTCTACTAAAAATACAAAACTTAGCTGAGCATGGTGTTGCACGCTTGTAATCCCAGCTACTCAGGAGGCTGAGGCAGAAGAATTGCTTGAACCCAGGAGGCAGAGGTTGCAGTGAGCCAAGATCGCACCATTGCACTCCAGCCTGGGCAACAGAGCTAGACGTTGTCTAAAATAAATAAATAAATGATAGCTTTTTTTTTTTTTTTTTTAGATTTTATGATTCCTTTGTTAAGTACCAGTCATTTTAAATTCAAAGGACCTTTCTAATCTCAGTGTTCAACTGGGTGCCTTGGACATTCTTGCCAGGTAAGTAGTATCTTTTGGTTCAGGCATCTATTTATAGTCATTCATGGACCTTTTTCTGGCCCGAAGCAAGTAAATGCTCCAGGTTTAATTTGCAATATGGAGAAATGGGTGTTGGGTGTCTGCTCATCTTGACACTAAAATATTTTTGGTATTTTATGTCTTACACTTTTACCCAAATAAGACAATTTAGAAGTTTTCCAGTGATCACTATTTCTTATGCTTTAGATTTCATTATATACAATTTCATTTATTCCTAGAAAAGAGCCCCTAAATAAGCTAGATGATTAAAGATATCAGAGTATGAGTTAGCATCAAAGAAATTTTGACTTGCAGTATGATTTTTCATTGAGTTCTTCAGAGAAGCTTAGAAACTTCTGAGAATTGAGGCATATTTTGAAGAGAAGTGGCTTAAATCAATGTACATGGCGTCTCTTAGTGTGTGTTAATTTAATCCTCTGAACTACGAATATTTTGTAGCTAGGCTCTTCTTTATGATTATATTATATGCTCAATGTTGTTTTATATAATTGACATTTCCCATGCCTATTTCAACCTGAAACATCTCTCCCAAAGAGATTCCAAATATCTAAAGGGCAGAGCCTGTGACTGAAACTTCTTTTTGTTTCTTTACAATATCTAGTTTGATGCCTTGCCTCAAGTACATGCTCAATAAATATGTGATCATTGACTGAACCAGCATAACCTGGAAATGATTAAGATGGTGACCAATCTAAAAGAATCCCAAGAGGAGCTTTGAGCCCAGCACCCACCCAGAGGCTTCCTGCACATCAGTCACAGCAGAGGGTAACCCCACCTGCCCACTTGAAGAGTGACTTAGGCCTCACTGTTTGGGGCTTGTCTCCCATCCCTTTTACTTTCATCTGAGAGATCTGATCGGCCATAATACTGAAATAAAAGTTAAAAAGAAATTATTTAGGCAGATAGTGAGGGTAACGAAGTCCTCAGTAAGGTTTTCCTTTTAACAAAAACCAGCCCCCAAATCATTTCTTTTCTAACAAAAGCAGCCTGTAAAATTAAGCTGCAAACATAGATAAGCAAGCTTTCCAAAGCTTGCACAGGGGAATGCTGGTAGCTGTGTCAATAGGAAGAGGCTATCTGGGGGCTAGGCATGTTCAAAATGGAGCATCCATCTTCCCTTTTCTTTGTCAACCATGTGTACAGTAAGGATCAGACAACATGGAGCTGGCCAAGTAGAAAATCCATTTGCATAATAAAAGATTAGGGTGAAGTGGCCAGCTTCTTCCTGCACTATGTTAATGTCACACCTGGTCCAAACAATCTTTGGGCCCTATGTAAATCAGACACCGCCTACTCAAGCTCATCAATAAAACCCTGTGCATTTCACCACAGAAACAGAAGACCCACTGGGGTGCCCCTCTCTCTATGCAGGAGGGAGAGCTATTCTCTTTTCTCTTTCTTCTGCCTATTAAATCTCTGCTCTTAACCTCACTCCACATGTGCCTGTGTCCTTAATTTCCTTGACATGAGACAACAAACCTTGGGTATTACCCCAGATGAATGAGGCCACTTCAATACTACATGTGCTACTGTACCCACTCCTGCCTCTTTGGTCCCATTCCTGGACTAACAGGGTGGCAAAGTCACATAAAAGAAATACTCCAAACACAGTAGTCATGCATGCAAAAGGCATTACTATCAGAAAGGATTTGCTGAATCAAAAGGGGCGCTCACCTGAGAGCCCAGACTGACTCGAGTCATTGAGGCTACTTTCTGAATTTGAGCTTAGACAAGTAAAACCTGAGGGAGTCCCATCCTTTCAAGGATGTCCTAAGAGCTATCAAGTCTGGTCCCACATTTGGCCTGATTTGTAAAAGATCTGAACAATAAATTAGTTGAAGACCAAGCCTAGGTTTAATTCCATCAAAGAGTTGACGCAGTGAACTCAACTTGATCAAATATTCCCGATTGAACCCAGCAGAATTAACTGACTTAAATAAAATATGTATTCAGAAGCGACACTGGACAAGACATGAATGAGATGGATACAAAGATGACAGCCACAGGTATAGACATCCTTGGCATACGGTCTATTAGAAGAGATAAAACCCATTCTTCGTAAATTTAAAAACAACATAAAATGTTGTAGGTGCCATAACAGAGGGGCATGAGGAAAGTGCTATAAGAATTCAGAAGTGTGCCAGGCACAGTTGCTCACGCCTGTAATCCCAGCACTTTGGGAGGACAAGGTGGGTGGATCATCCGAGGTCAGGAGTTTGAGACCAGCCTGGCCAACATGGTGAAACCCCATCTCTACTAAAAATACAAAAATTAGTTGTAATTCCAGCTACTCGGGAGGCTGAGGCAGGAGAATCACCTGAACCCAGGAGGCGGAGGTTGCAATGAGCTGAGATTGTGCCATTGCCCTCCAGCCTGGGCAACAAGAGCAAAACTTCGGCACAAAAAAAAAAAAAAAAAATTCAGAAGTGGGATTTTCTTCTACCTGGCAACAATCAGGTAATGTTTCAAGCAAACATAGCATTGATAATAGTTGGGTTGGGCCAGAGTTAGCATGTGCGAAGGGGACTAGTGGGAGATGAGTTGAAAGGGGAACTTACGGGACTTTAAATTCTTAAAGGGACCTTAGGGGACCTTATTTTTGATCAAGGAGTTTGGATCGCCTTCAGTGGACAGAAGGAGCTACTCTAGATTTAGAAGCAGAGGAGAGTTAAACAAATTTATAGAAGTCCCTTGATTTGGACTGAGCTCCAGCAGTAGGCCCCAACAGACCAAACCAAAATGGAGTCACTCATGCTAAAGTTCCAAGTTCGAAGTTATTTATCTGACCTTTTGAGAAATCAAGAGGGCAAGATATAGCCAAGTCCCCACATAGGCCAGTTTTAGCTGGCAGGATAAGGAAGTCCCCTCGGCTGTAACCCTTACAGGGTGAGTAACCTAAGTAGCCTAATACTAACGGATCCACTTTTTGTTCCCTGTTCCTGCTTTCTTCAGCCTTTTCCCGCCTAAAAAGCCAACCTCCTCTGCTCAGCTCCTCGGGGCACCTTTCCTAAATGTTTAAAGGAGATGCCACCCTCATTCATGAATCAGAAATAAAAGCCAATTTGATCATTTAACAAAATTTGTTGTAATTTTGACTCTTGACAGGAGTGTCACGAATTGTTCCTGAGGATGGAGATTCATGTCTCAACGTGGAAAACAATGAATTGCAGCAGAGAGAAAGTAGAGCTGAGATAGAGCAAAAGCCAAGGTGCTGCTGGTGTGGCAAGAGGAAGCAAACCACAGGAGAGAGGAGCAGACACTGCACTTAGACAACCAGAGAAATAAATGACTTCGAAGGAACATCATGAACAGCATCAGCGTGGGCTTGTCTAAGGTATTTCTAAGACCCTCATTAAGCAGGGAAAGGTATAGAAAAATGTACTTTTTAAATAAAATATCTTTCTTAATTCAAATTTGATCTCCCAAATAAACTTCTAATTTACTTTTTTGTAATGCCAAATTAGGCACTTCAGATTTGAAGTTAATCTTTAAATCTGGGTTTTTTCCCCCTCTGCCATCTTCTTAAGCACATACCAATGGACAAATCCAAAGTTTTTTCTCAGAATGATTCAAAACCAGTACTTTGTATTTCATTTACTTCTATTTAAACTTTATTTTTAAAAATCTACTGTGTTTTTCTCAGTATAGCTGAAGAAATTCTTAACATGAAGAAGGTTTTTGGCATATGTCTAAGTGTCACCATCCTGCCTCTCAGAATTCTAAGCTACTTTATTTTTTATATTTATTTATTTATTTTGAGACAGTGTCTCACTCTGTCACCCAGGCTGGAACACAGTGGCATTGAGAGGTGACAGCGTGCTGGCAGCCCTCGCAGCCCTCGCTCGTTCTCGGTGCCTCCTCGGCCTCAGTGCCCACTCTGGCTGCACTTGAGGAGCCCTTCAGCCCACCGCTGCACTGTGGGAGCCCCTCTCTGGGCTGGCTGAGGCTGGAGCCGACTCCCTCTGCTTGCAGGGAGGTGTGGAGAGAGAGGCGAGGGCAGGAACCAGGGCTGCGCACAGTGCTCACAGGCCACTGCAAGTTCTGGGTGGGAGTGGGCTCCGCGGGCCCCGCACTCGGAGCCGCTGGCCCTGGGCAGTGAGGGGCTTAGCACCCGGGCCAGCAGCTGTGGAGGGTGCGCCAGGTCCCCCAGCAGTGCCAGCTTGCCAGCACTGCACTCGAATTCTCACTGGGCCTCAGCTGCCTCCCCGCAGGGCAGGGCTTGGGACCTGCAGCCTGCCATGCCCGAGCCTCCCCTCCACCGTGGGCTCCTGTGCAGCCCGAGCCTCCCCGATGAGTGCCACCCCCTGCTCCACGGCGCCCGGTCCTGTCAGCTGCCCAAGGGATGAAGAGTGCGGGCGCATGGCGCAGGACTGGCAGGCAGCTCCGCCTGCGGCCCCTGTGTGGGATCCACTAGGTGAAGCCGGCTGGGCTCCTGAGTCTAGTGGTGACTTGGAGAAACTTTATATCTAGCTAAGGGATTGTAAATACACCAATCAGCACTCTGTGTCTAGCTCAAGGTTTGTAAACACACCAATCAGCACTCTGTATCTAGTTAATCTGGTGGGGACTTGGAGAACCTTTATGTCTAGCTAAAGGATTGTAAACACACCAATCAGCACCCTGTGTCTAGCTCAAGGTTTGTAAACACACCAATCAGTGCTCTGTGTCTAGTTAATCTGGTGAGGACTTGGAGAACTTTTATGTCTAGCTAAAGAATTGTAAATGCACCAATTAGCACTCTGTGTCTAGCTCAGGGATTGTAAACACATCAATAAGCACCCTGTCAAAGTGGACCAATCAGCTCTCTGTAAAATGGACCAATCAGCAGGATGTGGATGGGGCCAGATAAAGGAATAAAAAGCAGGCTACCCAAGACAGCAGTGGCAACCTGGTTGGGTTTCCTTCCATGTTGTGGGAGCTTTGTTCTTTAGCTCTTTGCAGTAAATCTTGCTGTTGCTCACTTCTTGGGTTTGCTCTGCTTTTATGAGCTGTAACACTCACCGAGAAGGTCTGCAGCTTAACTTCAGAGGCTAGCAAGACCACTAACCCACCGGGAGGAATGAACAACTCCGGATGGGAGAAAGGAACAACGCCAGACGCGCCGCCTTAAGAGCTGTAACACTCACTATGAAGGTCTGCAGCTTCACTCCTGAAGCCAGCGAGACCACAAGCCCACCAGAAGGAAGAAACTCTGAACACATCCAAACATCAGAAGGAACAAACTCCGGACACACCGCCTATAAGAACTGCAACACTCGGCCGGGCGCGGTGGCTCACGCCTGTAATCCCAGCACTTTGGGAGGCCGAGGCGGGCGGATCACGAGGTCAGGAGATCGAGACCATCCTGGCTAACACGGTGAAACCCCGTCTCTACTAAAAATACAAAAAATTAGCCGGGCGTGGTAGCGGGCGCCTGTAGTCCCAGCTACTCGGGAGGCTGAGGCAGGAGAATGGCGTTAACCCGGGAGGCGGAGCTTGCAGTGAGCCGAGATCGCGCCACTGCACTCCAGCCTGGACGACAGAGCGAGACTCCGTCTCAAAAAAAAAAAAAAAAAAAAAAAAAAAAAAAGAACTGCAACACTCACCACGAGGGTTCGCGGCTTCATTCTTGAAGTCAGTGCGACCAAGAACCCACCAATTCCGGACACAGCATGATCTCAACTCACTGCAATCTCCACCTCCCAGGTTCGAGCGATTCTCTTGCTTCAGCTTCCCAAGCAGCTAGGACTACAGGCGTGCACCACCAGGCCAGCTAATCTTTGTATTTTTTTTTTTTTTTAGTAGAGATGGGGTTTTGCCATGTTTGCCTGGCTAGTCTCTAACTTCTGACCTCAGGTGATCCACCCACCTCAGCCTCCCAAAGTGCTGGGATTACAGGCGTGAGCCACCGTGCCCAGCCTTAAGCTACTTTAAATTTGCATTTTCAGCCCAGCATGGTGGCTCACACCTGTAATCCCAACATTTTGGGAAGCTGAGGCAGGAGGATCATTCGAGGCCAGGAGTTTAGGACTACTCCAGGCAATATAGTGAGACCCCATCTCTAAAGTTTTTTTAATTAGCCAAGCATGGCAGTCCTAGCTACTCGGGAGGCTGAGGTGGGAGGATCACTTGAGTCCAGGAATTTCAGGCTGCTGTGAGTTATAATTACACCACTGCATTCCAGCCTGGGCAACAGAGACTCCATCTCTTAATAAATAAGCATTTTTGTCACTACTGTCACGAAGCCGATTCCTCCTCCTTACTCGTTACTGACTCCATATCATTTCTCCCAAATTCCTCAGATACTACGTAATGGCATTTCCAAAATTCTCCAGTATTTCTTGTATTTACTACTGATTGGATCGCTGTGAGCCAAAATAAACTCCAAGCTGAGAACATGAAGTTCTTGCAGGTATTCTCCATAGCAATTAAGAGGATATTATTACAAAGCTAGGAATCCTGGTTTTATTGCACTGCTTTCGTTGTTAAAGTTTACCAAGTCAAATGCACAAAGCCGGGTGAAAAACGGGTTTGTCTGTTGACTTGAGGCCTTAACAAAGTATGTGTTACAGAAAAGTTGCCAATGATTTCATCCAGGAGTAGTTGTTACAACCATAGAGAATGTTTAGATGTTGAAGTTGAATTTCTACCAAGAGTTGTCACCATATGACTCCATTGCCTATTGGACTATTTATGTGTACAAATCTCTAGGGCGTCTCCTTTCAGAAATTCTCTCCATCTATCTCATCCTCTCTCCTCTTCTGTAAATTTTAAGCATAGACATTACCAGAAAGGGGTCCTGATCCAGACCCCAAGAGAGGTTTCTTTGATCTCGTGCAAGAAAGAACTCAAGACAAGTCCATAGAGTAAAGTGAAAGCAAGTTTACTAAGAAAGTAAAGGAATGAGGCTGGGTGCAGTGGCTCACACCTGTAATCCCAGCACTTTGGGAGGCTGAGGCGGGTGAATCATGAGGTCAGGAGATCCAGACCAGCCTGGCCAACATGATGAAACCCCATCTGTACTAAAAATACTAAAATTAGCAGGGCGTGGTTGTACGTGCCCGTAGTCGCACCTACTCAGGAGGCTAAGGTAGTAGAATCGCTTGAACCCAGGAGGCAGAGGTTGCTGTGAGCCAAGATCACACCACTGCACTCCAGCCTGGGCAACAGAGCAAGACTCCATCTCAAAGAAAAGAAAGAAAGTAAAGGATTGAAAAATGGCTACTCCATAGAGCAGCCCCCAGGGCTGCTGATTGCCCATTTTTGTGGTTATTTCTTGATTTTTATGCTAAACAAGGGGTGGACTATTTATGTCTTCCTTTTTAGACCATATAGGTTAGCTTCCTGACATTGCCACGGCATTTGTAAACTGTCACGGCCCTGGTGGGAGTGTTGCAGTGAGGATGACCGGAGGTCACTCTGGTCGCCATCTTGGTTTTGATGGGTTTTGGCCAGCTTCCTTATTGCAACCTGTTTTATCAGTAAGGTCTTTATGGCCTGTAGCTTGTGCCAACCTCCTGTCTCATCCTGTGACTTAGAATGCCTTAACCATCTGTGAATGCAGCCCAGGAGGTCTCAGCCTCATTTTGCCCAGCTCCTATTCGAGATGGAGTTGCTCTGGTTCAAATACCTCTGACATAGATATATGGACACATAGATAAGCTAAATACCCATTCTCATCATGTGCTGAGGGGAGCACCATTACCTGTAAATGGGACCCCTTAACCCAACTACACTCTGATTCCTGAAAAGTTCCTCCTCCCTACAATTATTTCTGGGTCTTCGAGTTGTCAAGCACAACTCATGGTCATTTCCCACATCTCTGCCCTGGCAGCACTGGTGCTGTCTGCCTGTGAGGTGTGAGTGTGAGCCTCCATTCAGCCATGAGATGGTCCCTTGGTGGGTGACCCGCTGGCCAGGCACCCACGCTGGCGGGGTAAACCTAAGCCATTGTATCGTGCCAGAACATCAATATAGCTGACACTGGATGCTACTTCGGCTCCAACCTGAGAGAAAGGGTGCTGGTATCCAGGCCAAAGGTACCATTTCCCACTGCTTCCAAATTTTTCAGCCCCACTCCTTGCCACTGGCAAGGCCTTCTTCTCCTCTCCCCTCACCTCACCTCCTCTCCCCTCCCTTTCCTCTTGCCACTACAGAATAAATCAGCTGTGTTGGCAGCTGTCACTGGAACTGGTGCACCACTGATGTGCAGGAAACACCAAAGTGCCAAAGCCCCTGACATTCAAATCACTGCACTCTGTGCCCAGGTGCAGAGGACCTCTCTCTCCCCATTTTGTGTTTTTCTGTTGTATGCCTCTCAAAACAATGCTGCTTTGTACTCCCAATGTTTCAAAGAGAGTTTGTGTAAAAACAGCTCTTCTTTCTTTTTTTATTCAAATAGCTCTCCCCACCCCCACCCACAGATGGAGACACAAATCCTTTAGGGGTTGGGGGAGGGACAAGAGAGAAACCCTGCTATACTCAAAATCTTCGTTTCTTTTTGGTGCCCAGGGCACCATTTGACCAATGGCCTGGGGCCTCCTTGAATCTCTTCTCCTTCAGATGATTTATTTCTGATGAGTTTCTTCAGTTCCTCAATGAGACAGACACCTTCAAACACGCCCTGACATTTCTGAATCCTGAGGAATGATCCTCCTCCCCACTTCCAACCCTCTCCATCCCAAGGCAAGGGAAGAGGACCCAGGGAAATTATCTGTAAAGATGGGGTGCCTTCCAGAAGGGGAAAGTGATTTTTCATTCTCTAGGTGGACATCAGCCGAGCTGAAAAGTCAGTAGAACCACCTCATGCTTCCATCAGAGCAAAGCAAAGCGTGATAAATTTGGGGGAGCACTTCCTGTAAGATCTCTAGCATTTGCAGGAACACCCAACATAGAGCACAAAGCCTGCTTTTTATCTAGAGATTTCTGAAGCTGGGAGGGTTGGAGACGTTATAACAGTGAAGTTCATAAGACCGGAAAGAATACGAGGGCGGCCCTTCACCTCATCCCAAATCCTTGTAGCCTTCAAAGGTGTGGGAGGGAACTTCAGCAGTTCCTGTGGCTCCACAGGAAGGAGCACAGGGTAGAAAAGGAGCAGAAGCCAAGAAGATGCACAAAAGGACACAAATGGAGATGACCCATCCAGAAAGATGCTTAGGAACGTGAACCACTGTCAACAAACCAAAGAGAGGCATAGCTGGACCCTCGCCATTAGAAGGGGCTGAGATGAAACTGAACTTTACAGAGACCACACTCATGAAAGAAGCCATTGAAACTGCTTTTGCAAGGATTATGATACCAAAAGAAGTCTAGCATGGTTGACTCCATCCTGCTTCCAGCGTCACAGGCTGGCTATCCTCACTCACTCCTGAGCCTAGGCCAAGCTAACCATGGGAGGTATTTCATTTATAGTTTAACTGTGAAGCAAGGTTGATAATAGTCCCTCCCTAAAACTGACCCCCTCCTTGCTCAGGGACTGAAATGACCTTTGTAAGGCTAATGAAAGGCCATAGGCCGGGCGTGATGGGTCATGCCTGTAATCCCAGCACTTTGGGAGGCGAAGGCGGGCGGATCACAAGGTCAAGAGATCGAGACCATCTTGGCCAACATGGTGAAACCCCGTCTCTACTAAAAATACAAAAAATTAGCTGGGTGTGGTGGCACGCACCTGTACTCCCAGCTACTTGGGAGGCTGAGACAGGAGAATCGCTTGAACCCAGGAGGCAGAGGTTGCAGTGAGCCGAGATCACACCACTGCACTCCAGCCTGGCAACAAAGTGAGTCTCCATCTCAGACAAAAAAAAAAAAAAAAAAAAAAGGATAAGATTAGCATTGTGGGAGGGTCCTGAATTTTGCTAAGATGTATGTATATTTCAATGACAACCAGCCATTGTTCCCTAGCTTGCTTTTCTATCATCACTTACTGCTCAGGAGCCACATAGCCAAAAGTCACAAGATTTATGACTTCCCCAGAGCTTCTACAAATGACATCACTACTGTATAAACTAAGATTGGTCTTTTGCGATGTTTTTCAGACGTTTGCATTCTGGCAACTCACTGACTCTACTTGGACCTGTGACTCATGACTCAGCAGGTCCTATGGCCCCACCCAGAGACTAACTCAGCACATGATGACCGTTTCCCACACCCTTATGACTTCATCCCCAACCAATCAGAGGCACCCATTCCTCTAGCCCCCACCCACCAAGTTATCCATGAAAACCCTAACCTGAGCTCTATGGGAGACAGATTTGAGAATTAACTTCCATCCTCCCACTTGGACAGCCCTGCAATTATTAAACTTTCTTTGCTTCAAAACCCTGCCATTCTTGGTACACTGGCTTACTTACTCAGTGAGCCAGAGTAACACTGGGACTGCCTGCCTCCTAAGAAGAGTTTCTACTGGTGAAAGGCAAATCGAGTCATCACTCTTTTCCTCCTCCTCAATCAATGGATATAGCTAGAGCCTAGAAGACAGCAGGGAAGAAAGAGGTCCTAGAACCAGAACAGTGCCCCTCCCTGACCACCCAACCCCAAACTACAGTATTCAGGAGAAGAATTAAAAGATAGTGGAGGGGAGGAAAAATATTTTTTCCTCACCCATCCTAGACTCATGGTGGAGGCCCCTATAACAAAAGACAGACTAACAAGAGAAAAGCATACACATTTATTTATGTTTTATGTGACATGGGAGCCTCCATAAAGTAATGGAGATCTGAAAAAACCTGAATGTTTTATATAGTAGGTTTGATGAAAAGTGGATATTTGTGAAGAAATAGGATAGGGCAAAAAGGGTGTATGATGGTAATAAAATACAATAAATAATGGTAATAAATAAATGCTAAATAAATAAATTAGCAAGGCCTGTTTGTTCAGATTTGTCTGTGTGTGTCCCTGGATCCTTAGAGATAAAGATGTTCCTTTCCTCTGTGTGTAGGGAGGGCACCTCTCACCTGAGGGTCTTATGACCTGCTTCAGGGGAAGATCAGAACATCTTTCCTAGGTTTTATGGGCTGTTTCAGGACAGAAGGGTAGGAGAAGATCAGAGAGACTTTGTTGCTTCTTAAGTTTTCTCAAATTCCTCCAGCTTAAAATATGTGGGGAAGTAAGCCCCAACAGTATACCAAGACCTCTTCCCTAAACTCAAACCTGGCTGGGGTGAGCAAAGTTTCAAATTGACTATAAGTCGGAGCTTTAAACTGGATTAGGCTGTCCTGGGTTTAAATAACTGGAAATGACTGGGAAGTTATCAAATCTGCCCAAGATGCTTTTACGATTCTGCTATTAGGGAGAAGCAGAGATCCAACATAGCAACTGGAAAAAAGGATAACTGTTACCCATCAAGTTCATACTGATCAATAAACAAGTTACATTTGTGATACTTTTCTCTTAAACACAGCTCTAAACACCCTTCTTCAAATCTCCCTTCCAGGTTTAAAGTTGATGTTCCAGACTGAGATTAGAAGGAAGTCTAGTAAAATGTCATGGAATTCCATTTCACTTTGTGAATTAAAATTATTCAAACTTAAACCTGTTGGAACATAAAATGTTCTTGGCCATGAGAGGAATGTGGCTATGCAGCCTGAGTCACATGGCATGCAGTTACAAATTCTACTTTTTTTCTCTGTAAATACTTAGGTAGACCAAGCAACACCAAAGATAAGACTCCCTCAGATCACTGCCCCACCTCAGGGAGGAATAAAGTAATCTTCCTTGGAATGTAGCAATTGGTAACCAATCAAATCGCTATGGCATACACACTGATCTTGTACGGAAAATGGGTTTTGAGGGTTTTTTTATTTTGTTTCAGCAGGTTTTTGGAGAACAGGTTGTGTTTGGTTATATGAATGAGTTCTTTAGTGGTGATTTTGGAGATTTTGGTGCACCCATCATCCAAGCAGCTTACACTGTTGAATGGAAAATGTTGTAATCTTGCTGGAACTTCTTTGTCTCTGCTGACATAAGCAAAACCTTAACTCCTCCACTTTGGAATGCTGACCTCATTTGTCTAGACTTGGTGTGTCCTGGGTGGCTATCCTCAAGTTTTGCATTTGAATAAACTTCATACTTAACCATATTTTCTGAATCTCATCATTTAAGGTTGGAAACTTTTTCTTTACAAGTCCGAAATTGGTTTGGTAAACTTTGATAGCCCCAAGTTACCCCAGGAGGGCATTTGCCTATGCCCTCATCTCTTCTCTGTATCTCTAAGTTGAAGCTGGGGTGGTGTTGGGATGAAAGCTGTGAATACGGAGGACGTGTAAGCAGTGCAATTCTAAGACAAATTATTTTTATTCCTTCTTCCTCCCACTGCAACCACTGCTTCTGCCTCTGCCTTAAAAAGGCACTTGGAACATCTAGTCAGCAATGAACAAACCTCTGTTCATGTTTTGCAGCAAATATGATCTACTTCACCAATTTAATGCACGTGTCAAATAACATCTCATTTATTACTCTGATTAATTCCTCAAAGCTGCATCTGTCTTTATCATCAAGTACTCTATGATCGCCCTCTTGAGGACACTTTCTTCTTTGAGTATCCAAGAACCCCAGAAATTTACTTAATCCAAAGGAAATGAGTCCAGATGAAAAGTGAGAAATGTAGTTGCCGCTAGCACCAAGCTTCATCCCCACCACATGGTGTCACTGTTGAACACTGGTCCCGCACAGTCTAGCAACCACGGTGTTTTACTCTTTGCCAGATCCCTATATAACCCTGGAGGCCAGCTCTCTTGCTTCAGACTCACAGCTAAAGTACCTTTCTCTAGAGCCGGAATCAAGCCAGTAGGCTTCTAACCTTGGCCATGTGTTATGCCCCAGCCTTCTCCCAAAACCCTTTGGACTTTCTGACAAGTCCAGGGTACCTAATCCCCCATACTCCAAGAGCAGAGTTGCCTTGTTAAGCCAAACAGAAGATTCTGTTACACCCTTTAAGAATACCTTTAAAAATACCTTACATTGGCCAGGCACAGTGGCTCACGCCTGTAATCCCAGCACTTTGGGAGGCTGAGGCGGGCAGATCACAAGGTCCAGAGATTGAGACCATCCTGGCTAATATGGTGAAACCCTGTCTCTACTAAAAAAATGCAAAAAATTAGCTGGGTGCGGTGTTGGGCACCTGTAGTCCCAGCTACTCGGGAGGCTGAGGCAGGAGAATGGTGTGAACCCGGGAGGCGGAGCTTGTAGTGAGCCGAGATCATGCCACTGCAGTCCAGCCTGGGTGACAGAGCAAGACTCTGTCTCAAATAAAAAACAAACAAACAAACAAACAAAAACCTTACATTATGCACACGAGGGAGTGTCATGCAAATGACTTTTCTGAACAAAGATCTACTCCAAAATTGTTTATTGTATCCACCTGCACAGTGAATTACTGACAATTCCTCTTGCTAAAAAGAATTTTCTTGGGAACCCTGTTACACATTTCAATCCTTAATTGATAAATTTGGAAGGATGCTGATTTTTTAAGTCTGAAATGACAACCATATTCTTTCTTGAGGAAACACAATGGTAATTTGGTGCCATGTTATTTAATCATAACCTGATACAGTGAATGTCCTCAAGATCTAATTTCTTGTGACAGGAAATCATTTTCCTTAGTTTACAGCTGGGCTTGGCCAAGGAAAGGCACCTGTGGACCCCTCCTCCAGTCCAATGGCCCTGTCAGTAGAGCCACCCCCTGCCCAGGTTCCAGAGGCAATGGCTTCCTGCTTTTGCTACCTCCAGAGACTGCACTATCCCTTGTTGGTTTTCTGAATCCTACCTGGGCCTTGAAAAAAGCCCCCTCTCTAGACAATTCTCACATTTCCAAGTTTTCATGTGCCATCTATTTTCTGCTGGAACCACAACTGACACATCAGGAATAAGATTCGCCAGGTGTGGTGGTGGGTGCCTATAATTCCAGCTACTCGGGAGGTTGAGGCAGGAGAATCACTTGAACCTGGGAGGCAGAGGTTGCCGTGAGCCGAGATCATGCCATTGCACTCCAGCCTGGGTGACAAGAGTGAAATCATCTCAGAAAAAAAATTTTTTAAATAAAAAATATAATAATCTCTATTATTTCAGCAAACCATGCTTCTGCTTACAGTGACTGTGTATACAAAATGCTCCTCCGTGGCCAAATCGAAGAGGATTCTCAACCATAGATATATCCCTGGGCCGGAACTTAAAAGTGGTCCCTATTTTAATACTGAGGTTGTCCCTGTTGAAACTTCAGGTGAATTCTTTCTATAGCAACACCTGGCAGCTCTGGGCCAATTGCAAATTGATTTTCAGTCAATTGGTCTTTCAGTATATTGGTCATTTGGTGAAATGATTTTGGGAAATTGACTTTTAGGCAACTGGCCTGCTTCCACACACAAATACCACTCCTCCTCCCACCCCCAGCCCACACACTCATTCCCTTGTTGTTTTGATCTTGAACTTATGTCTCTTCCACTACTTTCTAGGATTCTTTAAGAGTAAACACCATGTGCTATTCATCTTTGTATTTTCCCCACTCGTCTCCAAGGGCCAGATACAGTGTTTTGTACTAATAGCTACTCGGTAAATGTTTGTGAAAGAGGGTGAACAAAGTACACAGTGAAAGGCCAGAGCAGACAGGCTCCAGCAGAGACAGACAAACTTCCACACACCAGGAGGGCCTCTGTCTCAGCATGAAACGGTCACTGAGAAAGAAAAGAAAGAGGGAGTGAAAAAAAATGGACAGAAGGAAGTTTTCAGAAGAGAAAGATGGAAAAAAAGAGGGAAAGAAAGTTAAGGAATGGGAAAGAAAGAGGAAAATATCTTTATATAAATCTACCTTAAGTAAATATTTATGTGTGTGTGTGTGTGTGTGTGTGTGTGTGTGTGTGTGTATAAAATCAATGACATGGGCAAATAAACAGCTGGAAGGATTTTGTCACATGACATTTTGATTGTCTTTAATAAAGCCTTTTCAAAAATTGCGGCCAGGCCTGGTGGCTCACACCTGTAATCCTGGCACTTTGGGAAACTGAGGAAGGAAGATCACTTGAACCCAGGAGCTTGAGACCAGCCTAGGCAACATAGTGAGACACCATCACTACAAAAAATAAAAAAGTTAACTGGGCAAGGTGGTATGTACCTGTAGTCCCAGCTACTGGGGAGGCTGAGGTGGGAGGATCACTTGAGGCTGGGAGGTCGAGGCTACAGTGAGTTGTGTGATGGCATCATTGCACTCCAGCCTGGACAACAGAGCAAGACTCTGTCTCAAAATAATAATAATAATTGCTAGTAATTACATAATGCCCAACACATATCTTCCTTAACAGTGTTTTCAAATTTTGCTCCTCAAACTCTGCAGACTGTTTTAACTGCCCTACCCCCCGCCAAAAAAAAAAAAAATCTCTTGAAATTTAAAACTCAAACCAGAAGGCTGACCAGGATCCAAACATGAATATGGTGGATCTGTCTCTGATTTCTAAAATAGGACCAGAGAAATTACTTTCCCAGCAGTATTTTTAGCAGCGTGAGGGAAGGAGCTCCCTGTGCTGTTTCTTGGCAGGCTTGCAGTCTGTCACTCCTGAGCCTGTCCCCTGAATCCTCCCAGCTTCGGCACCAGTCAGCATCTTCACTCCTGCCTGGGCGCCACTCAGGTGGTCTGCAGAGCTTACCAGTGTTCTTTTGTCTGAAGTGAGGACATTTAAGACAGCAAGAGATCAATCCCTGACAACCATGTTGAGAAAAGCAAACAAAATTCCAAATAACAAAACAGTTACAAAATTCCAGGAAAAGCCCAATTTAAAAAGAAGCTAATTCACATTTGTGTAGAGCAGGTGCTCTATGTATTTAATCAGTCCCTTGGAGAAGCAGATATATGCTCGTCTTTCTATGGATAAGGAAAAGGAAGGCTTAGAAAGGTGACATAACTTGCCCAGTGTTCCTCTGCTAGTTAACAGTGAAAGCAGTGCTTCATTAAGAGCCAACATTTGGATAGTGCTCTACTGTTTATCACACGCTTCTGCTCCCTGACCCTTACAATGAACCACAAAGATAGACTGGATAGGTATTAATCATCAACCCCATTCCACAGAATGGAGAACTGCGTTTCAAAGAAAAGAAAGTAAATTCTCTAAGTTTGCACGGAGGGAAAGAAGCAGCACCAAGGTTCAAACCCATGATTTCTGACTTAGCGGAGCCAGTGCAGCCTGCTATCCATCACATCTTGCTTCTTAGGCAAGAGGGGCAGAGTGATTGGTATTTCTTAGGCAAGGAAGTAAACTGCCCAAGACAGGATGGCCTGGAGAGGATATCAGAGTAGTAAAACAGTGCATGACATTTCTATATCAAGATAATCCCTAGATACCTCTATGGCTCATCCTAGAAGAAAGGAGGGTGATGGGTGTACATAATTGACAACACCTGGCATTGGGTTTAGAGAAACCCCTTCCTTGCAAACTAAGACTCAGGAAAGCAGGGTGAGCATATGTCCCATTTCTCTGGGACAGTTGTGATCTAGGGTATTGTCTGGTATAATGAGGCAAAGTGCCCTCTTTCACTTCCAAAAGCATCCCGACTTGCACAATAATCATGTACTTACCTTCCATACAGGAATTTGTATTTCACAATTTGCTAAAGCAAAATGCTTCTCCTACCTTCTTTTACCCTCCAAAACATAACCGCAACACCAATTTTGATCAAACAGGTGTGTTACAACATACCAATGTCAGGAATCCACAAAAGCAGAGGCCAGACTGAGCCAACTTATGGGAAATTCGCACTTTCTCAAGATTTTCAAGTTAGTGAACAAAACAGTAAATCATGTTTTCTTTCCCAGGTGCATTGTAATTATGGCTCCCTAGAACTTTCCCAAAGCAAGTGTCATTACTAGAGACTGCAAGAAAATATCTTACTGCTGGAGTTCTTTGTTGCTATAATAATGAGACTAGATCTGGAGCAAAAGATGCAACTTCACTTTTTCAAAATCACACATAATCAAGGTATAATCCAAGATGGCACCTTAAATTTTTACATGCTAAAATAAACAAAAAAACCACAAAGTGTCATTGTCCCTAGCATTACCACTACAAGAAGAATTCACTAACCAAAGGTGTTGAATTACTTTCAGACATGGTAGCTTGTCCTTGGATGTTTTAAAATCAGCTCATGAGCTTATAGTTTCCTAAGCAGCCTTTCTGTCTTCTAATTGCCTTTAAAAGGACAAACGGTAAAAGCTGGAAGTCTTTCCAAGCCCCTGGGCTTCACCCCAGGACAACACACCACATACTTTCCTGCATCAGCATATCAGGTTGCCTGTGAGCAAGAGAGCCCTGCCTGCCATGAGTTCTTTAAGGATCCATTACTGTGTTTTCCAGGCACCTATGGGACTTCTCCCTCCAATTTCTCACTTACTGGCTTCAAAGACGACTCTCAATGTCATCGAGATTAAACCAGCTCTTAGGGAGGCAACATAATGCCGTAATTAAGAGCAGAGCATCAGAGTCCAAGACTGGCATCCAAATCCCAATTCTGCCACTTACAAGCCATGTGACTTCGGTCAAGGTACTTACCTCCTCATCTGTAAAATGGGGATGACGGTGCATAACTCATAGAGTTTGTGTGGGGACTCGAGGATATAAAGTAGGAAAACCACACAATGCAATGCCTGGCACATAGTATGTGCTCAAAAAATATTTTTTATCTCTTCTTAGAAATTGAACATGGCTTAAATTTTTAGTTTACTTGAAATCATCAGGATAAGGGAGAGGGTGTTTTTCATAGAAAAAACGTAGAATTTGGAACCAGAAAACCTAAATTCAAGTTCTGTTTTTCCCACCTACTGGCTTTCATGGCTTTGGATTAATTTCTTTGAACCTCAATTCTCTTCCCCTATCCAGTAAAAAGATGATAAATATATTCCAGGTTGTTGAGAAGGCCCAATAAAATAACACAAGGAAAAGTGTTTTGTAAACTGAACGAATGTTAATTATTAATCAAAATGGGACTAAGAACACATCACCTGCACAAATGAAAGGGCTAACAGGTAACTAAAATGCCCAGTTTCTTTTCTGGAGCACCACTTACTCAGGTCTCAGGACCAGGCTGGATGGCTATGGCGGGCCCCTCGCGTGTCCTGGGCCACCCTCGCTCCACTGCTCCGTCTTCCCACTCTGTTTCCTATTCTGGCAGCTTCCGTGCTGTGAACAAGGAGATTGCACCATGGGAGGTCTCTTCTGGCAACATGCAATATTCTGCTAACTCCCCTAAAAGGAAAACAGTGAGGAGAAGGGAAGGCTGGTGTATCATGCGTTTCTGTGCCCATAAACTCAAATAAAAGGCAATATATTAAACTATAGGTAATCATCCTCCAAGAAAGCTTTGGCCATGTAAAGGAATAAGGCTAGAATGGGGCTCCTGTAGCTCACTGAGGAGTTGCTAGCCACATGTTGTCATGTATATTTTGGGAGAGTGAAGACATTATTCAAGAGAAAAATGTGGAGGAGGAGGACAATTGTGACTATCCTTACGTGGAGCCTAAAAGCAGGGCCTAGGTAAGATGTCACATCTATGGTAATAAGCAAGCTATGACACATAAAAAGAAAAGTCATGCCAATGAAATGTTTAAAGCCAAATGCTTTTACATTTGTATTTAGAATTTACAAAGTCTTCTCGTGTTACTTATAGAAGCCTCAAGTAAAAGTATTTTCCTTCTTCTAAGCAACATCAGGTGCTTGTAGAGACTCACTCTTACATTTTTATATAAAAAAATACCAGGACATTTCTTAAACAGGAATCCAAAGCACACAGAGATTAAGGCTGTGACAGGACCGTTAATGTGGCACTCACCAGAAGCATTCTAAGTTCTTCTCTGTGTCAAAGACCAAAATAATACATAAATCTCTGTTTATTTCATAAAGAACTGTGTCAATTTCAGTTTACCTGCATTCTCCAGATAACTGGTATCATGGGATATGTTGATTCTCACCACTACCTCCTCTGAATCACCTTAAGAATAGCTAAAATATCCACCAATAACCTTACCAAGGGTTTTGGAAAATAAACATTATAAAAGTTTAGTAATAACAATTAGAAAAGCCACAGGAATTCCCAAATTTTCACAGGAAGTCCCAAATTCCCCAGGTTTCCCATTCATGTCTGTCCTCTACCTCAGGCACAAGGCAGAAGAATTAATGCATCTTCTTGGGGCATCTTCTTCAGGATCTTGCTCTGTCACCCAGACTGGAATGCAGTAGTGTGTATCATGGCTCACTGCAGCCTCAACCTCCCAGGCTCAAGTGATCCTCCCACCTCAGTTTCCTACTAGCCAGGACTATAGACACACACCATCATGCTTGCATAATATATTTTACGTAAAGACAGGGTCCCCCTTTATTGGCCAGGCTGATCTCAAACTCCTGGCTTCAAGTGATCCTCCTGCCTCCACCTTCCAAAGTGCTGGGATTACAGGCATAAACCACTGCATCCAGCTTATTTTTTAATGTCTCGTCTTCCACTGTATAATTGGTTGTCTTATTTTAAAATCTTCTACTTATACCTCTACAGTTTCCAATAATTGGAAAGGAAGAATAAAGGTAATATTTTCTTCTAGCAAAGCAATAGTTTTGGACCATTGCACCTTCTTCCTGTCGATTGCCATAACTTTCCATGGAATGCTCAGAGGGTCCCTGCAGGATCTCCTTAGGGCCTCTACTCCTCCCCTACTTACCAGCCCACACTGGACATCAAAAAGCCTCTCTGCCCTGTTAGCCTCCCAATGTGTGTTTCTGTCTTGTGTATTTCTGTGTTGGTAAAAGGAAAACTTTAGACAAAGTTTAACTGAGCAAAAAACAATTTGTAAATAGAGCAACACCCAGAACCAGAATAGGGCCAGAGCGACCTGGGGGCTGTCTCGTGGTTGGATCACATTTATGGTCAGAAAAAGGAAAATGACATACAGAAAACAGAAGTAAGGTGCAGAAACGCCAGACTGGCTACAGCTTGGAGTTTACCTTATTTGAACACGGCTTGAACAGTCGACTGCCTGTGATTGGCCTAAACTTGTCTGCTGTGATTAGCTCTTGTTACAAGAGTAGGTTGCTTGCAGTTCTGTTTGCACATTGGGTTACAGTTCACTATGTATGGAGAAACCTCTTCAAACTTAAAATATGTAAGGAAGTGGCTTTAGGCTAAACTTAATTTAGCAGTGTTATAGTCTTATTATGATGGTAATCAGATTCCTACTGTTCGACTGCAGTTACCATATACAATACAAAACAACCTGGAGTTAGTGAAGGTTGCCATGTGTTCCCACTCCTCATCTCCTTATGTTTCTAGAGAGAAGAATATCAACTAGACTAACACAGCTGGTCACTTGTCCCACTCCTCAGTCCCCTTCCCATCCCCTGAAGAAGTGAATTGTCTGACGGACGAGCTCGGAAAAATGATCTGGGCATGCTCCGCTCAGCCCCTGGTTGGTTTCTCTGACAGCCAGCCTGGCTGCAGAGAGGTATGTTCCGGGCACTTTCCTAGGAGATGAGGGGTGTGTCCATGCAAGGAAGCCAGCTATCGCCCTCCTGTTCCAGCGTCTGGTGAAAATGCCTGTCTAAAGCAAGGGTGGCTCTTAGCATCAACCTTTCTCTTGCTTCCATCCTTCAGTTTTGAACTTAGGCAGGAAAAACAGAGGAGTTTATAATAAATTATAATCCCTTAAAACTCTAATACCAGAAATTTTATTTGCCCCTTCATACCATTATTTTCTCCATCTAAGCCAATGGGGCAGAACTTCTCTCAAATAGAAATTGCCATTTGTGTCACGTGGCTGTCTTGTCTCACATCGCACCCTTTATGATTCCTGCCTCTTCCCATTAAATGGAAGGAAATGAGCTGAAGAGTCCTCATTTGAATGTTCAATTTGGGAATTAGTAAATCTGTACAAAGATAAAGTTAATCCTACTGACTCTCATTGAGCACACAATTGGTGTTGTTTTTCCAGTAATGGGATTGGAGTCATACTGAACCGTCCTACCCTCTCACTTTGGCTCCTAATGGTAAGCAGAGAGCCAGCCTTAACAGTGCAATGTAAGCAGTGGGAAAGAATGACACTAACACACGTGGAGTGGGGTGGGTGCACCCACCATCTTGCTGTCTTGAGCTCAGTGCCATAACAGTATGAGCAAATCATTTCAGGCAAAATAGTGAGTAAAAGGGATTGCTATCAACCAGGACGTAGAAATGATGAAGTACATGAGCTCCGGAGCTGGCTGCTTTTGTTCAAATCCCGGCTCTCCACTTTGTGATTGCTAGGCTTCAGTCTTATTATTTTACCACTCTAACTCAATTTCTCATCTGTGAAATGAAGATAATAACAGTATCTAATTCACAGGTTTGATATAGAGCATAGAATTAAATCAATTAATACTTGTAAAGCATTAGAAAGTGCCAAGTGTCTACTAAACATTCAGTAGGATGTTGGCTGTCATTATTTGTGTTTGAATGTAATGGTACATACAAATATAGCAACAGGTAAGATTTCATGTAGTCATCAATGATAACAAAGAGCAAAATATTTGGTGTCTCCTAACAGCCTAATGTGGCTCTGTCCATAACAGAGCACTTTTTGAGATTAGCTATGCATTCAGCCTGCTTTTTTTTTTTTTTCATATACTTTAAGTTCTAGGATACATGTGCAGAACATGCAAGTTTGTTGCATAGGTAGACATGTGCCATGGTGGTTTGCTGCACCCAACAACCCATCATCTACATTAAGTATTTCTCCTAACGCTATCCCTCCCCCAGCCCCCCACCACCTGACAGAACCCAGTGTGTGACGTTCCCCTCCCAGCGTCCATGTGTTCTCATTGTTCAACTCCCACTTATGAATAAGAACATGCAGTGTTTGGTTTTTTGTTCCTGTGTTAGTTTGCTGAGAATGATGGTTTCCAGCTTCATCCATGTCACTGCAAAGGACATGAACTCATCCTTTTTTATGGCTGCATAGTATTCTATGGTGTATATGTGCCACATTTTCTTTATCCAGTCTATCATTGATGGACATTTGGGCTGGTTCCAAGCCATTGCTATTGTGAATAGTGCTGCAATAAACATACATGTGCATGTGTCTTTATAGTAGAATGATTTATAATCCTTTGGGTATATACTCAGTAATGGGATTGCTGGGTCAAATGGTATTTCTGGTTCTAAATCCTTGAAGAATCACCACACTGTCTTCCACAATGGTTGAACTAATTTACACTCCCACCAACAGTGTAAAAGCATTCCTATTTCTCCACATCCTCTCCAGCATCTGTTGTTTCCTGACTTTTTAATGATCGCCATTTTAACTGGCATGAGATGGTATCTCATTGTGGTTTTGATTTGCATTTCTCTAATGCCCAGTGATGATGAGCTATTTTTCTTATGTTTGTTGGCCACATAAATGTCTTCTTTTGAGAAGTGTCTGTTCATATCCTTTGCCCATTTTTTGATGGGTTTGTTTGTGTTTTTCCTGTAAATTTGTTTAAGTTCCTTGTAGATTCTGGATATTAGCCCTTTGTCAGATGAATAGACTGCAAAAATTTTCTCCCATTCTGTAAGTTGCCTGTTGCCTCTGATGATCGTTTCTTTTGCTGTGCAGAAGCTCTTTAGTTTAATAAATCCCATTTGTCAATTTTGACTTTTGTTGCAATTCCTTTTGCTGTTTTAGTCATGAAGTCTTTGTCCATGCCTATTTCCTGAATGGTGTTGCCTAGGTTTTCCTTTAGGGTTTTTATGGTTTTTAGGTCTAACATTTAAGTCTTTAATCCATCTTGAATTAATTTTTGTATAAGGTGTAGGGAAGTTTCAGCTTTATACATACGGCTAGCCAGTTTTCCCAGCACCATTTATTAAATAGGGAGTCCTTTCCCTACTGCTTGTTTTTGTCAGCTTTGTCAAAGATCAGATGGTTGTAGATGTGTGGTGTTATTTCTGAGACCTCTGTTCTGCTCCATTGGTCTATGTATCTGTTTTGGTACCAGTACCATGCTGTTTTGATTACTGTAGCCTTGTAGTATAGTTTGAAGTCAGGCAGCGTGATGCCTCCAGCTTTGTTCTTTTTGCTTAGGATTGTCTTGGCTATCCAGGCTCTTTTTTGGTTCCATATGAGATGTAAAGTAATTTTTTCTAATTCTGTGAAGAAAGTCAGTGGTAGCTTGATGGAGATAGCATTGAATCTATTTGGGCAGTATGGCCATTTCACGATATTGATTCTTCCTATCCATGAGCATGGAATGTTTTTCCATTTGTTTGTGTCCTCTCTTATTTTCTTGAGCAGTGGTTTGTAGTTCTCCTTGAAGAGGTCCTTCACATCCCTTGTAAGTTGGATTCCTAGGTATTTTATTCTCTTTGAAGCAATTGTGAATGGGAGTTCACTCATGATTTGGCTCTCTGTCTATTATTGGTGTATAGGAATGCTTGTAATTTTTGCTCATTGATTTTGTATCCTGAGACTTTGCTGAAGTTGCTTATCAGCTTAAGGAGATTTTGGGCTGAGATGTTGGGGTTTTCTAAATATACAATCTTGTCATCTGCAAACAGAGACAATTTGACTTTCTCTCTTCCTATTTGAATACACTTTATTTCTTTCTCTTGCCTAATTGCCCTGGCCAGAACTTCCAATACTATGTTGAATAGGAGTGGTGAGAGAGGGCATTCTTGCCTTGTGTCAGTTTTCAAATGGAATGCTTCTAGCCTTTTCCCATTCAGTATGATATTGGCTAAGGGTTTGTCATAAATAGCTCTTATTATTTTGAGATATGTTCCATCAATACCTAGTTTATTGAGTGTTTTTAGCATGAAGGGTGTTGAATTTTATCAAAGTCCTCTTCTGCATCAGTTGAGATAAGCATGTGTTTTTTGTCATTGGTTCTGTTTATGTGATGGGTTATGTTTTTTGATTTGCGTATGTTGAATCAGCCTTGCATCCCAGTGACGAAACAGACTTGATTGTGGTGGATAAGCTTTTTGATGTACTGCTGGATTGGTTTGCCAGTATTTTATTGAAGATTTTTGCATAGATGTTCATCAGGGATATTGGTGGGAAATTTCCTTTTTTTGTTGTGTATCTGCCAGGTTTTGGTATCAGGATGATGCTAGCCTCCTAAAATGAGTTAGGGAGGAGTCCTTCTTTTTTTATTGTTTGGAATAATTTCAGAAGGAATGGCACCAGCTCCTCTTTACACCTCTGGTAGAATTTGGCTGTGAATCCGTCTGGTCCTGGGTTTTTTTTTTTTTTTTGGTTGGTAGGCTATTAATTACTGCCTCAATTTCAGAACTTGTTATTGGTCTATTCAGGGATTCAACTTCTTCCTGGTTTAGTCTTGGGAGGGTGTATGTGTCCAGGAATTTATCCGTTTCTTCTAGGTTTTTTAGTTTATTTGCGTAGAGGTGTTTATAGTATTCTCTGATGGTAGTTTGTATTTCTGTGGAATCAGTGGTGATATTCCATTTATCATATTTTATTGTGTCTATTTAATTCTTCTCTCTTTTCTTATTAGTCTGGCTAGCAGTCTATCTATTTTGTCAATCTTTTCAAAAAACCAGCTCTTGGGTTCACTGATTTTTAGACGGGTTTTTCATGTCTCTATCTCCTTCAGTTCTGCTTTGATCTTAGTTATTTCTTGTCTTCTGCTAGCTTTTGAATTTGTTTGCTCTTGCTTCTCTAGTTCTTTTAATTGTGATGTTACGTGTCAATTTTAGATCTTTCCCACTATCTGATGTGGGCATTTAGTGCAATAAATTTGCCTCTTAACACTGCTTTAGCTGTGTCCCAGAAATTCTGGTATGCTGTGTTTTTGTTCTCATTAGTTTCAAAGAACTTATTTATTTCTGCCTTAATTTCTTTATTTACCCAATAGTCATTCAGGAGCCGGTTGTTCAGTTTCCATGTAGTTGTGTGGTTTTGAGTGAGTTTCTTAACCCTGAGTTCTAATTTGATCACACTGTAGTCTGAGAGACTGTTTGTTATGATTTCTGTTCTTTTGCCTTTGCTGAGGAGTGTTTTACTTCCAATTATGTGGTCAATTTTATAATAAGTGCTATGTGGTGCTGAGAATAACGTATATTCTGTTGATTTGGCGTGGAGGGTTCTTTAGATGTCTATTAGGTCCACTTGGTCCAGAGCTGAGTTCAACTCCTGAATATCCTTATTAATTTTCTGTCTCACTGATCTGTCTAATATTGACAGTGAGGTGTTAAAGTCTCCCACTATTATTGTGTGGGAGTTTAAGTCTCTTTGTAGGTCTCTAAGAAATTGCTTTATGAATCTGGGTGCTCCTGTATTGAGTGCATATATATTTAGGATAGTTAGCTCTTCTGGTTGCATTGATCCCTTTACCATTATGTAATGCTCTTGTTTGCCTTTTTTGATCTTTGTTGGTTTAAAGTCTGTTTTATCAGAGACTAAGATTACAACTCCTGCTCTTGTTTTCCATTTGCTTGGTAAATATTCCTCCATCCCTCTATTTTGAGCCTATCTGTGTCTTTGCTTGTGAGATGGGTCTCCTGAATACAGCACACCTGTGGGTCTTGACTCCATCCAGTTTGCCAGTCTGTGTCTTTTAATTGGGGCATTTAGCTCATTTACATTTAAGGTTAATATTGTTATGCGTAAATTTGATCCTGGCATGATGCCAGCTGGTTATTGTGCAGATTAGTTGATGCAGTTTATTCATAGTTTCATTGGTCTTTATATTTTGGTATGTTTTTGCAGTGGCTGATACTGGGTTTTCCTTTCCATATTTAGTGCTTCCTTCAGGAGCTCTTGTAAGGCAGGCCTAGTGGTGACAAAATCTCTCAGCATTTGCTTGTGTGTAAAGGATTTTATTTCTCCTTCACTTATGAAGCTTAGTTTGGCTGGATACGAAATTCTGGGTTGAAAATTTTTTTCTTTAAGAGTGTCAAATATTGGCCCCCACTCTCTTCTGGCTCAGAGGGTTTCTGCAGAGAGACCTGCCGTTAGTCTGATGGGCTTCCCTTTTGGGTAACCTGGCCTTTCTCTCTGGCTGCCCTTAACATTTTTTCCTTCATTTCAACCTTGGTGAATCTGATGATTATGTGTCTTGGAGGTGTTCTTCTCGAGGAGTATCTTTGTGGTGTTCTCTGTATTTCCTGAATTTGAATGTTGGTCTGCCTTGCTAGGTTGGGGAAGTTCTCCTGGATAATATCCTGAAGAGTATTTTCCAGCTTGGTTCCATTCTCCCCATCACTTTCACATACACCAGTCAAATGTAGGTTTGGTCTTTTCACATAGCCCCATATTTCTTGGAGGCTTTGTTTGTTCCTTTTCATTGTTTTTTCTCTAATCTTGTCTTCACACTTTATTTCATTAAGTTGATCTTCAATCTTGGATATCCTTTCTTCTGCTTGATCGATTCAGCTATTGATACTTGTGTATGCTTCACCTAGTTCTCATGCTGTGTTTTTCAGCTCCACCAGGTCATTTATGTTCTTCTCTAAACTGGTTATTCTAGTTAGCAATTCCTCTAACCTTTTTTCAAGGTTCTTAGCTTCCTTGCATTGGGTTAGAACCTACTCCTTTAGCTCAGAAGAGTTTGTTATTACCCACATTCTGAAGGCTACTTCTGTCAATTCATCAAACTGGTTCTCCGTCTAGTTTTGTTCCCCTGCTGGCAAAGAGTTGTGATCCTTTGGAGGAGAAGAGCCATTCTGGTTTTTGGAATATTCAGCCTTTTTGCGCTAGTTTTTCCTCATCTTCATGGATTTATCTACTTTTGTTCTTTGATGTTGGTGACCTTCAGATGGGGTTTTTGTGTGGATGTCCTTTTTGTTAATGTTGATGCTATTTGTTTCTTTTTGTTAGTTTTCCTTCTAACAGTCAGGCCCCTGTGCTGCAGGTCTGCTGGAGTTTGCTGGAGGTCCACTCCAGACCCTGTTTGCCTGGGTATCACCAGTGGAGGCTGCAGAACAGCAAAGATTGAGGCCTGTTCCTTCCTCTGAAAGCTTTGTCCCAGATAGCCACTCGCCAGATGACAGCCAGAGCTCTCCTGTGTGAAGTGTCTGTCGATCCCTGCTTGGAAATGTCTCCCCGTTAGGAGGAATGGGGGTCAGGGACCCACTTGAGGGGGCAGTCTGTCCTTTAGCAGAGCTCAAGCCCTGTGCTGGGAGATTCACTGCTCTCTTCAGAGCCAGCAGGCGGGAACATTTAAGTCTGCTGAAGCTGCGACCACAGCCACCCTTTCCCCCAGGTGTTCTGTCCCAGGGAAATGGGAGTTTTATCTATAAGCCCCTGACTAGGGCTGCTGCCTTTCTTTCGGAGATGCCCTGCCCAGAGAGGAGGAATCTAGAGAGGCAGTTTGGCTACAGCAGCTTTGCCAAGCTGTGGTGGGCTCCACCCAGTTCAAACTTCCATGTAGCTTTGTTTACACTGTGAGGGGAAAACAGTCTATTCAAGCCTCAGTTGTGGTGGACGCTCCTCCCACTACCAAGCTCGATAGTCCTAGATCAAGCTCAGGCTGCTGTGCTGGCAGCGAGAATGGCAAGCCAGTGGATCTTAGCTTGCTGGGTTCTGTGGGGATGGGATCTGCTGAGCTAGACCACTTGACTCCCTGGCTTCAGCCCCCTTTCCAGGGGAGTGAATGGTTCTGTCTCACTGGCATTCCAAGAGCCACTAGGGTATGAAAAAAAAACTCCTGCAGCTAGCTCAGTGTCTGTCCAAACAGCCACCAGTTTTGTGCTTGAAACCCAGGGCCCTGGTGGTGTAGGCACCTGAAGGAATCTCCTGGTCTATGGGTTGTGAAGACCGTGAGAAAATGTAGTATCTGGGCTGGAGTACACTGTTCCTCACGGCACAGTCCCTCACAGCTTCCCTTGGCTAGGGGAGGGAGTTCCTTGACCCCTTGCACTTCCTGGATGAGGTGATGCCCCACCCTGCTTCAGCTTGCCCTCCATGGGCTGCACCCACTGTCTAACCAGTCCCAATGAGATCAGCCAGGTACCTCAGTAGGAAATGCAGAAATCACCTGCCTTCTGCATTGATCTCGCTAAAAGCTGCAGACTGGAGCTGTTCCTATTTGGCCATCTCACTCAGCCTGCTTCTTTTTAATCTAAACTATGTGCATCTAATATAAATTGTAGGTGATTGGTGAATTATGTGCTACATGCTAGTTAAGCCCAGATGATGACTTAGAAACACTTGGAATTTGCTGTTGTTGTCAGTCTCTCCACGCATTGCCTGCTGCATAATCTGCTCATCCACCTCCACATCACGCCAGATCTGTAGGCAACATCTTGCCTGTAGCTTTGGTTAGCAGCCTCCAGGTGGGATATCTCAGAGGCTAGCCAAAAATAGGTGTGGCAAGTAGAACAAGGGAGAATTTGGCAAGAGGATGTCAGGGCCAAAGTCATCACCTCAAATTCCCTAAGTGGCACAGAAAAGCAGCAAGGTAAGCTCTGATCAGTTTTCACAAGAAGGATCCTGGTAAGAAAATGAACTGAATTTCCACAGACTCAGTCAGAATTTGGGTTTCATCTTTTTTGGGGGGGTGTTCTATACACAATAGATTCCATCCCTTAATTGTTATGTATTGCTTCAACTGCAAGAAACATGCTATGTTCTGTTTTTATGGTAATTGATGGTCTTGTTCAGAAAATGTAAAAGTCCACCAGTTGCAGAACCAATTGTTCAATTAAGTTGTCACTGTATTTCCCAGGCCAGGTGGCTCAGTTGTAATACAGGCAGCATCTTTCTTGCTCTCACAGTAGGAGCTTGTTTTTGCTTCCACAACTACCCACCTCACATACTGTAACTGAAGATTCCATGTCACCGTTGAAAGGAAGAATATAATTTCAGTTCATTTATTCCTGCAGAATTCTGCAGTGAGTTACAAATCCAATATTTAATAGAGATCAGAATATAACTAAGTTTTTAATAAATGCATCTGCATATGTGGTGAAAGCTAAGCAGCTGCTTTCAACTCAAGGTTTAGGAGGAAGATAAAAGGCATTAGAAAATGCAGGGAAACTTGTGTACATGGAAAATGAAATTCATGGCTGTGAGCCCAAGGAGCTGACCACTTGATTTACCAGGCAGCTTCTGCCAAAGAGTCTCCCCTGAGAATCCGTGGTACACAAGTGGATATATCTCTCTGGATCCCAAGGTGGTAGCTAAGAGAGAACTTCTTAAACTTCAGGTGATAAGGCAGCTAAAGAACTTTGCAAAACTCCTGATTCCAAGCCTTCTAGAAACAGTTAGAGAATTTCAATGTTATGACATAGACTCCACCAATAAGAGCAGACAGGGCAGAAGGTAGTTGCCCTACTTCGATAAGTAGAGTTTTAAATACGTACAGCTTTAATTATAATTTGTATTGGACATTGATTCTAACTCTTCGCAATAATGAATTGAAGAGAGTTTTAGTGAAATAAAGAGAAATGTCTGTGATCAATTCTAACCAGATTGTTTTATTCTTTAATTATCAAGGTCTATGTCCACATCACAGTTCTGATTCTAACAGAACCAGCTTTCTAAGCCTTTGACCCCTTTCTTTAAAATCTGCCAAGGCAATTCTAGCATGTCTACCTCATTCACTGGATGCCACTGTTGTTTCCAAGCTTCAAGGGGCCATCCCATCAGCATATGAGGAATGGCTCTGAGTGTCCTTGCCAATATATAAAATTCTGCCCCATATCAAACACTATCCTATTATTTTTATATTCTGCCTTCCTTGATCCAAATTCTCAAGATCAATTTCCAGTATTACTCTTCCTGTTCTTGCTGGTTATATGAGCCCTATCCTGTAGCTCTTTTGATGAATAATCCTTTTCTTTTCATGATAGGGAAAGTGTCCCCCCTTGGGCCATGCTGGAACATGATCTTAGTCATTGGTTTAGAAAAAATGACAGGTGGAAGATCTTGAGAAAGATGAATACTATATTGTGGAGCCTCCATTTACATGGTCTCCAGATGGTGTAGGTTGCATCGTATCCCCTCGAAAGTATAAAGCCCTAACTACCAATATCTGTGAATGTGACCTTTTTTGGAAATAGGGTTTTTGTAGAGGTGATCAAGTTAAATGAGGTCATACTGGACTAGGGTGAGCCTTAATCCGATAGGACTAGTGTCCTTAGAAGAAGTGTAGAAGACACACGGACACAGGGGAAAACGCCATGTGAAGACGGAAGCAAAGAATGGAGTGAAGCACCTACAAGCCAAGGGATGCCAAGGGGTACTGGCACCAGAAGCTGGGAGAGAGAGAGGCAAGGAACATATTCTCCCTCAGAGCCTCCAAGAAGGAACCAACACTGCCAACACCTTAATTTCAGACTTCTGGCTTCCAGAACTATGAAAGAATACATTTCTGTTGTTTTAAGACATGCACTTTGTGATAACTTGTGACAGCAGCTCTAGGAAATGAATACATTGATCAATAGGAGGCTGCTCTTTTCCATTTCTGCAAGCCCAGAGCAGTTAGGGGGACCTTGGGGCTTATACCCAAATACCCTCATCCCATATCTTAGTGTTTGACCCTTTCCTTACCAGGGCCTTTATTTTAGCACAGGAGACTTTCTAGGATTTTTGGTTCAGCCTCCTTTGTTACTTTATCACACTTACAACCAAATCTTTTGCCTGATTTTCAGCACAGCCTGCCCTCTTGCTTCAGGACATCAGGACCCACCAAAACTGCTGCCTTAAAGGCCTTCTAGTTTTTACACTGTGCCCTGAGTTGATAGTTGGCTAGTCTCGGCATGTCATTTTCTTCCTTCAGGGTTTCTATGGCCATTAACACCAGCCAACTGTTCTACAGCCCATTAATCACCATGGACCACATCTTTCAAGCACTAGAACTATTAGATAAGCCTATGCCACCCCTTCTCTCTGCACTCTACCCAATCCACCCCAGGTAACAGTTTTAATATGTTTGAGCTATAAGACACCAAGGGCTATCAGTACTGTTGCAGGTGTGACTGGCTAGGGCTGGTGACACAAGTGGTAAAAGAATTTACCAAGACAGTTGTAGGTAAAGAAAGGCAGATTTATTAGAGAAAGTACAAAGATACATTGCAAGAATGCAATGGGCAGCACAGCAGAGAAGATGCTATCTGCAAAGAGACAGGGGCTGGAGGGAAGTTTTATATGGCTATGCTGGAGGGGCTACATGTGGAAAGAGGTATTTGGGAACAGAATGTTGTGCAGCCAGGTTGTTTATAGTTAGCCATTTTTCACAATAATTTTTCTCCACCACCTGGGGCTTCTCCCTGGTTGTCGCTTACTTATCTTATCAGGACTCCACAAGTGCCACATGAACCCCAGCAATGAAGCCCTTGTTGCCCACTGGCCAGCCAGAGGATGACCCAACATTAGGATCTCATCCTAAGGATCTGCCCACTAGGACCTCTCCTGATACCAGCTGCCTTACATTACGGTCTCCTGGAAGGATAGCCTGATACATGGATTGGGTAGAAGAACCTTATTTGGGAAGTGATCCCAGAAAGCCTCATAAGGGAGGAAGAAACTAGACTGAGCTTGTCCAACCTGCAGCCCGGAACAGCTTTGAATGTGGCCCAATGCAAATTTGTAAACTGTCTTAAAACATTATTAGATTTTTTTGTGATTTTTTTCTTTTTTTAGTTCATCAGCTATCATTAACGTTAGTGTATTTTATGTGTGGCCCAAGACAATTCTTCTTGCAATGTGGCCCAGGGAAGCCAAGAGATTGGGACACCCCTCATACTAGACAGAGAAAGAAAGGAAACTAAAATAAGTGTGTCAGTGAGCTGACTATCACTGTGAACAAGTGGGGCTCAATCCCACTGGGGAACTCTGGGAAACTTCATAGAACTGGGTGTTCCCAGCTGTGGCTCAGGAAAGCTGGGCTATTTATCCACCAGTTCCCATCTATCCCTGATCCAGGACTGCTCCTAGGAGTGTTAACTCTCCAGCACTACTTGCCTGCCCTGTGCATGGGCCAAGTATGTTCCTGTAGCCATCCACAGAGAGCTGCAGGTACTTGCAGTAAGAAGCAGTTGCCTTTTCAGGAACAGTGATGCCAGTGGAACATGGATCACAATTGCTACACCCCCGATATAACAAACACAGGGACAATGAAACAACACACTCTGGCTCTTAGAATGAGAACCAGAATGATAGAATGCTAGCCAAAAAAAAAATCAAACAATCACATAGAAGTCATTTACTATATTATTATTTCTTGGATAACACCACGAAAAGTCTACCTGTCACTCCCAGACTCAAACGCAGTATTCTAGGGTTTGTTATTTAACTATTTCTAGTAAGGATTACATTCTCATGTAGGGAATGCTGCCATTTGGAAGCAAATAATTTGCATGCTCTCTATACAATATGTTATGGTTGGTCTTGAAATAAAGAAAATACAAACTATAGTATCAATTTAGTTGCTTAGCATTTAAAAAAAAAAACAGAATTTTTACCCTACTCTGTGCTTCATGCCAAAGAGAGCCAGGTCTAGACTTTCAAATATGAGGCCATAATGCCAGTCAGAATGTCATGCATCAGTGTGCCTGGGCCCCTCATGGCATAGTACCAAGGCGAGACAGAGAGAGCTGTGGTCAACAGCGACTGTCAGAAGAAGTTCCCATGCCTTCGTATTTAGCAGAAAATGCACTAAGTGTTTTCCACGATGAACAGACTCTTAGCATATTCAGTTGGGCCACATGAAATTGCTGATCTTCTAGGATTTTTTAACTGCAAAAATTGCAAATTTCATATTATATAGACTAGTAACTCCCGAATTGAGTTAGATTAGCTTTCCTGGACTTAGCATAGGTTTAAAAATAATGAGTGACAACTGAGAATTTTTTAAGTTAGAGGAAATTTCTGATTTTAAAATGACATAATAAAGCTGGCACTACCCCCTTCTTCTCTTAGAAACCACCCCAACACAAAGATAAAAGAAAACACAAATCAAACCACATCTTTGATGAAACTAGAAGACATATGTGAGCCCTAAAATACAAAATATTAGGAGGAGCAGCCAAAGGCAGTGAGTGTCAAAGAGGGTGCAGGAAGATGCTGCAAGAGAATGCCTGTGTGGCAAATCTCAGCAAAAGTGGCAAAGTACAGACTGCAAAGTAGGCGATATATACTAGTGGGAAAAACCAATAATTCCTAATTTAGAATAAGCTCTGATGATCAGAATAGCACCAAGGAGAAGCAAGGAAGGCAAAGCTAAATGATAAACTAATAATCATGCCATATTTGTAGGAAGCAGTGTGTCCATGAGGCAGGGTAGATACAGTCGCTCATTCTTTTTGGCTGAAAGGAAGTAAGGATTATGTTACTTCCATCTCATGGAAGTAATACTACATACTATTCCATCTCATAAGAAATGTTACTGTGAAAGAAAGAATTCTTGGCAGCCTAAACATGACCTGACCACAACCTCTTTCCAAATACATACATACACACACACACACACACACACTCACACTCACATACACACATACATTCCAGCAAATAGTGGATCCAAGAAGATCTCATCTCATTCAAAGAAGAAGGATCAAAAAGGATCCAGCTCTAACAATATAATTTACAAAGGTATTTACTGCAGCATTGTTTGTAAAGGCAAAATATTAGAAAAAAACTAAATATCCATCAATAGGTAGCTAGCCAAATAAACCATATTACAACCAAACAATAGATTTCTATTTATATTTTTTAAAGAATGAGGTAGCTGTATACATACTAATATAGAACAATCTCTATATTACCCAGAATAGCTTAGGTTATACTGCAATAATAAACAATCTGAATACTTTAGTAGCTTAAGCCAACAAAACTATTTTTCTATTGTGGAATAGGAGGAGGCCCTGCACCATGTTATCCTCACTCAGGAACCTGGATTCATCCTCCAGAAATTCATAACCATAGTGCAGGGGCATCTATGAGGGAAAAAGAAAATTATGCACCTACTCTTAAATTCTTCTACCTAGAAGTGCCACGTGTCACTTCTGGGTACATTTCATTCATTCAAAGAACTCATATGGCCACCTAACTGCAATGGGTTAGAAGTGCTTTCCTACTGAATTAGGCAAGAGGAGAAGTGGAAATATGGGTGAGCAGCAATGATGTTTACCACCATCATCTCCAAGAGATATTATTAAGTGAAGGGGAAAAGCAGGCCTTACTTTTCATGTTAAAAACACATTATATATATTTTCTATTTCTGATATGCATTGAATAATTCTGGAGGAATAAACTGATAACAAGGAAATAACTCCAAGTAAGCATAGAAAGACTGGGTAGTTTAATTTTCTGGAAGGCTTAATAATTGTATGTGATTTTGTATGTTATATATTTCATACTATGATGTATGTATCATTCAAACATATATTTTAAAACAAAAATGAAAGGCATATGCCCTTTGATCTTAAACATAAAGGGTAACATAAGGAGTATATGTAAACTTGCCTCCCCTTGAATAAAAAGATATAACAGTTTTGTAGAAGAAATATTTGCACCCAGAAGAGATTTTATTTAACTATTTAAATTTGTAAAAACTTGGTATGGCTTATAAATGAAATTTTAAAATTTTAAAATCAGAGACAAAGACAATAGATCTTAGTCTGAAACGACTTGATAGTGATCACTGTCTGTGAACAAGACTAGATCACCACACAATACAGCTATCCATTTTCAGCCAGAACAAGGAGAGCCTTGGATTCTTGATTACGGCATTCTGGATAGGACATAAATCCATCATCTGTCCATCAAAGAAAGCTTAACTATTTTCTAAAAGCAGCAGGGACTATATCAGGGAGAGAGGGATGTTCTTTCCTTATATAAACTGCATGTCTAGTACATTTCCCCAGCTGGGGATCATTTTTAATGTAAACGTCATCTTGTTATGGAACTCCTTGTTCTTTCAAAGTTCCTTAAATCACTAATTAGTTATGCTACATTAATAGCAACTTTTAGGCTCTGTATCTTTCCACACTGATAGTCCTTTTACAGGGGGAAAAAGACCAGCTGGAAGTCAAGGAAGACAGATACTTTTCCAGGCACTTGCATACCACCCGCTACCCAACGTGATGGCCTCATGCCACACTTCCAATTCCAGACGTACAAGAGCTCACAGTTCAAATAAACCACTCCCAAGTGCCTCAGTCTGGAACTATCACCACTGAGAAGTTGAAATAAAGCACTCCTAAGTGACTGTAGGCAGGACCCACGATGATATCTCTGTGTACTGAGGCTGGGCTGGAGAGCTACTAAATGTTAACAAAGCTCCTCTCCAGCCATTATGTGCCTCCCTCAAAAGGCTACCAGTTTATGTGTGCCACAGCAAGCCTAGGATGAAGGTAGATCTTATAATTGCCTGCACATAAAAAAGAAAATTCAAAGACAGAAGGAATGAAAGGTGAAATGAGAAGAAGGAAAATGTTTTCTTCTTGTAGAATTGGCCTACAATAAAATGGTGCAAAATAATTGTGGATTCCTGGGAAGCTATATGTGAGATCAGCATCTCTACTACCAGGTCTCCTGCTTCCAGACCAGGATGGATTTTAGTCCTTTAAAGGAATAGGACACTAATGAGGAAAGGGCCTAACTCTCATAAACCCCCAGAAAACCAGGGTTCAAGGGGACCTCCAACTAAGCCCAAAGAAAGTAACCCCCTAATCAGAGTAACCAGTTTTGGAAACTTGTTCAATTCTGTGTCCTTTTATTGTTTTTCGCATAGCCAGGAGAATAATTAAAAATAAATTAATTTTATAAGATTCTACATAAATGCATTCATTAATATTAAAAAAGTGTTTGGTCAGATCATCTGTCCAGATTACTATTTAGGCAACAGGCACTTTATCTTCATTTATACAGACAGTATTTTTGACTACGTACTACATGCCAGGCACTATGCTAGATACTAGGAATACAAAATTAAGAAAGCCACTGTCCTTGTGGCTCAGAGATTTGCAGTTAGACATATGACAAATAACTCAATAGCCGCATTGATCAGATTGCTTGACATATCATGAGAACTCAGTAAGTGTTTGTTGAAAAAATAAGTTTTAAATAAATGAATGACGGAGATTTGTAAAAAAGAGAATGCCAAAGTCTGAACTAGGTCAGGGAGACATCCCAGAGGAGATGATGTATGAACTAAGAGTTCATGGATAAATAAGAATTCTCCAGGAAGATGGGCAAGTGGGGAGGTAAGCCTGCCAGACAGAAGCAACTGTGCATGGGAAAGCACAGAATTATAGAACACGGCACATTCGTGGAACTGCAGGCAGATCGGCACGGTAGCAAGGGCTCCTGTGGGGAGTGACAAAAGATGAACCTTGAAAGGTAGGTAGAGCCCAGATCACAAAACAGTCTGAGGAGCTTAGCACTTCTGCTGGAAGCAATGAGGTAGGAAGGATGTAAGCTGAGGAATAACATGATCATGGTTGTGGTTTGGAAAAAAAATCTCCTTAGCAGCCATCTGGAGAATGAAATGCAGTTCATCAAAAGTAGACACAGGGATGAGAGGTGAAGTAAGGCAAGGGAAAGAGGAAAAGGTAAGAAACTCTTTAGAAGATGGAATCAACAGGGCAGCCTTGGTGAGTAATGGAATCTGGAAAGAAAGGCAGAGGAAGGAGGTAGAAAAGACACCTCTAAAGATTCCAGTTTGGGTGACTCTGAAATACATGGAGAGTGTCTGATCCGGGAGGGAGTACATGTGGAGAAACAGATCAGGAAGGAGATATAGCTCATAAGGGGTTGGGTGGCAGGGTGGTAATTGACCTTGAGTTAGTCAGAACCAGATAGAAAAATCCAGTAGGCAATGGGAACAGGTTATGAAGCCAGGAGAGACAGCCCAGAAGATCAACTTTGAGAATCATAAATACCAAGAACTTCTGGTAATCCGAAGGTACAAGCCAATGTCGGCCGGGCGCTCACGCCTGTAATCTCAGCACTTTGGGAGGCCAAGGCAAGCACATCACTTGAGGGCAAGAGTTTGAGACCAACCTGGCCAACATGGTGAAACCTTGTCTCTACTAAAAATAATATAAAAATTAGCCAGGCATGGTGGCGCATGCCTGTAGTACCAGCTACTCACGAGGCTGAGGCAGGAGAATTGCTTAAACCTGGGAGGCGGAGGTCGCAGTGACTCAAGATTGCACCACTGCACTCCAGGCTGGGTGACAAAGCAAGACTCTTTCTCAAAACAAAAAAAAAGAAAAAACAAAACCAATGTCATAACTACTATAAGAGCATATCACATTGACTGAGTACTAACAATGTGTTTGGTGCTGTGCTTAGTGCTTTCCATGGATTACTTCATTTAATTTGCATAGCAGCTCTTCACAGCAGATATAACTATGATTCCCTTCCTTTTTTTTGATGAGCCACTGAGACATGCAGAGATTACATCATCTGGCCCAGGTCTTACAGCGAGTAAGCCACAGCTGGAGCTGAGACACTGCCTTCTCCCTAGAGCACAGAGGATCTAAATAGGAGGCCACATACAGAGGCTAATCCAAAATGTGTTTTGCTTGGCCAGCATGGTATTTTCATAAATTAGATGTCAATGATTTAGACCACAGCCTGCATCCCACCCCCCAAGTTCACCACTCTCCTCAGCATGCCAGACTGTCTCATGCCCACCTACTGTGGCACAGGGATGAACGCGTGTCATGAATGTGTCTTGTTTCTCCTTCGCGACTCTTCCCAAACAGCTGTGAGCTCCTTCAGGGTTTGCCTCAGCTGCAGAGAGCTGCCTCCCCAAGTCACACCCTTCCGGGCAGCCCACATCCAGTGACCAATGAAGCAGGAAAAGAGAATAAAGGCCAGGCCATCTGGGCCCAACACAGGGCGACTCTGATGGGCCATTCCAATGTCAAAGCCCTGGTGAGATCAGCAGAAGCTGGCAGGCACGCGTTGCAACTCATTTTCTCCTTCTGCCCAAGCCTGCTTTCCTCCACAGGTGCTATTCTCCAGGGCACTTCCCAATAAACTCTCTGCTCACGAAACTTCATCCCAGAGCCTGCTTCCTGGAAAACCAGCCCGTGACACATAACTTGGCTGTTCCTGGAACACAGTGAATTTTGATGTCTACAAAAGAATCAAGTATTGCCCTACAAGTTTCCAAATCTTTAAGACTTGGTGTACCTTAATATATAAACCAAAAAAGCTGAGTGGGTCCCAGCTGCCAGTGACCAAAATTGACTCAGATTCCTGTCCAGACAACAAAACCCACTGGGAACTCCATCTGGGATTGCTCCAAACATGACTCCCACCTGCTTTTCCTAAGTCTTTATATTTGAATGCCTGCTGTCCGAGTCTGCAAGCCTGCCACCTCACCAGCCCCAGGCCAGTTGAACAAAGGGTAGGTATCTCGGGCTGTTCACTGGACTCACTCCTGCCCCTGCTCACTACAGAGTCCATTTAAGCAGAGGGGACAACGCAAATCTCACTGGGACATATTCATTTCTTTGGCTGAGAACTTTGGCCGTCTCCTCAAGAATTCTCTGCTAAAATGCAAATAAACTTAGCATATACATGTACATGTTTTCCATATATATGCGTTGACTGAAAGGTAAGAAGGACTCATACCACAATGTAAACAATGGCTTCCTCTGGGCTGTGTTATGGAATTATTGCCATCTTTTACCTTTCTTTTTCTACATAAATATTTTCTGAAATGAGGTGTTTTCATAAGAAAGAAAATGATAAAATTATTTTTCAAAGACGAAAGGATTGTACCCTTCTCCCTTGCAAATAACCTTGGAAAAGGAAGCACATTATACTGTGAGCATGAGAGGAAGGTATTAACGCCTTGATGTTAATTAGAAAGCCGGCCAGCTGATATCAGAGCGCTCAGGAAATGAGATGTTTGATAGGCTCGGACAGGATGAAACAGTTCTACATTAGGTGAAGCCAGCCTAGGCAAGGGGCCACAGCATTATGATGAAGGCGTCCAAGGTCACTAAAGGAGGAAGGCTTTGCAAAAATGGGCCTGGGAGACATTGAGACTCACCTGCATCTCACCTTATCCACAGTCTTGCCTGTCTCGTCCCTCACCCTCCTGTGCCCATCTCTCCCTGCCGGCTTCCCAAGGCAGGCAGAAGAAGGGGGCCTACAGCTAGATGTGCTTTTGCTCGGGGCCCAGGTGAGGCTTTTGTCAGGACCCCCGGGCGGCCTCCCTTCCTCCTCCAGTGATTTCCGAGGTCCCTTTATCTCTCACCCTTGAATTTAAAGTCTAGAACTAGGCCAAAGCTCTCAATTCTTGACTCCCCTCCTCCAAGCTCTACCCTGGCCCTTCTCATTCTCCAGAAGAGAAAGGAAGCTTCTAAATGGAAACCCAGAGAGACAAGAACCCAGGGAGGAAAACGGGACTGACAGCTCCAGCTCGTCTTTTTATGCTCCACTGACACCTTCCACCAAAGACCCACTTCACCTGCGTTGCCATGCCCCCAACCTTATGACCTTGCAGCCCTCCCTGGCTGATTGACTTGTGTTTGTTTCACCTTGGTGCTCACTGGCGCAAAGATGTACACCTGGGATCCACTGACTCCCAGTCGGCATCTAACCCAGTGCAGTCCACCTGCGTGAGGGAATCCCTGCACATCTTTGCTGCTGCAAGGAGACAAAGGAGACTGAACCCCAGCTCCGTCTCTACCTGATAACTCTCCCCACCCTAACAGTGCCAGACTACCCTCAATAAAAGCTTGGCGTACACCCATGCTGTATGGTTCCCTCACATCCAGACACTCCTAGAGGCACCCTTTCCCTCTCCTTCCATTAAAGCTTGGCCTCAGGCAGTGGGGAGGCAGGGGGGAATTAAAGGAGCCCTGGCCTCTGCCTTCCTGCTCCTGGTCTGTCTCTTCCTCTCTGTAGTGGACAAGGTCAGTGCTCTCCCCATGTCCCCTTGGGTCCTTTTTCACCATTTTGTGCACATCCACGGCTTTCATCTTTCCATATATATGCATTGACTAAAAGGTGAGAAGGACTCACACCACAATGTAAACAATGGTTTCCTCTGGGTTGTGTTATAGCATTATCGCTACTTATTTTCTTTCTTTTTCTACATAAATATTTTCTGAAATGTCCATGGCGTTCATCTTCAACAGCCAACACCTGAGAATCAACACTGGAGCCTGCTTGCCTTCATCTGTGCAAACTGGGAGTGTCTGAGAATTTGTCCCCAAAGCCCTCCCCACTCTCCCCATGGTTCTTAACCATTGGCTAATGGGGGCAGGAATATAAAAGCCTCTGCTCCCTTGCACAATCTGTACCCCTGAGTTCTTTGGTGGGGTCAGGATGAAGCTACCCACTGTGCTCTGGCTCTCCTTCCCTGTGCCGCTTGCCCCACTCTCTCACTGGTCTCCCTGGCTACTATCTTTAATAGGTCACTTACATGTGAATCTTCTCTCAGGGTCTGCTGCTGGGGAATGCATGTGACATAAATCACTCTCGTTTTTCTTCTTCCTAGAAGGTGTGAGCTTGAAACCTTTCTATATTCTACATTCCTTCTACCATAGTTCAACAAACCTCACCTGTTACGGTAGAGAGACCACTGGCTTTTTTTTTTTATGTCTTTCTAAATAAATACCAAGAGTGATTCAGCAGAATCTTCTTTTTACAAGGCAGAAACAAAAACGCAGGTACTCTCTTGGACTTGGTGATAATGGGCAACAGACAAGAGCCTTTCTTGTCTGAACAAATTTGTCTCAGAATTTTAAACCTAGAATAGCCCTGACCCCTTTATTGAATTTCATGTTAAACTTTTTCAATTATTTTCGACCAAATTACAAGTTATCCTCCAGATGCCGAATTTGACCTGCTTTTTAAAAATGGGTTAAAGACATTCAGTGGGCTCCCTGTGACATCGTTCTGTAATTAACATTCACTTAAAAACCTGAGCCATCCCTTTTTGCAACAAACTGCCAATCAAATGTGTTCTGGGGAGACCTAACTGGGTTTGTTTCAGGTTGGTTCTGAAAGTTTAATATGACACAGGAAGTCCCCAACATTTAGCTAATTCCTTCTTCAAATTAATGCTGCTGATTATGCGGTGAGTAAGGAAGCCACATGAAGCCTGGGCTTGGTGTAACAAGGCAAAAAGCCTGAAGTTAAACCATGTAAAAATAAAAGATAACCCACAATATTGATCAGAGATGTAGAGTCCAAATCTCAAGGAGGGAAAGGCATGGTGCTTGTATTCCCACCAACATTCCAGGTTGACTCTAGGTAGGTCATTTTAATAATCTCTAAGTGGAAATGTTCCAAAGACTGCTAAGTAACATGAAACTGACTCCATCAAATTAATTTGCTTCCTCCTGTGAATTCCATCACATTCTGCCAAATAGAACATAGTAAAGCAGAGAACTATTACTGAAGCTATGGGTAATTTTGGAATTCAGGAACAAAATTACACCTGAAACAAGCATGACTACTAGATTACTAGCACACTTCCACCACTATTCTTCCTCTTTGTAGCCAAATGAAGAGTAATAACTAGACAGCAAATACCAAGCAACTCTTGGAAAGTAGGAAATTACATATGTTATAGAAAGCACCAAGCGAATAATATTAGCTAAGGGTTTGGAGTGCTTATTATATGCCAAATACTATTTCAGAAGCTTTTCCACTTTAAACCATTAAATCCTCACAATGCAGTGAAAGAGGTACTATTATCCCCATTTTGCAGAACGGTAAACAGGCACAGCAGCAGGCCATTTGTTCCTTTTATACAGCTTGTAAGTGGCAAGAGTCAGAATTTAAAGTCACAGCTTTGCTCCAAAGCCCGTACTCTTGCCAACACCCAGCCCCAGTGGCCTCCGTGCTGCAGAGCTGTGTAGAGTGGGCACTATTCAGATACTACAGTGTGGATGGTGCCCCCTGGAGGTGTGCCACTCTGAAGCAGAAGTAAAGCGATAAATCAGTGAGGCACTAGAGATATTTTGGGTGACAGTGAGGTCAAAAAGAGAAAAGGTAGAAGCCTGGTGGGATTCCTGGGCCAGCAAGCAGTAGCATTAAGGCCACGGCACCTGGTATAAAAATAAAACCCCAACAAAATGAAAGCTAGGAGATGGTTAAAGAAATCCTTGGGCTGTGCAGAACTTCGATAGAGTGGAGATCAGCATTTAAATTTGCTCTGATTCCCTTGCTCCTCATTGATCTCCTCTCAAATTAATCCCAATAGGGACTGGGTTAAATTATAAAACACTATCTTCCCAGACTCCCCGCCCCGCTTGCCTCTCTCTCCAATGACAGCCACCACTTGCTCTTCTCCAGGTAGTCTAGGCTGTCATACTTCTCTGCTTTTGTACATGCTGTTCTCTTAGGCTTTTTCTTCTCACCTGAAAAATTCCTACGTGTCTTTCAAGACAGTTACTAGATCATCTCAATTTTGATGGCTTCTCTAAGGCCCTAAATAATTCCATCTGGTTCAGCAGATGAGGACTGGTTATCTACAATGGACCAGGTGCTATGCTGAGGATTTAAAGGTAGACACAAAAGTGGTCCCTTGTTAATTTCTCCCTCATCAAAGTCCCCCTAATATAGAGCCTTCTAACTTGCAGTGTGCATCAGACTCACTTCAGACACTTTAAACCATACTTTTGCTCTGGGCTACATCCTCTAGAGATTCTGATTTACTGTATTACATCAAATCTAAGATGTCATTGGCCCTCTGAAGTGCATTTTCTGTGCAACTAAGAAAGAAAAATGTTTTCAATCAAATTATGAGACAATACCTTTCTTAACACATTGAGTGTAAGAAGCATCACTTGAACCCCAGAGGCAGAGGTTGCAGTGAGCCAAGATCATGCTACTGCACTCCAGCCTGGGTGACAGAGTGAGATCCTGTCTCTAAAATAAAAAATAAAATGTAGGGGGAAATTGCATCTTAGAATCAACTAATGGTACTTGTCCTGGTTTGGGCACCTAGGCATTAATGTCTTCTAAATGAGCGTTTTGTTATTCTACTAAAAACCACTGCCCTAACACCTTTGCCACACCTCTGATTATTTGAGTCTTTCTTTCATTCATTCGAGAAGCATACTTTGAACACTTAATCAGTTCCAGGTGCTATGCAATGAATACTGTGTATATATGTTGTGTATATAATGTAAAATGTATATGTATAATGACAGCAGACATTAATATGGCATGGTTCCCACTCTGAAAAAGCTTATACTCTAGTATAGAAGAGATAGGGAGGTTGGAGATTACAATCTTTTTTTTTTTTTGTCTCCTACACTAGGCCATTAATGCAATGACTTTTCTTTGAATAAAATGTTCTATTTCTTTTCATTCTGTTTTGTTTTTAAATTGAGATGAGGTGTCACTCTGTCACCCAAGCTGGAATGCAGAGGTGTGATCATAGCTTACTTCAGCCTCGAACTCCTGAGCTCAAGCAATCCTCCCATCTCAGGCTCTGAAGTAGCTGGGATTACAGGTACGCACCACTGCACCTGGATCATTTTGTTGTGTTTTTTTGTTTTGTTTTGTTTTGTTTTGTTTTGTTTTGTTTTTGTGGAGATGGGGTATTGCTATGTTGGCCAGGCTGGTCTCGAACTCCTGGCCTCAGGCAATCCTCCCTCCTTGGCATCCCGAAGTCCTGGGATTAAACACATGAGCCACTGTGCCTGGCCAAAAATGCTCTATTTCTAACAGAATGGGGAGAGAATATGCAAACCCTCTGTCTATGAGTGAGGAGCCTCATCATTTTATGCTCTAGCACCTTGCTGCTCCCTACATCACATCTCCATACATCAGAAGAGCATGGGCAATATTGCTGTTCCAGCTAATAGGCAGCCAGACCATTTGTGCTTATAGAAACAGGAAAAAGAGGTGGCATTGGCTAATGACAGCTGAAAAGGCTAAGCTCCATGATCAACAGAATTGGAAAAAAGAAAGACCACAAAATTAAAATAAAAAGTGGGACACAGAAGGAAAGGAATGGCATGCTGCAGAAGTGGCAGGCAGAAGATATGGCATTAGATATTAGAAGTAGTAAAGATGACAAAAATTACCAGCAGCAAGAGGGGACAGTGGACAAGAGAGCTAGCTGTTAACAAAGAGACAGGGAAGAAAGACTAGAGCAGTCTGGCAGCTTAATAGCAAATAGAATCTCAGCTGCTCTTGCTGGCACCATGTGAGGAATTTAGAGATGGACTGAACTTACTCCTACCCCAAAAGTCATTTTATTACAAAGTAGAAGAGCAATTGATGTCTGAACCATTAAGATAAATGACTGTTTTCTATTGTTAAAATTGCCAACCAACCCCGTTTAAAAGCTTTAGGACTTACAGGGCTAAGATTGACTCATACACAATATTTTCACTGGTGCTCTTCTATACCAGCGTTCGATGTAACAGCTTTGTTCATGGATAGATGTGATCTGTCTGATGACGTGCCTTGCTGTATGTTAATCACTAGAAAAATAGAACTCACCACTTAGACTTTCCCTGGAAACCTTTTACTGAGTCTGCCTCACATATTTACACTTAATATACTTACATTCTACCTCCACCCAAAGTGTGGACTTTAAAATATATTAGTGGATAATCGAAAAGAGAGTTCATGGTAAGGTTTCATCTCTTAATTATGTTCTAAGTTATGTGTATCTTTCTTATTCCTTTGAATAACCTATTATTTGGGTGATCTATTATAGGATAAATTTAAGGGGACTTCACACTATACCACCAGAAGGTATCAGCAAACATCTGCCTCAGCATACTCACAATTCTACCCATCAAGGGACCAACGGATATGCAAACCCATGTATCAGTGCCAAAAACCTAGTCAACAATGCATTCCATAAAGCTAAAGACATGGACGGATCCTAAGGTTACTTTTTGCTAAAAATTGGTAGACACGGCAGAATCCTCAACTTGAGCACTGACAAACTATCCATCAAATGGCAAGTATGTTTTGAATGCCTGTGTGGGCCTAATACTACATGTCATCTGTGAGAGATTTGAAGTTATGATAGGTAGTCCTGTGTCACACCAAGTTTACATCATCATGACCTCATTCATCTATCATTTATTGAGTCCCTAGTTTGTACTAGGCATTGAGAGAAAAATCACTTGAACCCTGGAGGTGGAGGTTGCAGTGAGCTAAGATTGCGCCACTGCACTCCAGCCTGGAGACAGAGCGAGACTCTGTCTCAAAAAACAAAACAAAATAAAAAAACAAACAAACAAAAACTCACAGTCCAATGGAGGAAAGGAACACATAAAGGTATAATTAAGGTTCTATTGGGCACTTAGCATAGCACCTGGGAATTCCAGATGCAGAATCCATGTCTGCTGAATGGAATGAACATAGATGTTCACATGACCACCAGGAGCTCAATTTGCCTGGAGTCAAGGACTTATTGTCAGGAAATATAAAACACCAGGCTGGAAAGCACTGGAGCTAGCTGTAACTGGATCATTGATGACTTTCTAAGCTATGTTAAGAGGTCTGAATTGTTTTTTTCTGGCAAACAAGTAGAAATGACTGAAGGTTCTCAAGTAAAGGAGTGGCATAATCTATGATCTCTGAGCAACAGTAAAGACGATGGATTGAAAGAAGTGAGCCTGGAGCAAGGGTGATCTGTTGAAAGGTCATTGCAATAGTCCTAGTGAAGTATGACAAAGGCTTTCATGAGGCCAGTGGTGCCGGGAATGGAGAAGAGGATTCCCAGGTATGTTTAGGAACAGAATTGACAGAACTTGGTGACTGGATGAGTGCATTTCTGAAAGAAAGGGAAGGCATAATCAAGAGTGCCTCTGAGGAGTCTAGCTTGGGCAACTGCATAGGAGTTTATTTGTAGAAATTGATTACAGGAACAGGAGTGGGTTGGAGTAGGAAGGAGAGGTAGGTAACAGGTACCTCCTCAGACACGCTGGAGTTGTGATGCCTCTAAGACATCCAAGTTCAGGTCTCCAGTGGCCATTTGGTGCAAAGAGAAATATCTGAGCAGGAGATACCTGTTATATCTCCAAGAGATGTTACTAAGGAGACAAGACAGGATGTGCACATGGAAACAACTAACGAACAAAGCACCATGGACTGTTTTTATATGCTAAATTGCTTTAAATGCAGAAATCATGAATTAAGAGTTCAGACAGCAGGGCAAACTACATCAGCTGGCAGAATACAGGAAAAAGAGCCTGGCCTTTAGGGATGCAAAGAATTCGGACAATGAGATGAAGGACATTTCGGGGGTTAGAGCATACACAACCCAAGTCAGGAGGTTAGGAGGTGCCCAGGCCAGAGAAGGGACCTGCCTGATGGAGTGGGAAGCTTAGGTGGGAGAGTGCAGCATTATGACTGAAAGCAAAGGGGAAGCCAATTATTAACAGTCCTGAATATAAGGTCTTAAATCAGTAGAGAACAAGAGCTCTTATGCATTTTGAAGAGAATGTCATGATGGAAATGTTGTTTAACCACTCAATCAAAATGGAGTTTATAAGACTCATCCCACAGGTATTTATGTCTGTGCCCAATTCCAAGGTATCATCTCTTTACTAAAGCCCTAAGGTCACCTACATTTATATAGAGGATTCTTTTGTTGTTTCTGTTTGGTTTGGTTTTGAGACAGGGTCTCGCTCTGTCACCCATGCTGGAGTGCAGTGGCAGAATCATGACTCACTGAAGTGGCAACCTCCTAGGTTCAGGCAATCCTCCCACCTCAGCCTCCCGAGCAGCTGGGACCACAGGCATGCACCACCATGCCTAATTTATTTCCTTTCTTTCCTTTCTTTATTTTCTTTCTTTTCTTTCCTTCCTTCCTTCCTTTCTTTCTTTCTATCTCTCTTTCCTTCCTTCCTTCCTTGCTCCCCCCTCCTCTCTCTTTCTTTCTTTTTTCTTTTTTTTTTTTGAGATGGAGTCTCACTCCCGTCACATACGCTGGAGTGCAGTAGCACAAACTTGGCTCACTGCAACCTCCACCTCCCAGGTTAAAGCAATTCTCCTTCCTCAGCCTCCCGAGTAGCTGGGATTACAGGCATGTGCCACCATGCCCTGCTAATTTTTGTATTTTTAGTAGAGACGGGGTTTCATCATGTTGGCCAGGCTGGTCTCAAACTCCTGACCTCAGGTGTTCCACCCACCTCAGCCTCCTAAAATGCTGGGATTATAGTCATGAGCCACCACACTCGGCCTCTTTCTTTATTTTTGTAAAGATGAAGTGTCACTATGTTGCCCAGGCTGGTCTCGAACTCCTGGCCTCAAGCGATCCTACCACCTCAGCCTCCCAAACTGCTGGGATTGTAGGTTGATATGGTTTGGATCTGTGTCCCCACTCGAATGTCATGTTCAACTGTAATCCCCAATATTGGAGGTGGGGTGTGGTGGGAGGTGATTTGATCAGGGGGTGGATACTTCGTGGATGGTTTAATACCACCCTTTTGGTGCTGTTCTCCTGTTAGAGTTCTTATACGATCTGGTTGTATAAAAGTGTGTAGCACCTCCCCACAACCCTGCCGCACCCCACTTGCTCCTGCTCCAGCCATTTATGACAGTCAAGATGTTCCTGCTTCCCCTTCACCTTCTGCCATGATTCACAGTTTCTTGAAGCCTCCCCAGAAGGTGAACAGAAGAGTCTTTGCTTCCTGTACAGCCTGCGGAACCATGAGCCAATTAAACCTCTTTTCTTTATAAATTACCCAGCCTCAGGTATTTCTTTATAGCTATTTGAGAACAGACTAATGCACAGGTATAAGCCAACGCACCCAGCCTATAGAGGATTATTAAAAGGAAACTTCGCGAAAGATATATCAAAGCAAAGAAGCAGAATAACAGTGAAATTTCACAACACCAAGTATCATTAAAATAAGTGACTCTAACAGATATTTCCATTTTCATGCAGATGGTCCATAATAACAGCATTTTGTTGAGCAGCTTATAACATGTCTTCTGTAATGAGGGATCCTATTTAACATACGCTTTCCTTTATTCTTGACCACCTAACGCACTTTCTATGGGGACGCTAAAATGCTTATGAGCTACCCAAAATCTTGGAGTAAGATTAAATGACAGAAACAGGACCCCCCTTTTTTAAAACTAAAAATTGCGTCAAGGATCTAACAAAACAAAACTATGCTTCTTCTGGGTATGACAGTTAGCCTAGGAGACATAGAATAACAAGAGATCCAATCTCTTCTGCTCTCAGTTTATGTGACTTGGGCAGAACTGACATAATACCTCTACCTAACACAATGACCACCATTTCCACAGCTCCACAGGGAGGCATGTGAGTACGAGTGGTCATCGTGATAGGTTCAGGAATGAATACATAACCGAGTTAATCCAGTGAGACACTGGGATATGGCTGGGTACTTACATACAAACCACGTTCCAGTTCACCCCTTCTTCTTTGCTAACTGAACTCTGATTTTGTTTAGTTCTTAAGCAACATCCATGGACACAAGAGATAAATGTTAATAAGCTTAAAATTATTGAGGTATGGGAATACCGCAGAGATATCATAAGTTCAATTTCAGACCACTACAATAAAGCTAATGCCACAATTAAGCAAGTCACACAATTTTTAAATGTTTCCAGTGCATATAACAGTTATATTTACACTAAACTGTAGTCTACTGTGTACAATAGTATTATGTCTAAAAAACGTACAAACCTTGATTTAAAATTACTTTATTGCTAAAAAATCGTAATGATTATTTGAGCTATCAGTGAGTGGTAATCTTTTTTTACTGGTGAAAGGTCTTGCCTCAGTGTTGATGGTTGCTAAGTAATCAAGGTGGTGGTTGATCAAGGTTGGGGTGGCTGTAGCAATTTTGTAAAATAAGACAACATTGAAGATTACTGCACAATTGATTCTTTCTTTCATAAAAGATTTCTCTGTAGCATGTGTTGCTGCTTGATAGTATTTTACCCACCTTAGAATCTCTTTAAAAATTGTAGTCAGTCTTCCCCCAAGTTCTACTGCTACTTTATCAATTAAGCTTACGGAATATTCCAAACACTTTGTTGTCATTTCAACAGTGTTCATACCCTCTTCACTGGGAATAAATTTCATCTCAAGAAACCACTTTCTTTGTTCATTCTTAAGAAGTAACTCTTCATGCATTAAAATTTTATCAAGAAATTGCAGCAATTCAGTCACATCTTCAGGCTCTACTTCTTTTTTAAAAAAATTAACTTAGTGGGTAGAAAGGCAGTTTTGTTACATGGATACATTGCATAGTGCTGAAGTCTGGGCTTTCAGTGTATCCATCACCTGAATAGTGTACATTGTACCCATTAAGTAATTTCTCATCCCTCACTCCCTTCCTCATTCCCACCCTTCCACCTCTCTAGGGTCTATTATTCCACACTCTGTTCATGTGTACCCATGATTTAGCACCCACTTATGTGAGACTATACAGTATATGACTTTCTTCTCTTCAGTTTTTTCACTTAAGATAATGGCCTCCAGTTCCATCCATGTTGCTGCAAAAGACATGATTTCACTCTTTTTTATGGCTAGATACTATTCCATGATAGATATATAATACAGATAGATAGATGATAGATAGATGATAGATAGATAGATAGATAGATAGATAGATAGATAGATAGATGCCATATATAATCATCCATTAATGGATACTTAGGTCAATTCCATATCTCTGCTATTGTGAATAATGCTATGATAAACATATGAGTGCAGGTATCTTTTTGATATAATTATTTCTTTTCGCAGTAGTGGGATTGCTGGATAGAATGTAGTAGTTCTATTTTTAGTTCTTTGATAAATCTCCATACTGTTACCCATAAAGGTTGTACCAATTTAACATTCCCATCAACAGTGTGTAAGTGTTCCCTTTTCTCTGCTTCCTAGCCGACATCTGTTGTTTGTTGTTGTTGTTTTGGCTTTGTTTTGTTTTGTTTTTTACTTTTTAATAATTGCTATCCTAACTGTTGAAAGATGCTATTCATTGTAGTTATAATTTGCATTCTCTGGTGATTAGTGATATTGAGCATTTTTCATGTTTTTTGGCCATTTGTATGTCTTCTTTTGAAAAATGTCTGTTCATCTCCTTTGACCACTTTTTAGTGGGGTTATACGTGGGTTTTTTGTTTGTTTGTTTTGGTTTTATTTTCAGATAGAGTCTTGCTCTGTCACCAGGCAGGAGTGCAGTGGTGTGATCTCAACTCACTGCAACCTCTGCCTCCCAGGTTCAAGCAATTCTCCTGCCTCAACCTCCCAAGTAGCTGGGACTACAGGCGTGCACCACCATGCCTGGCTAATTTTTGTATTTTTAGTAGAGACAGGGTTTCACCATATTGGCCAGGCTGGTCTCAAACTCCTGACCTCGTGATCCACCCGCCTTGGCCTCCCAAAGTGCTGGGATTACAGGCGTGAGCCACTGCAGCAGGCCTTGAGGATTTTTTTATTGTGTTGTTTGAGTTTCTTATAGATTCTGGATATCAGTCCTTTGTCAGACGCTTAGTTTGCAAATATTTTCTCCCATTCTGTTGGTTGTCTGTTCACTCTGTTGATTATTTCTTTTGCTATGCAAAAGCTTTTTAGTTTAATTAAGTCCCATTTGTCTATTTTTGTTTTTTGTTGCATTTGCCTTTGAAGCCTTAGTCATAAAATCTGTCAGCCTTCACTTCTAATTCTAGTTCTCTTGCTATTTTCAGCACATCTGCAGTTACTTTCTCCAATGAAGTCTTGAACCCCTCAAAGTCATCTATGAGGGTTGGCATCAACTTCTTTCAAACTCCTGTTAATGTTGATATTTTGACCTCCTCTCATGAATCACAAATCTTCTTAATAGTGCCTAGAATGGTGAATCCTTTCCAGAAGTTTTTCAATTTACTTTGCCCAGATCCATCCAAGGAATCACTATTTATGGCAGCTGTAGCTTTATGAAATGTAGTTCTTAAATAATAAGACTTCAAAGAGAAAATTACTCCTTGATCCATGGGCTGTAGAATGGATGTTGTGTTAACAAGCATGAAAATAGCATTAATCTCCTTCTACATCTCCATAAGATTTTGGGTGACCAGGTGCATTGTCAATGAGCAGTACTATTTTCAAAGAAGTCTTTTCTTTAGGTCTTAACAGTGGGCTTAAAATATTCAGTAAACCATGCTGTAAACAGATGAGCTGTCATCCAGGCTTTGCTCTTCCATTTCTAGGGCACAGGCAGAGTAGATTTAGCATAATTCTTAAGTGCAATATGATTTTCTGAATGGGAAATGAGCACTGGCTTCAACTTAAAGTAAACGCTGCATTTGCCCCTAACAAGAGAGTCAGCCTGTCCTTTGAAGCTTTGAAGCCAGGCATTGACTTTTCTTCTCTAGCTATGAAGTCCTATATGGCACCTTCTTCCAATATAAGGGTGTTTTGTCTACATTAGAAATTTATTTAGTGTAGCCACCTCCATCAATGATCTTTGCCAGATGTTCTAGCTAACTTGCTAACTTGCTGCAGCTTCTACATCAGCACTTGCTGCTTCATCTTGCACTTTTATGTTATAGACATGGCTTCTTTTCTCAAACCTCATGAACCAACCTCTTCTAGCTTCCAAGTTTTCTTCTGCATTTTCCTCATCTCTCTCAGCCTTCACAGAATTGAAGACACAATTTGTAAAAAGTTCACCATCTTTTGGCTGGGTGCAGTGGCTCACACCTGTATTCCCAGCACTTTGGAAGGTCGAGGCAGGTGGATCACCTAAGGTCAGGAGTTCAAGACCAGTCTGGCCAACATGGTGAAACCCCATCTCTACTAAAAACACAAAATTAGCTGGGCATGATGGTGGGCGCCTGTGATTCCAGCTACTTGGAAGGCTGAGGCAGGAGAATCACTTGAACAGGCAGAGGTTGCAGTGAGCCAAGATCGTGCCATTGCACTCCAGCCTGGGCAAAAAGAAAAAAAGAAGAATGAAACTCCATCTCAAAAAAAAAAAATTATTTTAGGCAGATAGAGAGGAAAAGGGGTCCTTGGGAAGTTTTCATTTTTTAAAGCATCTCCAGTAAAGTTTCTTGTAAAGCTCCACTTAGAGCCAGGCCATTAGAAACTGGGTCCACCCAACATGGCAATTCCTGCAGCCTTCTTGCCCTTGCCCCATGTTTCTGCTGACATGGCGGCCCCCACATATCCCCATGTGTGTAGAACATCATGGTACCCTGAATTTGCATATCTTTAAAAGGCTAGGGTGGGAGGGCCATTTTTTTCAAAGGTTACATAAATGACATGCCTGGTCAAACCAATTCCCTGAGCTCTATGCAAATCAAACACTGCCTCCTCCAGCCTCTTCATATACCTGGCTGGTATCCATGGCAGGTGGAGTTAGTTACCTCTCTCGGCTTTGGAGCCCCTCTCCCTCTGTCTCTGTACAGGACAGCTTCTTCCTTCTTTCTTCCCCTTTCTATCTTGCCTATTAAACTCTCTCCTCCTTAAAATAAAAAAATGTTTTAAAGTTCACCATATGCAAAGTGCAATAAAATGAAATATACTTGTAATTGTATTCCCCTTGGAAAGGATTGGCAAAGAGTGAGCATGTGATGTAACTCTGACCCAGGAGACATAGGAGAGGTCTGTTCAGTGACTTCCAGAGAGTTTTTCCACACTCTCAAGAGAAAACACAAAGCAGGGACTTATTCCTTCCTGCCTTTGGACATTGTCATGTGAAGATGTTATGCTGGGTGCTATAGTCTGATAGTATGAAACTATAAGGGGAAGATCAAGAAATTCATAGAGAACCTAACCAAATGCTCTAACATCCTTGGTCTCCTGAGTTAACTAACTCTGGAACTGCCCCTACCTCTGAGTTTCTTGCTATATAAGAAAAGTAAGGCCCTTTAATCCAACATCTGAATTACTTGTGGCCAAAACCATCCTAACAGATTCAGGCCCAAACCTGAGGCTTTTGTTGCCGCTCTTGGAAAGAACTTCCTCTGCTATTAGCGTGACTACTCTGGTAGAACATGACCCCAGAGATCTCACCAGCCTCCATAAGGAGGCAGCAATGAGAAAATAAAACCAACAGAGAGGAAAACAGTGCCAAGAGATGGAAAAATACAAATTGCCAATGACATCATTTGAGAACCTAGATCTGGTTGTGCAAGAAGCTACGCCCAACTCCTTTAGTTACATAAACCAAAACATTCCCTGTTTTGCTCTTGCTAGTTTGAGCTGCATCTCTTCCATTTGTGATTTAAAGAGAACTACACGTGCACTGGGAGGGAGGAAAGGAAAAAGAAAAACTGATTGAGATAGCATTTGGAAAACTCCTAGCACACAGGCCTGACACTCAGTATGATGGTGAAACCTACATTTAAGTTTTCTGTACCTCTTTTATCCTTCAGTAAAGTCATCAGCAAGAGTAATACTAAATGAGTGTCAATATTCTCCCAACTCTCTCCATCTCCCCAATCTGAAATGGTCCACAAGCTTGAAATGGAACTTATCCAAGCATCCATATTAGTCTCCAAAGCAAGTTAGAACAAAAAATGTAAGTAAGGCAGTCAATGAATATGAGCTTTTCTTATTTCCCTTCCTACTTTAAAGAAAGTTCTTTTAATATATTCGGTTATTATAATATAACTTATCTCCTGGGAGTGACTCCCAGCATTTTGTCAATTATAATCACATTCAGAGGTCACATCTGATTGAGTCCTCAGACATAGCACATTTGGTTTATATGCTAATATTTATCTAACCTACAAGATTTGGAGTCCCTGGAGACTAAGAATAGTTTTCATTGAACGCTCAGTACCTAACACAGTATTTTACACACTGAAGACACCCAATAATGTTTACTGATTGAACAGGTGAATGAATTCAACCTTAAAGTCTCCCTTAATTTATTTGAAGAAATAGGATGTTATTTAAAGATGAGCCATACCAGAGAGCCCAACACACTAGATTATTTATCTATCAAGAGTAGATCTCAGTTGTAAGCAGCAGAAGCTAACTCTGACTGATGAACTGGAAAATTAGTTGATTTAAAACATACTGGGCCAGGCACAGTTGCTCATTCCTGTAATCTCAGCACTTTGGAAGATTGAGGCAGGAGCATCACTTGAACCCAGGAGTTCAAGACCAGCCTGGGCAACATGGCGAAACCCTGACTGTACAAAAAATACAAAAATTAGCCAGGTGTGGTGGTGCATGTTAGTAATCCCAGCTACTGAGGAGGCTGAGATGGGAGGATTGCTTGAGCCGAGAAGGTGGAGGTGGCAGTGAGCTGAGATCATACCACTGCACTTCAGCCTGGGCAACAGAGCAAGAGCCTGTCTCAAAAAAATAAAATTATATATATATATGGTAGCACATAAGTTGCCCAGACGACCAGAGAGCCAGACACATGTCTTACCTTCTAAATATAAAACTCAATTTCAAACCACAGAACTGGCCAAATGAGGAAATCCCCACCCCACTGAGCAGTGGAGGCATGGCCAAAAACGGAAGCTCACTTCCCAGCATGCTTTCTCATGTTCTTGACATCTGAATTGCAGCCCTACAAACATGTATATGATTGGCAGAGTCTGGGTCCCATACTTGCATCCTAGCTGCATAAGATCCTGGAATTTGAGTCTACATCTATACTGGGGAGGAAAAATTCATCATATGAAGACTTTTCCTAAATATATAAAGGTAATCCAAAAGACGATGAACAGTCATGAATATGACACATGTTCACAACTTTGGAACTTAGAATGTTAGAGACAAAATCATCTGCATGAATGATTCTCCTATCGTCTGGACCAAGGCCCCCAAAGGAGGCAACTACTGACTCCAGGTCCCTCAGCTGGCTCTGCAGGATCTTCTCTAATCTGCTGTCTGGCATTGGACACCTACGCTGAACCCTGGTGGGGTGGAGCAGAAACTAGAAGAAAATGTGAGAAAGTGTCTAGATTTGGTGTAAAGAACTTGCCTCAAGTAATGATCAGTAAAAATGAATCCTAAGCAATTTGCATCTATTATGTCACAACCTTGTGAGGAAGGTAGTGTATTACTTCACTCTACATCAAAGAAACTGAAGAGTAGAGAAGGTTTTTCAACCTGTAAAGCACAGTACTAGTATTCAACACCACAACTGCAGAAAACCCATGCTGCCTGCCTTCTCTGACCAACCCCATTGCACTCTGGCATTTTTATTTTCAAGTCCTCTGGCACTGATGTATTTAAAACTTCTCAATTTAAATACAAAGGATTTTTATTTCTGTATCCGTCTTTCAATTTTCCAAGTGTTTATATTAGATTTTCCAAAAATGCTTCTTGATCAAAACAACATAAATTTTACACAAGCTGAAATCATCTACACTCTCTGCCTTTATTGACCTTGAGTCCCATATATCACAATTGCTGGGAAAAATTTCTGTGAAATAACTCAAACAAATAATTATAGCATGCCATATAATACATGTAAATGCTCTTTAACTAGCATAGCAACATTTACCCTTAGAGGCTCTCGTTTTCTGTAATTACCGCTTATATGAAAATAAACCTCAGCTGAAAGCTATGAGAAAAATCAATTCAAAATAGAACCTCCAACTTGCCAACACTGCGGAGATGTTTACCAATATGTACATGCCATTTATGTGTGCTGCCCACTGAAAAAGCACCAACAGTTCACAAATTGCTCCAAGAATAAATCTTATTGACAAGGCAACAAAATGGAATTGAAAAATACAGTCAGCTCAGTGATTTGTTGACAAATTATTCATGATAATCAGTAATTACTGATTTCATGACTTCTAACAGCATCCACTTTAGTGAGTGCTAAGTGTATTTTGTTGATTTCTTACAGTGAAGACATTGTTCATTATCGTTACCTTATGTCTTTTAATGGAAAGTAGCTGTTGTCATGGCAAGACATAGGTACGAATCCTGGCTCTGTTTCGTGCTATCTGTTGGACTTTGGGTAAATTATTTTACCTCTCTAAGCCTCTGTTTTCCCATCTTAGAACTGGTATATCTCAGGATTTTGAGAGGGCCAAACTAAAGGTGTTAATAAGCAAGAATTTAATGAATATTAATATATATTAACATATTCACAGTATACATTTCTACTAGAATTCTATGATAGGAATAAATATTACTTGACAGATAAACTGATATGCTTCCTTTAATTTGGGCTAACATGTTTTATAACAGATCACAAGGAGATTGGATGAAGATTGTAAACTAAGAACATGCTAAAACCTCTCCGCCATCTCAAATTCCCATAAATAACAAGAAAAGAAATGTAATTGAAAACAGCACTTGGCTGGGCGTGGTGGCTCATGCCTGTAATCTCAGCACTTTGGGAGGCCAAGGTGGGCAGATCACTTGAGGTCAGGAGTTCAAGACCAGCCTAGCCAACATGGCAAAACCCTGTCTCTACTAAAAACACAAAAATTAGTGGGGTGTGGTGGCAGGTGCCTACAATCCCACCTACTCAGGAGGCTGAGGCAGGAGAATTGCTTGAACCTAGGAGGCAGAGGTTGCAGTGAGCCGAGATCATGCTACGGCACTCCAGCCTGGCCGACAGAGTGAGACTCCATCAAAACAAGGGAGGAAGCAAAGAAGGAAGGAAGGAAGGAAGGAAGGAAGGAAGGAAGGAAGGAAGGAAGGAAGGAAGGAAGGATGGATGGAAGGGAGGGAGGGAGGGGGAGGGGAGAGGAGAGAGAGAAAGAATGAGAGAGAGAAGAAAGAAAGAGAGAGAGGAAGGAAGGAAATGAAACAGCACTTAAAAAAGACTTGATGCTCTCAGTGGATCAGAAATTATAGAAATTCCTAAAAAAATTAAAGACACTATGTACCCCATGAATATATACAATTATTTTGTGTCAATTTTAAAAACAAGATTATTTTTAAGTATTAAAAAAAATAAAGGTAGATGAATTTATAGTGAAGGAAGAAATAATAGCCAAAACAGACATAAAAGAGAACTGATAAAGAGGATAAAAGTGTCTTTAGGCTCCAAGCTGAGAGGCAATAAATGAAAGGAGCAAAAGAGGATCCAGGGTCAATCAGAAGGGTGGTTGGTGGAAGTAGAGGAATCCAGGAACTTTGAACCCTTTGTTCCTCTCCTTCTGGTGCCACGTACATTCAGCAGAGGCTTCTGCTCCGAGACAGGAGTAGTGCATATCCACGAACATGTCAGTCCTGGTCATCAGGACAGGGCTCATTGCCATCCGGAAGGAAGCAGAAGCCTCCATTGCCCAGGAAGCCACAGGCACACGCCTGTGTGGAATCCTGGAGCGAGGCCAGGTAATCAGATAGAGCAGAGGCCGGATAACTTAGGAGCTCAGATTCCAGAGGGGCATGCAACCAAACCCAGCAAATATTTAAGGAAAAGTAATCCTCTGAAAGAAAGCACTATGCTCATTATATAGATAAACTCACATCCACAGAACCAAAGTTCATGGAACAAAGTGAGGATTTTGATTTTTTTTTTTATGGCAAAACGCTGTCTCTACTAAAACTACAAAAATTAGCAGGGTGTGGTGGCAGGCACCTGTAATCCCAGCTACTCAGGAGGCTAAGGCAGGAGAATTGTTTGAAGCCGAAAGGCAGAGGTTGCAGCGAGCCGAGATCGCACCACTGCACTCCAGCCTAAGTGACAGAGTGAGACTCCATCGCAAAAAAAAATAAAAAAATTTAAAAAGACATTCAGACAGGCAAAAATTTAGGAAGTTTCCACCCATGCTTTACTCTCTGGAAAAAATATAATAAAATCAGCCCTGACCTAAAACAAATAGATTTGAAAACCTAGTACAAGGGAAAAGAGTAACATATTCAAAATGGTGGTAAGGAGCTAAAAATTATTACTAAGTCTAAATAAGTGCTGATTATAAACAAACAAAAGTAGTGACAATTCCAAATGATCTTGACATGGAAGATGGTGGCAGGGAACACACAGGAGGGTGGGGTTGTGGCAGGAAGGCTTAAAACAGTAGGAAGAAGTAAAAATGGGCTCTAGTTCTAGTTCTTCCCCTAGTATGGGCTAGAGGAAGAATGAAAACATTAATTCTACATGTTGATACAAAAATATGTTTATCTATAAGTGATAAAAATTTAAAGCAAATTACAGAAAACAGAAAATAGTTCACTTCTAAACCAATGGGGGTAGGAGAATAGAACCTTGAAAAAGCAATCTTCACCCAAAATCAGGAATGGGGTTCAAGGGTGGAGGTCAGGGGAGAGGAGAGAAATAAAAGAGAAATAAAAACTGGCCGGGCACGGTGGCTTACGCCTGTAATCCCAGGACTTTGGGAGCCAAGGCAGAGGGATCACGAGATCAGGAGATCGAGACCATCCTGGCTAACAACAGTGAAACCCCGTCTCTACTAAAAAATACAAAAAATTAGCCAGGTGCGGTGGCGGGCGCCTGTAGTCCCAGCTACTAGGAGGGCTGAGGCAGGAGAATGGCGTGAACCCAGGAGGCGGATCTTGCAGTGAGCCGAGATCACAGCCACTGCACTCCAGCCTGGGCGACAAAGCAAGACTCCATCTAAAAAAAAAAAAAAAAATTAAGAGTGCCAGAATAAGTCCAATGTATAAGTAATCACAGTAAATGGGAAAGGGTAAAATGGTCTATTAAAAGACAGAGACTTTTTTTTTAATCTAGTCAAATGCTGTTCATAATAAAGGGGCCTAAAATAACATGTCTCAGGACTGAAAATAAAGAGATAGAAAAAGACAGACATGGCAAATGTTAACATAAATAAAGCAAAAGTAACAATATTAATCTCCAACAAAAGAAAGTTCAAGAAATAAAACTCTTTTCAAAAGAGAAGAAACACGGAAGGAAGTTTCATTTTTCATTCAACAAATATCTATTGCACACCTGAAATGTGCAGGCACCCTTCTAGGCTTGGGGGAGGTAGCAGTGAGCTAGACAGACAAGACCCAGCTCTCGTGGAATCCAGTGGGATATAGACATTCACTTCTATCCCTTACATTTACAGAACTCAGGGCAAAAATATAAATTCAAGCCAGCATTCTTTATGTCTAAATGACTAAAAGTCATAATTCAAACCAATGATAACAATTGACAAATTGTTAGATGAAATATTTTCTAACCTCCTACTTTGATAGACACTCCTTCATAACAACTAAGCAGGCTTGGTTCAAATTCAGAATTCCTTGATTCCTCAATTGTAGAAATCCAGCCCTTAGTTGATACCCCCCTTTTTCTTTCACCCGCCAGTTCTGGCCACATCACAAGTGGCCTTGAGCACACATGTGTGGATTCCCCAGATTGTGTGTCTAAGTCCTATTGACATTTCCTGCAAACACCTCTTGGCTGGCTGTCCCTCAGGCCTTGAAATATACACGCTGACAGCACAGTCTACCCTTGGAAGATGGACCTAGAAATGAGCTCCATACAGGTCCTAGAAGCTAGCTTGGGATAATATGCACAGGGAATTCTGGAGTATCAGTTTCCCCTACGATGGTCTATAACTTGGGAGAAGGTAGTGCAGGCTCCAGGAAGGCATGTCCTTTTACTCTGGTGGATCCCTGGATGTGTGGAATGGGTCGGAGTGTAATCCTCAAAACAAAGGGCCCGGGGTAAGGGCCCCTCCTGCCAGGTTTAAGGCAGCACTGCTGACAATACACAGAAAAACCAATAAATAAATAAACATGAAAAGTACTATGTAAAGATTGAATACAGGATGACAGAAAAACAAGAGACTAGGTGGCGTTTTTAATAAAATAGCCAAAAACAGTCTGAGGCAGGGGCAGATCACTTCAGCCAATATTAGAATTTTTAAAAAGAAAGCTGGACATTCGAATCAGAGGGAAGAATATTCTAAACAGAAGGCTAGTCGTTCACACAAAGTCCCTGGGCAGAAATTAGCTTGATGTGTTTCAGGAACTGAAAAGAGGTCCGAGTACAGCAGGGAGGGAGAAGAGTGGCAGATGAGTTCAATAAGGTAGGCACACACCAGATCATGTGGAGTTTTGTACATGAAAGTAAGGAGTTTGGGTTTTGTTCTCAGTGGGTTAGGATATTATAAGAGGGTTTTAAGCAGATGGCTGGGCACGGTGGCTTTCGCCTGTAATCTCAGCTCTTTGGGAGGCTGAGGCAGGTGGATCACCTGAAGTCAGGCGTTCAAGACCAGCTTGGCCAACATGATGAAACCCCATCTCTACTAAAAATACAAAAATTAGCCAGGTGTGGTGGCACATGCCTGTAGTCCCAGCTACTGAGGAGGCTGAGGTTGGAGAATCGCTTGAACCCAGGAGGCGGAAGTTGCAGTGAGCCGAGATCACACTACTGCACTCCAGCTTGGATGACAGAGTGAGACTCTGTCTCAAAAAAAAGAAGATTTTAAGCTAGAGAGAGCTAACATAATTGAACTTAACATATCTTGGAGCTGACTCTGGCTGCTGGGCAATATGGGGTAAAGCAAGAATGAAGGGAGAAACCAGTTAGGAGGCCACGGCAGTAGCCCAGGTATAACATGATAATGGATAGGGAGGTAGTAACAATGACAGCAAGAAAATAGACACATTTTGGATATGTTTTGAAAGTAGAGTTAATATGACTTGAGAATGAATGGGGTAGGGGAAGGGGGAGAGGCTTAGATAAAAGAAAGAAATCAAGGAAACTCTTGGCCATCTGGCTGAAGAGACTGGATGGATAGTGGTGCTATTTACTGAGATAAAAAAAACTGAGGGCAGAAATCCAGAGTACTGATTAGAAATATGGTCATGCGTCACTTAACGATGGGGATACTTTCTGAGAAATGCATTGTTAAGCTCTATTTTTCCTTGTGCCAACATCATAGAGTGTACTTACACAAACCTAGATGGTACAGCCTACCTCAAACCTAGGCTACAAACCTGTACAGCATGTTACTGGACTGAATACTGTAGGCAATTGTAACACAATGGTATTTGTGTATCTAAACATGTCTAAACATAGAAAAAGTTCAGTAAAAATATGGCACCTTTTCTATGTTTAGATAATCTTATGGGACCACCATCGTATATGCGATCAATTGTTGATAGAAATGTTATGCAGCGCATGACTGTATAAGCAGATTTCCACCCTGCTTAAGATATAGAAAGGGGCAGAGAGCATCACTCCTATCCTAACACTAAGAGAAATGCATTAAATCTACAAAATAATAACTTTCATAAGTGTGTCAGCAAGCTGAGAACACAAAACAACCAAGTTAACCAAATGCTAAAGAGGGGCAGGTCCCTCCAAGGAAAGGCAGTATCCATTAACTGCCTCACGTCCGGCCAAGCAGAGGAGATAGAGGGGACCACCATGCAAACAGATGAGAAAACAAACCAGCTAAACCTTTAATGAATTTTTAAAGGCCATATGTGGGCTAGTGTAGCATTTTGGAATAGCTCAGCTCCAAAACACAAGGGAATTTTGCACTCACTCCCAAGCGCTTCTCCATGGGCCTCTACTAAGAGATCATAAGAAAGATTAGAGGCTGGGCGGGAGACCACAGAGAGCCCCCTACAGGTGAGGAGAGCCCCCTACAGATAGGCAGCTTCAGGGGGGACCCACACCTAAGTCCACACATCGACAAACACACATGCACCCACATCTCAATAAGTCACCATCAACTGCTGACACCAAAGGAGTAAGAGAAAAACCTTGAATGTAGCCAGAGAAAAAAGAAATTATAATTAGAGGAACAAAGGTAAAAATTGTAGCAGACTTCTCATCAGAAATGATGCAAGCTAGAAGACAGTGCAGAGCCATCCTTAAAGAACTAAAAGAAAAAACTGTGAATGCAGAATTTTATATCCAGTGATAATGTTATTTTTTTAGAAAAGGAAATATAAGCAAGGAAGATGTTTTTGTATGAAAAGACATACTGTCAGGAATTTATTTTAAAATACTCCAAAAAAATTAGAAAAGTTTTTTTAAAAATTTGTAAAATATTGGTAATTGTTGAAGCCAGATGATGAATACATGATGGGGATTCATTATAGTCTTTCCTCTACTTTTGTGTACAAAATCCTTCTATAATTTAAAAAAAAAAAAAATCTGGCTAGGTGCAGTGGCTCACACCTGTAATCCCAGCACTTTGGGAGGCCAAAGCAGGCAGATCACTTGAGCCCAGGAGTTAGAGAGACCAGCCTGGGCAAGATAGCAAGACCCCATCTCTACAAAAAAGAAAAAAGGAATAAAAAAATTTCTAAGAGAAAAGGTGGGGAAAACTGATGCATTATACAAAATTTAGGCCAGGCACGGTGCATTACACCTGTAATCCCAGCACTTTGAGAGGCCAAGGCAGGATGATCGCTTGAGGCCAGAAGTTTGAGACCAGAATGGTTAACATGGTGAGTCCTCATCTTCACAAAAAAGTAAAAAAATAGACAGACGTGGTGGCAGATGTCTGTAGTCTCATTTAGGAAGCTGAGGCGGGGAGACTGCTTGAGCCAAGAGTTCAAGGTTGTAGTGGGCTATGATCATGGCACTGCACTCCAGCCTGGGTGACAGAGAGAGACCCTGTCTCAAAAAAAAAAAAAAAAAGAAAGGAAGGAAGAAGGAAGGAAGGAAGGGAAGGGAAGGGAAGGAAGGAAAGAAAGAAAAAAGAAAATTTGAAAGCCAGAGAAAATATTTTTGACAAGCTGGGACAATTCTTTATATTATCTTATTCTTTCTAAGATACAAATGTATCCATTTGTTTTTACAAAACTAAGAATATAAAGTGTCATACAGTCATCTAAAATTTTCACTTAGTAATAGGGCATGTTTCTTTTCCCCATATCCTTAGGAGTCCCCTAGAACATCATTTTCCATGGCTAAATTGTGGCCCATCTTAGGCTGAACTATAGTTTATTTAAATTATGCAATTCCAGAAGTTTTCAACTAATCATTAATTAATATTAATGGGTTAATCATCAATTTATTGGTTTTAAGAATTTCTAGCCAGTGGGTCACACCTATAATCCCAGCACTTTGGGAGGCCAAGGCAGGAGGATTGCTTCAGCCCAGAAGTTCCAGACCAGCCTGGGCAACAATGTGAGACCCCATCTCAAACACAACAAAAAAATGTTTTTTGTTAATTAGCCAGGTACAGTGGCACATGTCTGTAGTCTCAGCTACTCAGGAGGATGAAGTGGGAAGATGGCTTGAGCTTGAGAGTGAAGCTATATTAAGCTGTGATTGTGCCACTGCACCACTGCACTCCAGCCTGGGTGACAGAGCAAGACCGTCTCAAAAAAAAAAAAAAAAAAAAAGAATTTCTGGAATTGTATCAGTTAATCAATCAATATGTACAATACATTGCTGATTGCTGCAATGAAAATAAAGAAACATCAGTTTATTATTTACTTGCTATATTTGCTATGTTTAAGAGAGCAAATCTTTCATGTTATAAGAAATTGATTTCTTTACAGCATGGAGATAAATTTTCAGGGAAAATAAAATAAAATAGGAGATAGTAACATACCCAGAAAGGTTTCTAATTCCTCTGGAGACAGGATCCCACAGAATAATTTCTTTTTTTTTTTTTTGAAGTTAATTCTGAGAATACAGATCATACACTATACATACATGATTAATGTAAACATAAAAGGTAAATAAAGTCTCATAAAAAGTTTTAAATTGTTTTACATTTTTTTACTTCTCTAGGTCTCTGGTAAAGTCCGATAGTAAATAATTGACAGCAATCTACTCTCAATGTGCACACAGAGCATTCAACTATAAACTCTTTAAAAGTTGCATTTATTGCTCCGTAAAAATGGGACAAAAGGAAGAGAAAAATTTCACCAGTATTAGCACCTACATGCACATCCGGAGTCAGCTTAAACATTCATGGGTCTGAAGGATCTTTTCCCAGTTCAGGAACACATCCATTATTTCATAAACTCCAGGAGGCAAATGATCTAAAATAAATCTTTTTGCAATCTATAAATATAATTTTAAGTATTGACAAGCTCCAGAGACTTTGGTTGAATTTGCCTCAAAGATAAATGTATTATTCTTTTCCTGTGAAAAATCAATCAGAAATCTTGGGAGATTTAAATTTTGATTTCTTAATTACCCACTGACTCCGATATTAAATATTTGGCATCTAAATTGCTGGAAAGCAGGCCGGGCAGGATGGCTCATGCCTGTAATCCCAGCACTATGGGAGGCCAAGGCAGGTGGATCACCTGAGGTCAGGAGTTTGAGACCAGCCTGGCCAACATGGTGAAACCCCCTCTCTACTAAAAATACAAGAAATTAGCCAGGCATGGTGGCAGGCACTTGTAATCCCAGCTACTTGGGAGGCTGAGGCACAAAAATCGTTTGAACCCAGGAAGCGGAGGTTGCAGTGAGCCGAGATGGTGCCACTACACTCCAGCCCAGGTGACAGAGTAAGACGCTGTGTCAAAAAAAAAAAGAAAAAGAAATTCAGAAATTGCTGGAAAGCTGAAGTGAGCTCAAAAACATTTCCTTTAATTCAAGCAACAAAGAAAGATTTACTTTCCTGGAGATCTGGGCTGTAACAGTGTGTATTCCAGTTTACATTGTCATTGTTGGATAGAAGTGCAATGAAGCAATCTTTAGCAAATCCTGCCACAAACAACACATCAGGAACATTCTAACTGTTTATCCCATAAACCCTTAGAGACACTGGAGTTGTTCAAGAAGTTTAAAAAAAAAAAAAACTTCAAAAAATGTTTATTTTCAGTATATGGAAGCTACAAATAACAATCACATTCCTTTTGCTCATTCTTGCCCAAAGTTCTCCCAATTTTCACCCTGTAATTTAACCTTGCTTTCCATCCTGAAAGCTTAAAAGTTGACTTTTAAACACCTTAATGTAAAATTAAGTTGTTTATTTAGTTATAGCTATATGCAGTTCTATAGAGCTCCAAGCATATCCTTGGAAAACAATTTAAAGTTAAAAGTAAAGAGATCATTGATACAGTAACAAAAACTGCCATTCTATTTAGTAAAATAAAAATAAAAGCAGTGCAATGGCATAAATGACAGTGATGAATTCTGTTGTTGTCTTTGACAAGGGTATTAAGGATAGCCACCTTTGATTGGAGATTATTCTTCTTTTCTTTCCCTTCCTATCCTGTAACTAAGTATTTATGTCAAGGCTGGTGGTTTTATAAGACACTAGATAGATGGACTGACTCTGTGGCCATGTCTTTGCATAGCACCTATTAAAGCTATTTGTAATTTTAGGCTTACTAAATATTTATAGATGATGACTGAAGAAGGTGATACATGTTTGACCATTGTCCCCCATAATGCACATTTGATCATTATCTGTTTTAGTTTCGAAAACAGAAATTCTGATTTAGGTCAGGCGCAGTGGCTCACACCTGTAATCCCAACACTTTGGGAGGCCGTGGCAGGTGGTTCTCTTGAGTCCAGGAGTTTGAGACCAGCATGGGCATAATGGTGAAACCCCGTCTCTACAAAAAATATAGGTGCCCATGGCTCCACCTACTGGGGATTGTGGCAGGGGCGGGGGTGCTGAGGTGGGGGGGGTCACTTGAGTCTGGAAGGTGGAGGTTGCAGTGAGCCAAGACTGCACCACTGCACTCCAGCCTGGGTGACAGAGGGAGACCCTGTCTCAAAAAAAAAAAAGAAAAGAAAAAAGAAAGGGAGATGAAAGAAAGGAAAAAAGAAGAAGAAGAAGGAGAAGGAGGAGGGAAAGGAGAGGAGAGGAGGAAATTCTGATTTATGTTCATGGTGAAATTTTTTTACTTCTAAACTAACATCTTGTTTGGAACGTAAAAGGGTGGTTATGGCCAGGCGCGGTGGCTCACGCCTGTACTCCCAGCACTTTGGGGGGCTGAAGCGGGCAGATTACCTGAGGTCAGGAGTTCAAGACCAGCCTGGCCAACACAGTGAAACCCCATCTCTACTAAAAATACAAAATTAGCCGGGCATGGTGGCACGTGCCTGTAGTCCCAGCTACTCAGGAGACTGAGGCAGGAGAATCACTTGAACCCAGGAGGTGGAGGTTGCAGTGAGCCAAGATTGCGCCACTGGAGGGAGGGAGGTGGGGAGGGAGGAAGGGAAGAAGGAAGGAGGGAAGGAAGGAAGGAAGGAAGGAGGGAGGGAGGGAGGGAGAGAGGGAAGGAAGGAAGGAAAGAAGGAAGGAAGGAAGGAAGGAAGGAAGGAAGGAAGGAAGGAAGGAAGGAAGGAAGGAAGGAAGGGCAGCAGAGTGAATCTTTGTCACACACACACAAAAATCATCATTATACTGATTTTTTCAGGAATAGTACTAAAGTTTGGACAACCTTAACAGAGCTGAACATCTTTGCATTTTAGAACCATGTGATTCTCTAGAGGGTAAAGGGATACAATATGGTTGATTGGCAAAATAATTCAATCTCGGCTTCTCTCTTATTGACAGACAATATAACCAACTTTAACCCTCAAGGAACTCAATCCCAATCCCACAGAATTTGAAGCCCTGCTCAATGGTTAAACAGCATCTGCATTTTCTCAGAATGCTTGCTGAAAGAAGCTCAAATCCTGTTATACTGGTCAATATCTCCTTCACACTTCCTTTGCAAACTTAATCATCTTTACCTTCTCTGCTGGTAACCCAGTGTTCCTCTGTGTGCCCCTAGGGCCAGTTACTTTTGTGTTCTCCAGTCCACAAAACTTATCCAGGCATGGAGTAGTCTTTGAAATCAAAGGCACGCCATGCTCAGACCTGCTGTAAACACTGCATGAGTTTCTGATCCTAACTTTTGATCTGCCATTTGTTCTTCAGTCCCTTCTCTCCTGGGATCCTGGCCCAGATGGCACATTTTGTTGGTGGTATGCCCTGCTCCTGTCACGGCACAACAAAAGTTTTAATTTCTAAATATGGGAGCAATGTTTCAGAACTGATGGTATTTCTCTAAGTAAGGTAATACATTTCTCAACATATTTCCAAGATATGGATATCTGGTACTATCACTTTGACCATTCTTCAAGATTATGTATATTGATTAAACTATAAAAATTTTAGCAATTGACTGGGTGCGGTGGCTCACACCTGTAATCCCAGCACTTTGGGAGGCCGAGACGGGTGGATCACGAGGTCAGGAGTTCAAGACCAACCTGGCCAACATGGTGAAACCCAGTCTCTACTAAAAATACAAAAATTAGCTGGGCATGGTGGCGCATGCCTGTAATCCAAGCTACTCAGGAGGCTGAGGCAGGAGAATTGCTTGAACCGGGACCCAGGAGGCGGAGGTAGCGGTGAGTGAGATCATGCCACTGTACTCCAGCCTGGGCTACAGAGTGAGACTCTGTCTCAAAAAAAAAAAAAAAATTTAGCAATGATTCATTCATGTTTTAAATACTCCATGCGACAGGGCGTGGTGGTTCATGCCTGTAATCCCAGCACTTTGGGAGGCTGAGGTGGGCGGATCACGAGGTCAGGAGTTCGAGACTAGCCTGGACAACTTGGTGAAACCCAGTCTCTACTAAAAATACAAAAATTAGCCAGGCATGGAGGCGCACGCCTGTAGTCCTAGCTACTCAGGAGGCTGAGGCAGAAGAATCGCTTGAACCCGGGAGGCAGACGTTGCAGTGAGCCAAGATCGTGCCACTGCACTCCAGCCTGGGTGACAGAGTAAGACTCAGTCTCAAAGAAAAAAAAAAAAAGACGCCATTCACTTACAAAAACACAACACTCATTATCTGTAGAATATTTTATATAGTTTAGGCAAGATACTTTTACATGTACCACAAAGGGAATACAAAAAAGTTAACAAATGGGATATATTTGCATTAGTATCTTACAGAAGTGAGGAGGTGAAACCTTTGTTCTTAGGAAGTTACTTGGCAAAGAACCCAAATAGATTAGAAATTTGAATAATGAGACTCAAATAGCAGACCAGAAGCCAATTTTCATTTAGGTGCCCCCATGCAATCTCCTTACATGGACTCTATGCTGTACCAGAGAGATGGAGAAAGAGAGATGAGGATCTAAACAAGTCACATGTGAAATTTATTGAGGAGGATGCCTGATTTAAAAAAAAAAAAAAAGTAATTTAGCAGCCTAGTAGAAAAATGCTGTGAACCTACGTGATAAACAACACAATATATAACATTTCCAATTAAAATTCTAAAACAAAAAATGCATATAATCTGCTATTGTAAGAGGCTGTGAAGGCACCAGAAGGAATACAAACATGAGTCTCTTTATTTAAAGAGATAAGACAATTCCTCTGTCTTACCTTATTCCTCTGCCTAGGAATTCAGTAACTTCCTCTACAAGGTTTGAGGCCCCCCTGATTAGGACCCCAGGGGTTCTTTTTTTTTGAGATAGAGTCTCTCTCTTGTCGCCTAGGCTGGAGTGCAGTGGTGCAATCTCGGCTCACTGTGACCTCTGCATCCCGGGTTAAAGCCATTCTTCTGCCTCAGCCTCCAGAGTAGCTGGGACTACAGGCGTGAGCCATCACGCCCAGCTAGTTTTTGGATTTTTAGTAGTGGCAGGGTTTCACCATGTTGGCCAGGCTGGTCTCAAACTCCTGATCTCAGGTGATCTGCCCGCCTTGGCCTCCCAAAGTGCTAGGATCACAGGCGTGAGCCACCGTGCCCAGCCGCTATTTTACTTTTTTTTTTTAGACGGAGTCTCGCTCTGTCACCAGGCTGGAGTGCAGTGACACGATCTCAGCTCACTGCAACCTGCAACTCCCTGGTTCAAGCGATTCTCCTGCCTCAGCCTCCTGAGTAGCTGGGATTACAGGCATACACCACCATACTCAGCTAATTTTTGTATTTTTAGTAAAGACGGCGTTTCACCATGTTGGCCAGGATGGTCTCAATCTCCTGACCTCGTGATCCACCCACCTTGGCCTCCCAAAGTACTGGGATCACAGGAGTGAGCCACTGCGCCCGGCTGATTTTACTTTTTTTAAATTTTTGCACATGCTGTTCCATGGCTTGTCCACCCAGTTGTGTATTTCTCATCCTTCAAAACCTGACTCAATGATCTCTTCTTCTGTAAGAGAATTTTCAGGAGTTATCTTCCATTGGCACTGCAAATGAGACTTCAGCAAGCCATGCACTCTTATGCCAACAATGATTCTCCATTTGAAATGCAGTTTCTGGCTTGTTTCCAAGTCCTGGTAGGTAGGGACTGAATGCCAGACATGAGGCATCAAGTAACCTGAGCTGCTTATCATGAACTGGGTTTTGATCATAAAAGGTGGTCATTACCTTGATATTTTCAGGAATAATACTAAAGTATTAAAAGATGCTAGCCTACGGGTTGCAGTATAATGTATTAAAGTATAAAGTATCTGATCCACCAACTCACAATATTGTGCACTGTAAGTTATGAACAGCATAATAGAGAGGCGCCAGAGCATGCTGGGAAGGCACAAGCAGGAAGCTCGAATTTTCACAGTGCCTGCTCCAGTGTTTTGCTCTCTCTCCCTCAATCTACGTGTGCTGTCCTAGGGAGCTCCCTGTGGCCAGCTAAGGGAGGAGGAAAATGCCTGGGTTTGGTAACAGATGGATCTGCATGGTATGTCTTCCAGGCCATCCCTGAAAGATAGTGGTTAATGTAAATCCTCCCCCAGGCAGAACTTTGGGAGGTACATCTGGTTGTCCACCTCATGAGAAAGGCAAAATGGTTGATCTACACTAACTCATGGGCAGAGACTAACAGTGTTGGCTGGATGGTCATGGACTTGATGAGAACAAAATTGGAAAATTGATGACAAGAGTGAGTGGGGAAGAGATTTGTGGATGAATTCTTCGAATGGACCAGGTATAAAAATATTCATTAGAAAGATGGCTTTTGGGGAGGCTCTCCACAATCAGGTGGGTAAAATGACCGATTCTGTCTCCTTAGCCTCTTTCCTCAGCCTCCTCAGTGTTTGCTCCATGGGCCATGTAAAAGGGGGCCATGGTAGCGGGGATGAAGGATGCACCTAGCTACCACACCTGCTGAGTGCCCAACCTGCCAACAGTAGAGGCCAACACTGAACCCCTGACATGACACAATTTCTCAGGGGCCCAGGTACCTGGAGGCAGATAAGTTACAGTGGACTTCTTCCATGATAGAAAGTGTGTCAATTTGTCCTCACATATTTGACTTATTTTCTGGGGGACAGACTTGTCTTCTCTGCCTGAAGTGCTTTCCTTAATTGGAGTTGCAGAAAGCTTTACTTTTGCCATTGGTGTCCTACACAAGTTCTCCATCCAGGGGAAAATTTTTTTTTTCTTTCTTGAGGCAGAGTCTCGTTCTGTTGCCAGGCTGGAGTGCAATGGTGCGATCTCGGCTCACTGCAACCTCCGCCCCCCGGATTCAAGCAATTCTCCTGCCTCAGCCTCCCTAGTAGCTGGGACTACAGGCGTGCGCCACCATGCCCAGCTGATTTTTGTATTTTTAGTAGAGACAGGGTTTCACCATGTTGGCCAGGATGGTCTTGATCTCTTGACCTTGTGATCTGCCCATCTCGGCCTCCCAAAGTGCTGGGATTACAGGCATGAGCCACCATGCCCAGCCTCAGGGGAAATATTTTAAGTCAAAAGAAGAATGTCAATGAGCTTGTATCCATGTCATTCATTGATCTTCTCCTAGCTTGATGTAAAGCTAGAATGGCCTCCTGAAATATCAGCTGCTGTACCAGTTGGGGGACTGCACACTGGAGATTAGGGTGCTATCCTACAGGGTGCAGTACATGTCTTAAGCCAGTTTCCACTATGTGGTCCTGTCTCCCCCAGAGCTAGAATGCATGGGTCCAGAAACCAGAGCAAGACGGTAGAAGTACTCCCTCTCACTATTATATCTAGTGAATTTTCTCATCTTGTTCCCACAATTCAAAGAAATGTTGTTTACTCTCAACGTGACTTTGAGCTCAGTGGGTTTAGAGGTCTTCATGCCCAAAGGAAGCATGCTTCTACCAGGAAACACAGTCACTATTCTGATGAATCCTGAGGCTGCCCTCTTGCCTTTTTGAAGTTCTCATGGCTATAAATTAACAGACAGAGGAAAAAGGTCATTCTACTGGCCAGGGTGATTGATCTGAATTACCGGGAGGAAACTAGATTGCTGCTGCATAATGGAAGCATGAAGGACTATGTTTGAAACACAGGAATTCACTAGGGCACCTCTTAGTAGATGTGCACAGTAACTCATGGTCAATGGAAAACTACAGCAACACAAAATGGAATCCAAGGACTCAGATCCCATAGGAATGAAGGTTTGGGTCACCTCACCAGGTAAAGCACTCTTAACTCAGCTGCTATAACAGAATACTATAAACTGGGTGTCTTATAAACAATGGACATTTATTTCTCTTAGTTTTGGAGGCTGGAAGTCTGAGATCAGGTGAGGACCCTCTTTCAGATAGACTTCCAACTTCTCATTGTATCGTCAGGTGGCAGAAAGCAGGGAGCTGAAGTAAGCTCTCTCGTTGCTCATAAAGGCACTAATCCCACTGAGGAAGGTCCACCCTCATGACTCATCTAATTTTAATAATTTCCCAAAGATCCCACTGAATACCATAGCATTTGGGGTAGAGTTTCAACATGTGAATTTGAGGGGGGACACAAACATTCAGTCCATAGCACCAGACAGGATGTGAGCACAGAACGAGGGAAACAGCTGCAGGACAAAGACAACTATCATTACCAGTTAAGCCCTGTGACGAGCTGTCAAGGTAGACAAGGTAGCAGCTATATTTTATATTAATAAGTTGTCCCTCACACCCGCATTACTTTATATGAAGGACACTGGTGATTGTTGACATTTTAGTTTTCAGCTGGGAGTATGACCAGATTGATGATATCAATGTCAGTGATGTGGAAACTGATGGGATTTTGTATGTTTCCTGTATTGGAACACAACCTTTTAGCTATGTAAAGGACAGAAGTGGATAGAGAGAGGCAAGAGGAATGGATCATGCTGGATATCTTCTGTTTTCTCCTCTAGACCCACTCTCCACCCTCCTCTACCCTCCTTAACGTCTGTTCTCTGCACCCCAAAGGCTGAACTCTAAAGAATATATCAATCAGCATCCTAGTCTCCTGACTTCTGCTCAGGTTCAGCCAATGAAGAACACCATTAAATAATGAGGAGATGAGAGGACAGTAGAGTGAGAATGGGGTGTTTATTCCTTCCACCCACCTCTCTCATTGCAGAGTCCCCCCAGTCCCTGCCTGTAACCCTCCTCCTAAGTTTAGCTCTGGCCGGGGACCCTCTCCAGCCAGCACTCTCTCTCTCTGGGTTCCAGTAACTGCTTCCCCCACTCCACCATTTTAACCATGCCTTGCTAGCCCCTAGATCCTACACTATCCCTTGTAAGTTCCCTACACCCTGTCCTGTGAATAATCCCCTTTATTACATTCTCTTTAACTTATCCTATGACTGTGCCATCTGTTTGCTGCTGGGATACTGATTGACAGTATCCTTCACCCTGACTAAAACATGAGTTCCTTGAGGGCAGAGTCCAGGTCTTATTTATAAATCATTGGATTCTCCAGAGCTTAATGAATGCCTGGTATGTAATGAGTGCTCATTAAACATTCAAGTGAATAAATTAGTAAGTGATAAAATACAAATATCTGTGAGACAGGACAAACTATAAGTAGCATAAGAACAGGTCACCACACACAAGGAAAAACAAGCAGGGCTGAAATCCAGTCTGCACAGAGCTGGCACAGAGCTACCTTAACCCAGACCCAGAGCAAGGGGTACTTTTTTGTAATTGGTCCAATCAGCAGGGTTCCTTTTTGTAATATGCACAAAGAAATGGTATATTCTAGCAGACGGCCTTGCATAACAAAAAGATACGACCTAAGTACTTTAGGCAGCCAAATTTAAAAGAGAAAGTCCATATTAGCTTGGAGATGTTAAAGAAAGACTTCAGCTAGTAGAGGTCTTCTGATTACATTTATCATGAGATAAATGCATTGCTATTCAGTTGTTTACTTACATCATCTTTACCGTTTTCTAATTTTCTGTAAGGATGTAGCAGGGTATTTTTAGCCAAGCCTACATAACCTCAGACAGATCACAATAGGATTATTTTCAACCCTGGTCCAATTCATTGAGGACTAACTTAGTCTACACAAGCAGTAATGGGAGATGCTTTCAAATTCTTAATACATGACTCAGCTGTGTAAATAAGTGGTGGCAAATGAAGCCGACCAAATTTTTCAGGTGTTCTGATTTGGTCACCTGAAGTGTACAAGGACTCATACAAAGCTTGAGCCCCTTCTATTTAAAAAAAAAAAAAAAAAAAGTCCAAGACCAGTAAATAATTGGTTTAGGTTGCTAAACCGAGATCTAAATACTCTGAGATAAACAATTAAATACATAAATAGCAATGCCATGTATGCTTTAATCCCATCTTAAACCTTAAAAAACAGTGCAGAAAAATAATGCCAAAAGCTTAAGTAAAAATTGCTGTCAATAAGACAAATCAAGGATTAACTCCACTAAAATACTTTCCTTTATTTGGGAAATCCAGTTTCATTTCAATTACTTATAGGAAATGCTGAATCTGATTTTTTTTCAACGGTAATTTAAAACAAAATCTTTGTGATAGACTAAAATGCTCTGGTATTAGCATTTGTGAGACTCTCGGATACTTAGTAAAAATTACAGGGTTTGAGGTTTAGTGAAAGGAGAATTAGTGAGCCTTCACATTCATAAAGAAGAGTTTATTTTAAGATTTCCATAGCAAAAGTGGATTACTCAACAGAGAACTCACACACTTTAATGATTATATCTGACCAGGCCTTTCAGCAACAAATAAGGCAGCTTTTCTTACTGTGCTTGGCTGGGTTAATTTAAACCACACCTGTTAAGAAGAGTGCCTAGAGAATTTCTGCAAGTTTTGACCCGCATCTCCTCATTTAGAGCTAATTAGAGTGTTTCTATATCATATTTATGTCTGGGGTTTCAGAACCCTCTAATGGGGAGCAAAGCACATTTGCCATCTTATGGGTCACTTCCTGGAGAAAATGTCTCCTATTACCTTCTCTCTGATACTCAACCTTTTTTTTTTCCCCTTGCATAATGGAAAGAACATTGTTTTGAGTCAGGCTGTTTTGGATTCAGATTCCAATATTTCCATTTTTTTAAGCGGTGCAAACTCTAAGATCCTGTTTCCCCATTTATAAAATGGGCTAATAATAACTTTTATGGGACTGTTATCAGGTATATCAAAAATGCATATAAAGTGTCTATTTTAGTACCAGGCATTTAGTAAGTAGTAGTAACAATAAAAATAGTAGTCATCAATATCCTTGCCATTATTATTATAATTACTCCTATCCGGACTTCTAAGATACCAATTTGATTTCAAGAACCTGCAGTGGTTAGGAAGTTAAATTATTCAAAGTTATTCAGGAAGGCAGGGTGAATCACTAGTGAGTCAGTAGTATTTTATTCAATGATATGTAGACTAGTGGTGGTAAGAGAGGCTTTCTGAAGCCATTTTACTATATAAAACATATGTATAATTAAACAGGATTCTTTCCCAACTGCAGTCAGAGAACTGCTACAGATCAGAATTTAAATGAGATCTGTGAAACCTAAATCACCCTCAGAGCACTGCAGAAATGAGGCTTTCATTTGTTAATGTTGATCCAAGTCTTAACATACTCTATGAGCAATGGACAGCTTTCAATATTGCCTAAAAAATAAAATCTCCAGAAAACGATTTTTGCCACTTTGGTTGCTGTCGTTGTTGCCATTATTCATTTAAATATCAATTATATCTTTTCTGTCACATAAACAAAATGTCCAAATCACTTGAAACAGCTATATCCACACACATCTTGGGTAAACATTGCGATAACAGAGATGGTTTAAGGGGCCTATCCTATAAAACCGTAAATCCCAACATTCCGGCCATATTATAATATCCGTGTTGGAATGAAGTCACATGAAGAATTAGAAAAGCTTTCACACGGTGATTAATACATTGCATTTTCTAACATTTCCTACCTTTCTTCTTCCCATGACTTTCTGAAACTGTTATCTAACAGCAAATAATTTGCCCCATTCTTTCAAGATGTCAGATGCCATGTTTTTTTATTTGAATGATTTGATCTAAGAAAAGTGGCTTGGAAAAGCATTAGTAATGTCAGGTTTTATAACAAACCATGTGGGTGGAAGGTTTTGTTGGGTTGGATTTTTTTTTTTTTTTTTTTTTTGGCTGACAGCAAACAAGTCTATCTGAAAACATACTAAGCTCCAGCAGGTGCCCAGAGCTAATTTGGTTTGGAACTATTTTTAAAAACCACCAGCTAAGTTTTATAACAAGTCATACCAAATGGCTATATTGTTTTTTGTTTTCCTGCAATCCAGGGGCCAGTTTTTCAAACATGACTCTAAACCTGAGGCCGCAAATTATCCCTGTACTAAGCAGATCTAAAATGCCCAGATTTTAGATCCTTAAGCCTTCTCATCGATCCCTAGAAACAAAACATTTAGAGCTTTGCACTTAAGTTTCTACCGAACACATTCCTTCATGAGTTCTCTGCATTTCCTATCAGTAGTTTTCATTTAAATCTAGTGAGTTTGAGCTCTTGCCGGCAAAGATGATGTGAAATGCTTCCCAGCAGCCAGATGCAGCTGGATTTGTGGATTCAGCTGCCTGCTGATGGCATGTGTTTTGGCTTCAGGCTATCACGATGGATGTTTACTGTCCCTATGGAATCTCATGGCAGTCCTGTCAATTGGCATTCTTCTCCTAACGCTTCTGGATTAAACATCCACTTAGGTGTGGTGTCTGCAAAACCTTCAGCTTTGAATCTCTCTGAGACATCCATTTAGCCTGGACTTTCCTTTCTCAAATACAGAAGTGTTGTTTGGATTAAGATATAAGTATTGAATTTTGGAGTCTGCTTTTTTGTTTTATCTCTACATACAGGTAGAGAAATCACTAATGTACTGCCTAGAGTCAAAGTATATATTTGTTTTAGGCCGGATGCGGTGGCTCACACCTGTAATTCCAGCACTTTGGCAGGCCACAGTAGATGGATCGTTTGAGCTCAGGAGTTCGAGATCAGCCTGGGCTACACAGCGAAACCCCATCACTACAAAAATACAAAAAAAAAAAAAAGAATTAGCCGTGTGTTGGTGGCCTGTAGTCCTAGCTGCTTGGGAGGCAGAGGCTGCAGTGAGCTGAGATCACACGACTGCACTCTAGCCTGGGTGACAGAGTAAGACCGCCATCTCAAAAAAAAAGAATATATATATGTATATAAATTATATACACAAATATATATGATCTATTCTTCTATTGAGACAGCAGATGTCATACCAAGAACAAGAGTTTTGGAATCAGCCTGACCTGGATTTGAATTCCAGCCAGGTCAGTTGGCAGCGTGTAATCTTGGGTAAGTTACTTAACCTCTCTGAGAAAAAGGAGGATGATAATACCCACTTCACAGGATTCTTGTGAAAAGTGAATGTGATTATATATGAAACATGAAGTCAGGTTCATAACAAACCTCAGTAAATTCTAGTTTCTTTCTGATTGCCTTTAACAACGAATCACCCCAAATCTACTTTGTGTTCTTTGTACCATAGGGAGCTCGTCAGTTGATGACACACCAAATACATCCTTCCATCCGACTCTCATAGCAGCCCTGTAACTTCATAGTGGCAGAGATTCTTAACCCCCTTTTTCAAATGAGGAAACTGAGGTGCAAACAGGTGAAGCAACTTTTCCAAAGCCAAACAAAAAATAAGTAGAGAGCCCAGAGTAGAGCCTGGATGATTGAATCCTAAGTCTAGTTCTTTCTCTCCAATTTTATCATTTGCCATTTGACTTTGTTCAATGCCACGCTGAATTATTTAAGTGAAAACCTTCTCTAGGTAGTCTCTGTTCTTGGCAGCCTTAGTAAACAAGATTCTGAGCATACAATGGGGGGAATCATAAGACATCAGAGCCACGTCCACTCTGGCCCAGTGTCTGGTCCTCACAGTGCAGCCAAGAATCACACTGTGGGTGGACACGGTTGCCTTCCGTGCTATTAACTTCAAAAGGCCAGGGTATTAGGGCCAGAGAGCGCCATGAAGGGGAAGTGGTGGCCTAAAGCCAAGGTCAAGAAGTGATGAGTTCAATTTTGACATTTTGAGGTTGAAGAAACAATAGGATGGCTCACTTGTTCTCTTGCCCACTCCGCCCTCATTCAAAGGGTTTGCTCTGGAACATGCAGCCCTCTCAGCTGCCCTGGGAGGCACAGAGTGGATGTACTTTCAGGCTTGTACCCCAGACTCCTGAAACTTAATTCCCATCTGTGTGGTCTCAAAAAAGCTGCTTTGTGCTGTTGTAAATGCTTGTGGGGTTTTTTTCTTTAACTCATCCTTGGAGTTTTCTTGTTTCACTTGATTCTCACAATCATACTGAGCTGTAGACAAAACTGGGGTTTTTATAAGGAGTCTGAGGTTCAGACATGCTAACTGCTAGGAGGTAACAACAGAAATGGGGACCCAGGCCATCTACTTCCTCATCCTGAATTCTTTGTCCCACCTGGCGGCCTCCTGTGGTAGCCATGGGAACTCAGTCACTCTCCTTGTGGCCTCCTGCTATGAGGCATAAAGTGAATTTGGTAAACATTCACTGCATGGATGGAACAACAAAGGCATAATGAGGAGCTGCATGTTCCAGTTTTCTACTTGTTCTGCCTCTCCTTTATTGTGAATGAAACTCCCAGGAAGTTCAGCTGAAATAATCAACTCATTTTTGTCCTGTTGTGCCAGTTTTCACGTTGCCACAAACCAAAGCAGTAACTGATCCAGGTCAAAGCATCCAGAATACTCCTGAGAAAGATTCTAGATGGGAGAAGGCCTCATGAAACAGTCTGAAAGAACAAAGAGAAAGCCACAAAATTAATGTAGCCCATCTGTGCTTGGTAGGCACTCCCAGTTTCCAGTATCTCTGCTGCTGACCTATGAGAATTTGTAAATGTGATTTTAAAGCATGACTGTAATGAAATCATTTGCTCAGTTCAGTTAGAAGTCAGATTCATCATGCCTAAAAAGTTGAAACATGAAAGCATTAAAGAAAGCAAAATTATGGGAGGCCTGAGGAAGCAAAAGAGAGAGAAAAATGGAGAACCAGAGGGGAAATTGACTCCAGGAATACTCCAATGATGACAAACAAAAATACCACATGTTTTAGTTATTAATAATATGTCTGTCCAAACTCAGTCAACAGAAACCCCTCAGCTCAAATACAAATCTCCTTCCTTAAGATTCCTTTGACTTGTTCACATTATTATTGTTTAAAACAGATTTAAATCAAGTAGGCCAGGCTCTTCTTGGTCAAAACATTCTTAATGACTTAGAAGATCAAGTAATAGGCTGATTCTCCACAACTGCATTGCTGGTCACTCAAGCACTTGTTTATAATACTTCTTATTTCAATGTGGCAAGATAGCCTTTCAAAACCAGACTTTCCTGTTATCTGATCACATTTCTGCTCCAGATTTTGATCTAAATTCAGGAACACCAAGGAGCAAAACCTTTGATGGAACGTTAAAGACATCTCCAAATGTTGGGGGAGAAGTATATGGAAGAATTAGAGCCTTGGTTTGAGTCCTTGAAAATGTCCCTTGTCTTCCTAGTCTTAACTGAAGGAGATATTAATCTTCGTATTCATCCCCATGAAGGGGTGAATATGGTGGGTCAGGCCATTTGCCACTGTTCTCTTAAACCTCAAATCAACATATTATGCATCCGTGGAAATTAAAAAGTCTCTCATGCCCAAGACCTACAAGACGCAATAGAGAGGGCTAAAGCAAACAGGTGAAGGACTAGAATATTAGGAACACCAAGAAAAAACCAATATATGTGCTTTTTGTGTTTTTGTTGTTGTTGGCAAAGGGGAGGGGCACCAGTGGTCAGGAATCTGAGCTTATGAGAGAGCTCAGAATATTGCTTCTCAACCACTATTACCACCTCCAGAGGACGTTTTGGACATTTGTGGGAGTTATTTTATTGTCTGGATGATTAGAGTATGCTAAAGACATCTAGTGGGTTCAAACCAGAGGTATCAGATGTCCTGAAATGAGCAGATTGGTGCCACACTCCAAAGAATTATCCACATCCCATACAATTTGTCAAATGTCCTGCCCAGCATCCATGTAGATAAAAAAACTATAGTTATCTAAATTTTATAGACATCTTAGATTTAAACTCAAATAATTTTTGCACTACTTTAATGTATACCAAATTCGGTGGGATTGTGAATATGGGGTAATTGAAGGAACATTTTGCACACTTTGTTTCAAATTTTACCAAAAGTTGTTCATTGGTTTCAAAAATCACATTACCAACACAATACCACTGGCTGATTCTGAGACATCAGCAGGCCACCTCTGCACATGTAGCTGTCCCCGCACCATGATTTCTCACATAGGGGCACACACCTGACTCCCAATGTATCCTCTTGTACAGAAGTGCCAAAGAATTTACATACTGAAATACACATTATTTTTATTATACATTATCAACCTTTTGTTTCTCCTTTATATTACAGTTGAAGTTATTTGTAGATAGATTATACCACCTATAAAATACATTCCAGAATAGTAAAGGAATGTTGCAGATTCTTTTTATAAAAATAGATTTTTGATTTTCTAACTTAATCATTCCTTCCACATTTATTTCTTGGCATGATGGAGTTGGGAAATTATCAGTGGATGCTAACAAGTACAGGAAAATTTGATGACAAATAGGATGTTTACATAATTGTAAAGCTTCTCCTCACAAATTTTTTACTATTTGCAAAGAGAAAAACAGTAACTTTACAGTGGAGAAGGCTGGCAAACACCAACTCAATCAAATGATCAAGATTTAGAAGAACATTGTATATATTACATGTAAGTATATTAATGTATGTGGAGAGAGTGAGAAAAGCAAAATAAATATGGAATTAAAGATTGAAAGACCTGACATAGCGATTTTTAAATCATCATCTGACTATTATATGTGTAAGTCTTTTGGGAGTCCATGCTGTATAAATAACTTTTTTTTCTTATTGTTATTCTCTAAACCATGCAGTGTGACAACTACTTACATAGCATTTACATTGTATTAGATATTATAAGCAATCTAGAGACAATTTAAAGTATACAGGAGAATGTGAATAGATTATATGCAAATACTACACCATTTTTAGATCAAGGGACTTGAGCATTCGCAGGTTTTGGTATCCTCGGGGGCCCTGGAACTAATCTCCCTTAGACATTCAGGGACGACTACACAGTAATATATGTTCACATCCACATTTGCTTTAAAAAACTAAGATTCTGATTCAATTTGTGCTGTTCTCTTTCTTCTTTCAATATATCACCACTTCCCATTGTTACTATCTTAGATATTTCCAAGAGTCTGTCTACATATATGAAATGGAAACTTCACAGTAATTATTTATACAGCAAGAACTCCCAAAGACTTACACATATCGCAGTTTTTTCTGAATATTTTCAATCTGCAATTGGTTCTATCCACAGATGCAGAACCCAAAGATATGGAGGGCCAACTGTGTATATCTTTTTTCTGGTTTTCAAAACTGTTCTTTTATAAATACAGGGAGAAATATGAACATAAGAGAATCTGATAGAATTTTTATACCAAACAAACAAAACCAAAATCAAATACCTCACTCTAGTTCTATTCCAATCCAACATTATGGATCCTCCCAACATTCACTGATGACAGCTTCTGCCTGCATTTCTGCAGGGCAGCCCATAGTGTTTTCTTCCTAAGAAGCCATGCAATGCAGCATGCTCTGTCCCCATCATCATATTCTCCCGAGTACACAATGTTAAGTAAATTATTCACCTACTGAAGAATTTTTTAGAAAAACAGGCAAAGAATAGACTTCAAAAATTTCAAAATCTTTATGAGGACCCCCAAACTTGCCCAGATTCTACAAAGATGAGCACAAGGTGGGGTGTCCCCTTTCCAAGACCACAAAGACCCACTGCGCAGCCCACAGCTTCCCATCTCCCAGCTAGGAGCGTTGAATCCGAAGGCAGCCAAGCATGCAGGAAAGGGTTTTCTCCTTCACCCGCAGTTGTCTTTTTCCTGGCAAACAAGTCAGGTGCCAGAAACTTGACCCAGACTGGCAGGGACAGAGATTAGAGGAAGCAGAAGAGGGAGAGGCACTAATGGAGAAAATAGAAGCAGTAGAAAAAGTGAAAAAGAGTGTCAAAAGGGTCCCGATTTGAAGCAATTTCAGAAAAGTTACCTATTTTCAAAGCATTTAAAGCCTCTCAAAGTTCAGAAAAGGCATAAGCCTGCCTGGAGGTGTATTGCCTCTGCAGGGTCGGTTCCTCGCCCAAGTGTAGAAAAACAGAAAAATCTCTCACTCAAGAATTGCAGAAGTATGCACGCTTGTGTGAGCACCGTTGACTGTTGTGTTTAATTCCTTCGTGCTGAACAGAAACCATTACCACCGGACCGGACCCCAGGGATGACTGGCCAGCATGCTTCCCAGCACATATGTCACTGTGTGCTTTCCTGACACTGGTTCTTTCTATTCATCTGTCACACAGTCCTCTCCCCTTCACCAGAGCAATGGATGTACCTTCCCCTAGACAGTTAATTAACCCTTATTTTATCTTGCAGCTATCAGGAAAACACAAAGTCATTTGGGGTCATCTCTTCAAGGTTGAGAAGCCTGAGCCACCCACCTGCTCCTGCTTGTCAAAATGAAATCTGCCAAGTGCTGAGTTGCTCGAAAATGTCCCGTTAAGTCATTTAAAGATATAGTTCTTCATGTATCTAGCACAGCATAACCTTAATTTGAGACATATTCCTTGTCACAATCACAGAACCTCTCCACAAAATGTTTTTCTTTACTAGAAAATAAAATGAGCTCCCATCTGAGAATGTTAGCATCCAGGTTTCTCATTTGTATTTCTTATTTCCTTAACAAATAGAGCACTCTTTCACGCATCCAACTGTGTGATCTTGCTCACAGTAAGGGACATTTTAAAGTTAACCGATCACTCACATCTACAGTGCATTATAACTGGTTTTTAACCTCTTCTTCTTCAGCAAGTGACTGGGAATACCAGAATCAGCATTTTAACAGTTTCAGGTCTAGGAACTAGGCTGTCAATCTCTGCATCATATCATGGACACTTACATCACATCATGGACGTTTACTCTTCCATTGAGAGCTGCTGATTTGCCAGTATCTTCCCTGGGTATCTCCACCTCATCTATTTGACTTAAAAATTCACACTCCTGTCTGTCAAATATCTAGGGCATAATGTTATTCTACAACCTAAGCCTTGAATAAATGCCATCATAAGTTATACCCTTATCATACTAGGATTGCTAAAGTGTTTATGACATTCTTCAAAATGAACTTCAAAGAATCATCTGATGAAATGAGTTTGACATTACGTATAACATTCTTATTGTGTTTCTGGGAATTGTCCTGCGCTTGTTCTGTCTGTTCCATCAGGTGAGCTCACTGTGATTAGTTTCTGCAAAGAAAGAAACATTGCTAGCTGCCTGCTTGCTATGGCATCTCAGCTTAGTGAAGAGGGACCCATGCTCCCACTGTGGGACCACTGGATTCACAGTAGATAAGTGAGTCACAATTTCTTTTGGCCTCAATTTCCTCAGGTAATATTGGGATCTTCATTATATGACCCCTAAACTCCCTTACAGGTCTAACTCCCACAGCTCTGTGGCTATGACTGTGACCCCACAAGGCACTCTAGATAACTCTCAAACCAGCTCAGAAGCTTGGAGACTTTGTAGCTTCCAGAGCCCTCTCTTATAACTTACCTTATGCAAGTTTCCTAACATGCCCATGGGGTAGGCAGCACTCACCATTTTGTTCTCATTTTGCTCATATTGATACTGAGCCCGAGAGTGGCTTACCTAAGGTATCACAGCCAATAATCAGAAAGACCTGGACTCCAACCCAATTGCAGAGGTTTAAATGCCCAGTCTTGTGCCCTTTCTACTACACAATAATGTTTCTCTCATAAAGTTTCAATAAACAATCACTAACACAATTGTATAGGAAATTCTCATTCCCCACTACATGCTCCTATGTAAATTAATCCAGAAGTAGATGTGCACATGTCACGGTTGCAGAATTTTTGTCCTGGGAAAAAGCTATTATTTCCCTTAGGAAATCTGACAGCGCAGCACTTCTGTTCATTTATTGAAGACATTTTTGAGGACTACAAACATTGCAATATCCAAGGTTCTATGATGAGTACTTTGTTGGCTCAAAGATTCTCCCCTCCAGGGGTCACAGTCTTGGTGAACCAATGGGATGCAATTAAATAAGCTATAATAGAAGGTGGAAAGTCTCAGGAAGAGGCAAAATGTCCCCTGGGAACTTTCCCCTGGGAGGATCAGACAAGGCCTATTAGCTTTCTATGGCTGCTTTAACAAGTTACCACAAACTTGGTGGCATAAAACAACAGGAATTTATTCTCTCACAGTTTTGGAGGCCAAAAGTCCAAAATTAGTGTCAACAGGGCCACACCCCTTCTGACGGCTCTAGAAGATAACTCTTGCCTGTTCCAGCTTCCAGCATTCCTTGGTTTGTGGCAGCATCAGTCCAATCTCTGCCACTGTCTTCACATGGCCATCTTTTCTGCATCTCTGGGTCATCTCCTCTTCTTATAAATATATGTTATTGGTCCTTAGGTCCTATTTCCAAATAAGGTCACATTCTAAGTTTCCGGGTCACCATGAATTTGGGAGAGAACTTAGGCAACCCACTTCAGAAGGCTTCCCAGAAGAGATGTCATTTGAACAGAGCCATGAAAACCAACTGATTCTTACAGCAGCAGTGGAGAGGAAAGCCATCCTAAGAGGACTCAGGAGAAAGATAAGGAAGTGGGCACCTCCTGGGCATATAGAAGGAGACAAGCACCTTGTGGGAACATAAGAAAAAAAAATTGGAAAGAGGATGCATTCAACTGCTTGGACACCCATAATAAAATACCACAGGCCAGGTGGCTTAAAATGCAGACAGTTATTTTCTCACAGGTCTAAAGCCTGGAGTCCAAGATCAAAGTGGCATTAAGGTTGGTTTCTGGTGAGGCCTCTCTTGCTAACTTACAGACAATGCCTTTTCTCTGTATCCTCATGTAGCCTCGTCTCTACTTATGCAGAGAGAAAGAGAGTGAGTTCTAGTACCTCTTCTTCTTATAATGATACCAGTTGTTATGGTTAGGCTGTGTCCCCGCCCAAATCTCATCTTGAATCGTAACTCCCACATTTCCCACGTGTCATGGGATGGGCCTGGTGGGAGGTGGTTGAATCATGGGGTGGGTCTTTCCTATGCTGTTCTCGTGATAGTGAATAAGTCTTGTGAGATCTGATGGTTTTATAAGGGGGAGTTTCCCTGCACAAGTTCTGTTATTCTCTCTTGTCTGCCACCATGTAAGACGTGCCGTTTGCCTTCTAACATGATTGTGAGGCCTCCCCAGTCACATGAAATTGTGAGTCCGTTTTCTTTTTCTATAAACAGCCTTGGGTATGTCTTTATCAGCAGCATGAAAACAGACTAATACACCACTCCTATCAGATTAGGGCCCCACTCTCATGACCTCGTTTCACCTTAATTCCCTTCTTAAAGGCTCTATCTCCAAATATCATATCAATTTAAGAATGACAAGTTTCATAAATTTAGAAAGAAGAGCTTTATTTCTCATGAAGAGTTTCAGCCTGCAGGGTGGCCATTCCCAGAGGCTGGGAAGTGTAGTCTCTGGTCAGAAGCCAAAAACAGATACTTCAAGGGAGGGGAAAAGGGAACAGAAACATATGGTAAGCTGAGTGGTTAAGTGTACATATTCAACAGATTATAGGAGGAGTCATTAATATTTACAAAAGGAAAAACATGCACATGTGCAATTGAGCTTCATGCCTCTTCATGGGTCCTGTGTACAAAAAATGGCAGTGTTAGCATAATCCCAGGGTGGAGTTTTAGGCCCTCTGACATCAAAAGATGAAGCAGATGACAGGAAAACCTTTGCTGCACATTCTCCATAGACTGGCCAGAACCACTCCATGGTCAATTGTCTCTCATCAGGAAGAAATGCTGGTCTGTTGTTGCACCAAAACTGCAAAAGGGAGGGGCAGCATAAGGTGGTAGGTTGATATCAGCAGCAGAGTCTTTTGAGAGGGCTAGTTTCTGTTTAGCCTGTAGGGAAGAAGGCCTAATGGCTGTTAGTGAGGGAGCGGGTATAACAAGATGTGTCCAACCTCCCATACCATCATGGCTGAGGACCGTTTTCAAGGTTATTCTGGGGTTGCCATGGCCAAGAGAAGGTCTGTTTACTCAGTTGAGGGGCTTAGAATTTTACTTGTATTTCCCAATAGTTATATCAGGAAGTAGGGCTTCAACACGTAAATTTGTGGAAAGAACACAGACAAAATTCAGTCCATAAAAGATTATTTAGAGCCAAATAAAAATGGGTCAAGAATACCAACCAGGCCAAGGAATTGGACCTGTATTCTGCCAGTCATAGAAACATGTTGAAAATCTTGATAGTGGTTATAAAAATGTTTTCAAGAGAGGCATCCTCCTTTTCATTTTCCTGTTCTATAAAGTAAGGACTATTTTCTAGGAGCCCTTTCAGACTGTTAGGGTGTGATTACTGGCTACATTTTAGAAAATTAATCTCTTAGAATTGCTAACTCTGTCTGAATCATGGGCTATGAAGCAATTATGTCACCAAAAGTTAGATAATTTGTAAGGGTCATTGTTTTTTATTCTAAAAGGGCTAATAATTAATAGACCAGCTGCTGTCAAGAGCAACAGAATTCTGCAAGTTCTTAGTATCATCAAATAAATACTAAGACAGAATAAGATGGTCTGGGTGTGGTGGCTCACACTTGTAATCCCAGCACTTTGGGAGGCCAAGGTGGGTGGATCACTTGAGGTCAGGAGCTTGAGATCAGCCTGGCCAACATGGCAGTCTCTACTAAAAATACAAAATATTAGCCAGGCGTGGTGGTGGGTGCCTGTAATCCCAACTTCTTAGGAGGCTGGCGCATGAGAATCGCTTGAGCCCAGGAGGCGGAGGTTGCACTGAGCCAAGATCACGCCACTGTACCCCAGCTTGGGTGACAGAGTAAGACTCTGTCTCCAAAAAGAATATAAAAAGACAGAATAAGATGAACCTGTGAGATTTGTTTTAATTCGGACAATTCTGGCATGATTAGCTTGCACCATAAGGGACATTTGTAAACATTTTTCTAAGGCCTTACTTTTCTATACAGTTTCCAAGAGAAATCCTGGGTCTTCTTTAACTCCCTGCTCAGTAAAGTGTGAATTGAGAGGCAGTATTGAATACCGAAGGGCTAGAGCTGGCAAGATACTTCTGAAATTACTCATTTCTGACTATCACATCACAGACAAGTAAGCTGAAGCCCAGAGGTACACAGTGATTGGACTGAGACAGTCTCCCAGCTATTTATTGGAAAAGCTTACCTGACACAAACAAGAAATAAGCCTTAGAGGTCTGACTGGTGAAAAACCATAACTGCTCTAAAATTTAACCAACATTATGTAGTACTTGTTGTGTTCCAGGCACTGCTTAAGTCAATTTCTCTGCTGGCCATAGAAAGTACCTAGGGATAGTGTCAAAAGGCAGCTTCTGATTCAGCAGGGCTGGGGCCAGGTCTGAGAGTCTGCATTTCTACTATAACAAGCCCCTAGGTATTGTTGATGATGCTGGTCTGAAGACCACACTTTGAGTAACTGGGGTCCAAGTACATTGTTTATTTATTTATCTATTTACTTATTTATTTACTTATTTATTTATTTATTTGAGACAGAGTCTTGCTCTGTGGCCCAGGCTGGAGTCCAGTGGCACGATAGCTCACTGCAACCTCCGCCTGCTGGGTTCAAGCGATTCTCCTGCCTCACCCTCCCGAGTAGCTGGGACTACAGTCACACATCACCACACCCAGCTAATTTTTGCATTTTTTAGTAGAGACGGGGTTTCACCATGTTGGCCAGGCTGGTAACTCCTGACCTCAAGTGATCCACCCACCTCAACCTCCCAAAGTGCTGGGATTACAGCCATGAGCCAACGTGCCTGGCCCCAAGTACTTTATAAATATCAACTCCTCTATTCTCCAAAATAACACTACTACTGTTACAGATACAGGTACTGTTGCTATTCCAATTTTACAGAGGAGGAAAGTAAGGCACAGGAAAGTGAGTTGTCTAAGGGCACACAGGCGGAAAGGGCCAGAGTCAGGATTTGTACCCAGACAGCCTAACTGTAACCTGTGCTCTTAACTACATTACCCTCAGATTCTCAAAAGCAACCCATGATCATCTCCATGCATCCACATATCTACTTTCAAGGCTGGGTCATTAACACTGTATTTTAAGTATGCTGTCATTAAAACAATCACCATGAAAATTATTTTTAAAATTAGGAAATGCTCATGATATAATGTTAAGCAAAAATAACAGAATACAAAATACCTCAAGCCAGTCCAGGCTCCCTGACCACCCACCTCCGTCACTCAAGTAGGAACCACCCAAGTCATCCCTGCAACAGCAGGAAAGGTCTGCTCTCTTTTTCTCTCTCCCAGAAACTACCCCCAGGGAAACTTCATTCTTGCTCCTGCTCCCCAACAAACACTTTAGGAAGTGAGGTCTCCCCCGATCAAAGGCTTGAGAGAGAAGTATTCACATCACCCTGGGAGCAAGCCAGCCATCCTAGCATCTATAGCTTTCTTTCATTCATTCAACAAACATCCACTGAGGACCTACTATGTGCCATATACCATCATAGGTGCTGGGGTACAAAACAGACAGAGTCCCCGCCCCCATGAAGATTACATTCTAGTGGGAAATGGCTGACAATTGTTAAAAGCATAAAAATAAGCATATTATATAGTATCTTACTAGATGATAATTGTTATAGAAAAATAATAGAGCAGGGGAGTCAGCAGGGCTGGAGGGAGGGGGTTGCAATGGTACTTAGGGTTGTCAAGGTGACCTCAGCAAGAAAATGACATCAGAGAGATTTTAAGTGAGGGAGTTCATGATGCACATGTCTGGGAAAGAACATTCCAGGCAGAGAGAACCACAGGTGCAAAGGCCCTAAAATAGAAACACATCTAGAAAGTTAAAGGTACAGCAAAGAGGCCATGGTGTCTGAAATGGATGAGTGACAGGAAGAGGAGTCAGAGAGGGAATGGTTGGGGGAAGGGATAGATCATGCAGAGCCTCATTGGCCTTAATGAGGGCCTTGGTCTACTTTGAGAGTAATGGGGAGAATCAACCTTGGAGGACAAGGTTGGAAGCTTGAAGACCAGCTAAAAGGTAACTGCAAGAATCCATGCAAGGGATGTTTGTGGATCAGACCAAAGTGGTTGCAGTGGAGATAGTAAGAAGTAGTAATGAGATTCCAGATATTAGGGTTTTTTGAAAGGTTAGATGTGGAATGTGAGCAAAAGAGAGGAGTCAGGGATGCTTCCAAGGCAATTGGCTCGGGCACTTAAACACATGAAGCTGTCCTTAACTGAGATGTGAAAGAAGGCAAGGAAAGCCAACTTGGAAGAAAGATCTAGAGTTCAGTTTCAGACACGTGAAGGTGGAAATGCAGAGACATGGAATAGATGGTTGGCTCTGTGAGTCTGGAATTCAGGGACAGGTGTGGGCTGGAGGTGCTCGTGTGGGAGTTTGCGGCACAGACAGCCATGAGACCAAATGAGATTTCCAAGAGCATGTGGAAGGCAGAGAAAAAGGAGCGATCTAAGGTCTGAGCCCTGGATGTGTCAATGAAAAGAGAAGGAAGCAGCAAGCATCTGGGAAGATGTATCCAGCAGCAGAAGAGGTAGGAGGGAAAGTGCAGAGTCTTGGAAGTCAAGAGAAGAAAATGTTTGCTGGAAGAGAGAGTGAGCGACTGTGTTGGCTGCTGCTGCAAGGTGAGATGGGATGAAGACTGAGAACCAAGCTTTGGATGTCGCAAGGCTGAAGCCATGGTGACCTTCACGAGCAGTTTCATGGAAGTAAGAAGAGAAATGTTTTTCCCCACAGGAAGGATAGAAAACTTCAACAATAAAAATGGGAAAGGGGCACCATGGCTGGCATTAAACCTATAGGGAGGGATGGAGGAAGAAGCAACAATCCCTATGGCCCTTAAAGGACAGATCTGTGTCATCCAAGCTGAAATGCTTCTGTGCGTAGGAAAAGGCTTTATGTTCTCATGACTCAACAGATTATGCTGCTAATTTACTGACTCTTTGTTCTCTCTTCAGCTGTGCCCTGAATAAAGCTTAATCTCTTAAGCAGAAGAAAAAAATAAAAGGTCATTGACCAGCAATTAAGCTATCACTCAGATGAAACCTGGATCCAGTTCATTACATGAAAGGGATGCTTGCAACATTCTTTAATTTGAGATTCGTGGCTCCAACAATGGATTTTTGGCTTTGATATTGCTGCCACACCTTTGGAACAACAATATTGGGAAATTCACTGTCCTTTCTCTGTATTCGGCCCACAGAGGCCAGATTTCTGCATTCAAGGCCAAACCTGCTCTTTCTATCAACTCTGTAAAATCATCTCCTATCACCAGCATTCCTGCCAAGTTACCCATTTAGAACTGTCTCTTTCTTTTTCACACAAAGCCATATGTGAATGCATAAGAGATGATATACTTAAACCCATCAGAATCGTTCCTTTTTTACCCCAAAAATGGAAGATCTGCCTTAAAATTCCTGAACAGTAACTTCTAACTCATTAGCAATTACCAATTGCTTTTTTCCCTAGTTAAACCAGACTATAAAATATATTTCTAGGAAAGCACCTAAGACATTATACTCACACGGATGATCATATGCTTTGTTTCAACCTGATGGAAAGAACTATCATTATTACTCCTATGGCTAGGAAAAAAGACATTTGCAATCAAACCTCATCATTTCAGATGCTGCTACTCTAAAAATAACAGTAATTCAACCTTGATTGAAGGTTACCTTTGTAGCACATTTGAAAAGAAGGCATTGCAAAGAAAATTAATAACATGAATAATGTCCAGGGAAGATATTTAAACTACTTAGAACATAAAGGGTTTCAAATATCATCAATTTGTTAAAGGAGGGCTATCTTCAACAATACTAGCACAGAAAGACAGGATGCATGTGTAATTATGATAGATATCTACTCATGAGTTCATTATGTCCCACCTTTTTTCGAAACTTATGAGGTTTTGTTGTAATTGCTGAGCTACACACACACACACACACACACACACACACACACACACACACCCACTACCTCACCCACAGTCATGCAAGTATATTCAAACAACTTGCCAACCCACACATTTTACTTGCCGACACCCACACCCCACCCACAATTAGGTTTCCCAGATTCAAAAAGTAAATTGCTGGTCCTTTCTTTTGGTGCACAATAAGAAAGGACCAGCGATATACTTGAGTCATAAATGGACTACTCCCCAAACTGCGTTTTCATAATTATATAATTATAATTTTAGCAGTATAAAATTAAAAGAAAAAATATTATTTATTGCTTGACTAAGAAGTAACCTATGAAAGAGATTTGCCTCTTCTCCATGCCTATAGATTTCAACATAGAGCAGAAATAATTAGAATCTGTGCTTAACAACAACAAAAAAATACACCAAGATTCATTTATGAAATTCAAAATAAATAATATGCTATCTTAAATCATTATTTTTAGATGTTGAGTTGTATAAGCAACCTGCAGAGGGTGAAATTTGAAGGCAGCTCCTCACAAGATGTAAGCATGAGAGAGGCATATATAAAGAATCTTACCAGCCCAGGACCAGCAGATGATGAAATCTGACAGATTGGCTGGCATTATCTCCCCCATTCTGGGTGCTTGTCTCATGCAATCTGCTCCCACGGGGCTGAGCCATTGCCTCACTCTAAAAACATCAACCACACACACACCACCTCCGATCCTGGAAACTGAAGAACTCTACACTGTGGTAAACATTTGTTCTCTGAAGTTTTCTTCACTAAACTTTTAGGATTCATATTTACCACATGTTAAGAATGTACCAAATGCACAACATTCAGAAAATTTCCCCCATCGCAATCCACAATAGTTCAAAAATATTTGTTCAACAAACCTCTGTTGAACACCTGCTATGTGCCAGGCACTGCAGTAGCTATTAAAGATGTAAAGCTGAATCAGAGACTGGTCCCCTCCTAAAGGAGATCATCATGCATGTAGAAAACAATGTCACAAATATGACATGAACAGTGCAACAGTAGAAAGGAAGGCAGTGTGATTCATTCTGCCTAAGAGATTGAGGAAAGCAACGTTGCAGAGGTTGTATTTGAGCTCGGCTTGCAGAAGGAGTTCACTGAATGAGAAGGAAAGAAACAGTGTCCAGACACAGCAAAGCCCTGAGACCTGTTTGGGAACTGAAAATCCAGAATGACAAGGTAAAGAGCAAGGAGGAGAGTAGGCTACAGTGATGGGCTGGGCAGGAAAGCTTTTGAATGCCATGCTTTTATTTTATACTAAAACAATAAGAAACCATGAAAGACTTTTAACCAAAGAAAAACAATCAAATCAAATTACATGGTATAATTACATAATTGTGGCAGTTCAGAGGATGGATTGAAACAGGGAGAGAAAATCAGGACTTAAAGTGGAGCTGTGGCAATACAGAGAGAGGAGGAGGCAAGAACTATTCCAGAGATAAGATGAACAGGATTCAGGGACCTTCAGATACCAGATGTGAAGAAGACAGAGTGGCACGGGATGAATTCAATGATCTCAGTGACAATGACAAGTGAGATGAACTTTCATGAGCCAGTCATGGGAAAGCAAGAGGAGGTGAAAGTTTGGGTGAAACAGTGAGTTCAGTGTTAGCTATTTAATGGGTTGCCTAGGAGGAGTGGAAAAGAGGGATGGAGGAGGTCAAGAAACTCTGTGTCCAAGTGTTGTCAGTGCTGAAGTTAAAGTCAGCCAGATGATAACAGGAGATGAATTCAGGAGAGAAATGGCAGCCCAGGAGTCAATGGATGTGATGGAGTGACCCAGATGTTGATAGGTTATGGCAACTTGTATAGAAGAGCATAATCTGGCTGGATTGAGTGTCCCTCGGGGGCCAATGTTCTTGGATGACTGACTTAAGGAGCCATTCCCAAACCCTTTCTCCCTAAAGCCATGTACTCATTTTCCCTGTTTTCCTTTTAGCTAAAGGGGGCAATGTGGGGATACCGGAACTCTGCTGGTAGCCTCCAGAAAAACTTATGCTTCTCTGATAAAATGAACAGACTTAGTTGGTGCTTCCCCCACCATCTTCCTTGAATGCAAAAATAATGCCCAAAAGTTCTTTGAGCCAGCTTGTCACCCATGAGATGACAAAAAGCCAATATATGAATGATAGCCAGGTAAGAAGACAGAAAGCCCCACTTTCTAGCCCTAGACTATAGGGAGCTTTTAGGCAAGGCCCAAAGCAAAGCAGTATCATAGAAGGAAAATCAGGCTTTAAATGAGTCAAAAGGAAGGGGGCTTATTCTAAGGAAAGGTTGAGGACAGAAAGTGTGTCCTGCTGTTTCCCCAGCACCCAGCATGATGCCTGAGATCCAGGAGCTACACACCATGCATTTGCCAAATCAACAAATAGTAAGTGGATGGAAGGACTTCAAGGAAGGCTTGAGGGAGGAAGGGCAAGTCGAAGGGTTTGAAGGAAGGACCATGTCAAAGAAATGGGGACATACTGGCTGGTCAGTTAGAGCGTTTGCCCCTTGGACAGAGGTCTCAGATCACAGCAAGGAGGGAAGCCAGTACTGGTTGAAGGACAGTTTCAGGCATCAAGTCCCAGAAAAGAAAAGGCAGAAATATCGCTTAGAGAGAAACCATCTGAAACAACAATTGGCCTGTGTCCATTTTACAGGTCCGCTAGCAGAAGCAGTTCTCAAGGCCTTCCATTTCAGGAGAGCCATATCATTAACACCATGAAAGAATACAATTTCATCCTCAGACGCCTACAGCTCTCAAGTCCACCCAGGGACTCCTGAGGGGGGACACAAGTCATCTTGTAGGGTGAGGTTTACTCTGCCTGACTCATAGGAAAGCCAGCCCAGAATCTTTGATCTTCCACTTCTTCAGGCCTAACAATGGCAGGATTTAATCTGTAAGAACGAATTCTAACAGCAGAAAGTTGGGCACTGGACAAGAAAGAACCAGCCAGCTGCAGGGTTCCAAGAGATGCAATCTTGCAAGAGGTGGTGCCACTTCGAGAGCTTTCTGGGTGGAGAAAGATGGCCCAGCTGGTGGAGACAGCCCACAGCTGGAGGAAATATGCTATCCAAAAAGTGTTCATAGAATGTCCCACACAACCTCACAGTCTCCTAAATATTACTGTAGCCTCACTTTCTCCTTGTATACCCCTGTCCCCATGCCACTCCTTTCTGTACATCCACCCACCTACACATTCAATAAAGGAAATAAATCTAATGATGCCTTATGTGGTCTTTTTACAAATAGCAGCCAAAATAGACATATATTGACGATACACATATATACCAGAATCACGTGGAGAATGAAATAACGTAAAATGTCATCAGGCATTGAGGGCATCTGCAGCATGCGGGCACAGCTCTGTTTCTAATATTGAGATGCATTTTCTATCATTTAAATAATATCTAAATGTTCCATGTAAGGGAGAATTGACATTTTCAAATGTTAGTTTCATATATATATTTCCAAGAGAGTCCTACCAAATTGCTGGAGAAACTAATCTTATTTTCAGTAGACCCAGAATACACTCCAGCTAAGATTGCATTTAACATTTTGATCTACATCAGTAAGCCTCCTCTCACATTGCCTAGTTGGGGACGGAGCCCTAACAAGATACAGCACCACCTATTGACCACATACTAAAAATACAGACTGTCCATTTAAGCATATTCAGGCTCACATGCTATGTAGGGTTGAGACATGTAATTTATTTCATATCAACTGATCTTTAACATTTCAACAGATTTAATAGAAGCAAAGTGAGAATAGAAACTATAAAACATTGTCAAGGTATTCTGCTTCCATTCTTTTAATGTTATTTCTTATAGCTCTATTATAAGAACTTAATCTTACCTATTTGTCCTAATTATCTTATTATCCTAATCCTATCTATTTGTATTTGCTCCCTGGTTCATTAAATACATATTCACTAAGCACCTGTATATGCCAGATCTTGTGCGTGGCAATAGAATCACAGTGGTAAACAAGACCAACATGACCCCTTACCACCTGGGAGTTTATGGTTTTCCTAGAATCTGACCACTTTTCATCACCTCAGCTAAGAATGCCTTAGTCCAAAGCCACCTAGATGATTGCAGGAGTCTCCTTACTGGTCAACCTGCTTTCACTCTATGCCTCCACAATCTCTTCTTGATGGAGCATAGAGGGAGTCCTTTAAAACATAAGTCAGATCACAAACCTCCCCTGCTCTAAAACCTCCAAAGCTTCCATCTCATCCAAAATGCAAAATCATTACTTTATAAGACCTGGCCTCCCCTTTCCACCTCTCTCCATCCTCCCAGGCCCCAATCTTCCACACCAACCATCCTGTCCTCCCCGCTCTTTCTCAAACTCAGGAAGCCACGGGGCCTTTGCACTTGCTAACCCCTTTGCTTGGATGCTTATCCTCAGATGCCTACATGACACACTCGCTCAAGGTCTTTGCTCAAACAGCACATGATTTGTGAGGCCCTTCTTGACCACCTTTCCTGAAATCATAACAGCACTCCTTACGATGGCATTCCTATCCCCCCCACCCCCCATTTATCCATCATGCTTATCACTATCCGACCTACTATCTGCAGGCACTCGCCTGTTCGTCTGTCGTTGTCTTCTACAACTAGAGTGCAAACTCCATGAGGGCAGGGACTTTGTTTTGTTAACTTTGGAATCTCCAGAGCCTCAAACACTGTCCTTTACACATCTGTCAAATAAAATCTCATCCACTTTCCCTGTGTATCTTTCTCATTCTCTAGAGCCTGGTTCCCGAGGGCAGTGAAGGAGTCAGATATGGGAAAGTTTCATACCAAGTCTAGGACACAGAAGAGCTCGTCCTGTGCATGTTTGGGGGCAGGGCCAGATACATGGATGTGTTCCATGCTCAGAGGGGCCCTGTGCCAGGTTTAATGCTCTCGGTGACCAAATTGAAATCCTTCATAATTTTTGGATAAAAGGACCTGCATTTTCCTCTTGCCCTGGCCTCCCACAAATTATGTAGCCAGTCTTGTTTTGAGGATTTGGAATAAAACATGTGTGAGTAAATAGCACACTGAAAAAATCCATCGAAAGATAAACAGTTCTCACAGGGCATGGCCCTTTTGATAAGTCACAACCACCAGCTATTTCATCACTGATCATTCCAGGAAGGAAGCTTCGCCCCTGAGGTATATGAGAGGTTTGCTCTCTTCAGCCTAGGACTAACCCTATCCTGCTAGGAAGTCAGGGGATTGTTCCCAGCAGTTCTTTCCTCTGCACCCTTCTCACCCCATCTCCCCCTCTCACCAGGCCACAGGCTGGAATTCCCCACCAGCAAGATCAATCCATGCCAAGAGAGAAGAAGTAACTTACATGGATACAATTGTTAAATTAACTCCTGCAAAGCTTACATTTAAAATAGGCAGGAGAGGTCAGGCACAGTGGTTCACACCTGTAATCCCAGCACTTAGGGAGACCGAGGCAGGCTGATCACTTGAGGCCAGGAGTTGGAGACTAGCCTGGCCAACACTGTGAAACCCCATGTCTACTAAAAATACAAAAATTAACCAGGTGTAGTGGTAGGTGCCTGTAATCCCAGCTACTTGGGAGGCTGAGGCACAAGAATCGCTTGAACCCGGGAGGCAGAGGTTGCAGTGAGCCGAGATCGTGCCAGTGCACTCCAGCCTGAACGACAGAGTGAGACTCTCTCAATAAATAAATAAATAAATACTCAGGAGGGTTCCCAGTAGGAAAGGGTCACAGTCTGCGGTTTTAGCTTAGAGGTTGAGGGGAGGGAAGAGATGAGACTGAGCCCCAGAAGGGTGGATGCTTGGGGGTATGTGGTGCAAAGGAGGGAGCAGAGCGGAAAGGTAAGAAAGGGACATAAAACATCTCAGAAGACTTAGCAACTGCTTTGTCTTGGCTCAGGGCACCAACAAATGGCTCCTTGTGTTTTCCTGGACATAGACAAAGAGGTGGAAAAAGGAGTAAGAACCATGGGTGCTCCACTGCCCTCTGCTGGCCCCTGCAAGAAGTGTCCAGTGTGCTGGCAAAGTGTCATGGGGTTTTCTCTTGAATGATGGCTGCACACAAAACATTCATGAGTCCTGAGAGCAGGGGAATAGTAAGATGTGGTTAAGCAACACTTTTCTTTTCTATTCTATTCTATTCTATTCTATTCTATTCTATTCTATTCTATTCTATTCTATTCTATTCTATTCTATTCTATTCTATTCTATTCTCTCAGTGAAGTACTAAACAGTACGGTACAACTGCTTTGGGAATTCAAGCCAGCAAAAAAGCCTCAGGTAGATGGGTGGTTAGTGGATAAAGACAAACTTGAATTTGTCCTTGAAGGATAGGAAGGATTCAGACAAGAAAAAGAAGAAAAAAGAGAAATTAAAGGTGAAAGGAAAAGCTTTCAGAGGAAGACCCATAAAGACAAGAACAGACACAGAAGAGAGATGGTTGAGCCCAACTAATAAGTTGAATATTAAACAATGTTTATAGCAAGGTGAGGACAAACTATGCCTTTCCTCAGACAAAAAATAAGGACAACATCTAAAAGAACAAAGGAAGTTCTTGCCACTAGAAAGCTTGGCGATGTCTTTCATTAGACTTGTTAGGAAGTCTCACTTTTCACACCCCTGTGAAATAGAAAATAGGCAGGCCAAAAACAAAAACTCCCCAAGCAAAGTGGTGACATGTTTGAGGCCCTTTACAGCAAAACAGTGAACCTTGGCCACCCAGAGGTTTGTCACACTCTCCAAGTGTAGACCACACCAAGACTGATGCCATCTCTCAGGTGGGACCCCGGGATTCCAAAGCTGATTGGAGCCTGAGTGCTGACGGCTTTGTTTTGGTGGCTTTTCTGAGGCTTCTCAGGATTAGTAGGTTGTAATAAAGTACAATTTCCTTTCTTAATGACACTGGTTCTTAAACTTTGGGGAACCTACAATAAAATACAACTGGGCACTTGTCAAAATATAGAATGGCAGGCTCCATCTCCCAAGATGTCGACACAGGAGGTCTGACTGCAGTTTATTAATCTGCATTTTAAATAAGTCTCATGCACTCCCCAGATGATTCCGATACAGGTAATTTTAGGACCATGTTTTGTACTGCCCTATCAACTGTTTCTCAAGTCACTGGTTAACTCTAATGCAAACCCCTAAGCTTCAGATCCAGTTTTGTAGGATTTCAGGAGCTATTGCCACCCAACTTCAGAAGAGTATCCGCAAGGCTTTCCATTCTGTCATGATCTTCTTTCACCCAGAGGTATTCAATATTCACACAAGAAGGGAGAATTTGAAAGATGCCCTGACTTAGTCCATATGGGCTGCTGCAACAAAAAGCCACAATGTGGGTGGCTTGTAAACAACAGAAATTTATTTCTCACAGGCCTAAACACTGGAAATTCCAAGTTCAAGGTGCCTGCAGATTCAACGTCTAGCGAGGGCTGCACTTCTTTGTTGATAGATGGCCCCTTCTTGCTGTGTTCTCACATGGGGAAGGAGCAAGGAAGCTCACTGGCACCTCTTTTATAAGGGCACTAATCCCATTCGGCAGGGCTGTGCCTCCCAATGGCCCCATGTCTTAAAATCATCACATTGGTGATTAGGTTTCAACATAAATTTGGGAACGTAGGGTAGGGGAGGATTAACATTCAGACCAAGCTCAAGCAAACAGTATCAGTTAGAATATGAATTATCTTGGACCTCATCCTAATACATAACCAGAATTATATCCGACCATTTTTGTCAAGCTTTGGTTTATAAATGCAAAAGGCAGGAACCCCTGACTTTCACAGAAGGAAAAGTCTGTTATAACAGCCATGGAAGTTCTCGTGATTAACTGGAACCAGGAGTGATGGATTTGGGATAGTGAGACAGGCCTCCATGTAGTCTTCAATGAGCAAAGGATGCCTGAGCTAATTCATTCATTCAGCAAAGGCTTCCTGAGTGCCCACCTCTTGCCAGGCACCAGAATCCTCGCAGTGAGCAAAACTAGTACATGTTCTCCCTATAGTTTGTAGAGAAAGACAGAAGATACTTTCAGATGGTAATAAGAGCTGGAAAAGAAGTCGAGGATTGGGTAAGGAGTGGCTATGTTAGGTAGAAAGATCAGGGGAATGACTCCGATTGAGCGATATTTATGCTAAGACCTGAATGTCAAGAAGCTGGTCATGGAAAGATCCAGGAAAAATTTCACTTATATGTGGGATCTAAAAAAGTTGAACCCATAGAAAACAGAGGATAGAATATTGGTTGCCAGGGGCTGGGAGAGGGGTGGTTGGGGAGATCTTGGTCAGAGGGTACAAACTTTCAGTTATAAGATGAATATGTCCTAGGGATCTAATTTACCGCAGGGTGACTCTAGTTAACAATACTGTATTATGTATTTGAAATTTGCTGACAGTAGACCCTAAATGTTCTTGCTACACACACACACACAAATGGTAACTAGGGTGAGGTGACAGATATGCTAACTAACTTGATTGTGGTAATGATTTCACAATGTATATGTATATCAAATCAACACATTGTACCTCTCAAACTTTCACAATTTTATTTGTCAATTATACCGCAATGAAGTTGGAAAAAATTAAATTTAAAAAAAGATCCAGGAGAAGAACAGTAGATGCAAATCTCTGAAATAGAAAGGAGTCTTGGCATGCTTGAGGAACAGGAAAAAGGCCAGTGCGAATGGAACAAGTGAACAAGAGGAAGGCAGAGTTGGAAAAGCAGAAAGGAGCTGGCTGCGGCAAAGGCATCGCTATTGCTGCAGTGGCAGAGAACTATTTTCAACAATGACACTCCGGTGACAAATCTTTGGTTTCGTGGGTGATTGGCAGGCTCTTCTGTACACACTGACACAATGAGTAACTTGGGTCTGTCTAGTGGAAGATTTCAACCTTGGGAAGCCATCCTCTCCCCTAAAGCCTTTTCTCCTTGTTCAAGATGTCTGAAACTATACCAAGAAGGCAGAAAAGGATGTGATTCCTCTGTGATTCCAGAATAAGATGTCTGGCTTTGAAACCAGACAATCATAGGTTTTAGTTTCAGCTCTGTCACCTTTTAGTTGGCAAGTTATTGAAACAACCTGAGCTTTGTTTCCACATCTGTAAAATGGGAATAACATAGAATATCTTACTCACAGGGTTGTTGTAGGCATTTTGTGAGACAACACACATAAATCATTTACTGCCGCAGCTGGCATATAATAGTAGGTGCATACAAATGTTATTCTTATCCAAGAAGCTTCATTTCTCTCATTTAACATGTTGATGGAAGTTAAACAGAAAGTCTATCTGGAGTAATCACACTGTAACCTGTTATTTGTCATTTGTACTTTAGTATGAATGAGTCTGCAATTCTTTCTCCAAAGCTCTACAAAGTTGAATTTAAGAGAAAGAGAGGGCTGGGCGCGGTGGTTCACGCCTGTAATCCCAGCACTTTGGGAGGTCAAGGCAGGCGGATCACTTGAGGTCAGGAGTTTGAGACCAGCCTGGCCAACATGGTGAAACCCCATCTCTACTAAAAGTACAAAAAATTAGCCGGGCGTGGTGGCAGGCGCCTGTAATCCCAGCTACTCGGGAGGCTGAGGCAGGAGAATAGCTTGAATCTGGGAGGCGGAGGTTGCAGTGAGCCGAGATTGTGCCACTGTACCCCAGCCTGGGCAACAGAGCGAGACTCCATCTCAAAAAAAGAAAAAAGAGAGAGAGATTGAAAGAGAGACCAAGATTCCGGATTACAGATGCGGCCAGAGGAAAGAGGAGAAAACTAGTTGGGGAAGAAGGGGTACAATATCTGAAGTCTTCAGTGTTTAAATTCCTTAAAAACTATTAATAAAGGGAAAGAAGCCAGCATTAATTCTGACTTTCCTGTACAAACTGCACTTCAGAGTTACAAATGCTTATAAGAGAAGTTTCTCTTCCAGACCAGTATTCTGGCTAAGGCGTAGGAAGCAAAGATAGAACTGGAGTATTACCACTGAGCAACCTCTAATGAGCTAAGGGGCTGAGTTAATCCGTGCATCAGGACTGCTCACATCATAGAAGGAGAGAGAACTCAGCATTTTGTGTCTCCAGATAGAAGTACACACACTACCACCTATGAGATATTTCTGCCCTAAATTCAAGCCTAAATGTTTACATCTAACTATCATTTTGATAGCAATACAGAGAACAGAGGAACAGGTTAAACATCACGAGGAAGCAATCAGCAAAATCCAGACTATGGGAAAGTCTACCGGAGAAAACACCCAGTTTCTTCAACAAATAAATTGCAATGAAACAAAAAAAAAAGAGCATGAGGGGAAACCTGTAGATTAGAAAAGTTTTGGCTGGGCACAGTGGCTCATGCCTGTAATCTCAGCACTTTGGGAGGCCAAGGTGGAAGGATTATTTGAGCCCAGGAATTCTAGACCAGCCTCGACAACATAGTGAGACCCCATCTCTAAAAAAAAAAAATTAGCCAGGCATGGGGGCACATGCCTGTGGTCCCAGCTACTCAGGAGGCTAAGGCAGGAGGATCACTCCAGCCCGAGAGGTCAAGGCTGCAGTGAGCAGTGATTTTTGCCACTGCACTTCACCCTGGGTGACACAGCAAGACCTTGTCTCAAAAAAAAGGAAGAAAGAAAAGATTTAAGTGGTATCCCAACCAATCACAACATAGGCATCTATCAAAAATCCTGATTCAGACAAACCAACTATAAAAGTAAAAGCTTATAATAAAATCAGTGAAATGTGACTGGATATCTGATAATATTAAGGAATTGCCAATAATTTTTTAGGTGTGGTCATGATATTACGGTTACTTTTTAAAGAGTCGTGGCTTATGCCTGTAATCTCAGCACTCTGGGAGGCCAAGGAGGGTGGATCACAAGGTCAGGAGTTCGAGACCAGCCTGGCCAACATGGTGAAACCCCATCTCTACTAAAAATACAAAAAATTAGCCAGGTGTGGTGGCGGGCGCCTGTAATCTCAGCTACTCGGGAGGCTGAGGCATGAGAATTGCTTGAACTGGGGAGGTGGAGGTTGCAGTGAGCTGAGACCATGCCACTGCACTCCAGCCTGGGCAACAGAACAAGATTATGTCTCAAAAAAATAAAAATTAAAAAACAAAGAGTCCTTAACTTTCAGAGATATACGCTGGAATATTTACACGTATTTGCATTTATGATATGTATATTTATAGATATATATTTACATATATAGATACATATAAACATCTGTGTAATACCTGGAACTTACTTCAAATTAATCCAGTAGGGGGACGGGGAAGATGGGTTCAGGACACACTACCCCAAAATATGACACCTTGGCATTTGAGAAAACAACAGAAGCAGGAAGGCCTCTCTCACCTTTCCCTCAGCCTTCTCCCCTGAAGCAGATCATAAATCCCTCATTTGAAAAGTACTCTTTCTATACCTGGGGTGAAAGGAACATCCTTACCTCTGAAGACACAGGGACACAGAGAGGAACCTGAACAAACAGGCCTTGCTAAGTTTCCCCCTAGCTTATTACCATTCAGTCACATCCTTCTGCCCTCCAGTCATATTTCTCCATGACGGTCCATGCTTCATCAAACCTAAGCTTAGCAATACACAAGTGCACCTGTTTACTTGAATCTTCATTTCCTTAAGAAGTCTCCCCTTCATATAAAACTTATATCAAATAAATGTGTATGCCTTTTGCTTGTTAATCTTATTTTGTTATAGGAGCCTCAGCTATGAACCTAGGATGGGTGAGAAAAAGAAATCTAGCCTCCCCTGCAGGGGTTTGGGGTTTTTTAAAATAACAATACAATAATAAAAACTAAAATAAAATCAGAAAAATGTTTAAATAACTTCAAATTTTTTCTTAAGTTTCTGTTACCTGCACACATTGCACTGGTAGGCAAGGGCTCCATGAGTTGGAAGCATTTGAAAGCCTTTACGTGGACATGACCACAATCATGAGGATGGCCAGTATTTATTGATAACCTATACAGTCTAAGTCCAATCTAGGAATATGCTCAACCAGAAGAAAAATGGTGCAATTGCATGAAAACCAAAATCCAGAAAGAAGATAAAGACAGAGTCACTCACTGTGAGTTCCTTGCAACTCTGTTTTTCCCAGTTCTTTATGAGCTGCTGAAGACTGAGGGACCATGTTTTATTCATCTCTGTTCCCAGATCCTAGCACAAGCCTGGCATATAGCAGCATTGTGGACAACTGGATAAGGAGGAGCACAAAAAATAGGACTGTAGATTAAGGGAAATATTCTATAATTGAAAGCAGGGAGCAGGAAGCTGAAGCCAATCTGCTGGAATGGCCAGGGAAGAGTAAAGCTCTAAGATTGTGCTCAATCTCCCTGAAGCCAAAATGATAACCAATACAAGAAACACCAGCCGAGGGCTAGGCACGGTGGCTCACGCCTGTAATTGCAGCACTTTAGGATCATGAGGTCAGGAGTTTGAAACCAGCCTGGCCAGCATGGTGAAACCCCATCTCTACTAAAAATACAAAAATTAGCTGGGGATGGTGGTGCACACCTGTAGCCCCAGCTACTCAGGAGGCTGAGGCAAGAGAATCTCTTGAACCCAGGAGGCAGAGGTTGTAGTGAGCCGAGATCATGCCACTGCACTCCAGCCTGGGTGACAGAGTGAGACTCTGTCTAAAAAGAAAAGAAAAGAAACACCAGCCGAGGTGGGAAAATTGTTTGAGCCCAGGAGCTCGAGACCAGACTGGACAGCATAGCAAGACCTCATCCCTACTAAAAATTTTAAAATTAGCTAGGCATGATGGCTCACACCTGTAGTCTCAGCATTTTGAGAGGCCAAGGCAGACGGATAGCTTGAGCCCAGGAGCTCAAGACCAGTTGGGCAACATAGGAAGACCTTCTCTCCAAAAAAAAAAAAAATTTAAATTAGCCAGGCACAGTGGCATGCACCTGTAGTCCTAGCAACTTGAGAAGCTGAGGTAGGAGGATCACTTGAGCAAGGGAGGTCAAGGCTGCAGCAAGCTATGATCACACCACTGCACTTAAGCCTGGGCAACAAATCAAGACCCTGTCTCAAAAAAAAAGAAGGGGAAAGAAAGGGAGAGAGGGAAAGAAAGAGAGAAAGAGAGAAAGGAAGGAAGGAAGGAAAGAAGGAAGGAAGGGAAAAGAAAGAAAGACAGAAAGAAAGAAACAAAGAAAGAAAGAAAGAAAGAGAAAGAAGGAAGGAAGGAAAGAAAGAAAGAAAAAGAAAGAAAGAAAGAAAGAAAGAAAGAAAGAAAGAAAGAAAGAAAGAAAGAAAGAAAGGAAGGAAGGAAGGGACAAGACAGACCAAAAGACAAGAAAGGGCCTAGGAAATCATCAGTAGGCTTTAAACTGATTCAGTCTCTCTTCTGCACAAGAGTCAGCCATCGCCAGGCAGGTCTGGGAACTAAAGAGCCTTAAAGGAAATCGAGCTTTTATTCCCAGGAGTCAACAAAGAGCTGATGGTCCCTGGAGAAGGTGAAACCACATCAGCAAGGTGGGGCCTCTGTACCACCTGCTGGGAAATTCCATCCTTTGCAATTCTACCCCATTTACCTCTCTCACCAGGCCAGAAAAAGCACATAGGGAGCTTTTTGGAGAAAGGCTGGGAAGCAGGGAATCAGTAACAGTGTGGGAGGAATAAACATTCCCGTGACAAACTGACAGTGGAGAAGGTAGAGTGTGTCATATGGACAGTGTTTCATATACACAGCTTGAAAACCTACACTTAACTTCAATTCCAAATTCTTCTACAGTTTTTTGCCTCTCAGGGCATGCACTTGGCCATGTAATTGCTGTGCAGCTCAAAGCCTGATTCCTGGCACCTCCACACTCAGCCATAAAGCAAAACCATCTGAAAGCATTTCCAGTGTCAATTAACTACTGAGGCTCTTTTCCCAGGATTCCTCAACCACGGCCATGAGCAGCAGAAAGAACTTCCGATGAGGTACTCAGGGCTTGGGAATATACCAAAGTCAATCAGGCTCAACCCAAAGGCCATTATGCTAGGATTTTCTTGCATTTTGATTCCAAGCCCCATTTACCACCCCAGGCAGACCCACAGTGGGCACTGCTTCTTGGGAAGCCTCAGCTGCCTTCCAGGGGTCTTGTTTTCACATAAAGGGGTCCTGAACAACACTTTCAACATCATCTGCAATGTACGCTTTCCCTTCAGCTCAGGTTCAATGCCACCACTCCTTCGCTCTTTTCATTGCAAATGATATTAGATGTGAACTTGAGGAAGAAACTGGCCCTCCCTTACTTCTTCCTTTTCTCTGTCCTCATTGGAATATCCCACAGCCTGGATGTAGAAAAGGATCAGTTCTTCCCCCTTCCCTGCACACATGTGCATGCACATACACACACACACACGTTTTTTAAGTCTCTGTCTTTAAGAATCCACAGCTAAGGCTGAGTGCAGTGGTTCACACCTGTAATCCCAGCAATTTTAGAAGCCAAGGCGGGTGGATCTCTTGAGCCCAGGAGGTCAAAGCTGCAGTGAGCCAAGATTCCAGTCTGGGTGACATAGCGACACCCTGTTTCGAAAAAAAAAATCCACTCTCTTTCATAAAATCCACTATCTACCATAAAAACTATCTCTTTTTTGTTTTTATTTTTTAAATTAAACACTTCACAAATTTGTGTGTCATCCTGGCACTGAGGCCATCCTAATCTTCTCTGTATTGGTGCAATCTTAATACACATGCTGCCAAAGCGAACACCACAGCCATCTATTGATAAAGCTCCCTTGTAATCCTCTTCCAAAGTTGTTAGACAGCTTTTAATGGAGACCAGTATACTCCCAACATATTGGCAGACAATAAATTACAAAGGGCATTACCTGAAGATGGTGTATTAGTCAGGTTCTCCAGAGAAATAGACCTAGTAAGATACTTAGAGAGACATATAAAAACAGATTTATTATGAAAGTTTGGTCCATGAGATTATGGAGGCTGAGAAGTCTCACAATCTGCGTCTGCAAGCTGAAGGCCCAGGAAAGCTGATGGAGTAATTCCAGCCTGAGTGTGAGGGCATCAGAACCAGGAGTGCTGTTGCCCAAGGGCAGAAGATAGATGTCCCAGCTCAAGCAGAGAGCAAATTCACCTTTTCTCCGCCTTTCTGTTCTAGCTGGGCCTTCAACAGATTGGAAGATGCCCAGCCACTTTGGTGAGGGCTGATCTTTACTCAGTCTACTGACTCAAATGCTAATGTTTTTGAGAAACATCTTCACAGACACACCCAGAAATAATGCTTTACCAGCTATCTGAGCATCCCTCAGCACAGTCAAGTTAACACATCAAATTAGCCACTACAAATGGGCAGATAAGTGAACAAAAAAAGAGAGAGAGAGAGAAAGCCCTTTCCTGAGGAAACACTCAGAGCTTCTAATTAAAATTCAGAATAGTATTGTTAAAATTCAGAATAGTATTGTTCTCTAATTTTTTTAATTTTTTCTTTTCTAATTTTTCTAGTTCCAGGAAGTTAGGCAAGAGTGTCATCAGCAGAAAGGGCCATCCCAGGCCTGTGAAGCTCTGTGGGTCTGCCCAGCAGCCATGGGAGGACCAGTGCAGCTTGCTTTTCCAGGAGAGACAGAATATGCTGCCCCAGGGGTGCTGCCAGATTCCCTGGCAGCCTGAGAAGTGGCCAGCTTTGAACTCCAGTGACCCAGTGCAAAAGCCTCAGAACCCAACACAACCTAACTTGGAATCCCGACCAACACTTGGATGAGTTCCCAAATATGAGTCTTAATATCCCAATCTGCATACTGTGAATCCTAGAAAATCTAAATAATAGCATGGGGTGGTGACTGTGAGAATTTAGACAATGTATGTAAAGGACCTGACACTGTGTCTGGATGCTCTCAAAAATGCTCTCAGTAGTTTGCTTTCTGTCCTGCCTTACAATCTTGCTGATCTTCCTGTATCTCCTTTCCCAGGTATTCATTTGGCCACACTCCACAGGAAAATCCTCACACTCCACTGAAAGCTATCAGCTGACACTGAAGGATGCTTTATCTCCAGGGCAGATCTTCATAATACTCAAAATTGAGTTTACTCTGGATTTACTTGTTGAATTCTAGCATATGAAAGGTACCCAATAATAGATACCCACTATTTATTATGATAATTCTTCTTTTTTTTTTTTTTTTTATTGAGACAGGGTCTTGCTCTGTCACTCGGGTTGGAGTGCAGTTGCACAATCCCTGCTCACCGCAGCCTCAAATTCCTCGGCTCAGGCAATCCCTCCATCTCAGCCTCCTAAGTAGCTGAGACTACAGGCATGTGCCACCACACTCAGCTAATTTTTTTAATTTTTGTAAAGACAAGGTCTCGCTTCGTTTCCCAGGCTGGTCTTGAACTCCCAGCTTCAAGCAGTCCTCCCACCTCAGCCTCCCAAAGTGCTGGGATTACAGACATAAGCCACCACACCTGGCCCATGTTACCTCTTTTACCAATGAGGTATTATCTTAAATGACCTTTGGTATTTTTTTAATGTTTTATTATGTTTTAACATTTTTTATATATTTAATTTTTACATATTTATGTATCATAATATTCATTATAATTTATATTTATTTCACGTATTTTTCTATATTTATCTTTTCATTATGTTTTGAATTTCCAAATACACACATAAATAGAATATTAAAGAGAATCTCTTTGAGCCCATCTCTAGTTTTCACAGCTATCAACAATTTAGCATTCTTGTTTTATCTATCAGTCCTCCATTTTCATTGCTGTCACGTTACTGGAGCAAATCCCTAGGCACCTTATTCTACCACAATATTCTTCAGGATATATCACTCACAAAGGACGGTATCTTACATAACCATGATTCCATCATAACACCTGTAGTATAAATAAGGCTATCTGGTCTTCATTCCTGGTTCCTGGCACAAAACTCCTAAAACCCTTGGAATTTCCTGAGCAACAGGAGTGTCTTTTGTTATTCATAAAGTGCCTCTTTAGATCACACCTGAGTTTATGCTAATGAAGTATCTGGAAAGGGGCAGACTCAGAGTAAGTGCTATAAAAACTCTTGAACAATGAGATTTGATGAGCTTCCAGGTTGGTGAATACATCAAGGTGCTGGGAGGGTGGTGTGCCCAGAGAGAGAAGAGCCACGAACCACTCTCTGGCCCCATATGTTGCCCTATGCATCTCTTCTCTCTAGATTTTCTAGAGGTGTGTCCTTTATAATAAACCACTAAACGTAAGTAAAGTGTTTCCCTCAATTCTATGAGTCATTGTAGCAAATTATCAAACTCATCATGGGAACCCCCAATTTAAAGCTGGTCATTCAGAACTGCAAGAGCCCCAGACATGCGATTAACATCTGAAGTAGGGGCAGTCTTGAGGAACCGAGCCCTTTAACTTACGGGATGTGATGCCAACTTCAGGTAGATAGTCTCAAAATTAGATTAAGTTGTAGTACACCCAGCTGGGGTCCAGAGATTTGGAGAATTGCTTGGTGTGGGGGGAAAAAACCCACACATCTAGTGTCAGAAGTGTTATGTGAATAAAAACAGCATGTTTTCTCAGCCCCCAAGAAAAAATTAACACTAATCCCCTACTATCATTGGATACCCAGTCTGTATCTATATTCCCACAATTATCTCAAAAGTATCTCGGGGCAGGCGCAGTGACTTACGCCTGTAACCACAGCACTTTGAGAGTCCAAGGCAGGTGGATCACCTGAGATCAAGGGTTCGAGACTAGCCTGGCCAACGTGGTGAAACCCCATCTCTACTAAAAATACAAAATATTAGCCGGGTATGATGGTGCAAGCCTGTAATCCCAGCTACTAGGGAGGCTGAGGCAGGAGAATCACTTGAACCCGGGAGGCGGAGGTTGCAGTGAGCCAAGATTGCACCATTGCACTCCAGCCTGGGTAATAAGAGTGAAATTTCATCTCAAAAAAAAAAAAAAAAGTATCTTGGTTGTTTGTTGGAATCAGGAATCCTTGGCATTTGATGGATGTCCCTTAGGTCTTTCTTAATCTATAATGGTTCCTGGGGTAGACATGGAGGGGCATCACCGAGATACCCTTCAAGAAGAACCTGCATCCCAACTGCGAGGTGTGGGGTCAGCAGACAGCCTCCAGCTCTCAGCTCCTTCAAGGTCAGCATCAGCTGCTGAGAGCTGAGGTCACACCCTTCTCCAAGTGACTCACATTCAGCGACTGAGAAAGGAGGGGTAAAAAGGTCCAGCTATTGGCCTGACACAGAACGACTCTGATAAACAATATTTGCTCACAGAGCCACTCTGGGTTTGCCAAGGTTTTGCCAGGACTGCGTCGCAACAGGTCTTCTCCGTCTAGCACCTTCCCTTTATAGGCCCTGCTCCTTACCATCATCCTGCACCCAAACCGTGTGTCAGCATCTGCTTCCAGAGAATCCAATTTGCAACAGTTCTCATCTCTTTTCATACCCTTTACTTGTTGAAGAAACTAGGACTGACTTTATATTTAAAACATGATTTTCAGCATTCCCACAATCATTTCTCAAGAAGGAAAATTATAAGCCAAACATTCTCATTTTCACTAATAGGAATTTCTAATTATTTAATCAAAAGAAATTAAAGATAAATACAATATATTTTAAAAGTCTCACTTTATCTTCTAAAATAGGTAAACTATATCGATACATTTCCATTAAGTTGCTGGTGTCACCAAAATAAACCACAATAAGCCAGGCACAGTGGTTCATGCCTATAATCCCAACACTTTGGGAGGCCAAGGCAGGAGGATCGCTTGAAGCCAGGAGTTTGAGAATAGCCTGGACAATATAGCAAGACCTTGTCTCAACAAAAAAAATATTTAAAAACTAGCTGTAGTAGGGCATGCCTGTAGTCCTAACTACTCAAGAAGCTGAGGCAGGAAGATCGCTTCAGCCCAGAAGTTCGAGGCTGCAGTGAGCTGTGACTGTGTAACTGCACTCCAGCCTGGGCATTACAGCAAGACTCTGTCTCAGAAAATAAAAATAAAATAAAAATAAAAATAAAAAATAATTTTTAAAGCCACAATAGAAGTCTAGATTCTATATATAATAATAAAGGAGTCAATTCAGCCAGAGGATATAATAATTGTAAGTATATATGCACTCAACACTGAAGCATCTAGATGTATAAAGCAAATATTAGAGCTAAAGGGAGAGATAGACCCCAATATAATAATAGCTGTAGACTTCAACGCCCCTCTTTCAGCATCGGACAGATCTTCCAGACAGAAAATCAACACAGAAACATTAGACTTAATCTATGCTATAGAATAAATGGAACTAGTAGGTATTTACAGAACATTTCACCCAACAGCTCCAGAATACACTTTTTTTTCCTCAGCATATGGATCATTCTCAAGGATAGATCATGTGTTAGGTCACAAAACAAGTCTTAAAACATTCAAAAAAATTGAAATAATATCAAGTGTCTTCTCTGGCTACAATGGAATAAAACTAGAAATCAATAACAAGAGGAATTTGGGAAACTATACAAACACATGGAAATTAGAAAATATGCTCCTGAATGACTAGTGGGTCACTGAAGAAATTAAGGAAACTGAAAATTTTCTTGAAGCAAATGATAATAGAAACACAACATACCAAAATCTATGGGATACAGAGAAGGCAGTAATAAGAGGGAAGTTTATAGCTATAAGCATCTACATCAAAAAAGAAGAAAAACGTCATGTTAACAATGCATCTTAACATTGCATCTTAAGCAAGTAGAAGAATTGATAAATGATAGTAGGGGATTGTTAAGATGCATCTTAACAATGCATCTTAAGCAAGTAGAAAAGCAAGAGCAAAACAGACCCAAAATTAGTAGAAGAAAAGAAATAATAAACATCAGAGCATAAATAAATAAAATTGAAATGAAGACAATATAAAACATCAACAAAATTGAAGGCTGGTTTTTTGAAAAGATAAAATTTTAAAAAAGAAAGAAAGAAAAAGAATCAAAAGAAAAATAATATTTATGACACAAAATAATTAAAAATTCAAATTTCAGTGTTAAAAAAGTCTAGATTTCTCTTTTTAAAACTGTGGTCATGCTGGGCACAGTGGCTCACGCCTGTAATCCCAAAACTTTGGGAAGCTGAGGCAGGTGGATTACTTGAGGTCAGGAGATCGAGACCAGCCTGGCCAACATGATGAAACCCTGTCTCTACTAAAACTACAAAAACATTAGCTGAACATGGTGGCAGGAGACTGTAATCCTAGCTATTCAGGAGGCTGAGGCAGGAGAATCACTTGAACCTGGGAAGCAGAGGTTGCAGTGAGCTGAGATTGCGCCACTACACTGCAGCCTGGGCAACAGTGCAAGACTCTGTCTCAAAAACAAACAAAACCAAAAATAAAACTATGGTCATATTTAAATTACAATAAATTCATCAGGTCGGGCGCTGTGACTCACCTGTAATCCCAGCACTTTGAGAGGCTGAGGCAGGTGGATCACTTGAGCTCAGAGGTTCAAGACCAGCCTGGCCAACATGGCAAAACCCCATCTCTACTAAAAATACAAATATTAGCCAGGCGTGGTGGCATCCTGCCTCAGCCAGGCAGGAGGCTGAGGCAGGAGAATTGCTTGAACCCAGGAGGCAAAAGTTGCAGTGAGCTGAGATTGCGCCACCATACTTCAGCCTGGGTGACAGAGCAAGACTCCGTCTCAAAATAAATAAATAAATAAATAAATTCATCAATCTCTTTTTTTACCCCTAATCAATTAAGGGCCAACTTGAGCAGCCACAGGTTGTGGGAAACTGCGTGGATTAGAACTGTAAACCTACCCTAGAGTGTCTGATTATAGAAATGAAAAAAAATGCAGTCCCATCTCCATCCCTCCCTGCTACATGGCTGAGCTCTGGAATTTCAGTTTACTCACCTGTGCATTAAAAATGCTTACACTTCTAACTTCACAGGCTATTGTGTGGACTGAATGAGATCATCTGTGAGAAAGCACCTTTCACGCTGTTGGATGCCTATGGCTGTAAATTCTTTCTTTCCCTCACATACATCTGTTGATCTACTGACTCACCTGATGGCAGGAAGCCACAGCAGAACCTGCCACTGCTCTGCCTTCCCCTTCCCTCCTTCAGCTTCTTCTCCTGAGCCAGGTGTATGTGATTAGGTTCTCGATAAAGGACCCAGGCTTCCACAGACAGAATGGCCACACTATCAAGGTCAGAGGCAACAAGACATGACACGGATTTCAGTCTGTTTGTGTGGGCTTAGCTCGTGCTTGCAGAGTCCTACCTGCCCTCGGTCTCCTCTAATTTCCGTCTGTCTTTTATGCCTGACTACCTGCATCATGGACTTCAAGCTCCAGGCTCTCACAGACACAGGGATAACAGCCTTACAGAGACCACTTAACCCACTTCTTGAGTTGCAAAAACCCAAATCCTTATATGTGTATATATATCTGCTAGCAGTTCTGCTCCCCTGGTTGGACCCTGACTGAGGCACCCGCATGCTCACCTCTGAACTCACGCAGGCTCCCGGCCCTTCTCAGAAGAGCTGTGCCGAGCGTGGCTCCTCCCCTCCCAGCTTTTTCCAGGACCTCCCTATGCTTTCAGGCTTTTCCTCTTTTACCCCAACTTTGTCAAAGGCCATAAAACTGCTTATATGTTTCATAGGTTAAGAGAAAAACCTCATCAGGTAGATTGGCATTATATCAGGAGGTAATTTTTCAGTGTATTATCAAAATATTTTCCAAAATGAGCATATCTGCCTCCTTAGCCTACTCCACTTTTAAGATTTATTTGAAAGAAAGAAATCCTGAAGGTACACAAAACATTATCAGGTCAGCTTTTCTTATAATAGCAAAATATTGGGAAAAAACTAAATGTCCAACAACAGAGGACTAATAATTATATTTTAACCATATGTTAGATTATAATGCATCAGTTAGAAGTGGAAAAAGAACAAATAAATTGCAAAGAGCAAGCCTTTCACAGAACAGAAAACAGATATGGCCCATAAAATATGGAAAATTTTTAATTTCATTAGGACTTACAGAAATGCAAACAGGCTTGCAAGATAAACAATTTTATACCCATTAGTTTGGTAAAATTTAAAATTTGTGGACATTCAGCCACAAAATGTCCACTTCACAGCTTTAATTCAAAATAAATTTTAATAAATTTAAAGTTTATATGCATTTCTATATCTATTAAAAATTATATAGATCAATGGATGGTAGAGTAAAAACTTGTACAACCCCTTTGGAAAATTATTTAGTGTTATCTTGCAAAATTGAACATCCACATATACTCCAGCTCAGTAATCCCATTCCTATTTATCTCCAAAAATGTTTGTGCTTGGCATTGTACTTGGCATACAGGAGACATATACAAGACCATTAGCAATGTTTGCAATAACAAAAAACTAGAAACAACTCAAATGGACACCAACAGGTAAATGCATAAATAAATAAATTGTGGTATATCCACACAATGCAACATGATATTGCAGAGAAAATGAACCACCACTACACACAAAGTGAATCAATATTAGTAATATAATGTTGAGGAAGGAAAGGCAAGAAACAGATAACTACATATTGTTTACATAATTCTCAAAACAAGCAAAGGTGAGCAATATAGTTCTTAGACAAATATTAGTGCTAAAACCATATTTTTGCTTAAAAAGCAATAGGATGGCAAGCCTCTAGGTAGGCCTGGAGGTGAGAGGCAGTGGACTTGGATAGGGAAAATATACACTGGTAGGTAGAAAATTTTGGAAATATTCTAGTCTTGGGTGGAGAAGTGGTTCACAGTATTTGTGATATTACTATATTTAATAACTAATATTGATGTTACATGTAATCTCATGTATATTATCAATTTTTTTTTATTACAAAAGGCATTCTGGAGTCAGATGGGTTCAACTTTGAGGGTGGCCAGAGGAGAACTGGTTGCAGTGCCCTACATTAAAGAGTTAACTCTGCTGGCAATATTAAAGACTGAAAGAAGAAGAACTATTTGGAACTATTTTCTGATTATACAAAGAAACATTTTTCTGTTTCTTCTAACCCTGTTTCTTCATATTTCAAAAGTTTTGCTTCTAAAAAGAAAAAAAGTCCTTGTAAGACAATTGATCCTGCTTAAGGAACTTCCTGCCACGTCTCCTATAAGAATGCTTCTGAGCAACTGAATAGCATCATAGTATGGTGCTAATAAGCCCATGTTCTGGAGTCCCGCTGCCTGGCTCTGACACCTGCCCTATGCTTGCTAGCTGTGTGACCGAGGAAAGTTACTAGTCTCTCAGTTTCATTTTTCTCATCTTTAAAATGGGGATGAGAATAAGAGCCCTAGCAAATTTCATTAGTGTGAGAATTAAATGCTTTAATTGTGTAGTAAAATGCTTGACACTGGATACTCAGTAAGGAAATTATCATTTCTAGCAATATGGTGCACAAGGTACCCAGAACATTTCTGCTTAAAAAAACAAAATCATGCCATATAAAATGTTTTTAATTTTTTAAAAAATGTATCCATAAAATGTCAAGAAAATAAAAACCCCTTGTGTCCTGATTTTGGTCTCTAGTGCCATTCCTAATGGAAATAAAAATAATAATTATTATTTTTTTTTTTTTTAAAAGCAAGGCTCCTTGGAGAACTGATTCCAGAGGCAGGATGGTAAGAACACGAGGTGAACCTGGGGTATTTCTGTAACGCTCAAAAACAAGGAAATTTCCAAAGATGAATGGACTCATAACAAAGGGACACAGGAGTCAGTTGAAGGGGAACTTACTGACATAATTGTGATAACATAAGCATCAAAAAGAAGAATGATCATAGTTAAACGGCATACACTGGATATATAAAAACCCAAAAGTCTACAATACGGAAAAAAGATAAAGCTGGAGTGGGGGAGACTCATTTGTCACCATCTAAAGAAGCTATTAAACCAAATTCTTGTTTTGAAAATTGGCAAAGGGAGGCCGGGCGCGGTGGCTCACGCCTGTAATCCTAGCACTTCGGGAGGCCGAGGCGGGCGGATCACGAGGTCAGGAGATCGAGACCATCCCGGTTAATGTGGTGAAACCCCATCTCTCCTAAAATTACAAAAAATTAGCCGGGCGTGGTTGCAGGCGCCTGTAGTCCCAGCTACTCAGGAGGCTGAGGCAGGAGAATGGCCTGAACCTGGGAGGCGGAGCTTGCAGTGAGCCAAGATGGCGCCACTGCACTCCAGCCTGGGCAACAGTGAGACTGCGTCTCAACAAAAAAAAAAAGAAAAAAAAAAGAAAATTGGCAAAGGGAAAGATTTAAGCATTCATCTTATCTTTCTAATATGAAATATATTCAGGAGACCCAGCCAGCCCTACTTTACAGAAGAATGCCAACTAAGAAGTGTAGAAGAATAACTGAATTAACTAAAACTCATTATTTCACAGCTCCTAATTGAAATTACTGATTCATTTTCTAACAAATAAATGGGCCTGGCACAGTGGCTTATGCCTATAATCCCAGCACTTTGGGAGGCCAAGGCAGGAGGATCACCTGAGGTCAGGAGTTCAAGACCAGCCTGGCCAACATGGTGAAACCCAGTCTCTACAAAAATACAAAAATTACCTGAGCATGATGGTGGGTTCCTGTAATCCCAACTACTCAGGAGGCTGAGAGGGGAGAATCGCTTGAATCCAGGAGGCAGAGTTTGCAGTGAGCCACGATGGCACCATTGCACTCCAGTCTGGACAACTGAGTAACACTCTGTCTCAAAAAACAAACAAATAAAAATAAATAAATAAATAAATAAATTGATTGGCTGCTGATTAATGAAGTTTAAAAGTGTTAGGTGGATGGTAGATGGGGAACTGAACATGCAAATGGTGCTATGGAAACACCACAGATTTCTTCCTGGTCACGTGTGTGAATATCACACTGCCCATCACAGGAACGAGGCTTCCTTTCCCCAGTCTCCTGAGGATATGTGCATGAAGGGCACACTTCTGACCTATGCTAGCCACAAAATGTCCACTTCACACCTTTGATTCAAAACAAATCCCAGACCCAAACCTAAATGGATAAAACTGCTAGAAGAAAACACTGGAGAACATCTTCATGACCTTGGGAAAGGCAAAAGACACAAACTATTTTTTAAAAATAGATTAAACTTCAGGAAAATCTAAAACTTATGGTTTTCAGGGGACATTGTTTAAAAAAGAGATAAATCACAGGGAGAAAATATTCACAATATATTTATCTGACAAAGGACTTGTATCCATAATATCTAAAGATTATTAAAACTCTGGCCAGCCGCAGTGGCTCACACCTGTAATCCTGGCACTTTGGGAGGCCAAGGCAGGCAGATCACTTGAGGTCAGGAGTTCGAGACCAACGTGGTGAAACCCTGTCTCTACTAAAAACGCAAAAATTAGCCAGGCATGGTGGTGTGTGCCTGTAATCCCAGCTACTCGGGAGGCTGAGGCACGAGAATTGCTGGAACCCGGGAGGCGGAGGATGCGTGAGCTGAGATTGCGCCACTGCACTCCAGCCTGGGTGACAGAGTGAGACTGTCTCAAAAAGAATTATTAAAACTCAGAAATAAGAAAAAAAAACAATTTTTTAAAGGCAAAAGATTCTAACAGATCCTTCATAAGAGAAGATATTGCATATGAATGACCAATAAGGATATGAAAAAATTCTCAACATCATTGCAAATTGAAACCACAATGCCATCCACTGCATACCTACTAATGACCAAAACCAAACCCTGACAATATCAAGTATTAGAGAGAATGTAGAGTAACCATACACTGCTGGTGAGAATGTAAAGTACAACTAATTTGGAAATCTTTTTGAAAATTTACCAGAGTTAAATATATATTAACCATATGACCCAGTAGCTCTATTCCTAGGTATTTACTCAGAAATTATTTGTTCACACAAAGATATGTACATGAGTATTCATAGCAGCTTTATTCATAAGAGCTAAAACCAAAGACTATCCAAATGTCTGTCAAAAGGTAAATGAATAGTGTATCTTTATAACAGATAACAATTCTCAGCAATAAAAAGAAACAAACTCCCAATACATACAACATGAATGAATCTCAAAGGATTATGCTGAGTGAAAGAGTGCTTTCTATATGACTCCATTTATATGAAATCTAGAAAAGGAAAATAAATCTGATATACAGAGACAGAAGACAGACTGCTGGATTCTTGGACCCAGATTGGCAGATGCTCACTGGAAAGAGAGCAAGAAAATCTTTGGGAAATGAAGGAAATGTTCTATATAAATAAATATATATATATATATATATATATATTTTTTTTTGAGACAGAGTTTCACTCTTGTCACCCAGGCTGGAGTGCAATGGCACGATCTTGGCTCACTGTAGCCTTCACCTCCTGGGTTCAAGCAATTCTCCTGCCTCAGCCTCCCTAGTAGCTGGGATTACAGACATGTGCCACCATGCCTGGCTAATTTTTGTATTTTTAATAGAGTCGTGGTTTTACCACATTGACCAGGCTGTCCTCAAACTCCTGACCTCAGGTGATCAGTCTGCGTCAGCTTCCCAAAGTGCTGGATTACAGGCGTAAGTCACTGCGCCCAGTCTGGAAATGTTTTATATCTTGATTGTGATGTTGGTTGCAAATATTTTTTTTTTCAAAACTCAGCATTAACCTCAGAATACACCTCAACGCCTCCATCTCCCTCACCATTGCCATATCCAAATGATTGTCAACTTCTGACAATTCTGCTACTGAGCATCAGTTAAATTTGGGTGGTCCTCTCTAGTCCCACTTCTGCTTTTGTGAAAGTTGTCAGGATCAAAATGGAGTCACTGTGTCAAACTCTAACAACAACAACAAAAAAAAAAACACATGGAAGGAGGAGTGGCTCACGTCTGTAATCCCAGCACTTTCCAATACAAGAGGATCACTTGAAGCCTTGAGACCAGTGTGGGCAACGTAGCGAGACCCCATCTTTACAAAAAATAAAAAATTACACATGGTGGTGCACACCTGCAGTCCCAGCTACTTGGGAGGCTGATGGAAGGATCACTTGAGCCCAGGAGGTTGAGGCTACAGTGAGGTGTAATTGCACCACTGCACTCCAGCCTGAGTGACAGAGCAAGACGCTGTCTCAAAAAATAAATACTTACATACATACATATACACATACAGTAAATAAAGCCGGGAGGTTAAGAAGGGAGGGCTGTCATGCACACATACCTATGATAAGACTTATTACAAAGACTCCCTGAAGGGCTTTATGCACATATGCCTGTAACCAAAACTTTTGCCAAGGACTTTCCAAACTGCAGCTTGCTACATGAGTCACAAGGACGGCTAGCCGGATGCACAAGAACACTTGCCTGACACACTGTCTCCACTAATGAACTAGTGTCAACTCCTATGATGAGCCCCTGTAGCCACTGTTCTCTTTGTTTCAAAACAAATTACTTGTACTTCTCTCTTTTGCCTTAAAAGCTTACCCCTGCCTGAACCTCTTTAGCTGCATTTGCAAATCCCCTGCGCACTCCCAAATAAATCTTTGGATAAATATTTGGATATATCTTTGGAGAATCTCCCTCTGTTTAGATTGACACCTTCATCCTCGCTTAACTAGATTGTAGCTGCTGGTCCACCTGCCTCCAGTCTCTTGCCTTGGGTCCATCCTGCCTCCAGGGAAATCTTTAAAAACACAAATCTGCTCCTATTTCTTCCCTGCTGCAGTCTGTCAATGTCTCATCAAAGCTGACAGGTTAAAGCACAAATCCTCAATATAAGTCTTTAAAAGCCTAGACTCTACCTATTTTTTCAGCTTTATTTTATACTTCTTTTCTCCACACCCATCCACCACAAAATACATATGCATACCTGCTTCCCTCACACCCACGTTATCCTACCACCGTACTGAATTCCTTGATAATCCCCGAAGACACCTTTATCCGTCATGTCTCCACATCTTTGCACGTGTGAGTCCTCTGCTTGGGGTGCCAGCTATGATTTGAGTGTTTGTGTCCCTCCAAAATTCATGTTGAAACTTAATCTTCAGTGAAAACTATTAATATGTGGGGCCTTCAGGAGGTGAGTAGGTCATGAGGACTCCATCCTTATGAATGGGATTAGTGTCCTTATAAAAAGACTGGAGGGATTCTGCTGGTCTCTTCTACCACTACCCCTTCTGCCATATGAGGACACAGCAAGAGGTGCCATCTAGGAAACCAAGAGTGAGTCCTCACCAGAAACTGAATCTGCTGGTGCATTGGTCTTGGACTTCCCAGCCTCCAGAACTATGAGAAATAAATGTCTATTATTTATAAATTATCCAGTCTAAGCTGTTGTGTTATAGCAACCCAGACTAAGATGGTACCCTTCCCTCACATACAAGGTTGCCAGATTTAGCAAATAAAGACATAGAATGTCCAGATAGTTTTGAATTGTCCTGCATGTCCAAAGTATGCCATGTAAAACTTGTTAACAATTTCACCTTTGTACTCACCAATATAATTCAGGGGCTTGCATTCAACTCCAAGAGCATTCCTCCATTCCCAGAGTATGGCAGAATGTTCCCTCTTAATTTAAATGCCTCAGAAATGTGTTTCTGTCTCAGTTGTGAAGATTGTCTTAGTAGCTACTGTAATTCAATGCTAACTGGGTTAAGTGATTTATATACACTCTGTCTTTATCATCTCAGTTGTCCTAATGGATAAGTAATGTTAGTAATTTTCATTTATAGATGAGGAAACCAAGGCATGGAGAAGTTACAGAGCCAGCTCAAGTTTATATCATAAGTGGGGGAGCACCATAATTTGAACTCAAATAACCTCACTACAAAGCCCACAGGATAAGTCTTTGTACTTCAACAACTATTCATGTTTGCATAATACTTTACAACTTGTGAAACTCTTTTATTTCTTTTCCTCGTGTGATGTCTTAGAATAAGGTATAAGAATAATACAACCAAAATTCATGTACACACCTACAAGAAATACAATGCAAATATAGCTGAAGCCTGTTGATGAAAAGAACCAAACTCTATAAAATATTTAAAGAGGTTTATTCTGAGTCAGTATGAGTGACCGCAACCTGGGAAACAGTCTCAAAAGGTCCTGAGAATGTCTGCCTGCAGTAATCAGCTTATAGCTTGGTTTCATACATTTTCAGGAGACAGAATTTACAGGCAAAGATATAAATCATTACATTGGTTTGGCCCAGAAAGTTGAGACATCTAGAAGTGGGATCTTACAGATCATGGGTGGATTCAAGGATTTTCTGATGAGCAACTGGTTAAGAGTTAAGCTTTGTCTAAAGAGTTGAAGTCATGGCTGGGCATCACGGTTGGAAATACAGTTTTTCAGGTTTCGCTTGGACCACAGGGGGTCCATTCAGTCAGTTGGGGGCTTAGAATTTTGTTTTTGGTTTACACCCCCAGTAACATTTTCTTCACCAAACCTCTACCCCTAATGAGTTCTTATCCTTCACACTAATGTACAGCTTATGTAGAGTGTACAATGTACAATATTACTTCATATTTTAAACATATTATTAGTGTTATTACACTGTGTATTCTTCTGTGATTTACATTTTTCTCACTTTTTGCATTTTTGAGACTTAGCCATGTTGATACATTATATCAGTCCATTTGTATTGCTATAAGGGAATATCAGAGGCTGGGTAATTTATAGAGAAAAGAGGTTTATTGGGCTCCCAGTTCTGCAGGCTGTATAGGAAGCCTGGCACCACCATCTGCTTCTGGTGAAGGCTTCAGGGAGCTTCCAATACTGGTAGAAGGAGAAGGGGAGCTCACATGTGACATGGCCAGAGAGGGAGCAAAACTAGGGAGGGAGTGCCATGCGCTTTTAAAATACCAGCTCTCTGAATCTTAAAGTTGGCTGGTGAAAAAATAAATAAACAATTTTTAAAAATAAACAATCAGCTCTCTTGTGATCTAATAGAGTGAGTACTTTCTTAAGGATGAGGATGACACCAAGCCATTTATGAGGAATCCGCCTCCCATGACTAAAACACCTCCCACTAGGCCCTACTTCCAACACTGGGGATCACATTTTAACATGAGATTTGGAGGGGACAAATATCCAATCTATATTACATATATAGGTTTATTTATTCATTTTCACTGCTGTATAATTTTTCATTGAATGACTATATCATAATTTAGTCATTCATTCTCTTGTTAATGGACATTGTCATCATTATCAGCTTTTTGTTTCTTGTTTTGGTTTTTGTTTTATATTGGTTTTTTGGTTGTTTGGTTTTCGTTTGTTTCTTTGCCTTTTCTTGGCTAGAAACAAAGGCTACTATAAATTATTTTAATGGCTTCTTATGCACCTGTGCAAGAATCTCTCTTAGTAAATACTTATATTCCCTAAGCTGTAATGTATGGATTATTATGTTAGCAGTACCAACCAACAGAGTATGACAGGGGAAAAAAAGTCACAAGGATTGGAGAGGATGAAACTAAACTGCCAATATTTACAGTCAATCTAATTGACTGTATAAACAATCCAAAATTTGACAAGACAAAAATTTAATAAGAGCACAGCAAAAGTGGCTGGTCATAAACTTAATGTTCAAGTATTTGTTACATTCTTACACTATAGCAAAAAAGGTGGGAAAATATAAATTTTAAGAATAGGAACAAATTTTACAAAAGATGTACAGGATCTTTATGAAGAAAATCATAAAAATTTATAAAGTGCATCATAGATCTAAATAAATAGATACATTATAATCATGTATAGAAAAACTTAATATTGTAAGGATAGTAGTTTCCTTCTAGGTCAACAGATGTAAATTTATTGCAATTCCAACCACAATCTCAGCAGGACTGCCACAGACTAGGAGAAAATATTTGTAATTCAAATATCCAACAAAAATGATTGTCCAGAATATATAAAAAATACCACAGGACAAATTTTTTTTAAACACAAGGGGAGCATCAATATATAGGTGATTGTTTTTAAAATGTCAACAAATTCTGTCTATATTCCCTTCAAAAAACAGAGCTAATTCTCCTCTCCTTGAGTATGATCTGGATTTAGTAACAATTTGAACAAGTAGAATAAGATGGAAATAAGATAATATGTGTGACTTCTAATAAGTCATATAAGGGATCATGGCTTCCTCCTTGCTCATTCTTGAATTACTTACACTGGAGTAAGCTAACCACTATGTCATGAGGACACTCAAGCAGCCCTATGGGTTGGTCCATGTTACAAGGAGCTGAGACCTTCAACCAATAGCCATATGAGTCAGCCATCTTGGAAGCAGATTCCATGCCCCAGTCAAGCCTTCAGATGACCCAGCTGACATCTTGACTTTATTTTTATGAGAGATCTTGATACAGAATGACATAGCTGAGACACTCCAAGATTTCTGATACTCAGAAGTTGTAAGTTAAATTTTTGCTGCATTGAGCTGCTAAGCTTAGTGGTAATGTATTATGCTGTTATAGATAACTAATGCAGGAAGTTGTACATTAATAGCATAATGACTAAGAGCACAAGATCTGAGCCAGACTGTCCAAATTCAAATTCTGGCTTCAACACTGACTAACCATATGACTATGGCCAGTGACTAGTCATGCGACTAACTCATTTTACTCATCTGTAAACTAAGGATATTAGCAACATACCACATAGGACCACTGTGAGGATTGAATTGATACGGATTGAGTTGATACAACTAAAGATACTAAAAGACATGGAATCAACCCAAACACCCATCAACAACAGACTGGATAAAGAAAATGTGGTACATATACACCATGGAATACTATGCAGCCATAAAAAGGAATGAGATCATGTCCTTTGCGGGGACATGGATGAAGCTGGAAGCCATTATCCTCAGCAAACTAATGCAGGAACAAAAAACCAAAGACCGCATGTTCTCACTTATAAGTGGGAGCTGAACATTGAGAACACGTGGACACAGGGAGGGGAACAACATACACTGGGGCCTGTCCGGGGTTGGGGTGGGGGGAGGGAGAGCATTAGGAAAAATAGCTAACGCATGCTGGGCTTAATACGTAGGTGAATGGGTTCATAAGTGCAGCAAACCACCATGGCACACATTTACCTATGTAATAAACCTGCACATCCTGCACATGTACCCTAGAACTAAAAATAAAAATTAGCAGGAAAAAAAAGATACTAAAAGAGTACCTGGCCACCAGTACATATGAGAGATGTTACCTGCTGTTACTAATTTACAAAAGAGTAAATCTGAATGTCAAATAGGATGTTCAGCCTTGCTATAAATCAGGGAAACAAATTAAAAGCAAAATGAGATACCATTTGTTACCCATAAAATTGGCAAAAAGTATCAGTTCTTAGCTTGAGTAGTGGTTACATGGGCATGCTTATTTTGCAATAATTTACCAAAAAGTACATGTCTGATTGGAGCGCTTTCTTTGTGTGTGCACTGTACTTCAATCCAAAAGTTTAAAGAATAAATAACAAAGTACATATAGAAAAATCCTCTCCCTCCCTCTACCCTTCCCCTAGGAATTGCTCTGTCAATATTAAATGTTAGCAAAGATGTAGAACATGAGAGCTTTTGTGGTTTGCTGGTGTAGTATAAATTGGGGCAACCATTTTAGAGAGCAATTTGACAATATAAGAAAAGTTGAAAATGCACAACTAAGGTTTTGCCTGAATACCTGAATAACAAAACACAGACTTGTGCTGCCCATTATTCTATAACCTCTTTTTTTGAAAAAAATTCCACTTAGCACTTTTTGTGGTGAGACATTAAAAATTTACTCTCTTAGCAACTTTGAAATATACATTATAATTAACCACAGTCACCCTGCTGTGCAACAGATCTCACACACTTATTCCTGCTGTCTAACTGAAACTTTGTACCCTTTAACCATCTCCTTATTTCTTCCTCCATCCCCCGAAAATTCATTTCTGTTAAGAAACATGTTTCTCTCAGTTCTAGAGACTGAGAAGTCAAAGATCAAAGTGAACATCTGGTGTCTGGTGACAGCCCTCTTTCTGCAAAGCAGACAGTCATCTTGTTTTGTTCCAGTATGCTGGGGAGCAGAGAGAGAGGAAACAAGCTCTACAAGTCTCTTCTTATAACGGCATTAATCCCATTCATATGAGGGCTCTGCCTTCAAGACCTAATTACCTCCCAAAGGCCCCACCTCCTAAAACCATCACATTGGAGGTTATGGTTTCAACATTTTAAAATGGGAAGGGACACAAACATTCAGTCTATAACAGCGATCAGGTGGCACAGAAGCCTAGAGAAGGGAGCAGGCCAGATCCTCGAAGGGCTTGATTTGGCATGCCAGGAATTTGGCCTTCATCCTATAAGCAGTAGAAAAATTACATAGCATTATACCTGTGAACACAAACAGAGGTTCCATTCTCCAGGACACGAAGGTATAGAAATGCTCAACATTTTGTCATTGTTGAATAGGGATGGTATTTTTGATAGCAAATAACAAAGCTCAGAACCTGCTACGGCAAAACCGGAAAACTGGATTACCAGAAAGAGGTTTGGAAGGACCATGTGGGCCTGGAATTACCCCAAGTGTTAAATAAATAGATCAGTTTACTTCTCCTGAGGAAACATAATCTCCTAGGCTACAGGAGAAAACTTGAGGGCAAGGAGTGACCAGACTACCCCTCAGCTTACTACCTGAAATGAATTTGGTTGTGAGTTCCAACATCCACCCTCTAGATTTGCACAGCAAAGAGAGGGCTATGCCTGTGCAGTACGCAAGGGTCAAGGAGGGACTCAGGTTTATTCATTTACTCCATCAGTCTTTCGACATATATTTATCGAACACCTATTATGTGCAAGAAGCTGAGACTCAAAAGTGGAGAGAAAAAACACCTCAGATTTGTTTCCTCCTCTCTAGGAGCTCACTGTCTAGGTGTTCAACAAGGAAAAATGATTTAAGAGTGAAAAGTATTGTGATATAATTACCCCGACTGAAAGTCAGGGTTCCGATAGGTAGTGAATTTTAAGCCAAGACCTGAAGGCTAAGAATGGCCTATTGCCTATCCCATTAGATTTTTTTAACTTTGTTAATTGATTTATAAAATTTTAAGAAAACATTTTCTGGATATCAATTGTTTGTTATAACTGAAAACACCTCTCAGACACTTAACTTTTACCTTTGTTAATGGTATTTTTTTCTTTTGACAATAAAAGTTGGAAGTTTTTCGTTGTTGTTGTTGTTGTTGTTGTTGTTGTTGTTGTTGTTGTTTGAAACAAGGTCTGGCTCTCTCTCCCAGGGTAGAGTGCAGTGGCATGATCCTGGCTCACTGCAACCTCTGCCTCCTGGGCTCACCTCAGCCCCCTGGGCTCTCACCTCAGCCCCCTGAGTAGCTGGGACCACTCGTGCACACCACCATGCACAGCTAATTTTTGTATTTTTAGTAGAGACAAGGTTTCACCACGTTGCCCAGGCTGGTCTCAAATTCCTGAGCTCAAGTGCTACCACCTACCTCAGCCTCCCAAAGTGCTGGGATTACAGGCCTGAGCCACTGCGCCCAAGCAAAGTTTGAAGTTTTTGATGTAACAAAATTTATCTCTTTTTTTATTTCATACTTTTGTTGTTTGTGTCTTGTTTGCCTAATATTTTGCCCTGAGATCATAAAGCTGTTCTCCTAATAGTTTTAAGTAGATTTTCTTATAATAGTTTTGAAGTTTTGCTTTTCACATTTAGACCTTTAATCCATTTGAAATTTAACTTTTTGGAAATTTAACTACTCAAAAATGTGAATTAGACATTTCATTTTTTTTTTCCATAAGGAAGGTGAATTTTGGCAATGCCATTTATTGAATTTACCCTTTTCCAACTGGTATATGGAAAGTTCCTATAAATATAATCTGTTCCCAGATCTAATTATCTATTCTGTGTCAATAGTACAGTTTTATTTATATAACTTTTTAAAAATGTCTTTATATCTGATAGAGAAATCCCCACCTCCTGCTTCTTTTTTAGAATGTCTTGGCTAGAAGTTCTTAGAATCTGTTTGTTAAGTTCCACACAATCATGTTGGGATTTTGATTAGAACTGCATTAAATTCATAATTTAATTTATGGAGAATTCACATCTTTCTATCAAGCATTTGCTTCCATAAATATGTTAGATTTCTTCATTTCTTCAGCTGTTCTTTCGTGTCCTTTGTGATAGTTAATTTTATGTACCAATTTGCCTGGGCCACAGTATGCTCAGATGTCTGATTAAACACTATTGCTGGGTGTGTCTATGAGGGTGTTTCCAGAAGAGGTTAGTACTCGAATTGGTGGACTCAGTAAAGATGATGGCCTTCCCCAATGTGGGTGGACATCATTCAATCCGTGGAAGGCCTAAATAGAACAAGAAGGTGGAGGAAGGTTGGATTATCCTCTCTCTGCTTGACTGCTTGAGCTGAAACATCAATCCCTGCCCTTGGCACTCCTGGTTCTCAGGCCTTGAACTACGTCACTGGCTTTTCCTAGGTCTCCAGCTTGCAGACAGCAAACTGTGGGACTTCTCATTCTGTATAATTGCATGAGCCAATATCTTATAATAAATCTCTTTCAGCCAGGCACAGTAGCTCACGCCTGTAATCCCAGGACTTTGGGAAGCTGAGGCGGGTGGATCTCCTGAGGTCAGGAGTTCAAGACCAGCCTGGCCAACATGATGAAACCCCATCTCTACTTAAAATACAAGAATTAGCCCAGCGTCATGGCACATGCCTTTAATCCCAGCTACTCTGGAGGCTGAGGCAGGAGAATCGCTAGAAACCAGGAGGTGGAGGTTGCAGTGAGCCGAGATTGCGCTACTGCCTTCCAGCTTGGGCGACAAAGCAAGACTCCATCCAAAAAAAAAAAAAGAAAAACTTTCTAGATAGATAGATAGGTGTAGATATATAAGTATCCTTTTGCTTCTGTTTCTCTGGAGAACCCTGACTAATACATTCTCTAGTAAACTTAAATTTTTCTCCATAAAGATTTTGCAATGGATGATATTATCAAAAGCTAAAGTTCATGAGTAGCAGAAAGTTTAGGTTTAAGGTAGAAATTAAAGTTATAATCCAGAAGTTTCCTCTGGATCAGCTTAATATAATTAAAACTATCATGAAGAAAATAAAATGGAAATGCATTTTAATAGACCACTCTGGAAGATAATGGGAATGTGTTCAGCATAATCTGTGTTGTAATATTTTAGTTTTTTTTTTTCACCCTTACAAGAAATCAAAAGAAAGTCTGTCCTAGTGTTTCTTGGAGCATCTATCAAATATGCTAGAGTCATAGGAGTCTCCCAGGCATATTTGTTCAAGCCTAGACCTGGAGAAGTATCCTCTTCAAACAGGACTACTAGCTGCCCTTAGGCTCACGAAGTATTGAAGGCCTAAGAAGGTAATCACGGCAGGCTGGATCCCAGAAAGTGAATGCATGCTTTCACCTCTAGCTGGGGCCCTTTTCTACTCCACAGATGTTCACTGCCCTTTTCTATCCCTTCTATTCCGCATTTTTATACTGAAGCATAACTTATGCTAACACCTCATCCCCTGGATTACTTTAACAGAGAATAAAACGTAAGGTAAGGAAATTAAGCTGTTAGAGTAAAATTGCAGGTGTGAGCCTGGCTACCAAGTCGCCATTTTAGTGAGTTCAGACCACTCAAATTAAAACTGATCCATATCAATGACCTAAAGGAAGCCTTAGCAGGATGAGAGAAACCTAAGTGGGAGTGTGAAGATATGCCCCAACAGTCATGATTTCTGTGTGGCAGGGGACAGTGAAATTGGGCCTATTCCAGAGTTCCTCAGAAATGTGAGTCACCTACATGAGACATGGCTGTGTTTGAAGAGCCTCTGAGAGCTGTCTTAGAATAAGGGAGTCAGCATATTCTTTTTCTAAAAGTGAGAAAAGAATCAAATTTAAATGACCTTCCAGTTACCTTCTGAGGATGATCCAATACAAGTTAAGGTAACATTTATAAGAACATTATGATCTTTTCTAAACTTTGTAATCCCTGTATGTTTGCCATTTGTGTTACGGTATCATAATCCCCAGAGTAATCAACAGTAAAATCCCCAAAGTTTTAAAAGCCTGCAGGCTTCTTTTGAGGCCATCAAAGGTAGGAGCACTTCCCAACATAGCCTTAGAAAATGGGAACTGATGAGGAGATATGCATGTTCAATTCCTTAGTGTTGCAAGGGGAAAGGTGCGCTACGTGAAATCACTGTCTGTGTGGAGAGTGTGATTTAATCTTCAAGAAGCTGAAACTACATCATGTGTTTTCCAAGATAGCTTTTCTGCATGCAAACTCTCTCCTTTTGATCCCTGCCATTTTTGTTAGCTAGGAGTCTGTGCTTGGGGCAAATGGAAGTGATGATGATGCTACCATATAAAGCTAATGCTTACATAATAACTTAGTTGTCTGTCACTGCCATAACAAGTTACCACAAAACTAGCAGCTTAAAACAACACAGACTTATTACCTTGAAGTTCTGTGGGGTCAGAAATCCAGTGAGCTCAACTAGTTCCACACTCAGAGTCTTACAAGGACAAAATAAAGTTGTCCACCTGCCTGGACTCTTCTTTGGAAGGCTTAGGGGGAAAATCCACTTTCAAACTTATTCAGGCCCCTGTTTCCTCACTGACTGCCAGCCAGTGTTACCTTTAGCTCCTAGGGGACTCTCTCCAGTTCTCCTCCTCACACAAAACAAGCAAGACTTTTGTCACCATTAAAAGTCTGAATATTAAACAGGTTCTTGAACGGGTGGCTCATATCTGTCTGCTCGTTCAACCTTCCCACCTGTCTCATCCCCAGTAGCTTTTCCAGAACTGCTCCCTTCACTGTGAAGCTCCCTGAGTTTTCTCAATTCAAACTTGGGCTTTTTTAGCATGTTTACTTTTCTAATGAAGACCTCATGGACAGGGTAACTAGACTGGCAAGGCTTTCTATGTCTTTCTAGTGCTGTCTAAAATCAATTTATTGATTGTCTCTTTTAAGACATCTGTCTGCACCTCTGGGATCATGATTTCCATCATCTTCTTCCGGACTTGTCAGACCTGTTGGTGCTGAGCATAAGCAAAATGCAAACCGATTGCTGGCTCAACACAGAACAAATGAAGCAAATAACCACAGGTAGCCTGAACATCAACATGAGCTTCAGTCATGAACTACCTGGAACACATTTTGTCATGGATAAGATTTATGCCATGAAAGCTGGGCAGGTGGTTTTTGCCCTGAACATTCTCAGTAATTAGTTTGAATTTTCTAAATGCAGCTTCATCATTCTCCAGCTCAGCAAGGCTTACCGCAATATCACAACCCTTGAGGCCAACAGATGCAGTTTTTGTTCCTTGTATCCCTGGGACTAGTGTTCTACCAATATTTCTTACATTGAACATAGCTGGCACTTTCACATTGTACCAGTCTTCTTAGAAAATGTTATCAACCACTTCCTTCTTGGCTTCCTTTTTGCTGCTTTTTGTAAAGCACTTATTCTTGCCAACCACCATCATGCTGCTCAGAGAGCCAAAAGGGGCCAGTCCTTGCAGATGGCCACATGGCCTCCTACATCTTAGGGCCGGCAGTGCTGACGCAAATGCTTCTCATGCCTGGAATCTGACTTCTCTTTCTGCTCCATCACTTTTGCTGCCAGCCAGCAAAAGTCTTCTGCTCTTAAGGGATCATGTGATTAGATTGTGCCACCTGGATGATCTAGGGTAATCTTCCCTGTCTTAAGACCTATGACCTTGATTATAACTGCAAAGTCCCTTTTGCTGTGTAACATAACATATTCAGAGACTCTAGGCTTAGGATGTGGGTATCTTTGAGGGACCATTCTGTCTACTACGCATAGTGTGTCTCGTGTTTGTGCCACATAATGTCCTGGGTGCTCTGCATACAGCAATTGATTTAAACTTCACAAAAACCTTACGACTGACACTTTGAATATCATAACAATCTTACAGATAGGGACCAAGGAAAAAAGCTTAAATAACTTGCCCAAGGTCATGAAATTTTTAACTAGCACTAGTGAGCTTCAAATGCAGAGGGACAGAGGGAGACCCAGTCTCAAAAAATAAATAAATAAATAGCATACAGGCTTTTCCATCTATGTATAAAAAGGACATAAAAATTCAGCCACCCATAGTATCTGTGCCCTTAAGAATGATACATGATGGCCGGGTATGGTGGCTCACACTTGTAATCCCAGCACTTTGGGAGGCTAAGGCGAGCAGATTGCTTGAGCCCAGGAGTTTGAGACCAACCTGGGAAACATGGCAAAACTCTATCTCTAGACAAAGTTGAAAAATTAGCCAGGCATGGTGGTGCTGGCCTGTAGTGCCAGCTACTCAGGAGGCTGAGGTGGGAGGATCACCTGAGCCTGGGGAGGTCAAGGCTGCAGTAGGTCATGATCAGGCCACTGCACTCCAGCCTAGGCAACAGAATGAGACCCTGCATCAAAAATTTTTTATAAATAGAGTGGTGCATGATTTTTTAATAGTCCCAAGTTTAGAGACCAGCCTGGGCAACATAGAAAACAATTTTTTAAAAAATTAGCTGGGCATGGTGGCACATGCCTGTGGTCCTAGCTACTCAGGAGGCTGAGGTAGGAGGATTACTTGAGCCCAGGAGGTTGAGGCTGTGGTGAGCCATGATCACGTCATTGCACTCCAGCCTAGGTGACAGAGTGAAACCCCATCTCAAATAAAAAGAAAGAAAGAAAGAAGGAAAAGGAAACAAGAAAGAAAGAAAGAAAGAAAGAAAGGAGGGAGGGGGGAGGGAGGGAAGAAGGGAAGGAAGGAAGGAAGGAAGGAAGGAAGGAAGGAAGGAAGGAAGGAAGGAAGGAAAGAAAGAAAGAAAAGAAAGAAAAGAAAAAAAAAGAAAAAAGAAAATGAGGAACCTCGGTTCCAGGTGACATCACTGAGTCACTGAATCAGACCAACCCTGAAGCCTGCCCTACCACTTGCATAAGATAATAAGCCTCCTTAGTCCATTTTCTGCTACTATAACTGAGCACTACTGACTGGGTAATTTATTTAAAAAGAAGTTGGCCAAGCACGGTTGCTCATGCCTGTAATCTCAGTACTTTGGAAGGCTTAAGGTGGGAGGACTGCTTGAGCCCAGGAGTTTGAGACTAACCTGACCAATGTGGTGAGACCCCATTTCTACAAAAAATCTTGTAAATAGTTGGGCATGGTGGCAGACACCTGTGGTCCCAGCTACTCAGGAGCCTGAGATGGGAGAATCACTTGAGCCCAGAATATTGAGGCTGCAGAGAGCCCTGTTCACAGCACTGTACTCTAGCCTGGATGACAGAACAAGACCCTGTCTAAATAAATAAATAAGAAGTTTATTTAGCTAACAATTCTGGAGAGTCCAAAGTCACAATTCTGAAGTCCAAAAGCACAGCACCAGCGTCTGGTGAGGGCCTTCTTGCTGCATCATAAAATGGCGGAAGACATCTCATGGCAAGAGGGAAAGTCCATGCAAGTCAAATCAGATCTCTCTTCCTCTTATAAAGCCACCAGTCTCACCATGGGGGTCTTACCCTGACATCCTTATTTAATTCTATACTCCTCCCAAAAGGCTTACCTCCAATCAACCTATGAATTCTGAGATTAAGTTTCCAACACATGAAATTTGGCAGACACATTCAAATCATAGCATTAGTTAAATCCATTTGAGTTGGGGTTTGTGTTACTTACAACTGAACACATCCTAATACAGAAAGGAAAGGGTATTCATTCTAGGTAAGAAGAGCAATGAGAGTAAAGATAGAGAGTAATGAAATAGCATGACCCCTAGAGGAGCTGTGGATGATTCAGTATCTGAAGCACAGACAAGGAGGAAGGCACTGCAAGGAATGAGGCTGAAGTTGCAGGCAGAAGTCAGTATATGGAGCTAAACATGCTAAATCACACTGATTTTATTCTATAGGGAGTGGGAGAAGATGGGAATTTAGAAGGCAGGGCTTCAACGCAATGACTTGCTTCAATTTTTATTTTAGACAGGTCACTAAAGGATTAGAAATGGGTGAGAAGTGACTGAGATATGGGTTAGATCAGCAAAGAAATTATGAAAATCTAAAAGACATTGAGAGCAGGAATAAAAAAAGGGGACAAATATAAGAGACAGAGATTTCAGGAGGCTAAATCCACATGGCGAAGTCATGTATCAAAAGTAAGGAGTGGAGTAGAGGAGGAGTCAGGGCTCATGCCCACCATCCTAGCTTGGGTTCCTGGCAGTCTGTGGCACCACTTGCTGAAATAGGGACTACAGATGGAGTTCCATTTTTGACATGTGGAGTTTCAGGGGCCGTGGGATGTGCAAGGGTTGCTTGGCAGGTACAATAATGTCCCACATGGTGCTGTTAAACTTTTAAAATCAATTGCCAACATTTTATGATTAAATTTTCACATAAAAATCTAATTTACCCCTTCTTTTCAAAAATTAGAAGATCTGACAGCATTGGTTCAATATTCCCACATGGTAAATGTAAACTCTGCGTTGTTCTTCTATTCACCACAATCATACCCCTCCTTACTATCCAGCTATTATCCATCCTACTCTATCTGGTCCCCTTAGATCTGAATTTGCAGTCCTTCTAATGCATGCAATTGATGTGCTGGAATTAAGCATCATCCCCTGAATCAAGTTCACATCACTCACATATACCTTACTTCCTAGGTGCATTTCTAGAAGCATGTGGAGCTCCTGCCACCAGCTTACCAACACCAAAATCTCTGGTCACCATGCCACCAACAGGCCCCAGTTCCCTTCTTCTATAGTTGGGCTTGCTGCTACAACTCTGTCCCAAAAGGAGTCTCCAGTTTCCAGGTCTCATGCCTATAATATCTGAGCCTTAATCTAGTATTTTTCTCTTCCTTTGTCTATTTTTCCTCTTCCTACTTCCAATAAAAGAAAAGTAGGTCTATATTAGATGAGGAAAGGAAGAGTCAGAAACAGACCAGCCTAGACAAGGCCAACAGGCTAAACTGGGGGAAGCTAAAGGTTACAGCCCTTCTTCCAAGTATCTGTGTGCACACAGGTTTGCCTGGCACCCTAACTGAAACTGTGACGGAGGAAGTTATGTCACACTTCTACTTTCTTTTCTTAGCCCCTGTTGTCTAGCACTCCCACCAGCCCCTGTGGGCCTCCCGCATGCACACTCATGGCACGTGCTGACATACACAGTCCCCTTCTGGCAAAAACCTTCCATCCACCAAAACCTCCTTCCCTTCTCCAAAATAACCTCTTCTCTCCCCAACAATATTGCCAAGTATTTTTCTTTTTCTTTTATTTTTCCTTTCTTTTTTCTTGTTTTACACCTTCAGCTGCACTAAACATCTGTAGGAATAAATTTTACTTACACATCTGCACTAAACATGTATAGGAATAAATTTTACTCATACAGGAGTTGAACTTGAAAATTCAATAATTTGAATTAGGGAGTAAAATTGAACCCCACTGTCTTAGTATGTATGAACTGCTATAATAGGATACCATAGACTGGGCGGCCCAAGCAACAGACATTTATTTCTCCCAATTCTGGAGCTAGGAAATCCAAGATCAAGGTGCCAGCAAATTCGGTGTCTGTTGAAGGCCGACTACCTCGTTCACAGACAGCCAACTTTTCACTATGTCCTCACGTGTTGGAGAGGGAAGGGCACTCTCTGAGGTCTCTTTTATTAGGCACTAATCCCATTCATAAAGGCTCCACCCTCACGACTTCATTACCTCCCCCAAGACCCCGCCACCTAATACCATACAGTGGGGATTAGGATTGCAACACAGGAATTTTGGGGAAGCCACACAAATGAATTTGGGGGTACATTCAGTCCATGGTACCTGCTAAAAATTTCAGCATCATGACAGAGAAGTATGAATTACTAAGATAATTACTAAGAAGTATATATGGATTGGAGAACCTACCTACAGTCAAATGCATTTCTGAGCAGTCACTGGACAATTTAAGAAGCTACTCTCAGTCTTTTATGTCATGCCTAAGTTACACCAAGAGCAAAACAAATGAATTCTCAAGCACTAATCCTTGGTTATCTGCACACCAAAGCCTGGTGTGAACTTTTTGCCTGAAAGCATGTTGTTCTCATTAGCAGTTATATCCAGATCAGGCCGGCTCATGAACACTAAGGAAACAAGCTCTTCACTTCCCTTGCTTTGAATTACTGCTTCCTCTCTTGGCTCTGAGAATTATAAATGAATCCTATACAGGAGAATGTGTCTTCTGCCCATTGGCCACACTCGTGCTTATGTTTAGAAGAACCCCATCTTCTTTCCTCTATTACTAATAATATCTTATGGGTCTTAGATAATTTTTTTTTTTTTGAGACAGAGTCTCACTCTGTTGCTCAGGCTGGAGTGCAGTGGCACGATCTCAGCTCACTGCAACCTCCACCTCCTGGGTTCAAGCGATTCTCCTGCCTCAGCCTCCTGAGTAACTGGGATTACAGGTGCGTGCCACCATGCCTGGCTAATTTTTGTATTTTTGGTAAAGACAGGGCTTCACCATGTTAGTCAGGCTGGTCTCAAACTCCTGACCTTGTGATCCACCCGCCTCGGCCTCCCAAAGTACTGGGATTACAGGCATGAGCCCCCGTGCCCAGCTGAGTCTTAGATAACATTTAAAAGAGCCTTGCTAACAGGATTGGTGGTGGTAATTATGTTTTGGTGATGGTAATAGTGCTATAATTTCATTTAATTAGCAACAATATGAAAACAACGTTAAAGAAGAAATGTTAAAATAACAATAATAAAATTGAAAGCCCACCACTTTCACATACTATTTCCATTTTTCATATGGCTTCATTAAGAGTGTCCATATTAAATATATTATTTTATATTCTTATTATTGCAATATGATAATGATAAGCAAAACATCTGTACCTGGTGACGGATGGTGGAGTGGGCGGGTGGGTATGTGTTATGGGTGAGGTGGCCAGCATTCACGCCAAGTCTTTTTTTTAAATATTTTAATTCATACTTAATTTATTTTAACTTTTTTTTTAATCGAGATAGAGTCTCACTCTGTTACCCAGGCTGAAGTACAGTGGTGCTATCTCAGCTCACTGCAACCTCTGCCTCACCTGTTCAAGCAATTCTTGTGCCTCAGCCTCCTGAGTAGCCGGGATTACAGGTGCCCATTACCATGCCCACCAGATTTTTGTATTTTTAGTAGAGATGGGGTTTCACCATGTTGGCCAGGCTGGTCTCCAGCTCCTGACCTCAGGTGATCCATGTGCCTCAGCTTCCCAAAGTGCTGGCATTACAGGTGTGAACCACCATGCCCGGTCATACTTAATTTATTTAATTGCATTTATTTATTTATTTATTTATTTAAAAGATGGAGTCTTGCTCTGTTGCCCAGGCTGGAGTTCAGTGGTGCAATCACAGCTCACTGCAGTCTCAAATTCCTGGGCTCAAGCCACTCTCCTGCCTCAGCCAGCAGAGTAGCTGGGACTACAGATGCACACCACGATGCTGGGCTCCACCAAGTCTAAATTAAACTTATTAATTGATCAATACAATATTAATCTCTATTGACAGCTACAACTCATGGATATTCCATTAATTAGCAACTTAAAATTCCATCCTTCTAGATTCTAAACAGAGATTATAACATTTAACTCTTTGCTTCCCAACTCTCATGGAAGGCTGAGGTGTGAGAAACAGCACTCATGTAGAATTGCATGAATGCCCTAATTCAAGTATCTATTTCACTCCTCAGCAAGCAAGTCCCTGGGTGTGCTGCCTAACTTGGCCTTTTTTGTTTGTTTGCTTTTTTCTTTTTGCACTTTTTTCCTTTTGCCCTTATTTTTTGACTGAAATCAGCCGCATCAACCTCTTCATGTACCCCAGGTGATGTTATCAGAATTGACATGCTATTATGTCAAATCTCAAAATGAGAAGTATAAATAAAGACGTGAAAATGTGTATCACCTGAAAACTCACCAAAGAAATGTAAGCAACAGTGAGATGACTATGTTTGTTTATCGGATTAGCAGTGATTTCTTTTTAATTGATAATGAATACATTGCTAGGCAATCACGAGTGGTATGGTCTGGCTGGAGTGTCAAGCATGACAGGGATAGCAAGAGGGAGGGACCTGATCCATTCACTCATGTATTCAACAAATATTTATTAAGATCCTACTGTGTACCAGGCACAGGATAGATGGTAAGGATACAATGGTGGGCAAAAACACATACGGTTCCTGCTCTTGTGGAGATACAGTCTAGTGGGGTAGATAGCTATTAATCAATAATCACACTAATTAATCTAAGCTGGGCGTTCTGCTCCAGGGACCACTAGGTGTCCTCATATCCACTCACTCTATCTACAATAACAGAGCTCCAGGTACACAGCTACGCACAAGGCAGCTAAAATAAAGGCTACTTTTCTGAGCCTCCCTTACGGCTGAGTGTAGCCACATAACCAAGTTCATTCATTCGTTCATTCTTTTTCTTTCATTCTTTCTTTCTCCTTTTCTTTCTTTCTTTCTCCTTTTCTTCTTTCTTTCTTTCTCTCTCTCTTTCTTTCTTTTTTTCTTTCTTTTTCTCCTTCCTTCCTTCCTTCCTTCATATGGACCACATCACAAATTTGCATGTCACCCTTGCGCTGGGGCTGTAGCTAAGTTTCTCTGTATGGTTCCAATTTTAGTATATGTGCTACAGAAGCGAGCACGTGACCAAGTTCTGATCAGTAAAAGGTGAGTAAAAGTAATGAGTGCAATTCTTGGGTCATGCTCTTATAAGCAGCAGCTGTTTCCTCCCTTTTCTCTTTCTTCCTTCCACTGGCTGGAATGTGGATGTGGCAGAGCATTCTCCCAAAGCATGCTAGGGAGCCCAACAAGGCAGAAGGGCCCTGGGTTCCCAACATCGGAGCCTCCAGACAAGTCCTGGGCTGCTTAGGCCCACCCGGATTTAAAAAAATTACCTGGGCACAAAAATGACCTGGGCATGGTGGCAGATGCCTGTAATCCCAGCTACTCAGAAGGCTGAGGCAGGAAAATTGCTTGAACCTGGGAGGTGGAGGTTGCAGTGAGCCAAGATTGCACCACTGTACTCCTGCCTAGGCGACAAGAGCAAAACTCTGTCTCAAAAAAAAAAAAAAATAGAACTAAACGAAGGCCACTGTGGCTTAGAGCCTAGAGTAAGAATGTATTAAAATAATGGTGGGAGCTGATGCCAGGCTTTGAGGACTTGAAGACCATATCAGAGATGTGAGTCTTCATTCTAAGACCAGGGGGACTTGAGCCCAAGGAGTTCAAGACCAGCCTGAGCAACATAGGCAGACCCTCACCCAAAAGAAAAGTTAGCTGTGTGGTGGTGTGTACCTGTGGTCCCACACACTCAGGAGGCTGAGGTGGGAGGATTTTTTGAGCCAAGGAAGTCAAAGCTGCAGTGAGCTGTAAGCTGTGATTATGCCACTGCACTCCAGCCTGGGGAGACAGAATGAGACCCTGTCTCATTAAAAAATAAAATAAAATAAAATAAAATAAAATAAAACAAAACAGTGGGAAATGGTTAAAATATTTTAAGCAGGGTAATGATATTATCAGATTTGTGTTTCAGATACTTTGCTCTAGTTGGGATTAGGGTTAGGATTGTGGTTTGGATAATACTACAGCAGTCTAGAAAGAAATTCACAACCACCTGAGGTGGTAAGTATTATTATTAACTGTATTTTAGAGATGTGAAAACTCTGGCTCTAGGCACACAATTAGTGGCTGAGCCAGGACGCAAAGCCAGGTCAGCATTGCCATAACTTATTTACCAGTCCCCTGGCATTGCACTGGGGTAGCAGAATAGTTTTTCTCTTGTATCTTGTGCACAAGGATTATATTACTGGGCACGATGCTTTACCCAACTTTCAAAGTAGACAGCCAACTTGATCTGCTAAGATATTCTTCCTGCTGTACCCTGATTCTGGTGAAGAAATGCTCCTGAACCCTCTGCCTCCACGTCTACCCATAAGTTGTGGGGACAGAAGCACAGTGTGAGAAACAGACTCCACCACACCTTCTTGGCTGTGCAAAGAAGTCAGATGATGTTGGAGTCTGTGCTACTGTGCCAGAAAGCATATTAAGGAAGAAATAGTCCCTCTAGTGCAGAAAACGGGCTCTTCCACGAATTCAGGACCAAATCTTTTTATATAGAAAATCCATGTAGAATGAGTGGGTCAGGGCCGGGCGCTGTGGCTCACGCCTGTAATCCCAGCACTTTGGGAGGCTGAGGCGGGCAGATCACTTGAGACCAGCCTGGCCAACGTGGTGAAACCCCGTCTCAACTAAAAATACAAAAATTACCTGGGTGTGGTGGCGTGTGCCTGTAATCCCAGCTACTCAGGAGGCTGAGGCAGGATAATGGCTTGAACCCAGGAAATGGAGGTTGCAATGAGCCAAGATCATGCATCTGCACTCCAGCCTAGGCGACAGAGCGAGACTCAGTCTCAAAAAAAAAAAAAAAAAAAAAAAAAAGAATGAGAATGAGAATGGATGGGACAGGAAAAACGTTCACCTCCCCCAAAAAGCCATAAAAGATAAGTTCTAATTTAGAAAAACATTCATGTAGGAAAAAGAAGGGGGATTGCTGGAAGAGAAAGTGAAGGATTATGAAGATAAATTCATAGTTTACCCTTCACAATTAGCAGAGGGTGCATTATTTAAGAATAGCCTTTGTTTCTTAGTATAGCCTTCTCAGTCTTTGTTATTGATCATATGCCACCAAAAAACAAGTTCAGGATGGCTTTCTGTTTATTGTTAATATCAGAAAATATTCATATATCCTGTCTGGGGTTTTTTTGTGTGGGGGGGTGGGCATATTTATATTCTGTTTTGAAAAAACACAGAAGAGTACCTTTTGGTATGCAGAATTTTCTTCTTAAACTTACACTGCCTTACTAACTTGAAAAATGTGTTCCTAATAAATAGCAAGATTTTTGGTGGGTGTGCTGTTAAGGTTTTGCTATCCACATTCAGTAACCATTAAATTACCAGTTCTAAGAGTTGTCAAATATTGACCGCGAAGTTGTTGCAAAGGTCTTTGCGAACACTTGACTCTCAGATTCTTGGTCACTTAGTTATTCTGGGCATCTTATTTTTTTGAGAAGGAGTCTCACTCTGTCACCCAGGCCTGAGTGCAGTGGCACAATCTCAGTTCACTGCAACCTCTGCCTCCCGGGTTTAAGTGATTCTTGTGCCTCAGCCTCCCAAGTAGCTGGGACTACAGGTGCACGCCACCACACCCAGCTAATTTTTGTATTTTTAGTAGAGACGGGGTTTCACTGTGTTATCCAGCCTTGTCTCGAACTCCTGACCTCAGGTGATCCACCCGCCTTGACCTCTGAAAGTGCTGGGATTTCAGGCACGAGCCACCGTGCCCAGCCTAGTTCTGGACATCTTCCATTCATCCCTCCAGATGCTCTCTACCCTTCTCCACTGTCCTCTGTGCTCTGGGAAGCTGACCACTATAGACTAGGTCAGCTGGCTCCCTTGTCTTCTGGTTACAGTGGGTCCAGCAATGGGGAGCCCAGCAGGAGATCTGAGGGTGTAGCAGTGCGATCCCTCCCTGTAGGGTTACTTCCAGCTGGTCTAGTTACATAAAGGAGGTGGGGGGGGCGGTCTTCGCTTTTCGCTTCTGTCAGACAGGCCCCTCTGTCTCCTGGTTCCCCCACCCTTGACCCTTTAGACTTAGAGCAATAATGGGGCCCCACTGCTACTAGCCCTGGGGGACTGCACTATTCATGGTTTCCTACACCTGGTCCACACCTCTGTAAACATTCCCTTTATTAAACTCTCCTTAAGTAATCCCAGTTTAAGTGTGTCTTCTGTTTTCTTCAAGGACTCTGACTGACACAGTAATAATACCTTACAGCTAAAAGCTTTTACAGTGTCTCATTAATGTATTCAGACTTGGATAACATATTTTGGATTTTTTAAACAGTAGACCTAGAACCTTAAAATGTGTCAGGGTTTGATTCCTAAATCTGTCTGCTGTTAAGTAGAACTGAACAGTGCCTTTGTTTTTGTCACTGGCATTTATTGTAGCCTTTGTGTTTTTATTTTCATCTGTTGTTCCCTGTATGGTTTTTATATTTATGTCATGTTAAGGCATGAAACAGCTTTTTCCCATTGATTATTGCTTGGTTCATTTTTTATCCTCTCTAATGCCCGAACTGACAAGCCTGTGAATGCCCTGAAGACAGGGACCAAGTGTTCTTCTGTTTGTATCCTCTGCATGAAGCACATGACAGACATTTTGAATGAATGGAGAATATCATCTATTCTGGATTTCAGTTATTAGGGAGCAAAGATTATCAGACAGTGCTCTGCCCACCTGGGCACTACCCAGTCATGCTCTGAAGCCCCAGCAATGGCTGACAGGAATTTTATACATTCTCACAGCTTAACCACAGAGGTTGTATAATGTGAGTCAAAAATCAGAAATGAACCCAAACCTACTTTCCATTTCGAAGTAAAGTTTCTTTCATAGAGAATAAGGGATTCATAGGAATGTAAAAGAAATCCTTCAACTTGACAACCCACTGACAAGACAGCTGAAATGTATGAGACAGAAACCATTTTTCTTCTTTGCATTGAAAGTAGGTTAATGTGGTTAATTCATGAATGTTTAAATGGGATAATTTGCTCAGAGAAAAAAATTGTTCATCTTTGAATTTTTGAAGGAGAAAAGAATGAAAAGGTAATGTGAGTCTGTGAGCCCCTCAGCTTCCAAAGGTCCCTCACCACCGTCTCCATTTGCTTTGCCCTCTTCCCATGCTCTGATCAGCTCTAATTTTTTTTTTACCCTGCCAACATCTTGATTTTGTCTAATTTTTGACTCACATTTTACAGCCTCTCTGGCTAAGCTATAAGAACATATTACATACATTGGGATGGGTACAGTGGCTCACAGCTATAATCCCAGCTTTAAGAGGCCAAGGCAGAAGGATTGCCTGAGCTCAGGAATTCGAGACCAGCCTGGGCAACTTATCAATACCCCATTTCTACAAAATAAATTTTTTTTTAATTAGCTGTGCATGGTGGTGCATGCCTGTAGTCTCACTCAGCTACTGAGGAGGCTGAAGCAGAAGAATCGCTTGAGCCTAGGAGTTGGAGGTTACAGTGAGATATAATTGTGCCACTGCACTCCAGCCTGGGTGACAGTGAGACCCTAAAAAAAAAAGAAAAAGAAATAAAAAAATTTTTTAATGTACAAAAAAAAAAATAACATACATGTTTCCACCTTGCTTACTAAGTGTTGTTTACCTTTCTCATGTTTGCTCTGGCACTGGCCATTGTTTTAAACTTTACAATGCTGGTCTGGCTTGGTGGCTTATGCTTGTAATCCCAGCACTTTAAGGCTGAGGCAGGAGGTTCCCTTTAGCCCATGAATTTGAGATCAGCCTGGGCAACCTCCCAACTACTTGGAGGGCTGAGACGGGAAGATCGCTTGAGCCTGTGAGGTCGAGGCTGCAGTGAGCCATGATGGCGCCATCTCATTTCAGCCTGGGTAACAGCCAGACCATGTCTCAAAGATAAAAATAAAACAATATTAGAATGCTAAAACTTTCATTTTTATTTTTACAGGCCTAAGTATCCTCCTTTAATTAATTAATTTAAGTTAATTTATATTAAGATCTTCATAGTATTGTTTATATTTTCAACCAGTGTATGTAATCCACGTATCCAACAATAAGTAGATATGCCAACTGAAGCAGATAAGGCCAATTAAAAAATGATAAATACACGTGTCAACCTCCTTGGCAACTAATATGAGCAAATTCCAGTCAACCTCAACCTGCAAAAAGACCACTGGCAATGGCAGTGCCCCCAACACTGCTGCATGGTCTATCCCAACTGCAGTCCCTGGCTGAGTATTCCAGTTCATTGCTTTTGGGTCTAAGCTCGCATCTTACCTCTCAAAAGCCCTGAATAAAGCCCTACAGAATTCTGACAGCCAGAACACAATCTTCACACATCTGTGACACACAGGACTTCAGAATTAGTCCCAATTGACAACCTCTTCATTCACTGAGAATCACTTCAGCTAGCATATCTCACTGGCCCACACCTCCCTACCCCTGTTCCTGTATTGCCCCGTAGACTTATTTTGAGTTACTGATCCTAATCATTCAATATTTACTGGCACCTCTATGTGCCAGACATTAAGCGTTGGTGAATGACAGGGATGTGGTTGCTGTATCAACCCTCCTGTGGGCCTTTTCTTCTTCAAAAGGTAACAAACCGGCCAGGTATGGTGGCTCATGCCTGTAATCCCAGCACTTTGGGAGGCTGAAGTGGGTGGATCATGAGGTCAAGAGATTGAGACCATCCTGGCCAACATGGGGAACCCCGTCTCTACTAAAAATACAAAAAATTAGCAGGGTGTGGTGGCACACACTTGTAGTCCCAGCTACTCGGGAGGCTGAGGCAGGAGAATCTCTTGAACGCGGGAAGTGGAGGTTGCAGTGAGCTGAGATCACGCCACTGCACTCCAGCCTGGCAAGACAGCAAGACTCCGTCTCGAAAAAAAAAAAAAGGTAACAAAACAAAAGTTCTCCAGATCCTAAAGGCTAAATCTTAACAAACTTTTCAGGACTACTAAAGACTAGAACCTAGACCTCTGTACAAACAGGTTTTGTTTGGTTTGTCTGAAATTAAGAAACTGCCTCTACGAGATTCCAGCACTCATTCATTCCTAACATAACCTCTTACCTCAGTGCTATGCTCGTGTTGGAAGAGTTATGCTCTTGTGTAAAAAAGCAGAATTTTGAGTGAGTCCAATCCCAGATTTTTTTTTTTTGAGATGGAGTTTCGCTCTTGTCACCCAGGCTGGAGTGAACAATCTCAGCTCACTGCAACCTCCACCTCCCGGGTTCAAGCAATTCTCCTGCCTCAGCCTCCCAAGTAGCTGAGACTACAGGCACCTGCCACCACGTCTGACTAATTTTTTGTATTTTTAGTAGAGATGGGGTTTCACCATGTTGGCCAGGCCAGTCTTGAACTCCTGACCTCAGGAGATCGACCCGCGTCAGCCACCCAAAGTGCTGGGATTACAGGCGTGAGGCTCTGTGCCCAGCCCCAGTCTTGAATTCTGTTAGTTTGACTAGAAAGGTACACAGTAATGCATGCATGCCTTTGTTATTTTTAATTAACTTAAAAATGTTTATTTTTAGCTAATTTATTGGTGGAACCTGCCCCCAATATTTCAGTGTAGGTTCTTTCTATTTTCCGTAAGTGTCGGCTGGCTGAGAAATAAAGAGAAAGAGTATAAAGAGAGGAATTTTACAGCTGGGCCTACAGGGGCGACATCACATATCAGGAGGACCATGATGCCCACCTGAGTTGCAAAACCAGCAAGTTTTATTAAGGATTTCAAAAGGGGAGGAGGTGCAAGAACAGGGAGTAGGTCACAAGATCACATGCTTCCAAGGGCAAAAAAACAAAGATCACATGCTTCTGAGGAAACAGGACAAAAGGCAAAAAAGAACTACTGATAAGGGTCTATGTTCAGCTGTGTATGTATTGTCTTGATAAACATCTTAAACAACAGAAAACAGGGTTCAAGAGCAGAGAACCGGTCTGACCTCAAATTTACTAGTGGGGGGGTTTTTCCCCACCCTAATAAGCCTGAGGATACTGCAGGAGATCAGTGTGTATTTCAGTCCTCATCTCAACCACATAAGACAGACACTCCCAGAGCGGCCGTTTATAGACTTCCCCCAAGGAATGCATTCCTTTCCCATGGTCTTAATTATTAATATTCCTTGCTAGGAAAAGAATTTAGCGATATCTTCCCTACTTGCACGTCCATTTATAGGCTCTCTCCAAGAAGAAAAATATGGCTCTATTCTGCCCAACCCCACAGGCAGTCAGACCTTATGGTTGTCTTCCCTTGTTCTCTGAAAATTGCGGTTATTCTGTTCTTTTTCAAGGTGCGCTGATTTCATATTATTCAAACACATATGTTTTACAATCAATTTGTACAGTTAACACAATAGTTGTCCTGAGGTGATGTACATTCTCAGCTTATGATGATAACAGGATTAAGAGATTAAAGACAGGCATAAGAAATTATAAAAGTATTAATTTGGGGAACTGATAAATGTCCATATTAAAATGAAATCTTCACAATTTATGTTCAGAGATTGAAATAAAGACAGGCATAAGAAATTATAAAAGTATTATTTGGGAACTGATATATGTCCATATTAAAATGAAATCTTCACAATTTATGTTCCTCTGCCGCGGCTCCAGCTGGTCCCTCCGTTTGGGGTCCCTGACTTCCTGCAACACTAATTTTAAGTAAATATTTAAATAATTTCAGATTCATAATAGTTTCAAATTTATAGAAAAGTTGCAAGAAGGTGGGTGGATCACGAGGTCAGGAGATCAAGACCATCCTGGCTAACTTGGTGAAACCCCATCTGTACTAAAAATACAAAAAATTAGCCCGGTGTGGTGGCACGTGCCTGTAGTCCCAGCTACGTGGGAGGCTGAGGCAGGAGAATTGCTTGAACCCGAGAGGTAGAGGTTGCAGTGAGCTGAGATCGTGCCACTGCACTCCAGCCCAGGCGACAGAGTGAGATTGCATCTCAAAAAAAGAAAAAAAAACAGACACATAGAGTAATGGAAAAGAATAGAGAACCCAGAAATAAATTCATACATCTACAGTGAACTGATTTTTGACAAGGCTACCAAGAGCATACATGGGGATAGAACAGTCTCTTTAATAAATGGTGCTGGGAAAACTGGATATCCATAAGCAGAAAAATGAAGCTAGGCCTCTATCTCTCATTATGTACACAAATCAAATCAAAATAGATTAAAGACAAATCTAAGACCTCAAACTATGAAACTACTACAAGAAAACATTGAAGAAACTCTCTAGGACACTGGTCTAGGCAAAGATTTCTTGAGTAGTACCCCACAAACACAAGCAACCAAACCAAAAATGGACAAATAGGATTGTGGGTGAAAGATTACCTAGGTGCCAAGGCAAGAGACTGAAGGCACAAACTGTTTCAGTATAATAAAGAAAATAGTTAGAATAAGAATAGTTATAATACAAATTAGATATAGAGATGATCATGGACATTATCAATCATTAGTATAATCATTATTAATCATTAGCTTTTAATATTACTCTTCGTTGCATTACTAATATAACCTAGGAATAACTGGCGGGTATAGGGTCGGGTACTGAAGGGACATTGTGAGAAGTGACCTAGAAGGCAAGAGGTGAGCCTTCTGTCACGCCCGCATAAGGGTCGCTTGAGGGCTCCTTGGTCAAGCGGTAATGCCAGTGCCTGGGAAGACACCCATTACTTAGCAGACTGCAAAAGGGAGTCTCCTTTCCTTGGAGGAGTCAGGGAACACTCTGCTCCACCAGCTTCTTGTGGGAGGCTGGATATTATCCAGGCCTGCCCGCAGTCATCCAGAGGCCTAAACCCCTCCCTGTGGTGCTGTGCTTCAATAGTCACGCTCCTTGTCCACTTTCATGTTCCTCCCGTACTCCTGGTTCCTCTTTGAAGTTCACAGTAGATAGCGGTAGAAGAAATAGTGAAAGTCTTAAAAGTTTTTGATCTTTCTTATAAGTGCATAGAAGAAAACGCTGACGTATGCTGCCTTCTATCTTGCTCCGGCTACCTAAAACGGAAGGGCCCCCTGTCCTATGATCACGTGACTTGCTTCACCTTCTCAATCACTTAGAAGATCCACCCTCCTTACCCTGCCCTGCTTGTCTTGTATGCAATAAATATCAGCACGCCCAGCCATTCAGAGCCACTACCAGTCTCCGCGTCTTGATGGTAGTGGTCCCCCGGGCCCAGCTGTTTTCTCTTTATCTCTTTGTTTTGTGTCTTTATTTATTACAATCTCTCATCTCCGCACACCGGGAGAACACCCATTAACCCCCCTAGGGGTTACATCAAGTTAAAAAGGATCACATCAAGTTAAAAAGATCTGCACAGCAAAGGAAACAATCAACAAAATGAAGAGACAACCCACAGAATGAAAGAAAATATTTGCAAACTACCCATCTAACCAGAATATATAAGGAGCTCAAATAACTCTACGGGAAAAAAATCTAATAATTTAATTTTTAAGTGAACAAAAGACTTTAATAAACATTTCTCAAAAGAAGACATACAGATGTTAAACAGGCCATATGAAAAGGTGTTCAACATCATTGATCATCAGAGAAATGCAAATCAAAACTACAATGAGATATCATCTCACCCCAGTTAAATGGCTTTTATCTAAATGTCAGGCAATAACAAATGCTGGCAAGGATGTAGAGAAAAGGGAACCTTCATACACTGTTGGTGTGAGTGTAAATTAGTTGGCATGAATGTAAATTAGTATAACCACTATGGAGAACAATTTTGAAGTTCCTCCAAAAACTAAACATAGAGCTACTGTACAATGCAGCAATCCCACTGGATTACCCAAAAGAAAGGAAATCAGTATATCAGAAAGATATCTGCATGCCCATGTTTATTGCAGCACTATTCACAATAGCCAAGATTTGAAAGCAACATAAATGTCCATCAACAGATGAATGGATAAAGAAAATATGGTACATTTACACAATAGAATACTATTTAGCCACAAAAAAGAATGAGAGTCTGGGTGCACTGGCTCATGCCTATAATCCCAGCGCTTTGGGAAGCCGAGACAGTAGGCTTCCCTTGAGGCCCAGAGTTCAAGACCAGCCTGGTCAATATAGTAAGACCCCATCTCTGTGTAAAAATAAAATTAAATTAAAAATTAAAAAACAAGAGCAAGAATAAGATCCTATTATTTGCAACAACATGAATGGAACCGGAGGTCATTATGCTAATTGAAATAATCCAGGCACAGAAAGACAAACTTCACATGTTCTCACTTATTTATAAGAGCTAAAATTAAAACAACTGAACTCATGGAGATAGAGAGTAGAAGGATGGTTACCAGAGGCTGGGAACGGGGGGTGGCACAGAGGAGTGGGGTTGGTTAATGGGTACAAAAAAAATAGTTTAAAAGATGAGTAATACCTAATATTTGGTAGCACAGCAGAGTGACTATAATCAAAAATAATTTAATTGTATATTTTAAAATGACAAAAAGTATAATTCAATTGTTTGTAACAAAAAGGATAAATGATTGAGGTGATGGATACCCCATTTACCCTGATGTGATTTTACACATTGCATATGTATATCAAAATACCTTATGTATTCTTGGAAGTCTATTTTGATTTAAAAAAATTTTCTCATGTAAACCATAAATATATATACCTACTATGTACCCATAAGAATTAAAAATTAAAAATTTTTTTTAAAAGAAAACATTTTTGAGGACCCTAGGCACTGTGCTTACTCTACCTAATGGATAAGTTACCCCTGCAACTATTAGCAAGAGAAGGGCTGAAAGCAATGGGAAAACTCAGAAGGGAATGGTGGGAGGGCTAGAATCTGAAATTAGCCTAACTTATGAGATGAGGCAGACAATTTAGCTGTGAATCAACTAGAATGCTCTCAGGTGCAAGTAATAAAATTCTGACTCCAACTCACTAAAGCAATAACCAGAAAGTCCAGAAGTATGGCAAGACCCAGGCTTGGGTGATTCAATGACTCCACAGTATCTGCAATTTGAGTTATTATTTTTTTAATTTTTAAAAATTATTTTAAAATTTATTTTTGAAACAGAGTCCCACTCTGTTGCCCCAGCTGGAGTGCAGTGGCACAATCTTAGCTTCACTGAAGCTTCAAACTTCTGGGCTCAAGCTATCATCTCACCTCAGCCTCCTGAGTAGCTGGGACTACAGGCAGGTGCAGCCATGCTTGGCTAATTTTTATTTTATTTTTTGTACAGACAGGGTCTCACAGTGTTGCCCAGGCTGGTCTTGAATTCTTGGGCTCAAGCAATTCTCCCACCTCAGCCTCCCAAAGTGCTGGGTTTACAGGCGTGACCCACCACGCCAGGCTCTTATTTTTTTAGATTCACCATTCTTCTGTTCACAGTATCATCTTCATCCAGAGGCTAATTCCCTTTTATGGTCATCAGATGATTGTCCACAGAAATGTGGGCAACATTCCTCGTTTACATCTAGTGAGACAACCAAGGAATTTGAATCCATCCCTTCTGATTGAGCCAACCTCAGTCATGTGACAAATCAGACCAATAACCATACCCTGGGAATACTTCACATGGCTGACCTAGCAAATCAAGATCCACCCTAGAGTAGAAATGTGTTGTACATCAGAACAAGACCAGGAAACAGGACATGTCTGATAACCCATTCCACAGCTCTGAACCCTGTCCTAACATCAAGCATATAAGAAGATCAAAGAATCTTTTAATCCAAGAGAAAATCTAAGAGAGAGGATTTGCAGAGGATATTTTGAGAGAAAGCTGTGCTGTGAGTCCTGTTTCCAAACCCCTCCCCATAAGGAATGAAACAGGGTTGGGTAAAAACCTGCTCTACCTCAAAGCTAAGTGAAGGGGTACTCCACAGAGCTACTCAGAGAGCTTAATGTGTAATCAATTGCCTGATGGGTTCTTCTTGCCTACTGCAATTCACTGAGACCATGGCACTGCAGTAAGGAAAGTTTAATTAATATGAAGGAGAACTGGAGTTACCACTCAAATCAGTCTCCCCAAAGGCACAGATGCTAGAGTTTTTATGGACAATTTGGTGGGCTGGGGGCTAAGGAATGGGTGCTGCTGATTGGTTGAAGATGAAAGTATAGAAGTGTAAAAAATAATTCTCATGAGCTGAGTCTACCTCTGGGTGGGGACACAGGACCAGTTGAGTAATGAGTCATGAATCTGGGTGGGGTCAGTCTGAAAAATATCTCAAAAAACCCATCTTAGTTTCTATAATAGTGATATTACCTATAGGATCAATTGGGAAAGACACAAACCTTGTGATCTCTGGCCATGTAACTCCTTAGCAGTACAGGATTACAGAACTACACCTATCTTGTGACCTCTGACCCCACTACTCCTGAGTAGTAAGGGATTACAGAAACTACATCTATCTCTTAGCAGAATTCAGGCACCTCCCATAATTCTAATCTTGTGGACTTTCATTAATTTTACAAAGGTGGCTTCAGCCCCTGAACCAGGGAGGTGATTTGTTTTGGGGAAGGACTATTATCATCCTTACTTCAAAGTTAAACTATAACTTAAATTCCTCCCAAAGTTAACTTGGCTTACACCCAGGAATAAACAAGGACAGCTTGGAGGTGTGAACCCAAAAGTATCCCTGAGACGAGTCTCAATTTCGAAAGTTTATTTTGCCAAGGTTAAAGATGCACCCATGACACAGCCTCAGGAGATCCTGATGACATGTGCCCTAGGTAATCAGGATACAGCTTGCTTTTATACATTGTAGGGAGATATAATACATCTACCAATACATGTAAGATGTACAGTGATTTGATCTAGAAGGGCAAAACAATCCAAAGAGGTTGAGGGGCTTCCAGGTCATAGGTAGATTTTAAATTTTTCTGATTGGCAATTGGTTGAAAGAATTATTATCAATAGAAGGGAATGTCTGGGTTATGACAACAGGTTGTGGAAACCAAAGTTTTTATCACACAGATGAAGCCTCCAGGTAGCAGGCTTCAAAGAGAATAGATTGTAAATGTTTTTTATCAGACTTAAGGTCTATGTTGCTGTTAAATGTTGGTTGGCATTTCCTGAATTCCAAAAGGGAAGAGGGCATACTGAGGCATGTCTGATCCCCCCTTCCTGTCATTGCCTGAACCAGTTTTTCAGGTTATCTTTGGAGTGCCCTGGCTGAGAGGAGGGAGTTCATTCAGATGGTTGGAGGGGGGCTTTAGAATTTTATTTTTGGTTTACATTCTCCCTCTTACGACCAAGATTTGCCAGAGGCAACATCGATGGCCACCAAATCTTTATTTTGCCCCATAACATTGCCAGGGCGGCATGGCTGCCTGCCCTGGGTCCATCCTGTCCCTTGGTATGGCCAAGGGACTTAGTCAAAGGGACTCTAAGCCAAGGGACTTAGAGTCAAAAGACTTATAGCCAATTGAAGGGCCAGATGGGAATGGCGTGGACAGGCATTCATTATCCCTTAAAAAAAAAGTTTTTACATAAAAAGCCAATAAACAGAAAGCCAAAGGGAAGGTTACAAAACTGACTTATCTTTAACTTCTATGCCTTGAGTACAGTAATCTTGGGTTTAGTTACAGACTTTTAGCAATTAGCTATACAAAATATAAACATTGTTCTGAAACAAAAAGTTTTTAAATATATATCTTCGCAACTCATAACTGGGAGTTTTGTACCCAGGAGGCTTTGTCACAAGGTATCTTTATCCTGTCAGTAATTATCTTCCTTTAATTCTACGGGAATTAGAAAATGTGTCACATAACAGCTCAGTAGGCAAAGTCCCTTATTTTACTGGCTGTTTAGGCATCTTTGTACCCATCGTTGATTTGGAGGATCTGACCTTGACTTAATTCTGTCCCTCAAAACTGGCCCTTACAATCTCACATGCTCACCCCTTCTGTGACAGTCCCCGGGCCTAGAAGGAGGGTGTTTGTATAGTCTTAGCAGCGGGGCATTTTCAGTGAAAAACAAATTGGACCCAGTGTGATGCCAAATGAGGGAGATTCGCATCTCTACTCTTCAGAATACCATGATTCTGGTTTCCTTGGAGGTAAAACAAGGAAAAATAAATAACAATATTTTTGAAAATCAAAAGAGTATTTATGTGTCAGAACAGAAAAAGGAACCTATTCCATTAAGGCACCAACTAAAAATAAGAAGAAAAATGATAACCTGGCACTCTTTAGAGGATTATATAATTCATGATTCAATCTGCACTCAAAAACAAAAGTTGGGGCTGAAATCTAATAAGAAGTGTTACACTTCTTTGAAACAACCTCTTTCTCTGGTTCTCCTTTTCTATTAAAGAATTTTTTTTTTTTTTTTAAGGCACAGAGTCTCGCTTTATCGCCCAGGCTAGAGTGCAGTGGCATGTTCTTGGCTCACTGCAACCTCCATCTCCCAGGCTCAAACAATTCTCATGCCTCAGCCTCCCGAGTAGCTGGGATTACAGGCATGCACCACCACACCTGGCTAATTTTTGTATTTTCTAGTAGAGATGAGGTTTCTCCATGTTGGCTAGGCTGATCAAACTTCTGGCCTCAAGTGATCCACCCACCTTGGCCTCCCAAAGTGCTGGGATTACAGGTGTGAGCCACTGCACCCAGCCTAAAGAGAAATTGTAGTAAGACCAATGTATGTGCAAAATAAGTTTTAGGCTTATTATACTTGGCCTGATTATTCACATAAAGTGCAGCAAGAATTAATTGGCCACATAGGTTCCTTTTAAGTTGGCTTTGCTGGAAATTTGCCTAAAAATATGTTATTCTAGTCAAAGCCCTGGTTTAAAAAAAAAAAACTGTCTCCAATTGTCCTGTTTTGAAAGAAACGAATCTTACTACACTTATGCAAATAACTATATTGTCATAAAATCAGAATACCCATGAACAGTTTCTGAATTCTGGAGAGCTCAGAGAGAAAAGTAAACTTGCTCACAAAAACATTCTTCACTTAATTGCTCTAAACAATAAATAATTCAAAAGAAAAAGATTTGCTTGACTCCTCTTTAACCACAGCAGCAGCCTTCCAAACAAGATGTCCTTTGTTCACCTTCGAACTTCACAAGTGAAACAGCTCTGGTTAGATGGGAGCTGTCTATCAGGCACTGCAGAATCTAGCAGCTCCTATATAGTTAGAATCAGTCCTAGGGGAAAAAAGAGGCCCCCTGCTCATAAGTATTCTCCTCCTTGCATTCGTCAGGTAGCAAGACCCTATATCAAAAGGATATGGGCCCCCAGCAGGGGGTTGGGCCAAAGGACTCAGTCCCTTTTGTCAATCTTTATCTTAATTTGCCTCAGTATTGCCCCAGGCAACGTAGCATTCTCATTATAACCATTGTCTTTGGATTTTTCTTACATTTTCCAATCTAGGGGCAAATAGTGTTTTAAAGGCCTTTGTTTTAACTCCCTCAATTTTCATTTTATTTATTTCTTTTCTTAATAACCATCCAAAAAATTCTATCACTCTTCTGGGGTGAGCTCTTTTAATCCCTTTCTCCTTACCCATCTTTTTTTTTTTTTGTTAATTATGCCTGATATTTTATTAAGCATCTGTAAAACCCACAAGAGACAGCAAACTTGATAAGGCTGCTCAAATAGTCGTATGATTCTGCCGGAGTAATGTCACCCAGGGTGCCCATGTAAAAAGGGCCCCCTAAACCCCAAAATTTACCATGATGTGGGCAATAGAAATTTTTGTTGGCGAATATTTGGGTCATCATAAAGCCAGTCCCACATGGCTTGCATATGAAGCATATCAACTACTTCATCTGGGGTGTTCCACTTGGCATTTTATAGGGAGAGTTGGGCAATCTCCTTCTCAGGATAAACACTAGGCTGGTCGTTCCCTCAGGAATCACCTCCTGTGTATTTGGATCACATACATTCACCAGCAATTGTTTAATAGTGAGCTGTGGGTCCTGCATCAACCCAATCAAGCTCTTTCATTCTGTAGCATTTAAAATTAAGGATTCTATCCTTAAAGTAGTTATTTTTACAATTTATTGTGTAGCAGGATGAGCTGCAGACAACAACCCCTCAGACACCAAGTTGTGGAAGGAAAGGGCTTTATTCAGCTGGAGGCACCGGGCAGACTCACGTCTCCAAAAACCGAGCTCTCCGAGTGAGCAATTCCTGTCCCTTTTAAGGGCTTACAACTCTGAGGGGGTCCACGTAAGAGGGTCGTGATCGATTGAGCAAGCAGGGGGTACGTGACAGGGGGCTGCATGCACAGGTAATCAGAACAGAACAGAACAGGACAGGCATTTTCACAATGCTTTTCCATACAATGTCTGGAATCGGTCAGGGGTTGATCTTTACCAGGCCCAGGGCGCAGCACGCCGGGCTGTCTGCCTGTGGATTTCATTTCTGCCTTTTAGTTTTTACTTCTTCTTCCTTTGGAGGCAGAAATTGGGCATAAGACAATATGAGGGGTGGTCTCCTCCCTTAATTGTAGTAAAGGTTTCTCAGGGAGATGATGATACCAATCTACAAAATGGTATTCATTTACACAATCCCCTGTGGCTTTTCGGGTTTTATGTTTGGTTGGTTGGTTGTTTTTTTGTTTTGTTTTTGTTTTTTGAGACAGGATCTTGCTCTGCCACCCACGCTGGAGTGCAGTGGCACAATTTCGGCTCACTGCAACCTCCGCCTCCTGGGTGCAAGAGATTCTCACCCCTCAGCATCCAAAGTAGCTGGGATTACAGGCGTGCGCCACCACTACCAGATAATTTTTGTATTTTTAGTAGAGATGAGGGTTTCACCGTCTTGGCCAGGCTAGTCTGGAACTCCTGACCTCAGGTGACCCACCCACCTTGGCCTCCCAAAGTGGTGCGATTACAGGCAGAAGCCACCATGCCTGGCTACCCTCTGGTTTTAATGGTTGCTTCATTTTGCCCTTCCTCCACATTGACTGTTCTTGGTAACCACAGGTCTCAGAGGTAACTTTGTTGCCTGGGCTTAGTTTTTCTCTTTATCCATTTAGTTTTATCTGTATAATTTTTCCTTTACTCTAAAGCAACTCTTAAATAGTCACTTAACTAAAAAAAAATTACTTTTTTTTTTTTTTTTTTGAGACAGAGTCTCACTCTGTCGCCCAGGCTGGAGTGCAGTAGTGGCACGATCTTGGCTCACCTCAACCTCCTCCTCCTGGGTTCAAGCAATTCTCTTGCCTCAGCCTCAGCCTCCTGAGTAGCTGGGACTACAGGTGCCTGCCACCACACCCGGCTAATTTTTGTATTTTCAGTAGAGACGGGGTTTCACCATACTGGCCAGGCTGGTCTCGAACTCCTAACCTTGTGATCCACCCGCTTTGGATTCCCAAAGTGCTGGGATTACAGGCGTGAGCCACCACACCCAGCAAAATTACATTTTCTTTAGCAAAAAACACATCCTTGTGTCTTTTTGTTTTTTGTTTTTTTGGAGCAGAGGTTTAATAGGCAGAAGAGAAAAGAAAGAGAAATAGTTTCCAAGTGGAAAAGACCAGCAGGCGGCATATACTCCAGATTTTATACAGAGAGGATGAGAGATATGGTGGTCGTGGACAGGAAAGGAGGAAATTACAATAGGAAAGGTGGCGATCCTATTACTGACACCCTATCAGGTGGTCAGAAGCTGGGGTCAGTCCAGAAGCCTTTGGATAACACGGGGGTAGCCCCAGCCAGAAATCCTCAGTTGCTCCAAAACCTCTTCCAGCCCCATGCAACAGCTAAGTCCTCTCTGAAAGTAAGCTGGTTCAAACAGGGCCAATATGCCCAACAACCCATGGGTACTCGGGGATTCTCCATGTTCTCTCCAGAAAGCCTGTCCTCCAAGTCTTATAAGGCTGGCAGCCATGCTAATCATTTTTAAATGGCTGAAGGTGGCCCAGTAGTTGGTTTGATTTGGTTCTTAAATGGAGGCTGACAGCCTTGAAATGAAAGGACAGAGTTGGAGTCTGCTCCTTTGCTCACCGTTTCAATGAAATGTTGTACTTTGGTATCCCAGATGAACCTCCAATATGAAGCTGCTACGTTGTCTGGAGTATAAACCCAGGGTTTGTCATCTTGCACCAGGAAAACTTAGGACACAAACACACACGAGGAGTTTAGGAGTGGAGGTTTAATAGGCAGAAGAGAAAAGAAAGAGAAACAGCTTTCTCTATATAGAGAGAGGGGTGTCCAAGCAGAAAAGACCCCATCCTTTTGTTTCTATAAACTTCACCAAAAACACTTCTGTCACCAGGCTGGAGTGCAGTGGCACAATCTTGGCTCACTACAACCTTCACCTCCCGGGTTCAAGCGATTCTCCTGCCTCAGCCTTCCGAGTAGCTGGGATTACAGGTGCATGCCACCAGGCCCAGCTAATTTCTGTATTTTTAGAAGAGACAGGTTTTCACCATGTTGGCCAGGCTGGTCTCAAACTCCTGACCTCAGGTGATCTGCCTGCCTCAGCCTCCCAAATTGATGGGATTACAGGTGTGAGCCACTGCACCCAGCCTTTTTAATGTAAATTCTTGGTAAACAACTCAGAAACTCCCTCTTCTTTCCCTTTAAAAACCCTCTTGTAACTGCTGCTAATTTATGGAGTATATATTCAGGGCAACTCAAGTGGCCATGCTCCCAGGATGCAGTCCTCAAGCTTGGCCCAAATAAACTCTCTACTTACACTAATTCTGTCTCAGCTTCTTCCTTTTAGGTCAACACTGCTGTATTAGTCCATTCTCACGCTACTATGAAGAAATACCCAAGACTGGGTAATTTCTAAAGGAAAGAGGTTTAGGTTGGGCGCAGTGGCTCATGCCTGTAATCCCAGCACTTTGGGAGTCTGATCACCTGAGGTCAGGAGTTCAAGACCAGCCTGACCAATATGGTGAAACCCCATCTCTACTAAAAATACAAAAATTAGCCAGGTGTGATGGCAGGTGCCTGTAATCCCAGCTACTTGGGAGGCTGATGCAGGAGAATCACTTGAACCTGGAAGGCAGAGGTTGCAGTGAGCCGAGATGGCGCCACTGCACTCCAGCCTGGGTGACAGAGTGAGACTCCATCTCAAAACAATAAGTAAAATAAAGGAAAGAGGTTTAACTGACTCACGGCTCTGCAGGGCTGGGGAGGCCTCAGGAAACAATCATGGCAGAAGGGGAAGCAAACACGTCCTTCTTCGTATGGTGGCAGGAAGGTGAAGTGCAGAGCAAAAGGGTGGGTGGGGAAAGCTCCTTATAAAACCATCAGATCTCGTGAGAACTCATTCACTATCATGAGAACAGCATGGAGGTAACCACCCCCATGATTCAATTACCTCCCACTGGGTCCCCCATGACATGTGGGGATTATGGGAACTACAGTTCAAGATGAGATTTGAATGGGGACACAGCCAAACCATATCAATTACTTACCCTACCTTGCCCATTGCTTCCTGTGGAAAACATAATAAACACTCTTGCCCACATTCTCTTCCCCTCCCTCCACATTCTCACAGACACTGGTGCTTCCCCGGGTGGCTCTGCATGATGCACCATGCCTCCGTTTCCTAGAGATCTGTGAGGATAAGCTTCTTTCTTCATGACAGTCATTTCTGTGTCTTCCTATCCTACCATATCTGATTAAAACAAATCCTGGGTACCCTTAAAACAGGAACAATACCTTTAAATTTTTTTTTAAATACTCAATTTATTCTAATTTGAATTAGGTTGGTGTAGGATGACAAACTCCAAGCAAAAGAGCATTTCTTCTGGGCTCCCAGAAATAGCTTCAACAACACATTTGTATTTTCCCTAAAATGAAGTATAAGAAATACAAGTAATACAAAATGTTAGATGCTACTATTTCAGAGGCTTTGTAAGAACTTTCTCTTACTAGCAGAAAGCCATTTAAATTGGATTGATTTTATTAGTTTTCCAATGAGATGAAATTTTCCATGTCTTTGAATTAAATGAGCATAAAGCCCATTTATTTCCCAGTTATGAGATTATGTTATTTTTAAAAACTAACCTAAGAGGTTTTGAAATATTAGATATTAGTTTATAACAAAATAATGAAAGAATATGCATTATTAAATTTTATTTTAAAATGGTCACCAAAAGTAAAATGCATAAAATCCCATTACTAGATATGTCACGCAAATATCTAGAATCACAATGGTATTATTCATTGAGGCAGCAATTATTTTTACAAAGGCATGGATGACCAGACTAAGTTCCCAAAAAAATCTTGAACAAAATAAGTCTGTAATTTATGTGATTTTTATTCTCCTAAACAATGTTCACATTATATTTACATGAATAGTTATAGAGATTTACTGGCTTATACACAATGGTCATCCAGTGCTTTCATCTGAAGACTGTTTAACAGATTAGTAATGAGCACTTGCATTCAAATTACTTTTGCCCATGTATGTTAGAGGGAAAAAAAAGAAGCGGAAAAAAATGCTATCTTTTGTGCAATTTTTCCATGGTCTACAGAAAGAAAAAATACCAAAAGACCTAATACTAAGGCTGGGTGTGGTGGCTCACACCTAAAAATCCCAGCAGTTTGGGAGGCCAAGGCCAGGTCTCACTAACAACTGTTTCAGTACTGAGTGGTTAAGTTAAATATTTAAAGCCAGCGCCCTTATGCAAAGGATGGGATGTAACAAAAGCCCATCGGGAGTTTTGCCCAGGCCCTTCCTTTAAGGCTTTCTTAAACCATAACAAAATAACTAAGAAATTCTTAATAGGACCCATTTAGGATCAATCCAGTTTTATTGTGGGTCCGAAGAAACTCCCCAGGCTTCCACAACCAAGTTTACTGGGGGTCTGAAGGAACTCCTCAAACCTCCATGATTTAGCAGGAGACAAGATAAAGGTAATCACCTCAGCACCCAGACCCATTTAGATTAAGTAAAGTTACTGAGGCTCCAGAGGAAGGTCTTCAGGACTCAGACCTTAATTATAGATTAAAAGAAGTTAATCACTTGTGTCTTCAGATGAATGCACACTTACACATAGACATATACCTTAGAATGTATATAAGCTCTGAAAACTTTGTAATTTTGAGTTGGTCTGGCGATAATTTCCAGACCTTCTCCCTGTAACCAGTTACAGAAATAAAAGCTCTCTTCCTCCCCAGTTCATCTGCATCTTGTTATTGGGCTGCGAGAAATGGCAGCCTGACCCTCAGTTTGGTCCAGGAACAAAGGTGGGTGGATCACATGAGGCCAGGAGTTTGAGACCAGCCTGGGCAACATGGTGAAACCCCATCTCTACTAAAAATTAAAAAAATTAGCTGGGCATAGTGGCATGTGCCTGTAATCCCAGCTACTCGGGTGGTTGAGGCACAGAATCACCTGAACCTGGGAGGCGGAAGTTGCAGTGAGTCCAGAACACACTTCACTCCAGCCTGGGCAACAGAGCAAGACTCAGTTAAAAAAAAAAAAAAAAAAGCTAATTCTAAATAAAAGTGAAAGAAAAAACCCTGAACATCTTAATCTCGAACTGCTATTCATGAAATTGTCAGCTGGGCACAACTGCCCATACTTGTAATCCCAGCACTTTGGGAGGCTAAGCGGAGTGGATCGCTTGAACTCAGGAGTTCAAGACCAACCTGGGCAACATGGTGAAACCGCGTCTCTTCCAAAAGTACAAAACATTAGCTGGCATTGTGGCATGGACATGTAGTCCCAGCTAGTCAGGAGGCTAAGGCAGGAGGATTGCTTGGGGTGGGGGTTGGCGGGTGGAGGTTGCAGTGAGCAGAGATCGTGCCACTGCACTCCAGCCTGGGTGACAGACTGAGATCCCATTTAAAAAAAAAAAAAAAAAGAAAAAGGAAGAAGTTGTGAATTGCTTGTTTCAAATGCTTAACATGTCTATTACTGCTAAAGGTTAGACAGTACAAAATAAATCTTGAACAATACCTTAGAAAATTTTATTCCCTTGAAGGAGAATGATATTGTTGTATTCACAGTCTCTGCAAACAAAATATAAAATACAAAACGTTATTGGTCATGGTTAGGTGATATTTTTTTCTTGGTAGCATGGAGTATACCTTAACTACTGACACACGCAGTCCCAAGCAAAACTGTAGAAAAATACTGAACCTTTTATACCCTGGCTGCTATTCTCCTGTGGCTTCCTTTCTCCGCCCCTAGAGCCTCTCTGTACACCTGCCCCTACCTTATCCCTTAGGGGACACAAACTATTAAGATCTGCTGGTCTCAATAATGAATAAACGATGAACAAGCTAGTGCTAATATGCTTCAGAACAAGTTACATATGTGCATTGCCAACTAGTTTTCAGAGATATTGATGCACATTAAGCTGGGTATAATAGAGAACAATCTTGCCAAAGACAGATGAGATATTTTGGAGGCAGCCAGAATACTGAAGCTCCTCCCAATTACACCACTGAGAAGCTCAAGTTAGCTTCTGTTTAAGTGCATAGCCATGGGCCTGGCCCCACACAAGCTGCGGAGCACAGAGTCAAAAGTGCAGGAAAATGCACATTCTACTGTTCCAGTCAGAACAAAGTAGTGAATGTGGTGGGGTAAAGATAGAAATGTATGTTTTGAATCTCAAACAAAAGAAACAGTGGCCAAAAATATTTTTAATATAAATAGTTAAATCAAAAACTATAATATTGTTCTCAGAAGTAAATAAATAATGTCTGCATGTATACTTCTAGTCTCACAAATAAGCATTTATTTATTTACTTCTGGATGTATCCTTTTTCTGTTTTTGTTTGTTTCTTTGTTTTGAGATGGAGTCTCGCTCTGTTGCCCAGGCCGGAGTACAATGGCGTGATCTCGGCTCACTGCAACCTCTGCCTCACGGGTTCAAGAGATTCTCCTGCCTCGGCTTCCTGAGTAGCTGAGATTACAGGCGCCTGCCACCACACCCGATTAATTTTTGTATTTTTAGTAGAGACGGGGTTTCATCATGTTGACCAGGCTGGTCTCGAACTCCCGACTTCAGGCGATCTGCCCGCCTTGGCCTTCCAAAGTGCTGGGATTACAGGCATGAGCCACTGCGCCCAGCTGTCTTTTCTTTTCTTTTTGCTCTTTCTTTAAAGCAGATAAAGGGTGTATCTTTTTTTTTTTTTTTTTTTTTGAGACGGAGTCTCGCTCTGTCGCCCAGGCTGGAGTGCAGTGGCGCGATCTCGGCTCACTGCAAGCTCCGCCTCCTGGGTTCACGCCATTCTCCTGCCTCAGCCTCCCCAGTAGCTGGGATTACAGACACCCACCACTACGCCTGGCGAATTTTTGTATTTTTAGTAGAGACAGAGTTTCTCTATGTTGGCCAGGCTGGTACTGAACTCCTAACCTCAGGTGATCTGCCTGCCTCGGCCTTCCAAAGTGCTGGGATTACAGACATAAGCCACCACACCTAGCCGGGTGTATCCTTACTAAAGGAGTTGATACCTGAGGTGTTTCTTGAGCTCAGTAAAGTGATCATGTCTTCATAATCTTATGATCTTTCATTCAAGGCCAATCCAATTCAAAATTTAACAGTTCAACAACTACTTATTGAAAGCCTACTACCCACCAGGGCCTGGGAAGACAATGGTAGTACAACTCTGTCCCTTCTCTCAAAGAGCTAAAGTCTATTGGAGATATAGATATTTAAGAAACCATTCCAGCTGTGAGCGGTGGCTCATGCCTGTAATCACAACACTTTGGGAGGCCAAAGAGGGTAGATCCCTTGAGCCCAGAAGTTCAAGACCAGCCTGGGCAACATGGTGAAGCCTTATCTGTACAAAATATATAAAAGAAAGATGGGTGTGGTGCATGTGCCTATAATCCCAGTTACTCGAGAGGCTAGGGTGGGAGGATCACTTGATCCCAGTAGGTAGAGGCTACAGTGAGCTGTGTTCGTGCCACTTCACTCCAGCCTGGGTGACAGGGAGACCTTGTCTCAAAATAAATACATTAAACTAAAATAAAATTAAAATTTTTAAAAACCAAAAAAAGACCCCCAAAATGATAAGAAGAAACCATTCCAAATACAATATGCAATGAGAAAGATGCAGTAAGGATAAAGATAACATCTTTGTAAGAGTGATGGCTCTGGGGCCAGAACGGCTTGGGTTTGAATCCCAGCTCCTCTACTTGGTGTGTAACTTTAGGCCAGTCACTTAATTTTTCTATGCCTCAGTAAAATGCTGATGGGCGATAACACGTATCTCATAGGATTATTACAAGGGCTATACCAGTTAATACATGTTAAGTGCTAAGAACAATGCCTGGGACATAGCACTTATTAAATATTATTACCATTAAATGTTACTTATAACATTTAATATTATTCCTTCTCCCTTCTAGACCCTCCTTCCAATGGCATCTTGTGAATAATAACATATTCATACCTTGTGAATATTAATGCATTAATATATTAGTCATATATGTATATATTATATAATAATATAATAATAATAGGCTCTATCTCATTAACTTGCTTGTTTCTTTGAGAGTATTTATCACAAATTGAATCATATTTCATTTTTCTGCTTTTCTTTATTTTATTACTTCATTAGGATCTTGTTTTCTCCACTAGTCTATAATCTCCATGAGGACCGGGGTTTTACTTTGGATATTTGGATATCTGGCTCCTAGCACCTAATTCTCAGTACTCAGCTTCAGGATCAACTATTAGGTTGGTGTAAAAGTAATTGCAGTTTTTGCCATGAAAAGTAATGCAATACATCATTACATAATTAAATACATAATTTTCAAGGCCCAGCACAAAATGACAATATGAGGCTGCTTATTCAAAAGATGGGGGAAACCTGTTAAAGTTACTAGAACATAAAACTTTTTCCTTTCTTCTGTGTGTTTCTCTCTCTAGACTTGCCATAATGTTTTTATTGCAATTTAATATCATTTGTAATAAAGAGAACATTTTAAACTGTTAGTATGAATTTCACTATTCATCTTTTTATAATACAATGCCAGTTTTAAATGCAAATATTAAAGCATTTAACTTCAAGGTAGAATCACAGAGATTACATAATTTGTCTTTCCCTGCTCATCCCCAGAGGGTGCCTCGAGCTGGCCAGAGGAAACTAACACAAGCCAGAGGCAGGAAATTTGAATGGAGAAAGAGAAGGTCCCCAAGACATGGAACAGCCTGAGGGAATGACCCCTCAGCAAGCAGCATAGGTGAGTGCAGAAACACCCAGGGGCTCCTCCACGACTGGGGGCTCCTGTGCAAGCTTGGGCCTGAGAGTTGCCTGTCAGCGTCCTCCTTCCACAAACTGCCAGATGCCCCATGCTCCAGTGAGAGGCAGGAAGTCCAAGCAAGTACCTTTCTTTCCCACAGGCCTGCTATTCAACAGTGACTCTCAACGCACTGCAACCTCCATGCAATACCTCCACACACTACCTGTTTTGGGGTGGGGCAGGGGATGGTGTGCCCAACTAGTCAGCTGCTGAACAGGGCTGTGGTGCTGCCAGCCCAGGTAGGGCAGCCACTGTCATGCCCACCCAAGATACTGCAGGGCACCCACACCGGATCCTGACCCTCCCTGTAGCCAGGATTTCACCAGGAGCAGAGGGTAGCAGGTTGCACTGGACAGAAGAGGGGAGGGGATCCCATGGTGCCAGCAGGGAAGTGGGCAGCAGGAACCAAGAACCGGTCCAGGGAAGGTGGGTTCATACCTCATCATCTCATTAGATTTCACTTACACGATACACACACTCAAAGATAAAATTATTAAGAATTTCAAGACTATGATCACAGGGCATTAAACCCCAAGCATGGGGCCCTTCCGTATATGGGGCCCTGGACTCTGGTCATAAAGCCAACTCTGTAAACTTTGTGTAAGGGGCAGGGGAGGAAGATGGATGAGACTTGAGGATATGAGAAAGAAATTAAGAACAACCACTAGACCAGGCGCAGTGGCTCACGCCTGTAATCCCAGCACTTTGGGAGGCCGAGGTGGGCTGATCACGAGGTGAGGAGTTTGAGACCAGCCTGGCCAACATGGTGAAACTCCATCTCTATTAAACATACAAAAAAAGTTGTTGGGCGTGGTGGCGTGCACCTATAATCCCAGCTACTGGGGAGGCTGGGGCAGGAGAATCTTTTGAACCTGGGAGGCAGAGGTTGCAGTGAGCTGAGACTGCGCCATTGCACTCCAGCCTGGGCGACAGGGCGAGACCCTGTCACAAAAAAAAAAAAAGAAAAAAAGAAAAAACCCTAGATTTCTATTAAGGGAGACTGTCCTAACACTTAGCAGTTCAGGTAGGTGGAAGGAGTTCTAACCTCTTCTGTTGGATAGAACCCTTTTTTTTTGTTGTTTTTCAATTGTTTTGTCTGTCTTAGAAAGCTATCTTTTTTTTTTTTTTTTTGGTTTTTCTTTTTTTGAGACTGGAGTCTCACTGTGTAGCCCAGACTGGAGTGCAGTGGTAGGATCTTGGCTCACCGCAACCTCTGCCTTCATTCAAGTGATTCTCCTGCCTCAGGCTCCCGGGTGGTAGCGGGGATTACAAACATGTGCTACCACACCCATCTACTTTTGTATTTTTAGTACAGACTGGGTTTCACCATGTAGGCCAGGCTGGTCTGGAACTCCTAACCTCAAGTGATCTGCCCGCCTCGGCCTCCCAAAGTGCTGGGATTACAGGCATGAGCCACTGTGCCTGCCAAGAAAGCTCATATCTTGCTCATACCTTCCATTCTTTTCTTTTCTTTTTTTTTTAAATTATACTTTAAGTTCTAGGGTACATGTGCACAATGTGCAGATTTCTTACACATGTATACATGTGCCATGTTGGTTTGCTGCACCAATTAATTAGTCATTTACAGTAGGTATTTCTCCTAACGCTATCCCTCCCCCAGCCCCCCACCCCATGACAGGCCCTGGTGTGTGATGTTCCCTGCCCTGTGTCCAAGTGTTCTCATTGTTCAATTCCCACCTATGAGTGAGAATATGCAGTGTTTGGTTTTCTGTCCTTACAATAGTTTGCTCAGAATGATGGTTTCCAGCTTCATCCATGTCCCTACAAAGGACATGAACTCATCGTTTTTTATGGCTGCATAGTATTCCATGGTGTATATGTGCCACATTTTCTTAATCCCGTCTATCATTGATGGACATTTGGGTTGGTTCCAAGTCTTTGCTGTTGTGAATAGTGCTGCAATAGACATACGTGTGCATGTGTCTTCATAGTAGCATGATTTATAATCCTTTGGGTATATACCCAGTAATGGGATGGCTGGGTCAAATGGTATTTCTAGTTCTAGATCCTTGAGGAATTGCCACACTGTCTTCCACAATGGTTGAACTAGTTTACACTTCCACCAACAGTGTAAAAGCATTCCTATTTCTCCACATCCTCTGCAGCACCTATTGTTTCTTGACTTTTTAACAATCGCCTTTCTAACCGCTGTGAGATGGTATCTCATTGTGGTTTTGATTTGCATTTCTCTGATGACCAGTGATGATGAGCATTTTTTCATGTGTCTCTTGGCTGCATAAATGTCTTCTTTTGAAAAGTGTCTGTTCATATCCTTTGCCCACTTTTTGATGGGGTTGTTTGATTTTTTCTTGTAAATTTGTTTAAGTTCTTTGTAGATTCTGGATATCAGCCCTTTGTCAGATGGGTAGATTGTAAAAATTTTCTCCCATTCTGTAGGTCGCCTGTTCAATCTGATGACAGTTTCTTTTGTTGTGCAGAAGCTCTTTAGTTTAATTAGATCCCATTTGTCTATCTTGGCTTTTGTTGCCATTGCTTTTGGTGTTTTAGTCATAAAGTCCTTGCCCATGCCTATGTCCTGAATCATATTGCCTAGGTTTTCTTATAGGGCTTTTATGGTTTTAGGTCTAACATTTAAGTCTTTAATCCATCTTGAATTAATTTTTGTATAAGATTTAAGGAAAGGATCCAGTTTCAGCTTTCTACATATGGCTAGCCAATTTTCCCAGCACCATTTATTAAATAGGGAATCCTTTCCCCATTGCTTGTTTTTGTCAGGTTTGTCAAAGATCAAATGATTGTAGATGTGTGGTGTTATTTCTGAGGCCTCTGTTCTATTCCATTGGTCTATATCTCTGTTTTGGTACCAGTACCATGCTGTTTTGGTTACTGTAGCCTTGTAGTATAGTTTGAAGTCAGGTAGCATGATGCCTCCAGCTTTGCTCTTTTGGCTTAGGATTGACTTGGCAATGCAGGCTCTTTTTTGGTTCCAGATGAACTTTAAAGTAGTTTTTTCCAATTCTGTGAAGAAAGTCATTGGTAGCTTGATGGGGATGGCATTGAATCTATAAATTACCTTGGGCAGTATGGCCATTTTCACAATATTGATTCCTCCCATCCATGAGCATGGAATGTTCTTCCATTTGTTTGTGTCCTCTTTTATTTCGTTGGGCAGTGGTTTGTAATTCTCCTTGAAGAGGTCCTTCACAACCCTTGTAAGTTGGATTCCTAGATATTTTATTCTCTTTGTAGCAATTGTGAATGGGAGTTCACTCGATTTGGCTCTCTGTTTGTCTGTTATTGGTGTATAGGAATGCTTGTGATTTTTGCACATTATTTTATATCCTGACATTGCTGAAGTTGCTTATCAGCTTAAGGAGATTTGGGGCTGAGATGATGGGGTTTTCCAAATACACAATCATGTCATCTGAAAACAGGGACAATTTGACATCCTCTTTTCCTAAATGAATACCCTTTATTTCTTTCTCTTGCCTTATTGTCCTGGCCAGAACTTCCAACACTATGTTGAGTAGGAGTGGTGAGAGAGGCATCCCTGTCTTGTGCCAGTTTTCAAAGGGAATGCTTTCAGTTTTTGCCCATTCAGTATGATATTGGCTGTGGGTTTGTCATAAATAGCTCTTATTATTTTGAGATACATTCCATCAATACCTAGTTTATTGAGAGTTTTTAGCATGAAAGGCTGTTGAATTTTGTCGAAGGCCTTTTCTGCATCTAGTGACATAATCGTGTGATTTTTGTCTTTGGTTTTGTTTATGTGATGGATTACGTATATTGATTTGTGTATGCTGAACCAGCCTTGCATCCCAAGGATGAAGCCAACTTGATCTTGGTGCATAAGCTTTTTGATGTGTTGCTGGATTTGGTTTGCCAGTATTTTATTGAGGATTTTCTCATCGATGTTCATTAGGAATATTGGTCTAAAATTCTCTTTTTTTGTTGTGTCTCTGCCAGGCTTTGGTATCAGGATGATGCTGGCCTCATAAAATGAGTTAGGGAGGATTCCCTCCTTTTCTATTGACTGGAATAGTTTCAGAAGAAATGGTACCATCTCCTCTTTGTACCTCTGGTAGAATTTGGCTGTGAATCTGTCTGGTCCTGGACTTTTTTTGGTTGGTAGGCTATTAATTATTGCCTCAATTTCAGAACTTGTTATTGGTCTATTCAGGGATTCGACTTCTTCCTGGTTTAGTCGTGGGAGGGTGTATGTGTCCAGGAATTTATCCATTTCTTCTAAATTTTCTAGTTTATTTGCGTAGAGGTGTTTATAGTATTCTCTGATAGTAGTTTGTATTTCTGTGGGATCGGTGGTGATATCCCCTTTATCATTTTTTATTGCGTCTATTTGATTCTTCTCTCTTTTCTTCATTAGTCTTGCTAGCAATCTATCTATTTTGTTGATCTTTTCAAAAAATCAGCTCCTGGATTCATTGATTTTTTGAAGGGTTTTTTTGTCTCTATCTCGTTCAGTTCTGCTCTGATCTTAGTTATTTCTTTCCTTCTGCTAGCTTTTGAATGTGTTTGCTCTTGCTTCTCTAGTTCTTTTAATTGTGATGTTAGGGTGTCGATTTTAGATCTTTTCTGCTTTCTCTTGTGGGCATTTAGTGCTATAAATTTCCCTCTACACACTGCTTTAAATGTGTCCCAGAGATTCTGGTACGTTATGTCTTTGTTCTCATTGGTTTCAAAGAATATCTTTATTTCTGCCTTCATTTCGTTATGTACCCAGTAGTCACTTAGGAGCAGGTTGTTCAGTTTCCATGTAGTTGTGTAGTTTTTAGTGAGTTTCTTAATCCTGAGTTCTAATTTGATTGCATTGTGGTCTGAAAGACAGTTTGTTGTGATTTCTGTTCTTTTACATTTGCTGAGGAGTGCTTTACTTCCAACTATGTGGTCAATTTTGGAATAAGTGCAATGTGGTGCTGAGAAGAATGTATATTCTGTTGATTTGGGGTGGAGAGTTCTGTAGATGTCTATTAGGTCTGCTTGGTGCAGAACTGTGTTCAAGTCCTGGATATCCTTGTTAACCTTCTGTCTCATTGATCTGTCTAATATTGACAGCGGGGTGTTAAAGTATCCCATTATTATTGTGTGGGAGTCTAAGTCTCTTTGTAGGTCTCTAAGGACTTGCTTTATGAATCTGGGTGCTCCTGTATTGGGTGCATATATATTTAGGATAGTTAGCTCTTCTTGTTGAATTGATCCCTTTACCTTTATGTAATTGTCTTCTTTGTTTCTTTTGATCTTTATTGGTTTAAAGTCTGTTTTATCAGAGACTAGGATCGCAACCCCTGTTTATTTATTTATTTATTTATTTATTTATTTTTTGGCTTTCCATTTGCTTGGTAGATCTTCCTCCATCCCTTTATTTTGAGCCTATGTGTGTCTCTGCATGTGAGATGGGTCTCCTGAATATAGCACACTGATACGTCTTGACTCTTTATCCAATTTGCCAGTCTGTGTCTTTTAATTGGGGCATTTAGCCCATTTATATTTAAGGTTAATATTGTTATGTGTGAATTTGATCCTGTCATTATGATGTTAGCTTGTTATTTTGCTCGTTAATTTATGCAGGTTCTTCCTAGCATCAACAGTCGCTACAATTTGGCATATTTTTGCAGCGGCTGGTACTGGTTGTTCCTTTCCATGTTTAGTGCTTCCTTCAGGAGCTCTTGTAAGGCAGGCCTGGTGGTGGCAAAATCTCTCAGCATTTGCTTGTCTGTAAAGGATTTTATTTCTCCTTCACTTATGAAGCTTAGTTTGGCTGGATATGAAATTCTGGGTTGAAAATTCTTGTCTTTAAGAATGTTGAATATTGGCCACCACTCTCTTCTGGCTTGTAGAGTTTCTGCCAAGAGATCCACTGTTAGTCTGATGGGCTTCCCTTTGTGGGTAACCTGACCTTTCTCTCTGGCTGCCCTTAACATTTTTTCCTTCATCTCAACCTTGGTGAATCTGACAATTATCTGTCTTGGGGTTGCTCTTCTCGAGGAGTACCTTGCGGTGTTCTCTGTATTTCCTGAATTTGAATGTTGGCCTGCCTTGCTAGATTGGGGAAGTTCTCCTGGATAATATCCTGAAGAGTGTTTTCCAGCTTGGTTCCATTCTCACCATCACTTTCAGGTAACCAATCAAATGTAGATTTGGTCTTTTCACATAGTATCATGTTTCTTGGAGGCTTTGTTCATTTCTTACTACTCTTTTTTCTCTAAACTTCTCTTCTCGCTTCATTTCACTAATTTGATCTTCAATCACTGATACCCTTTCTTCCACTTGATCGAATTGGCTACTGAAGCTTCTGCATGTGTCATGTAGTTCTCGTGCCACGCTTTTCATCTCCATCAGGTCATTTAAGGTCTTCTCTACACTGTTTATTCTAGTTAGCCATTCACCCAATCCTTTTTCAAGGTTTTTAGCTTCCTTGCGATGGGTTCGAACATCCTCCTTTAGCTCAGCGAAGTTTGTTATTACTGACCTTCTAAAGCCTTCTTCTGTCAACTCGTCAAAGTCATTCTCCATCCAGCTTTGTTCCGTTGCTGGCGAGGAGCTGCGATCCTTTGGAGAAGAGACACTCTGGTTTTTAGAATTTTCAGCTTTTCTGCTCTGGTTGCTCCCCATCTTTGTGGTTTTATCTACCTTTGGCCTTTGATGATGGTGACCTACAGATGGGGTTTTGGTGTGGATGTCCTTTTTGTTGATGTTGATGCTCTTCCTTTCTGTTTGTTAGCTTTCCTTCTAAGAGTCAGGACCCTCAGTTGCAGGTCTGTTGGAGTTTGCTGGAGGTCCACTCCAGACCCTGTTTTCCTGGGTATCACCAGCGGGGGCTGCAGACCAGTAAATATTGCAGAACAGTAAATATTGCAGATCAGCAAATATTGCTGCTTGATCCTTCCTCTGGAAGCTTCATCTCAGAGGGGCACCGGCTGTATGAGGTGTCAGTAAGCCCCTACTGGGAGGTGTCTCTGAGTTAGGCTACACAGGGGTCAGGGACCCACTTGAGGAGACAGTCTGTCCGATCTCAGAGCTCAAACACCATGCTGGGAGAACCGCTGCTCTCTTCAGAGCTGTCAGACAGGGACCTCTAAGTCTGCAGAAGTTTATGCTGCCTTTTGTTCAGCTATACCCTGCCCTCAGAGGTGGAGTCTACAGAGGCAGGCAGGCCTCGTTGAGCTGCGGTGGGCTCCACCCAGTTCGAGCTTTCAGGCCTCTTTATTTACCTACTCAAGCCTCAGCAATGGCGGACGCCCCTCCCGAGCCAGGCTGCTGCCTTGCAGTTCAATCTTGGACTGCTGTGCTAGCAGTGAGCAAGGCTCTGTGGGCATGGGACCCACTGAGCCATGCACGGGATATAATCTCCTGGTGTGCTGTTTGCTAAGACCATTGGAAAAGTGCAGTATTAAGGTGGGAGTGTCCCAATTTTCCTGGTACAGTCTGTCACAGCTTCCTTTGGCTAGGAAAGGGAAATCCCCTGACCCCTTGCACTTCCTGGGTAAGGCAATGCCCCACCCTGCTTCGGCTTGCCCTCTGTGGGCTGCACCCACTGTCCAACTAGTCCCAGTGAGATGAACCAGGTACCTCAGTTGGAAATGCAGAAAACACCTGTCTTCTGTGTCGATCACGCTGGGAGCTGCAGACTGGAGCTGTTCCTATTTGGCCATCTTGGAACGGACCCTTCCATTCTTTTCTTAGGAAGTTAGCTTGAAGCTTTGCCCACATTGAAGAAGGCAAGAGGGAACTGAGGCAGGGCGAGGGAGAACAGAACCCCTTCTTAGGCTCTCCTCTCCTCTTCCCAAAAGGTATCCATGCAGCTCACTCATGGTCCAGTCTAGTTTTCCTGGCAGCTATGCAGGGGGCGGGATCTGAGCCTCAGATGGTATTGTACATTGAATTGTGTCCCCCAAAAAGATACGTTGAAGCCCTAACCTCCAGTGCCTGTGGACATGACCTTATTTAGAAACAGGATCTTTGCAGATAATCAAGTTAAAATGAGGTCATTAGGGTGGGCCCTAGTCCAATATGCAAGTGTCCTTATTAAGAAGGGGAAATTTGGACACTGAGATAGACAAACATAGGAGGGAAGACCACAGTGAAAGGACCCAGGAAGAAGATGACCATCTACAAGGCAAGACATGCCTTAGGCCACCAGAAGCTAGGAGAGAGGCCTGGAACAGATCCATGCCTAGCTCCTACAGAGGGAGCATGGCCTCGTTATCTTGGTTTCAGACTTCTGGACTCCAGAGCTGTTACATGATAAATTTCTGTTTTTCTAAGGTATTCAGTTTATGGTACTTAGTAACAGCAGCCCCAGCAAAATCATGGTAACAGAACTTACAGGCTTATGAATTTTTTTTTAAACAGGATCTTGCTCTGTTGCCCAGGCTGGAGTGCAGTGGTGCAATCACGGCTCACTGCAGCCTCCACTGCCCAAGCTCCAGTGATCCTCCCGCCTCAGCCTCTCAAGTATCTGGGACCACAGGCATGCACCACCAGACCCAGCTAATTTTTGTATTTTTGGTAGAGACGGCATTTTACCATGTTGCCCAGGCTGTTCTCAAACTCCTGATGTCAAGCAGCCCACCTCCCTTGGCCTCACAAAGTGCTGGGATTGCAGGCATGAGCTACCGTGCCCAGCCCAGGCTTATTAAATTTAAGATGCTTTGAAATATCCATCCATTGATTCATAAATGTGTTTTTGAGAGAAACAGATATATATGTGTGTGTGTGTGTGTGTGTGTGTGTGTGTAAACTGGTGAGATTATGGGTAACTTTTACTTTATAATTGCTTGTCCATATTTTCTAAATATCATATCATAAAGATGTATAACTTTTATAACAACCAAAAGGAAAATTATTTTAAACATAGATATGTATGGTACTTGCAAATTTGACTCCCAAATTTCAAGGGTCTCTTGATACGTCAATGCTTCTTAAATCAGAAAGTCCTAAGTTCTGGGCCCACATACTCAGCTGCCAGATGGCCATGTTTATTTGAATATTCCAAAATTACCTTGAGCTTAACATGCCCAAGCCAAAACTCATTATGTTTCCCTTTAAAAAAAAAACAAAAAACCTGCCTGTTCTTTTGTACACATCATCTCAGATAATGGCACTTCCATACATCCAGTCACCGGCCCTCAAGTGTGGTGCTTTTTTTTTTCTTTTTTTTTTTTTTTTTAAGTCAGGGAGTGCAGCAGTGGATCACAGCTAGCCAAGACCTCCTGGGTGCAAGTGATCCTCCCACCTCAGTCCCAAGTAGCTGGACTAAAGGCTGGTACCACCACACCCAGCTAATTTTTTTTTTTTTCCAGAGATGGTGTTTCACCTCCTTGCCCAGGCCGGCCCCAAACTCCTAGCCTCAGCCTCCCAAAGTGCTAGGATTACAGGCACCCAGCCCAAGAGGGTCTTGATTTTACCTAATCCTTGCCTGCCACATTAAATCAGTGTATCCTGCCTATTCTGTCTCCCAAAAATCTCTCTTTCATCTCCTCCCTGCTACTCCCTGGCCGCCGTCTCGTTCAGCCTTCATGGTCTCTCACAGAGCCTCCTGGATGCTCTTCCTTCCACCCAAGTTTCCTGCCTCAGCCTACCCCCACCTCCTGCCATATGGATGCTAGTTATCTGTAAAAATGGAAATCTCAGTGGGTCATCCCTGCCCACTGACTATAGGATACCAGCCAATATTTTGCGCATGAGTTACATGCTCACACTGCCCCCTTTTCTAGGCTCATCTCCAGCAATTCCCCACAAGCACATTCTGCTCCAACTACAAAAAAACTACTCTCCAAATAAACCATACTCTTTCATGACTAGATGTGTTTGTATATGCTGTTTCCTCTCCAGGGAATGTTTTTCCCCCTCACCCTCTGATGTTCTCAGATTCAAGACGCTAATAAAATACTCTATTGAAGGCTTGTCTGACCAGCCTGGGCAACATAGTGAGACCCTGTCTCTACAAAAAATTTAAAAATGTCCAGGAGCAATGGCTCACACCTGTAATCCCAGCACTCTGGGAAGCTGAGGCAGGAGGATCACTTGAGCCCAGGAGTTCAACACCAGCCTGGGCAAGATGGTGAGACCTTATCTCTATTTTTTAATTAAAATAAAATTAAATTTAAAATTAGGGCCAGGTGCGGTGGCTCACACCTGTAATCTCAGCACTTTGGGAGGCACTTTGGGAGGCCGAGGCAGGCAGATGGCCTGAGGTCAGGAGTTTGAGACCAGCCTGGCTAACATGATGAAAACCTGTCTCCACTAAAAATACAAAAATTAGCCGGGCATGGTGGCACACGCCTGTAGTCCCAGCTACTCGGGAGGCTGAGGCAGAATCACTTGAACCCGGGAAGTGGAGGTTGCAGTGAGCTGAGATTGTGCCATTGCACTCCAGCCTGGGTGACAGAGTGAGATTCTGACTCCAAAAAAAAAAAAAAAAAATTAGCTGGACATGGTGATCTGTGCCTGTAGTCCTTGCTACTCAGGAGGCTGTGACTAGATGATGACTTCAGCCCAGGAGTTTGAGGCTGCAGTGAGCTATGGTTGCACCACTGCACTCCAATCTGGGTGACAGAGCCACAAGATAAGATCTTGTCTCAAAAAAAAAACTTATCCCAGTTTTTCTGCCACAGTTATTTAGTAATTATATAGTTAAAACCAATAACATATAGTTCTATTGCTAATAGAACTATATGTTATTTACATATAGTTCTATTGCTAATAGAACTATATGTTATTTACATATACCTTTTTACAATAAATTTACAAAAAATTTACAATAATTTTACAAAAAAATTATATGTAAATATAATTTTATTGTATGGCAATGGCTCATACCTGTAATCAATTTACAATAAAATTACACATAATTTTATTATAAATTTTGTTCTTATAACTGTCTTTCCCAGAATGGAGTGACTTATTTATTTATTTATTTATACTGATTTACCAGGTACATGTGCAATCTCATTACCTGCATAGGTTGTGTAGTGGTCAAGTCAGGGCTTTTAGGGTGCCCATCACCCAAGTAACATATACCCATTAACTAATTTTACATCATCCACCCCCTCACCCTTCCAACTCTTCACTATCATTCCACTCTGTAGTACATGTGTACACATTTTTTAGCACCCACTTGTGAGTGGGAACATGCAATATTTGACTTTCTGTGCCTGGTTTGTTTCAGTTAAGATAATGGCCTCCAGTTCCATCCATGTTGCTGAAAAATACATGATTTCATTTTTTTAATGGCTTAATAGTATTCCATTGTGTAAATATACCACATTTTATTTACCCATTTGTCTGTTGATGGACACTTAGGTAAATTCCATATCTTTGCTATTGTGACTAGTGCAATAAACATATGAGTGCAGGTATCTTTTTGATATATTGATTTCTTTTCCTTTGAGTAGATACCTAGTAGTGAAACTGCTAGATGGAATGGTGGTTCTATTTTTAGTTCTTTGATAAATCTCCATATTGCTTTCCATAGAGACTATACTAATTTACATTCCCACCAAAAGTGGATGAGTTCTCTTTTCTCCATATTCTTGCTAACATCTGTTACTTTTTGTCTTTTTAATAATAGCCATTCTGGCTGGGGTAAGATGATATCTCATTGCAACTTTAATTTGCATTTCTCTGATGATTAGTGATGTTGAGCATGTTTTAATATACCTATTGACCATTTCTATCTGTTCTTTTGAAAAGTATCTATAAGTGTCTATTCATGTCCTTTTCCCACTTTTTTTTTTTTTTTTTTGAGATGGAGTCTCACTCTGTCACCTGGGCTGGAGTGCAATGGCATGGTCTCGCCTCACTGCAACCTCCACCTCCTGGGTTCAAGCAATTCTCCTGCCTCAGCCTCTCAAGTAGCTGGGACTACAGGCACATGCCACCACACCTGGCTAATTTTTGTAGTTTTAGTAGAGATGGGGTTTCACTATGTTGGCCAGGCTGGTCTCGAACTCCTGACCTCATGATCCACCTGCCTTGGTATCCCAAAGTGCTGGGATTACAGGTGTGAGCCACTGCACCCAGCCACTCTTCCCACTTTTTAATGGGGTTATTTGTTTTTGTTGTTGCTGTTGAGTTGCTTGAGTTCTTTGTACATTCTGAATATTAGTCCCCTGTTGGATGAATAGTTTGTGAATTTTTTCTCATATACTACAGGTTGTCTGTTCACTCCATTGATTATTTCTTTTGCTATGCAGAAGCTTTTTGATGTAATTAAATCCCATTTGTCTACTTTTGTCTTTATTGCCTGTGCTTTTGAGATCTTTGTCATAAATTTTTTGCCTAGACCAATGTCCAGAAGAATCTTTCCTAGGTTTCTTCTAGTATGTTTGTAATTGCAGATCTTATGCTTAAGTTGTTCATCCATCTTGAGTTGATTTTTGTATGTGGTGAGAGCTAGGGGTCCAGTTTTATTCTTCTGCATATGGCAATCCAGTTTTCCCCAGAGTAACTTTCTGAGGAAGGAGATCCTACCATTCAACTTTAGATAACCAGAACGTAAATCACGATTTGCTCAAATTAGGTTCAATAGATGTTTATGGAAGAAAGTGGGAGGAGGGAGAGAAGAAGTAGACAAGCTGATTTGAGTCTGACACCTCTGAGGTCTCAAGAAAGAGAAACTTTGAAGATTCAGGTAAAATATCAATGTAATTCCACAGAGATTGTGTAAAAGAAATGCACAATTAAAAAAAAACAGTAATCTGCTAAGGGATTTTTTTTTTCCAAAGAGAAAGCATGACACAGTAGGACAGTCATGTCTTAGAGTTAGGATGCTGCTCTGTTACTAGTTCTCCAAATGACCATGGACACATTACTAAGCCACTGCAAACATCAGTTCCCTCATTATAAAGATGACAGGACTGGAAAATTCATAACAAAAGAAGGATTCTTATTCTGAACACTGTACTAGGCTTTTTTTTTAACACAAATTCTCAAATTTAATTCTTAAAACTATGTATGATGTGTTTTACTTTCCCATTTTATAGCTGAGGAAAATGAGGCCAAGAAAGGTTAAATATTAATAACATGCCAAAAGTCACATTGCTGGTAAATGGAAAAGCTGGAATATAGCTCTAAAGTGGTAATTCCTTTTTTTATTCATTTTTATTTTTTATTTTTTTATCCCTTGGTGCAAGATCTCTGTAAGGGTCCTAATTTCTGAATGTTATTATTCTGTAAATAATTCCAAGGAGGAACATAAAGGCAGAAGTCACTGAAGAAACCAAGGACTGTATAGAAAATCTGGTGGGTTACTATGAAAAATATTAATAATACAAATCATGTAAGTGTCATCCTAACAGTTCAAGTATATAGTTATAAAATGTTATTTAAGCTGCTAAAAGTAAAAACTTTGGATGGAAAAAGAATTATTAGCAGAAAAGGAACTTCCCATTTTCAATGTATTTAATTTTCATAACATTTTCATAAAGAATTATTTCCTATTCTAAAAGTAATATGAACTGAATACTTACCTCCCTTCAGAGCTCTGCAAAAAGAGTAATCATCATCAGATCCTCGGCAAATAACTTCTTTGCGCTTTGGAAGATTCATGGTGTTGACAGTTATATAGAGATTGAAATATAATTGCTTTAAATCTCTCCCTTTAAAAGAAAAAATCCCATTAGGCCCTCAAATAGTAGATTCTTTTATACATAGTAATTAACATTTATTGTATAGTTAAAAGGGGCCCTGTGCTTTTCTTACATTATTTCATTTAATCATCACAACTATCTACAAGATGTCAATTATTACTCTTCTTCTGCAGATGAGAAAACTGAAGTTCTGAGAGGGCAACTAGTAAATCATAATCAAATACAATGTTCCACAGTAAAACTATGCATGCTCTGCCTAAAAACAGAAGAGCCTTCATAACTTCATTGAGAAAACTATCAAATAAAGACATAAAATATCTAGTTCTATGGTTCTGCTAGAAAATTCAAAAGAAAAGAAAAGGAAAGGAAGGACAGTGAGACAGTCAACTTTCTAGGAGTTCTGATGAAAGATTTCTTGAGAATAAAATAGAATCTTTTGATGAAAAATTAAATGTATGCCTATTTTTTAATTTCCTCATGATCTCCCTATTTCCAGCTACCATGAAAAATTCCAGTAATCAATGCATTTTTCTCAACTCTTCCAACTTATTCAGTTGGCCCAAATGAAAAAGATGCACAATCCTTTTCTTTCTTTTCTTTTCTTTTCTTCTTCTTTTTTTTTTTTTGAGAAAGACTGGAGTGCAGTGGCGTAATCTTGGCTCACTGCAACCTCCGCTGCCCAGGTTCAAGCAATTCTTCTGCCTCAGCCTCCGGAGTAGCTGGGATTACAGGCGCCTACCACCGTGCCCAGCTAATTTTTGTATTTTTAGTAGAGATGGGGTTTCACCATCTTGGCCAGGCTGGTCTTGAACTCCTGACCTCGTGATCCACCCACCTCAGCCTCCCAAAGTGCTGGGATTACAGGCATGAGCCACCATGCCTGGCCAAAAAAGATGCACAATCCTTTTCATAATGAAAACAATTTTGCAACCACTACCTCACTGAAAATATTTTCCTAGTAAGATCACCATGACTCATTGTAACCATAATCAAAAGACAACTTTTCTAACTTTAATTTGAACTTGGCTATGCTTAACAGAACTGCCTGCTCCTTTCCCTAAACCTTCTTTGGTGTTGGTGCAACCACTCCCTTCCAGGTGTCCTCCAATCTCTCTGACTCCTCTTCCTCAGTCTATTTCATCGACTCCTGGATTTCTCCAGGATCTATCCTCAGTTCTCCTTAGTTTTCACTCTGCACACTCTCTCAGGCCAAGTACCACATAAGGTGACAATTCTCAAGTCAACTTTAGTCTCAACCTTTCTCCTGAGCATTGATCCCATGTATTTATGCAATATCTCTACTCAAATGTTGCCCAGTTACCTCACCCAACAGATCTAAAAGTGATTTCTCCTCTTCATCACAAAGTTGGCACTAGAATTCCCAGTCCCAGTAAAACTTTCTAACCTCCTTTTCATCCCCATTACCGCACTGCCTTCATGTAGGCCCTCATTGCTCTGAACCTGAAGCACCACCAACTTTCCTAATTTGTCTTCACTTCTCAGCTTTCAGGGTAGGGTGTGGAGAAGAATATCATGGCGTCTGTTTCAAACAGTGATCCCATGGCCTACTCCATGGACTTGGGCTTGAATTTCTCCAAAAGCAGTGCTGTGTGTAGAAGTTGAAAGACCATTTTCACAAGGAATTCCTGGAGACACAGAAGCACAAGACAGCACCACTGTGGTGTCCAGTGACAATGCAGGGCAAAGGACCTTCTTCCATTTCTTCGTGAAACACAGCATGATTCCAGTCTTCAATAACTCCAGGAAAGGAAGTCCTGCTTTGACAACTCAATAGTTTAAGTTGTGAGAAACTCCTTGTCCTTGGACACCACTGTGGTCACGTTAAGAACATGAACGATGGCAACAATGAGACACCACTTTTGTGGCTCAGCAGGCCGGGATGTCAATATGGGTGTTGGAGTGAGAGACAAGAAACATGAGCTGGGTGCAGTGGCTCACGCCTGTAATCCTAGCACTTTGAGAGGCCGAGGCAGGCAGATCACCTGAGGTCAGGAGTTCGAGACCATCCTGGCCAACATGGCGAAACCCTGTCTCTGCTAGAAATACAAAAATTAGCTGGGTGCAGTGGCAGGCGCCTGTAATCCCAGCTACCAGGGGTGCTGAGGCAGGAGAATCGTTGGAACCCAGGAGGCAAAGGCTGCAGTGAGCCGAGATCACGCCACTGCACTCCAGCCTGGGTGACAGAGTGAGACTCCATTTCAAAAAAAGAAAAGAAACATGGTGGCTGTCATGTGGTATAAAAGAGGACTATTTTTTAGCTTACCAAAGACAATTCCAGGAACTTCCAGAAATAACCTTGAAGGAAGCTTATGCTCCAGTTTGATTTGTCAATCAGTTAATAATATACAAATAATTTACTAGCAAGCCTATGACATCTCAAAAGATATCATTTCCATTCTCAACCTATTTTTGGTTCAAGTTTGTACTTGTATCTCTTCCTGAATTCAAGTAGAAATGAGGCCATAAAAATAAGGTTGATTTCCATGAATGTGGTCTCACACTTTATACCAACATTATAGTATATTCTATGGAAACATAATTGCGCTATAAAAATATGACTGAATAATTATTTTGTTAATGAATTAATATAATTTGTTATATAAATGTCATATTTAGTGAGAAATTATAAAACACTTGTAAAGGCCATTGAGGTATGTCCCTCAAATTTCCCTTCAAAAGCAGCTGCTGTGAGAAGAGTAGCTGGCAGACAGCCTGCAGCTGCCGTACCTTCACATCTATCTCAGCACTCAGCCAGAGGCCACCCTCTCGTAGGCTGCTCCTATAATGATCCAGCACTGCAAGGACCCTAGAGCCAGGCTACTCCCGCCTATCATGGGTCTCTTACGACAGGCATTCTGCTCTGGGGCTTCGTATTTGGCCCAGGCCAAGAGTGTCTCAGGGATGCATTCTGGTCTGAGGATTATCCTACTTAATTCTCCTTCCTCCCTACTCTCTTTTCAAAGGTATCAGACCTGCACCCCAATCTGAATTTTCTCCTAGCCTACTCTGGCTTCCTCTCCCCTTTACTGTTCACAAGCGTTTCCTCCAAGAAATCTCTAGCCTAATTCCTTCTTAGTGTCTGCTTTTCAGAGAACTCTAAATGATTTTGTACTGTCTTATTATCTTGGCCTGGAAAGATACAACCTGTTTCCTGCGAGTAAGGGCAAGGGATTCACTTGAAAGTGAGATTATTCATTATGTAAATCATCCTTTATGCCAATTGTGTAGGGGTAAAACCTGCCAACAGACCAGAAAACAGAACCTAGGAAAAAAGAAGAAACTGTAGAGCCTTAGCCAAGCAAAACTTTAGATTATTTATTTTATCTTTGGCCAGGAAAGTGGAGGAAATAGAGTTAATCATCCTTTGCTCTGTGCTGTCACTAAGCCCTGTTGCTGTCACTTCACTTATACCATACTATCTGCAGTTCTGTCTCTCCTATTGCACTGATGGATTCCTGAAGATCAAGAGAATGTCTTATTGGCTGGGCACGGTGGCTCGCGCCTGTAATCCCAGCACTTTGGGAGGCCTAGGCGGGTGGATCACTTGAGGTTAGGAGTTCAAGACCAGCCTGGTCAGCATGGTGAAACCCCTTCTCTACTAAAAATACAAAAATTAGCCAGGCATGGTGGTGGGCGCCTATAATCCCAGCTACCTGGGAGGCTGAGGCAGGAGAATGGATTGAACCCGGGAGGCAGAGGCTGCAGTGAGCCGACGAGATCATGCCACTGTACTCCAGCCTGGGCAACAGACAGAGACTCCATCTCAAAAGAAAAAGAGAGAGAGAGAGAGAATATCTTATCAATGAATTCACAGTGCCTAGCATGATACTTACAATTTACTAAGCATCTTTTTAGTGAATAAATGAATGCAGATACAGAGTGTCAAAAAAACAGGTTGAACAACTAGAATCATGAAAATTAAAACACAAGTTTGTTGTCTATCATTCCTGGGTTCTCAGTTTTGGGGATTTTGTTGTTGTTGTTTTTCATTTTTCTGGTAAGCCAGAGAACTAAAATCGGGGGAAAATGTTTAAGCTTATTTATGTAAAACTACTCTGTAAAGTATTAATCTAAAACAAGCTCCAAATCTAAACTAGGATGTAAATTATGTGATAATGATGATGATAAAGATTAAAACTAAAGTTTTCTGGGATTCCAGAGCTTACAGGCAATAAACAACGTTTGGTAACTGGTAGGAGAGGAAAAAGTTTTGTGTCTGCACAGAGACTGAGATACAGCCCCATGCTATCACCCCACCTGCGTTAGTTTTTTCTAAGCTGATAACAAGCAAAGTCATAGAGAGGAAAACCAAGACACAACACAAAGCAAAACAAAACACATGGCCTTCTGTCATCCCATTATTACTGTATTTTTCTCTAGAAAGACCATCTTTAAAAAATATTAAAGTCCTGGCTTGCTGACACACAGATCTTTGACTAATGGAAACCCAATATTACTTATAGCTAATGATTGACGAAGGATATACCTGTAAGATTGTTGGACAGCTGAAGTTATTCCCATTTCTACCCACATGTTCTTGTGTAATCCTCTCCCAGTAGTATGGGCTAGCCTAGTGACTTGCTTCTAACCAATAGAACACAGCAAAGATGATGGAGTGTTACTTCCATGATTATGCTATATAAGATTGTGACTTGCCTAGTTAGCTGACTGTCCCCCTTGCTGGCTTTGAAAAAGCAAGCCGCCATACTGAAAATGCCCATGTGGTAAGGAACTGACGGGTGGCCAACAGCCAGCAAGGGACTGAATACTAACAACTGAATACTGACAACAGCTACGTGAGCTTAGAAGTATATATTTCCTAGTTGAGCCTCAGAAGGGACTCCAGCCTGGCAAACACCTTGATTGTAGCCTTATGGGAGACCTTGAAGCAGACACAGGTAAGCTATGCCCAGAATACTGATCAACAAAGATGATGAGATAATAAATGTGTGCTGTGCTAAGCCACAAAGATCGTGGTAATTTGTTACGTAGCAATAGATAACGAATACAAGTATATTTGAAACACAATCATTTATCACTGATATTTCTTAACTCCTTTGATTGGTCTATAAAAGCAAAAATTTGAACTTACTTGGAATGTAGAAAATGTGCAATAATCCTTTGGATCCTTTCAATTCTATACAGGGGTTAACATTAATTGAAATTGGGTATTGCATTTTATCTAAAAGCAATAAAGATAATGTCAATAAATTACTACAAATCATCTCCATTAAGTATAGCATTCTGAATATCAGCCTTTTAAGATGAATCTTGCATTAAAATTATAAAATAAGAAAAATTGATGATGATTGAAAATATCTCCCCAGAAGAATGACATCAGCAATGTGGCAGAATCAGAAGCCCTGAACTCTTCTTGCCTCCACTAACACAACAATTTACAGAAATATTCCCTTTATGAAAAATCAAACTAATTGAAAGACTCCTGCACCCAAGGAGAACACAAAACCAGATTCAACAAAGCCAGTAGGGAGACTTGGGACACGCTCTAATCAGAGATTATTACCCTGGTGTGGTGTCATACAATCAGGAAGAGACCCCCCCCACCAGCTCCTAGCTCCACCCATGGGAGGAGAGAAGTTGTTTCACATGTCCAGAACACCAACTTTTTCACGAGGGCTCCCCAGAGGACTGGCTTCTGTCTTGCCAGTCTTGGAGCTCTGATGAGTCTGGCACAGTCTACCACCCAGGGGAGAATAAAGGCAGTGGCTTGGGCAGATAGGCATCATTAATCCTCCCCTCTGCTCAGCACAGAGTGAGAAGATGAAAAATCTTAGCTCTCAGCTTTCTCCTGGGGAGGGAAAGAGTTAATCCATGCATCCAGCATCCCAATTTCTCTGGGGATCCCCAAAAAACTTATATCTGCCTCATCAGTCCTAGAGTTCTGACAGGTCTGGCATAGTCTAGCTGCCTGGCAGGGGAATGGAGACAGCAGCTTGGGCTGGTAGATGCCACAGTTCCCTTCACCACCCCATCTCTGGCTCAGCACGGAATAGGTGGACAAAAAAACACAGCTGCCTGCATCTCCCTGAAGTGAGAAAGAGTTGGTAGAGGACCCCAGAATCTCTAACCAGGCTAATAGTGAAGTGGGAAATTAAAGAAAGAAAGAAAAAGAAAATTAAAAAGAGAAAGAAATAAGCTTTCCTGTATTAGGCTGACTCATCTCAAAGGCAGTAGCAGGCAAGGCCCAGACCCAGGAAAAGTCTTGATAAACACTATCTGAGAAGATAGGACACAAAGAAATGTGCTCTGGAGACTCTCCCAGCACTCCCTCAACATAGGGAGAGGAAAAACAAATTTTCCTTTCTTTTATGATATGAGTTTACAGATTCTTGTTCTCTGTAACTAGGAACTTCAAGTATTCTGTTTTACCTAAGAAGTACAGCGAAGGTCGTGAGAAGCCTGAGCAGGCCTGAACTACAGCCGTCTGGGCACCATGGTGAAGGTTATGAGATAAACCAGTGCAAGGCTCTTTTGAGCAAAACCTAGATAACAGACATCTGGGTTGCATAGCAATGTTCATGTATAGTCCTGAGTTATGAACCTGTCACAATTGGATTAATTGTTCTGCCTCTATATCCTTGCTTTTGTGCCACTGTAAGCCTGCTTCAAGCTAGCCCACCCCCTTTTAGAAGTGTGTATAAAAGTCAAGTGCTGTCCTTGTTCAGGGCCCAGTTTTTGGATGTTAAGTCTGCTGGGTCTGAGTGCATTCAATAAAGATCCTCTTGCTTTCCCCCGAGGTCTCTCTCGTCCTCCTGATTCCCACAACAATAGGTGTGGGTATGTTCCTGTGTGAGGCCAATCTGTGAAGATTGAAAAAGATGTCTGCTTTGTAATGTGTAGATGCCAAACAGAGAGACAAGGAAAATGAAAGATCAGGCAAAGATGTTTCAAACAAAGGAGCAAGACAAATCTTCCTCACTTACGCTAAGGAAATGAAGTTATATGATTTACCTGACAGACAATTTAAAATACCTCCATAAAGATGCTCACTGAGGTCAAGAGAACAATACATGAATGCAGTGAGAATTTCAACAGAAGAAAGAAAACATTTTAAAGGACCACACAGAAATCACGGAGCTGAAGGCTAGGCACGGTGACTCATGCCTGTAATCCCAGCACTCTGGGAGGCCGAGGCGGGCGGATCACCTGAGGTCAGGAGTTCTAGAACAGCCTGGCCAACATGGTGAAACCCCACCTCTATGAAAAAAAATACAAAAATTAGCTGGGCATGGTGGCATGTGCCTGTAATCCTAGCTACTTGGGAGGCTGAGGCTGGAGAATCACTTGAATCCAGGAGGCGGAGGTTGCAGTGAGCCAAGATTGTGCCACTACACTCCAGCCTGGGCAACAGAACAAGACTCTGTCTCAAAAAAAAAAAAGAAAGAAAGAAAGAAATCATGGAGCTGAGGAACACAACAACTGAACTAAAAAGTTCACTGGAGGGGTTCAGCAGCAGACTAGACCAAGTAGAGAAAGGATCAGTGAACTCAGAGAGAGGTCACTGGAAAAGAATTCAATCAGAGGAGCAAAAGGAAAAAATAATTTAAAAGAGTGAAGAAAACTTAAGGTAATGGTGAGACACCATCAACCAGAACCATATATGCATTATGAGAGTTCCAGAAGTGGAAGAAAAAAAGAACAGACTACAGAAAGTTTATTCAAAGAAATAATGGCTATAATCCCAGCTACTCAGGAGGCTGAGGCATGAGAATCAGTCGAGCCTGGGAAGCAGAGGTTGCAGTGAGCTGAGATCACGCCACTGCACTCCAGCCTGGATAAAAGAGCAAGACTCTGTCTCAAAAAGAAAGAAAAGGAAAGAAAGAAAGAAAGAAAGAAAGAAAGAAAGAAAGAAAGAAAGAAAGAAAGAAAGAAAGAGAGAGAGAGAGAAAGAAAGAAAGAAAGAAAGAAAGAAAGAAAGAAGGGAGGGAGGGAGGGAGGGAGGGAGGGAGGGAGGGAGGGAGGGAGGGAGGGAGGGAGGGAGGGAGGGAAGGAAGGAAGGAAGGAAGGTTGGTTGAAAACTTCCCAAATCTAGGGAAGAAAATGGAAATAATGGAAATACAAATCCAAGAAGCCCAATGAAATAGTTTTGTTTGTTGGTTTGTTTTTAAATACGGGGGTCTGCTCTGTCACCCAAGCTGGAGTGCAGTGATGCAATCATAGCTCATTGCAGCTTCTAACTCCTGGGCTCAAGTGATCCTCTTGCCAATAGCTGAGACTACAGGTGTATACTACCACACTCAGCTAATTTTTTTTTTTTTGTAGAGATGAGGTCTCACTATGTTGCCCAGGCTGGTCTTGAACTCCTGGACTCAAGTGATCTTCCTGCCTCAGCATCCCAAAGTGCTGGCATTACAGGCATAAGTCACCACATGTGGCCTGTTTTTTTTGTTTTTAATTAAAAAAAAATTTGTAGAGGCCAAGTGTGCTGGCTCATGCCTGTAATCCCAGCACTTTGGGGAGGCCAAGGTGGACCGATGGTTTGAGGTCAGGAGTTCAAGATCAGCCTGGCCAACATAGCAAAACCCCATCTCCGCAAAAAATACCAAAATTATCTGGGCATGTCAGCACAGCACGTGCCTGTCATCTCAGCTATTCGGGAGGCTGAGGCACAAGAATCACTCAGACCCAGGAGGTGGAGGTTGCAGTGAGCTGAGATCACACCTCTGCACTCCAGCCTGTATGACAGAGCGAGACTGTCTCAAAAAAAAAAAAAAAATTTTTTTTTTTTTTTAAGAGATAGAGGCTTTCTTTGTTGCCCAGACTGGTCTCCAACTCCTAAAGTGTAGAGTTGTTATATGTGATTCAATTTAAGTTGTCATTAGCTTAAAACAGACTGTCATAACTATTAGGTGTTGCTATGGTTTGAATGCATTCCCTGAAGTTCATGCACTGGAAATTTAATCCCCAGTGCAAGAGTGTTGAGGGGTGGAACCTCTAAGAGGTGATCAGTTCATGAGGGCTCTGCCCTTGTGAATGAATTAATGCTGTTGTTGCAGGAGTGAATTAGTTATTGTGGGTGTGGATTCCTGATGAAAGGATGAGTATAGCCTCCTTCCCCACCCCTGACAAGTGCCCTTTCGGCCTTCTGCCCTTCTGCCATGGGATGATGCAGCAAGAAGACCATTGCTAGATGCAATGCCTCAATGTTGGATTTCTCAACAACCAGAACCATAAGCCAAATAAATTTCTGTTTATTATAAATTACCCAGTCTTACGTATTCTGTTATAGCAGCAAAAAACAGATGAAGATAGAAAATTGGTGCCAGAGAGGTGAGGTGTTGCTGTAACAGGTACCTAAAAATATGGAAGCAGCTTTGAAACTGGATAATAGGCAGAGGCTGGAAGAGTTTGGAGGAACAGGCTAGAAAAAAGTCCATATTGCCATGAACAGAGCATTAAGAGCAATTCTGATGCGGGCTCAGAAGAAGGGAAGAAATGTAGGGAAAGTGTGGAAATTCCTAGCGATTACTTAAGTGGTCATAATCAGAATGTTGGTAGAAATGTGGAAGGTAAAGGCAATTCTGATGAGGCCTCAGACACAAATGAAAAACAAGGTATTGGAAACTGCAGTAAAGGCCATCCTTGCTACACAGTTGCAAAGAACTTGATGGACTTGTGTCTGTTCCCTAAAACTGTGTGAAAAATGGAACTTAAGAGCAAGGATCTACACTATCTGGTAGAAGAAATAGATAAGCAGGAAAGTGCTCAAGGTGCTGCATGGCTTCTTTTGGCCACTTATAGTAAAATTCGATAACGAAATTAGTATGGATAGAAGGGAGCCAAGTGTTCTTCTACATCAAGACAATGGGAGAATGACCTGAAAGGCATTTCATAGATCATTAAGATAGGCTGGACTTTGAGGACAAGGTCATATGTGAAAAACCCACAGTCAACATCATACTCAGTGGTGAAAAACTGAAAGGTTTTACTTTAAGATCAGGAACAAGGCAGTGATGTCCATTCTCACCACTCTTGGTCAACATAATACTAGAAGTCCTAGCCAAAGCAATTAGTCAAGAAAAAAAAAAGCATCCAAATTGGAAGGGAAGAAGTAAAATTATCTTTTTGCAGATGACATAGTCTTATATATAGAAATCCCTAAAGACTTCATTAAAAATTGTTACAGCTGGCTGGACATGGTGGCTCACGCCTGTAATCTCAGCACCTTGGGAGGCAGAGGTGGAAGGATCACATAAGGCCAGGAGTTCAGGACTAGCCTGGGCAACATAGCAAGACCCTGTCTCTATTAGAAACTTTAAAAAATTTTAAAGAAAATAAAAATGTAAAAAATTTGTTAGAACTAATAAATGAATTCTGCAAAATTGCAGGATATAAAATGAACCTACAAAAATCAGTAATGTTACTAAATACTGTCAACAAGCTTTCAGGCCTGGTGCAGTGGCTCACACCTGTAACCCCAGCACTTTGGGAGGCCAAGACGGCAGAATCGCTTGAGTCCAGGAATTCAAGACCCGCCTGGGCAACATGGCAAAACCCCGTCTGTACAAAAAATACAAAAATTAGCTGGATGTGATGGCACATGCCTATAGCTACTCAGGAGGCTGAGGTGGGAAGATCACTTGAGCCCAGAAGGTCAAGACAGCAGTGAGCCAAGATTGTGCCACTGCTCTCCATCCTGGGCAACAGATTGAGATCTTGTTTCAAAAAAATTAAAATTGCCAGGTGTGGTGGCTCACACCTGTAATCCCAACACTTTGGGAGGCTGAGGAGGGTGGATCACCTGAGGTCAGGAGTTTGAGATCAGCCTGGCCAACATGGTGAAACCCTATCTCTACTAAAAATAAAAAATTAGCCGGGTGTGGTGGCGAGTGCCTGTCGTCCCAGCTACTCAGGAGGCTGAAGCATGAGAATTGCTTTAGCCCAGGAGGTGGAGGCTACAGTGAGCTGAGATCATGCCACTGCATTCCAGCCTGGGCAACAGAGCAAGACTTGGCCTCAAAAAAAAAAAATTATAACAAGCTATCTGGAAAAGAAATTAGAAAAACAATCAAATTTACAATAGTACCAGGAGGAATACAATAAACTTCACTAAGGAAGTTAAAAACTTTTATAGTAAAAACAATAAAATAAATTGATCAAAGACATTAACAGGACAAAAAGAAACAGAAAGATATCCCTTGCTCATAGATTGGAAGACAATGTTGCTAAAATGTTCACACCATTCAAAGTGTCCTACAGATCCAGATTTGAAGCAATCTCTATCAAAATCCTAATGGCATTTTTTCTTTTTTTTTGAGAGTGAAGAGACAGGATTTCACTCTGTCACCCAGGATAAAGTGTAGTGACACAATCATAGCTCAGGGCAACCTCAAACTCCTGGGCTCAAGAGATCCTCCCACCTCAGTCTCCTGAGTCGCTAGTACTACAGGTGCATGCCACCACACCCAGTGAATTTTTTTTTTTTCATTTTTTTGTAGAGAGGGGGCCTCACTATGTTGCTTAGGCTGGTCTTGAACTCCTGGCCTCAAGTGATCCTCTCACTTCAGCCTCTCAAAGCACTAGGATTATAGGCATGAGACACCATGCCTGGCACCAGTGACATTTTTTACAGAACTAGAAAAAAAAACTATAAAATGTATACAGAATTTGTGATATTGTGATATAATAAGAAACATATATTTTGTCTCTGCCCCAGTTTCTGGCACAGAGATCCTAAAACCCTTGTAGTTTACAGAACAATGGGAGTGGTAAGAGAATTTTTGGTCCTAACATTTGGTTTTTGATCCCAATTTCTTGCCCAGAGCTTCTAGTCCCTTAGACTGTCCTGGGCAATAGCAGCATCTTTTTTTCTAATGGTAACTTTTGGTGGGTTCCTGGATAAGGGCCAGTTACGAGAAAGACCAAGCCATGATGAGAAGCTTGGAACTTTTAGCCCCACCTCCCATCCTGCAGGAAGGGGAGAAGGGCTACAGACAGAGTTAACATTCGATTATGCCTACATGATGAACACCCCATAAAAATTTCTGAACGACAGGTTTAGGAGAGCTTCTAGGTTGGTGAACACATGGAGATGCTAGGAGGATGGTGCACCCAGAGAGGACATGGACACTCTGGTCCCCTTATCCTGCACCTTACCTTATATATCTCTTTCATCTGGCTATTCGTCTGTATCTTTTGTATTAATAATATCCTTTATAATAAACCAGTAAACATAAATGAGTGTTTCCTTGTGTTCTGAGAGTTAGTCTAACAATGATCAAACCCAAGAAAGGGGAACCTCCAATTTATAGCCAGTGAGAACCACAGGTGTCAACCTAGGGCTTGCACATGGCATCTGATGTGGGAGGAAAACTTGTGGGAAGGACCCCCTAATGGTTGGGATCTGACTGTAATTCTAGGTAGTCTTAGTATTGCTTCAAGATCCTGAGGAGTCCTGGAGGTCTTGGTATAAAGTTGAGATTTCACTCTAATTGTAGTGAAAAGCTACTGGAGGATTTTCAGCAGGAGGGGTCACATTATCTAACTTATTTTCATTTTGCAAAGATCTCTCTGGCCTCTGTGTCAAGAATAGATTGTATGGTGGCAAGAACTGAAGCAGAGGGAGGGCAATTTAAGAGGTTTTCGTAGAGGCCAAGGAGAGACAAATGTGGCATGAGTGTTAGAGAGCAGTGAGAAGCACTTGGATATAGAATAGAATCTGGAGATCATGAAAACAGGAATGACTAATACAATAATGTAATAGGTGAGGGAAAGAGATACTTAAGGATACTTCTGGTTTGGGGCCTAAGGAATTAGGTGGATGATGAGATGGAGAAGACTTAGACAGAAACAGGTTTGAGGCCGGACACGGTGGCTCATGCCTGTAATTCCGACACGTTGGGAGGCCAAGGCAGGCTGATCGCCTAAAATCAGGAGTTCAAGATCAGCCTGGTCTCTACTAAAAAAATACAGACCAGGCATGGTGGCTTATGCCTGTAATCCCAGCACTTTGGGAGGCCCAGGCGGGTGGATTGTCTGAGGTCAGAAGTTCGAGACCAGCCTGACCAACATGGTGAAACCCCGTCTCTACTAAAAACACAAAAATTAGCCGGGTGTGGTGGCGCAGGCCTGTAATCCCTGCTACTCAGAAGGCTGAGGCAGGAGAATCATTTCAACCCAGGAGGCAGAGACTGCTGTGAGCCAAGATTGCACCACTGCACTCCAGCCTGGGCAACAGAGCAAGACCCCATCTCAAAAAAATAAATCCCATCCCCCAAAAAATACAAAAATTAGCCGGGACCAGGCGCAGTGGCTCACGCCTGTAATTCCAGCACTTTAGGAGGCCAAGGTGGGTGGATCATTTGAGGTCAGGAGTTCAAGACCAGCCTGACCAACATGGTGAAACCCCGTCTCTACTAGAAACAGAAAAAAATAGCCAGGCATGGTGATGCATGGCTGTAGTCCCAGCTACTTGGGAGGCCGAGGCACGAAAATCGCTTGAACCTGGGAGGTTGCAATGAGCTGAGATCGCGCTGCACTCCAGCCTCAGTGACACAGCAAGACTCTGTCTCAGAAAAAGAAAGAAAGAAAGAAAGAAAGAAAGAAAGAAAGAAAGAAAGAAAGGAAAAGAAACAGGTTTTAGGCCTAGTGTGGTGGCTCATGCATGTAATTCCAGCACTTTGGAAGGCCAAGGCAGGAGAACTGCTTGAGCCCAGGGGTTGGGACTGGACTGGGCAGCACAGCAAGACACTGTCTCTACAAAAAATTTAAAAATTAGCCAGGTTCAGTCTTGCTCTGTTGCCCAGACTGGAGTGCAGTGGCACAAACATGGCTCACTGCAGCCTTGACCTCTTGGGCTCAAGCTATTCTCCTGCCTCAGCCTCCTGAGTAGCTGGGCTATACTACTGGTGAGTGCCATCACATCTGGCTGGCCATCCTGATTTAAAATGCAACCCCCTAGCTTCTCCATTTTTGCATCTTTGCACCCTCTACCCCGCATCCCCCAGCCTTATTTTTCTTTCACAGCAATTACCACCATCTGACATGCTGAATATTTTACTGAATCCATAAGGGCAGGGACTTTTGTCTTTGTTGTTAATTCACTTATCTCCTCAGTTCCTAGAGTAAGTGCATGCTAAATGCTCAGAGAATATTGGTTTCATTAAATAATCTATTAATTCCTTGGATTTTCTAACCATCTGTAGCAAAAAAAAAATAAAGATTAGAACTGAGACCAATGACTCAGGATCATAGGAAAGCATGTGCCTAAGATCCTAGGAACCAACTCACACACCCACATTTTTTGCCTTTTCCAAAACTGGGAGAATAAATCAGTCAATTTTTGCCATTTTTGTATGTTATGGACCGAAAGAAATGTGTCCTCATTCCCCTCATCCCCATTCACATGTTGAGGCTCCAGTACCTCAGAATGTGACTGCATTTGGAGACAGTGCCTTTAAAGAGGTAATTAAGTTAAAATGAGGCTGTTAGGATGGGCCCTAATCCAATCTTGTTGGTGTCCTTATAAGAAGAGGAAATTTGGACACACAAAGAAACACCAGGGATGTGCACACACAGAGGAAAGGCCATGTGAGGACACAGTGAGAAAGCAGCCAGCTGTGAGTGTCTTAGTCCACTTTGTGCTGCTATAACAGATTATTGGTGTCTGGGTACTTAATAAAGAACAGAAATTTATTTCTCACAGTTCCGGAGGCTGGTAAGTTCCATGTGAAGGTGCTGGTATCTGACAAGGGCGTTCTTGCTGTCTCATCCCATGGTGGAAGAGCAGAAGGGCAAGAGGGGGCAAAAGCAGGAGACATAAGGGGGCTAAACTTGTCTTTTTATGAGAAACTCACTCCCTCAATAATGACATTAATTTATTCACGAGAGAAGAGCCTTCATGGCTTAATCATCTCTTAAAAGTCCCACCTCTTAATATCATCACAATGGCAATTAAATTTCAACATGAGTTTGCAAGGACACAAAATTCAAAACATAGCAGTAAGCCAAGGAGAGAGGCCTCAGGAGAACTCAATTATGCAGACACCTTGATCTTGGACTTCTAGCCTCCAGAACTGTGAAAAAATAGGTTTTTGTTGTTTAAGCCATCCAGTCTGTGGTATTTTGTTATGGCACCTGAACTAATTAAGACACTGTAGCCCGGAATCAGTGGCTCAGGCCTGTAATCCCAGCACTTTGGGAAGCTGAGGCAGGAAGATTGCTTGAGACCAGGAGTTCAAAACCAGCATGGATAACATGGCAAAACCCCATCACTACAAAAAACTTAAAAATTAGCCAGACATGGTGGTGCACGCCTGTAGTCCCAGCTACTTGGGAGGCTGAAGCGGGAAAATCACTTGAACCTCAGAGTTTGAGGCTGCAGTGAGCCATGATTCCACCGTTGCACTCCAGCCTGGCTGACAGAGCAAGACTCTGTGTTTAAAAAAACATACACTTAGATGCCCAGCAGCTTGACCAAATGGAAATCTATCTCTTCTTTTTCATGGAAATCGTCACAGTGAATCAGAGGTTGTTGTCACCAACACCCTCACAATAGTACCTAGAGCAATCAGTGCTTCCCACAGGTGATGCATTTTTGGCTGGGCAGGATGGATTCTCTCAGGCCGGGAAGGCAGTCATATGGCAGTGGGGATGGCAACAAGCAGCATCTTGCTGTAGATGTGTATTCCAGTGGCTTGCCCACAGTCCCTTTGTCAGTGGGGCAGCAGGAAAGGACCACAGGGTTTCTCAGAGAGAAGGAAGGAAGATCCTCCTTCATAAAGTCAAATCAAATTAGCCAGGCATGGTGGTGCATATCTGTAATCTCAGCTATTTAGGAGGCTGAGGCACAAGAATCGCTTGAACCCAGGAGGCAGAGGTTGCAGTGAGCTGAGATCGTACTACTGCACTCCAGCCTAGATGACAGAAAGAGACTGTCTCAAAGTAAAAAAAAAAAAACTAGAAAGTCAAATCAAAAGATACACCAACGGTGATGGTTTCACAGCAATGTGCATATACTTAATACAACTGAGCTAAACACTCAAAAATGATTAAAATGTGAAACTGTAGGCCAGGTGCAGTGGCTCATATCTGTAATCCCAGCACTTTGGGAGGCCAAGGTGGGAGAATCACTTGAGCCCAGGAGTTCCAGACCAGCCTGGGCAATATAGCAAGACTCCATCTCTACAAAAAAATTAATAATTAGGCCAGCTGCGGTGGCTCATGCCTGTAATCCCAACACTTTGGGAGGCCAAGGTGGGCGGATCACCTGAGGTCAGGAGTTGGAGGCCAGCCTGGTCAACATGGCAAAACCCTGTCTCTACTAAAAATACAAAAATTAGCTGGGTGTGGTGGTGGGCACCTATAATCCCAGCTACTCGGGAGGCTGAGGCAGGAGAATCACTTGAACCCGGGAGGCGGTCATTGCAGTGAGCCAAGATCATGCCATTGCACTCCAGCCTGGGCAACAAGAGTGAAACTCAAAAAAAAATATTTAATTAATAATTAGACAAGTGTGGTGGCATGTGCCTGTAGTCCCAGCTACTTGGAAGGCTGAGCTGGGAGGATGGCTTGAGTCAGGGAGGTGGAGGTTGCAGTGAGTGGAGATCATGCCACTCACTCCAGCCTGCACAACAGAGCAAAACCCTGTCTCAAAAATAAATGATAAAATAAGATAAAATGTGAAATGTTTTAAAAAGACAAATTGAGTTATTGTTAAGAAAAGATTGAAAGCTAAATAATAATACAAAATGTTACATCCATAAAAACCATATAAAGAGTGGCATAAGCCAGGCGAGGTGGCACACGCCTGTAATCCCAGCACTTTGGGAGGCCGGGGTGGGCAGATCACAAGATCAGGACATTGAGACCATCCTGGTCAACATGATGAAACCCTGTCTCTACTAAAATACAAAAAAAAAAAAATTAGCCGGGTGTGGTGGCGCACACCTGTAGTCCCAGCTACTCAGGAGGCTGAGGCATGGGAATCATTTGAACTTGGGAGGCAGAGGTTGCAGTGAGCCGAAATCGCGCCACTGCACTCCAGCCTGGCAACAGAGCAAAACTCTGTCACACACACACACACACACACACACACACACACACACACACAAAGAGTGGCGTAATTAGCACATGGTACAAAAGAGCCAAAGGAGGAGAGGGAAGTGGGGGCCAAGTAGAGTAGGAGCCTTGCTGGAAGAGGGGAATGCAAAAGGATCTTGCAGCATGGAGAGATTTTAGACATACGTTTGGAGGGAATTCAGTGCAACCCACCAGGAGAAGGGCCATGGTGTGTGACTGGCCACACTCCTAAGTCTCCTCACATGTGGCAATTATCCCAATTTCCCGAAAGTCACTTTATATTAGCATTTGGCAGAGCATGTTTCTCAAGAGAGTTAACATACACTCCAGACTAAAACACAAACAAACAAACAACAAATGAAATTGAAAATGTGGTTAAACAGGTGCCTTTATTGCAGAACTTCTCAGAACCCAAAGTACATCTGTAAATCTCTCCCAGATGATTAGGTCATAGATCCTATTTTCCCAAAAGAATCTCAAAGAACTGGTATTTTGGGAAGCACCACTTTAAACCTCCCAGATATTGCTAGTGGGTGGAAAAGGGCAGCCAACCCATGGTAAGCAGCACGGTGGAAAGTACCGAACCAAAACAGCTGTCAGGCCTGACACTGTGCCTTCAGATCCGAGGACACTTGCTAATGAGCAGCTGGGGCAGAGGACAGTGATACAGCCAGTGAATAGTATTAGGGTATGGCTGACTCCAAAAAAAAATTAAGAGTATTGTCTCTATGTGACCCTATGCTAAAAAACTTCACCTCACAACACCCTTATCAAGTAGACTATAAAATCACTTTCACTTCAGTGCTAAAAAGGCTGGAGTACTTTGCTTAAGGTCACACAGCTAGTGACAGAACCAGGCTTTCATCCAGTTAGGGGGATGATTCCAAGAGCACTCAAGAGTCACAGCTTAGAGCAGAAATCAACTCCAGGAAGCAGCTGGGACTGCTCTACCATCTCAAGAAGAAGAACTAGTAAGTGTCAAGGCTGAGGTGAAAGCTCAGAAGCAGATGGTTTTATTAAAAATGGGCAGAACCCAAAACTGGGCTCAGGGTAGAGAAAGATGACGCAGGGAACAGAAGCACTTGGAGGTCAAGCACAACACAGTTTAGAGACTCACAAGCTCTGTGAGTGGTTGAGAACATTCTCATGGGGCAGCTGCCAGCTATTGCTTTTCCTGCTGGCAGTGTCCGCCACAGCAGCTGGAACACACTGATGTTTCCTGTGTTCCAGCCACAACAGTGTACGGTTCTCGTGAAAACTTACCCTCAAAATAGTTGATGCTACAATTATTTGTTTTGCGGTTTTACTTACCACAGTAGGTGTATGAAATACTTGCATCGGATGAGTTGCAGACCCAATACTGCTTCTGAGCTTCAGTAAATATGGAAGAAAACAGGGTGGAAAAAAACAGAAATGGTAACATGATTCAATATCTCCAAAGCTTTACAAATGCAAAGAGGATCAGTAACTAATCATCAGACTCTTCCTTTTCAGTAAGCAGAAAAGATTTAGCTTAGTCATCAGTCACATGATTTCTGAGTTCCTATCCAACTGTTTCCTCTTTTTTTGTGTGTGTGTGCTTAACATTTGAGCACTTCCGGTAAAGGAAGAGAGAAAAATGATTTAGAATGTACTCTTCAAACACTTACTGTAAATGAGAGTGATCAAAGCCTTAAAAATAAAACAAGACACTTTGGCCAGGCACGGTGGCTCATGCCTGTAACCTCAGTATTTTGGGAGGCTGAGGCAGGTGGATCACTTGAGGTCAGGAGTTCAAGACCAGCCTGGCTGACATGATGAAACACATCTCTACTAAAAATACAAAAATTAGCCAGGTGTGGTAGTGCATGCCTGTAATCCCAGCTATTCAGGAGGCTGAGGCAGGAGAAACACTTTATCTGGGAGGCAGAGGTTGCAGTGAGCCAAGATGGCACCACTGCTCTCCAGCCTGGGCAACAGAGCAAAACTCCATTTCAAAAAACTTTTTTAAATGAAAAATAAAATAAAATAAACAAGACAACTCCCAGTCAACTGTAACAAAACCAGTCCCTAGGTCCCCCTGAAAGTCTCAACAGACAGGCACTCCTTTTCCCTCTGCATTGTTCTTCTCTCCTACAGCTCTGTATAACAGCAGTCCCCAACATTTTTGGCCTCAGGGATCAGTTTCATGGAAGACAATTTTTCCACGGACTGAGGGGATGGGGAGGGATGGTTTCAGGGTGAAACTGTTCCACCTCAGAACATCAGGCATTAGATTCTTATAGGGAGCACGCAACCTAGATCCCTCGCTTGTATACTTCATAACAAGGTTCCTGCTCCCATGGGAATCTAATGCTGCTGCTGGTCTGACAGGAGCTGGAGCTCAGGTGATAATGCTCGCTCACCTGCTGTTAACCTCCAGCTGTGCAGCCCACTTCCTAACAAGCCACAACCAGATTCCTAACAGGCCATGGACTGGTACTGGTCCACGGCCCCCAGAGGATGGGGCCTCCTGCTTTATAAAACAAATTCTCAGCTGGGCACGGTGGCTCATGCCTGTCATCCCAGCATTTTGGGATACCAAGGTGGGTGGATCACTTGAGGTCAGGAGTTCAAGACCAGCCTGGCCAACATGGTGAAATTCCATCTCTACTAAAAATATAAAAATTAGCCAGGCATGGTGGCACACACCTGTAATCCCAGCTACTCGGGAGGCTGAGGCAGGAGAATCGCTTGAACCCAGGAGGCAGAGGTTGCAGTGAGCCAAGATTGGGCCACTACACTCCAGCCTGGGCAACAGAGTGAGACTCGGTCTCAAAAACAAACAAACAGGCCAGGCGCAGTGGCTCACCTCTGTAAATCCCAGCACTTTGGGAGGCCAAGGTGGGCGGATCACCTGAGGTCAGGAGTTTGAAACCAGCTTGACCGACATAGTGAAACCCTGTCTCTACTAAAAATACAAAAATTAGCTAGGCATGGTGGCAAGTGCCTGTAGTCCCAGCTACTCAGGAGGCTGAGGCAAGAGAATTGCTTGAACCGAGGAGGTGGAGTTTGCAGTGAGCCAAGATTATGTCACTGCACTCCAGCCTGGGAGACAGAGCGAGACTCCATCTCAAAAAACAACAATAACAACAACAAATCAAATTATCATGGCCCAGAGAGCTGCACCTATAGATCTGAAGTAAACAGTCTCATGGAAACTATTTCTTTTCAGCAGCAGGTTTAGTTACAGGACAGAACAGGGCCAGATAAGACCCCAAACAGGGGACACTAGCTGTAATTCTGTGCTGTGGGCAGGGACTCCACCAGTCTTAATAATGTATTCACCTACAACAAGCTAGAGCTCAAGAGAACATTTTGAGTCCTAATAATGAAATGTCATCCTTTTGTTATGACATGTATTTCATTTCAAAACTCTCACTCCATTTTAGAAAGACAGCTATTCCTTTAGATATTTTGCTACTTGAAATCCTTTACAGGATATAGCTTAGGGTTAGCAGCCAAAAATGGCATGGAGTTTTGGCCTAAAAATCTGCACACTTAAGAAGAAAATAATCATACGTTGGTAAAAATATTTTACAACAGAAGTGTGATTTTTTCCATTTTTTTAGAGATAAAGTCTCACTGTGTTGCCCATGCTGGGGTGCAATGGCTATTCTTAGGTGTGATTATAACACACTGCAGCCTCAAATTCCTGGGCTCAGCTGGGACCACAGGTTTGAGCCATGGCTCTTGGCCCTGCCATTTTCAAAAAGGCAAAAGTCCAAGGGAGGAGGGGGAAATGGGGAGTTGTTCAATGAGCATAGAGTCTCAGGCTGACAAGATGAAAGAGTTCTAGAGATCTGTTGCACAACAAGGTGAATATAGTTAACACCACTGAACTCTATGCTTAAAACTGGGTAAGATGGTAAATTCTTTAAAAAACACAATTTTAAAATAAATTTAAAAGATGGAAAAAAAAAAAGACAACAACCCATGAACACCCTTAGTGGTCTCAAAATACCATTTCCCACTATAAGCAACCAGGACTCCTTGGAGTCTGGGGTAGAAAATGTACAAAATGAGCCTAAAACACTTTGTTATATTAGATAACCAATTTGAAGACGGTTCCACTGAGCAAAGATAGGTGTTTCTAGTTTCCTATAATGGCTGTAACAAATTGCCAAAAGATTTTGTGGCTTAAAACAACATAGGCTGGGCACAGTGGCTCATGCCTGTAATCCCAGCACTTTGGGAGGCCAAAGTGGGCAGATCACCTGAGGTCAGGAGTTCGAGACCAACCTGGCCAACATGGTGAAACCCCATCTCTACTAAAAATACAAGAAATGAGCCAAGCATGGTGGTGGGCATCTATAATCCCAGCTACTCGGGAGGCTGACGCAGGAGAATTGCTTGAACCCAGGAGGCAGAGGTTGTAGTGAACCGAGAGATTGCACCACCACACTCCAGTCTGGAAGACACAGCAAGACTCCATCTCAAAAAACAAACAAAAAACTGTAAATATATTCTCTTACAGTTCTGGCGGTCTGAAGTCTGAAATCAGTTTCACTGTACTAAAGTCAAGGTGTCAACAGAGGTGGTTCCTTCTGGAGACTAAGGGGAAGAATCTGTTTCCCTGCTTTTTTCAGCTTTTAGAGCTACAATCCTTGTATTTCTCCATCTTCAAAATGCATCGCTTCAGTCTCTGCAATCTCTGCTTCCATCATCCCATCACCTTCTTCTTTTTTTTTTTTGAGGTGGAGTCTCCCTGTGTCGCCAAGCTTGGAGTGCAGTGATGCGATCTCAGCTCACTGCAACCTCTGCCTCCCGGGTTCAAGTGATTCTCCTGCCTCAGCCTCCTGAGTAGCTGGGACTACAGGCATGCACCACCACGCCCAGCTACTTTTTGTATTTTTAGTAGAGACGGGGTTTCACCATATTGGTTAGGCTGGTCTTGAACTCCTGACCTTGTGATCCACCTGCCTCCTCCTCCCAAAGTGCTGGGATTACATGCCTGAGCCACTGCACCCAGCCCATTTCATCACCTTCTGCTCTGATTTCATGCCTCCTTCTTATAGGGACCCCAGTGATTACAATGGACCCAGCTGGGTAATTCAGCACAATCCGAATTAAAATCCTCAATTTAATCACATCTGCAAAATTCCTTTTGCCATGTAAGGTAATATTCACAGCTTCCAGTGATTAGAAGGTGAACATTTTTTGCCATTATTTAGCCTATCTCCATAACTATGTGAACATTAATAAGATAGTAACTGCAATAAGTTGAAATACTTTAATATATTTAAATCCATAAGCTCATAACATTATATTTATTTATCGTTTCGTGAGACAGGATCTACCTCTTTCACCCAGGCTGGAGGGCAGTGGCATGATCACAGCTCACTGCAACCTTAAACTCCTAAGCTCAAGCAATCCTCCCTCCTGAGCCTCCAAGTAGCTGGGACTACAGGCATATACCCCTATACCCAGCTAATTTTTTTAGTTTTTTCTTAGAGACAGGGTTTCACTGTGTTGCCAGGGCCAGTCGCGAACTTCTGGCCTTAAGCAATCCTCCCCTCAGCCTCCCAAAGTGGTGGGATTACAGGCGTGAACCACCGTGCCCCGCCTCATAACGTATTTTTTAAGTCTACTTATCAATAGATGATGCTAGGAAACCAAATCTATTTTTAAAACTGGCAAATAAAAGGACAGAATCAAGCATTTATACTGACTTTTCTATACAAACTGAACTGCTCGGTTACCAAATAGCAGAGACGGGCAAATTTCTCTTGCCTTCTTGTGCTTTTAGCTCTATTTTTAGAAGTATTTCAGTTAATAAGTGAAAAGGGAATAATAGAATATAACCATTTTTCAACATCGAATGAATTGGTGGACTTAGGCATTAAGCATCAATGGTTGCTATCATCACAAAGAGACAAAACAATATTACGTACCTCTTAATGGGAGAACACTATGGTGACTGGCCTCCAAATAGCTCCCAATGAGCCTTACCTCCTGCTGTACATGTCCTTGTGAATCCCCTCCAACATCAAATAAGGCTGACTGTGTAACCAATAAAGTATTGTGCAATGACAGTGTGCAAATTTCATGTAGGTCACACAACACATTGTATAACCTTACTCTCTTGGATCACTTACTCTGGGAGAAGCAAGCAGTGCTAAAGAGAGATCCATATGGTGAGAAGCAGAGGCCTCCTGCCAAAGAGCTTGTACCACACTGTCAGTCATGTAAGTGAGCCATCTTGGAAGTGGGGGTTCCTCATGCCGCAGTCCAGCCTTCAGATGACAGCAGCACCAGCTACCTCCTGAGAGAGCTAAAGCCAAAACCACTCAGCTAGGCCACTCCTCATTTCCAGACCTACAGACACTGTGCAGTGTTAGAGATGTTTATTGTGGCTTTAAGCCTGTAAGTTTCAGGGGTAATTCATTATGCAGCAAGATAACAAATATGATCATCTATAAAAGTAGTTTTGTCCAAAATAATCAAACCTCACTCTGATGAAGTTTTAAGATCTACTTACCTATTTATAGGAAGTATAGAAGACAGAGAAACATGTTAAAATACAGCTCAGGGATACAAGTAGAAAATCTAGACCATGAGAAGATCTAAGTGACAAACAACGATTTCTTCAACAGATAATTTGCAAGGGAAAAAAAAAATGAAAATGGAAAGGCCTGGCCGGATGCAGTGGCTCACATCTGTAATCCCAATACTTTAGGAGGCCAAGACGAGTGGATCACTTGAACCCAGGAGTTCAAGATCAGCCTGGGCAACATGGTAAAACCCTGTCTCTACAAAAAAATACAAAAATTAGCCAGGCATGGTGGCACGCACCTGTAGTCCCAACTCCCCTGGAGGCTTGAGGTGGGAGGATTGCTTGAGTCTGGGGGGTGGACTCAACATCTAAATGTCTTCTAAATGTCTTTTAGAAGAGCCTTAAAAACCATTTAAACAATTGGTGTGTGTAAGATATGAAACTTATTTGGAGATATATATATATAATTTTTTTAACCAACTCTTCATTCTGTTCTGATTATTTGAATCTTAAATCAAACCAAATGTGGGAAAAAATTATGAAGCAATTGGAAATTTAAACAGACTGATAGATTGATGACATTAGGGCTGTGAGGTTGTTTTGTTTTTGTAGATCTGATAATGGTATTGTAGCTACATTTTAAAATAAGTCCTCATCTTGTAGAGTTACAAAAGTAAATATTTAAGAAAGAAATATTATTATGACTGGAATTTGCTTTCCCCAAAAAGTAGAGGGCAAATGATTAGGTCTAGATGAAACAATAGTGACTATAAATTGGTCATTGTTGAATCTGGATGATAGAGTCATGCAGGTTCACTGTACTCTTTTACTTTTGTGTTTGAAACTCTCAATAAAAATAAAAGCAAGTTCAAGGTGTTCTAAAAGAATCAGAATAAAATTTTTACAAATACATTCAAGCTAAGACTGCCATTCATATCTAATGGCCATCTTGTTACTTTTGCTTCCAAAAGCCTTTCAGTACAGTGAAATCTGCATTAGAGAAAAGGATTGCAATATTTTATTGTTAACAGGGTTATTACCTGATGTAACCCAGATGTCAGCTAGGATCACCTTGCCTTTTCACATGCAAATAGGTGACTTTTGTGATGCAAATAAGTGATTCACCTTTGCTAGACAGTGAGAGATTCATTACCTTCCCAGTCTTCCTGAGATTACTCTGCCTGGGGTAGGATAGCAAAGTGGCATGAGGGAGGTGCCTATGTTTCTCCTCCTAACCTTGGCCTGAGTTGGTTCTGCTGATTATTTCAGTGATGAATCATCCTGTTATCCTATGCATGCTGATCCTTTCTCTGTCCTAGTTTCTCACTCCATATCATGCCCTTGAGATGTCACCTTTCCCACTTAGTGTAAGCATATTTTTCCCCTAGACTACCAAGTTGCCTTCTGAAGAATTATTCTGATATCAACCAATAAAAACAAAAAACCAAAAAAAATGCCTTGAAATTTCTTTTTCATTGCATCCTTGGATGTTGCACAGATCATTTTACTTTTCAGAGGTGCTAGTTCTCACGCCTACAAAAAAAAAAATCAACTCTTCTGTACTGGATTCTTTTGTTTCAAAGCTTGCATCATACAAAGCACAGCGACAATCTTTTTCAGGAAGCATTCCCACAAAATGCTTGAAAGGACCAGTTATGGTTACACCAACATCTCCAACCAAGATCTCTTTGCCTTCTTCTACAATGATGCACTTTTTGTCTGCACTGAGACAAAAAATGACAGCCTTCTTTCTTTTCTTGATTTCTTCTGGTGTGGAGCATTTACGAACTTTCATGTCATAAAAAATGCGACATACTTCATCAGCTACTTGCACTCCTGAGGCCATCTTCGCCTCGGGGGTTGCAGGGATGCAGGGGAGGGAGCCGGTGGGCAGTGAGTCTGCAGGGCATCCTCTTCACGGCTGTGGGACCGAGAGCACAGTCATAAAATGATCACATGGATATAGAACATGTAAATGTTAGATATGAGTTCTAAATTTCTCTTCAAAGAGTCAATATGTATGTTCAATTCTTTGCCTTCTACTTTTAAACTTAACTTCCTCGTAAAGCAACCTTTTCTGATTACCTGCTCCACCCTGACTCATTCCAATTACCTGCTCATTCTCCACAACCATTTTTCCCGCCAAACCACTCACCCTATCAGTCTCTTTAAATTAGCCAGTCGGAATTAGTTTAGCCTGTGCGGTCTAACCCTAGCCAATAGGAGAACAACAGAGCAGCAGGGGCCACATGTGTCAGGAATAAGACCCCCTTTTCCTCCCTTGTCCAAGTGTGCGCTCACCATTGCTCCATCTGTGAGGGTGCCCCCTTCTGTAGAAGTAAACTGCCTTGCTGAGAAGAAAAAAATAAAATGTTATATTTGAGTGCTATTTCTTTTGCAGCACCAAAACTTTATTTATAACATAAAGAAATATATTGCACTTAAAACAAGTTATGAAGAGATGTAATATTGGAAGAGATCTTTAAAATGTAAACAATGCTATTTTTTCTAGGGGGAACTAGGAGTGATTTTTTCCTTTTTTGTTTTTGAGATGGGGTTTTGCTCTGTCACCCTGGATGGAGTACAGTGGTGTGATCCCAGCTCACTGCAGTCTTGATCTCCCAGGTTCAAGCGAGTCTCCCACCTCAGCCCCCCAAGTAGCTGGGATTACAGGCAACAGCCACCACACCCAGCCTCTTTCTTCCTTCTACTTTCTAATGTATCCATAATAAACATTTGATCATAGAATAACTTTTTATAGAAAGATACCTCTTATCTTAGGGGTGTCCAATCTTTTGGCTTCCCTGGGCCACGTTGGAAGAATTGTCTTGGGCCACACATAAAATATACTAATGATAGTGATGAGCTTAAAAAAAAAAAATCTCAAAAATAAAATTTAAGTTTACGAATTTGTGTTGGGCCACATTCAAAGCCGTCCTGGGCTGCAGGCTGGACAAGCTTCCCTTATCTAGTAGGTTGCTATGAAAAAAATATAAAGACATCTCTCATTCATTGCTAGGATACATCTAGGGGACAAAGGACAGAGAAGCAAGCAGGCAAAAACCCACCTTGAGCAGAAGATGGCACAGAGGAATGGCGGTGGGAATTCTCAGTCTGGTGAGCTGGACAATCCAAGCAGAGGGCAGGCTCTAGGTCTCAGAAAGACAGCTTTTCTGTCTTAACTCCTATGAATAAGTTTCGAGCAGCCTGGGAGTTGAATGATCTCTTTGAACAGATGTTCCTGCTGCTTCCCCATCAACCTCCCTCATACACATGTACACCATAAAGTTTAAATTTACTATCATGGTGGCCATAGACAATGTTAGGTAGCTCCATAAAGACAGACGGGGTGTTTCATTCTTAACTGTGATCTTAGTAACTAGCACAGTACTGGGCACTTAGTAAATATCTACTGGTCTAAATAGTGTGGTTTGAGGCCTCTTGCTCCTGGCTAAAAATCCTTGGCAAGAGTCAATCTCCACTTTACAATAGAGGTAAAAATCTTACAATGGATATTCTTGACAAAGCTAGCATAGAGACAGCAATTTTACACAAGGTATTTTTCACCTGTTTAATAACAGTGGTTTTCCTACACCCATAGGGTGCCACCAAGGGAGGAGTGCACAGTTGCAGAAACAAATTAAGATACTGAAGACAACACTACTTACCATTTCCCTTATAGCTAACCACCAGTTCAACTGTACATGAATGTTCTTATGGACAATCATGCCAGGGGTTAGGCAAAAACCTATGTTCTGAACCAAAGAAGACTTAAAACTGCTCCCATAATTTGTGAATTTCTTGAAATTTTGTGGTTTTCTGAAAATTTTTTAACAACTGGTAATCAATTTATGAAAACAGTTGACTTAAGCATTTGCAATGGTGACTTCCATCTCAACTCCTGGCTCAATACTGATGGAAGTAAATCTGCTTAACTATCTGAGGACTGTGCAAGTCAATGAGTCGCTTGTGGATTCTCATCTGGAAACGATCCCATGTCTTAGAACCTTCACCGTAAGTTTTTCTTGTAGTGATTCTCAAAGTCTTGGTAGGCATTCAAACTGGTCCTTTCACTGATTCTTTTCCTTTGCTCCTCAGATCAAGTCAGCACACACCTCATCCAGGGATTTTACGTTGCAACTCGTTAGAGTGATATGAATTCAGTGAATTGCCACCTCGACTCCACGGGTGTTTTTCTGGTATGTTTAAAAGCCATGGCTGCTGCAAGGCTTCCTAGCCAGCTTCCTGACAGACTTGGTCCTCAGGCAACAGCAAAGAGCAGTGAGTCAGGAGCAGGAGCAGGTGGACCACAGCTCCGCACCACCTATGACTGTGTCTTCCTCAAAGAGAAAATGTCTTTTAATGTCGGAAAATACTTATACACTTAGAAAAATCCATACACAAAGAATAAAGCAACTCTCCCATTTGCTACTGACATCAGATCCCCAGTTTAGAGTCAACCACAGTAACACAGAACTCTTATACTAGCATGAACATATTTATTCACATACCTTTCTAAAACACGAATGGTAGATACTACATTTTGGTTTTCAAACATAGCTTGTTTTATTATAAACAAACATCATTCTCTGGAAATTAAAAGCTTTGATAATTTCAAATTATTTTTAACAATCAGTCACTAACGGAATGCAAAAGGCAATTTTATTATTATACATTAAAACGTAAATCACATTTAAGCACGAACACTAACAAATAGGCTCATTTCTCATCTTTATGCCGTTTCTCTTCACTGGCTTCTTCCATATACAAAATAAATTCTTCTTTGTCATAACCCATTAGATGGATATAGTCTTCACGGTTTGGAAAGAGCACTGGATTAACTAACAGTGATTTTGTTTTAGCATAAAATGTGGTAAATACATGTTTAGCATCTGGAATCTTCACATCATTCTGGTGAAACACTGTACTCGTTTCTGCAAGCATAGCATTGTACGTAATGGCTTTATAAGTGTCTGTTGTGGCCTCATGGTACAATCGAATGACATAGCCTTTTGTAATAAAGTGAAGCAGCACTGGGGTGATCACCGTAAAGCTTCCCATGATGCCATAGAATATTATTTGAACAGGCAGAGGCACACTTTCAGAAATAGCATTATTTTGTGTAAAAATGTATGGCAGAAATGTAAGTCCAATCAGACTTGTAGAATAAGAGAAACATTTCACACCTAAATGGGAAAAAAAGAGAGAGGATCAATACTTTTAAATTTTATAAAAGAATCAATCTATCCCACTAATTCTTCCATTTTTCTTCTTACTGTATCAGCTCAAGACAACAAAATCAAACCATAAATAGAGTGCTTATTATATTCCAAGCTCTGTTTTAAGGACTTTACATATTTTGACTTCAATGTCCCTGCTACTGACCATTAGAATGCACTGTCTCTCCAGGCAGGAAATCTGCTTTAGGGCTTAAGTGGCCCTACCTCAGTTCCACAATAAAGTAGTTAATATTACTTAAAGATCCTTACTAATATTGTACTACAAAAGTTGATTCAGATAGCAGATTATCAAACAAAACTCTCTATTAACAAGCACTCCAGTATATCTAACATAAAATATTCAAACATGGGAAATTCTATCAGGCTAAGTGCCCAGGATTAAAACAGCAAATCACCAGAGAAATAAAACCAGTGGTTAAAAAACATATCGGACGGCCAGGCGCATTGGCTCATGCCTGTAATCCCAGCACTTTGGGAGGCTGAGGCGGGTGGGTCATTTGAGGTTAGGAGTTCGAGACCAGCCTGGCCAACATGGTGAAACTCCATCTCTACTAACAATACAAAAATTAGCTGGGCATGGTGGCACGTGCTTGTAATCCCAGCTATTCAGGAGGCTGAGGCAGGAAAATCCTTGAACCCAGGAGGTAGAGGCTGCAGTGAGCCAAGACTGCACACTGCACTCCAGCTTGGGAGACAAAGCGAGACTCCATCTCAAAAAAAAAAAAGAGAAACATATGGGAAAGGTATTCAATTTCTTTAGTAAGGAAAGACATTCAAGTTAAAACAATGAGATAAGCAGCCTGGCCAGCATGGCGAAATCCTGTCTCTACTAAAAATACAAAAATTAGCCAGGCTTGGTGGCATGCACCTATAATCCCAGCTACTGGGGGTGCTGAGGCAGGAGAATTGCTTGAACCTGGGAGGTGGAGGTTGCAGTGAGCCCAGATTGTGCCACTGCACTCCAGCCTGGGCAACAAGAGCGAAACTCCGTCTCAATAAATAAATAATAAAAAATACAAAAAAAACACTGAGATACCATTTTTACCTATTACCTTAGAAAGATTAAAAATAAATGACTTCTAGCAGAGTGCAGTGGCTCATGCCTGTAATCTCAGCACTTTGGAAGGCGTAGGCAGAAGGACTGCTTGAGACCAGTTTGAGACCAGCCTAGGCACCATAGGAAGACCTGTCTCTACAAAAAAAAATTTTTTTAATTAGCCAAGGCTGGTCTGATGGTAATGAGTTATCAGAACTTAACACTGGCATCACTAAAGTTGGTATACAACGTCCCCACTGCTAAATTTGACTAGCTTAAAAAAAAAAAAAATCAGCCAGGTGTAGTGGCACATGTCTGTAGTCCTAGCTATTTGGGAGGCTGAGGTGGGAGGATCACTCGAGCCCACAAGTTTGAAGTTGCAGTGAACTATGATCACACCAGTGCACTCCAGCCTAGATGACAGAGACCCTGTCTCTAAAAAATAAAAATTATTTTTTAAAAATGGCTTCTAAACTGTATACTTCAAAATGATTAAAGTGAAAAATTTTATGGTTATCTAACCACAATAAAAAATGACTTAAAATGTAAATTTACCTTACCTTTAATTTATAATTTTAATACGATCCTAATAAAAAATACTATCTGTTTGGAAATTAAAGTTGAGATCCTAAACGAGTTGATTATAAAGTTTATTTGGAAAAACAAAAGCAGCAAAAAATAAAAAAATAAAGCAATGAGGGGAAGTTACCCCTTCCAAATATTAAAACATAATAGAGGCCGGGCGTGGTGGCTCACGCCTGTAATCCCAATACTTTGGGAGGCCGAGGTGGGTGGGTCACTTGAAGTGAGGAGTTCAAGACCAGCCTGACCAACATGGTGAAACCCAGTCTCTACTAAAAATACAAAAATTGGCCAAGTGTGGTGGTGCATACCTGTAATCCCAGCAGGAGGCTGAGCCAGGAGAATCGCTTGAACATGGGAGGCGAAGAGTATGGTGAACCAAGATCATGCCACTGCACTCCAGCCTGGACAACAGAGTGAGACTCTGTCTCAAATAAAAATCTAAAAATGCAAAGGTCTCTACATCTTATCAACACACCTCAAGAAAAAAAATGAAAATCTAATTTTCCTTACGTCTTGTAATTAAGGGATGCCATAACAACAAGTAAGATATGGTAAGGATATTTTTACAATTAAAAGAGAAAAAAACAAAGTAAGTACACCCACCTCCAATTACTTACCAAACACTGCTCGGGCCATATTGCCAGTATAAATTAGCCTTCCATCTTCTGATTTGTCAGATGGCGTATGTAAGAATCGAACATATCTTTCCCAATAAACAGGGATCTATTGAAACAGGGATCATTATGGTCAACCAACCTTCTTAAATTTTTTTAAGTTTTTTTTTTTTGAGACAGAGTCTTGCTCTGTCTCCCAGACTGGAGGGCAGTGGTGTAATCTCAGCTCACCATTGCAACCTCTGCTTCCCGGGTTCAAGCAATTCTCCTGCCTCAGTCTCCTGAGTAGCTGGGATTACAGGCGCCCACCACCACACCCGGCTAATTTCTGTATTTTTAGTAGAGACGGGGTTTCACCATGTTGGCCAGACTGGTCTTGAACTCTTGACCTCAAGTGATCTGCCACCTTGGCCTCCCAAAGTGTTGGGATTACAGGCATGAGCCACCATGCCCAGCTTAAGTTTACTTTTAAAATTGTAATGCAGGTGCAGTGGCTCATGCCTGTAATCCCAGCACTTTGGGAGGCCGAGGTGGGCGGATCACTTGAGGTCAGGAGTTCAAGACCAGCCTGGCCAACATGGTGAAACCCCGTCTCTACTAAAAATGCAAACAATTAGCCGGGCATGGTGTCTGGTGCCTGTAATCCAGCTACTCCGGAGGCTGAGGCAGGAGAATCGCTTGAACCTGGGAGGCGGAGATTGCAGTGGTCCGAGATCACACCACTGTACTCCAACCTGGGCAACAGAGCACGACTCCGTCTCAAAAAAATAAAATAAAATTGTAATGAAGAGAACTTGTCACATGAGGTGACATAAGGAATTCTCCCAAATAATCTACAGAGTTAAAGAAATAAATTGGCTGACAGAATGGCTTGCCTTAATTCTAGTCACAAGTAGAAAACTGCAGAGCTGGAGTTTGTTAGCTTTGCATCCCAGCTCTCAGGTTTCTAGGTCTAGTGTGACCTTGAACAAGTAAAAATAGTAACAGTTTCTTCTACTCCACTGTTAATGACGACATCATTTCCATTCTATTTAAATGCAACACCTTTTCAAAAAATAAATACATTTAGCTGGTGTAATGGAACACGTCTATAGCCCCAGCTACTGGGGAGGCTGAGGTGGATCACTTGAGCCCAGGAGTTTAAGGCCAGCCTGGGCAACATGGCAAGACCCCATCTCTAAGAAATAAAATTTAATTTTACTAAAATAATTTAAGTAAAATACTCCGCAAACTCAGATTATATTTAAAGTCCAGGCCTTTTACAAATACTGCTAAAATATTTATATGATAGTATTAAAGAGATCAAATCTTTCTCTAAAGACCTTGTAAATACCGTGTATCCCCTGGTCCTCTTATTTCTTGACAAGAAATAAAATTTGGCTGGGCACAGCGGCTCACGCCTGTAATCCCAACCCTTTGACAGGCCGAGGCAGGAGGATCATTTGAGGTCAGGAGTTTAAGACGAGCCTGGCCAACACGGTGAAACCCCGTCTCTACTAAAAATACAAAAAAAAAATCAGCCGGGGTGTGGTGGAGCGCGCCTGTAATCCCAACTACTGGGGAGGCTGAGGCAGGAGAATCGCTTGAACCCGGAAGGTGGAGGTTGCAGTGAGCCAAGATCACATCACTGCACTCCAACCAGGGTGACAGAGCGAGACTTCACCTCCAAAAAAAAGAAATAAAATTTACTTGAAATCCTACATCAAATTTCAAGGGAACAGAAGCGTTCCCCATACATCTGAAAATGAGTTTCACAGTGTATACACTTCAAAATGTAAAAGGCATGCCTAATTCCTCAATGCTGAAATGTAATTAGATTCCAATTTCCATTTTAAGCATTTCTTCCAAGTTTTAACCAGGTTTGCCAATCCTGATATTTTACAGAGTAGAATTAGAAGACAATTTATTCAGATCAAAATAAAAGAATTAACATCTGCATCCCCCTTTTCCCAGGGACCAAAGTAATTCTTAAAAGTACAGCCACCTCATAAAAGTAGAACAAGCTCAAAGTCAGGTTAACCTGGCTCTTTCGGTTCTATTTCCAGGTGCTGCATCCAATTTTTTGCAAATTAACACTTCTAAGCTTCTACTCAAGGGCAGAAAAGGAACTACATATAGTTGTCACCACAAACCCTCTGGATTTGGAACTACCATAAAAGTAAGCACTTTCCAGCTGTTCTCCTGGACTCGCGGAGGCTGAGGACCCCGGGGCCCTCGGCCTGCTACTTCTGCAAGCCCCGCAGAGGGGGCTCCTCCCGCGCTCCAGCCACGGACACCTGGGAGAGGTCGCGAAGAGCCGCTGGGGCTCACCAGGCCCGACACGACGCCCGCCCTCCCCGCCTCACTTGGGACACCAGACCTCGGACGCCCTACCTGCGCTCGACCCGGACGCCGGAGAAGGCGCGCGGCTCCCCAAGGCCCCGTACTCCAGCCGGCTACCGGCCCCGAAGGCCCGCTGCTGGAGGACGCCCGGGAGACAGAGGCCCGGGGACCTCGGAGCGCGGCGGCCGCACACAATGCAGTCCTCCTTCCGCAGAGAGGCAGTTCGACCGCCCACGGGCGGCCCAACGCCACAAACAGCATCACGCGGGTGACGAGCGGCTGCGGACGCCCCAGCTGCAGGAGTCCACGACTGCGAGACACGGCTTCCCACCCGACTGCGGCACAAGTGGCGCATGCCCAGCCCGGGACGCCTGACTGGCAGCTGGGCTGCCCGCGCGTGCGCAGAATCTGCCGCCCGCCTGCCGCCTTCCCGGCCGCGCGCGTTATCCGCCAGCTGAGCTGGGAGCCCACCGCTCTGTCCTTGGCTGAGCGGCTCCTCCTTCCTAGAATTTTACCTTCTTTATAACAGTGTGGAGGGGCAGAGGGCTGTACGAGAATGACAATGCCCAGAAGCCAGGGTTAAATATTTTTTTTTTCTCGTGGACGACATCACTAAAAACTGTTTCCTTTGCGGAAAATGATTCTAGCCTGTTGGCACAGAAGGAAGAATATACGATTTGAACAAAAATGAGTGATAACTTAATTGAATCATCGGGTTGGAGGAAAATAAATGGAATTGTTCATGTAATATTGATAGGTGTTACCAGATTTGTCTTCGGAAATCATTCACATCCATATACACATTGATTCATTACTTGTTAAAGAGGTACTGAGTCTATTGCCAGGACTGAGCTAGGAGCAGAGGATACAAAATACTAGATTAAACTGGGAATCCACAGTGCTTAAACAGTGGAGGAAAATACCTGAAAATTGGCTAGAATATAATGTAATATAATTGAGACACCGCAATATACAAAATGTGGCTGGCCGTGGTGGCTTACACCTGTAATCCCTGCGCTTTGGGAGGTTTAGGCAGGAAGATCTCTTGAGGCCAGGAGTTTGAGACCAGCCTGAGCAATACAGGGAGACCCCGTCTCTACAAAAAAAAAACAAAAAAAAAAACCTAAAACAAAAACAAGCCACACATGGTAAGTGTGTGCCTGTGGTCCCAGCTACCCAGGAGGCTGACATGGTAGGATTGCTTGAGCCCAAAGTCGAGGCTTCAGTGAGCCAAGACCACACTACTGCACTCCAGCCTGGACCACAAAGTGACACCGTGTCTCAAAAAAAAGAACAAACAAATGCCACAGAAGTACAAAGAAGAACATGATTAATTTTGCCTCAGAATGTCTTCAGACTGGCTTCACATTTAGCTCAGTCTTGAAGGATGAGCATCTTAGTAATAGAAACACACTTTTGTTTACCACTGCAGAACTATACATGTTTTTGATTTGACATGTTATTTGCACCGGAGAGGAACAAATTCATAGTCTAAAATAATGTGTGGCCAGGGGTGGGAGCTCACGCCTGCAATTCCAATACTACATGGAGGCCCAGGTGAGAGGATCACTTGATTCCAGGAGTTTGAGACCAGCCTGGGCAACAAAGTGAGACCCTGTCTCTACAAAAAATTTTTAAATTAGCTGGGCATGGTGGCACCTGCCTGTAGTCCCAGCTACTTGGGAGGCTGAGGTGGAAGGATCACTTGAGCCCAAGAGGTTGAGGCTGCAGTGAGCCCTGATTGCACCACTGCACTGAGTGACACAGCTAGACCCTGTCTCAAAAATAAAAATAAAATCAATAGAATATGATCATGTTGGCAACTCCAAATACTGTCTATTGGGGGGAGTATTCAGAAGGAGATAATGATAATACCTCTATATGGATAACTTTATTTTATAAAAAGTTAGCTTCTACTTACATTTTGTTTATTTTTATTTTAATATTTGTTTTAATAGTAGAGATGGAGTTTCACCATATAGCCCAGGTTGGTCTCAAACTCCTGAGGCTCAAGCTATCCGCCCACCTCAGCCTCCCAAAGTGCTGGAATTACAAGGGTGAGCCACTGTGCCCACCTTTTATTTTGTTTTTGAGACAGGGTCTTGCTCTGTCGCCCAGGCTGGAGTGCAGTGGCACCATCATAGCTCACTGCAGCCTTGACCTCCCAGGCTCAAGTGTTCCTCTCACTTCAGCCTCCCAAGTACCTGGGACTACAGGCCACGTCACCATGCCCAGCTAATTTTTGTATTTTTAGTGGATACAGGGTTTCCTTTTGTTGCCCAGGCTGGTCTTGAGCTCCTGGAATCAAGGGATCCTCCTGCCTGGGCCTCCCAAAGTGTCACAGAACCTGAGCTACCACACCTGGCCTATTTACATTTTAAAAACTCTTCTGTTTAGGGTAATTCACTCACAATCAATATTCACTCTATTATTTTGCTGATATATATAAAATTTTCACATAAAAATGTTTTTCTTAACTATATTGAGAGAACTCAAATTTTTTATCTTCTGTAAAGCTGTTCCCCCTACAAATACTGTAAGTAAATGAAAATAAAAACTTTTGTTTGATCTATTTCTCAAAATTTCTAAATAGATAAAATCAGATTATAGTCTGAAACCTCTGTACCATAGATTTACATAGAATTGTTATTTATGTTAGATGGATTTTCCAGTTCCAGTAAGTTAGAGACATTTGTTAAATATAAACTAATGGGATTTTAGAATGATTTTAAGGATGTTTTTAGGCCGCGCGCAGTGGCTCACGGCTGTAATCCCAGCACTTTGGGAGGCCAAGGTGGGCGGATCACTTGTGGTCAGGAGTTTGAGACCAGCCTGGCCAACATGGTGAAACCCCGTCTTCACTAAAAACACAGAAAAAAGTCGCCCGGCGTGGTGGAGCACACCCGTAATCCCAGCTACTCAGGGGGCTGAGGCACGAGAATTGCTTGGGCCTGGGAGGTGGAGGCTGCAGTGAGCCGAGATTGCGCCACTGCACGCCAGCCTGGGAGACAGAGCGAGACACCCTCTCAATAAAAAAGAAGGAAAGAAAAGAGAAGAGAAAAGAAAAGGGGCCTACAGCCTCCTCATCTGCACCTCCATGCCTGTCCTCCCCACCAAACTCTACTTCGAGCTACCATTACAGCCAAAAAATCTTTGTTCTGATTTCTGTAAAGGCTTTAAAAAATTATCCAAGACAATCTCCTTGATTATTGCAACTAATTATAAAAAACCAATGTCTTTTATCTACCAAATCAACTAAATTAAACAAAAAAAAGCCTTTCTGGCAAGTCCTCAGTTCAACAAACTCTAGATAGCCTGTTATCTATTTTTTGAGCACACAAAGTGCCTCGTTGAGCACCTTGTAATGTTGTCTTGGCCCTACATACATTCTCTTCATGCCACACTCCTGGAAAACAGTAGAAGGTGAACTTTATTTAGCTGTTTCAGCCTTCCTGGAAAGGTGCCTGTATATCTTACCATAGGAAACGCGGGGGGTGGGAAGCGGGGCGTGGAATGAGAAAGAAGTTCCCAAAAACTGAGTAACGGTGTTGGCAGGCGCCTGGATTTTCTGTGCGTGAGCTCGGGATCCAGGACAGCTGAGCTAACCCAGAGGCAAAGGCAGGACCCTCGCGGGTGGAGTGGGGGACGTGGTTAGTTTTCAGTTAACATTGAATTCTACCGGGAAGAGAGGAAATGAGGCCAGCCGATTGCGCTAGTCGTTGCTGTGCTGGCTCTTCAGCACGCACAGCAACTTTTCACCAGGGACAGATGCTGCTTCATAAGGAGTACGATCTCGTTAGCAAAGAAACCGCCCTCCCACGTTTCAATCTTTCCTCAGCAGTCTCCCACCTCCAGGCGTAACCCTAAATGAGAGGTACAGACAGTCTCTGAAACCACCAAAATATTAACACGCAGTGCGAGAAACTACAAGTCCCAGGATGCAGGGATGCCTCGGTCCCAACGCCGACGGTATCCACCTGAGAAACTACAAATCCCAGAATGCAGTGCTCTCTCGGACTCCCGAGAGCCTCTCTAAGGACGCGTCTTTACAGCAATTGGATCAGGGTCTGCGCTGCATGCTGGGAATCCAGAAGAGCTAGACTCGGATTGGTCGAAATTTGCCGGTTGCGTTCATAGGCTGGCCTACTATAGGGGAAAAGAGTAGGGCGCTACGCACTACCTCCAGACGGAAGTGAGCGACACACTCTGCGTCCTCGCCTCACCAGGTACGGATCTCCCGCGCGTCGCAGAAAGCGGCTCTGACCCAGCGGAAGTAATTCTTTCGACTGCCCCGGAACCCACCGGAGCAGGCAGCTGGGGGTGGGGGGGCGGCCCTGGGATAGGGGCTGTGGCAGTACGCGGGGACCCGGCTGCGGTGGCTGCGGGACTGACGAGTGAGTCTCGGGCTGGGGCGGAAACGGAGCTCCGGGTAAGGGTGGAGGGCGAGGGAGGCCGAGACGGGACGAGCTCGCAATCCCACTTCCCACCCCTTCCCTTCTGGGCGGGGAAGGAACGGAAGCTGTTAACCTCCTTGGGCCTCCCCAGCCCCTAGTTTGGGGGAGGGGAGAAGAGGGCGGCGGGACCTTTCCTGGCGCCGCTCGGTGGGTTTGGAAAGAGGTGGAAGGAGGGGCAGCAGCCAGCGAGACTGGGCCTTCTCCGGGCTGAGCGCGGGAGGGTGGAGTTAGGAGCATGGTAGCCCTGTCGCTTTTCCTTTCTGCTTGTTCCTCGTGTCCGCTCAGATTAGTTCTTTTCTTGAAGTCAGTCCCTAGCCCAGGGAGAGGTCTCTCGCTTCTTCTAGCTGCAGTACCCGAGAAGTTTATCTTCTGGGTAACTTGTTGGGTGATTCTATGCTCGACTTCATGAGTTGGGGGTATCGTGCATCTACTGCCCGTCCAGTCTTGTCTGAAAGGAGGTATCTAGTGTGAAATACTGTGCCCATTGAGTTTCTCTTAAGGAACTGAGATCTGTTGAGTAACATATAACTGTGGAGTTTGTGCCATTTAGAGTGAGCATTTCTACTCCACATTGCTTTTAGTGTAGAAAACCGAAATTCTTTTTTAGGGGGCCGGGGGAGACAGACTTGCTCTTGTTGCCCAGGCTAGAGTGCAGTGGTTCGTTTTCAGCTTGCTGCAACCTCTGCCTCCCAGGTTCAAGTGATTCTCCTGCCTCAGCCTCCCACGTAGCTGGGACCAAGGCGCATGCCACCACGCCTGACTAATCTATTATTAGTAGAGACGGGATTTCGACATGTTGGCCAGGCTGGTGTGGAACTCCTGACCTCAAGTGATCCGCCCCCGTCGGCCTCCCAAAGTGCTGGGGTTACAGGCGTGAGCCACCGCGCCTGGCCTTGAAATTCTTTAGTGTCTTAAAACCTCACTTTCTCACTTTTTAACTGCCATATTTGCTTTTTTTTCTTTTTCTTTTCTTTTTTTTTTTTGAGACGGAGTCTCGCTCTGTCCTGAGGCTGGAGTGCAGTGACTTGATCTCGGCTCACTGCAACCTCCGCATCCGGGGTTCAAGCCATTCTCCTTCCTCAGCCTCTGGAGCAGCTGGGATTACAGGCGCGCACCGCCACTGCCGGCTAATTTTGTTTTTTTTTTTTTTTTTAGTAGAGATGGGGTTTCACCATGTTGGTCAGGCTGGACTCCTGAGCTCTGGTGATCCGCCCGCCTCCACCTCCCAAAGAGCTACGATTACAGGCGTGAGCCACCGCGCTTGGCTCCATATTTGCTTTTTGATCCCCGAAAGTTGTTTCCTTTTCTATTCAGTTACCTAAAATGACATATGTCTGATCTCATTTACATTATAATCATGTTGAAACGTAGCAGTTTACATGTGGATTTATTCATTCTGGAGATACAATGGCAAGGAAACAGCTGTGGTACGTACTATAATGGATATTTATTGTTTCTTGCCAATGATGATTTGGGGTCCCTGTTTAATATTAAGTGACCGTTCCTCTTTTTCTTAAATATGAAATTTGATAACTACCATTCAAAAAATACACGTGTATGCATTGCCAGATGGTAATTCTGTAATATAATAGGCACTAGTTTACAGCCAGAAGTTATAGTCAGTCCTATACATCAAGTTCTAAAGTGATATTTAATTGTTTAAATCTTCTAAAATGTTTATTTTGGTTTTTTTGGTAGATTTTTTAGCACTGGAAAATAATCAGGGAAATCTTTGCTATTATGCTCATATTTATTTTTGAGTCAGAGTCTCACTCTGTTCTGCACTCCCAGGCTGGAGTGCAGTAGCCCTATCACAGCTCACTCTAGCCTCAACCTCCTGGGCTCAAACCATCCACCTGCCTCAGCCTCCCTAGGAGTTGGGACTATAGGTGCCCACCACGACACCTAGCTAATTTTTTGTTTTGGGGGCTCAAGTAGTCTTCCTGCCTTGGCCTCCCAAAGTGCTGGAATTACAGGCATGAACCACCAAATCTGGCCAGCTATGGTCATATTTATGTGTTAATGCATTTCAGCTAAACTGCTGTCCTAAATTCTTTATTGTTGTTATTAAGTAAGAGCAGAAAAAGCCCATCCAGTAATGCCTGAATTTCAAGCCTCAGCGATTAGGAAAATAATAGTACATTCACTCAAGAAATATTTATTGAGCATCTACTAAGTGCCAGGCACTATTCTAGGCCTGCTGTCAAGAAACTTGAGGAAAGAAAGGATATGTGTAAGTAAGCAAGTATAGTTTCAGGAAGTGATAAATGTGAAAAAAATACAGCAAGGTTAAGGGTTAGAGTGACTGGGATGGGGTGTCTAATTTTGGTAGGATCATCAGGGAAGGAAGACCTCTCTGAGGAGTTGATGTTTTACCTGGAGACCTAAATGATGAGGATTTAAAAGCTTTTCGGACAACAGCAATTACAAATGCAAAGACCTTGAGGTAAGAGTGAACTTGACCGATTTCGAGGAATACCAAAAAGGCCAGTGTGACTGGAGCATAGTAAAGGAAGAGTGGTGGGAGACAAGATCAGAGTGGTAAGTAGGGAAGTAAATCAAATGTCCAGTTGAGACATGGTAGCTTGAACTAGAAGTGTGGAGTTGAAAGTGAGTAGTAGTCTGATTTGGAATGTAATTTGAAGCTGGAGCCAAATGGGTTTTGCTTTCTTCCCAGGAACAAAACGAACAAAAAAAATGTTTTTTGAATAACGAATCACTTTTCCAAGAATCTGGGTAAACAGCAGTGCATGTACTGAAATGGGGAAGACAAAGGAAGGGAGTATCAGTTTCTGAGACTGATAAATCAGAAGTTCTATATGGGACTTACTGAGTTCGATAACTAGTAGACACCTGAGAATATGTGCAGTAGAAAAGTTGGATATTCACGACTGGCACTCGGGAGAAAAACTAGGGAGATGATCTGGGAGTCATATTTTATAGATGATAACCTCTGGTCTGGAGGACATCAAATAGGGATTGTTAAATGGAGAAGAAGGCAGATGACTGGGAGCACTCCAGTTAGAATAGGAGCATACAGTAATGGAAGCAGAAAAGCCAGGAGTGTGTGACATCTGGAGTACTAAGGAAGAAATGTTTCAAGATGGAGGGAGTAGGCAATTGTATAAAACACTGCTAAATGAGGATTAAAAATTGACCATGTGACCAAGTGAAGTAGTTGAAATTTGATAAGAACCCCTAAAATGGACTGGTGGGCCAAAGGCTGATCAGAATAGGTTAAGAAGTGGATGGGAATAATGGCCATAGCAGAGTCTTTGGTTAGGTGAGGGAATATCAATCATTGCTTAAGTGGAAAGGTTGACCTTTAGTAGAAAGGACAGTTTTTATTCAATATTTGAAATAGCAGGGTGGACAAAATATATAAACACAGGAATGCTGAAGATGGAGAGACAAGGCAACTGAAGTGATTGGTTTCAGTTTATTTTTAGCCTATCTTTCGAAAGGTTCTGTTAATATGTAGAATCTATGATTAATACACATTATATGTTGGGAATATCTGCTTATAATTTTAAAACTGAAACAAGGGAGTTTGGAGATATTATTTGAGAGAATAATGAGGTCGTTTGCAGGGGTGAGGCAGACAGACTCAGAACATGCAGCGCTCTGCAGCCCTTAAGTTCTGTGTTGTGGGAGGGCGACTCTGGGTAATAAACATGGGAAGCTGAGTTATAGGTGGTTGTCTGGGAAGGATGAATTTCAGATGGATTTAGTCATGAAATAGAGCCAGAATGGACTTTTGGACATAATTGAGTCCAATTCTCTCATTTGGAAGATGAAGAAACAGAAGTCCTATCACTTAATTTATCCGAGTCTCAAGATAGAAATGTCTAACAGAGTAGAAATTCAGATGTGGAGATGGATTCGGGTCTATGTAAGGTAGCCATTGATTTTCATTCAACCGGGCTAGTTCTTAATTTATGATAAGAGATGAAAGCTGTGGACCTTCTCATGCCTCTTACTGTGAACTGCACATAGGCACAAAATTGTGCTTACAGATTCAAGGGTTTGGGATTCTACTGCTTATCTGTGAACCTCGAGGAGTGGGGGACTGCAGATTAAGAACCTGCTAGAACAGAGTCAACAAGTTAGAACCACAGGCCACATCTGGCCCACTACCTGCTTTTATACTACCCGCAAGCTAAGAATGGTTTTTAAATGTTTTAATAGTTGGACAAAAATTCAAAGTAAATGTGTATTTTATAACATGAAAATTATAGGCCGGATGCAGTGGCTCACGCCTGTAATCCCAGCACTTTGGGAGGCCAAGGTGGGCGGATTACCAGAGGTCAGGAGTTTGAGACCAGCCTGACCAAATGGTGAAACCCTGTCTCCACTAAAAATACAAAAAATTAGCTAGGCGTGGTGATGCATGCCTGTAATCCCAGCTACTCGGGAGGCTGAGGCAGGAGAATCACGTGAACCTGGGAGGTGGAGGTTGCAGTGAGCCAAGGTTGCACCACTGCACTCCAGCCTGGGCAACAAGAGCGAAACTCTGTCTCAAAAAAAAAAAAAAAAGAAAATTATATAAAATGTACCCTTTTTTGCCCATAAATAAAGTTTTGTTGGATCATAGCCACACTCAATCGTTTACATCTTGTCTGTGGCTGCTTTTGCACTCCAGTGGCAGAGTTGGAGTAGTTGTAACAGAGACCTTACAGCCTGCTAAGCAAAAAATACTTACTTTTTGGCCCTTTAGTGTGTCAACCCCCACACTAAAAATGTAAATTCCAGGATATGGGTGGAGGAGAGGTTGTTGGATTTATTTTGTCCACAGATTCCTCCCAAGCATGTAGAGCAGTGCCTGGCACATGGTAGGCCCTTGATACATATAGAAATGAACCTCTGGTTCAAAAATAGAATAATGGCCAGTGTTTTAATGTGTGCTAGGCAGTTCTCTGAGTGCTTTTATATGTAAAGCCATTTATTCTTCAGAACAGCTCTGTGAGGTAGATGCTGTATTATCCTCATTTTACCGTTGAAGAAACTAGGCAAGGAAAGATGAGGTTAGTTCTCCCGCAGTGACATAGCTAGGAGTTGACTGATTTTAAGCACTACATTATATGGAGGGCTGAAATCAAGTCTTCAGAAATGATAGCAGCAAAAGGATAGATAGGAGTGATGAAACAGGATAATGTAGCAAAGGAGGAATACATTCTTATGTAGTGTTGTTTACTATTATATTAGGCATTCAAGACCCATGTCTTGGGCTATGTGTGGTGGCTCACACCTATAATCGCAGCACTTTGGGAGGTCAAGGCAGGAGGTTTACTTGAGCTCAGGAGTTGGAGACCAGCTTGGGCAACACAGGGAGACCTCTACTTAAAAAAAAAAAAGAAATTTTAGCCGGGCTTGGTAGCAGGCTACTCAGGAGGAAGGTGGGAGAATCCTTTGAGCTCGGAAGGTTGAGGCTGCACTGAGCCAGGATTGCACAACTGTACTTCAACTTGGGTGACAGAGCAAGAACTTGTCTCAAAAAAAAAAAAAAAAAAGACCCATGGCTTGGTCAGTATCTCAATGTGTGTTCCTTATGTGTCACTGTTCCCCTCTTTGATAAAGTCCAACTTCCCAAACTCTCACCTCTTTTCCTATCTTCCTACACTCTCTTCTTGACTCACTCATCTGGCCAGACTGTTCTCCTTGCCATTCTCCCTCCATAAAAAGCTGTTCCTTCAGATATCTGTGACTCATTCCCTTGCTTTCTTCAGATCTCTGTTAATGTTAGTTCTTCACCATGCCGTATGTATTATTTTGTTTTGGTTTTCTGTCCCCACCATTCTTCCCATTAGGTTGGAATGTTTGTTATGTTCATCTCTGTCCCCAGTGCCTAGGTGAGCATCTAGCATCCTAACCCTTGGTAAATATTTATTGAATGAATGAATCTGTAAACTGATTTCCAACAACACTGAGTTACATTGTGTGCCCCAAGCTGTCTGACTGAGGTCATGCTGTTCACTTTGCCTGGATCTCCCTCCTTTCCAGTTTTGCCTGGTAAAAATACCTCTACCCATTGAGACCCAGATCAAAAGCTACTTTCCTTTTATAACTGTTCACTTAACAGATCTTCTATTGTAGATTTGTAGTCTCATATTTCCTTTCTTTGGGACGACCAACACTTATTCCTCCTCTGTTAGCATTTGCATAGCTAGAAAATTTGGGTTAATTTTATTACCGATGTCACTTTCAAAAGCTTAATTAGGCAGAAAACCATCCTAGAGTGATGATATCTTTGGAGTTAAGGTAAAATAAACTTCAGAAATGCTATCTTTTTTTAAAATTCTAGCTTTAATATAACCTACATACAGTGAAATGCTAATTGTACCATTTAGTTTTGACAAATGTATAGCAAGACATTTTTATCACTCCAGAATGTTCCTCTCTAATCACCTGCTGAGCTGTCACCATTGGTTTGTTTTGCCTGTTCTATAATTTTATATAAATCGGATAATACAATGTATACTTTTTTGTTTGGCTTGTCCACTTAGTGTAGTATTTTTATATTCATCCATGTTGTATCAGTAGATCATCCCTTTTTGTGAATAGTACTGCTCTGTATGAATGTACCACAGCTTATTTATCCATTCTCCTATTATGATGGACTCCCCATCAGCAGTGTATGAGAGTTCATTTGCTCCACATCCTCTCCAGCCTTTAATGTTCACAGTCTTTTTAATTTTAGCTATACTCGTGGCTGTATAGTAGTATTGCGTTGCAGTTTTGAGTTTCACTGATGAGTAATAATGTTGAGCACTTTTTAATGTGTTCATTCAATTCTTCTGCCCAACTTTAATTGGATTTTTTTTTATTGACACACAGGAATTTTTAAATTTACTCTAGATGCAAATCCATTGTCAGATACGCGTTGTGAATATTTTTTTCCAGTTCGTGGCTTGACTTCATTTTTTTCATTTTTCTTTTTGGTTTTTGAGAGTTTTTTTTTTTTTTTTTTTTTTTTTTTTTTTTTTTGGTTTGTTTTTGAGACAGTGTCTTACTCTTGCTCAGGCTGGAATGCAGTGGAACCATCATGGCCTGCTGCAGCCTTACCCTCCTCGGGCTCAGGTGATTCTCCCATCTCAGCCTCCCAAATACCTTGGGCTACAGGTATGCACCACCATGCCCAGCTAATTTTTCTATTTTTTATAGAAACGGGGTTTCACCACCATGTTGCCCAGGCTGGTCTCAAACTCCTGGGTTCAAACAGTCGGCTTGCCTTGGCCTCCCAAAGTGCTGAGATTATACGTGTGAGCCACGGTGCCCAGCTATGGTATTTGATGAACAGAAGTTTTGTTTTGGAGAAATGCAGTTCATCAAGTTTTTCATTTACAATTTGTGCTTTTTGCATCTTTTCTGAGATTTTTGTTTTGTTTTTTGAGACAGAGTCTCGCTCTGTGGCCCAGGCTGGAGTGCCCGGCTGGTCTCAAATTCCTGACCTCAAGTGATCTCCCTCCCAAAGTGTTGCGATTGCAGGTGTGAGCCACTGCACCTGGCTGCTGAGAAATCTTTGCCTACAGTGAGGGTATGAAAATAATTTGTTTTCTTCTAGTAGCCTTATTTTGCATTTTAAGTTGAATTCTGTGAACCATCTGAAATTGATTTTTGTGTATGGTTTAACAGTGAGCTTCTTATCCATATGGATATTGTTCCAGCTTCCTTTGTTGAAGAGACTGTCCTTTCTCGCCATACGCTTTGACCTTTGACTCACTTTTCCATATAAGGATTCAGGAAATCTGTGCTTATCTTTTTTTTTTTTTTTTTTTTGGCCATTTATAAGTTGATATGAAACAACTGTAGCCCACCAAAATATAAACTACTGAGAACCATCATTCACTATCCAGGGACCACTTAACATACTGTGATTACCTGTTGCAATCCACACTACTATATGTAATACTTTTTTTTTTTTTTTTTTTTTTTGAGACGGAATTTCACTCTTATCGCCCAGGCTGGAGTGCAGTGGCGCAATCTTGGCTCACTGCAACCTCCGCCTCCTGGGTTCAAGCCATTCTCCTGCCTCAGCCTCCCGAGTAGCTGGGATTACAGGCACCCACTACTACACCCAGCTAATTATTGTATTTTTCGTGGAGACGGGGTTTCACCATGTTGGTCAGGCTAGTCTCGAACTCCTGACCTCAGGTGATCCACCCCCTTCGGCCTCCCAAAGTGCTGGGATTACAGGCGTGAGCCATCACACCCAGCCCCATCAAGCATTTTTATACCTGTCTAAGCTAGTTGTATTCTTTTTTCTGCTATTTTTCCAGAGTTCATGGATTTTTATGGATATTTTACATTTGGCTCTTTAATCTGTAGTGTATTTTTGTGAGTGATCTGTTCTAACCTTATTTTATCCAAGTAAATAGCCAATGTAAAAAGACAAAAAGATATGAAGAACAGATTTTGCAGCAGTGTCTGTTATCTACTTAGGTAATTCAAGTAAATCAACTGAAAAACTATTAAAACTAATATGAGTTCTGCAAAAAAAAATGACGGGATGCAAAAGCAACTTAGGACATTTTAAAGCTTTTAACAACACCAGCAATAGCCTGTCGGAAAATATCATAGTAAAACAGACCCCATTCATAATGGAAACTTAAAAGTACCTAAAAGTAGACCTAACAAGAAACATGTGAGAACAAAATGGAGACTTACCCAACTATTCCTGTACAGAATATAGTCTAGAAATTCATGTAGCAATATAGAATATGATAAAGGTAATGTTTCCAATCAAAGAAAGGATAAGCTATTCAAATATCTTATAAATATTCACTGATACTAGATTCAACACTTAATTTCAGTGTAGGCCCTAGGCTCACCTAGATTTTTTAAGTATTTGTTATTAAACACAAACATACACAAAAAAACTTTAAGAGATTAATATTTATATGTAACACCCTAAAAGCATAATGACGTCTCAGGCCATTGTTCATGCTCTTTCTTCTGCCTAGAACTATTCTCAATCCAGTGGTTCCCCTACGAGTGGCTTTTACCTGCCCAATTCATATTTCCAGAATTCAGCTCTGTGATGGAATACATGTTCAAGCTGAAATTTTTGTCTCCTCAAACTTATATTTCTTTAGATAACTTATGGATTGGGTCCAAACTGAATCATATTTTAAATATTTCTAACTTCTACCTAAGAATTAGGAATTTTAACTCTTAATGTTGATTTTCCCTTTCAAAGGTGGGAGAAAGGGTGGGTCTTCTCTTCCTCTCCTTAATCTCTGTTATATAAAATGATGGAATTGATTTACTACATTAACTCTGTAGAGAAACTGTTGCTACCCAAAGGGCTCCTAAGATGTGACTTTGCATTGTTGCTTAGCTACTGCTAGTTAGATAAACATCCTAAATGTTTTATTCTAGAGATTTTCCAGATAGAAGAGTTGGCCCTTGAAATTCTTGTACTTCCAAGCTTTCTCGCATTTGTTTTTTTTGTTTGTTTGTTTGTTTTTTAAAAGAGTATTTACAAAGCAGTATAATGAAAAGAAAATAATAATGGCTCTCATGAATTTTTTAATTGCGTAGTATCATAAAATGACAGTACTATTTTTAAATTTTAGAGAACTATTTGAGGATTTACATCAGTAGCTGTTGGGAATTGTGGCAATTAAGTTTAACTGGAGCCAGAATTTTTTACTGTGGTAGTAGGCAATAATGGAAGGAGTGGAATGTGGGCTGTGAAGTCAGACCTACCTAGGTATAAATCCTAACGCTGCCACTTAAGCTGTAGAAGCCTTCAACAAGTAGCAGACTCTTCCAGTGTTTCTCATCTCTAAAATCAGAATAATTCCCTTGTGGAAGAGTTGTTTTTAAATAAGATAGGCCAGGCACAGTGGCTCACACCTGTACTCCCAGCACTTTGGGAGGCTGAGTTGGGTGGATCACTTGAGGTCAGGAGCTCAAGACCAGCCTGGCCAACATGGTGAAACCCCGTCTCTACTGAAAATACAAAAATTAGCCGGACATGGTCCCATGCACCTGTAGTCCCAGCTACTCGGGAGGCTGAGGCACAAGAATCGTTTGAACCTGGAAGGCAGAGGTTGTAGTGAGCCAAGATCACGCCACTGCACTCCAGCCTGGGCCAAAGAGTGAGACTTTGTCTCAAAAAATAAATAAACAAGATAATGTATGTAAGGCATTTAGTACAGTGTTTACCGCTTCTTAGGCCTGCAAAAGGCTCATCAGATTTAATTGTTACTGCTGCCTATTTTCTCTGCTTTATCTCAAATTAGAAATGGTACTTTGGGAGGCTGAGGCAAGTGGATCACCTGAGGTCAGGAGTTCGAGACCAGCCTGGCCAACATGGCGAAACCTGGTCTCTACTAAAATACAAAAATTAGCCAGGCACGGTGACAGACGCCTGTAATCCCAGCTACTGGGGAGGCTGAGGCGGGCAAATCATTTGAACCTGGGAGGCAGAGGTTGCTGTGAGCTGAGATCGTGCTTCTGCACTCCAGCCTGGGCAACACAGCGAGACTGCCTCTCAAAAAAAAAAAAAAGAGAGAGTGATGGTACTTTGAATATCTGTCTCCATGCCTAGCAAGTGTTCTAGACTAAGATTTGATTTCTACTCCTGCTCTGTCACTACCTGAAACAAATTATTTATCCTCTCTACATGGATGACATTATTTAAACCTGAGGCATTAGAGAGGTTACTTGCAAGTTCCTTTTCTGCGTTGAAGTGTTATGGTTCATTTTCTTGACCCTTCTCTTAAGGCCAGAACTAAAATTTGTCAGGAATTTCTTAGAGCATGATAGTTAGGAAATGCTTTTTTCCTGTTAATGACGTAAAAAAGAGTATCAGTATAAATGAGATCCCCTGAATAAATGCTGTAGTATGTTACTAAAATACAGTTACTGAGAAAGTGAAACCATTTCCTTTAGCAATCATCTTGTTATTTTGTCAAATTTATAATTTCTCAAAAAATTGTACATTTTAAACCACTTTATTGTTAAATTTCAAAACTTAGCCTGTATATGGAAGAGATGGAAGCATAAAAATATGTATGTGTACTTATCTAAGTAAAGAGCAAGACTTCTCTTTTTTCTTATTTATTTATTTATTTTAGAGATAGGATCTCACTGTGTTGTCCAGGCTGGTCTCAGTCTCCTGGGTTCAGGCAGTACTCCTGCCTCAGCCACCCGAAGTGCTGGGATTACAGGTGTGAGCCACTGCACCCAGCCCTGTCTTTTTTATTCTCATGGAAGTTACTTCATGTCCTTGGTTATATCATGCCATTCATTCAAGCAAATATTTGCTTATTGTCTACCACTGTGTACTAAATACAAGATCCAGAACTTGCTGTGTCCTCACTGTTTTAAGTCAGTATGCATCGTCCTTCCAGCATGTGTACCATAGCAAGGTGTACGGAGCATTGCTAACCTCAAAAGCTCCCTTGAGCTTTGGTGTCCAGGGATTTTCTTGGGGTTTCATTCTGTAGACATGATTGATGAGTCATAAGCAACAAGGCTGAGCTCAGTCTTCAGCACCCCTCCAACTGGAGGTCATGTTGATATCAAAAAAGGCACCTCAAAGCTTTTTGTCCTGAGTCCTTTTGTTAGTTTAAACTATCCAAAGGCCCATTATGAGTTACCTGGTTAACATAAACCACCAGGACCCATGAAGAATAGCAAGGACTTGTATCACTAGGGAAATTCCAAGGATTTAGAGGCCACCTCTCAAAACAAGGATCAAAAACCAGCCAAATTCTTTATTATACAACAGGACCCATAGTTTTGTTTGGATTTTCAACGGAGGCCTTTATCCAGAAAAAGAATAAAGGACCTCTGCCTTAAAACACCTCAGTATGGCAGTTTTTTCTCGATAATTATGTTCCATGTATGTATTTTAATGGAATGAACATTTTTACACGTCTGTTACTTTTAACATGTCTCATTTTACAACCTCTTCAACAACCCCACCCCCAATCAATTTATAATGATTATATGTTATGTTTCTATTTTAAGTAATCTTTCTCTGATTCAGAAGTGCCAGCTGATCAAGCTCACAAAGCATTTTGGTATTCTTCAATTGATTTTATAAAAGTACAGTGTTTTTGTTGTAGGAATGGTGAGCTCGTAATGTAACCAGGAGGGAGAGTTCTTAAACTTTTAACACCAAGGACATTAAATAACAGTGAGTGAAAACTTGTCTCTTGCAACATTAATCTTAATATGATATTGTTATATTTTCAGGAAACTACTAAAGTTCCTGGGGAAGCAAAGTAGAATTTCATAAGAACAAAATGGGTAAGCTAAAGATAATTAATTTTGTGTTTTAACTAGTAGAAACTGGACTTTGTTTCAAAGATCTTTAAAATTCAGTGAACACAAGTAAAATTTCAGTAGACTGAAATTAGTTGTCCACATCAACAGCTTATGTTTACTACACAGTCATGCCCTACATAATGATTTTTCGGTCAGTGTTGGACCACATGTGTGACATGGTTTCATAAAGATTATAATAGAGCTGAAAAATTCCTGTGGCCTACGGTGACATCTTGATGATCTTGTCCTTGTATAGGCCTAGGCTAATGTGTGATTGTATCTTAGTTTTTAACAAAAAAATTTAAAAAGAACAAAAATTACAATTTTTTAAAATAGAAAAAAGCATATAGAATAAGGATATAAAGAAAAATAGTGCTGGGTGCAGTGGCTCACGCTTATAGTCCAGCTGCCTGGGAGGCTGAGACCAGAGAGTTGCTTGAATGAGCCCAGGAGTTCGAGGCAGAAATAAGCTATGATTGCACGACTGCGCTCCAGCCTGGGCAACAGGTAAATTTACTGTAGCCTAAGTGTACAGTACTTACGAAGTCTGTAGTAGTATAGTAATGCATTAGGCCTTCACATTCACTCACCACTCACTTACCAACTCGCACAGAGCAATTTCCAGTCCTGCAGACTCCATTCATCGTGAGTGCCCTATACAGGTATACCTTTTTAACTCTTTTATGCTATATTTCTACTGTACCTTTTCTATGTTTAGATACATAAATACTTACCCTCATGTTACAGTTGCTTATAGTATTCATACAGTAACATACCGTACAGGTTTGTAGCCTAGGAGCAGTAGGTTACACCATATAGCCTAGGTTTAAATACACTCTAGATTTAGTAAGTACACTCTTAGGATGTTTGCATCATGATAAGATTGCCTAATGATGCATTTCTTGTCTTGGAAGTTATCTCCATCGTTAAGCAATGCATGACTATATATTCCCGACAGGCAGATCAGTAATAATATCGTGCTAACCCCAATTTGTGATTTTTAGTGAGTAATTTTACCTTAAGAAATTTGAAACTCTCCTGACAAACATACAATGTTTTCTGTTGCCAAAAATATTAGAAGCATAAATTGAAATAATAACCATTTTTATTTTTCTTTTTTGAGGTTGGCAAAAACTGCTAAAAATCTATATGCTTGAATAGTCTGTAATTTAGAAGCTACTTACATCTTTATGGCTCCTCCCGCTTTTTATGAAAAATTAGACAAAAAAAGATACTAACATAGCTTTCACCAGATTGTTAATGTTTTACCAAATTTGCTTTTGTGTGTGTGTATGTGTGTGTGTTCATATTGTAGAGTTGGCAAAACTCCATCTCAGTCTTCTTAGGGTCCTGGCTGGGTCTGAGAATTAAATCAATGTAACATAGATGAACATTTATTACATAACATAAGATGACATAACATAGATGAATATTTATTACAAGTTTTACATGGAACAGAAGCCGTTTTTTAAAAAACAAAGACCAAAGCCAGGCATGGTGGTGCACGCCTATTTCCCAGCTACTTTGGAGGCTGAGGCCAAAGGATCTCTTGAACCCAGGAGTTGCAGGTTACTGTGAGCCATGATTGCGCCACTGCACTCCAGCCTGGGTAACAGAGCAAGGCCCTGTCTCTTAAAAAAAAAAAAAAAAAAAACCATAAATAAATAAGTAGTCCGGGTGCAGCGGCTCATGCCTGTAATCCCAGCACTTTGGGAGGCCAAGGCAGGTGGATCACTTGAGGTCAGGAGTTCGAGACATCCTGACCAACATGGTGAAACCCCATCTCTACTAAATACAAAAATTAGCCAGCCGTGGTGGTGGGCGCCTGTAATCCCAGCTGCTCGGGAGGCTGAGGCAGGAGAACCTCTTGAACCTGGGAGGTGGAAGTTGCAGTGAGCCGAGATTGTGCCATTGTACTCCACAACAAAAGTGAGACTCCATCTCAAAAAATAAAAATAAATAAACAAATAGGTGGGTGGGTGGGTGGATGGATGGATAAAAATTTTAAATGATCATAATGCATTAACTTGTCTCTTTAGTCTCCTTTAAATAGTTTTCTACTTCAAAGACTATTCCTCAATTTTAATTTGTCTGGTTGTTTTCTTGTGATTTGATTCAAATTAAACATTTTTGGCAGTGGGAGCACATGAGTGATTTTGATACTAATTTTAATTTTAGAGATTTCTGAATTAATTGTTTAACAAATGGATATTTGTGGCTGAACAGTACTTCAGCTTCATCCTTTCTAGGGCTTCCTGAGTTTTTAGAATAAACCTTAAGCTATTTTATTTCACATGTTAATAATTATAAAAATTAAAATTCTGTTACAGTACAAAATTGTAAAAATTAAGGAGATTTTTACTTGCATATGTAACTTTTACTCTATATATATCTGGCTACTGTGACTGAAGCCAGTACAGCAGCAATGGCGGTAGCAGAGTAACATCTGTGCACTCTGTCTCCTCATGTCAGCTTTGGGTTTTTTTTAAAGACCAATATTTTGTCCATATTAATTACTTTTAATGCATGCATTTAAACCGAGTATTGTTTAAATGCATACTTTTTTTTTTTTTTTGAGACAGGGTCTTTCTCTGTTTCCCAGGCTGGAGTGCAGTGGCGCAGTCTCGGCTCACTGCAAGCTCCGCCTCCTGTGTTCATGCCATTCTCCTGCCTCAGCCTCCTGAGTAGCTGGGACTACAGGCACCCGCCACCACGCCCAGCTAATTTTTTTTGTATTTTTAGTAGAGACGGGGTTTCACCGTGTTAGCCAGGATGGTCTCGATCTCCACTGTGTTAGCCAGGATGGTCTCGATCTCCTGACGTCGTGATCCACCCGCCTTGGCCTCCCAAAGTGCTGGGATGTGAGCCACCGCCCCCAGCCTAAATACATACTTGATCATTATTTTTAACCATCAAGTGTGAAATGCTGAGTAAAAGAAGTCTTAACTTTTAGAACTTAGGACTTGTCAAAGGAAGTCGAGCTCTCATGGCATATAAACACTGATTTATAAATCTGCTATACATCTTATTGCTAAAAATGAGTATTTCAGGTGATAGAATTAAAGTCATACTATTTAAATATTTTGTCTTAGTCTTCAAATTTGAATGGGCTGCTTTGGTTACAAAACAACTGTTAACACCTCCTTGAAAAAACTAGTGAATTTTCACTGAAGTAGCATTCTTAAATCTACAGTTTATTCTGATATTGGAAGATGTTGATAGAGAAGTATAAAACAAGGAGTTAAAAACTGTTAATGTCTTGGTGACTATTATAATACCTTCCAGAAATGTTTCTGGTATGAGTTCTTCAAATATTAACCTTGTTAATAAATCTGTTTATTTTTTATTTTTATTTTTTTTTTGAGATGGAGCTTTGCTCTGTCATCCAGGCTGGACTACAGTGGCGTGATCTCGGCTCACTGCAGCCTCCACCTCCGAGGTTCAAGTGATTCTCCTGCCTCAGCCTCCCGAGTAGCTGAGATTACATGTGTGCGCCACCACACGCAGCTAATTTTTGTATTTTTAGTAGAGACGGGCTTGTTTGACCAGGCTGGTCTTGAACTCCTGACCTCAGGTGATTGGCCTGCCAAAGTGCTGGGATTACAGGCGTGAGCCACTGCGCCCAGCCAAACCTGTTTAGTTTTAGTACACTGTGTGATTCAAAAATTGTTTCACTACTTACTTTACTTTAGATGGAGAGGAGAAAACCTATGGTGGCTGTGAAGGCCCTGATGCCATGTATGTCAAATTGATATCATCTGATGGCCATGAATTTATTGTAAAAAGAGAACATGCATTAACATCAGGCACGATAAAAGCCATGTTGAGTGGCCCAGGTAAGCACAGTTCTGTCTTTTTCTTCATATATTCACTTTTAATATTTGATGGATGTTTTTAAGTTGAATTAATGATTCAGCATTTAAAGAGAAAATAAGTCTTCTAACATTGTTGTATGATTATGTTTTTGTTCTTTTGTTTGAGAGAGACAGAGTCTCATTCTGTTGCCCAGGCTGGAGTGCAATGGTGCGGTCTCAGCTCACTGCAATCTCCGCCTCCTGGGTTCAGGCAATTCTCCTGCCTCAGACTAGCTGGAATTACAGGTGTGTACCACCACCCCTGGCTAATTTTTTTTTTTTTTTTGAGACAGAGTCTTGCTCTGTTGCCCAGGCTGGAGTGCAATGGCACAATCTTGGCTCACTGCAACCTCCACCTCCCGGGTTCAAGCGATTCTCCTGCCTCAGCCTCCTGAGTATCTGGGATTACAAGCACCTGCCACCAGGCCTGGCTAATTTTTGTATTTTTAGTAGAGACGGGGTTTCCCTATGTTGGCCAGGCTGGTCTCGAACTCCTGACCTCAAGTGATCCACCCACCTCTGCTTCCCAAAGTGCTGGGATTACAAGAGTGAGCCACCACGCCCAGGTTTAACTTTTGTATTTTTAGTAGAGATGGGGTTTCACCATGTTGGCCAGGCTGGTCTTGAACTCCTGACCTCAGGTGATCCGCCTGCCTCAGCTTCGCAAAGTGCGGGGATTACAGGCATGAGCCTTTTGCATGCCTGGCCTTTTGCATGATTATGTTGCATTGGGGGAAAAAAATTGATTTCTGCCATGTTCTGTTTTCAGTTATTTATCCTATAAGTTTCAACAAGACTGAATTGGTTTTCCTACATTAGGTTCCATAGTCAGCCTTTTTTTTTTTTTTTTCCCCGAGATGGAGTCTCACTCTGTCACCCAGGCTGGAGTGCAATGGTGCCATCTCGGCTCACTGCAACCTCCGCCTTCCAGGTTCAAGAGATTCTTCTGCCTCAGCCTCCCGAGTAGCTGGGATTACAGGCGCCTACCACCACGCCTGGCTAATTTTTTGTATTTTTAGTAGAGACAGGGTTTTCACCATATTGGTCGGACTGGTCTTGATCTCCTGACCTCAGGCAGTGCACCCGCCTCAGCCTCCCAAAGTGCAGGGATTATAGGTGTGAGCCACTGCGCCCGGCCCATAGTCAGCCTTTTAACCACAGACTGGTGATTTGTGTTCCTAGCTAGATAAAACAAGTTGCTACCTTCCAAATCTCTATTCTTTTTTTTTTTTTTGAGACGGAGTCTTGCTCTGCCGCCCAGGCTGGAGTGCAGTGGCACGATCTCGGCTCACTGCAACCTTCGCCTCCCGGGTTCAAGTGATTCTCATGCCTCAGCCTCCCGAGTCTGGGACTACAGGTGCCCACCACACGCCAGGCTAATTTTTTGTACTTTTAGTAGTGACGGGGTTTCACCGTGTTAGCCAGGATGGTCTCGATCTGACCTTGTGATCCGCCTGCCTCAGCCTCCCAAAGTGCTGGGATTACAGGCGTGAGCCACCATACCCAGCGCAAATCTCTATTCTTAAAATTTTTTTCTTGAAGTAAAATTCACATAATGTAAAAGCAGCTGTTTTAAAGTGTACAATTTAGTGACGTTTACTACATTCACAGTATTTTGCAGCCATCATCTCTATCTAGTTCCAAAACATTTTATTACTCCAAAAGCAAGCTCCATACTCATTAGCTGTCACTATCCCTTCCCATTCTCTACCCTCAGTGTCTGACTACCACCAGTCTGCTTTCTAATTTACCTATTCTGGACATTTTGTATAAATTGAATCATACAGTATATGGCCTTTTGTATCTGGCTTTTGTTATTTTTCATGTTTTCAAGGTTCATTTATGTGGTGCATGTACAGCACTTCATTCTTTTTTATGGCTGAATAATATTTCATTCAGCCAGATGTGAATACACCACAATTTGTTTATTCATCAGTTGATAAGTATTTGGGTTGTTGACACATTTTGGCTACCATGAATAGTTCTGTGAACACTTGTGTACAAATAATTGTTTGAATACCTGCTTTGAGTTCTTTTGGGTGTCTTCTTAGAAGTGCAGTTGCTTGATCATATGACAATTCTCTTTAACTTTTGGAGGAGCCACAGAACTGTTTCACAGTGGCTGAATTGTTTTACATTTCTACCAACGGTGTCCTAGGCTTCCAGTTTGTATACATCTTGGCCAATATTTGTTTTTTTTGTTGTTGTTTTTCGGTTTTTTTTTTTTTTGAGACAGAGTTTCACTCTCGTTGCCCAGGCTGGAGTGCAATGGTGCAGTCTTGGTTCACCGCAACCTCCACCTCCCAGGTTCAAGCGATTCTCCTGCAGCTGTGATTACAGGCATGCGCCCCCACGCCCAGCTAATTTTGTATTTTAGTGGAGACAGGGTTTCTCCATGTTGGTCAGGCTGGTCTCGAATTCCCGGCCTCAGGTGATCCGCCCGCCTCAGCCTCCCAAAGTGCTGGGATTACAAGCGTGAGCCACTGTGCCTGGCCACTCTTTTTTTTATCACTGCTATCTTAATGGGTGTGAAATGGTTATCTGGTGGGTTTTAGGTGGTTTGTTTGGTGGTGGTGGTTGTTTTTTGAGATAGTCTCACTCTGTTACGCAGGCTAGAGTGCAGTGGCACAGTCTCCACTCACCGCAACCTCCACCTCCCAGGTTCAAACGATTCTCATGCCTCAGCCTCCTGAGTACCTGGGGTTATAGGTGCACACCACCATGCCAAACTAATTTTTTGTATTTTTGGTAGAAATGGGATCTCACTATGTTGGCCAGGCTGGTCTTGAACTCCTGGCTTCAAGTGATCAGCCCACCTCGGCCTCGCAAAGTGCTGGGATTACAGACGTGAGCCAACACACCCAGCCTATCTGGTGGTTTTGATTTGCATTTCCTTAATGACTAATGATGTTGAACATTATTTAATACACTTCCTAGACATTTTTGTATCTCCTTTGGAGAAATGTCTATTCAAGTCTTTTGCCCATTTTTGAATTGGGTGGTTTGTATTTTTGTTGTTGAATTGTGAGAGTTCCTTATTAATTCTCAGTAGTAGACCCTTATCAGATACATGATTTGCTAATATTTTCTCCCATTCCATAGATTTTTTTTTTTTTTCGAGACACCTGTTGCCCAGGCTGGAGTGCAGTGGCGCAACCTCGGCTTATTGCAAGCTCCACCTCCCAGTTTCATGCCATTCTCATGCCTCAGCCTCCCGAGTAGCTGGGACCACAGGCGCCTGCCACCACACCCAGCTAATTTTTTTGTATTTTTAGTAGAGACGGGGTTTCACTGTGTTAGCCGGGAAGGTCTTGATCTCCTGACCTCATGATCCGCCCATCTCAGCCTCCCAAAGTGCTGGGATTACAGGCATGAGCCACCGCACCTGGCCGGTCTTTTTTTTTTTTTTTTAATGGTGTCATTTGAAGCACACTTTTATTTTTATTTATTTATTTTTTAAATTAATTAATATATTTATTTATTTTGAGACAGCGTCTTGCTGTGTCGCCCAGGCTGGAGTGCAGTGGTGCAATCTTGGCTCACTGCACCCTCCACCTCACTGCACCCTCAACCGATTCTCCTGTCTGAGCCTCCTGAATAGCTGGGATTACAGGTGCCCACCACCACACCTGGCTAATTTTTGTGTTTTTAGTGGAGATGGAGTTTCACCGTGTTGGCCAGGCTGGTCTCGAAATCCTAGCCTCAAGTGATCCACTCACCTTGGCCTCCTAAAGTTTTAATTTTGAAGTGTGATTTATTTTTCCTTTGGTTTTTGTGTCATATATAAGAATCTGTTGTCAAATCTAACCCTGTGTTTTCCCTTGTGTTTTCTTATAGGCGTTTTATGGGTTTGGCTCTTAAATTTAGGTCTTTGGTCTTAAGTTAATTTTTGTTTATGCTGTGAAGTAAGAGATCAGCTTCATTCTTTTGCATGTGGCTATCCCACTACCATTTATTGAAGAGACCGTTTCCCCATAGCACCCTTGTTGAAAATCAGTTGACTGTAGATTTGTGTATTTCTGGGCTCTCAATTCTATTCCATTGATCTATATGTCTGTCCTTATGCCAGTACCACACTGTTTTGATTACTGTAGCTTTGTAGTAAGTTTCAAAATCAGAAAGTATGAGGCCTCCAACTTTGTTTTTCTGTTTCAAGATTGTTTGGGCTATTTGGGATCCCTTGCAGCTCTTTCTGGTTTTGTCTGTTGTTTTGTTGTTGTTGTTGTTGTTGTTGTTGTTGTTGGGTTTTTTGTTCGTTTGTTTTTGAGATAGGGTCTTGCTCTGTTGCCCAGGCTGGAGTGTAGTGGCACAAGCCTTCCTAGGCTCAAGCAATCCTCCCACCTCAACCTCCTGAGTAGCTGGAACCACAGGCATGCACCTTTTTTTAAATTGTATTTTCTGTAGCGATGTTGCCCAGGTTGGTCTTGAACTCCTGGCCTCAAGCAGTCCTCCCAACTTGGCCTCCCAAAGTGCTGGGGTTACAGGTGTGAGCCACTGTGTGTGGCCACAATTCTTCTATGTTTTTACTATGGAGATTTTAAAACCTACTCAGAAGTAAAGAGAACTGTGTAATACACCTCCATGTGCCCATCATCCAGCTTCAATAGTTATTAACATTTTGCCAGTCTTTCGCTCTATCTCCCAGGCTGGAGTGCAGTGGCACAACCTCAGCTCACTGCAACCTCTGCCTCTAGGGTTCAAGCGATTCTCCTCCCTCAGCTTCCTGAGTAGCTGGTATTACAGGCATGCCGCCACCACGCCCAGCTAATTTTAGTATTTTTAGTAGAGATGGGATTTCACTGTGTTGGTCAGGCTGTTCTTGAACTCCTGACCTCAAGCAATCCACCTGCCTCGGCCTCCCAAAGTGTTGGGATTACAGGCATGAGCCACCATGCCCAGCCCATTTTGCCAATCTTAAGTTGTGTCATTATCCCTACTTTTTTGGAGTATTTCAAGCACATGCCTGATGTTGTGCCATTTCACTTGGAAAATCTGCAATAGTTCCCCTGCACCTTTTCTTTTATTTCCAGGCAGGCCATTAATTTTACAGAGAAGCAAGGTCATTTGTATGCTGTCCATATTTCATATTGAATTACATTTGAGCTTTATTCTGTAAACTCATAGTTAAAATTCCAGAGACTTGATTAGACTCTGATACATTTTTCTAAGCAAAGGATACTTGTAGGTAGCACTCTTGTATTCTTGTTCTATCATGTCTTTTGGCAGTGTCAAGCTTGATCAGTGGGTTCCAGGTTGTCAGGCTGATTCATCCATTAAAAATTCCCCACTATGATTTAGCATTCATTGTGATTATTGTTGAGATTTACTTTGAGATTACAAAACAGTGACTTTCCAATTCTGTAAAATTTTTTGCATTTATTAGCTAAAATTTTCCTGTAAGATATTATTTGGTTACATTGAAATACAGTCTATATGGGAAAGATGATAAAGACTTGATTTTTTTCCTTTTAAATATAATTTTTCAGAGTAATGAATTGGTTCTTCAGCATCATCCAGTAGTAAAGAGTGTTTTGTTTTTGTTTTTGAGTGAATGTCATCATGAATTCATGACTATATTTCATGTTTTTCAGTCTGTTGCAGTCATTCTTACTGGTGCTCAGATTGTTCCATTTGCTTCATTTTTATGTCAGAAAGAGCCACATTGTGTTAGCTTCTGTGTCCTTTTGACATGGCTCCGTTAGTCTTGAATAGTTATACTACTTTCTGTAATAAGATTTCTTAGGCGTGTCATGAACATTGTTCCCCGATCCCGAAAACAGCTGTTTCTCCAAAAATCCCTGTTTTTAGTAGAAAATGGTATTTAGGGGCCCCAATCTGGGTGCTGAAGATACTCATTCCTCCTTGGTTGAATTGTACCCCCCACTCCTCATACACACACACAACATGGCTCTGATGAATCTGATGAATTGCTTTTGGGCTTTTCCACAGGACAATGCAAGGAAGTACTTTAAGGGGAAAAAAAATCACAAATGCCAACAGAATTTTAATTAAAATTAATTTTATAACAGCAGGCTAGAAACAAAGAGCTTTTGCTTTTTATAAATTTGATCTTTAATTTAAACACAAGATTTTTATCTTGGAAAGATCAGAAAACATTCAGCCTCAAACTACTGTTTGCATGAAAAGGAGTGAAGTACTGACAGCATGCTACAGTCCGTATGCACCTCGACAGCATGCTAAGTAAAAGAACTCAGACACAAAATGTCACATTTGTATGATTCCATTTTTATGAAATATCCAGAGTAGGTAAATCCATAGAGACGGAAAGCAGATTGGTGTTTGCCAGAGGCTGGGGGGATGGGGAAGATGAGGAGTAACTGCTTAATGGATTATCGGGTTTTAATTTGGGATGATGAAAATGTTTTGGAACTAAATAGAAGGGATAGTTGCACAACATTGTAAATATACTAAATGCCACTGAATTGTACACTTTAAAATGGTTGATTTTATGTTATATCAATCTCACCTTTTAGAAAAATCACTGATATTTGTCTAGTATCAAAGTCTTAATAAGTGCCTATAGGCAATATTTTCAGGCATGTATTTAAGAAAAGGAGTTCTAGTTATTGGCAAACCAAAATTTACCTCATTGTTGTAAATTATTTGCTGAGTCCTGCAGTACTCCTTTCTCCCTGCTACAGTATACCCCCAACCAACAGATATATAAAAGGCATTTTGTATATATTTTAGTATTTTAAAATACTATATTCTCTAAGTATATTTGTAGATGTGAAATGCCTTTTATATTCAGCATACAGTGCTAGTACTAGACTGCTAAGAAAATATTTTATCTCTGTGTAAAGGCTAAATGATACAACCTTTGTGTAGCTACAGAAATTTTGAAGAATGACTGAAAAACTGTTTATGAAATGCTGTTAAACAAAGGAAAGTGTCTTGTGAAGAGATCTCGTTAACATGATCATATTTTTAAAAAAACTAAAGGAGGAAACAATGGAATTCCTTTCCTGAAATGTTTCTTTTGCTTGCTTGCTTGCTTGCTTGCTTGCTTGTTTGTGACAGGGTCTCTGTCTTGCCCAGGCTGGAGTACAGTGGCGCCATCATGGCGCACTGCAGCCTCGAACTCCCGGGCTCAAGCAGTCCTCCCACCTGAGCCTCCCCAGTAGCTGAGACTACAAGTAGGTCTCCCAAAGTGCTGTGATTACAGGCATGAGCCACCATGCTCAGCCCATTTCTTTTAAGTAGTATTTTTCTTATTATTTTAGGTAAACAGTTAAATAGTTTAAATAGGTTTTTTGTTTGTTTTGTTTTATCTTTTAAGACGGAGTCTTGCTCTGTCACCCAGGTTGGAGTGCAGTGGTATGATCTCAGCTCACTGCAACTTCCACCTCCTGGATTCAAGTGATTTTATATATTCACTAATTCTCAGAAAAGCCAAATCAGAAAACCTGTTATTTGCCCTGACTTTATTTTTACATGGAAATTCAGTACAACACAGGGATCCTAATGATCCATAAAGACTTGATTGCCTGGATTGATCTTTTTTAAAAATGATTTTACTTTTTCATCCTGCTCGCCAATCATACCACCAAGATTGTTAGGAAAAGCTACTTAAGTTTCCAACCCACAGGGAGAGAATTAGAATTTTAAAATTCAGTCTTGATGAATCTCAAGTACTATCTTTTTTTTTTTATGAGACGGAGTTTCGTTCTTGTCGCCTAGGCTGGAATGCAATGGCACAATCTTGGCTCACTGCAACCTCTGCCTCCTGGGTTCAAGAAATTCTCCTGCCTCAGCCTCCCGAGTACCTGGGATTACTGGCACTCACCACCACGGCCGGCTAATTTTGTATTTTTAGTACAGATGGGGTTTCACTATGTTAGTCAGGCTGTTCTCGAACTCTTGACCTCAAATGATCGCCCACCTCGGCCTCCCAAAGTGCTGGGATTACAGGCATGAGCCACCCCGCCTGGCCCTCAAGTACTATTTTAGTAAAGGTTTTTTTAATGTTGGCCAGGTGCAAGTGGCCAAGCCTGTAATCTTAGCACTTTGGGATTCTGAGGCAGGGGGATCACTTGAGTCCAGTAGTTCAAGACCAGCCTGGGCAACATGGCAAAACTCTGTCTCTACAAAAAATACAAGAATTATCCAGACATGGTGGCGCTCACCTGTGGTCCCAGCTACTCGAGGAGGCTGAGGTGGGAGGATCACTTGAGCCCAGGAGGCAGGGGTTCCAGTGAGCCACAACCATGCCACTGCACTCCAGCCTGGGCAACAGATCAAGACTCTATGTCAAAAAAAAGAAAAAAACTTACATTAATACTAAAAAAATCAGAATTCCATAATTCATTTGGTGCTAATTGAGGTTATTTTAATGATGATTAGTTTGCTAGGGCTGCCATAACAAAGTACCACCCCTAGATGGCTTGAACAACAGAACTTTATTTTCTCACAATTCTGGAGTGTAGAGGTTGAAAGTAGAGTTGGTCTCTTCTGAGGCTCTCTTTTTGTCTTGTACATGGCCATCTTCTTCCTGTCTTCACACAGTTTTCCCTCTATGCCCATCTCTGTCCAGATCTCTTACGAGAATACCAATCATGGCCGGGCGCGGTGGCTCATGCCTGTAATCCCAGCACTTTGGGAGGCTGAGGTGGGTGGATCATGAGGTCAGGAGTTTGAGACCAGCCTGACCAACATGGTGAAACCCCGTCTCTACTAAAAATACAAAAATTAGCCGGTCGTGGTGCTGCACACCTGTAATCCCAGCTACTCAGGAGGCTGAGGCAGGAAAATCGCTTGAACCTGGGAGGTGGAGGTTGCAGTGAGCTGAGATCCCGCCATTGCACTTCAGCCTGGGTGACAGAGCGCGACTCTGTCTCAAACAAACAAACAAAAAGACACCAATCATATTGGATTGCCACCCTAATGACCTCTTTTAATTACCTCTTTAAAGAACTTATCTCTAAATACAGCCACATTCTGTGGTACAAGGGGTTAAGACTTCAACATATGAATTTGGAGGACACAGTTCAGCCAATAACATACATAATTCTTTTGTTTTACAGGTCAGTTTGCTGAGAACGAAACCAATGAGGTCAATTTTAGAGAGATACCTTCACATGTGCTATCGAAAGTATGCATGTATTTTACGTACAAGGTTCGCTACACTAACAGCTCCACCGAGATTCCTGAATTCCCAATTGCACCTGAAATTGCACTGGAACTGCTGATGGCTGCGAACTTCCTAGATTGTTAAATAAAATAAATTATAATAAACTGTTAACTCTTTTCAGTATTTAATACCTGTAGTTCAGTTAGTAACTTTTTCATATATAGCATGTTGCCTGTATGCAGTTGAACTATATAAAGTTCATTGCAAAGCAGATTATCTTGTTTTTTTGCATAGCAATCAAAGTTGAAATTTGTTTGCTACATCAACAAATTAAGGGCATTTTCACAAACTGAGAAATAAACAAATATGCCAATTCGTAGGTGGTTTTGCCTTATCCTTTGAATGTGACTTAAAATCAGCAATGATGATATAGTAAATACTGAAATTTAGGTGTAAATGAATACGTTCTACAGGGAAATAATGAGGCTAAGTATTTTTATGTTTTTAGTGGTTTTTTAGAAACCTAATCTTATAGCCGCCATTAGCATTACTAGAGTTATGCAAATAATTGCATTATAAACATGTTTATAACTTAGCCAAAACATTGATTTTTATAACTCTCCAAGTATGAGTTGAAATTTCTTATGTCTTTTGATAAACTGCAGTATTCTTTAAGTGTACTTTGTCCTTTTGTTTATTGCTACAATTTAAGAACTTTATTTAAAAACAATTTTGGAAGGTTACTAGGTACAGCTTTTGCAGAAGAAACTGAACTGTAGCCAGATGGTCAACAAGTAAACTACATGACTTAGAGTTCTTGTGCATTATACATTTTGGGTAATTCAAAGTACTGTATTTGCATTGACTATAAAGCGTCGTTTGCAATATTTATTCTTCCTTCATAGTCCCTTGTTGTGATTATACTTCCAGTTGTTTAAATGTATTTTAAAAGACTCACTATTAACTTTATTCAGATCTTAAAAGCTACACCTTTCTGAACTATTCCAGTCTTTCTCCATCCAATTAGAATGTTATGGAATAACATGTGAAGAGATACAGTGAAAATCATATTATAATGCATTGAAGATATCCTACATGAATTATCTTCTATTAAAATATGTCCCAATAAATATACCCATAATCAGTGGGTCTTCTACTGAAATCAAGCTCATTCAGCTTTTCTATTAAGCAGCCAAAAAAATTTTTGAAAAAATATGACAGCATCATTCCTTATGCATGGGAAAAGAAGCACTGGAGATGGGTTTAGTATTGTCTTTATCTCAGAGGTGGAACAAAGTTGTCATTATAGGGTCTATAAACTCAAATAAGTCTCCAGCTTATTTGAGACTGGCTTAATATGGCTGAGCCCGGTGGCTCATGCCAGTAATCCCAGCGCTTTCAGAGGACGAGGCGGGTAGATCACTTGAGGCCAGGAGTTTGAGACCAGCCTGGCCACCATGGCAAAACCCCATCTCTACCAAAAATGCAAAAATTAGCTAGGCCATGGTGGCACACGCCTGTAATCCCAGCTACTCGTGAGGCTGAGGCATGAGAATCGCTTGAACCTGGGAGGTGGAGGTGGCAGTGAGCCGAGATCGCACCACTGCACTCCAGCCTGGGTGACAGAGCGAGACTGTCTCAAAAAAAAATAAAAAAGACTGGCCTAATATGGACCAGCTTTTCTGGAAACTGCAAAAACCATACACAAAAGTAATTTTTCCTCTTATACCTAAACATTATACATTCCAGCTTATTGAAAGAAGTTAAATATAAATTATATATTTTTAGTAACTTTTTTTTAAGCTGCTCCTTGCAGAGCAGGGCTAACTTCCAGGCAGCGCGCCCAGAGCCGCCTTAGTAACTTCTTAAGCTATACTGGTACATATTTTAATATAGAAGATTATTTATCAAGTACAAGAATTATATTCTGCCATGTGGTGACAAATGATGCCAAGTATAAACCTGAATAGTGATTTCAAAAGTCAAGGTCAGACATGGTGGCTCATGCCTATAATCCCAGCACTTTGGGAGGCTGAGGCGGGTGGATCACTTGAGGTTAGGAGTTCCAGAGCAGCCTGGCCAACGTGGTGAAACCTCATCTCTACTAAAAATAGAAAAATTAGCCGCCTGTGGTGGCACGCATCTGTGATCCCAGCTACTCGGGAGGCTGAGGCAGGAGAATTGCTTGAACCTGGGAGGCAGAGGTTGCAGTGAGCCAAGATCGTGCCACTGCACTCCAGCGTGGGCAACAAGAACAAAACTCAGTCTCAAACAAAGAAAAATAGAAATAAAGTTTAACTTTGACCAGTTTTCATAGGTTATTTTATGTATTGGAATCAGAAGTAACCTTAAGTTTAAGACGTTAAAACTGAATCAAAGACTAAGCAAGCCTGTTTATCTTGAAGCACATGGTACTTGCGTGTTAATAAAGGCTGAGGTATGATGAACACTTAGTGTTTGATTTTTTTTAGCCTTAATTTTCTTTTGCCTTAATTTTCTGTTTTTTTTCTATATTTTAGCCATTTTTTTTTTAGCCTTAATTTTCTGAGGATTCGTTAAACTTTGCCTCAGGACATTTCTGCCATGTGTTTGAATATCAGAAATTTTTACTTGGTTAAATTTAAGATATAACACTGAGATCTTAACAGTTTTCTGACACTTGGTAATTTACTTTTCAAATTATGTGCAGATTCTATATTATTTTTTCTGCATAAAAAACATTACCACAAAATTCTTTATTATTCAGTTACTTCATTTTTACACTAGGTTATGCTTTTTAAATTGCTTATCTTTCATGCAGTTATTATCAAGATAATCTTCCTTTTTTAATTTAATTTTTTTCATTTTGTTTTTTAGAGTCTTGCTCTGTTGCCCACACTGGAGTGCAGTGTGATCACTGCTCACTGCAGCCTTGGCCTCCTGGGCTCAAGTGATCCTCCCAGCCTCCCAAGTAGCTAGAACTACAGGCATGCCCTACCATGCCGGGCTAATTTTTTTTCTTTTTAATCTTTTGTAGATACAGAGTCTCACTTTGTTGCCCAGGTTCATCTCAAACTCCTGGGCTCAAGCAGTCCTCCCGTCTCAGCCTCCCAAAGTGCTGGGATTACAGGTGTGAGTCACCATACCCAGCTAATCTCTCTGCTTAGAAAGTGGGGACATACTTGTTGATACTGTGAAAAAGCATTTATCTTAGGTGGCAAATTCAGCTCATGCTAACAGAGAAATACATTTAGAGACATCTTACTATGCATGGAGCTGTCATCTTAGTGTAATTTTGCTAAGCTTATCAATATTATTTGAAAATAGTGCGCATAGTCTAAGAAATAATATAAAATTGTTGTTTAATGGCCAGGTGCAGTGGCTCATGCCTGTTTTCCCAGCACTTTGGGAGGCTGAGGTGGGAGGATCACTTGAGGCCAGGAGTTCAAGACCAGCCTGGGGAACATAGTGAAACCCCATCTCTACTAAAAATACAAAAATTAACTGGGTGCAGTGGCATGTGCCTGTAGTTCCAGCTACTCAGGAGGCTGAGGCAGGAGGATCACTTGAGCTGCAGAGGTGGAGGTTGCAGTTAACTGAGATCACACTGCAGCACCCCAGCGGGGTGACACAGCAAGATCCTGCCTCTGAAAAAAAAATTGACCGGGCGCAGTGGCTCACGCCTGTAATCCAGCTCTTTGAGAGGCTGAGGTGAGCGGATCACTTGTGGTCAGGAGTTCAAGACCAGCCTGGCCAACATAGTGAAACCCTGTCTCTACTAAAAATGTAAAAATTAGCCAGGCATGGTGGTGCATGTCTGTAATCCCAGCTACTCGGGAGGCTGAAGCAGGAGAATCACTTGAACCCAGGAGGTGGAGGTTGCAGTTAGCCAAGATCACGCCATTGCACTCCAGCCTGGGAGACAGCGAGACTCCATCTCAAAAAAATAAATTCTTTTTTAAATTGCTGTTTAAAAGTGAAGAGTGTTTACATAGATTATATTGATAGAACACTTAATGTCTGGTAGTCAGAGATGCCATTAATCTTTTGTATGTTGTGTTTTATTTGCAATATATAAATCTGGTTGATTTCCAGGCCAGTCGTATTTGTCATAAGGTTTTATATTCCTATTAGGCTTAACTCTTAAGTATTAAACCTAATGGTGTATTAATTTATTTATTTATTTTTGAGATGGAGTCTCACTCTGCCGCTAGGCTGGAGTGTAGTGGCGCGATCTCGGCTCACTGCAACCTCCACCTCCCAGGTTCAAGTGATTCTCCTGCCTCAGCCTCCCGAATAGATGGGACTACAGGCACGTGCCACCAGGCCTAGCTAATTTTTTTGTATTTTTAACAGGATGGAGTTTCACCATGTTGGCCAGGATGGTCTTCTCGATCTCCTGACTTTGTGATCCGCCCACCTTGGCCTCCCAAAGTGCTGAGATTACAGGCATGAGCCACCGCGCCCAGCCATGGTGTATTTAAACAAATATTTATTAGCCTAGAAATATTGTGGTATATTAGCGTACCAACCTGAGAGTGAGAAAGTCGGGGATCTTGTGTTGATAGCCATGTGACCTTGAACAAGGCCCTGGGCCTCCATTTTACATCTATAGAATTAGGAGGTTGCACATCTATCTGTAAGGTAATGTTTACCAACTTTTAGAAAATTAATGAACAAGATTGTGTTGTGGATGTTGCTTAAGCCTAAAATTGTATAACATTCCAGATGGTCAGATTAGAATTATGAACTAGAGAAAATGGGGCTTTTTGCTGCCTCTGGATTAGGCATGAAATATTACAGTCATTACTAAATATGTCAGCTAGATGAATTTAGAATTCTTGTAGTTGTTTTTATTGCCTGCTATATAGAGAGAAAATCCTGTTTTAGCTCTGGTTGACAGTAACTGCTGACATAAAGGAAAATTTATGTGCTATGATTTCATACCAATATATTTAATGCCAGGTGAACCTCCTACTTATTTTGCATTCATGTACTAATGTGGTAAGTTATCCTGAATTAGGCACATACATGATTTATCTCCTTTGTGGATCTCTAGCTGAAAACAGAAGATGAATTTTTAATGCCCTGTGGAGTATTCAGTTTACATCCTCCTTATTCTGTAGTTTGGTTCCTTCACCCTCAGGTTTTTTTAATTGGTTTTTTTTTTTTTTTTTAATAGACATGGTCTCCACTATGTTGCCCAGGCTGAAGTGCAGTGGCTGTTCATAGGCACAATCATAGCACACTGCAGCCTTCCACTCATGGCCTCAAGCAGTCATCCTGCCTCAGCCTCTCATAGCTGGGACTAAAGGCACACAAAACTGCACCCAGCTGGGGAAATTTTAAAGTTGCTTTGAGATAGATCTCATGGTCTTAATCAAATTATTCTGTAAATTTTGTATTTTTGTGTGATGGTACTCTCGTATAGGACAGACACAGGTACATCAGAATTTGATTTTTTCCTCTCTGTATTAGTCCATTTTCTGCTCATAAAGGCATACCCGAGACCGGGCAATTTACAAAAGAAAGGTTTAATCGACTTACAGTTCCACGTGGCTGGGGAGGCCTCACAATCATGGTGGAAGGTGAAAGGCACAAAGAGAAGAGAGCTTGTACAGAGAAATTCCCCATTTTTTAAACCATCAGATCTGAGACTTACTCACTATCACAAGGACAGCACAGGAAAGACCTGCCCCCGTGATTCAATTACCTCCTGCTGAGTCCCTCCCACAACACGTGGGAATTCAAGATTTGGGTGGGGACACAGCCAAACCATATCATTCCATTCCTGGCCCCTCCCAAATCTCATGTCCTCACATTTCAAAACCACTCATGGGCCAGGTGTGGTGGCTCATGCCTGTAATCCCAGTGCTTTGGGAGGCTAAGCTGGGAGGATCACTTGAGGTCAGGAGTTTGAGACCAACCTGGCCAACATGGCAAAACCCCGTTTTTACTAAAAATACCAAAATTAGCCAGACGTGGTGGCAGACACCTGTGATCCCAGCCACTAGGGAGGCTAAGACAGGAGAACTGCTTGAACCCAGGAGGCGGAGGTTGCAGTGAACTGAGATTGTACCACTGCACTCCAGCCTGGTCGACAGAGAAGACGCTGTCTCAAAAAAAAAAAAAAACAACGAGAAAGAATCATGCCTTCCCAACAGTCCCCCTATGTCTTAACTCATTTTTCAGCATTCAGAAATCCACAGTCCAAAGTCTCATCTGAGACAAGGCAAGTCCCTTCCACCTATGAGCCTGTAAAATCAAGAGCAAGTTAGTTACTTCCTAGATACAATGGGGGAATGGGCATTGGGTAAATACAGCCATTCCAAATGGGAGAAATTGGCCAAAACAAAGGGGCTACAGGCCCCATGCAAGTCAGAAATCCAGTGGGGTAGTCAGAGTTCCAAAATGATCTCCTTTGACTCCATGTCTCACATCCACATCATGTTGATGCAAGAGGTGAGTTCACGTGGGCAGCTCCACACCTGTGGCTTTGCAGGGTACAGCCTGCCTTCTGGCTGCTTTCATGGGCTGGTGTTGAGTGTCTGCAACTTTTCCAGGCACACGGTGCAAGCTGTCAAGTGGATCTACCATTCTGGGGTCTGGAGGATGGCCTTCTCACAGCTACTCTAGGAGTGCCCCAGTAGTGACTCCCTGTGGGGGCTCTGACCCCACATTTTTCTTTTTTCTTTTTTTTCTTTTCTTTTTTTTTTTTTTTGAGACAGAGTTTCACTCTCCAGGTTGGAGTGCAGTGGTGCAATCTCAGCTCACTGCAACCTCCACCTCCCGGGTTCAAGCAATTCTGCCTCAGCCTCCCAAGTAGCTGGGATTACAGGCATGTGCCACCATGCCTGGCTAATGTTTTTGTATTTTTAGTAGAGATGGGGTTTCACCACATTGGCCAGGCTGATCTCGAACTCCTGACCTCAGGTGATCCTTCTCGGCCTCCCAAAGTGCTGGGATTACAGGAGGGGGCCACCATGCCTGACTCTTACTTCACATTTTTCTTCCACACTGCCCTATCAGAGGGTCCCCATGAGAGCCCTGCCCTGCAGCAAACTTCTGCCTGGACATCCAGGCATTTCGATATATCTTCTGAAATCTAGGCAGAGGTTCCCAAACCTCAATTCTTGACATCTGTGCACTGACAGGCTCAACACCATTTGAAAGCTGCCAAGGATTGAGGCTTGCACCCTCTGAAGCCACGGCCCAAACTCTATGTTGGCCCATTTCAGCCATGGCTGGAGTGGCTAGGATGCATGGCACCAAGTGCCTAGGCTTCACACAGCATGGGGACCCTGAGCCCAGTCCCCAAAACCACTTTTTTGTGACAGAGTCACTCTGTTGCCCAGGCTGGAGTGCAGTGGCACGATCTCGGCTCACTGCAATCTCTGCCTCCCAGATTCAAGCAATTCTCCTGCCTCAGCCTCCTGAGTAGCTGGGATGACGGGCACATGCCGTGCTGACATGCCTAGCTAATTTTTGTATTTTTTGTAGAGATGGGATTTTGCTATGTTGGCCAGGCTGGTTTCAAACTCCTGACCTCAAGTGATCCTCCCACCTTGGCCTCCCAAAGTGCTGAGATTACCGGCATGAGCCACTGTGCCCACCCTGAAACCACTTTTTCCTCCTAGGCCTCCCAAAGTGCTGAGATTACTGGCATGAGCCACTGTGCCCACCCTGAAACCACTTTTTCCTCCTAGGCCTCCAGGCCTGTGATGAGAGGTGCTGCCATGAAGACCTCTGACATGCCCTGGAGACATTTTTCCCATTGTCGGGGATTAACATCCGCTCCTTGTTGCTTGTTACTGCAAATTTCTGCCGCAGGGTTAGATTTCTCCTCAGAAAATGGACTTTTTTTTTCTCTTGCATTTTCAGGCTGCAAATTTTCTGAACTTTTATGCTCTGCCTCCCTTATAAAACTGAATGCCTTAAAAAAAAATGCCTTTAACAGCACCCAAGTCACCTCTTGAATGCTTTGCTGCTTAGAAATTTCTTCCACTAAATACCCTAAATCATCTCTCTCAAGTTCAAAGTTCCACAAATCTCTAGTGCAGGGGCAAAATGCTACCAGTCTCTTTGCTAAAACATGTCAAGGGTCTCCTTTACTCTAGTTACCAACAAGTTCCTCATCTCCATCTGAGACCACCTCAGCCTGGAATTTATTGTCCATATTGCTATCAGCATTTTGGGCAATGCCATTCAACAAGTCTCTAGGAAGTTCCAAACTTTACCACATTTTTCTGTCTTCTTCTGAGCCCTCCAAACTGTTCCAGCCTCTGCCTGTTACCCAGTTTCAAAATCACTTCCACATTTTCAGGTACCTTTTCAGCAGCACCCCACTCTCTTGGTAGCAATTTACTGTATTAGTCCATTTTCATGCTGCTGATAAAGACATACCTGACACTGTGCAATTTACTAAGAAAAAACCATGCAACTGGTGAGGCTTCACAGTCATGGTGGAAGGTGAAAGGAACATCTCACATGCCAGCAGACCAGAGAAGAGATCTTGTGCAGAGAAACTCCCCTTTTCTAAAATCATCAGCTCTCATGAGACTTATTCACTCATGAGAACAACATGGGAAAGACCTGCCCCCCATGAGTCAGTTACCTCCCCACTGGGTCCCTCCTGCAACATGTGGGAATTCAAGATGAGATTTGGGTGGGGACACAGCCAAACGGTATCACCCTCTTTATAGTATTAGAGGCTTGCAGTTATTTTAATATAAAAAATACTTTGTTACATTTGACCTACATATATTTTATATGCTAAGACTTGAGATATGTTTTGTTGCTTCGTTATTTAGAAAAGCATGCATAAGATGACATATGAGGATAAGAATTCAAATTTGGTTACTTTTTAATCAGAATTATCTAAGATCTCATCAGAGCCTCCTTTTTACATGAAGTAAAGCTTGTGATTAATCCTGCCTACACGTATTAACTGGCTCAGATCCACTGTTAGTTTTTTGTTTTTGTTTTTGTTTTTTTAATACATCAGTAGGATTTTAACTATAGGCATTTTGATGTAGATTTATCAAATGTCTTTTAAATCAGTGTAGTGTAATTTCTGCTGTAGAAAACGGCAAGAATGTGCTTTCATGAAGTATAATTTTGAATTGGAAAGTGCATTTTCTTCAGACCATCAAGAGCAATTTTTGTCTTTCCATAATTTCATTCAACAATTTGTGAAAATTCAGCTTTCTTTAGTTTCTTAAAGCCACCATTTGTATCCCATTATGTTCCCTTTTGATTTTCAGTGTGGAGGTTTCTTTTAAAAAACAAGGGTCCAAGACAAAACCATGAGAGTTTAAGGTCACAAGCTAACTTGCAGTGAGATTCTAGATCCAGATTGTAGTTCAGGTTAATTAGAACAAACATGGTGCTTAGATTTTAAAGAACCACTCCAAGAAGTGAAAGTCATCTTTGTTAAAGTATTCAAATACACAATATACAGAATATTAAAATGGCAAACTGAGGTCAGGAATTAATGCATGAGACGTGCCTATAACATAAATACTTTAAGAAATATATATGTATAATATTTCTATATAAATGAACATCATCCTTCATTTAATAAGGCTATTGTTGCCCAAAATGTTTCTGGAACTGCCTTTAGAGCTTATAATAAATGCTCTTTTGAATAGCCTCAGTGGTGGGAGATACTTTTCTTTCAGTGTTTTGCAATAGTCGGTAAAATATTTTTTGTCCACACCTTCTGAATAGAGGTGAGTGGCCAGGCGGGTTGGAAGAAGATGCACAACTAAAGGAATTAGAGTAGCTTTCTCACATAGCCAGTAACTGGCTCAGTTAGCCGTCATGTCACAAAACAAAATTTAAAGTTGCAAGCCTAACTTTGGAAATAAAAGTAATGAATCAAATTGTCTTTAACATGACTTCAAATATTTCTTTCCAGTATATTTGTGAAAACACTAATTTCACAAGGTAACCTCTATTCAATTTTCTTTGGTAAAGCAGTCACCAAGCATTTGCTTTTTGAAGAAAGAAGCTGCATCAAAATTGCAATTCAAATGGATTTTATAAAACTGCTGTTGTACAATGCAAAACATTATCTCTGTTACTCCACTCAAAGTGGACAGGATTTAAGCATTGTGCTTCCAACGTTTTGGTATTTTTGCAACATCACACTGGAAGATTATTTTCCTCTTCTGGACAAGAATAGGATCTACCTGATAAAGTACCACCACAACAGTGGTGGTATTGTCTGATGAAAACCTATTCCTAAAGATTTGGGTCCATGAAGTGACATGGACTAGTGGAATGGCTGTACTTTGAGTCATAAAAGGCCAAAAGCTTATGAAACCACAATTTAAAGTTACATGATTTGTTTTCAAATGTAACTACATTTTCATTATTTTCCTAGTGGCAGTTTTTGTCCTATGTATATCTTCTAAAGACTAGATTGTAAGACAGCAGGAATGAGAGTAGGAGTGGGGTTTGTTTGTTTGTTGTTAAGATGGAGTCTCACTCCATTGCCCAGGCTGAAGTGCAGTGGTGCGATCTCCACTCACTGCAACCTCTGCCTCCTGGGTGCAGGCAGTTCTCTCTGCCTCAGCTTCCTGAGTAGCTGGGATTACAGGCGCCCGCCACCACACCCAGCTAATTTGTGTCTTGTTTTTGTTTGTGTGTGTGTGTGTTTTTGAGTTGGAGTCTCACTCTGTCGCCCAGCCTGGAGTGCAGTGGTGTGATCTCGGCTCACTGCAACCTCCGCCACCCAGGTTCAAGAGATTCTTCTGCTTCAGCCTCCTGAGTAGCTGGGACTACAGGTGCATGCCACCACACTCAGCTAATTTTTGTATTTTTAGTAGAGATGGGGTTTCACCATATTGTCCAGGCTGGTCTCAAACTCATGACGTCGTGATCTTCCTGCCTCGGCCTCCCAAAGTGCTGGGATTACAGGTGTGAGCCACCGCGCCTGGCCTTTGTTTGTTTGTTTGTTTGTTTGTTTGAAGTAGCGTTTATCTCAGTATCTCCTCCAGTGCCGAGCACAGATGCTTTACACATAGTGAGCATTCAGTAAACGTTTACGGGGTTAAATTAAGCTTATTGATGTGTAAGGGTAGTGTCTCAATTATATTCCTCTGGGTCCTTTGGTGTTACATCTTAACTATCTGTGTGTAAGTGCTGAAATAAAAGATTTGGTCTTAAGTAGCCTAACTGGGGATGTCTACGCATCATCCAGTCCCCCACTTTCAGGAAAGGATACTGAATTGGAAGCAGGAAAGCTGAGTTCTAGATTGTTAGTTGCTAATCTAGATATTTGGCATTCTATGAAAAATGATAGTGGCTTCTGAATAGTCATTTCGCCAAAGAAGATATACAAATAACCTCAACAATACATGAAAAGATGCTCAAGTCATGAGTCATCAGGGAAATTCTAATCAAAACCACAATGAGATACCATAGCTGCAAAAGCAAATATTGTCCAGGATGTATGCATTGCTGGTGGGAATGTAAAATGGTCCAGCTGCTATGATAAAGTTTGGCAGTTCTTTTAAAAGTTAAATAGAATTACCATATGATCAGCAATTCTGCTAGGTATAAACTCAAAAGACCCCATTGAACATTTAAACATCAAAATAACTAGTAAAGAAAAGTGACTAAATTCAAAAAATCTGAAGAAAATGCTAAGGAAAGTAGGATAAAAGAATTAGCAAAAATAGAAACAATTAGAAAATAGGACTCAGTAAATCAGCAGAATATAAGAGAGCTGGTTCAAAACAGTAGATGAACTTGTAGGACATACCAAGGGAAAAATAAGAAAGCAAAAATGCATAGACATGTTGCTATGAGAAAGGTTATATACCCAGAAATAGAGAAAAGTTTAAGAGATCTCTTCCAAAGAGGCATGAGATGACTGTTTTATGGTTGAGTGTATTTTAATCTTTAAGTAACATGATTCCCACACTAAACTGTTCTAGCATATAGAAAAAAATGGCAAATTTCCAAGTCAATGTTATGAAGCTGACATAATCCTGATAAACAAACTGTGAGAATGCTACCCTCTAAAGAAGAGATCCACAGGCAAATAGAAGCAATAATCCTGAATAAAATACTAACAAATCAAACCCAGACTGTAGTCAAGGACCATTACACCGTGATTAAGTAATGTTTATTTTAAGAAAGGAATGACGGGCCAGGCGCGGTGGTTCATACCTGTAATCCCAGCACTTTGGGAGGCCAAGGCCGGTGGATCACCTGAGGTCAGGAGTTCCAGACCAGCCTAAACAACATGGTGAAACTCCCTCTCTACTAAAAATACAAAAATTAGCCAGGCGTCGTGGCGCCCGTCTGTAATCCCAGCTACTCGGGAGGCTGAGGCAGAAGAATTGCTTGAACCAGTGAGGCGGAGGTTGCAGTGAGCCAAGATCGCGACACTGCATTCCAGGCTGGGTGACAGAGCGAGACTCTGAAAAAAAAAAAAAAAAAAAGGGAAGGAAGGAAGGGAGGGAAGGAGGAAGGCCGGGCACAGTGACTCACACCTGTAATCCCAGCACCTTGGAAGGCCGAGGCGGGCGGATCACGAGGTCAGGAGATTGAGACCATCCTGGCTAACACGGTGAAACCCCGTCTCTACTAAAAATACAAAAAATAAAAAATAAAAATTAGCCGGGCGTGGTGGCGGGTGCCTGTAGTCCCAGCTACTCAGGAGGCTGAGGCAGGAGAACCTGGGAGGCAGAGCTTGCAGTGAGCCGAGATGGCGCCACTGCACTCCAGCCTGGGCAACAGCTACTCCGTCTCAAAAAAAAAAAAAAAAGTATATATACATACATATAGTGCCCATTGAGGGCAGAGCTTTGGATGCTTGCAATGCACCTATCAAAAAACAGGATAGGGCTGAGTGCGTAGCTCATGCCTGTAATCTCAGCACTTTGAGAAGCCGTGGCAGGTAGATCGCTTGAGCTCAGGAGTTCGAGACCAGCCTAGGCAACATGGCGAAACCCCGTATCTACAAAAAATACAAAAATTAGCCAGAGCCAGGCATGGTAGCGCACCCCAGAAATCCCAGCTACTTGGAGGCTGAGGTGGGAGGATTGCTTGAGCGCAGCAGGCAGAGGTTGCAGTAAGCAGAGATTGTGCCACTGCACTCCAGCCTCCAGCCTGGGCGACAGAGCAAGACCCTGTCTCAAAAAAATAATAATAACATAAATAAATAAAACAGGATGGGGTTGGGGGAGGAAGAGCATCAGGAAGAATAGCTAATGGATGCTGGGCTTAATAACTAGATATTGGGATGATCTATGCAGCAAACCACCATGGCACATATTTACCTGTGTGCATATCCTGCACATGTACCCCTGAACTTAAAAGTTTAAAAAAAAAAAAAAGATAATCATCCTCCCCAAAACTAAACTGCCCTCATGAAACTAATAAAAGGCCACCAAGTTAGGTGAATGAGAGTAGCCTGAATTCAGCCATTATTCTAGAGGTCATAGATTTGCAACTTCCCCAATTACTCCCGTAGATAACATCACCATTGTAGAAATGAAGATTGGCCTTTGGAGATGTCTTTTCAGGCTTTTGCATTTCTAACAACCGGATGGCCCCATCTGGACCTGTGACTCCACTGGTCCTGTGGCTTCCACCCAGAAGCGGACTCAGTGCATAAGGACCATTTTTCACACCCCTACGATTGCATCCCCAACCAATCAGTAGCACCCATACACTAGCCAGCTGCCCATCAAACTGTTTTTGAAAAACCTCTAACCTTTGAGCCTTCACCGAGGTTGATTTGAGTAATAACTCCATCTCCCACGTGGTGTGGCTGATCTTGCTTCAATTAAACTCTTATTTAATGAAAAAAAGAAAAAAACCCAGGATGGAAAATGTGAAGAATTAACTTTCATAATTTATAGCCTGAGAAGTGAAATGGTTGCTTTTCATGGTACTGGATGGATTAAAGAAAGAGTATAACCTTAAATCTCTGAGTCTCTTTGCCAGGCACAGTCAGAATCTTCCTAGGAAATTTCTAGTACTCTTCTTCAGCCACAGACAACTTTCTGATAATTGAAAAAGCAAACTTGAAGTTTAATCAAACAAGAAACGGAATTAAAGTGTCAGTTGAGTTGATACTTGCCATGTAAAATATGGCACATTGATGGAGAAAAGAGTGGGAACCTCAAAAGTTAAACAGGATTCATTTTCCCAACCCCAATGACTCTCCTCAACGACTAAATCTGCTGCCATCTTCTTGGAGTGAAGAAGCAGGAACACCCTTACCTGGAGTTACCTGCAGGGTGAGCTCATTACCCTGCAGGGAGAGCCCCAGCTACTTAGGGGGCTAAGGTGGGAGAATCACTAAGGTGAGGTTGAGGCTGAAGTGAGCCATTATTGCACCACTACACTCCAGCCTGGGTGACAGAGTGAGACCCTGTCTCAAAAAAATAAATAATTTTTTAAAATTTAATAATTGGCCTGGCTAGGTGGCTCACGCCTGTAAGCCCAGCACTTTGGGAGGCCAGGTCAGGTGGATCACCGGAGGTCAGGAGTCCGAGACCAGCCTGGCCAACATGGTGAAACCCTGTCTCTACTAAAAATACAAAAATTAGCTGGGTGTGGTGGTGCAACCCTGTAATCCCCGCTACTCAGGAGGCCGAGATAGGACAATCACTTGAACCTGGGAGGCGGAGGTTGCAGTGAGCAGAGATCGTGCCACTGCAGTCCAGCCAGGAAAACAGAGCAAGACTCTACCTCAAAAAAAAAAAAAAAAAATTTAATAATTGCCAAGACATTCAGTTGCTCCTCTGTGGGGGTATGGCTAGTGCATTATTTATTACACAAGAATAGTTGCATTATTTTAGGCAGTAGCCTTTTTTTTTTCCAGAAGTGCAAGTCTACAAGGGGTAAACTGTATTTGATATAGGAAAGAAACTTTGCTATCAGGCAGCTGAATGCTCTTTTTTTTTTTTTTTTTTTTTTTTTTGAGACAGGATCTCACTCTCACCCAGGCTAGAGTGCAGTGGCTCAATCATGACTCACTGCAGCCTTGACCTCCCAGGCTCAAGTGATCCTCCCACCTCAGCCTCTCGAGTAGCTGGCACTTGTGTGGCACCTACCACCACGCCTGGCTAATTTTTGTATTTTTTGTAGAGGTGGGGTCTCACCATGCTGCCCAAATTTGGTCTCGAACTCCTGGCTTCAAGCAGTCTGACTGCCTCAGCCTCCCAAAGCGCTGGGATTACAATCATAAGCCCCCATTTGCAGCCATTTCTGGCATTTTTTGCTCAGCGTTGTTTGTGAGATTCATCTCTGTGGCATTTAGAAATAGTTTTTTTTGCACTGCTGTGAAGTATTTCATTGTGTGTGTGTGTGCGTGTGCATGTGTGTGACACAAGTTTATCAATTCTACTGTTGATAGACCTTTAGGTTGTTTCCAGTTTTGAGCTGTTATGCATAAAGCTACCGTGAACATTTTTGTACATGACGTTTGGTGCTCAAATTATATGCATTTTGTGTAAATACTCAGAAATATCCAGAAGTAAAATTGCTGATTCATAGGGAATGCATATGTTCAGCCTTTTTTTTTTTTTTTGGCAGGGTCTCCTGTCTCCCAGGCTGGAATGCAGTGCTGTGATCTCGGCTCCCTTCAACCTCCACCTCCTGGGCTCAAGCAATTCTCCCACCTCAACCTCCCAAGTAGCTGGGAACACAGGTGCACACCACCACAGCTGGCTAACTTTTGTATTTTTTGTAGAGATGGGGCATCTCACTATGTTGCCCAGGCTGGTCTCAAACTCCTGGGCTCAAGCAATCCACTGGCCTCAGCCTCCCAAAGTGCTGGGATTACAGGCATGAGCCACCACACCAGACTGTTTTCCTGGTTTTCTGTTGGGTTGCCTGTCTCTTTCTCATTGGTTTATAGGACTTCTTTATATATATACTTTTTGTTTTACTATATGTATTAAAATATATTCTATCAGTCTGTGGTTTGGCTTTCACTCTGTTAATGTTGAATTTTTGTGAACAAAAGTTCTTAATTATAAGATCATTTAGATTATTTTTTTCTAGGCCTGGCATGGTGGCTCATGCCTATAATCCCAGCAATTTGGAAGGTCGAGACAGGCAGATCACTGAAGGTCAGGAATTTGAGACCAGCCTGACCAACCTGGTGAAAACCCATCTCTACTAAAAGTGCAAAAATTAGCCGGTCATGGTGATGGCGTGCCTGTAATCTCAACTGCGCAGGAGGCCGAGGCAGGAGAATCGCTTGAATCTGGGAGGTGGAGGTTGCAGTGAGTGAGGTGGGGCCACTGAACTCCAGCCTGGATGACAGAGTGAGACTCCATGTCAAAAAATAATAATAAAAATAAATAAATAAATAATTTTTTAAGGCTGGGCATGGTGGCTCACGCCTGTAATCTTAGCACTGTGGGAGGCCGAGGCGACAGATCACCTGAGGTCAGGAGTTCAAGACCAGCCTGATCAACATGAAGAAATGCCATCTCTACTAAAAAAATACAAAATTAGCTGGGTGCGGTGATGCATCCCTGTAATCCCAGCTACTTGGGAGGCTGAGGCAGGAGAATCACTTGAACCCAGAAGGTGGAGGTTGCAGTGAGCCAAGATCGCACCACTGTACTTCAGCCTGGGCAACAAGAGCAAAACTCCGTCTCAAGAAATACAAATAAATAAAAATAATTTTTTTTCTTTCTGTTGAGTGCTTTGTTTGTTCTGTTTAAGAAATCTTTGTTTACCTAAAGGTCACAGAGCTATTCTCTTATGTTTTCTTCTAGGAAGTGTAGTTTTCCCTTTCACATTTAGAATTACAATCCATCTAGAATTAATGTTTCTATATGGTTTTAGAGGTTGGCTAAGATTTATTTTCTTTGATATTAATATCCAGTCGACCCAGTTTCATTGACTGAAAAGGCCATTCTTTCCCTGCTGTACTGCAGAGGTGCCTTAGGTTACTGTGTATGTGTAGGGCTCAATCTGGACTCCTTCAATTCTCATGAACTAGGGAACTGAGGCCCCTGCATCCTGTAGCAGCCCGTTTCTATCATTCCTTATTATTTCTTTCAGAATTATCTTGTTGGAGCAGATATGAAGGTGAAGTACTGGGATTGCTCACTTGATTTGGGTTTTTTTTTCTTTTCTTTTTTTTTTTTTTTTTTTTTTTTTGAGACGAGTCTCTCTCTGTAGCCCAGGCTGGAGTGCAGTGGTGTGATCTCAGCTCACTGCAACCTCCGCCTCCCAGGTTCAAGCAATTCTCCTGCCTCAGCCTTTCAAGCAGCTGGAATTACAGGCGCCCACCACCATGCCTGGCTAATTTTTGTATTTTTAGTAGAGATGGGGTTTCACCATGTTGGTCAGCCTGGTCTCGATCTCCTGACCTCGTGATCCACCCACCTCAGCCTCCCAAAGTGCTGGGATTACAGCTGTGAGCCACCACGCCTAGCCCAGGTTAAAATCTTCAATTAAATACCCCTACTGTAATACTGTAGGATTTTTTTTTATCAGGCAGAAAATGATGGAAAATTTAGCATTCATTTATTTCCCAATTATTTATTTTTGGGTAGCTCAGGTTATTTAATATGTATTAATTTTTTTTTTTTTTCCTGAGACAGAGTCTTGCTCTGTCGCCCAGAGCTGGAGTGCAATGGCGCAATCTTAGCTCACTGCAACCTCCACCTCCCGGGTTCAAGCAATTCTCCTGCCTCAGCCTCCCGAGTAGCTGGGATTACAGGCACGCACCACCACGCCCAGCTAATTTTGTATTTTTAGTAGATACAGGGTTTCACCATGTTGGCCAGGCTGGTCTTGAACTCCTGACCTCTGGTAATCTGCCTGCCTCGGCCTCCCACAGTGCTGGGATTACAGGCATAAGCCACCACGCCCGGCCAATATGTGTTAATTCTATGTTCCTTTTTGTAGTTAAGAAAACTTTCTATTTAAAAAACTGTACTCTGAGACCACTCTGTTCTAGGTGCCCTCATACATATTATGTCATGTAATCATAAACTAGAAGGTATTTAACAATTCTCCTACCCCACCCTCCTTTGTTGAGACAGAGTCTTACTCTTTTGTGCAGGCTGGAGTGGCATGATAATAGCTCACTGTAGCCTCGAACTCTTGGATTCAGGCAATCATCTTTCCGCAGCCTCCTGAGTAGCTCGGACTACAGGCACGTGCCACCACACCCAGATAACTATTCCCATGTTTTGCCATTGAGGAAACACACTCAGAAATTAAATGACTTGGCCAAGGTCACACAGCAGGTAAATTAGTGGTACAGCCAATATTCAATCATGTCTTTTTCTCTAAATCACACAGCCCCATGGATATGCAATCTGTAGGTTCAACTTAGTTAAAGAGAGTAAATATTTATCAACTTGGCTATGTACAAGTCTCTGTGCTAGGATTTATGGGAAATAAAAATGTCTAGTGTGCCACAATCTGTAAGAGAAACAGGCAAATGCAACTATGCAATGATGTAGACACACATAATTGTAATTACTTATGATCTAAGGCTAATAGCAATACATGCTAAAATTGATGTACAAATAAAAGCAAATGAGAAGACCAGGCACAGTGGCTCACGCCTGTAATCCCTGCACTTTGGGGGGCCGAGGCAGGCAGATCACATGAAGTCAGGAGTTGGAGAGCAGCCTGGCCAACATAGTGAAACCCCGTCTCTACTAAAAATTAAAAAATGCCAGGTGAGGTGGCTCACACCTGTAATCTCAGCACTTTGGGAGGCCAAGGCGGGTGGATTACCTAAGGTCAGGAGTTCAGGACCAGCCCGGCCAACATGGCGAAACCTCGTCTTTACTAAAAAATACAAAGATTAGCCGGGCATGGTCGTGGGTGCCTGTAGTCCCAGCTACTTGGGAGGCTGAGACAGGAGAACTGCTTGAGCCCGGGAGGCAGAGGTTGCAATGAGCAGAGATTGCACCATTGCACTCCAGCCTGGGCAACAAGAGCGAAACTCCGTCTCAAAAAAAAAAAAAAAAAAAATATATATATATATATATATATATATATATACACAAATTAGTCGGCATGGTGGTGCACGCTTGTAATCCCAGCTACTTGGGAGACTATGGCAGGAGGATCACTTGAAACCAGGAGGTGGATGGAGGTTGCAGTGAGCCAAGATCACACCACTGCCTCCAGCCTAGGCAACAGCGAGACTCTGTCTCAAAGATGATGTTTTTTCTTTTTTCAGTTGGTTATAAAAGGGCTCTGAAACTAAATTCCATGAGCTTTTGCTTAGAGGGTTTTAAATTTGGGGTCACATTATTCTTTCTTTGAAGAATTTCCTTTAGATACTGGTTAACCGTTTTCTAGTAATACAATGGAGAATTTCTTTCTTTTTCTTTTTTTTTTTTTTTTTTTTTTGAGTCAGTGTCTCACTCTGTCACCTAGGCTGGAGTGCAGTGGCATAATCTTGGCTCACTGCAGCCTCTTTCTTCCAGGCTCAAGCAATTCTCTTGCCTCAGCCTCCCGAGTAGCTGGGACTACAGGCATGCGCCACCACGCCCAGCTAATTTTGTGTTTTTAGTAGAGATGGGGTTTCGCCATGTTGGCCAGGCTGGTCTAGAACTCCTGACCTCATGTGATCTGCCCGCCTCAGCGCCCCAAAGTGCTGGGATTACAGGTGTGAGCCACCGAACCCAGCTACAGTGGAGAATTCTGATGCCAGACTGATTTGTTCTTGATTTTTTTTAAGTCAGTATCTATAGGAGTTTTCACTTATATTTAAATTTTGTTATTTTCATTAGGATAAGTTTCTGAGCTGATTGATCAGTATTATCCTAACAAAAAAGTTATTAAATTACTTTTTTTTTGAGACAGACACTCCCTCTGTCGTCTCTGAGCTGAATGATCAGTATTCCCCTAACAATTTTATTAAATTACTTTTTTTTTTTTTTTTTTTTTTTTTGGAGACAGAGTCTCACTCTGTTGCCCAGGCTAGAGTGCAGTGGCATGATCTTGGGTCACTGCAATCTCCCCCTCCCAGGTTCAAGCAATTCTCCTGCCTCAGCCTCCCAAGTAGCTGGGATTATAGGCGCTGCCACCACGCCTGGCTAATTTTGTATTTTTAGTAGAGACGGGCTTTCACCATGTTGGCCAGGATGGTCTCGAACTCCTGACCTCAGGTAATCCTCCCGCTTCGGCCTTCCAAAGTGCTGAGATTACAGGCGTGAGCCACCTTGCCAGGCCTAAATTACATTTTTTTAATCTTTTCTCCCAATTTTTTATTATAAAAATTTTCATACCTTGAAAAAAGTTAAAAGAACAGTACAATGAATACTCTTCACTTACGTGTGTCAGTTAACATTTTGTCACATTTGCTGTATGTCTGTCTTTATATATACATATGTGTGTCTGTTATGTATATATGTATCTATATTATTCTATCATTCAAGATTTTCCAAAAAAACAGAGCCAAGAGACTGTATCTATATCAATATCTATCATCTATCTGTATCTCTATATAGAAATAATTCTCTCTCTCAATCTGCATATATGTTTTAAGGAATTGGCTCATGCAATGTGGGGGCTGGCAAGTCTGAAATCTGGTGGGTAGGGTGGCAAGCTGGCAACTCAGGAAGGAGTTGATGCTGCAATCTTAAGGGAGATTATTCTCCAGGAAAAACCTGTTTTTGCTCTTAAAGCCTTCAACTGATTGAATGAGGCCTCACATACATTACTGAGGGTAAATTTTACGAAGGTCAACAGATTATACGTGTTAACTAGGTTTACAAAATACCTTCACAGCATCACCTAAATTAGTGTTTGATTGTATGTTAGGTACTATAGCCTGGAAGAATATACATTTGAAATTAATGATCAGGCCAGGTACAGTGGCTCACACTGGTAATCCCAGCACTTTGGAAAGCCAAAGCAGACGGATTGCTTGAGCCCAGGAGTTTCAGATCAGCCTTGGCAACACGGTGAAACCCCGTCTCTACTAAAAATACAAAAATTAACTCAGTATGGTGGCATGTGCCTGTAGTCCCAGCTTCTTGGGAGGCTAAAGTTGGAGAATCACTCAAGCCTGGGAGGTCAAGGCTGCAGTGAGCAGTGATCGAGACACCACACTCTAACCTAGGCAACAGAGTTAGACCTTGTTTCAAAAAAAAAAAAAAAAAGGCAAGAAATTAACCATCAAAATTATCTATAGAGGCCGGGCGCAGTGGCTCACGCCTGTAATCCCAGCACTTTGGGAGGCCAAGGCGGGTGGATCACCTGAGGTCAGGAGTTCAAAACCATCCTGGCCAACATGGTGAAACCCCGTCTCTACTAAAAATACAAAAATTAGCCAGGCGTGGTGGCAGGCGCCTGTAATCCCAGCTGCTTGGGAGGCTGAGGCAGGAGAATCGCTTGAACCCGGGAGGCGGAGGTTGCAGTGAGCCGAGATCACGCCATTGCACTCCCGCCTGGGGGACCAGAGCAAGACTTCTCTCAAAAAAAAAAAAAATTATATATTTCTCTATGTATTTCTCCATCTCTCATTGTATATAATATAAATACATATATTTGTGCATGTGTTCATGAAATTTGTATTTTTTTTTTCTGAGACAGAGTCTCGCTCTGTCACCCAGGCTGTAGTGCAGTGGTGCGATCTCGGCTCACTGCAACCTCCGCCTCCTGGGTTCCAGTGATTCTTCTACCTCAGCCTCCGGAGTAGCTGGGATTATAGGCTTCTGCTACCACACCCGGCTAATTTTTGTAATTTTAGTAGAGATGGGGTTTCGCCATGTTGGCCAGGCTAGTCTCCAACTCCTGACCTCAAGTGATCCACCCGCCTCAGCCTTCCAAAGTGCTGGGATTACAGGGCTGAGGCACTATGCCCAGCCACAAAATTTGTATTTTTAATGGATCAGTAAATTGCAGAATGTCAGTAAATTGCGGAATCCTCACACTTCATCCATAAATATGTTAGCATGTTTCTACTAGGGACTGGGACTTTCTTTATAACTACTGTACGGTTGGTACAATAAGGTAATTTAACTTTCATACAACACCATTACTATTTCCCCAATTATCCCAATACTTTTTTTAAACTGGAATTTACTGAAGATTAATTATTGCCTTTAATGGATGTCTCTTAAATCTTTTCATTATAGAGCAATCCTCCACCTTTTTTTTTCATCATACTGAATTTTTTTCTTCTTTCTTTTTTTTTCTTTTTTTTGAGATGGAGTCTCACTCTGCCGCACAGGCTGGAGTGCAATGACGCCATCTTGGCTCACTGCAACCTCCGCCTCCCAGGTTCAAGCAATTCTCCTGCCTCAGCCTCCTGAGTAGTTGGGACTACAGGCCTGCGCCATCACGCCTAGCTAATTTTTGTATTTTTACTAAAGACGGGGTTTCACCATGTTGGCCTGACTGGCCTCAAACTCCTTGCCTCAAGTGATCTGCCCGTCTCAGCCTCCCAACGTGCTGAGATTACAGGCATGAGCCACCGCACCTGGCCTTTCTTTCTTGTTTTTTGAGACAGAGTCTTGCCGTCATGCAGGCTGGAGTGCAGTGGCAAAATCATGGCACACTGCAGCCTCCAACTGCTGAGCTTAGGCAATACCCCTGCCTTGGCCTCCTAAAGTGCCTGGCCTTATACTGACATTTTTGAAGAGCCCAGGCCAACCGTGTTATAGAATCTCTCACAATCTGGGTTTGACTGATTTTTCCTTCATGATTGATTCAGGTTAAAACTTTAGTCAAAGAATACTAAATAAGCAATGCTGTATACTATCCCGTCAAGAGGCACATAATATCAGTCCTATCATTAGTAATGCTAAGTTTGATCACTTGGGTCACGTTCTATTTGCCAGATCTCTCCATTAATAAAGATATATTTCTGGCTTTGAAATGTATAAGTGATCAGAGAGTCGATACTTTGATACTTTGTGACTATTTTGTTCTTCAACAACATTTTATCTAATGGTATTAGTGTCCATTGATGATCTTTGTACTACATCGGAGTTTGCACAATGGTAATTTTCTAATTCTATAATTGTTTCTTCATTTATTAGCTACATTCTTCTGTAAAAAAGAACTTTCCCCTCTCCTCTTTCTTTTGGATTATTGCTATGATTTACAATTTTTTATAAATCAGTGTTTTATAATCCATTACCATTTTTTTTCTTTTCTTTTTTTTTTTTTTTTTTTTGAGACAGAGTCTCGCCCTATCACCCAGGGTGGAGTAAATGGCGCGATATAGGCTCACTGCAATCTCCGCCTCCCAGGTTCAAGTGATTCTCCTGCCTCAGCCTCCCGAGTAGCTGGGATTACAGGCACCCGCCACCAGGCTCGGCCAATTTTTTTGTATCTTTAGTAGAGATGGGGTTTCACCATGTTGGCCAGGCTGCTCTCGAACTCCTGACCTCAGGTGATCCACCCGTCTCGGCCTCCCAAAGTGCTGGGATTACAGGCGTGAGCCACTGCGCCCGGCAATCCATTACCATTATTATTGCTTTGAATATCCAAAGCGTCTCAATATGGCCAATGGGAATCCCTTGAAGAGGGATCATGGGTCCTTTTAATACGTCCTCGTCATTTTGTGAGCAATTTCCTGCTTTCTGGCACAGAAACTATCAAGTAGTTTCTCCTGAGGGTAGGCCCAGTTAAAAAAGAACAGAATTGACTGGGCGTGGTGGCTCACATGTGTAAGCCACGCAAGACTATGTCTTCCCTACCCCCCCCAAAAAAGAAAAAAAATAATGGCTATTTGTTCAAGCTTACTTTTGTGTCTTTCAGGAATGTTTTAACATTTTCCTCATATAGGTTTTCACATTTCTCATTAAGTATATGTTCAAGTATTTTTTCTTTTTGTTGCTGTGTACATGCATCTTTCTCTTTCATTATATCATTTGACTAGTTTTTTTCAATATTTTATACTGCAGTTAATGCACGTAACACAAAATTTACCATCTTAACTATTTTTAATTGTATAGTTCTGTGGTATTAAGTACATTCATATTGTGCAACCATCACCACCCTGTATCTCCAGAACTCTTTAAATCTTGCAAAACTGAAACAATATTCCCATTAAACAATAACTCTCTATTTCCCACTCCACCTAGCCCCTGAAAACCATCATTCTACTTTTTGTCTTAATTTATGATTTTTACGATTCTAAGTACTTTATTTAAGTGTAGTCACAGTAAGTCGTCTGTCGCTTAATGACAAGGATACATTCTGAGATATGTATAGTTAGGCAATTTGTTGTGTGAATATCATAGAGTGCACTTACACAAACCTAGATGGTCTAGCCTACTATACACCTAGGTTATATTGTACGGCCTATTGCGCCTAGGCTACAAACCTATATAGCATGTTACTGTACTGAATACTGTAGGCAATTATAACACAATAGTAGGTGTCTGTGTATCTGAATCTATCTAACCATAGAAAAGGTGCAGTGCAAATATGCTATAAAAGATTTTAAAAAAAAATTGGCTGGGCACGGTGGCTCACGCCTGTAATCCTAGAACTTTGGGAGGCCAAGGCGGCTGGATCACCTGAGGTCAGGAGTTCGAGACAAGCCTGGCCAACATGATGAAACCCCGTCTCTACTAAAAAAATACAAAAAATTAGCTGGGCATGATGGTGGGCACCTGTAATCCCAGCTACTCGGGAGGCTGAGTCAGGAGAATCGCTTGAACCTGGCAGGCGGAGGTTGCAGTGAGCCCAGACTGCGCCATTGCACTCCAGCCTGAGTGACAAGAGTGAAACTCTGTCTCAAAAAACAAACAAACAAAAACCAGGGCTTGGTGCGGTGTCTCACACCTGTCATCTCAGCATTTTGAGGGCCCAAGGTCAGAGGACTGCTTGAACCCAGGTGTTTGAGACCAGCCTGGGCAACAGAGCGAAACTCTACAAACAAACAAACAAAAAATTTACAAGAAAAAAATAAAATGAAATGAAAGACTGAAGCTTAAAAAAAAAAAAAAAAAAGATGGCCTGGCACAGTAGCTCATGCCTGTAATCCCAGCACTTTGGGAGGCTGAGGCGGGCGGAGCACTTGAGGTCAGGAGTTTGAGACCAGCCTTGCCAACATAGAGAAACCCCGTTTCTACTAAAAATACAAAAATTAGCCAGGCATGGTGCTGCACGCCTGTAGTCCCAGCTACTCGGGAGGCTGAGGCACGAGAATCACTTGAACCTGGGAGGAGAAGGTTGCAGTGAGCCAAGATTGTGCCACTGCCCTGCAGCCTGGGCGACAGAGCAAGACTCTGGCTCAAAGAAAAAGAAGAAGGAATCAGCAATTCTTGGAATCAGTGTGTAGTACTCGCTTGAGCTCTTTGAGCTCCCTGCTTCCATAGCTCGCCTTTTCCGCCCTGGTGAATCTTCTCCCAGGCCAAATCTTCCTTTTTCAGTAGAGGCACTTTGACTTCATTCCGCATTTGTTTTGGATATAAGGCAGCCTTAATATAAAACCTTAAATTTCTCCTAGGATGATTAAAGACTTTTTGTGTTTTCTGGCAAATCCATTCTGGTATAAAGACAAAAGTTGGCTGGGCACGGTGGCGCACGCCTGTAATCCCAGCACTTTGGGAGGCCGAGGCAGGTGGATCACTTGAGGTCAGGAGTTCGAGACCAGCCTGGCCAACATGGTGAAACCCCATCTCTACTAAAAATACAAAAATTAGCCAGGTGTGATGGTGCATGCCTCTAATCCCAGCTACACAGGAGGCTGAGGCAGGAGAATCGCTTAAGCCCAGGAGGCAGAGATTGCAGTGAGCCGAGATGACACCACTGTGCTTTAGCCTGGGTGACAGAGTGAGACTGTCTCAAACAAACAAACAAATAAAACAAAACAAAAAACAGACAAAAGTTCTTCTTATCTGAATACTCTGTTTACAGAATTTACATTCTGTCTCTGACACATGTCTTTTCTGGTAAATTTATTTTTGTTTCTACCTGCACATCTGATTTAATATTTTGATCTGCATGCCTGGGTTAAATTTTTTGTGAGCACTCTGATTTTGGTTTCATTTTGGTTTATGTGTGCCTCTAAATTATTTGTTTCTTTTTCCTTCCTTGTTTCTAATAATCTCCCAAGAGCAAAAACAAACATTCTCAATGGTAGGTGCAGTATGGCTAATTAAAAATGACTAGGATGATTGCCACCATCTAAAACATTGGTCCAAACTTCTGACATTCTCTAAAAGGATTTATAGGATTTTCCTTGCTCTTGAGAACTTATAAGAAATAGGATGGGATTTTCAAACATTAAGGCATACTAGGTTTTCTGAGAATCCAGCTTGCTATATTGCAGCTCATTCTCATGCACATTTTAAAACTGATGGGTAGGCCAGGCATGGTAATCCCAGCACTTTGGGAGGCCGAGGCGGGTGGATCACGAGGTCAGGAGTTCAAGACCAGCCTGACCAACATGGTGAAGCCCCGTCTCTACTAAAAAAAAAAAAAAAAAAAAAAAAAAGTGCAAAAATTAGCCAGGCATGGTGGCACGTGCCTATAATCCTAGCTACTCAGGAGGCCGAGGCAGGAGAATCACTTGAACCCGGGAGGCGGAGGTTGCAGTGAGCCGTGATGGCGCCACTGCACTCCAGCCTGGGTGACAGAGCGAAACTCTGTCTCAAAAACAAACAAACAAACAAACAAAAAACAAAAACTGATGGGTAAGTTACATCAGTGAAAATTCAGAGCTCATATGATCATTATTTGAATACGCTAAAGAAAGTCCTGCAACTATAGAGTTGGGCCTTCAAAGTTCTCTGTCTCTTTATTTCTTTATTTTTTTTCTGCCTACTTTGAATCAGCTGACTCTTCCTCAGGTGTTGAGGTGAAACACTGTTTATGGCATTCTAGCCAAGATTTTTTTTTTTTTTTTTTTGAGACAGAGTCTTGCTCAGTCTCCCAGGCTGGAGTGCAGTGGCACAATCTCGGCTCAGTGCAACCTCCCCCTCCCGGGTTCAAGTGATTCTCCCGTCTCAGCCTCCCACGTAGCTGGAATTACAGGCATGTGCCACCATGCCTGGCTAATTTTTGTATTTTTAGTAGAGATGGGGTTTCACCATGTTGCCCAGGCTGGTATTGTACTCCTGACCTCAAGAGACCTGCCTGCCTTGGCCTCCCAAAGTGCTGGGATTACAGACGTGAGCCACTGTGCCCGGCCACATTTTTTTTTTTTTTTTGGAGATGTAGTCTCACTCTGTAACTCAGGCTGGAGTGCAGTGGCATGATCATGGCTCACTGCAGCCTTACCTCCCAGGCTCAAGCAATCCTCTCACCTCAGCTCCCAAGTAGCCAGGACTACAGGCATGTGCTACCACACCCAGCTAATTTCTGGGTTTTGGTTTTTGTTTGTTTTGGTGGAGTGGCATCTCCCCCATGTTGCCCAGGCTGGTCTTGAACTCCAAGGCTCAAGCAATCCATTCACCTTGTCTTCCCAAAGTGTTGGAATTACAGACATGAGCCACCATGCCTGGCTTAAAAGTCTTAAAGTGCTTTGAAATTAATGGCTTTATAAATTACAACAACTCCATGACAACCAACAACCAGGAGACTGTTTGAAAATGTAAAAGTAGGTTTGCCTGACTAACAATTGCTTAGGGTAATAGAACAGTTAATTGAAGGATTGATATCCTAAAAAAAAAAAAAAAAAAAAAGAACTAGATAAATATTTATAAAAGTTAGAATCTTAGATTAAACAGATTGAAATCTTGAGTTCGGAGCAATAATAATAAATCTCTGTCCAGCATAAACATTGTTTTGTCTGCCACACAGAGGCTAAAACAAGCGAAAGCCAATGGAAAAAACCTGCTAAAATGTTTCCCTGCCTGCATTGACTAGTCAAGCAAGCCAGACCAGTAAACAAAAGAAAGATTTGTTACGAATTCAAGGCCACTTGGAGATTTTGTATTTCTTACACAATTCAGCCAGTTTCAACTAAAATGTAAACATTTAAATATTTAACCCTAAACTCATTTGAAACTGTTAAAAGAGTAAAAAGTGTTTGTTTTTAATTGAAACTTCTATGGGAACTGTTTTGCCCAAAATTTTGGTTCACAGCCTTCATTAGGTTACCTTTCAGGTCAAATAAAAACTTAGCCATGTGAACAGGTCCCATTTTGTCAAAAAGTAATTTGGATCCAACTGTCTTTTTTGAACTCATGTTTATTTTACTATCTTATGACTAAAATTCTAAAATGAAAGCTATCAGAGCCTTGTGTGTGTATATGTGTTTAGGTATGTTTATGTACATGCATATGTATTATGTTATATGTTGTGCTTACATGGTAAAATATGGCATTATCAAAGTTCCCTTAAGAAATTCTATTCAGATTGGCTTAGATAAATGAGCATTCAAGTAACATATATAATAATTAACTCAATGCCTTTTAATTAATGTGACTTAAGTAAATTTTGACAAAGAAGCTGATTTTAAATTTGGTAGTAGAATAAAAATAAAAATGTCTTCGGAATTTTCAGTACACATTTTTGCCTGGATTTACTGGTCAGACAGTTTTATATTTGTCCCCACTAGATGTTTTAACTGTAAGGGCTTGTCACAAAGGTTATCAAACTATAAATTAAACCTAAAAACAGAATAGTCTTGTGCAATATTGTTGGTATAATGAAAATAACTGTATCAGGCTGGGCGTGGTGGCTCACACCTATAATCCTAGCACTCTGGGAGGCCGAGGCGGGTGGATCACCTGAGGTTGGGAGTTCGAGACCAGCCTGACCAACATGGAGGCAACCCATCTCTACTAAAAATACAAAATTAGCTGGGCATGATGGTGCATTCCGGTAATCCCAGCTACTCGGGAGGCTGAGGCAGGAGAATCACTTGAACCCGGGAGGAGGAGGTTGCAGTGAGCTGAGATCATGCCATTGCACGCCAGCGTAGGCAATAAGGGCAAAACTCCATCTCAAAAAAAGAAAGGAAAAGAAAAGAACTGTATCTTCTGAGTTGTAGGCAAAATACCTATATATTTAAATTTAAGGTTCTTAGGTGAACACCTGATGGTCACACTCTATAAAAATGGTTAACAGGGAAACAACTTGAAAAGATGACTAGTTTTATCTAATATATCAGTTTTCCTAACTAATCTAGGTATAATTGTTATAACAATTACAAATAGATTAATTAGGTAAATGTATATGAGATAAATGTTAATAAATTAAGTTTCCATGTAACTTGAAATCTTAATGTTATGTTAAATTAAGTGATAGGTACTCATAAATATCCAGATCATTTCCAAGTTTTGGGGCTCAAGCAATCCTCCTACTTAGCCTCCTGAGTAGCTGGGACTAACGCATGTGCCACCATGCCTGGCTAATTTTTTTAATTTTTTGTAAAGATGGGGTCTCATTTTGTTATCCAGGCTGGTCTTAAACTCCTGGCTTTAAGCAATCCTCCCACCTTGTCCTCCCACAGTGCTGGGATTATAGGAATGAGCCATTATGCCCAGCTGGGAAACATGTTTCTAAAAATTATGAAATGGTAGCTTATGCCTGTAATCCCAGTGATTTGGGAGGCTGAGGTGGGCAGATCACCTGGGTCAGGAGTTCGACATTAGCCTGGCCAACATAGTGACACCCCATCTCTACTAAAAATACAAAAAAAAAAAAAAAAATTAGCCAGGCATGGTGGCGCATGCTTGTAATCCCAGCTATTTGGGAGGCTGAGACAGGAGAATCACTTGAACCTGGGAGGTAGAGGCTGCAGTGAGCTGAGATCACACCACTGAACTTCAGCCTGGGTGGCAAGAGCAAAACTCTGTCTCAAATAAATAAATACATAAATAAAAATAAAAATTATGAAATGGTTCTCATCTATGAAATACTGATATGTGACAGTTCAAAATCTCTTGCTAGAAAAAAAAAAAACAGATAGCTGGCATGGTGGCAGGCACCTGTTATCTCAGCTACTTGGGAGGCTGAGGCAGGACAATTGCTTGAACCCAGGAGGCGGAGGTTGCAGTGAGCTAAGATGATGCCACGGCACTCCAGCCTGGGTGACAGAGTGAGACTCCGTCTAAAAAAAAAAAAAAGTTATTGCTAGAAACTGAGGTTACTAAGAATTAAAAATTCATATATGTATATATGTGTGTATATTATAGATATAGATAGATAGATATAATTCTGTATATAAAACATACCACAAAAAATTAGATTTTTTTTTTTTTAGTCAAAGTCTCTTTCTGTCACCCAGGCTGGAGTACAGTGGCACGATCTTGGCTCACTGCAACCTCCACCTCTCAGGTTCAAATGATTCTCCTGCCTCAGCTTCCTGAATAGCTGGGACTACAGGTGCCTGCCACCATGCCTGACTAATTTTGTATTTTTAGTAGACACAGGGTTTCATCACATTGGCCAGGCTCGTCTTGAACTCCTGACCTCTAGCAATCCGCCTGCCTCAGCCTCCCAAAGTGGGATTACAGGTGTGAGCCACTGCACCTGGCCAGATGTGTTTTTAATTATAAAACTTATAAGAAAGGCATTAAAAACTGTGTTTGTTGTTGCTGTTGTTGTTGTTGTTTCTTGAGATGAACTCTAGCTTTGTTGCCCAGACTCGAGTAGAGTCGTGTGATCACAGCTCACTGCAACTTCTGCCTCCTAGGTCCAGGCGCTTCTCCTGCCTCAGCCTCCTGAGTAGCTGGGATTACAGGCACCTGCCACCATGCCTAGCTAGTTTTTGTATTTTTTGTACAGACAGGGTTTTGCTATGTTGGCCAGGCTGATCTGGAACTCCTGATCTCAAGTGATCCACCTGCCTTGGCCTCCCAAAGTGCTGGGATTACAGGCATGAGCCACCACACCCAGCCAAAACTGTGTTCTTTATTGAGAAAACTAAAACTCTTTTCAAATCAGAGTTTATTTAAAAGTTGTTTCAAAATATGTGCTTAGGAAAGGAATAGAAACAAGATAGAAAGAAAGCAGTTAAGTAGGAGGGAAATGTAAAGAAAGTTATAGGGAGGAAAAAGTATTTTGGGCAAGGAAGGTTAAAAAGAAAAGAGGATAATTTTGTATGAGAAAGAATCTTATGTGGTCAGTTTTTGTCCTAAAGTAAAATGACTAGTCATTTAGAAAAGAGGAAGTATTGGAAAAAGCAGAAATTCTAAGCATGTCATTTAAGGTCTGTGCAGGTTGTAAAAGATCACAAATAATGGATTTATGAAAGAAATTTTGTGTGTCATCAAGTTGACTACAATAAGAAGGCAATTATTTGTCTTTTAAAGATTGAACTTTAATATTAAAAATACACTGGGCCAGGCGTGGTGGCTCACACCTGTAATCCCAGCACTTTGGGAAGGTGAGGTAGGTAGATCACCTGAGGTCGGGAGTTTGAGACCAGCCTGACCAACACGGAGAAACCCCATCACTACTAAGAACACAAAATTAGCCAGGCACAGTGGCACATGCCTGTAATCCCAGCTACTCGGGAGGCTGAGGCAGCAGAATCGCTTGAACCTGGGAGGCGGAGGTTGCGGTGAGCAGAGATCACCCCATGGCACTCCAGCCTGGGCAACAAAAGCGAAACTCCATCACACACACACACAAACACACACACGCACACACGAAAACACTGATACAACTACAAATTTGGTCTCCTATGTTAGAACAATAATCTTTTCTCGAAATACTGATCTGCTGTTAGTAAAATTTGCAAGAGGCTTTGATTTTTAATTCTCTGCACACTTTTTGTTTTACATTTACATTTAATTTTCTTAATTCAAGGTTTAAACTGCTGTCTTTTTCATTTAAAATGGTAATTTCCACTTTGGGAGGCTGAGGCAGGTGGATCACTTGAGGTCAGGAGTTCGAGACCAGCCTGGCCAACATGGTGAAACCCCATCTCTACTAAAACTACAAAAAATTAGCCAAGCATGGTGGTGGGTGCCTGTAGCTATTCAAGAGGCTGAAGCAGGAGAATCGCTTGAACCTGGGAGGCAGATATTGCAGTGAGCTGAGATTGCACCACTGCACTCCAGCCTGGGTGACAGAGCGAGACTCTGTCTCATAATAATAATAATAATAATAATAATAATAATGAAATAGTAATTTCATTTCTTGGGGTAGAGTTTTCCTCTTGGAGTTCCTCAAATTCATACCTCAGAAGTTCAAAGTTTGTGGTATCCTGCTACACAATTTGCAGGTCATGCATCATTGCCATCAGCTCTTCTTTCTCCCCTTCAGAAGCTACATATTTTTGCTCAACTTGGGTAATAACTCTCTTTTAACTCTTTAGTTAGCTCCTGTAACTTTTTTCTCCAGTTCTAACTCTGCTGTTATAACCTGACACTGAAATGTTCTGATGTTCTGTCTTAAAGTCTTAGAAAAGCAATATTTTTCTTCACTGTAAGTTGGTTTGTGTACTCTTGGCTTTTTTCTTTCTTTCTTTCTTTCTTTTTTTGAGACAGAGTTTCCCTCTTGTCACCTAGACTGGAGTGCAGTGGCGCGATCTCGGCTCATGCAACCTCTGCCTTCCAGTTTCAAGTGATTCTCCTGCCTCAACCTCCCAAGTACCTGGGATTACAGGTGCCCGCCACCACACCTGGCTAATTTTTGTATTTTTAGTAGAGACGGGGTTTCACCATGTTGGCCAGGCTGGTCTCGAACTCCTGACCTCATGATCCACCCACCTTAGCCTGCCAAAGTGTTGGGATTACAGGCGTGAGCCACTGCACCCAGCCCTCTTGGCTTTTTTCCATGTATCTGAATTGTTTCATGTAACCAAGAAATTTCTCATGGTTTTACTAAGAGCCACGTATTCTTCTGCTCAAGATACTAGTTCTTATTTACATCTTTCTTTCTTTCTTTCTTTCTTTTTTTTTTTTTTTGAGACGGAGTCTCACCCTGTCACCCAGGCTGAAGTGCAATGGCGAGATCTCGACTCACTGCAACCTCTGCCTCCCAGGTTCAAACAGTTCTCCTGCCTCAGCCTCCTGAGTAGCTGGAATTACAGATGCCTGCCACCACGCCCAGCTAATTTTTGTATTTTCGGTAAAGATGGGGTTGACCCCATGTTGGTCAGGCTGGTCTCGAACTCCTGACCTCAGGTGATCCACCTTCCTCAGCCTCCCAAAATGCTGGGATTACAGGTGCGAGCCACCACACCCGGCCACATTTTTGTATAATATGCTGTATACATATAACCTTGGACACATATGTTTCCCGTGTTTGATTGAATTCAAGTACCTTCTCATCAGGTATGACTTTCAGGTTGTTGCAAGCTCGGATAAATGAGCTTCCAGTAAGGAGAAGCCTTAAAAAAGAAAGATTTTACATTTTGTCAAGATAATTTCCTGTTATATTTATTAGATTTTTTTGAGCTTTGAAAGGGTTAAGGATTTTACATCCACGTTATTTTCTGTATTGCTTTTTAAGTCTTTGATATCACTCTGGTTAAATGAATGAATATTATTTCACAATGGCCTGTGGTCATGTTTTCATCAAGTGTTTTGAAGCTTTTGAATCCTTGGCAGACTTCTCTAAGATCAAAATTCTAAAGTTTCTTTTTGATCTAGAGTTAACTTTGGCACCTTCCAGTTGAACCCCTGCAGAGTTTTAAAGGATAGTCCCGCTGTGCCTCCTCGCTGCCCTTGCTCCCTCCTTGCTGCCCTTGCTCCCTCCCAACCTGCGGCTGCCCCGGCTGCCTGCACCCCCAGCAGCACCATGACAGATCAGGCCTTTGTGACACTGACCACGAATGATGCCTACACCAAAGGTGTCCTGGCCCTGGGGTCATCTCTGAAACAGCACAGGACCACCAAGAGACTGGTGATACTCACCACCCCTCAGGTCTGAGACTCCATGAGAAAAGTTTTAGAGACAGTCTTTGATGAAGTCATCATGGTAGATGTCTCAGACGGCACAATTCTGCTCATCTAACCTTAATGAAGAGGCCAGAGTTGGGTATCACGCTGACAAAGCTCCACTGCTGGTTGCTTACACAGTATTCAAAATGTGTATTTATGGATGCAGATACTCTGGTCCTAGCAAATATTGATGATCTTTTTGAGAGAGAAGAATTGTCAGCAGGACCAGACCCAAGGTGGCCTGACTGCTTCAATTCCGAAGTCTTCGTTTATCAGCCTTCAGTTTAAATGTATAATCAGCTGTTGCATCTTGCTTCTGAGCAAGGTAGTTTTGATGGTGGGGACCAAGGCTTACTGAACACATTTTTTTCTTTTCTTTTCTTTTCTTTTCTTTTGAGACTGAGTCTTGCTCTGTCTCCCAGGCTGCAGTGCAATGGCGCAATCTCAGCTCACTGCAACCTCCACCTCCCAGGTTCAAGCGATTCTCCTGCCTCAGCCTCCCAAGTAGCTAGTATTAAAGTATTAAAGGCACCCGCCATCATTCCTGGCTAATTTTTGTATTTTCTTTTTTTTTTTTTTTTTGAGACAGAGTCTCAAACTGTTGCCCAGGCTGGAGTGCAGTGGTGCGATCTTTGCTCACTGCAACCTCCGCCCCCTGGGTTCAAGCAATTCTCCTGCCTCAGCCTCCCGAGTAGCTGGGATTACAGGCACCTGCCACCGCTCTCGGCTAATTTTTGTATTTTTAGTAGAGACGGGGTTTCACCATCTTGGCCAGGCTGGTCTTGAACTCCTGACCTCATGATCCACCCGCCTTGGCCTCTCAAAGCACTGGTGTGTCCGGAGTTGGTTCCTGCCTGTGGGTTCGTGGTCTTGCTGACTTTAAGAATGAAGCCGCGGACTTTCGCAGTGAGTGTTACAGCTCTTAAAGATGGCACGGACCCAATGAGTGAGCAGTAGCAAGGTTTATTTTGAAGAGCAAAAGAATAAAGCTTCCACAGCGTGGAAGGGGACCCGAGTGGGTTGCCACCACTGGCTAGGGTGGCCAGCTTTTATTCCCTTATTGTCCCCTCCCATGTTCCATTTCTGTCCTATCAGAGTCCCCTTTTATTTCAATCCTCCCTGCGATTGGCTACTTTTAGAATCCTGCTGATTGGTGCATTTTACAGAGTGCTGATTGGTGCGTTTTACAGAGCACTGATTGGTGCATTTTATAATCCTCTTGTAAGACAGGAAAATTCCCCAAGTCCCCACTTGACCCAGGAAGTCCAGCTGCCCTCACCTGTCAATCCCCCCTCTAAACAGAATACCTCAACTGCTGTTGGGAATTAGGCAATGACCACGCTAGCTACTTCCTGCTAGATAGGGGCAAAGAAGGGACCCTGCAGTTGTAGTGTCCTCCAGAGGGGAACTCTCTAGGCCAGGCAAAGGGCCAGTGGGTTGATCCAGGGGTCCTCGGTAGAAGTTGTGAGTTGAGCTCATTTGGGGTTCCATTTGTAAGACCATCTGTAGCTTGATGGCCTCAATCCTGAAGGAAACAAATTTGACAAGGAGGTTAAAAATACAGGGCCCAAAGGCAAGTAATAGCAAGAAGGCTGTCACGGGACCTAGAAAGGGGAGAAGCCATGTTGCCCAACTCCAGAGGTTGGTATAAGAGTTTGAAAGGCGTTGTCTGATTTCAGAAGCCTTTTCCTGTAAACGCCAGGCAGCGTCTTGCACTATCCCTGACTGGTTAGTGTAAAAACAACACTCTTCCCCTAAGAAGGTGCAAAGTCCTCCTTTCTCAGCAGTGAGGAGGTATAGGCCTTGGTGGTTTTGGAGAGGCACTGCTGCCAAAGAGTCTATTTGGGATTGTAGAGTAAGGATAGATTTTGTTATTTCTTGCAAACTGTCTGAGAAATCCTTTGAGCGTGTGTGGTAGTAGGATAGTGAAGTAGATAAACTGGCTATTCTGGTTCCTGTAGCAGTGGCCATTCATAACCCTATAAGTAGGGGTATTAGTTATATGGCCCTGCACTGATGGGCTTGAGCCTTGAGGGGCACTGATAGGGTCTGATTTCCTGGGGCAATGTCAATGTTGGGACTTAGGAAGACTAAGGTGCAGGTGCCTGTCCAGTTGGTGGGGAGGCAGATATAGGTTGAAGTTCCACATAAGAGGAATATGTCTTGGCTGGTTGTGTATGTTTAAAAAGTGTGTGAGTTTGTTGTTTTCATTTTCCCATACTCCTAGAGTACTTGCCAAGGTAGCTCTGGTGAGCAGCTAGAAAGGGGTATTGGGAGCAAACTGAGTGGCTTCCTGTGTTCTATTTTCCCATTGGAGAAAAAAACATTTTGTATCTACTAGGAATCATTCAAGAGAGTGATTGAAAGAGGGGATAAGAAGACACTCACTAGTGGTGGGGGCGCTGCTGCAGGGGCTCCAGGGGTGAATGGTCATGCAGGGAGTATGTTTGCCATTACAAAACCTAGACTGTTTGTTAAGCAGGGAGGTGGTGATGATTTTGGGGCGAACTGAGAAGTGGACAAGCCATCTGAATGGAGCTGTTTGGGTGACTCAGAAGTTACTACGATCAGTTGGGGCTTAAAGTTGTAGGGTGTAGTTACACTGAAGGGATAGTAGGTGCCCCATTTTGTGAGAATTTTGGTTTCTCAACAAGGCCATGGGCAAGACAGTAGGCCATGGGAGACGAGTTTCTTGTGTTAGTTTCCTTAAGTGCCTCTTAAGTGTTTCATTTGCCTTGTCAACCTTCCCTGAGGATTGTGGCCTCCAGACACAGTGAAGGTGATATTGTATCCCTAGCGCCCTGGAAATTCCCTGAATTATCATGGCTTTAAAGGCTGTACCATTGTCACTTTGTAAGCTTTGGGGAAGCCCAAATCCAGGAATTATTTCATGAATTAGGACTTTAACCATTTCCCGAGCCTTTGTCTGTCTTGCAGAGGAAGGCTTGTATCCAATTTGTAAAGGTATCAACACAGACCAACAAGTATTGAAATCCCCTTGACTTAGGCATATGGGTGAAGTCTAACTGCCAGTCCTCTGCAGGATAGCACCCTATTCTTTGTTTCCCCAGAGGGGCCTTACGATGGACCAAGGGATTATTCCTTTGTCACACCTCACAGGCTTTGACTACTTGCTGGATGGTCTGGAGGAGATTTGGCCCTATAATTAGGGATTTGGCCCTTTGATGAGTATTCTCAATACCCATATGAAAAGTTTGGTGGAGGGACTTAAGTATTTTCCACTGGCTGGCTTCAGGTATGAGTACCTTTCCCTCTTCTGTCATTAACCACCCAGAGGGGAGAAAACTATGGCCCCATGAAATTCCCCATTCTGTTTTGGTCGGGGAATACTGCAGCTTAATCTCTTGGAGAGGGTTGTTCCATACCAAGGGTCCTTCCGTAGGTATTTCTAATGGGAGGTTCCGCTTGGCAGCAATTTTGGCCTCAGCGTCTGCCCAACAGTTTCCTTCTGCCTTTTCTCCTTCACCTTTTTGATGGCTTTGGCACCGTAAGACAGCCACCTCCTTGGGTTTTTGCACTGCGTGCAATAACTCCATGATATCCTTGTGGTATTTAATGGAGATTCCCCCAGAGGTTACGAACTCCCTTTCTTTCCATATTGCAGCATGGGCATGTAGGATTAGATAAGCATACTTGCTATCTGTATACACATTTATTATTTTTTTCTTTCCCAGTTCTAAGGCTCGGGTAAGCACCACTAGTTCTGCTAACTGGACATAGGTCCCTGGGGGAAGAGGCTTACTTTCAAGTACTGTTACATCACTAACTATGGCATAACCTGCCCTTTGTATCCTATTCTCCACAAATGAACTTCCATCAGTATATAGGTTAAGGTCAGGATTAGCTAAGGGGACTTCTAAGAGATCCTCTCAGACGGCATAAGTCTGGGCTACAGTTTGTTGGCAGTCATGCTCGATTGATTCCCCATCCTCTGGGAGAAAAGTGGCAGGGTTGAGGGTCACACAAGTGCATATTTGAAGCACTGGTCCCTCAAGGAGTAGTGCCTGGTATCTAAGCAGGCGGTTAAACTTCTTTTGGCACCTAGTATGCCATTTACATCATGAGTAGTCCAGTTGGTGAGATCCTTTCCTTGTATTATTTTGATAGCCTCTGATACTAAGATGGCCTCCGCCGCAACTACCCATAAACAGTAAGGCCAGCCTTTTGCTACTACATCAATTTCCTTACTTAGGTATGCCACTGGTTGTGGGGTTGTCCCACCAGTCTGAGTAAGGACTCCAAGAGCTATCCCTGCTCTCTCTGTGATGTATAAAGAGAAGTTTTTTCCTGTGGGAAAGCTTAAGGCTGGAGTTTGTACTGGGGCCTGATTTAAGGTTTTGAAGGCTGTTTCTGCCTCTGGTTCCCATTCTCCTAGATGAGTATTTGCCCTCTGGGTCTCCTTGATTAGAGTATAGAGTGGCCTGGCCATCTCATTGTATCCAGGGATCCATAGTTGGCAAAAGCCGGTGCTTCCAAGGAACCCCCGCAACTGTTTTAATGTCTTAGGGCAAGGATAAGCCAGTATAGGCTGAATTCATTATTTGCTGAGGGCCCTGGTTCCTCTGGCTAAGATTAGGCCTAGATATTTGACTTGTAGGCAGATCTGGGCCTTTGATTTAGACACCTTGTACCCTTGATTAGCTAGAAAGTTCAAGAGATCTAGAGTAGCCTGCTGGCATGAGGCTTCCGAACTGGTAGCCAAATGTAAATCATCCACACACTGAAGGACCAGAGTGCCTGGACTTGAGAAGTGGCCTAGATCTTGGGCCAGTGCCTGACCAAACAGATGAGAGCTTTCCCTAAACCCTTGAAGCAAGACCGTCCACATAAGTTGGGATGTGTGGTCTGTGGGATCCTCAAATGCAAAGAGAAACTGGGAGTCAGAGTGCAGGGGAATGCAGAAGAAGGTATCCTTGAGGTCCAGAACAGTGAACCATTCTCCTTCCTCTGGTGTTTGAGAGAGTAGGGTATAGGGGTTGGGTACAGCTGGACATAGAGGAATTACTGCCTCATAAATGAGTCTAAGATCTTGCACTAGTCTCCACTGACCATTCAGTTTTTGTGCTCCTAAAATTGGGGTTGCAGGAACTGCTGCATTTCCTTACTAACCCTTGAGCTTTTAAATGTCTAACAATATCCTGTAATCCTTTATGAGCTTCAGGCCGGAAGGGTATTGCCTTTGATAAGGAAAAGTGGTGAGGTCTTTTAGCCTGATTTGAACTGGGGTGGGGGGCATTTTTTGCCTTTCCAAATTGTCCTTCCAATGCCCAGACTTCAGGGTTGATTCCCTCCTCCAGTAGGGGACAACTAATGGGTAACTTGTCCCCCATATTCATGTAGCTAATAGCTCCAGCTTTGACCTAATAAGGGTGTGGGACTTTCAGGCATAAAAAGAAAGGCATGTGAAAAGAGCAAAGTCTTCCAATTACAACCAAGGAGGTGGGAGAAATACCTGGTTACAGACTGCCCCAGGATTCCTCAGATGGTAACGGACTGTGAGGACAGCTGTCCGGGGCAGGAGATTAACACTGAGAAGGCTGTGACAGTGTCCAAGAGGAAGTCAATTTCCTGGCCCTCAATGGTTAAACTTACCCAGGGCTCAGTGAGGGTGATGACTTGAGCTGGCACTTGCCCCAGTTACCTCCAGTCCTGTTGTTGGATCATCTGGTTGGGGGCTTCTGGCCCAGAGAACGCTTGCCCTCTGGGGCAGTGTGCCTTCTAGTGATTGCCTTAACATACTGGACATGGGTGAGGGGGTGGCTTTTTTCTCATTGGAGAATCTTTTTTAAAGTGTCCCTTCAAACCACACTGATAACAAGCCCTACTGGGTGATTGGCCTGCTCCATTTTCTGTCCTGTCTGAACCACCAAGGTTTGTTTGTCAGAGGGCCATGACTAAGGCTGCAGCCTTTCTCTTATCTTGCTTTTCCTTTTCGGCCTGTTCCTTTTGGTCCCTGTTATAGAACACTGAGGTTGCCAGGTTTAATAATTCCTCCAAATTTTGTTCAGGGCCCAGGGCTAGCTTTTGTAGCTTTCTCCTGATATCTGTGGTTGATTGGGTAATAAACTTATTTTTTAGGATCAATTGACCCTTGAGGGAGTCGGGTGACAGGGAAGTATATTTTCTTAAGGCCTCCCATAGCCATTTGAGAAAGGCAGTAGGATTTTCTTCCTTTCTCTGAGTTATGGCGGACATCATTGAATAATTCATGGGCTTTTTCCTAATTCTTCTTAGTCCTTCTAGAACACAGGTCAACAGATGTTTGCAAATCCAGTCCCCATGATCTGAGTCAAGGTCCCAGTGGGGATTCATACTGGGGACGGCTTGCTGATCGGTAGGGAATTTGTCCCTTTCTTCAGCTGTCATTCTATCATTTACTTGACTAAGATACCAGGTATCTTCAAACTGTCAGGCTGCAGCTAAAGCCGCATTCTTTTCATTAAAGGCCAGGGTTTGATCTGACAGTAGCATGTTATCTCTCCAAGTGAGGTCAAAGGTTTGCCCTAGACCCTGTAGGACATCTATATACCTATCAGGATCATCTGAAAACTTCCCCAGATCTACCTTGATCTGCTTTAAATCAGAGAGGGAGAAGGGGACGTGTACCCGGGTTGGGCAAAATTCCCCTCCCCCTACAGCTTGAAGGGCACATAACCAATAGCCCAGGGGTTTTTGTGGTCCCTTGGAGATTTCTTTGCTTGTTTCCTTCTGGGTGGGAGAGATTAGAGGAGGCTGATCATTAATAGGAAGGGGACCTGTAGGGAAGCTAGGATGTAGGGGTAAGCTGAGAGGTCCTCCTGTGGGATGTAGATTGCAAGCTTTGTGTAGTTGTGGATTATCCTTCAATGAAAAGAAAGTTTGGACATAAGGTATTTCACTCCATTTGCTTTCCCTCTTACAGAAAAGGTCAAGCTGCAGGATAGTATTGTAATTTATACTTCCCTCAGGTGGCCATTTTTCCCCATCAGAGAGAAAATATTGGGGCCAGGCTGTAGTGCAGAAAAAAATAAGCCACTTCTTTTTCAGGGTTTATGGGCCAAATTGGTGCCAATGGCTTAGGATGCATTTCAAGGGTGAGCTTGTTGATGCCTGAGTGTTTCCCATCTAAAACAGAAAGAAAAAACCACCCGTGGTTTTTGTCTGTTTTTCCCCCCGCCCAAGAACCCGCAACAGTCCCTGGACCCTGCCGTTTGGAATAGTTGCGCTCACTGAAGCAGCAGTGGAAACCCTTGTTTTCCTCCTACAAAGAGGAAGGTCAGATTTAGTGGCCCTTACCGACACATTCTTGAAAACCTGTACACTTGCCTTTCCTCTTAGACCACAAGAGGACTGAGAAAGGTCAGATTTAGTGGCCCTTACTGATGCATTCTCGAAAACCTGTTAGAGTCCTAAGTGTTTTTTCCTGTTGGTATTGGGACCTTACCCTTGTCCTATAAAGATGATATGCCTCAAAATGGAGTGGAGGGCCATAACTTGAGGGAGGGAAGGGATCTCCAGGGTTGGAAGGGTGACGCCTTTTGTCCTCACTTCTCATCATATGAATAGGAAGCATATCCCCCCAATTTAGGGTCTATAATTTCTGAGGCTCCCCATATGCTAGCTTTGGGAATAGCCTTTGTTAGTTCTGCTAGTCTGAGGAAGGATCCTAAAAGGATAGATGGTATTCCAGATAGTCCCCCCTGACGGGGCTCTGGTCAAAAATTATGTGCCCCAGGGTGCTTATTTCCCATTGAACAATTTGGGTTCTTTCTGATTGGTGAGCCTGGGTGCCTAAAGAAGGGAACAGAGTCCCAAAATCTATATTAGAAATCATCCTTATAGAAGAAACTAGGGAGTGATTTTCAGAAGCAGGACTAGCCTCGGAGAAGAGAGGCAACAGGAAGTTTGTCTGACAGGCGTTAGGACCCACGAGGCAATGGTCATGATAGATAGGATAGATAGGCGAGTCTCACTTGGGTGACATAACTTTGAGAGCTCTGCTCAGGGCTGCAGGGACAACCAACTTCTTCTTGGGACCCCAGAGCTGAATGGCTTTCCTCTCTGTTGACCCTCAGCTCAGCCTAGAAGTGCAGGAAAAGTGGAAGCTGGTTCCAGGCAAACCAACGCTCCTGATTCCGAAGAGTCGGGGGTTGTTGAAGAGCCCTTTCCCAGAAAGCCTGAAACCCATGTCTTTAGTCTGGCAGCGCGCTAGTCACTTTTAACTGGCCAACAGGTGCCCGGTGTTTAGCTCCTGAATTCTAAGGAAAAATAGGACAGAATAGCAAGTGAAAGGGGTACGATGGTACCCGGACCATTGCATTGCAACATCGCAGACGAGCCCCCAAGATGTGTCCAGAGTTGATTCCTGCCAGTGGGTTCGTGGTCTCACTGACTTCAAGAATGAAGCCGTGGACCTTCGCAGTGAGTGTTACAGCTCTTAAAGATGGCACGGACCCAAAGAGTGAGTGGTAGCAAGATTTATTGTGAAGAGCAAAAGAACAAAGCTTCCACAGCATGGAAGGGGACCCAAGTGTGTTGCCACTGCTGGCTGGGGTGGCCAGTCCTTATTCCCTTATTGTCCCCTCCCATGTTCCATTTCTGTCCTATCAGAGTGCCCTTTTTCCAATCCTCCCCATGATTGGCTACTTTTAGAATCCTGCTGATTGGTGCATTTTACAGAGTGCTGACTGGTGCGTTTTACAGAGTGCTGATTGGTGCATTTTACAGAGTGCTCATTGGTGCGTTTTATAGAGCACTGATTGGTGCATTTTACAATCCTCTTGTAAGATAAGAAAGTTCCCCAAGTCCCCACTCGACCCAGGAAGTCCAGCTGGCCTCACCTCTCACTGGGATTACAGGTGTGAGCCACCGTGCCCGGCCAAATTTTGTATTTGTGTAGAGACTGGGTTTCATCATGTTGGCCAGGCTGGTCTTGAACTTCTGACCTCAGGTGATCCACCCGCCTTGGCATCCCAAAGTGCTGGGATGACAGGCATGAGCCACTGCACCCAGCCTGAACACATTTTTTAGCAGCTGGGCAACAACAGATATCAGAAAACACTTGCCATTTATTTATAACCTAAGCAGCATCTCTATATACTCCCATCTCCCAGCATTTAAAGTGTTTGGTGTAAGTGCCAAAGTTGTGCATTTCCTGGGACAAGTCAAACCATGGAATTATATATATGATCCCAAAACAAAAAGTGTCAAAAGTGATTCCCATGATCCCAACATAACTTATCCAGAGTTTCTCATCCTATGGTGGAACATGTTTACCAGCAACGTTTTACCTCTGCTTCAACAATTTGGCCTTGTCAAAGACACCTGCTCATATGTAAATGTGGAAGATGTCTCTGGAGCCATATCACATCTGTCCCTTGGCGAGATCCCAGCTATGGCACAGCCTTTTGTATCCTCAGAAGAATGGAAGGAGCAGTGGGAACAGGGCCAGGCTGATTATATGGGAGCAGATTCCTTTGACAACATAAAAAGGAAACTTGACACCTACCTCCAGTAGAAACACTGCATTTTCCTGTGGATGCATCCACTTCACAAGCCTTGTTTCAAATACTAAGTATCTAGAGCTGGGCTGAGAAAGTCTGTTACAGTTGGCAGAGGTTTTCACTAAAATTTATCAGATGAGAGGTTTTTGTAGGACAACAGATGAGAACTGGGCAAAAGTTGTGAAGCAGCAATTCTGTTATATGGACAGTGTTCTGCTTTTTAATCCTATTTAGCTCATTTCAGAAATTCTCACTTTTGTTGATTGCCAACATACAAGGTAAGGGAAACTTAATATTAAGCTGTTAAGATGACTATATCAACTCTTAAAATCTGCAGAGCCTGGTTCCAAATCAGTCATGCCCTTTGGAAGCAGACATGGCATCTGTCCCTTGCTTGCTTGCTGGTCGTACCTACTTTTCATTAGACCTGCATTTTAGAATTGTCCAGTGCTGCCAGAGTCAGTAATTGTAGTTTTGCTTTCAGGTAAAGATAGCCTATATTAACACTATTGAGTGATTCATAAACGTATCAACAAATAGCATTCACTCATTTTATTTCCTGCTCTTAGTGTCTGAAGATGTTCACCAGTTTTCTATGTACAGTAAGATACCATAGACACCATGCTAAAATGCTTTTGTTCAGTTCTGTTTATTTGAAAATAGCAGTGTGTTCTCTGATGGTTACCTGCGGTGGCACCCTGTATGAAAAATGAAGAAAAATAAAATAAAGGATATATCTCTCATTTTGTAGAGATGCTAAATAATTAAACTTGTTTGATGTATTAAATTTATAGAAAGTCATTATTACTGTCAAATAATAAGTCATACTAGATTTTTTTCAGTTACATTTATGGGTATATTATTGATATAAATTTTCTACAGTAATATAGAATTCTTAAAAGTCTAGTATATCATCAGTCATAATTTTGGTTATTAGGTTTTATGTCTCAAAAATGAGTACATTTACTTGTCAATTGCTGATTATAATGAATGTTCATCAGATTTTAAACATGGCTAGTCTGTCTCTATCATCCATGGTTTTGATTTTTCTCTAGTGGCATCTAATCAGATTCATGGAAAAGATTCTAACAAGTATTCCTAAAACAAGTTTCTAACAACTTTAAGATCAATAGACTAAATAAAAGTTTTCCAAAACTCTGATAAATTCACAAAACTGCTAATTAAGATCAAAGGAAACAAAAATTAATTTCATGAAATTGAATAACTGATGAAGATAATGTTTTTATGACTTTTATTTTAAAACTTGGTTTTTTACTTAAACTTTTTGTTTTCCAGATTTAAATAAATTTTCTTTTAAGCTATCTATAGTTTACGGCAATTTGGTAAAGTATACTTTTTGTGAACAAAGGTGGAAGCATGTGCTTTTTCTCCCTACTTGATCCCTCCAAAATTCAGAAGTTATTTGTGAGTTTTCTTATGGCAATATGGTTATTTGCATAAGTTCAGTAAAAATCTGTTCTCTCTTTATAACAGGATACCATTGGAAATATGGGTTATATTACCAATGGCTTGACTAAAATATCGTATTTAAAAGCGTGAATAGAATACCTGGTTTCAATAGTTCTCAGCCTTACAGTGACATGAGTAAACTCTTATCACTTCCTGGCAGGCCCAGGAACCTTCACACTGGAGGAAAATCTAAAGTCTTCCTTGGTTTTGGCTTCTTAGCCCCAAGAAGTTTTTAAATCTGACATTTCTATGTGATCAATGTAGAGAGGAAATATTTCTAAAAGAAAAACTGTAATACACCTGTTATTAGATTGTAGCCCTGTGCATTGTTTTTGAGTTCTTATTACCTACCTATAGCCAAGACTAGATTCTAAATTCTTCTACATTCCTCCAATCCAACTTTCTTCCATGAAAATACTAAGAACAGGGCCGGGTGTGGTGGTTCACGCCTGTAATCCCAGCACTTTGTGAGGCCAAGGCAGGTGGATCACTTGAGGTCAGGAGTTCAAGACCAGCCTGGCCAACATGGTGAAACCCCATCTTGACTAAAAAAAAAAAAAAGCAATTAGCAGGGCATGGTGGTGTGTGCCTATAATTCCAACAGCTACTTGGGAAGCTGAGGCAGAAGAATCACTTAAGCCCAGGAGGCAGAGGTTTCAGTGAGCTGAGATTGCGCCACTGCTCCAGCCTGGGAGACAAAGCAACACTCTGTCTCAAAAAAAAAAAAAAAAAAAAAAAAGAGAAAATACTAAAAATCAGAACTTTTCTGTTCCCGAAGCCCCATAATTCAAAACTAGATGAATTTTAAGAATAAGTCTTATGACTGATATATGGACCACATAAAAAGTTCACCACACTGCTCAATGCCATCATCAGAGATATTCATACTGCAAACCAGGACATTTTCATGCTATAGACCGCTTTTCTCAAGAGGTCAGAACAAGACTCCATATCATGAGACTCTTTGCTTTTTTCTTGTTCTTTTCTTTTCTTTTTCTTTTTTTTTTTTTTTGAGACAGGGTCTCATTCTGTCGCCCAGGCTGGAATGCTGTGATGTGGCGTGATCTTGGCTCACTGCAACCTCTGATTGTTGGGCTCAGGTGATCCTCCCACCTCAGCCTCCAAGTAGCTGAGACTACAGGTGTGCACCACCATGCCCTGCTAATTTTTCTATTTTTAGTAGAGATGGGGTTTCTCTATGTTGCCCAGGCTGGTCTCAAACTCCTGGGCTCAAGCAATCCACCCACCTTAGCCTCACAAAATGCTGGGATCACAGGTGTGAGCCAGTGTGCCCGGCCCATGAGACTCTTAATGCTTACCTTTCCACTTGACAGGATAACAGTCGTTTGATTCATTCAATTGGTTGCTTTTAAGCCTAGTTCATAGCTCAAAACCATTATGCTAACTAGGATTGTCATAACACTATTAGTTTTACTTTATATTTTACCTTTTAAAATTTGTATCTGTTACCTGTTAAACTTTTGCAGAAGTACAACTCCTAACAGAATAATTCTGGTCCTGAACTTTGAGGTTATAGCAAAAACTACAGAACAGACAAAATTGGACTTAACAATAAACTCCAGGTACACTTAGCCTGACAGCCACTCTTTTCAAACCTCCGTTGTTGCTCCAATGTGCCTTCAAAGGTTTTGACACTGACTCCAAGTCACCAATCACTTCTTCAACATGGGACCAGACCAGCAACCTGGGGCAGGTCCACCCTGGCACCAAGGGACAATCAAAACCTACCTACAGGATGATTGATCAGTGATGCTTTTGGAGAAAGATCTTTCTCAAAGAGGGGAATGTAAAAGTTCTCAGAATTAAAATAGAGTCACTTATGTTAAAAACAAAACAAGGCCCTGACAAATAGAGCCAGGGAAGGCCATGAAGGGAGGGTTCTCATGTACATATGCCTAACTACGGCAGGGTGCAGTGGCTCACGCCTGTAATCCCAGCACTTTGGGAGGCCAAGGCAGGCTGATCACGAGGTCAGGAGATCGAGACCATCCTGGCTAGCACAGTGAAACCCCATCTCTACTAAAAATACAAAAAAATTAGCCGGGCATAGTGTCAGGCACCTGTAGTCCCAGCTACTCGGGAGGCTGAGGCAGCAGAATGGTGTGAACCCAGAAGGCGGAGCTTGCAGTGAGCTGAGATCGCAGCCACTGCACTCCAGCCTGGGCAACAGAGCAAGACTCTGTCTAAAAAAAATAAAAATAAAAATAAGAAAATAAAATAAAAAAATGCCTAACTACAAGAATTACCACAAAAGACTGCCAAACCCACAACCCTACACAAAGGCCATCACAGCTTTACACAAAAATATACTTCTGTGAGGCTATCTGCCCAGCAACTGCCTATCCATTTGCAGGCATCACCCTGGTTATTGATCAGACTGGCATTGCCCTTGTTATTGATTCTTGTAGCCAAGGATAATCATCTCAAAACTATTAAGTAATCATCTTCTTCATTTTTCCTTTACCCATTTTCCCACTTAGGAAAAAAAGGTGCAGCTTGCTGCCAGCACTCATTTAATTTTACATAAACAAGCTCATTGAAGCTGAAGCAAATCTGACTGATTTTCAATGTGAAAGTAAAACATAAAAAGTATTCTTGGAGTTATTTCTAAACAGAACTAACATCAGAATTGTCTGAATCACCAGAATCGTCTATTTAGGAAAAATCAGATTCATCAAATAACTCTTCGGCCAACAACTGTTTGAGAACAACTAACATCACATATAGGAATGCTACATTTTCTAGGATTTGATTTTCAACCATCGAGAATTACTGTGTGTAAATCGAACTACCACTGTTAAAAACAGAATGCTACAAATAGAATGATGTCTTTTGTTTCCAAAATCAACACACTGGAGTGATGCAAACGTAATAATATTAATAAAAGCCAGATATTTTGTGGCAAAGTTATCTTGGGGTATGCTGCAGCCGCAAGCACTGCTGGCAAGTATTCTTGGGCCAAATGGGAAAAGAGTTAAAAAACCTTTGTCTTCCTTTACCTCCCTGAATACACACATAGTTTACCCTGGTACATGTATTCCTATTGCAATGCCCTATTCCAAAATAAACATTTTCTTTTCTTTTCTTTCTTTTTTTTTTTTTTTTTTTTGAGACAAAGTTTTGCTCTTGTTGCCCAGGCTGGAGTACAATAGCACAATCTTGACTCACCGCAACCCCCGCCTCCTGGGTTCAAGCAATTGTCCTGCCTTGGCCTCCCAAGTAGCTGGGATTACAGGCATGCACCACCACGCCCAGCTAATTTTTGTATTTTTAGTAGAGATGGGGTTTCTTCATGTTGGTCAGGCTGGTCTCGAACTCTCGACCTCAGGTGATCTGCCCACCTTGGCCTCCCAAAGGGCTGGGATTACAGGCATGAGCCACTGTGCCCGGCCACATTTTCTTTTAAATAACTTCTCTCTGTTTATTATTTAGGTTGATAGCATTTACCATGAATGGAATTTGCAGGACTGAAAGTTGCTCTGTGTGAGTCAGTGAGTGTTGAGTGAATGTGAAGGCCTAGGGCATTGCTATATATATTTTTTTAAATTTTTGACACAGAGTCTCACTGTTGTCCAGGCTGGACTGCAGTGGCGTGATCTCGGCTCACTATAACCTCCACCTCCTGGTTTCAAGTGATTCTCCTGCCTCAGCCTCCCAAGTAGCTGGGATTACAGGCACATGCCACCATGCCCAGCTAATTTTTGTATTTTTAGTAGAGACAGGGTTTCGCCATGTTGGCCAGGCTGGTCTCGAACTCCTGACCTCAAGTGATCCACTCGCCTCAGCCTCCCAAAGTGCTGGGATTACAAGCATGAGCCACTGCACCTGGCCTGGCTACTAGATATTTTTATTTTATTTATTTATTTATTTATTTATTTATTTAGAGACAGAGTCTCGCTCTGTCGCTCAGGCTGGAGTGCAGTGGCACGATCTTGGCTCACTGCAAGCTCTGCCTCCTGGGTTCACGCCATTCTCCTGCCTCAGCCTCTCGAGTAGCTGGGACTACTGATGCCCACCACCATGCCTGGCTAATTTTTTGTATTTTTAGTAGAGATGGGGTTTCCCTGTGTTAGCCAGGATGGTCTCAATCTCCTGACCTCGTGATCTGCGCACCTCGGCTCCCAAAGTGCTGGGATTACAGGCGTGAGCCACCGTGCCCGGACTAATATACACTTTTATATGACTGACAGCACAATAGATTTATTTATACTAGCATCACCACAAACATGAGTAATCCATTGAGCTACAAAGTTACAATGGCTACAACATCACTAGGTGCTAGGAATTTTTCAGCTTCATTATAATCTTATGGGACCATGATCATTCATGCAGTTCATCATTAACCAAAACGTTATGCAACACATGACTGCCTTTTTGTAATTGTCTTATTTCACTTAGCATAATGTCTTCAAGGTTTATCCATGTTGTAGCATTTGTCAGAATTTCCTGTCTTTTTAGGGCTAAATAATATTCCATTGTATGTGTACACCACATTTTCCTTGTCTATTCATCTGTTAATGAACGCCTGGGTTGCTTCTACATTTTAGTTACTGTGAATAATGCTGCTATGAACGTGAGCGTACAACTTATCTTTGAGACCCTGCTTTCAACAATTCTTTGTTTTTTTTTTGTTTTTTTTTTGACACAGGGGTCTCACTCTGTCACCTAGACTGGAGTGCAGTGACGCAATCTCTGCTCACTGCAACCTCCACCAGCCTGGGCTCAAGCAATCCTCCCACCTCAGCCTCCCAAGTGACTGGGACTACAAGGATGTTCCAATATATGCAGCTAAATTTTTTTATTTTTTGGTAGAGACAGGGTCTTGCCATTTTGCCCAGGCTGGTTTCGAACTCATGAACTCAAGCAGTCTAACCACTTTGGCCTCCCAAAGTGCTGGGATTATAGACATGAGCCACTGCATCTGGCCTGAGACCCTGCTTTCAATTCTTCTGGGTATATATCCAGAAGCCGAGTAGCTGTATCATATGGTAATTTTATGTATGTATATAAATATATATACAGACATATGTATTTATGTATGTATATAAAATATATATACATATATATGTATGTATTTTTTTAATAGAGACAGGTTCTTGCTCTGTTGCCCAGGCTAGAGTGCAGTGATGAGGTCATAGCTCACTGTACCTTGATTCCCAGGCTCATGTAATCTTCCGGCCTCAGCCTCCTGAGTAGGTAGTACTACATGGGCATGCCATCACACTCAGCTAATTTTTTTAATTTTTTGTAGAAATGGGGTCTCACTATGTTGGCCAGACTGGTCTTGATCTCTTTGCTTCAAGTGACTCTTCTGCCTCTACCTCCCAAAGTGCTGGGACTACAGGCATGAGCTGCTGCACTTGGCCTATATTTTTCATTTATGGAAAAACCATCATATTGTTTTCCAAAGTTAACTAGTTATTTTTTGCATATGTGAAGGTATTAATAGTTGTATGTTGATCTTCTATCCTTCTAGCTTACTAAATTACTTTATTCTGCTTTATCTTGAATTATCTTGGGTTGTTGGGGATGCCGTTATATCATCTACACATAGAAAGCTTAAACTTTTTCTATTCAATTATTATGCAAAATTAGGCCGGGCGAGTTGACTCACGCCTGTAATCCCAGCATTTTGGGAGGCCAAAGCGGGCAGATCACGAGTTCAGGAGTTTGAGACCAGCCTGGCCAATGTGGCAAAATCCCATCTCTACTAAAAACACAAAAACTAGCCGGGTGTGGTGGCAGGCACCTGTAATCCCAGCTACTTAGGAGGCTGAGGCAGGAGAATCACTTGAACCTGGGAGGCGGAGGTTGCAGTGAGCTGAGATCACGCCATTGCACTCCAGCCTGAGTGACAACAGCGAAACTTAGTCTCAAAAAAAAATTATGCAAAATTAAAACAATTAGAATTGCCTTCTTGTCTGATTAAACTGGCTAATACCTCAAATACAATGTTAAGTAGTAATAGAGATGGGTGCACCTTGTACCTGTTCCAGATCTTGGTGGGACTCCTGCTAGCATTTTTCCCATTTCCTTGGGTGCTAGTTTTATGACTAAGGGATATATAATTTATTAGGTTGCTCTGGGATGTTTTCTGGTACCAACAACCAATTCTCCGATTCTCTGGGCACCAAGCAAATATTCAACAACTCAATTTTGACAGTAACTATTCTGAGTTAGTGCAGACACCACAGATTGAAGCCTCAGTCACATGACACGGCCCCCACTTCTAATGCCAGACACACATCCCAGGCCTCCTGTCCTTCTGACCAACTGACTGTAAATCAGGGGGTCCCATGACCCCCCTTTCATGTTTTCATTTTCTTTTTCTTTTTTTCTTCTTTTCAGAGACAGGGTCTTGCTTTGTTACCCAGGCTGGAGTGTATTGGTACGATTATAGCTCACTGCAGCCTCAAACTCCTGAGCTCAAGCAATTCTCCGGCTTCAGCCTTCCTAAGTGCTGGGATTACAGGCATAAGCCACCTCCCCTGGCCTCCCTTCATGTTTTATAATTTGCTATAAGGACTCACAGAATTCAGAACATACCTTAATTATGTTTACCAATTTATTACAAAGTATACAAATGAACAGCCACATGGCAAGGTCCGGAATGGCCCAGAGAACAGGAGCCTTTGTTCCTGTGGAGTTGGGGTGTGCCATCTTCCCAGCATATGGATGAAAATTTGGAAGTTCTCTGATCCCCATTGTTTAGGACTTTTTATGGAGGTTTTATCATGCAGCCATAATCAATTATTAACTCAATCTCCAGCTTCTCTCCTCTCCCTATAGGTTTGGGGGTGAGGGGGGCTGAAAGTTCCAGGATTCTAATCAAGGTGCCATCTTTCTTTGTTGTTGTTGTTGTTGTTGTTGTTGTTGAGACAGAGTCTCACTCTGTTGCCCAGGCTGGAGTGCAGTGATGCCATCTCGGCTCACTGCAACCTCCACCTCCCAGGTTCAATTGATTCTCCTGCCTCAGCCTCCCAAGTAGCTGGGATCACAGGCGCACACCACCACACCCAGCTAATTTTTGTATTTTTAGTATAGACGGGGTTTCACCATGTTGGCCAGGATGGTCTCCATCTCCTAACCTCGTGATCTGCCCACTTCGGCCTCCCAAAGTGCTGGGATTACAGGCATCAGCCACTGCACCCGGCCAAGGTGCCATCTTTCTAGCCTCCAACCTGAAGCTAGTTATCTAGGGGCCTGCTAAGAGTCACAATATTAGAACAAAAGGTGCTCCTATCACTCAGGAAATTAGGAGTTTTAGGAGCTCTGTGTCAGGAACTGAGGACAAAGACCAAATATATATTTCTCATTATGCCACAAATCTTTTATATATTTTTTCTGTTCCATTCATGTTATTTTTCTGCAGAAACCATCATCTATGCCTATATATTTAATAACACTTTTATGACTTCCATATCTATCATATCTAATGTTCTTTTACTCTGTCTTTTCAAACCATATCCAGTCTGTGTTGAAATTTCTCCTGTTGGCCAGGCACGGTGGCTCACGCCTGTAATGCCAGCATTTTGGGAGTCCGAGGCGGGTGAATCATTTGAGGTGAGGAGTTTGCAACCAGCCTGACCAACATGGTGAAACCCCGTTTCGACCAAAAATACAAAAACATTAGCCGGGCGTGGCGGCGCATGCCTGTAGTCCCAGCTACTCGGAAGGCTGAGGCAGGAGAATCGTTTGAACCCAGGAGGCCGAGGTTGCAGTGAGCCGAGATCACACCACTGCCCTTCAGCCTGGGTAACAGAGTGAGACTCCATCTCAGAAAAAAAAAAAAAAAAATTCTCCTGTTGTTTTAAAAATGTATTTTTACAGTTAGTTCTTTGAGTCAGGATCCAAACGAGGTTAACATATTGCATTTGTTTAATATGTCTCTTGGGTATCTTTTAATCTATGAGAGTTTCCCTCGATCTCCCTTTTATACCATTTATTGAAGAAACTAAGTCATTTGTTCTGTAGAATTTCCTATAATCTGACTTTGGCTGTTTGCAGCCTCTTGATGTGGTTTTGCAAGTTCCTCTATTTTGCACTTCACTCACTCTGTATTTCCTATAAACTGATCATGAGATATAGGTCTTGATTACATTCTTTTGGCAAGAGTGCTTAATCTATTACTTCCTAACCACCTTCAGGAAGCACATAATATCTGGCTGTCCCACTTTTACTGACATTAAAATTAATCAATAAATTTATGTGTGTCCGTGTGATTCATCCATTATTAGACTCTTCCTCAACTTTTCAGCTAATGGTTTTAACACGAATTGAAGATCAATGCCAGACTCCATTATTTTACTAGGGTTTGCAAAGTTATTATTCTTTAAATCTCTCATTGCTTTTATGTGCAATACATATTTATATTATGTATAGATACGTCTATGTATATAGTTATGTGTTTCATTTTGTCACATTCCTTATTTTGTTGCTCAAACTTATCTTCAGCCAGTAAGATCCCTCTTCAAGGCTGGCTTCTCTAATCCTTTTAAACTGTTATTTTTCATTTCATTTGATACAGCCAATTAAGTAAAAGGAAGCAATATGATGAAGTTTAACATCTACCTCAATGATTCTCAATTTCCACTGGAGAGTGAACTTGAATTCCAGAGTCTGAAGAACGCTCTGTTCTTTTGTTTTCTTTTGTTTGAGACGGAGTCTCGCTCTGTCCCCCAGGCTGGAGTGCAGTGGCGCGATCTCGGCAGCAAGCTCCGCCTCCCGGGTTCGCGCCATTCTCCTGCCTCAGCCTCCCGAGTAGCTGGGACTACAGGCACCCGCTACCGCGCCCGGCTAATTTTTTTTTTTTTTTTTTGTATTTTCAGTAGAGACGGGGTTTCACCGTGTTAGCCAGGATTGTTTCGATCTCCTGACCTTGTGATCCGCCCGCCTCGGCCTCCCAAAGTGCTGGGATTACAGGAGTGAGCCACCGCGCCCAGCCCACTCTGTTTTTAATAACTTACCAAACAGTAAAATTCTTGTTCTACAGAGACGTACCATGTCTATCTTGTGGTTTTATAATTCCTATGTCACATCATAGGAGAATATGTCCCCCAGTCCTATGGTATTATAACATAAAAAGCTATTAGGAGTCTTCCTCCACCTCAAAACCAATGTACATCACCCACACAGCCTTCCATCTTCAAACTCCTAGCATTTTGAAACACTTCTCTCTCTCTCCTGTAGTCTTTGACCTCTCAGACTCTCTTTAGGCAATGAAAATGCTCAAATCTCTTTCTAAAATAAGCAAATAAAAAACTAAACTGTTCCCTACTCTTGACTTTGCATTTATCTCATTTCCCACTTTCTTTTCTCAGATTAAGCTTTTTTTTTTTTTTTTTTTTTTTTTTTTGAGACAAAGCCTTGCTCTGTTGCCGGGGCTGGAGAGCAGTGAGGTGCCCTGGTGCAAACCTAGCTCACTGCAGCCTTAAATGCCTAGGCTCAAGGGATTCTCCTAACTTAGCCTTTAAAGTAGCTAGGACTACAGGTATGCACCACCTTGCCCAGCTAATTTTTTATTTGTTGTAGATAGAGATGGGGAGAGGGGCCCTCCCTGTGTTCCCTAGGCTGGTCTCAAACTCCTGGCCTCAAGCAATCCCAATCCTGCCCTCCCAGCTGCTTCTTCTCTTTTTTTAGACAGAGTCTTGCTCTGTCGCCCAGGCTGGAGTGCAGTGGCAAGATCTCGCTCACTACTGTAATCCCCGCCTCCCAGGTTCAAGCGATTCTCCTGCCTTAGCCTCCCCAATAGCTGGGATTTCTGGCTCTTGCCACCATGCCCAGCTAATTTTTGTACTGTTTTAGTACAGACGGGGTTTCCCCATGTTGGCCAGGCTGGTCTCAAACTCCTGACCTCAAGTGATCCGTCCACCTTGGCCTCCCAAAGTGCTGGGATTACAGACGTGAGCCACTGCATCTCACCCCCTCCCTGCTTCTTAAACTGTTGAATTTTAGGTGTGAGCCACCGCACCTGGCTTCAGTTAAGCTTCTTGATGTATCTATTTCTTCAGTTACCAGTTCACTCCACAACTCATTCCAACAGAAAATATGGTACCCGCTACTGAGTACTGACTCCTGAGGACCTTTTTTTGGCTTCTAAATGCTGATGTTCCCCTAGCTTCTGACTTCAGCATCATGTTCTTCTCTTTCCTAATCTGTATTGGGGTGATCTCTTTATTTTCCTGGTTTAAATGTAATCATTTTACTGAATGTGCTGGACTCCATGTGGTGCTGTTGCCTGTTATCCTTTCAAACCTGCTTGATGGGCTTTCTCTGCCCTGGATGAAATCTCAGAAAGTTGCCAGAACTGCTCTAGTCCCTCTATCACAAGAACAGCCTCTTATCAGACATTAAAATGTTCAAGCCATCTAATGTTATCACAATCAAAAACTTCTACTTAAATGAGAGTTTCTCCCCACCTTCTCTCAGCTTAAGGGCCGGAAACTTGTGGTGTAGAATTGTCTGCTGAATATACTGAATATATTCCTTGTAGTAGTGGACATCTGTAGTTTATGTTTCTCTGGCATCTCTTATCTCCTCCCATTTTAGTTTAAGAAGCTTCTTCCTTCTGGGATGTCTCATTACACGTGACCTGGGCGGGGCTGACCACCCCCGCCCTGCAGCCACAATGCTGTAAGAGTCAGCCAAGACCTAACCAATCAGAGTAAATACCTCACTTCCTTCATCACTATGATGATTAGTTGAGAGATGGAGCTGATTAAAGCCAATCAGATCTTTGTAGCTAGAACTATCCCTGGGGCTGCTGAGCTGGTAGGAGGGATATGAGCCTGGAGACTGGGGGTTATTTTGTTCACCACAGAGACACAGAAAAAGTGGCCCTCCACTTCAGCTAAGCTTCTGTTCCCACAATTTCTTAAGAAATTTATTTTCCCCTCCCTATTTGAATTCATCTGAGATAGCTTTTACAACTTACACTTGAAAAATACCTGACTGAAATAGATGACCTATAGGAAACTTGAAAATCTCAAACATGTCCAGAAGGGAATTCTTTTTTCTTCCTCTTCTACTTTCATTGCCTCCATTTCTACTAACTCCTCTATTTTCAAACCAGAAATCTAGCACTCAACTCTTTCCTCCTCCTCCTTCCCTACAAACAACAGATCTGTCAGTCCTGTCTGCTCTCCCTCCTGTCGCTAGAGCCCTTCCCTTCCTTTCCATACATGTCCTAGTCCATCCTTACTTTCTCACTCCTTGGCAATAGCTTACTTTCCTGATTTTTCTTTGCTGACTTTACCTGATCAAATCTGTTCATCCACCAGAACAATCATTCTAAAACACAAGTCTGGTTTATTGTTTTTGTTTTTGTTGTTGTTGTTTGTTTTTTGAGATGAAGTCTCGCTCTGTCGCCCAGGCTGGGATACAGTGGCATGATCTTGGCTCACTGCACCCTCCGCTTCCCGGGTTCAAGCGATTCTCCTGCCTCAGTCTCCCAAGTAGCTGGGATTACAAGCACGCACCACTATGCCTGGCTAATTTTTGTAGTTTTAGTAGAGACGGGGTTTCACCATGTTGGCCAGGCTGGTCTCAAACTCCTGACCTCAGGTGATCCACACGCCTCAGCCTCCCAAAGTGCTGGGATTACAGGCGTGAGCCATTGCACCCAGCCTGGTTTACCACTTTCTATTTGGAAATACCTCGAATGTGCCAAATGATCTCTAAGATCAAGTCCAGCCCCCTCATTAGCCAACAGAACCTTCCATGAAGGGCACATGTTCTGAGAATCACCTCAAGGCTGTGTCACAGGCTAAATAAATAAATCCTTCCATGACCTGGTCTTACTTGCCTCTTTGGTCACATCTTCCACTCTGTCTTTACAATTTCTGTTAGGCAATACCAATCTGTTTGTCATCCCTTGTAAACACCAATCACCTAGTTATGCTTCCTCTCCCAATTCCTTTCCTGTACCCCTTTGCACCTGTGCTCAGATGTCGGCTCTTCCAGACACATGTCCTTAGCTCCCAGGTGGGGTCAAATGGTCCTACCGTTTGCTTCCATCATAGCCAGTAAGTAACTTTTCCCATATTCTGTTAAATCCTTTCTTAGATCCATCTTCCTGAGTATAAGCAATGTGAGGGCAGGAACTGTATCTTATTCATCTCTATATCTCTAGTGTCTGGCATTCAATATAGGCTTGTTGGACAAAATTACATTTTTAAGAATTTTGTTGAACTGAAAATTCACCAATTAGATATATTTGGGGGCATAGATATCCTTGGTAAAACGTAAAATCTATCCTACCTTAAGTTTAACTTAAGTTTCGTAGTTCAAAATGAATAAACTTGATCAGTATTACTTTTTTTCTAAAACCTATTGATATGGGTCATTAAATGAAAGGATTCTGAAAGATAATATGTGCACTGGTTGGAGAATTCGATTTTTAGAGTCCTAGAGTTAGAATTCCCAAGGTAGATCCTTTGTGTGGACATCATTACAAACAAAAAGCAACATTAAAAAAAATAGGATTCCCAAGATAAAATTTGGATTTTTCTATTCATAAACTGGGTGACTTTGGCAAATTATTTAGCCTCTCTAAGCCTGTTTCCTTATTTGTAAGAAGGAAATCATTTTATGTACTTCATTGTACTGTTTTAAATATAAAATAATTGGCTGGGACAGTGGCTCAGGCCTGTAATCCCAGCACTTTGGGAGGCCTAGGCAGGCTGATTGCTTGAGCTTAGGAAGTTCGAGACCAGCCTGGGCAACACGGAGAAACCCTGTCTCTACCAAAAATACAAAAGCTTATCTGGGTGTGGTAGTGCGCCCTATAGTCCCAGCTACTTGGGAGTTTGAGGCAGGAAAATTGCTTGAACCTGGGAGGGAGAGGTGGCGGTTGCAATGAGCAGAGATCGCACCAGTGCACTCCAGCCTGGGTGACAGGGCGAGACTCCATCTCAAAAAAATAAAAAATAGGCCGGGCGTGGTGGCTCACGCCTGTAATCCCAGCACTTTGGGAGGCAGAGGCGGGTGGATCACCTGAGGTCAGGAGTTTGAGACCAGCCTGGCCAACATGGTGAAACCCCGTCTCTACTAAAAATGCAAAAAAATTAGCCAGGCACGGTGGTGGGCACCTGTAATCCCAGCTACTCAGGAGGCTGAGGCAGGAGAATTGCTTGAACCTGGGAGGTGGAGGTTATAGTAACCTGAGATCATGCCACTGCACCCCAGCTTTGGCAACAGTGAAACTCCATCTCAAAAAAATTAATTAATTAAAGATAAAATAATTCAAGTGATAGGGTTCAGGACCTGTGACTCTGAAATATGACTGTAGAAGACTAGAATATGCCATCCTAAAATAGACTGTGGTTTTTGTTTTTTGTTTGTTTGTTTGTTTAGCATATTATTTTGGAGAACTGCAGACACAGAAGTTCTGAAAGGTTACCACTTGGTAAAGGAAATATAAAGTAAATTTTCATTTATAAAGGCATCTGTACCAGGAAGAGAGCTACTCTGAAACAACTTTTATCACCTGAGAGACTTAGCTGTATAACAAGGCAACCTTTATTCATCACGTTTCCTCCCATCACCCTCCCATAATTTGTCTCCACTCTCCCCACCAACCCCCAGAAACCTCTAACCCTTTTTGTAGCTCAGCATTACATAGAAGCCTCAATCATCTGGCCACTTCTTTAAGTCTCATTTTTGCAGGACTCCTGCGTGCAGGTGTGTAATTAAAATGGTTTTCTGACCAGGTGAGGTGGCTCACGCCTGTAATGACAGCACTTTGGGAGGCCGAGGCGGGCAGATCACCTGAGGTCAGGAGTTCAAGACCAGCCTGGCCAACATGGTGAAAACCCCATCTCTACTAAAAATACAAAAATTAGCTGGGTATGGTGGCGGATGCCTGTAATCCAAGCTACTCGGGGGGCTGAGGGAGGAGACTCTCTTGGATCCGGGAGGTGGAGGTTACAGTGAGCCCATATTGCGCCATTGCACTGCACCCTAGGTGACAAGAGTGAAACTCCATCTCTAAATAAATAAATAAATAAATATAAAATAAAATGGTTTTTTTCTGTTAATCTGCCTTATGTCCATTTAATTTGTAGACCAGCCAAAGAATCTGAACCTAGGAGGGTAAAAGGAAGCACTTTTTCCCCCTACACAAGAAATACAAGGTGCCTCTCACAGTGCTTATGTGGCATATATAAATATTCAATCCAAGTTTGCTTTTAGCATTTTCATTAATAAAGGCAGGTCTGGGAAGATGCCATATGTAGGGAAGATAGAACAATAATGAGGCCACCTTTGCACACTGGTGGGTGAGGAGAGGCAACATCCCAACCTTAATTTTTTTTGTTTTGTTTTATTGTATCCTTTATTTATTTTTGAGATGGGGTCTCTGTCACCCAGGCTGGAGTAGGGTGGCACAATCTTGGCTCACTGCAACCGCCACCTTTCAGGCTGAAGCAATCCTCCCACTGCAGCCTTCTTGGTAGCTAGGACTACAGGCGCACACCACCACACCTGGCTAATTTTTGTATTTTTAGTAGAGACAAGGTTTTGCCATGTTGCCTAGGCTGGTCTCAAAGTCTGGAGCTCAAACGATCCTCCCATCTTGGCCTCCCAAAGTGCTGGGATCACAGGCACGAGACACCACATCTGGCCTGTTTGTTTTATTGGGTTTTTTAAATTGACAAATAATAATTGCACATATACATGGAGTACACAGTGATGTTTTAATACATATACTGCATGGTGATCAGATCATAGGAATTTGCATATCCATCATCTCAAACATTTATCCTTTTTTGTGGTGAGAACATTTAATATCCTCCTCCTAGCTATCTGAAACTGTTAGCAGTGGAGAATCCATAAGGGTTTGCAGCAACCTCAATTCTTATCTCCTCAGAATAAAGAATTCAGTTGAGGGGCATAAGGCAGAGTGAGAGCCTGAGGCAAGTTTTATTTTATTTTTGTTTTATTTTATTTTTTGAGACAGTCTCACCCTGTCGCTTAGGCTGGAGTGCAGTGGCGTGATCTCAGCTCACTGCAGCCTCCACCTCCTGGGTTCAAGCGATTCTCATGCCTCAGCCTCCTGAGTAGCTGGAATTACAGGCACCCACCACCACGCCTGGCTAACTTTTGTATTTTTAGTAGAGATGGGGTTTCACCATGTTGGCCAGGCTGGTTTCAAACTCCTGACCTGAAGTGATCCACCCACCTCAGCCTCCCAAAGGGCTGGGATTGGAGGTGTGAGCTACTGTGCCTGGCCCTTCCTTCTTTTTTTTTTTTTTTTTTTTTTTTTTTTGCGAGGCAAGTTTTAGACCAGGAGTAAAAGTTTATTTAAAGGTTTTAGATCAGGAACAAAAGGAAGTAAAATACACTTGGAAGAGGACCAAGCAGGCCACTTGAGAGATTCAAGTGCATGGTTTGACCTTTGACTAGGGGTTTTTTACATTGACATTCTCCGGGAGGGTTGCATCCTTTCTCCCGATTCTTCCCTTGGGGTGGACGTCCACATGTACAGTAGCCTGCCAGCGCTTGGGAGGGGCCACATGCACAGTGTTTACTGAAATTGTGCACATGCTCCCTTGAGGCATTTTTGCCTTACTAGTCAAGTGTTCCTAGAAGAAGGTCATATACCAGTTAAATACTCCCATTTTGCCTCTTAGTGTGCATGCTTGAGCCTACTTGCCCAACTCCTGAGATCTTATCAGGAAGCTACTGATCACCAGTTTCAGGTGTTTCTATCTATTGGGAGGCTGCCTTTCCCTGGTGCTGGCTGCGACCAATTGTTAGTTTAGAGAGACAGTTTAACAATGGCCTGACCATCACCTGATGGTTGCCTGACATTCCTGGTCGGGGTGGGGGGCACTTTCCTGCCCTGCTCATGTCTGACTACAGTGTAACAAAACTATATATTATTGTTAACTATAGTCACCCTACAGTGCTATAGAGCACAAGAATGTATTCCTCCTATTGAGCTGTAATTTTGTATCTTTTAACAGATCTCTCCCTCCTTTCCTCCTACCCTTCCCAGTCTCTAGTATCCTCTGTTCTACTTTCTACTTCTGAAATCAATTTTTTTAGCTTCCACATATGAGTGAGAACATGCATTGTTTAACATTCTGTTCCTGGCTTAATTCACTTAACATAATGTCCTTCAGTTCTATCCATGTTGCCATGAATGACAGGATTTCATTCTTTTTTATGGCCGAATAGTATTCTGTGGTATATATGTACCATATTTTCTTTATCCAGTCGTCTGTTGTTGGACACCTAGGTTGATTCCCTATTTGGGCTCTGGTGAATAGTGCTGCAATAAACGTGGGGGTGCAGATGTCTCTTTGCTGGAATGACTTCCTTTCTTTTGGATAAATTCCCAGAAGAGGGATTGCTGGATCATATGTTAGTTCTATTTTTGTTTTTTTGAGGGACTTCCAGCCTGTTCTCCATAGTGGTTATATTAGTTTGTATTCCCACCAACAGCGTATAAAAGTTTCCCTTTCTCTGCACTTTTAGTAGTGTTTGTTACTTTTTGTCTTTGATAGCCATTGTAACTGTGGTGAGTTGATACTTCATTGTGGTTTTGATTTGCATTTCCCTGATGATTAATGATGCTAAGCATATTTTCATATATGTGTTGGCCATTTCTTCTTTTATGAAATGTTTGTTTAGATCATTTGCCCATTTTAAAAATCAGATTGTTGGGGTTTTTTGCTGTTGAGATGTTTCCATTCCTGCTGGGCGTGGTAGCTCACACTTGTAATCCCAGCACTTTGGGAGGCTGAGGCAGGAGGATTGCTTGTGTCAAGGAGTTGAAGATCAGCCTTGGCAACATAGTGAGACTTCTCTCTACAAGAAAAATAAAAAATTAGCCAGGTGCAGCAGTGTGCACCTGTAGTCTCAGCTCCTCAAGAGGCTGAGGTAGGAGGATTGCTTGATCCTGGGAGGTTGAGGTGGTGAGCCATGATCGTGCCACTACACTCCAGCTTGGATGACAGAGTGAGACCCTGTCTCAAAAAATAAAATTAAGTTAAAAAATTTGTTTCTTGTATATTCTAGATATTAATTTCCTGTCAGATGATTAGTTTGCAAATATTTTCTCCCATTCTGTAGGTTGTTTTTTAACTCTGTTGATTGCTTTCTTTGCTGTGCAGAAGCTTTGTAGTTTATATAATCCCATTTTTTTTTTTATAAAAAAATCCCGTGTTTATTTTTGCTTTTGTTACCTGTGCTTTTGAGGTCTTACTCATAAAACCTTTTCCCAGACCAATGTTCTGAAGCAGTTCCCCTATGTCTTCTTCTAGTAGTTTTATGATATTGAATCTTACATTTTGGTCTCTGATCCATTTTGAGTTAATTTTTTATAGGGTGAAAGTTGGGGGTCTAATTTCATAATTTCACTCACTTTTTTTTCTTTTTCTTTTTGAGACAGGGTCTCACTCTGTTGCCCAGGCTGGAATGCAGTGGCACAGTCATGGCTCACTGCAGCCTCAACTTCCTGGACCCAAACCATCCTCCTACCTCAGCTTCCGAAGTAGCTGAGACCACAGACATGTGCCACCATGCCTGGCTGGTTTTTTTATTTTTGTGGTGACAGGGTCTTGCTGTGTTGCCCAGCCTGGTCTCAAACTCTTGGGCTCGACTGATCCTCCTGTCCCAGCCTTTCAAAGTGCTGGGATTACAGGTGTGAGCCACTGTGCCCAGCCTAGTTTCATTTTTTTGCATGTGGATATCCAGTTTCCCCAGCACCATTTACTGAAGAGACTGGCCTTTCCTTGGTGAGTATTCTTGGCACCTTTGTCAAGAATAAGTTGGTTGTAGATATGTGGATTAATTTCTGGGTTCTCTATTCTGTTCCATTGGTCTGTGTGTCTGTTTTTATGCCAGTACCATGCTGTTTTCGTTACCACAACTTTGTAGTATATTTTGAGGTCTGGTAGGATGGATACTTCCCGCTTTGTTCTTTTTGCTCAAGATTCCCTTGGTATTTGGGGTCTTTTGTGGTTCCATACAAATTTTAGAGATTTTCCCCCTATTTTTGTGAAGAACGCCATTGGGATTTTGATAGGGATTGCACTGACTCTGAAGATTGCTTTGAGTAGTATGGTCATTTCAATAATATTAACTCTTCTGATCCATGAGCATGGGATGTCTCTCAATTTGTATTCTCTTCAGTTTCTTCTATTTGTGTTTTGTAGTTTTCCTCACTCATTGGTTAAATTTATTCCTAGGTATTTTATTTTATTTTTTGTAGCTACTATAAATGGGATTGCTTTCTTGACTTCCTTTTCAGCTAGTTGATTGTTCATGTATAGAAACACAACTGATTTTTGTATATTTATTTTATGTTCCATAACTTTAATTTACCAGTTCTAAGAGTTTTTTGGTAGAGTCTTTAGGTTTTTTTGATATATAAGATCATGTCATCTGCAAACAGGGACAATTTGACTTCCTCTTTTCCAATCTGGATGCCTTTTCTTTCTTTCTCTTGCCTAACTGCTCTGGCTCCAACCTTGAAATTTTGTCGATAGCAAGCTCCGTTCAAAGTGTCTCAGTCCATTCGAGCTGTTATAACAAAATACCATCAACTAGGCAGCCTATAAACAACAGAAACTTATTTCTCACAGTTCTAGAGGCTGGCAAATTTAAGATCAAGGCACTGGAAGGTTCATTGTCTAATGAGGGCTCACTTACTGGTTCATCAACAGCTATCTTTCTGCTGTGCCTCACACAGTGGGAATTATGAGGGTCTTTATGAGGTCTTTTTTTTTTTTTGAAATGGAGTTTCCGTCTTGTTGCCCAGGCTAGAGTGCAGTGGCACAATTTCAGCTCACTGCAACCTCCGCCTCCTGGGTTCAAGCGATTTTCCTGCCTCAGCCTCCCGAGTAGCTGGGATTACAGGCTTGCGCCACCACGCCGGCTAATTTTGTATTTTTAGTAGAGACAGGGTTTCTCCATGTTGGTCAGGCTGATCTTGAACTCCCGACCTCAGGTGATCGCCCACCTGAGCCTCTCAAAGTGCTGGGATTACAAGCGTGAGCCACCGCGCCTGGCCTGCCCAGACTCTTCTATGTTCACAAGTGATATGAAATTTGAGAATATTGGCAGAGGTATTTTTCAGTCACTGTCATATACCCTATTCCTTATCTCCAGTCAACATTGCACCTGCTTACTGGACAAAGAGCACTGAGTAATGAGGAAGGAAAACTAGATATCGCTTCTCGTCAATGTGGTGCTATGCAATTCACAAAGATCCTTCACATCCATGATCTTATTTAGACCCCATCATAAACCATGTGTTGGAAATTTTGTTCTCGCTTTACAAATAAGGAAGCTAAAGTTTAAAGAAGTCAAATGACCAACTCATTTGGTGTGATATTTCCATCACACCAAAAAGAAAACATTGAAATCATTCTACAGTGGTGAGTAAATAGCTATTGGCCTCAGACTCCCAAAGAACCTCCTATCCATAGCCTCTCAATCGCCCCTGCAACCTGGAATTCCCCATGGTCTGACTAAAGATACCCAGCCCACTCAGCAGAGACTTTTCAGGACCCCACACCAGTAATAAGCAGCCTCGTTCTGAATGGTTGGCACCTGTGCCACACCTGTTGTTAAACAAGTTTAGTATCACTCCTGGGGAGGATCAGGATGAGCACACAACTCTTCTGGTTCCCAATCCAGGGTTTTTCGCACAGCATCTTGGTTTTCAGGAAGACCAGAAAACAAACAACTGAACAAGAAGAGAACAAGTGTTATGAAATTATGTCTCCAAAAAGAAAAGAAAAGAAAAGAAAATTTTAGAAGGGCAAGAGATTGAGCTGGTATCTATCTTCATCTCTTCATGAAAAGTGTTTTTTTCCCCTATAATCCAGCTTTTTTGTTTTGTTTTGTTTTTGTTTGTTTTTTGTTTTGCGATGGAGTCTCACTCTGTCACCCAGGCTGGAGTGCAGTGGCACCATCTTGGCTCACTGCAACCTCCGCCTCCTAGTTTCAAGCCATTCTCCTGTCTCAGCCTCCCGAGTAGCTGAGATAACAGGTGCCTGCCACCATGCCAGCTGTTTTTTTTTTTCTAGCAAGAGATTTTGAACTGTCACATATCATATATATAATATATATGATATTATATATAAATATATATATTTATATATAAATATATATAATATATATAAATATATATAATATATATATTATATATATATAAATATATATTATTATATATATTTATATATATTATATATATTTATATATAAATATATATATTTATATATAAATATATATATTTTAATATATATATTTAAATATATATAAATATATATATTTATAATATATATATATTTATTATATATAAATATATATTTATAATATATATAAATATATTTATATATTATAAATATATTTTAATATATATAAATATATATATTTTAATATATATAAATATATATATTTTAATATATATAAATATATATATTTTAATATATATAAATATATATATTTTAATATATATAAATATATATATTTTAATATATATAAATATATATATTTTAATATATATAAATATATATATTTTAATATATATAAATATATATATTTATAATATATATAAATATATATTTATATATATAAATATATATATTTATAATATATATAAATATATATATTTATAATATATAAATATATATTTATAATATATAAATATATATATAAATATATATATTTATAATATATAAATATATATATTTATATATATATAAATATATATATTTATATATTATAAATATATATTTATAATATATTATAAATATATATATTTATAATATATTATAAATATATATATTTATAATATATATAAATATATATAAAACTCATATGATGCTATTAAGAAGATCCAGTAAGGATATGGGAAACTTTAACTTCATTATTGCTGAACTATTTTCCAAAGTGATTGCACTAGTGTCACTCCTATAGAGTTTATGAGAGCTCCACTTCCTCTCTCACTTTTGGTATTGTCAGATTTTTTTTTGAGACAACAGGGTCTTGCTCTGTCACCTAGACTGGAGTGCACTGGCATTATCCTGTCAGACATTTTAACTTTTGGCTATCTGATAGTAATGATAGTAAGCCTCGCTCTGTAGAAATATGAGCCTAGTCTTCAAACATGGCATAATAGTGTTTTAGATATTAACATTACATGCTCACTGGAGATAATTATATACCCCCCATACCATCTGTAAGTCACTGTTTTGGCTCCTATGTCAGGATCTTTTTATTAAATATTAACAAAAGAATGGCCGGGCGCAGTGGCTCACACCTGTAATCCCAGCACTTTGGGAGGCTGAGGCGGGTGGATCACGAGGTCAGGACTTCGAGACCAGCCTGGCCAACATGGTGAAACCCCCATCTCTACAAAATATACAAAAAAATTACAAAAAATTAGCAGAGCGTGGCGGTGTGCGCCTGTAATCCCACTTACTCGAATCACTTGAACCTGGGAGGCAGAAGTTGCAGTGAGCCAAGATCGCGCCATTGCACTCCAGCCTGGGTGAGACTTTTTTTTCTCAAAGAAAAAAAAAAAAAAAAAAGAAGACAGGTTATTATGTGCTATTTAGTATTACCTAGAAAGGATATGACTGGCATTGACTTTTCCCTCCTGAGAAGATACTTCTAACATATATGAAACCCAAGGGACCAGATATTGGATCCACTGTGATGAGTGTCAGAATTCTTGTAACCTCTTTTTTCCTTATTAGTATCTGTCATGCCAGGTTGTTGGCTCTGATGATGTCATAATGCTTTGTTTGTAGGGTCATCCGATGCTACTTTTTCCATAGGAACAATCAGCTTTTAGGCAAAGTGAACCTTGGACAGTAAAAGTTGATCTTCTGAGGTCATAGGAATAAATATATCTCAAAGAAAATACACTGGAAACTTCTTCTTTAAGTTTTCCTCTTTCATTGGAATATGTGGGTTTCCTCACTGTTGTAATGTTGATGACACAACAAGGCTAACACCGGATATGCTTCTGGATGATTCCGGTTTACCAAGAGCATCCAAACATCCCTCAAGGACACAGTCATTTTGCACAACAAAGGGAAACTCCGCTCATTTCTGGCATTAAGGTGGACATCTGAGAAAGGGGAGGGTATACCACCATAACTTCTCTAGTGATGAATAGTGTTTAATATTATACCATAGACTAACTGGCGTATTTTAAAGATCTTTTTCCTTTTTGGACACATTTCAGATTAGAGAAGTTCCAGAGAACGTAATCTATTTTAAGAGTGTGAAAGAGTGATATTCCACATTGCTTTTATATCTTAAAGAAATTTCTAAAAAGAAAGCCGAGTCAATAAAATGACAGATTTTAAGCCTTCATTTTGGTAACATAAAAGTCTTCTACTCATTGTGTCTGCCACCTTAATTTTTAAAGATAGAGCATGAGGTGTAAGCTTTTGGCTTCCATTTTCCTCTTATAAACCAATGACATCTTCAGTTCCAGAATAGCTTTTTAAAAACGTGACTTCTGATAAATGTTGGCAGAACTGGTGCATTCCTAAAATAAATTATGTATGCTCAGCTTTCCCTACCCAAGTTCATCCCTAAATGACCACAAAACTGCCCACCACGAAATAGGCTTAAGAGAAGTCTGGACATAATGGTATAAGTGTATATAACACGACATTGGTATATTTAAAAAAAATTCATGCCTAGGGTCAACTCTGATAATCAAATTTAGACTGCTGCAACAACCGTAACTATTGTTGATATATGCGCAGTTTAAAAGTGAAGGGCTGGGGTAAGGGGCAGAAACTGCACACAACAAACTTCCAAATTTTGTCTCCCTTTTCAGGCAAGTTTCAGCTCCACAAATCTAAATACCCTCGCCTTTAAAATATCAGTGTCGTTCTGCTCTTAAATCCTCATCCCGTTGTACAAGGAAACCTATGTCTCTCTTCCCCAAATTAAGAATACGAGAAGCCTTCCAGGTCTGCAAAGACCAGAAAGCAGCTGCGCATGAAGTTTTATGGGGCCCCAAGGCTCTGAGAGTGGGCTTGGAGGTATGGAAAACACATCCCAAGGGAAAAATCTGTGAACCGCACAACTGTGGTTGGAAACGAAATAGGAAAAAAACTGCGCGGAACCGGACGTCATCAGCATTTCGCCGTACACACGAAGAAAACAACCGTAGTCGGGTCAAAACTGGAGCCGTGTCTCCTCAGTAACGAGAGTAAATGGTGGCCCGACGCGTGAGCGGCCAGCCGGACTGAAACGGAAAGTACTCAGAGCGCCATTTACCGCGCCCTCGCCCCGCCCCGTAGCCCCTCCTCCCGTCCGCCCTGCGCGCCAGCCAATCCCCTCGCTCCATCCCCTTCCCATCGCAGACCCCGCCCCCGCGCCCGGGATGTTGAGCCCCCGCGGCGTGACGCGAGCACGGCAGCTCCTCCCCCTGCGTCTCTGGCCTCGCCGGTCTTGGGGGGATGGTTCCATCATGGCGTCAATGCAGGTGAGAGGAGTTTGCTGCATCTGGGCGGGCCAGGGAGCCGCCGAGAGAGTGCCAGCGTTCGGGCGGGGGTGGCGTCCGCGATTCGGGGACACCCGGGCGGGTTCGGGATCGGTCCGGGTGGCCTGTTTTCCCTCAGCTCAGGGCGTCGGGGGAGGGGTAAGAGGCGGCGAGAGGCGTTGTGGGGGGTGCGGTATCCGTCGGTCGAAGCGGACACCAGCCGGCCGGGAAGTTGGGTGATAAAGGAGGCTTGGGGAAGAAAGGGCAAAGTCTGGCGTTGGCGGTCTCAGAATCGGCTCCCCGCACACACACACGGGCGCTGCCAGTCTGCTGCCCGCCAGCCCCAGGGTTGCCTTTACCCCCGCTGTCCCTGGCCCGACGGAAACAGCTGCGCCCGCGGTTGTTGCCGGGGCAGGGGCGGCGGGGGGCTGAGTGTGCGGGAGCCGAGAATGCGTCTCCGGAGAAGGCGGCTGGCTGCGGACGGCGCTTAGCGGCCTCTGCTCCGGCCTCCCACGCCGGGCCCCCCAGACTGCTCGGCCCCGTCCCTCTCTTCTTCCCTTTGACTCTTAATCCTGTGCCCGTGGGTATCTTCTATTTCCATCAGCCTCGGTATTCTCGCGGACATTCCTCCAGCAGTCCACTGTCTCCTTCCTCTCGAAGCTGCCCCGTGTCCACCGCCTGATGGGCGATCTCCCGAGAGCCGAGTCCTCAGCCCCCTTAAACCTCTCGGGATAGCTTGCCCTCTATTTTGTTTCCCCCTGCAAGGCCCCACCCTTGCGGTCGCGATAAGGCTATACATCTCTTTGCCCTTATTCCCAGACCTTTAGTGGAACCTTAGTTTGGTAGGAGGCGTTTGTTAACCTGTGCCATATCCCCCCAACTTAGCAAGGCGTGGTTTTCTGGCTTTCCAACTTAATTTACTCCTTTTTCCCGAATCTAGGGAGTTGTGGGTTTTTTGTTTTTTGTTTCCAGGCAAAGATGGCAACCACAATTGTAGTTGTGCAGGGATTGAGTGCGTTATCTATAGCCTGCATTTAATTCACAGGTGAAGACTAGCGGTATCAAAGACATTGGAAGAGAAAGTAGAACGCTCAATAGGAGTGTCAGCTGAGTACCCTTTAGCGTTTTCATAATATCCCCTTGGGTAAAGAGACCACGTTTTCTTGGAAGTGTTTTTTGCTTTTGTTTCTGGAAGAAGCAAGTCTCTGTTCCTCCTCCATTTTTTTTTCTTTTCTCTGCTAAAAGTGTTTTTCTTCCCTTTTCTGCATCTTCTTCCTCTTTTGTACAAATATAGCTTTGCTTCACATTTACTCCTGTGCTTTTATGTTATTCCCCTTTCAACCTGTTTTCCTTACAATATTCTCTTTACCTTGCTTCTCCCTCTGGACTTGCCTGCAGAACAGAAAAGTTTTATGTAACATTTCTAGTTGAAGAGATGTCACGAATGGTGCAGGGAAAAAACAGGAACAATTTCAGGAAACATTATACTTTACACTAGTCTCCCCAGAGACGTTAGAGAAGTTTCGTCATTTGAGGCCAAAAAAGGAACAGTGGAATGCTAGTTGAACAGTAGATGCAATAGGCTACATTATCACTTAAAGATTTTTATCTGTGTTAAGATTAAAACATTTTTTATGACAAGTTTAAGATTATTATCTGTATTAAGATTAAAACATTATTTGAGGCTAAACATTAAGATTAAAATCCACAACACTTGTATTTGACAAGAGAACATAGTGTGTCATCTCGTTAGATTTAGTATCTGGAAAAGGCAGATTTGTTTGTAAGAGAGAGGTTGGTAATCTTGAACTTGAACTTTACATGGTGTCTTTTTTTTTTTTGAGATGGAGTTTCGCTCTTGTTGCCCAGGCTGGAGTGCAATGGGGTGATCTTGGCTCACCGCAGCCTCCACCTCCCGAGTTCAAGCGATTCTCCCACCTCAGCCTCCTGAGTAGCTGGGATTACAGGCATGAACCACCACGCCCAGCTAATTTTGTATTTCAGTAGAGACGGGGTTTCTCCATGTTGGTCAGGCTGGTCTTGAACTCCCGAACTCAGGTGATCCGCCCGCCTTGGCCTCCCAAAGTGCTGGGATTACAGGTGTGAGCCACCGTGCCTGGCCTACATGATGTCTTAAGAATTGGAAACAAATACTTGATTGACAGTGCAATAGTGCATTTTTCTGTGCCCTAAGTATTACTATCTCAGACTCTTACCACCCTTTTAAGTTTTTCCTTCACTTTGTTCCATCGAAATCTTATCACTCTCTATTCTTCTGTGTTTTCTGGTTAGAGGAATGGAAAACGGATGCTTCCTATTTTTATTGAAAAGTCTTTCCCTTTTTATTTGTATTTTAAAATATCTAGTGCAGATTTGCTGGTAGTATCTTTAAGAATATTTTAATATATATGTCAAGCTTTTTGAAAGACAACCCTACTTTCTGTGTGGTTATTCTGTATCTTTGTTATACAGAATTTATATCCTGACTATCTTAATGGCAACATTTGGCTCTTTTAAGACAACTAGATTATACATAAATCTTCAATAAAATTATCAACTTTGTTTATTCACTGAGCCAGTTATCTTTTGGGGGACCTCTATGTGTCAGACACTTATCTAGTTGCTGTGGTTATAGCAATGAACAAAAGCAGACAAGATTTCTGCCCTCGTGGATTTAATAATAAATAGTCTCATAAGAAGAGACAGATAAGAACAACATATTTAAGTTAATTGTGTTTTGTTTTTGTTTTTTGTGTTGAGATGGAGTCTCGCTGTGTTGCTCAGGCTGGAGTGCAGTGATGCCATCTTGGCTCACTGCAACCTCCGCTCCCAGGGTTCTAGCAATTCTCCTACTCAGTCTCCTGAGTAGCTGGGATTACAGGCGCTGGCCACCACGCCCAGGTAATTTTTTTTGTGTTTTTAGTGGAGACTGGGTTTTGCCATGTTGGCCAGGCTGGTCTTGAACTCCTGACCTCAGGCGATCCACTCGCCTCGGCCTCCCAAAGTACTAGGATTACAGGTGTGAGCCACTGCACGCGGCCAAGTGTGTTATTATATTAGAAGGTGATAGTGCAGTGGAGAAAAAGCATGGAAGAAGACTAGGAAATTGATCATTTGGGGATTTCGATTAGGAAAAAATAAGCTGTAACATGGAATGACCATGTCCTTAACCCAAAAAGCTTTTAGTAGATTTATCTTACCCACACCAGGATGTTGCTGCTGCTGAAGAAGTTACTTAAGCTCTAAGAGGAACTGTATTTTTTTTAAAATGCCATATTATACAAATGTAACATGGGATTTCATTACTTGATAATGAGTAAAACAAGTAAGGGTAGACTTTGAATTTCTTATTGGAGAGTATGTATTTTAAAGTTGAGCTAGTAACTGCTTTAATGTATTCTGTCAGTGCGTCTCAACCATCTTTTAGGTTCTGCCCACATAGAAAGTAAGTTTTGAATAGTACACTAAAGTAGATGAGATTGGGAGGCTAGAAGCACCTGGCAGGCAGCACCTCATGAAACTCCCGGGATGGGAGATCAATATTCTGGCACACCTGTAAATGCTGGGGACGCTCTACTCCCTAATATTGCTAGAGTTCTGCCATATACAATTCAAGATAGTAGTTTTCAGACTTATGTGATCCCTTTGAGACATTCTTTACTCATTTTCTTTTTTTCTTTTCCTTCCTATTGTTTCTTCCTAGAAAAAAGTAATGTATCACCAAGTAAGATTACAGTTAAATTATGTTTTAAGAAACCTTTTCTTTTTTTGGAGACAGGGTCTCACTGTGTCACCCAGGCTGGAGTGCAGTGGCGCTGTCTCGGCTTGCTGCAGTTTCACCCAGGTGATCTTTTCCATCTCAGCCTCCTGAGTAGCTGTGACTACAGGTTTTTGTATTTTGTAGAGACAGGTTTCACTATGTTGCCCAGGCTGGTCTGGAACTCCTGGGCTCAAGCAGTCACCTGCCTTGGCCTCCCCAAATCCTGGCATTACAGGCGTGAGCCAATGTGCCCAGTCTTAAGAAACCATCATTAAGAGAATGTTATATTTGTGGTGATACCTAAAATTGATAGGAGTTAAACAGATCTACATTTAATTTTGGTAATTCTAAAAATCTTAAAATATTACATGAAAAGTTTCTTGTAGCAAATTTTTAGTTTTAGCGTTTTAGGGACTGATTATTTGGTAGAAACTTTTATCCCCAAACTGCAGAAGCATTCTTTTATTGAAGTGAATTTTTATGTGATTCTAAACATTTTTGAAAGTGTAGCAGTATTGAGATATTCTTTTCTCAGGTGAATCCTAAAATTGAATTTTTTGTTGTTGTTGTTAAATGCTTTTTAAAATTTTTATTTTATTTTATTTTTTTGAGACGGAGTCTCGCTGTCGCCCAGGCTGGAGTGCAGTGGTGCGATCTCGGCTCACTGCAGGCTCCAATCCCCGGGCTTCATGCCGTTCTCCTGCCTCAGTCTCCCGCGTAGCTGGGACTACAGGCGTCCGCCACCTCGCCCGGCTTATTTTTTGTATTTTTAGTAGAGACGGGGTTTCACTGTGTTAGCCAGGATGGTCTCCATCTCCTGACCTCGTGATCCGCCCGCCTCGGCCTCCCAAAGTGCTGGGATTACAGGCGTCAGCCACCGCGCCCGGCCGTGTTTTTAAATTTTATAACCTTTTTTTCTTTCCTATGTATTATTTAGTGTTATGAAATACTTGACCTCCTGGATATAATTTCTGATTTTAGAATTTAACTGCATCATTCAGACTTCTCCTAAGTTAGCAATTTTAACATATACGCTAATTTTCTAATTTGACATTCTAGAATTGTTAATTTTAGATACAACCTCCTGTTACGTTGTGTCTTAAGATCTTAGAAAGTCAGTGCATAGTAGTTGATGTTTGTCAACTCTAAAAACAGTGATATAATTGAGAGAAATGGTCAGTTGAATTACCCTTGTGAAATTTCTGCATTTACTTCCTCTCTTACCTAGCTGGGTCTTAGACTGTTAACTGTCAATTTGTAGGGATGGAAGGAGGTTGAGATTTAATAACAGGAGATAAAGTATGAATGTGTGCTTATTTTCAGACTTAGAAATAATGCATTATTTTGGATTATTCACAGCTTTTAAAATTTTTTCTCTCTGAGACAGGGTCTCACTCTGTCACCGAGGCTGGAGTGCAGTGACGCGGTCTTGGCTCACTGCACCCTTGTCCTCCCAGGCTCGGGTGATCCTCCCACTTCAGACTCCCAAGCAGCTGGGACTATAGACACGCCACCATGCCTGGCTAATTTTTGTATTTTTTGTAGAGATGGGTTTTTTCCCTGTTGCTCAAGTTGGCCTTGAACTCCAGGACTCAGCCATCGGCCCACCTTGGCCTCCTAAAGTGCTGGGATTATTACAGGATGAGCCATTGCCCCCAGCCCAGTGCTCTTTGCTCAAGTAATTGGCTATAGTGATTGAGAGAGATGGAACATGGACTCTTACAGACATTACTGTTATAGTAGTCATGTTGCCTTGACAGTTAGATACCACGTCTGTTTGTTGATGTCAGTATGGAAGGGTTACAACATAATTAAAAGTTAGAAAATAGGCCAGCATGGTGGCTCAAGCCTGTAATCTCAGCACTTTGGGAGGCTGAGGTGAGTGGATCACCTGAGGTCAGGAGATCGAGACCAGCCCGGCCAACATGGTGAAACCTAGTCTCTACTAAAAATACAAAAAAAATTAGCCAGGCGTGGTAGAGCGCATCTGTAATCCCAGTTATTTGAGAGACTGAGGCAGGAGAATCCCTTGGGCCCAGGAGGCGGAGGCGCCTCGCAGTGAGCGGAGATCATGCCACTGCACTCCAGCCTGGGCGACAGAGTGAGACTCCAGCTAAAACAAAAAAAAAAAAAAAAAAAGGAAAAAAAAAAAGGATTATCTTTGAACAGTAAAAATTTACAATTATAATTTTACTCAGTACACAAGTATACACATGAGAACTTCTTTTTAAAATTTGATACATAAAGTAACCTTGTGTTATAAACTCAGGAATATTTCTTCTTTTCTTTAGCTATAAAAACTATAAAGTAGTTTAGTAAATGCTTAATTCTTGACTGAAAAGTTACATAATTACACGAATAATTTCTCTGTGATGCCAAACTGTGTTCATTACTTACACCTTCACAGCATCAACAGATTTCAGAGCTTAGTTTCACTACTCAGTTACTGTGTAATTTTGAGTAAGTCACTTTCCAAATAAGTACATACTTACCAGCAGTTACTGCTACGTCTCTATTAGAATGAAATTAGGTTAGTTGACTTCCTTTTTTATAAAGAATATGAAGATACTATGAAGAACATTACAGTTATGGCAAACACATGCAGCAAGAAAATAAGCCACTTTTTTGGTATATTATATAAATATGAATTTTAAATTATTCCTTTATAGATACTGAACCTTACTATTGTAGAATTGCTTAATAGACTGACCTAAAATAGAATTAAACTAATGCAGAATTAGCTATTTAGGAATGCTTTTTGAAGTGTTAAGTAATGGACAAATATTTACGGTAGTCACTGTGTGCACATTTAAGGGATAGAGGGAAAGTATTTTTTCCTGCCTTAATGAAGCAGGAAATCTAAAGCAGAAAGTAATATCAGATTATCCTTCAAGGCCGGCCACCGCGCCTGGCCTTCAAAGATAATCTTCATTATCAAGGAGAGTTTTTAAGGTGGGATGATCCCAGCATGGGACAAAAATTAGCTGGGTGTGGTAGCACATTCCTGTGGTCCCAGCTACTTGGGGGGCTGAGGTGGGAGGATCACCTGAGCTCAGGGAGTTCAAGGCTACAGTGAGCCAGGATTGTGCCACTCTACTCCAGCATGGGTGACAGAGTGAGACCCTGTCTCAAAAAATTTATATAAAAATAAAAAATAAAGTGCCGCTGCACTCCAGCGTGGGTGACAGAGTGAGACCCTGTCTCAAAAAATATATATAAAAATAAAAAATAAAGGGATGATCTGGCATCTCTCTGTAAATATACTTCTCCTTAGTATTTACCTAAATTAAGCATTTGTTAGATGAATTTTATTCCATCTTTATATTATTGCTGTCTGCTTCATTATGAGTAGTATCTGCAAAATACTTGTTCATGTTTGTCAGGTATTAAAGTGTCCTCATTTGAAAGCCTTTATTTGTGAATGTAGTTCTTGGATCACCAAAAAACAGCGCATGCTTTTGAGTTGTTTTATTCTAAGAAAAGACTCTACTTTCATTTAGCTGCTTTTGTAAAACTTCATTAGAGATAAAGAACACAGGCTCTGTAATGAAAAGACCCAAATTCAGGTCCTGTTTCACTACTTTTTAAAAAGCTATATTGCACGGAAATCATTATGGAGTGTAGTGGGTAGACAAAAACAGATTAGCAGATAGATAAACATATAAAACTGCATTTTGTATTTATCTTACCCAAACTTGTTTTCTGTAGTACTCCCCACGTTGGTATATAGGCAACTTCATTCCATTTGCTCAGCCAGAAACCTTGGGTTCATTCCACCCTACAGTCAAACCATTAGCAAATTTCTATCTGCTCTGCTTTCAAAATATATCCAGAATTCAACTGATTTTCTGAATTCCTGATGTAAATACAGATGACATCCTCATTTCTTGCCTGGATTATATTAGCAGTGTCATACTGGTTTTCCTACTTCTGCCCTCATCCGTTTACTTATCTCTTTAGATTCCCAATAGATTCTTTCTAAACAAAAGTCATGTCATTTCATTCATAATCCTACTATGACTTCCCTGTCTTCCTCAGAATATAATCCAAAATTCATGTTATAGCCTAGGAGGTCTTAACCTCTCCCAGGTACTCATGTCTCTGTAGCCTTATTGTCCTCCTTGCTACTCCTGCTTGTTGTTTTCTCTATTTGGAATGCTCTTCTCACACATCTGGATGATCTGGATGGCTTCTTTTTTTTTTTTTTTTTTTCTTTTCACTCATAGCTTTGTTCAAATATATATTTTTTTTTAAGAGAGCCCTTCCTGACTACCCAATATAAAATAGCTCTCCCATCCCAGCGCTAATAATTGCCTTTACCTTGATAAATTCTTCATACCTTTGGCTATTTATTAATTAGCTTGTTTTCTATTTTCTTGGATGTAACCTAGTGCCTGACATGTAGGAGGGTTCAGTAAATGTTGAGTAAATGAATAAGTGAGCACAGCTTTTGGAATCAGATAACCTTGGGTTTGAATTCTAGTTTTGTTGTTTAATAGCTGTGTAACCTCCCACCTCCAAATATAAAATAGGGATGATAAAAACAGGTTATTTCATTTCCTGGATCTTTGGAATTGGTGAGTTATCTTTTAATGCTGTGTTTCCCATTTTAAGCTAACTCTACTAGATGCTTTTGTCTTTTTTTTTTTTTTTTCTGATTTCTAGTCCCTGCACTAGCTATCAATGGAAAAAATAGATTTCCTTTATGACCATGTGTTACATGAGGTCTTTCTTTGTATTTTCAGACCACAGGAAGGAGGGTGGAAGTATGGTTTCCAGTAAGTGTGTGTTTTTTTGCCAATCCTCTTCAAAACTTGAGAATTAGTCAAATAAAATTGTGAGCTATTAAAGTCCATTTTGACATCCTTTTAATGCACAATTTTTTATTCTAATTGAAATATAATCCACATATAAAACTTACCCTTTTAAAGTATACAATTCAGTGGTTTTTAATCTGTTCAGAACCATCACTGCTGTTTGCAGAACATTTTCATCACCCCAGAAAGAAACTCCTTATCCATTAGCAGTCACTCCCTATTTCCCCCTTTCCCCAGTGTCTGGAAACCACTCATCTATTTTTTGTCTCTGGATTGGTCTATTCTGGGTATTTTGTGAGAGTGGAATTATATTATATATGACCTTTTGTGCCTGGCTTCTTTCACTTAGCTGTTTGTTTGAGACAGGGTCTCATTTTGTCGCCCAGGCTGGAGTGCGGTGGCACCATAGGCTCACTGAAACCTCTGCCTCCTGGGTTCAAGCGATCCTCCTGCCTCAGCCTCCGCCTCAGCCTCCGTAATAGCTGGTACTACAGGCATGCACCACCATACCCAGCTAATTTTTGTAGTTTTTTTTTTTTTCCCTGAGACAAGAGTCTTGCTCAGTCTCCCAGATTGGAGTGCAGTGGCACCATCTTGGCTCATTGCAACCTCTGTCTCCCAGGTTCAAGCGATTCTTCTGCTTCAGCCTCCCGAGTAGCTGGGACTGCAGGCGTGCGCCACCACACCCAGCTAATTTTTGTATTTTTAGTAGAGACGGGGTTTCACCATGTTGGCCAATCTGGTCTCTTACTTCTGACCTCAAGAGATCCACCTGTCTTGGCCTCTTAAAGTGCTGGGATTACAGGTGTGAGCCACTGTGCCCAGCTAATTTTTGTATTTTTGTAGAGACGGGGTTTAACCATGTTGGCCAGGCTGGTCTTGAACTCCTAGACCTTGTGATCCGCCCGCCTCGGCCTCACAAAGTGCTGGGATTACAGGCATGAGACACTGTGCCCGGCCTTAAAAAAAGCTTTTATATAGACAGATTCACTGTGTTGCCGAGGCTGATCTTGAAACTCCCAGTCTCAGCACCCCTCCTGCCTAGGCTTCCCAAAGTGTTGCGATGACTGGCCTGAGCCACCATGCCCAGTTCATAATGTTTCTGAGGTTCATCCATGTTGTAGCTTGTATGAATACTTATTCCTTTTCGTAGCCAAGTAATGGCCCATTTTTTGGTTATACTGCAGTTTATCCATTCACCAGTTATTTAAATATCAGATATTTGTGTTTCCTGTTTCATTCATCAATGGATTAATTGACAGTTTGGATTGTTTCCCCTTTTTAGTATGAATAATGCTGTGAACATGTATGTACAAGTTTTTATGTAGGCTTGTGTTTTAATTTGTTTTTGTTAATATACCTTGCATGTAGGAGGACCTCAGTAAATGTTGAACAAATGGGTCATACAGTAACTCTGTGTTTTAACTTTCTAAGTCTATAGAGAAAAAACAATGATTTTTCTTATGTACTCGCCCACAACACTTGATTCTCCTTTTCTGACACCAGATATGTGGGGTTTTTTTTTTTCACACCAAGCAATTTTTCAACACCAGCTGGGTGTTGTGCAATTCATTTCTGGCACTAACCAGAGTTAAGGGCTCAGTCTCACAGGACTGGCCCCCACTTTAGACACCAGTCACAAGTTGTAGGTTCCCAGGTTACCCACGACTTGTGTCCGACTTGGCTACAAATTGGAGGTTCCCACAACCCCCTTCTTGGGTTCATTAATTTGCTAGATCAGCTCACAGAAACTGGGGAAGACAGTATACTCACAATTGCTAATGTATTATAAAGGATATTTTAAAGGATACAATTGAACAGACAGATGAAGCTATGCATATGTGAGGTTTGTAAGGGTCATGAACCCAGGAGCCTTTGGTCCCGTGGGGTATGTGGCTATGTTCTTATTCACCAATTCAAAAGCTCTCCAAACTCTCCTTTCGGGTTTTTATAAGGCTTCATTACTTAGGCATGATTGACTAAATCATTGGCTATTGGTGTTCCATTCAACCCTGAGCCCCCCCCTTTTCCCCAAAGATTGATGGGGTGGGGCTGAATGTTTCCACCCTCTAATCACATGGTTGGTTCCTTTGGCTGCCAGTCTCCCTTCTGAGGCTCTCCAGGAGCCCCCAGCCACCAGTCATGGTATTAACATATAAAAGGATATTTATAACTTCCAAGATTCCAAGGGTTTTAGGAGCTGGATGAAGATATATATTTCTTGTTGTAAATCGCAATACCACACTAAGGAATTGCCAGACTTTTCCACAGCAACTGCAGCATCATGCATTCCTGTGAGCACTGTGCAAGAACTCCAATTTCTATGTTTGGCCGGTGTTTATTATGGTGGTTTTTTGATGATAGCATCCTAGTGTGAAGTGGCATCTCATTGTGGTTTTGGTTTGCATTTCACTAATGGCTAATGATGTATTAAGTGTCTTTTCTTGTGCATATTGGTATTTTGGTGGAGAAATATCTATGCAAATTTTTTGCCCATTAAATTTTTTTTTTTTTTTTTTTCTGAGACAGAGCCTCACTCCGTCACTCACGCTGGAGTGGCTGTGGCATGATCTTGGCTCACTGAAACCTTCACCTCCCAGGTTCAAGCGATTCTCCTGCCTCAGCCTCCTGAGTAGCTGGGAATACAGGCACGTGCTACCACGCCTGGCTAATTTTTTGGTTTTTGTCTTTTGTTTTTTGTTTTTTTTTTTTTTTTGAGACAGAGTCTCGCCCTGTTGCCAGACTGGAGTGCAGTGGCGTGATCTCGGCTCACTGCAACCTCTGCCTCCCAGGTTCAAGCGATTCTCCTGCTTCAGCCTCCCGAGTAGCTGGGACTACAGGCGTGTGCCACCATGCCCAGCTAATTTTTGTATTTTTAGTAGAGATGGGGTTTCACCGTGTTGGCCAGGATAGTCTCTATCTCTTGAGCTCGTGATCCGTCCGCCTCAGTCTCCCAAAGTGCTGGGATTACAGGCGTGAGCCACTGCACCCGGCCCTAGTTTTTATATTTTAGTAGAGATGGGGTTTTGCCATATTGGCCAGGCTGGTCTCAAACTCCTGGCCTTAGGTGATCCACCCACTGCAGCCTCCCAACATGCTGAGATCACAGGCGTGAGCTACCACACCTGGTCCTAAACAATTTGTCATTTTGTTGAATTATAAGAATTCTTTATATATTTAGACTACATGTCTTTTATTAGACATTATTTATTACATTCACAAAAATTTCCTCTTTTTTTTTTTTTTTGGGACGGAGCCTCGCTCTGTTGCCAGGCTGGAGTGCGGTGGTGTGATCTCGGCTCACTGCAACCTCTGCCTCATGGGTTCAAGCGATTCTCCTGCCTCAGCCTCTTGAGTAGCTGGGACTACAGGTGCCTGCCACCACACCTAGCTGATTTTGGTCTCGATTTCCTGACCTCGTGATCTGCCCACCTCTGCCTCCCAAAGTGCTGGGATTACAGGCATGAGCCACCGCGCCCAGCCAATTTACTTTTTTTCTGTGGGCTGTTTTCATTTTCCGATAGTGTCATTTGAAGCACAAAAATTAATTTTGGCAAAATTTATGTTTTTTTCTTTGTGTATTTGGTGTCATATCTAAGAAATCATTGCCTAATCCAGGGGGTGATGGAGATTTGCATCTAAGTTTTTTTCCAAAAATATAATAATTCTGGCTTTTACATTTGGGTCTTTGATTCATTTTGAATTCATTTTTGCATATAATGTAGGGATTATTTAGTTTCATAGTATTAATATGGCAGCTTGTTTTCCATTTGAAGTTGTATAGGACCAAGCTGAGAGTCCATCAGGTTTGATAGTATCAAGTTGGATTCAGGTTACTTCTCTGGGTGAGTGGAGAGCTGTTCCTCAGATAAGAATTTATATTGCAGTCCTACTACTAAAAAATGTGATTGTAGTATAAAATATTGCTGAGTATATATATATATATATACGTATATATATATACGTATATATATATATACGTATATATATATATATATATATATATATTTTTTTTTTTTTTTTTTTTTAGACCAAGTCTTGCTTTGTCACCAGGCTGGAGTGCAGTGGCACAATCTTGGGTCACTGCAACCTCCACCCCCTGGGTTCAAGCAATTCTCCTGCTTCAGCCTCCCGAATAGCTGGGATTACAGGCACGCGCTGCCACACCCGGCTAATTTTTGTATTTTTAGACGGGGTTTCACCATGTTGGCCAGGATGGTCTTGATCTCTTGACCTCATGATCCACCTGCCTCGGCCTTCCAAAGTGGTGGGATTACAGGCGTGAGCCACCGCTCCTGGTCTGCTGAGAATATGTTTCTGTTCACCTATAAGCCTTTATTGTAATTAAAAGAGGCGTTATCAACTTCAGTCTTTAGACTTACAAAATCTTTGAGCCAGAGGGCATCTCAGGTGTCGTCTAGTATAACCACCTTGCCTTTTCTTTAAATATTGCTGCATTTTATGATTAGAGATAGTCCATAAGATAAAATTTAAAAAATTTTAAAATTAGAATAGTCTTTTGTACTACATGAAAGGAACATATATATATTAAGGAAATCGAGTAATAGGTTTTAAAAATATATAGAGAGATCTGATAAAAGAAAACTTGTTACATTCTTAGGAAAACCAATTTAAGGATTCTAGTGGAGAAAATTACCTTGTTGGGCATATTTTTTGTTCGTTTTGAGACAAGGTTTCACTCTCATCCAGGCTAGGATATGCAGTAGTGCAGTCACGGCTCACTGCAGCCTTGGCCTCCTGGACCCAAGCGATTCTCCCACCTCAGCCTGCTGAGTAATTGAGACTACAGGTGCACACCACTACACCTGGCTAATTTTTGTATTTTTGGTAGAGATGAGTTTTGCCATGTTGCCTAGGCTGGTCTTGAACTCTTGGGCTCAAGCAGTCCTCCTGCCTCAGCCTCCCAAAGTGCTGGGGTTACAGACATAGAATTCATTTCTTTATAACAATTAGTTTAGGTTACCTTGATTGTTTCTATGGTCCGGCCTCATTATTCATGAGTTCCATATTTGTGAATTCACGTCTTCGTAACATTTGTTTGTAACCCTAAAATTGATACTCGCAGTACTTTTTTTTTTTTTTTTTTTTTTGACGTTTGCACACTTAAAGAGCAGTGAAGAATTTGTCATTCTATGCACACACTCCCAGCTGAGGTCAAACAAGACTTTTTGAGGTCTATTTTGTGCCACATTATTTCGCTTTTTTGTGCTTTTTTTTGGTAATTTCACTGTTTAACTTATGTGCTGTCTAGTGTTCCTTTGTATACGTGAAGGCTGTGCTGTGCCTTTTGGAGAAAATTTGTTCAGGCATGTGTTATAGTGCTTTTGGCTGTGAGTTTGATATTAATCAACAATATATAGTAAATAAGAGGCCAGGCATGGTGGCTCATTCGTGTAATCCCAGCACTTTGGGAGGCTGAGTTGGGTGGATCACTTGTCAGGAGTTTGAGACCAGCTTCAACATGACGAAACCTCATCTCTGCTAAAAATATCCCCTCACCCCCAGCCCCCCAAAAAAATTTGCTGGACATGGTGGCATGCACCTGTAATCCCAGCTACTCGGGAGGCTGAGGCAGGAGAATTGTTTGAACCCAGGAGGTGGAGGTTGGGTTGCAGTGAGCCAAGATCATGCCATTGCACTCCATCCTGGGCCATAGAGCGAGACTCTGTCTCAAAAAGAAAGTCTTTAGACAAACGCAAACAAGTTACTTTTGATTGGTTGAAGAAAATAATGTGACCAGAGGCTGGCAGAAATCTAACCCTGTATTTCCTCTAACCATGGATTCTATATTTACTTATTTAGTGTTTGCCACAACTTTGTAGAGAGCTTAACTACTGTGAATAATGAGAAATGACTGTATTTTAATTAAAAAAATTTTTTTTAGAGACAGTCTCACTCTGTCACCCGGTGCAGTGGCATGATCTTGTCTTTCTGCAGCCTCCCAGGTTCAAGTGATTCTCGTGCCTTAGCCTTCCAAATAGCTGGGATTACAGTCATGTGCCACCATGCCTGGCTAATTTTTGTATTTTTAGTAGAGACGAGGTTTCGCCATGTTGGCCACGCTAGTCTTGAACTCCTGACCTGAAGCAATCTGCCTTTCTCAGCCTCCCAAAGTGCTGGGATTACAGGCGTGAGCCACTCTGCCCAGCTGTATTTTGATTTAAGTTTCAGTATACTTTTGATTTGAAAGTATTGAAGTCCTGTTAAAACTAGTAAAAGGTAATGTTGCTACATCCAGGTTTCTTGTTTGATTCTGCTTTCATTTTCTCATTTTCTACTGTAGATCATACCTTCCTCCTTTTTTTTTTTTGGTTTGTTTTTTGTTTTTTTTTGTTTTTGTTTTTTGAGTTAACCATGCAGTTCAAACCAGTGGTTTCCAACTTTGATATCACATCGAAATCACCTGGGAAACTTTAAAAAAAAATACCATCCCCAGGTTATGATTTAATTGCTCTGGAATGCATCCTGGGTATTGTCATTTTTCTTAGCTCTTCAGGTAATTCTTTTTTTTTTTTTTTTTTTTTTGAGATGATGTCTCTGTCACCCAGGCTGGAGTGCCCTGGCATGATCTCAGCTCACTGCACCCTCCACCTCTCAGGTTCAAGTGAGTCTTTTGCCTCAGCCTCCCAAGTAGCTGGGATTACAGGCACTCACCACAATGCCTGGCTATTTTTTGTATTTTTAATAGAGACAGGGTTTCACCATGTTGGCCAGGCTGGTCTCAAATCCTGACCTCACATGATCTGCCCGTGTTGGCCTCCCAAAGTGCTAGGATTACAGGCATGAGCCACTGCACCTGGCCTTCAGGTAATTTTAATGTGCAGCCAAAGTTGTAGACTCGTCTTCACTACAATGCAGGAATTTAGGTGTGCCAATTATGTAAATTGGGTAAGTTGTAATACATCTCCTTGTACCTGTTTTAGAGTTCAGGAGACATTTCAAAGTTTAATCCTCTTGAAAGATTTAAGAATCAAATTCGAGATTGGAAAGATCTATATTTGTTTTGTTCCTACATAATTATAGTTCTGTCAAAGACTACCCATTTCCTGTACATATCTGAGCACTTATTGACTGTCCTATCAGCTTTAGTAAAATGTTTTGTTTGATGGCCATTTTATACAACAAACAAAGTATCTGTCATGAGAGCTTTTTGTGGAGCAGTTTTAGTGAACTGAGTACATTAAGATGTGGCTATGGGGCGGTTCCATAGGCTCAGTTATGAGCTCAGTGATTCTTTAATGCTGGTAGAGTCCACCTAAACAAAATTTAAAAATATTTTATTATATCATGAATCGTTGGAGTTGAATATGCATAAAAATCTCATTTAAAACGTAATCTGGGCTGGTCACGATGGCTCATGCCTGGGATCTCAGCACTTTGGGAGGCCAAGGTGGGAGGATTGCTTGGAGCCAGGAGTTGAGACCATCCTGAGCAATGGCAGGACTCCATCTCTACAAAAAATAACAACAGAAGTAATCTTAGGGGCCTGTATCAAACCATATCAGGGCCCCGTACCAAGAATAGTCCTTTCTAGGTACTTGGAATGATATTCTTGTTTTTAAGTCTTTTTGCCCTTCATTGGGGTCACTATTATTGCTAGTCCTTGTATCTCTCATTCTACAACCTATGCTGAACTTATCAGTTCACTAAAATTCTTGAGAATCAAGTTGTTTGATGCTGGCCCCTGGGCTTATATCTCTCTTGTCCTTATGGATATTACTGCATATGTGGAGATTCTGTCAGTATCCTTTACTTGCTAGGAGTATTTAGCAACTATTATTAGTGACTTTTTATGTTGAATTTCCATTTTATTTTTATTATTTTTTTAGAAGTAGGACCTCACTCTGTTGCCCAGGATGGAATGCAGTGATACAACTGTACCTTAACTGTAACCTTGAACTTCTAGGATCAAAGGATCCTTCTGCCTCAGTCTTCCAAGTAGCTAGGACTACAGGTACATGCCACCATGCTCAGCTAATTTCTAAAATTTTTTGTAATGTTGCCCAGGTTGGTCTCAAACTCTGCCTCAAGCGATCCTCCTCCCTTGGCCTCCTGAGGTGCTGGGGTTACAGGCATGAGCCACCATGTCTATCCTGAACTTTCATTTTGAATTTTGGGCAGTTTTGATAGCTCCCCGTCTTGTTTTTTTGTTGTTCCTAGGTTTTTTGTTTGTTTGTTTTTAAAACTTACCTAGCAGATAATTTAGTTAGCCCCTCCACTCTTTGAACTTTCTTCCTGAATTCAAATTTTACTCAAAATCCACTTTAGTTCTTTGTAACTCAGTACTTTGACATCATAAATCCACCAACCTTAGCCTCATCCTCACAGCTGTACATACTTTTTAGTACCTTGTGTGCCTCCGTATCATGTTTTACCTCTTTCGTAGGGTTTTTCACTTCTGCCTTGTAGCTATTATAAAGACACTTTGTCTTTATTAGATTTTTAACTCAATGAGGGCAGTGCTTACTGGCATCATCACTCAGATGTTTTCTGGGTTAATAAATAGAACAAAGATAAATAGTACTGTTTTCAGAATAGGCCAGAAGTGATAGGAAAACACAGTTGAGTATATTGCCTTCTTGCCTTATCTCTGATTCCATTGCTGTCTATCTTTTGCTTCTGCCTTGTCCCAGTTAGAGAAAGTAAAGAATTGGGTTGAAAAGGAAAATTTATACAGCATTTTAAAATCAGGGTAAGCTCCCTGTTAATGATACACATCTTTCAGCCCAGTTAATATTTGGTTGGTAATTCTTTCACTTTGCAGATAATGCTTCAATGAGAGTATCTTTTCTTCCCCCGCCCCCTGCCCCCGGTAGTAGATTTTTTCTTAAGCTTCCTGTATGTAACCCTTACTGACAGCAAGTAATTTAGCAAGTAATTTTAGGTCTTGCTTCATTGATAGTAAGATTATGTGATTGCTTTCTTTCCAAACTCAAATGTGTTGTGTCTTTGTATACTTTTCCTCATTTCTGAAATGGTATTCCTTTTCCAAATGTTTTATTTTTAAGGTGTGTCTGAGAGTAGAACTGTGTGTGCTTAGGGGAGATGGGAGTATTTTGGTATAGGGAGTTTGTGTTTGGTTCTTTTAGATGTTGCAGAGGACAGAACATCTGTTAATGTCTATGAAATACAGATTGCGTTTCTGAAACATAGTTACAGCTTTTGCATGATGACAGAGCTTTACTTCAGATTCTTCTAATTTACAGTTAACCCTTGAGCAACAGGAAGCCAACCACCTGTGCAGTCAAAAATCCATATATAACTTTACTTCCCAAAAACTTAAGTACTAATAGCTTACTGTTAACTGGAAACCTAACCTATAAGATAAACAGTTGATTAACACATATTTTGTGTGATATATGTATTATATACTCTATTCTTACAATAAAGTAAGATAGAGAAAAAATGTTATTAAGAAAATCATGAGCGAAAATATATTTACTATTCATTAAGTACTCTGTCACCCAGGCTGGAGTGCAGTGGTGCAATCTCAGCTCACTGCAGCCTCCACCTCCTGGGTTCAAGTGATTCTCCTGCTTCAGCCTCCCCAGTAGCTGGGATTACAGGCTCTCGCCACCATGCCCAGCTAATTTTTGTATTTTTAGTAGAGATGAGGTTTCACCATGTTGGCCAGGCTGGTCTCAAACTCCGGGCTTCAAGTGGTCCCCCTGCCTCAGCCTCCCAAAGTGCTGGGATTACAGGCGTGAGCCACCATTCCCAGCTAGTCACAAAAATATTTATCCTTGTTATAGACTGAGAAGAGGAAGAGGAGGGTTTGGTCTTGCTGTCTCAGGAGTGACAAAGGCAGAAGAAAATCCATGTATAAGTGGACCTGTGCAGTTCAAACCTGTGTTGTTGAGGGTCAGCTGTGCTTGAAGAAATTGCTCAGTTTAGAAGACTCTCACCAAAAAGAAAGCAAAAAAACCACCACACACACACACACACACACACACACACACGCGCGCACGCGCACACGCAAAAACCCCCTGTGCTTGAAGAAATTGCTCAGTTTAGAAGACTCTCACCAAAAAGAAAGCAAAAAAACCAACACACACACACACACACACACACACACACACACACGCACGCACGCACACACGCAAAAACCCCCCTAATGATAGAGAAGGTTGGTTCAGTCCTTGCAAGCCTTGCAAGTTCGTGATGAAAATAAGTACAAGTAACAGAAAGTTAAGACAGTTAATGGTGATGGCTTGGGAAGGATTACCCATGTTCCTAAATAGTAAAAATAGTGTTAAAAGGTACTAGCTGCTGCTTTTTTTTTTTTTTTAGCACTTTTTCTAACATTGACTTTTTTTTTGGTGTCTGCTTATGACTGAAGTCAGATTTTTCTTTTAAAAATATATTCTTAAATTATTTTAAATCTTCATGAACTAGCAACAGTTAATATACTGAATTTTTAAAAATTCAGCTGCTGTAGTTTTAATAATTGAAAATGATTGAAAGTTAAACTGATAATTTCTTGAATTGGCAACGTAGGATGTCAAAACTGATTTTATAAGTCAGTATTTGTACTTTTCATATTTCTTAATTCCTTCTTAGAATGAAACTTGTCATAAATATATTTTATGTTCTTTTTTTTTTTTTTTGAGACGAAGTCTTGCTCTGTCACCCAGGCTGGAGTGCAATGGCATAATCTCAGCTCACTGCAGCCTCCGCCTCCCAGGTTCAAGCAGTTCTCCTGCCTCAGCCTCCTAAGTAGCTGGAACTGTAGGTGTGCACCACCACACCCGACTAATTTTTGTATTTTTATTGGAGACTGGGTTTCACCATGTTGGCCAGGCTCGTCTTGAACCCCTGACCCCAGGTGATCCACCCACCTCGGCCTCCCAAAGTGCTGGGATTACAGGCGTGAGCCACCATGCCTTGCCTAACTTTTGGATTTTTAGTAGAGATGGGGTTTCACTATGTTGGCCATGCTGGTCTCAATCACCTGACCTCAGGTGATCCGCCTGCCTTAGCCTTCCAAAGTGGTGAGATTACAGACGTGAGCCACCACGCCCAGCCGCTTAAAGGTATTCTGAAAATCTCAGAATCATTCTATGGCTACTTTTGGCAACTGAGGCCCAAGTTTATGTAAACTTTGAAGCAAAAGGTTTTTTTATTTTTATTTTTATTTATCATTATTTTGTAAGACGGGGAGTCTCAAGTCTGTCACCCAGGCTGGAGTGCAGTGGCGCGATTTCGGCTCACTGCAACCTCCACCTCCCGGGTTCAAGCAGTTTTCCTGCCTCAGCTTCCTGAGTAGCTGGGACTACAGGCGCCTGCCACCATACCTGGCTAATTTTTGTATTTTTAGTAGCGACAGGATTTCACTATATTGGCCAGGCTGGTCTCGAACTCCTGACCTTGTGATCTGCCCATCTCGGCCTCACAAAGTGCTGGGATTACAGGTGTGAGCCACTGCGCCCGGCCCAAAAGTTGTTTTTAAGAAGGCTTAGAAGATTGAACTTGCTCTTTATCAAAATACTGATCTTACATACTCTTACATACTTGCAATCTTTTATAATACATTATTATATTTTAGAACACATACATTGAAACTATTCTAGTGAAAAAAGTTGGTATTTTTATTTTGGTCAGTTCTCTATGTATGAGATACTTTAGTTTGCTATCTACCTTAAGTGCCAGGGTTTAAACATTTTTGCTGTATTTTTCAGCTTAGAAAATCTTCCTGTAAGAATTAAATGTGATTTTTTTTTCCTACTTGTTGATGACTCTGACCAGCATATACAAGTTTCCACCTAGTATGTCAGGAGAAAGTATTGGTAAAATCCCTAAAATCACAGTATAGTATACCTGAGCATGATAAAGAAGAAAACAAACCACTTTCTTCCTTGAATTAAAAAGTTTCCCAAACTGTCTTGTTATTATGTGTGTATTTGGGCTTGACAAAGTAACTACCCTGGAACCATAAAGTTAGCAGTTCATTTTAAGATTTTAGGCTGGGCATGGTGGCTCACGTCTATAATCTCAGCACTTTGGGAGGCCAAGGTGGGCGGATCACTTGAGGCCAGGAGTTTGAGACCAGTCTGGCCAACATGGCAAAACCCCCTTTCTACTAAAAATACAAAAAATTAGCCAGGTGTGGTGGCACATGCCAATAGTCCCAGCTACTTGGGAGGCTGAGGCACAAGAATGGCTTGAACCCGGGAGGCGGAGGCTGCAGTGAGCCGAGATCACACCACTGCACTCCAGTCTGGACAATAGAGCAACACCCTGTCTCAAAAAAAAAAAAAAATTTATTCCTGCTGATGGAAATCTTCTGTGTAAAGAGTGCTTAGAAATGCATAAGTGTGGCCAGACACAGTGGCTCATGCCTGTAATCTCAGCATTTTGGGAGGCCAGGGCGGGCAGATCACTTGAGGTCAGGAGTTCGAGACCAGACCAGCGAGACCCTGTCTCTACTAAAAATACAAAAATTAGTCGGGCCTGGTGGCTCATGCCTGTAATCCCAGCTACTGGGGAGGCTGAGGCAGGAGAATTGCTTGAACCTGAGAGGTGGAGGTTGCAGTGAGCCAAGATCGCGCTACTGCACTCCAGCCTGGGTGACAGAGCAAGGCTCCCATCTCAAAAAAAAAAAAAAAAAAATTCATAAGTGTATATAATTTGTCTATGTTTAAGTGGGTGTTTAAAGGTAGAAAGTGGGGAGGGGGGAGTTGTTTACACTGAGTAGCGTTTCCTACAATGTTAAATTGAAAATGGTAATCTGTTTACTTAGGACAAGATACAAGGTAATGATGACATGAGTTTTAATCTATTTGTTATCAAAATGGTAATTTGTTTATTTGGTTGACTGAAACAGTTTGTACTAAAACCAAATTTATTACTTAGTCTTTTTGGAACATTTTAAACCATTATAGTTGTTTAAGGATATGGATATATGGAAATAACAATAGCATTAGACGAAGGTAATATAGAAAAGTACTAAAACATAATGAGAATATAAACTATGTATAAAACTATAGAAAAGTAATTACAGATACATGATTGAATTAGGCTGAACAATATGTAAAAAGACTCTCAATAAAGCTTTAACTTGTGAAAATGAGTAGAATAACCTAGGTTCTGGGATTTTTAAACTAAAAGGAACTTTAAGAATCATTTAATAAGTAATGATTTAATTAATAATTAAATGATTTTTTTATTAACAAAAAAATGGGTCCAGAAGGTAACAAAACTTTCATACCTACACACTTACAGACCATATACAGCACTGTTCACAGTCAAGAAATGTAAACAGGGCTGGGTGCTGTGGCTCACACCTGTAATCCTAGCACTTTGGGAGGCCGAGGTGGGCAGATTACTTGAGGTCAGGAGTTTGAGACCAGCCTGGTCAACATGGTGAAACTCCGTCTCTACCAAAAAATACAAAAAAAATTAGCTGGGTGTGGTGGCGTGCATCTGTAAGCCCAGCTACTTGGGAGGCTGAGGCAGGACAATTGCTTGAACCCGTGAGGCGGAGGTTGCAGTGAGCCAAGATAGCACCACTGCACTCCAGCATGGGTGACAGAGTGAGACCTTGTCTCAAAAAAAAAAAAAAAAAAAAAGAGAAAGTAGAATATAAAGATGAAGTATCAAATCATAACTGCATAAAATTTCATAATCACCTTCTGTTGCTATTGCTGTGAGCTCAAGTGTTGGGAATATCCACTTAACATGCTGTATGACCCTCTGCATGAGCAGTTTGTCTCGCCTTTAAATTGCATATCACAGTAAAAAGTGCTCTCTTGCTATTCTGGTGTATTTTTCATTGTGTTTTAGTGCAATACTGCAAACTTTGAATCAAACACTATGGAATCCATACAAAATGCCACCAGTGATGCTGGAAGTACTCCAAAGAAGCAGAGGAAAGTCATGACATTGCCAGAAAAAGTTGAACTGCTTGATACATACTGTAGATTTACAGTTGTGGTTGCCCACCATTTCAGATAGATGATTCCATCTTATAAACAGATGACGTAAATTTACAGTATTGATAAATACAGCACAGTGCTGTAAATGTATTTTCTCTTCCTTACGATTTTCTTAACATTTTATTTTCTCTAGCTCACTTTATTGTAAGAATGCAGTATATAATATACAAAACATGTTAATTGACTTTATGTAACTGACAAATAACAGAAGGCTTCTGGTCAACAGGTTTATTAGTAGCTAAGTTTTGGGGGAGTCGGAAGTTAGATGTGGGTTTTCGACTGCTTGGGGCTTGGTTCCCCAACTCTCAAATTATTCAAGGGTTAACTGTATTTGTAATTCATACTTTTCAGAGAACACTACTTACTTGACAGAAGAAAAATGTTCTCAGAGAATCTATGGTACCAATTTTATCCGTCTGAGATGAGTTTATTAGAAAACTAGATTTTATGTTCACTGGAAAATATTGACCTCAGCAATAAAAATGGCAATGACAATGCAGTACATCTTTTCTAAAAAATAGATTTATTAGAAGAATGTTCTAACAATAATGCTCATTATATTACAAATCACCAGATGTTTATTCCTTTGAGACTAAATCTACTAGAAGGAAAGATCTAACCTAGATTTCTTTTTAAGTCATAGAACTTAAAAGCTCTGGAAGCTGCCTTTTGGTTGGTAAAGAGTTGAGCATCAATATTTATTCTAACAATATGCCATGATCTACTGTTGTTTCCACTTTATTTATTTATTTATTTATTTATTTATTTATTTTTTACTCCTAGGCATTTGTATTGCCTCCCCTAATTTTATGGTATTCTTTAGTATAAATTTTTAAGAATGGTGTTACTAAGTCATAGAATCAATATTTTTCTTTCTTTCTTTTTTGAGACGGAGTTTCATGCTGTCACCCATGCTGGAGTGCAGTGGCACAATCAGGGTTCACTACAGCTTTGACCTCTCAGGCTCAAGTGATCCTCCCTCCTCAGCCTCCTGAGTAGCTGGGACTACAAGCGTGCACCACCACGCCCAGCTAATTTTTTATTTTTTGTAAAGATGGGGGTCTTACTATGTTGCCCTGGATGGCCTTGAACTCCTAGACTCAAGCGATCTTCTCACCTAGGCCTCCCAAAATGCTGGGATTACAGGCATGACCCACCATGCTGGCTTTATTTACTTTACAAGAAAGTTGGTTAGGGTAAACTGTTTTAGGATCATCTTTTCTTTTTATTTCCCATTTTATTTTTTTCCTTATTGTCATCTGTGAATATTAATACTACTTTAATATGTTTATTTGGAACTTTAAGCTTGAAAATAGTTGTATCTGCCAGCCCATCTCATTGTGTTCTTTCAATAACAATCTGAGGTATTTAATTATGAAGATACTAAGGTACACATTGTTACTTATCCAAAGTTGCATGTATTATACACTCCTACAAATCGGAGATTGAGTTTCCAATTAAATATATTTTGCTGGGTCAGGCGCAATGGTTCACACCTCTAATCCCAGTGCATTTTGAGGCCGAGGCAGGAGGATCGCTTAAGGCCAGGAGTTAAATTCCAAACCTGGGCAATATAGCAAGACCCTGTCTCTATAAAAAATAAACTAGCTGGGCATGGTGGCATGCACCTGTAGCCCAGTTGCTCGGGAGGCTGAGGCGGGAGCATTGCAGGGAGGGAGCTATGATTGTACCACTGTATTCCATCCTGGGCAACTAAGACTTTGCCAAATAAATAATCCATCTAACCAACTATTTTGTCTCTCTTTTCAGGCCGCTATACCTCAGTACCTTAGACTGAGTAATTATAAACAACAGAAATTTAATCCTTACAGTTCTGGAGGCTGGGAAGTCCAAGATCCAGGGTGCCAGCAGATTCAGTAGTCCAGAATGGCACCTTCTGACTGTATCTTCACATGGCAGCAAGGCAAATTAGCTCTCTGCCTTCTTATAGGCACTAATCCCATTCACCAGTTTTCCACCCTTATGATCTAGTCACCTCGCAAAGGCTCCACCTCTTAATTCCAATACTTTGGGAATTAGATTTCAGCATATGAATTTTGGAGGGACATAAATGTTCAGACCATAGAATATCCCTTACAGCACCTAACTTACAGTCTTAAAGTTTGCATTTTGCTTACATTTTGAAGAAATACATGACATGACATACCCTAGTATACTAATACATAGTTTACATAGTTCTTTCGTGAGATTTGTAGTTCAATTTGTTGGTCAAATCAAACTTCCCACCTTTTGAAGGTGGCGTTATCAGTCATTTTATTCAGCGTATCTAATACTTTGTGCTAGACCCTGGCTGTAGATTTTTCACCACATGCTTTATGACATTTGTGTAACTCTTAATTTATATATATCAGAATCTTTGAAGGTAGCTAAGCCTGCCGAAACCTGGAAGGTAAAAAAATTTGAATTGTATTTTTACAAGAAAAAAAATTTATTCTTCCAAAGTAAAATAAAAATGGTTGGCTTAAATGAAACATTAACTCTGTCAGGCTTAGTGCTAATTACTGCTTTTCATCTATGGCATGAAATGCAGGGATCAATGAGAGAAAGATACAGAACTGTATTTTATTTCATTCTGAGTCAAGGTTTTCAGAAAACAAATATTTCATTTGGAGTGTTCATTTCCTGAATACTAGACAGATAACTTCTGAACTAGCTTGAGAAATTAAAATTTGATTCTAGGGTAGTAAACTCTTTGCCTCTTGGAGCCAAGCAGGTTTAAGGTACATGTACATACATTGGATTCATGGTAGACAGCATACCCACCCTAAAGAGGGCAGCTCTATTTAAAGGGAATAGTCATTGTTCATTTCTGGCTGGTTCCGTTGTTTTGTTCTGTCAATCTGAATCTTCACAGGAAACTTGAACTGGTCAGGTCCAAAACGAATCTTAATCTCAGTTGCCTCCAACCCTTCATAAACAGACCAGCTATCTGTATTGCTCCTCTTTCCTCTCCCCTCCCTCTCCTTTCTTCTTTCTCCCCATCCCTCCTTTTTCCTTCCCCCTTCATTTTTGTCTTCCCTTCCTCCACCTTCTCTTTCCTTTTTTTTTTTTTTAAAAAAAAGAGAGACTGGGTCTTACTGTGTTGCCCAGACTTGTCTTGAACTCCTGCCTCAACCTCTCAAGTACTTGGGATTATAGGCCAAGAATCCACCATGCCTAGCTTCTTCCTGTATTTCTTTTATAGTTAAGAACACTGTCATTGATCCAGACTAATACTCTGGGGTCAGCCTCATTTCTTCTCTTTCTCACTTTGCACATCCAGTTGTCACCAAATCTAGTTCATTCTGCATCCTAAGTAAGTCCTTTGATTCCTCCAGTTGTTCATTAGTAATGTCTCAAATGTAATTTTTTTCTAGTAGTTTTCAGCCTGTCTTCCCTGCCTTCAGTCTTAACTTCTCCAGTACATATGCCACATTGTTGTCAGCATGATCATATTTTTATTTAAAAATACTTTACATATGTTTATTGCCAAATATTAGAAAATACAGATTCATGGAAAGAAAAATCACTGTCCCAAGGAGATCACTGCATGGTGAGATTAAGGGGTGATTTTAATTTTTAAAAATGTATATTTTTTCCTGTATAGAGTAGTAACAACCATTGAAAACACAATCCCTTGTAAAGTCTCTAATTCTGTACTCCGCATCTAGCTGATCTCTTCTTTCTCAGTTATTTTACAATTTCATTTATCACCACCTTTCTCTAGCCTTTACCCGTCTCTTCAATATTTACATATGCAGAAGTTTCTCCTAACAAACACCTGCCTCTGCCTCAGTTCTGCTACCACCCTGTTGCTTTCTTTCCCTTCACAATCAAATTTAAGAGTGTCAAAAAAAAAAAAAAAAGATAATGAAACATGCATACAGAAGAATTTAAAAATCATAGGTGACGCTGGGCATGGTGTCTTACACCTAAAATTTCAGCACTTTGGGAGGCTGAGGTGGAAGGATCACTTGAGCCCAGGAGTTCAAGACCAGCCTGGGCAACATGGCGCAATCCTATCTCTACAAAAATTAGCAGGATGTGGTGGTGCATGCCTGTGTTTCCAGCTACTTGGGAGGCTGAGGTGGGAAGATTACCTGAGCCCAGGAAGCAGAGGTTGCATTAAGCCGAGATTGCGCCACTGTACTCCAGCCTGGGCAACAGAGTGAGACCCTGTCTCAAAAAAAGTTAAATAAAAATATAAAAATAGAAATCATAGGTGAATATTTTAAAGAATATTTATAAAATATTCACATTGCTTAAGGAATAAAAGTTGCCATTACCTTTGAAGCCCCTTCTGTGTCCTGTTTTGTTTTTTTTTTTTAAATGTCCTGCTGATTGTACCTCACTATTTCCTTCCCACAGTAAATTGCTGTCTTGGATTTTATGTTTGTGATCCTTTATTTTTCCTTATATTTACTTTAAACAATATATTTTGTTTGTTTTTAAACTTTAGGTAAATGGACTCATACTGTTAGTAATTCTTTCTGACTTTTATCATTTCAAGATTAATCCATCTTTGTAGCAGTATATTTTTAAAGCTAAGTAAGTGGTATTTCATGGTATAAACTATCACATTTGATCAGTTTTACTCCTAACATGTTATGAACAGTGCTGGTTTAAATGTTGTAACACATTTTCATGGTTTTCTCTTAGGGTATTGACCTACAAATGCAAGTACTAGGTTATAGCATGTCTGTTCCGTTTTACTAGATAATGCCATCCTGTTCCAAAGTAATTACATCAGTTTATGCTCTTACTGATAGTACATGAGTTCCAGGTATACCACATTCTCCCCAACACTGGACTTAATTTGGTGAAAGATACTCCTTATGGTTCTATTATATTTCCTTAGCTAATAAGAATAATTGAGTATAATTGTATGTGTTTTGGGGCATTTGTGGCTCTTCTATTAAATGTCTATTCTTTTGACTTTCTCAATTCGGTTATCCTTTTGTTTGCTTTTTGGTCTGCTTGAGCTGTTCATTACTTTGAGAGGTGTTACTAAAATCTTCTATGAAGATAGACTTGTAGATTGTCCTTTGCTTATCTATTTTGAGGTTGTTATTAAGTGTATACAGGTTTTATGCTCATGGTGACTATATCATTATATAGTTATTCTATCTTTTATTATTTTTGGCCTTAACATTTGTTTCACTTGATATTAACATAACAATGCCAGCTTTGTTTCTTAAAACTTATCCTAGTATCTTTTTTCTATCCTTTGACTCTGAACCATTCTGTACTCTTAACATTTTAGTAATATCTTTTAAAAAAATCTCAAATAACTATACTTTTTAACCAATCTAATATTCTTTACTGTTTACTAAAGAAGTTAGTCGAATTTTTAATGAGTAATATAATAGGATTTATTTCTTTCCTTTTAAGTACTTTTCATTTGTCTTTTCTTCCTATGTCTGTGTCTTTCCTTATTTTGGATTGAGTTCTTTTTCTGTTTTCTCATTCTATTTTTCCTACCTCTACTAGTTTGGAAGTTACACACAATTTTTTTTTTTTTTTTTTTTTTTGAGGTGGAGTTTCACTCTTGTTGCCCAGGCTGGAGTGCAGTGGCGCGATCTTGGCTCACTACAATCTCCACCTCCGCTGTTCAAGCTATTCTCCTGTCTCAGCCTCCAAAGTAGCTGGGATTACGGGCACCCGCCACCATGCCCAGCTGATTTTTGTATTTTTAGTAGAAACGGGGTTTTTACCACGTTGGCCAGACTGGTCTTGAACTCCTGACCTCAGGTGATCCACCTGCGTTGGCCTCCCACAGTGCTGGGATTACATGAGTGAGCCACCGCTCCTGGCCTACAATATTTTTTAGATGTTACTGTAGCTGTTTTTTTGCACTTATTTTACTGTTATTTTTTATTGAAAACTTTTATGAAAAATCTCAAGCATGCAGAAAAGTAGAAAGAAACAGTGTAACACCTCTGTAGCTTTTGTGTAGATTCAACAATTAACATTTTCCATATTTGCTTTTTCTTTTTTTTGTTTAATAAACTTTTTTTTGCTTTTGTTGACAGCTTTATTGTGAACCAACTCACATAATATACTCATCGATTTAAAATGACTTTTAATATATTCGTGGAGTTATGCAGCTATCACCACAGTCAATTTTAGATCAGTTTGATACATGTTTTTACTGAAATACAACAAACAGGAAAATGCACAAATCTACATGTAAAGTTCATATATTCACAAAGTGAATACACCTTTGTAATCACCATACATGAAAAAATAAAATGGTAGCTCCACCTTGGAAGCCTCCCTTATGTCCGTTCCTAAGCACTACTTCCTCCCTCTCCTAAAGGTAATCACATCCTGATTTCTTTTTTGTTTTTCTTTTGAGATAGGATCTCACTCTGTCACCCCTGTTGGTGTGCAGTGGTGAGATCACGGCTCACGGCAGCCTCCAATTCCTAGGCTCAGGTGTTCCTCCCACCTTAGTCTCCTGTCTCCTGAGTAATTGAGACCACAGGCACACACCAGCATACCTGGCTAATTTTTTTTATTATTTGTAGAAACATGGTCTCCCTGTGTTGCCCAGGCTAGTTTCAAACTCCTGGAAAGCGATCCTCCCACCTCAGCCACCCAGAGTTCTGGGATTACAGGCATGAGCCACCATGCCCAGCTTACATTCTGATTCTAATACTATGCTTTTGCCTGTTTGTGAGCTTTACATAAATGAAATTATACTGTATTTTTCTGTCTGACTTCATTTGCTCACATTAATTTGTGAGATCTATGATCTGTGTTGTAATTCACTTTTATTGCCATGTATGAATATACAATTTACCAATTATTTATTTATTTATTTATTTACTTATTTATTTTGAGACAGAGTTTTTCCCAGGCTGGAGTGCAATGGCACGATCTTGGCTCACTGCAACCTTGGCCTCCCGGGTTCAAGCGATTCTCTTGCCTCAGCCTCCCGAGTAGCTGGGATTACAGGCATGCGCCACGACACCCAGCTAATTTTGTATTTTTAGTAGAGATGGGGTTTCTCTGTATTGGTCAGGCTGGTCTCAAACTCCCGACCTCAGGTGATCCACCCGCCTCAGCCTCCCAAAGTGCTGGGATTACAGGCATGAGCCGTGGTGCCCGGCTGTTTTTATTTTTTTTTTTGAGACAGAGTTTCACTCTTGTTGCCTAGGCTGGAGTTCAATGGCACAATCTTGGCTCATGGCAACCTCCACCTCCTGGGTTCAAGCAATTCTCCTGCCTCAGCCTCCCGAGTAGCTGGGATTACAGGTGCCTGCCACCATGCCCGGCTAATTTTGTATTTTTAGTAGAGATGGGATTTCACCACGTTGGCCAGGCTGGTCTTGAACTCCTGACCTCGGGTGATCCACCTGCTTGGCCTCCCAAAGTGCTGGGATTACAGGTGTGAGCCACAGCACCCGGCCGCAATATACCCGTTTTACTGTTGATGATGGACATTTGAGTTTTTTCTTGTTTGGGCCTGGTCACATATAATGCTGCTACAAATATCCTCCTTGTACCTGTGTTTTGTTGAAGGTATATGCTGGGTATACCTTGGAATGGAATTGGTGGGTGAGAGCATATTTCTATATCCAAGTTTACAAAAAAAAGCAAGTAGTTTTATAAAATTGTTTACCAGTTTATACTTCTACCAGCCATGTATGAAAACTTCAGTTCCTGTACATACCTACCAAGCTGGTCTTACCAGTTTGTTGAGTGTTAACCATTACTTATTGTAGCGTGGCTTTAATTTGCATTTATCTGATAACCAGTGAGGTTGCGTTTCTTTTCCTGTTTTTATTAGCCATTATGGTATTTTTGTGAATTACAAATTCTAGACTTTTGCTTATTTTTCTGTTTGGTTAGTTGTTTTTTGAGACAGAGTCTTACTCTGTCGCCCAGGCTGGAATGCGGTGGCGCAATCTTGGCTCACTGCAACCTCTGCTTCCCTGGTTCGAGCAATTCTCCTGCCTCAGCCTCCCAAGTAGCTGGGATTACAGGTGCGTGCCACCACGCCCAGCTAATTTTTTGTATTTTTAGTAGAAATGGGGTTTTGTTAGCCGGGATGGTCTCAATCTCCTGAGACTTCGTGATCCACCCGCCTCGGCCTCCCAAAGTTCTGGGATTACAGGCTTGAGCCACTGCACCTGGCCCAGTTAGTTTTTTATGTTAATGATTTGTAGCCATTATGGTAGCTAATTTAACATACTTATTATAATCTAAAGTTTATCTGCATGTTTGCACTCTTCTTAAACACTACGACCTTAAAATGCTTTAACTCCCCATCACCTGCTTCCAAATTTATGTGTTGAATGCCTTGTAATTTCGTTCTGTCTTGTTTTATGTTACAAATTAGACATTTTGTGCTCATATTCTTATCACATCCAAAATTTAAAAAAGATCTAAAAACCAAAAATTTTTTTTGTAAGTTGGTCACAAAGTTTCCTGGTGGCAAAGCCTGTGACCTTGGGGCATTAGATTGCAGTATTCCTAAAAATCCTGTATATTGTAAGTATTCACATATTTTAGTGCTGATTACTAATGTGTTTGGTGGTGTGCTGCTTTATAAAAAATTTTTTTAAATCTAAAAAATTTTTAAGTCTGAAACATCTGCCCCAAAGAGTTTTTTCTTTTTCTTTTTCTTTTTTTTGAGATGGAGTTTCGCTCTTGTTGCCTAGGCTGGAGTGCAGTGGTGCAATATTGACTCACTGCGACCTCTGCCTCCCAGGTTCAAGCAATTCTCCTGCCTCAGCCTCCTGAGTAGCTGGGACTACAGACATCAGTCACAACGCCTGGCTAATTTTGTATTTTTAGTAGAGGCGAGGTTTCACCATGTTGGTCATGTTGGTCATGCTGGTCTCGAACTCCTGACCTCAGGTGATCTACCCGCCTCAGCCTCCCAAAGTGCTGGGATTATAGGTGTGAGCCACTGTGCCCATCCAAGAGCTGTTTCATAAGGAACTGTGGGCCTGTATTGTTTTATTCATTGTTTAGATGTACACACTTTAAGTATCTGCCCACCATTCTTTCATCTCAGATCTGTCCCTTGGGATAATTTTCCAGAAGGAATTCAGGGTTTAATCTTTTGTTGGTTACTGTTGGTAGTAAAACTTTTGTCTGCATGTATCTTTATTTCATCCATTTTTTTTTAAACTTCGTTTTGCTTGGTATAGGAGTTTAAATTGGCGGTTTTACTTACATAAAATATATTTTTACTGATTTCTAGTGCTGACATCATTGTTCTTAAAATGGTAGCCTTCTAATTTCTATAACTTTGTAGCTAATCTATCTTTTGTGTATGGCATTAGAATTAGCTTTTTTTAAAAAAATTTTTTTAGTATTTATTGATCATTCTTGGGTGTTTCTCGGAGAGGGGGATTTGGCAGGGTCATAGGATAATAGTGGAGGGAAGGTCAGCAGATAAACATGTGAACAAAGGTCTCTGGTTTTCCTAGGCAGAGGGCCCTGCCGCCTTCCGCAGTGTTTGTGTCCCTGGGTACTTGAGATTAGGGAGTGGTGATGACTCTTAACCAGTATGCTGCTTTCAAGCATCAGTTTAACAAAGCACATCTTGCACTGCCCTTAATCCATTTAACCCTTAGTGGACACAGCACATGTTTCAGAGAGCACGGGGTTGGGGGTAAGGTTATAGATTAACAGCATCCCAAGGCAGAAGAATTTCTCTTAGTACGGAACAAAATGGAGTCTCCTATGTCTACTACTTTCTACACAGACACAGTATCAATCTGATCTTTCTTTTCTCCACATTTCCTCCTTTTCTGTTCGACAAAACCGCCATCGTCTTCATGGCCCGTTCTCAATGAGCTGTTGGGTACACCTCCCAGACAGGGTGGTGGCCAGGCAGAGGGGCTCCTCACTTCCCAGACAGGGCGGCCGGGCAGAGGCGCCCACCACCTCCCAGATGGGGCGGCGGCCAGGTGGGGGCTGCCCCCCACCTCCCGGATGGGGCGGCTGGCCGGGCGGCGGCTGCCCCCCACCTCCCGGATGGGGCGGCTGGCCCGGCGGGGGCTGCCCCCCACCTCCCGGATGGGGCAGCTGGCCGGGCAGGGGCTGCCCCCCACCTCCGGGATGGGGTGGCTGCAGGGCGGAGACGCTCCTCACTTCTCAGATGGGGTGGCCCGTCGGAGACGCTCCGCACCTCCCAGACGGGGTGGCGGCGGGGCAGAGACACTCCTCAGTTCCCAGATGGGGTCGCGGCCGGGCAGAGGCTCTCTTCACATCTCAGATGGGGTGGCGGGGCAGAGGCGCTCCCCACATCCCAGACGATGGGCGGCCGGGCAGAGACGCTCCTCACTTCCTAGACGGGATGACGGCCGGGAAGAGGCGCTCGTGACTTCCCAGACTGGGCGGCTGGGCAGAGGGGCTCCTCACATCCCAGACGATGGGTGGCCAGGCAGAGACGCTCCTCACTTCCTAGACGGGGTGGCGGCCGGGCAGAGGCTGCAATCTCGGCACTTTGGGAGGCCAAGGCAGGCGGCTGGGAGGTAGAGGTTGTAGCGAGCCGAGATCATGCCACTGCACTCCAGCCTGGGCAACATTGAGCACTGAGTGAGTGAGACTCTGTCTGCAATCCCGGCACCTCGGGAGGCCGAGGCTGGCAGATCACTCACGGTCAGGAGCTGGAGACCAGCCCAGCCAACACGGCAAAACCCTGTCTACCAAAAGATACGAAAACCAGTCAGGCGTGGCGGCGCTTGCCTGCAATCCCAGGCACTGGCAGGCTGAGGCAGGAGAATCAGGCAGGGAGGTTGCAGTGAGTTGAGATGGCGGCAGTACAGTCCAGCCTCGGCTCAGCATCAGAGGGAGACCGTGCAAAGAGGGAGGGGGAGGGGGAGGGGAATTAGCTCTTTTTAATTGGTGTTTTATGCTTTCACAGTGATGTTTAAGTTTTGATTTCTTGTTTATGCTGCTTAGAATTAATTGGGCTTCATTGACCTGAAGGCTGATGTCTTTAACAATTCTGGGAGATTCTCAGGCGTTATTATTGTTGTTACTATTATTTTTTTTGAGATGGAGTCTTGCTCTGTTGCCAGGCTGAAGTGCAGTTGCGCAGTCTTGACTCACTGCAACCTCCATCTCCCGGGTTCAAGCAATTTCCTTGCCTCAGCCTCCCGAGTAGATGGGACCACAGGTGTGCACCACCACGCATTATTATTTAAGAAACATTTATAGAAAATGTTGCTTTCTGTTCTCTAATTTTTTTTTTTTTTTTTTTTTTGGTGTCTCTACCTTTCATATTTTCATTATCTGTTTCTCTGAGTTATATCCTGGGTAATTTCTTCAGACCATCTTCCTAAGTAGAAATTCTTTCTTCACCTGTGTTTAGTTTCTTTACTCATTGAGGTTTTCTTTTTTCTTTTAAAGAGACAGGGTCTCTCTCTGTCACTCAGGCTGGAGTGCAGTGGCTAGATCATAGCTCACTATAACCTGAACTCCTGGGCTCAAGAAATCTTTCCCCCTCAGTTTCTGGAGTAGCTAGGACTGCAGGTGCATACCACCACCATGCCGGGCACATTTTTTATTTTTTTGTAGAGATGTGGTCTCGCTGTGTGGCCCAGGTTGGTATTATACACCTGGCTGCAAGTGATCTTCCTGCCTTGGCCTCCCAAAGTGTTTGGATTACAGGCACAAGCCATTGTGCTCGGTGAAAAAATTTTTATTTAGATGTAATTTACATGTCATAAAATAGTCCCATTTCTACACTCGATAATTTAAATTTATTTACTCTGTTGTGCAACCATACCCTTAATCTGACTTTAGAACATCTTTATCATGCCCAAAAAGCAACCTTTGTGTCCATAAGTAGTCACTCTCCATTCTCCTTTCCCCAGCCCCTGGCAATCACCAGCTTACCTTCCATCTCTACAGATTTGCCTGTTATAGACATTTCATATCAGTGATATCATACAATATGTGGTCTTTTGTGACTGGCTTCATTCAAAAACATCATAATGTTTTCAAGGTTCATTTGTGTTGTAAAATGAGTCAGTACTTCATTCTTTTTGAAGGCGAAATAAAATTCCATTGCATGGTTGTCCCATTTTGTTCATTCTTCAGTTAGTGGGCATTTGGGTTGTTTTTTGGCATTATGAATAATGCTGCTATGAATGTTTGTATATATGTTTTTGTGTGAATGTGTTTTCATCATCCATTGAGTTATTTTTTAATTATACAAAAAATACACTTCTACATTTTTGTAAAACAGCCAAATAATATAAAGGCATGTAGTGCAAACAGTATGTCCTCTTTCTCCACTGCCATTTCCAAGTACAAAATAATTGAATGTGTTTTTGGTCCTTTGTACGCATTTATATGTTGTGTAATGACACCTCTTTTATTTTAACAAATTACATGTATTTTTGAGGCTTGCTTTTTCTTTATTTCAGTAGGTTTTGGAGTTCTTTATTTTTTTTTGTCAGTACTCACGTCCACGTCATTTTTTTTTTTTTTTTGAGACGGAGTCTTCCTCTGTCGCCCAGGCTGGAGTGCAGTGGCACCATCTCGGCTCACTGCAAGCTCCGCCTCCCGGGTTCACGCCATTCTCCTGCCTCAGCCTCCCGAATAGCTGGGACTACAGGCGCCCGCCACCACGCCCGGCTCATTTTTTATATTTTTAGTCGAGACAGGGTTTCACCATGTTAAGCCAGGATGGTCTCAATCTCCTGACCTCGTAATCCACCCGCCTCGGCCTCCCAGAGTGCTGGAATTACAGGTGTGAGCCACTGTGTCCGGCCCCACGTCATTCTTAACGGTTGCATAGTCTTAGTTTGCTATGCTATAATTTGTATAATTTACCTATTGATGGATATATATTTCTAGATTTTGTTTACAGTGAAGCTATTTTATATGTATCTTTCTACGATTCTGAGCAGTGAAATTGTTGCCTCAAAGGACAGAACTTGGATTTCTCCAGGATTTATATTTGTGTTCGTTTCTGCTGGTTGCCTTGAGGCCACCACTTCCTGGACTACTTTTTATTAAATCCTTGCTTAATGTTCTCAGGTAGCAGGAATTCAGGCTATGAATCCATGTGGGTTGAGGTTATGAAATTTCAGGGGAGAATTTTTTTCAGTTTAAAGTAGGCAAATTTCATTGTTGTCTCTTTGCCCATTTTCTTGTTCACCTTTACATTGAGGGATCATAGTTTCAGGTAGCTCCTCTGTTAGCATCTTCACTTTGGTTTTGCTATTGGATTTGTTTGAAATCTCCACGGCAAAATCCAGTCCTAATCCTTACATTTCAGAGTTCCTGCGTTCACTTTGTCTTTGTTTTCTCTGTAATTATCCGGGGTATATACTCTGCCATTGTGCTGGAAAAGAAAGTCTGGTTAGTCCTTGAAACATATTCTTCCTTGGCTTTGTGCATACCACAGTCCTGGTTTTTCTCCTCTTACCACTCTTCTTTTGGACACTACTGTACTCTGAAAGCATGGAGAAATTATTGGCACATTTGTCTCCTTTTGTGGGCTGTGGGCTCTTAAGAGCAGAAATCATTAAGTCTTGACACTTTTTCATTTGTCAGAATTTTAAAAAGTTTAGCTTAAACTAAGAATGAATACCTACATTGCATTCTCTTTCCTGAAAGGGAAAACAGTTTTAATAAGTAACTGTTAGAAATGTCATCAGAATTCAGTAGGAGGGAAAATGCTTCCTTACTCAGCCTGAGTTTAGTTCTGTTTAAAAAAAAAAATAGTAAAGCTAATACGTTGCCTCACATTTCCCTCTGAAAGGAGAAGTGGCCACTGTTAGAATTCTGTTTCTTAATGTTGTTAGGGAAAAATAATATCTACTTATTAGTGCAGTGCTATTAATATTAATGTGTATGGTGTTCCTGTTTTTTCCATCATGCGCTCCTATTTTTAACTTTCCATCTTTAGTTGGTTGTTAGATGAAATTGGAGAAAACATTCTTGGTTATTTTATATACAGTTGTATTAGCAACCATTATATATTCCCACATTTTTTAATGTTTTTTCTTCTCTTGTTTGTACTTTTAACTTCCCTGAATGAGGATTTCTACCCTTTAGGATAGTTTCTCAAAATGTCAAGTTGAGATAAAACTTTACAAAATGTGAGACCTCTATACCTCCCCCATCCCCTTAATTTGCTTTATTTTTCTTCATATTTTAATATATCATATAGTACAGTAGAGCCTTGAAACAACACGAGTTTGAACTCTGTGTGTCCATTTCTATGTAGATTTTTTTCCCCCAATTGCCAGCATTTTATACCTGAGTATTGGAGAGTTGACTTATCTGTATGCGGGTTCAGCCCCTGGGATATGTGGATTTTGGTATGCAAAAGGGGCAGGGCTGCAATCAAGCTCCTGAGGATACAAAAGAACAACTGGATACTTACTTGCTTTGTTTTTATTTATTGACTATCTCTTCCCTCACTGGAAAGTAAGTTTTTTACAAAGTAAGGAATTTTATCAATTTCTTGGTTGATATTTTGCCATTATTAGCATCTCAGAAGGATATATTCTGTTCTTCCAGTTTTGATTCATAACCACAAGAGTATCATTTGAATTTTTTGTGCTTTAATTTTCAACATGTGTTAATGTGGGATAATACTTTCAGAAATGAATTAGCTTAGAAGCCAAACTAATTTAGAAATGAATGAGCTTTGGCCGGATGTGGTGTCTCATGCTTGTAATCCCAGCCCTTTGGGAGGCCAAGGCAGGCGGATCACGAGGTCAGGAGATAGAGACCATCCCGGCTAACATGGTGAAACCCCGTCTCTACTAAAAATACAAAAAATTAGCCAGGTGTAGTGGCAGGCACCTGTACAGCTACTCAGGAGGCTGAGGCAGGAGAATGGTGTGAACCTGGGAGGCAGAGTTTGCAGTGAGCCGAGATCATGCCACTGCACTCCAGCCTGGGCGACAGAGCAAGACTCCTTCTTGGGGGGAAAAAAAAGAAAAGAAAAATGAATGAGCTTTTGGCCAGGCACGGTGGCTCAACACCTGTAATCCCAGTGCTTTGGGAGGCCAAGGCAGGTGGATCACTGAAGGCCAGGAGTTCGAGACCAGCTTGGCCAACATGGTGAAACCCCATTTCACCATGTTTAAAATACAAAATTTAGCCAGGTGTGGTGATGCATGCCTGGAGTCCCAACTACTCGGGAGGCTGAGGCATGAGAATCGCTTGAGCCCGGGAAATAGAGGCTGAGTGAGCAGAGATTGCACCACTGTACTCCATCCAGCCTGGGTGGCAGAGCAAGATTCTGTTTCAAAAAAAAAAAAACCAAGAAAGAAATGAATGAGCTTTTTAGGATGCTATTTTAAATACTTGTGGGTTTTTTGTGTTTTTTTTTTTGAGATGGAGTCTTGTGCTGTCGCCCAGGCTGGAGTGCAGTGGCATGATCTCGGCTCACTGCAAACTCTGCCTCCTGGGTTCAAGAGATTCTCCTGCCTCAGCCTCCCGAGTAGCAGAAATTACAGGCATGTGCCACCATGCCCGGCTGATTTTTTGTAATTTTGTTTAGTAGAGATGGGGTTTCACCATGTTGGTCAGGTTGGTCTCAAACTCCTGACCTCAAATGATTCACCCACCTTGGCATCTCAAAGTGCTGGGATTACAGGTGTGAGCCAATGTGCCAAAATACTTTTTTTTTTTTTTTTTTTAACTAGGAGCATTTTTAAAAAATGTCTTCCATGATTCAAAATAACCAGGATCATTTCATTTGATGTAGTAGTATTCATTCTAAACAGTAATGTTCCCTACTGAAGAACCAAGTAGTAGTGCTTTTTCAGTACTGATGTACCTATCATCACAGCTCTCTGAAATAGCAAACTTAAACTAATATGTAAATATGGGCATTTGTTACCGGTGGAGGGTGTCCAGGTTCTTGGCGTTTTGAAGAAAGAATTGGACAAAATGCACAAAGCAAGGAAAGAATGAAACAACAAAAGCAGAGCTTTATTGAAAATGAAAGTACACTCCACAGGGTTGGAGTGGCCAGAGCAGCCGCACAAGGGCCCCAGATACAGAATCTTCTTGGGTCCAAATACCCCCTAGAGGTTTCCCATTGGCCACTTGGTGTTCACTTCATGTAAATGAAGTGGTGGCCCACAATCAGTCTGATTAGTTGCAGAAAGCAGTCAATCAGAGGCTGAAGTGATGTTACAAAGGTTACAGTCCTGTGCAAACATCTGATTGACCTTTGATGTGAAGCAACCTTTACAGTGATTCTTGGAGAGGTGACAGTGCAAAATAGGGAGAAGTGGGTATATTAATCTCTTGAGCATCCTTTTGATGTTAACTTAAATTTACACCTCAACCCCTGTAGTAAGTCCCAGTCATAGGGGAGAGTAAATTTCAGGAATAATCCTTCACATGCATTCAAGCAGAAAAAAGTTTTAGGAACTGAACCCGTGTCATCTCTTTTTCTTTCCCTAGAGACGTGGTCTCACTCTGTTGTGCAGGCTGGTCTCGAATTCCTGGGCTTAAGTAATTCTCCTGCCTTGGCCTCCTAAAGTGCTGGGATTACAGGTGTAAGCCACTGTGCCTGGGCTGGTGTCACTCTTAAGTTTAGGGTCGCATATCACAGGCTGTTGTAGTGATCTAGAGTAGAGATTTTCAACCAAGGTATTATGACATACAGATCTGGCATTCCGTTTTGTGGTATGTCCCAATACATTGACAATAGTTAATTATGGAATTTGTCAATGGTTTTCTTACCAGGGGGGAAAAAAAGGAATAAATTAGTGTGGTTTCATATCATTTATTTTTATGATGAGGAAGGAGAGAAAGGGAGCTGGCTGCTAGCTGGACTATAAAATCACTGAAAAGCCGAGCCAGTTCTGAAAGTATGTAATCATTTACATACCATTATTGGTATTTAGATGTATCAGAATCCTTCTTACTGAATTTGTAAACCTTGGGTATCTTAGAAGAGCTCAGATTCTTGGGTGCTTTGCAGACTTGAACCAACACAAGGTAAGGGCTAGAGTTTTCAGGTTTTCTCCAGATTTGAGATGCTTCAAAACATTTACATTCTGGACCTGACTGGCTTTTTTGGATGGAAGAATAAAAAAAAGGAAACAGCCTCTTCTGGAATGAGATTCTTTTGCAAATAACTTTAGGCCTTTTCGCCCTGGGAGGATAGATGTCTGTGCACTCCTATGCAAATTCTGGGAATAAAGTGCATATTTAAAGATTTGCTGAAGTCATGTGTTTTGGGGTAGGTGTTAAATACCAAGATAAGAATCAGTTATTAAATTTACTCAGGGCTGGGGGTGCAATGGCTTGCGCCTGTAATCCTAGCACTTTGGGAGGCTGGGGTGGGAGGATCACTTGAGACCAGGCCAGGCAGCACAGCTACAACCTGTCTCTACAAAGTATATATTTTTAAATCAATTTTAAAAAGTTACTCAGAAACATATTCGAAGTTTTATTTTTCAGTAGACTTAGGAAAATTAAACTCTTTAATACCACTTCATAATTTTTTTTTTTTAAAAGACAAGAGTCTCACTCTGTTGCCCAAGCTTGAGTGCAGTGGCACGATCTTGGCTCACTGGAACCTCCGCCTCCTGGGTTCAAACATTTCTCCTGCCTCAGCCCCCTGAGTAGCTGGGATTACAGACACATGCCACCACGCCTGGCTAATTTTTATGTTTTTAGTAGAGACAGGGTTTCACTGTGTTGGCCAGGCTGATCTCGAACTCCTGACCTCAGGTGATGCACCTGCCTCGGCCTCCCAGAGTGCTGGGATTACAGGCATGAGCCACCGTACCCCACCCACTTCATTTTTTTAAATGCACTTTTTCCATATTTTAACATCTTTCAAATCAGGATATGTGTTATTGAAGGTGTGTCATTGTTTAATTGGCAGCAGTTTTTCTTTCCTAGTGACACATAAAATGATGATGCATCTTACAATTGATGGCGTGTCTTAGATTCAGAGGAGAGTAGTATATTTGTGGTTAATTTTCCCATACCTCACCAATTTTGGGACAGACAAGGGTAATATTTGGCTATGAACCACTGGAACCTAATTTCTCATGTCCTCTTCTCCCTTTTCCCCCATGGTTTCTGGGTGTTTCTGCTGCTTTACTTACAGTACTTAACATTCTGCAGTTATTTTCCATTTTGTAGTTATCTCAATCTGTAGCTGCCATTTTCCCTACCACTTGGGAAAGCAGGCCAGTATGGCCATGATGGTTTTATAAGCCAGTGGTGTCATACCTTTAGCAAGTGTTCTGTCCTAAATACTAGTGTTTCTCAACAAATTTGTTAATACTTTGTCTTCATTTATAGGTGAATGCAGCCTCATGTGATTATAGCTTTCTGGATTGTGTGACCTCTAAAAGGTCATACTAGTTCTTCATATTTACAAACAAAATGTGAATTTTCATTTATCTTTACATGCAGCTCTTTAAATCATTTTCTTTCAGCTCTTCTATGTCTACATTTGGGAAACTTAGAACTAGTTTTTTAGAATCACGACTTCAGGATTTTTCCTGCCCTGACTAATGAACTGTTGTTCTGGGAAGAATGCAACTAAGGGTGAATTCTGTTTTTGTGAATCTGCAGAACAGATACTACACATTGCTTGACCTTTCACTGTTTGTATCTTTTTAAAAAATGTTTTATTTGTGAATGTAGTATGTACTCATTTAACCCCCCAAATGCTGGCCCTTCTCTCTCACTATTTCAGGGGATGTGAATATGCAAGGCAGTTTATTGCCTAGTAGCTAAGAAGGCTGGGGGCTGGCATGAATTGTCTTTTTTTAATGTAATAATTCCACCCCCTCAGTAAAAAAGCATGGTCCAGTGAATGTCTTAGATTGTGACTTAGTGATATTGATGAGGAAGTAGATGACAGTCCCTTCTGGGATGGAGGGGAGGATGGAGCAGTGGTCCTGTATTATCTATCAGTGCGTAACAAACCCTTAAACTTAGCGATTTAAAACAACAAATGTTATTTCACAGTTCCGAGGGTCAGGAATCAGAGGCATAGTTGTTTGATTCTGGCTTAGGGTCCCTCTTGAGTTTGCAGGTAAGGTACTCGCTAAGATAGTAGTCATCTGAAAGCTTTACTTGAATTGAAGGATCTGCCTACAAATCATCACATGGTTATTGGTAGGAGGTTTCAGTTCCTCACTATGAAGGCCTCTGAATTAGGCTGTTCTCAACATGATAGCTTGATTCCTCCAGAGCAAGTGATTTGAGAGAGAGAATTACCAAGACAGAAACCATAGTGTTTTGTTTTGTTTTGTTTTGTTTTGTTGTTTTTTGAGGCGAAGTCTCGCTCTCTCGCCCAGGCTGGAGTGCAGCAGCTTGATCTCACTCACTGCAACCTCCGCCTCCCGGGTACAAGCAATTCTCCTGTCTCAGCCTCCCGAGTAGCCAAGATTACAGACGCATGCCACCACGCCCAGCTGATTTTTTGTATTTTTAGTAGAGACAGGTTTTCACCATATTGGTCAGGCTGGTCCCGAATTCCTGACCTCAGGTGATTCACCCACCTCGGCCTCCCAAAGTACTGGGATTACAGGCATGAGCCACCGCACCCGGCCACAGAAACCATAGTTTTTAAAATAATCTAATCTTGGGAGTGACACACCATTTCTGCTGTATTCCATTGGTCACACAGATCAGCTCTGAGGGAGGGAACTACACAAGGGTGTGAATACTAGGACCTTTAGAGTTTGTTGGGAATTATCTTGAAAGTTGGCTATCACAGGTCCCTTCCTTTGTGGAGATGAAAGAAGTCTAAGGGTAAAGAGAAACTTTTTTTTTCTATAGAACCCTTTTCCATTATGTTCAGGAGACCAGGGATGATATACCAATAAAGCGCTTTTTTAGTTTAGTTTGCTTTTGTTGTCTTGTGTTTCGCTTGGTAGTTATGCAGATTGATTCTCCTTTATATTCTTGCTTCTCCTACTAAGAAGGATTATCCTTCTTGACTTAGTAAAGTTCTCAAGATCTGGAAGATTTCTGCAGCAGTGTTTCCCAAAATATGGTCCTTGAAACAAGGCTTGAGACGCTCTACAAAGGGTTCTATTATCTTTGGAAACCTCTTTTTTGTTGTTGTTGGGAGTTTTTTGTTTATTTTATTTTATCGAGATGGAGTCTCACTCTATAGCCCAGGCTGCAGTGCATTCACGTGATCTAGGCTCACTGCAACCTCCGCCTCCCGAGTTCAAGCTATTCTTGTGCCTCAGCCTCCCGAGTAGCTGGGATTACAGGCGCATGCCACCACTCCTAGCTAATTTTTGTATTTGTAGTAGAGACGGGGTTTTGCCATGTTGCCCAAGCTAGTCTTGAACTCCTGACCTCAGGCATTACATGCTCCTTGACCTCCCAAAGTGCTGGAATTACAGGCTTGAGCCACTGTGCCTGGCCTTGTTTAATGTTATTAGAGACAAGTTCTTGCTGTGTTGCCCAGGCTGGACTCCAGCTTCTAGACTCAAACAATTCTCCTGCCTCAGCCCCCTGAGTAGCTGGGACTACAGGCATGCATCACTGTGCTCAGCTATTTTTGGAAACCTCTTTATGTCATCTTGCCTTTGGACAATGACTGTACAAGTTAGTATATGGAAAGTTCTGTTGAAGAAGCCAGTTCTTTGTTTGACCCAGTTTTTAAAAAAATGTACGTGATCACAGAACCCTGATTTGTGAATATCAGTAGAAAATAATTAAAACCTTGTTCTAACAGAAATTTGCATAAATTTGTCTTTATTCAAAACAAATTATTTAAGCAAATTTAAAGTCCATTACAGTGATTCACAACACAGTTTTCTATCTGTAGTGGTGTTGGATGGCTAAGCTTATTTTAAGTGTCATAAATTGAAAAGACGTAGAAACATTACTTACTGATAGTAATATTTCATTGTCCAGAAAAAACAGAAACCAATTTTTAAGCAGAGAACTCTTAAGAAATGAACAGATATCCATACTTGTCTTCTTCACTTTAAGAAAAGACTTACGCTGGGTGTAGTGTAGGTGCCTGTTGTCCCAGCTATTTGGAAAGCTGCGGCAGGAGTTCTGGGCTGTCATGCACTATGTCGATAGGGTGTCCACATTGAGTTCGGCATCAATATGGTGACCTCTTGGGAGCGAGGGACCACCAGGTTGTCTCAGGAGGAAGGGTGAACGATCCAGGTCAGAAACAGAGCAGGTCAAAACTCCCATGCCAATCAGTAGTGGGATTGCACCTGTGTACTCCAGCTTGGGCAACGTAGCGAGACCCTGTCTCTGAAAAAAAAGTCATATTAAGACTCTTTATAATCTTGCATGCAATTTTAATAACATTAGTTATTTGGTTTTAAAATTCATAAATTAGGGACTACTGTGTTTTGTTTTGTTTTTTTTTTGTTTTTGCCTGGTTGTACACTGAAAAAGCATGTCCACTGATGATAACAAGGGAAGAGGTGTACAATAAAAGCTGTACAAATAAGCGTGCAAAATACGTAGCCATTTTAGGATACCTAATATGTAGGAAGAAAACCTTAACATATCTCAGATCATAATATGTTGTATTCTGATGTTCTACTATAAACGATGTTCATTAACAATAACCTTGAAATATTAAACTCTGCAGGTGATCATTATATATTAAAATTACTTTAAAATTTTTTAAAAATTATACATATAAAATCGTTTAAAATTTTATTAATATTTTCTTTTCTTTTTTCTTATTTCATTCTCGTCACAAGGCATAAAATTTTTGAAAGGCTTTTTGCATAAAGGGTTACTTTTAGAGTTTCTCTGGAAAGCTTGTCTGTGAAATGACATTCTTTAAGGATTATGGAGAACTATGGCTTTTTTTTTTTTTTTTTTTTTTTGAGGTGGAGTCTCACTCTGTCACCCGGGCTGTAGTGCAGTGGCGCAGTCTCAGCTCACTGCAACCTCTGCCTCCCGGGTTCAAGCGATTCTTCTGCCTCTGCCTGCTGAGTAGCTGGGACTACAGGCACGCGCCACCACGCCTGGCTAATTTTTTTAGTATTTTTAGTAGGGTTTCACCATATCGGCCAGGCTGGTCTCGAACTCTTGACCTTGCGATCCTCCCGCCTTGGCCTCCCAAAGTGCTGGGATTACAGGCGTGAGCCACAACGCCCAGCCGAACTATGGGTTTTATAATTAGAAAGCAGCAAAGGAAGCACTGCTAAAACTTTTAAGCACTTTTAACTCAAGCTGTTAAGACCTTACAAGCAGGTTGAGCATCCCCAATCTGAAATGTGAAATGCTCCAAAATCTGAAACATTTTAAGTAGCAACATGACACTCAAAGGTAATGTTCATTGGAGCATTTCAGATTCTGGCTTTTTAGATTTGGGATGCTCAACCAGTAAATCCGAAACAGTTCTGGTCACAAGCAGTTCAGATAATGGCTACTCGACCTACAACCTCAATATAGTAGCTATGATGTCTTGATGTTGTATAGGTAACTGCCTATTTGTCATAACTGCTTTACAGCATCAGTGTTGAAATATTTTTTCCAGTGTGGAAGAAATCGATTCGTTTTGTGAACTGAAACTTCAAAGCTATTTTTTTAATGTAAGGTTAGCCATTATGCAAAACTTACTGGTCAAGCAGTTAATAAAATACACGTATCCCATTGAAGAGAATACACATATCCCATTCAGTTTTTGTACATAACAAGGCAATTAGAAACCCTGAAAGTTTATTTGCTTCTTTTTGTTATGATTTTTCTAATTTTTGTTTTATTTTTGAGACAGAATCTCACTCTGTAACTTAGGCTGGAGTGCAGTGGTACAACTATAGTTCACTGCAGCCTTGGCCTCCTGGGCTCAAAAGATCCTCCTACCTTATCCTCTGAAGTATCTGGGAGTACAGGTGCATGCCCCTACACCTGGCTAATATATATATATATATAATTTTTTTTTTTTTTTTTTTTGTAGAGACAGGGTCTCACTATGTTACCCAAGCTGGTCTCAAACTGCTGGGCTCAAGCATTTTCCCCATCTCTCCCTCCCAAAGCGCTGAGATTGTATTCATGAGCCACCACACGTAGCCTACTTTCTTTCCTTCATAAATCTGCCAGTCTTTGGGAACTTGTGTTAAAAATTCTAGAAGCTTTTCTAGCTGTAGTTTGAACATCAGGTTGAACTTTCTCTTCTTTTGCAGTTTGCTTGTATTTTAAAAGCAAATCAGGGCTGGCACAGTGGCGCACACCTGTAATCCTTTGAGAAAGCAGGGTGGAAGGAGCACTTGAGGCCAGGAGTTTAAGACCAGCCTGTGCAACATAGTGAGACCCTGTCTCTACAAAAAAAATTTTTTTTTTTTTTTTAGTTAGCCAAGCATGGTGTTGAACACCTGTAGTCCTAGCTACTCAGGAGACTCAGGCAGAAGGACGGCTGGAGCCCAGAAGTTCCAGGCTGCAGTGAGCTAGGATTGTGCCACTGCATGCCTCCTGGAGTGACAGAGTGAGGCCCTGTCTCTTAAAAAATAAACAACAACAAACCTAGTCAAACTTTAAGCAGCTACTGTAGCTGTTGTACTTCGTGAGATTGAAAATCCAGTCCTGGAGTTCCTGGAACATCAGAGGATGTGGTTCTTCCAGGATCTTTTCGTTGAGTGAAAAGATCTTTTGTTGAGTGAAAATAAATTCTTTTTGACTTGTGACGCGGCCTTACTGGAAAGAAAGGTCACGTAGACCTCCTTTGCCTTTTCTTGCATCTGCTTATCTTGCATTAAAAAAAGAAATCTTTACATGCTAGCCAAAACAAAATATTTTCTTCATTGAATATCTTTTTAAAAAATTTCCTTAATCTTTTCATGCCTTCTAGGTCTTCCAGCAGATTCTCCAGGAAAGCCACCCATTTGGCTGTGCTCTTGAGGCCCTGGTGGCTGCTGCCAGAACTACTATTACTGTCATAGATGTATTTACTGGTTTATAGGAAAGAATATTATAATGCATACAGATGAAGAAGTACATGAGGGAAGGGATGTGGAGTTTCCATGTTCCGTTCCAGATGTGCCACCCTCCAGGAAACTCCATACATTCAGCTGCCTGGAAGCTCTAGTGTTGAAATAGTTTGACAATAGATTGTGAATTATAGGACAGGCTATTCAAATTTTGAGCAATATGTATATAGGATATATAAGGGGCTAGTAAAGAGAAAGGTATGAACATTTGGAGGAAATTTAATGATTTCAGATTGTAGAAGGATATTATCAAGGATAACTGGAAAGATGTTATGTTGTTTTTTTAAAAGTACAGGCTGAGTGTGGTAGCTCACACTTGTAATCTCAGCACTTTGGGAAGCAGAGGTTGGGAGAATTGCTTGAGGCCAGGAGTTCACTACCAGCCTAAGCAACAAAGTGAGAACCCCATCTCTACCAAAAAAAAAAATTAGCTGGGCATTGTGGTGTGCGCCTGTAGTCTCAAGCTACTTGGGAGGCTGAGGTGGGAGGATTCCTTGAGCCCAGGAGTTTGAGGATGTGGTGAGCTGTGATCACACCACTGTACTCCAACCTGGGTGACCCAGACCTAGTCTCAAAAAGGACAAATTATTATTGATGTTCTTTTCTAGAAACGACTACAGAAAGAACTGTTGGCTTTGCAAAATGACCCACCTCCTGGAATGACCTTAAATGAAAAGAGTGTTCAAAATTCAATTACACAGTAAGTATTTAATTTTTAAAGGGCTCTTTGTTTTATTACCAATAATGTATGAATGTTCACCCGCTTTTTAAAACTACAAAATTATTTTCACATTTCATTCTTTCACCAAGAGGTAAATACAGTAAACAGATCTTATTCTGTGCATTTATATATATAATCAATTTTGTTTTACGGCATTATAAACGTTGCATAATTTGTAAAGCTGTTTTTAAACTATCTTTGGTACATTTTTAAAAAATTTTGTTTAACTGAGTGGCACTGACTTTGTTTATGAAGTGATCCTCATCTATAATATTAAAGAACTGTTTGGTGTGAGGTTTTATCAAATTAAAAATATGTATCTATTTAGGCATATGAAGAGAGTAATAGTCAAGAGGTATCCCATGCCCTAAAAACATCAATTGCATCCTGTACAGAAGGGCAACAAAGTGAAAGTGTGACTCTCAGCAGTCATTTAATAATTTTATTAGACAGTGGTAAATGTTCTGAAATCGTGGAGAAATCTAAAATAATTTATCCTCCACTTAAAAAAAACCTCTAAAAAGAAAAGGAAAAGTAGCCAATAAGATACAAATTGATTGTAAACCAACTTGTAGGACAAATGAGCCAATTCAAATATTTAGTGTAGTCTAGGTCCAGGGAGTGAAAGTGACCAAAATTCATATAACTTACCCTTTCAGAGGAAACAGTTTTGGGTACCTTTGACTTTGGCATTTGTATCAGTACCTAAGACAGGGGTCAAAGCTTTAAGAACAAGCATATTACGAATGGATGTATAGACTCTTTTGGAAAAAAAAAAATGTAATACACGTCTTTAACTCTAACAGTCACTTAAAAATATTGTTGAGTTCTAAACTGATTTTTTGTATATATCATACATAGAAAATATTAAACTCTTGTTCTAAAACAACCAAAAATGGAGCATACATTTAGAGTGGCATTTGTTGCATATTATTAAACAAATGAAACTGACTTTTTTTTCATCCTGATGCAGATTATATCCCATTTTAATCTTTTTCCTCTCTCCTTTTCTTAACCTACCTCAGAGTATCCTGTAACAGCTGTCCCTATAGTTCTCAAGGAAAGTGATAATAATGAGATTACTTCTTCTTTCATCGTTTATTTTTTTGGGAGGATGGGGAAACCACACAACACAATAATTTATAAAAAGTTAAAGGACTGTTTTAAATTTTTACAAATAGAAACATTTTAATAGATTACCAGGTAGTTATACCACAAATTATAACAGCCAAAGCAACAATACCTTTGTTGTAGAGTAAATCCTATTATATTGAGATATTGGTCAGGCAAGAATTTTTCTTTTAAAATAATTTATTGTAAATGAACCATAAAATTTTTACCTTTGTGCCATCTTCTAGGCTATAAAATAGTCTTATAAAGAATCAGATTGTTAAGAGTATATGAAATGTGGATATGGATGTGGAAGATCCATAACGAGGATGATGAAAGCACATTAAGAAGCTTTCTGATGGGTACAAAAAATAGAATGAAGAAGATCTAGTATTTGAGAGCACAACAGGGTGACTATAGTCAACAATAATTTATTGTGCATTTTCACATAACTAAAAGTATAATTGGATTGTAACAGAAAGGATAACTGCTTGAAGTGATGGATACCCCATTTACCCTGATGTGATTATTATGCATTGTGTGCTTGTATCAAAATATCTCATGTGCCCCAAAGATATATACACCTACTTTGTACCCACAAAAACAATTTTTTTAATTTTCTGGAAGAAATTTGGTAGCATATATTGAGACCTTAAAAAATGTGAATACTATCATGTTTGACCTACCATACACCATCCTAGGAAAGTAACAGATCTAGAAAAAGACTTAGAACTAACTATACTCATTTCAACATTGCTAATTCTAGGGATAATTTGGGAATAGTGTAAATGTCAATAATATGGAAAAGGTTTGTCAAGGCAGTGCAGTGAAATGGCATCACTTGAATTATAGTCTGTAGTCAGCATGTAAGGTAAAAATTTTGTATAGTTATAATTACCTTTGAAAAATCCTTTAGGAAGACCTTACTGGTATGTATCCTCTTTTAATAAATCCACCAAAGCCAGTTTTTCCTCCAGAGTGGAATAGATGGTTGTGTCTTTGATTAAGAACCATGATGTGTGAAGAAATAAAAAAAATTCTAATGCTTAAACATTAGAATTACAGAGTACTAGGTACTCACAGGTGTTAAAGAACTGAGACTAATTGAGAGAACAACATGTGTAGTCTCATTGCATCCTTACTCTGGGGCATATGCTTGTGATTGGAATCATAAACCCTGATGGTTTAAATTGATGTAATTTAAGTGTGCACAAAATGAAGCTACTGGGCTGCCATTTCATATAGGCTTCGATGGTATAGGAAACAGCAAAATGACTAGAATGAAATATACCCCCAAAAACTTTAACAGTGGTTATCACTGGGTGATTTTTGTTTATACTTTTCTGAAGTTTCTACAATGAACATATCTTAACTTTTTTAACTAATACAAACTTATTAGTCCTGGCATGGTGGCTCATGCCTGTAATCTCAATGCTTTGAGAGGCTGAGGCGGGGCAGGAGGATCCCTTGAGCCCAGGAGTTCAAGACCGGACTGGGCAACATAGGGAGATCCCATCTCTACTGAAAAAAAGAAAAAAATTAAAAGTTGGCTGGGCATAGTGGTGTGCACCTGTGGTCCCAGCTACTTGGGAGTCTGAGGTGGGGGAGTCACTTGAGCCCAGGAGGTCAAGGCTGCAGTGAGCCCTGATTGCACCACAGTACTCCAGCCTGGGTGACAGAGTGAGACCCTGTCTCAAAACAAAAGGATTATTAGAAAGTACCATGCACAGGCCAGGTGCGGTGGTTCACACCTGTAATCCCAGCACTTTGGGACGCCGAGGCGGGCAGATCACCCGAGTTCGGGAGTTCGAGACCAGCCTGAAAAACATGGAGAAACACCCTCTCTACAAAAATACAAAAAATTAGCCGGGCGTGGTGGCTCATGCCTGTAATCCCAGCTACTTGGGAGGCTGAGGCAGGAGAATCACTTGAACCCAGGAGGCGGAGGTTGCGGTGAGCCGAGATCACGCCATTGCACTCCAGCCTGGGCAACAAGAGCAAAACTCTGTACCAAAAAAAAAAGAAAGTACCATGCACCATGTTGAAAGTTATGCTGCCTTTGACCTCGTGTCAGTATCTGCATGTCATGCAGATATTACAAGGATTGATGAGATACTTGCTTAGCTCTTTATTTTTAAAAGCTGTGCTTGTTTGTATAGGTTACATGTTAATTTATGTTATGTGTCCTAAAATTACCATATAAACAGAATGAAAGACCACCGTTTTTCCTGGGAATATAGTGCCTAGTGGATGTGGGTGGAAAAATAAGAAAGGAATTTCGAAGATTAAGAAGGACCTAATATATAAAGAGATAGTTTTTTGTTTTGTATGCAGCTTTTGCATTGCATTTAATTTACCATGTATTGACTCTGAGTCAGGAATGTGCTAGGTTTTTTACGTATGTAGGGTCATTTATCTTTCCAACACTATGAGGTGATTATCTTCTGTTTTATTATTGAGGTAGTTAAAACTGGAGAGATAACATAACTTGTTCACACAATGAGTTAAGATTAACTATAACTGCCACTTCAGTATAACTTCAGTTATAACTGTCTAATTTCACTATAAAATATTATCTCTTGGGTCTGTGGTCGTATCTTTTATTACCATGTATGGTACTCGGCGTGCATTCTTAAAATGAATAGCCATGCTCTTAAGAGTCTGTATACTGTAGCTGATTTCTTTTAGAGAATAGGTACATTTATTATTTTACATAATCCTAGGTTCATAGTATGTATGGTGATGACTAGAATCCCAACACTGTATTTTCTATCTTCCTTTTGTTTTCTTGTATTTTAAATACAAGAAAGTTTAATAACTGAAAAGTTCAAGAGAATTGCCCAGGTGTACAAGAATTATAAGTGACAGAGCTATAATTAGGAACACATTGTTAATGACTTCAATTCACTTTTGCTTCTAATGCTGCCCTGTTATCTTTGCTGTCATTATCCCTTATTCTTCCCCCATCTTAAAGAAAATAACAAGAATAGTATATAAACTGTAAATAACACATTTATGTTTATGATTGTTATATATGAAAACAAAGGCTTGCATAGATGCCATAGAAATGGGCTTTATTAAACAATTGAAACATAGTGAGAGATAAAGGAAAGTCACTACAAAGCCTTGCTTAATCATCAGAGTAAGTGGAATGATGTCAGTTTAGCTCCCCTTGCCCTGTTAATCTTCTCTAGAATGTTGATGAAAAAAATAAGTCTGACAGCTACGGTTCTCTGTGGTCATTGTCTATACGTATTTCTCCATGGCTTCCACCAGTAATAATCAGAGGCAGTTGCTTTGTTTGATGTTATGTATAGAATACGTAATATCAGCATTGTAGAAATGGTACTTTGAAAAAATAAGGTAGTATAAATCAATTAGGAGGAGCACAGGCTTTGGTGTCAGTGCACCTTAGTTTGAGGTCTGTTTGTTTGTTTATTTTGAGACAGTCTTGCCCTGTAGCCCAGGCTGGAGTGCGGTGGCACGATCTTGGCTCACTGCAACCTCTGCCTCCCGGGTTCAAGCGATTCTCCTGCCTCAGCCTCCTGAGTAGCTGGGATTACAGGTGCACACCACCATGCCTGGCTAATTTTTGTATTTTTAGTAGAGACCGGTTTCACCATGTTGGTCAGGCTGGTCTTAAACTGACCTCGTGATCCGCCTGTCTTGGCCTCCCAAAGTTCTGGGATTACAGGCGTGAGCCACCACACCCGGCCTTGGGTTTTATTTAGTTTGCTTTTTTAGACCTGGCTCTGTCTTTTGCTAGCTGTCTGACCTTGATCTGGTTATTTCACCCCTGAGTGTCAGAGAAGGGGATAGGTCATGAGAATTAACAGTAAGAGAGTTATTGGGAGGCTGGCATGTGCTGTTACACATAACCAACTCTTGTCCTAGTGCTTAGTGTATAGGAAGTACTTGGTGTCCTCTTTTCTCCTCCTTACCCCAGTCTCTATTATCTTAAGTTTTTAATTTGCCTTTTCTATTCTAGGTGGATTGTAGACATGGAAGGTGCACCAGGTACCTTATATGAAGGGGAAAAATTTCAACTTCTATTTAAATTTAGTAGTCGATATCCTTTTGACTCTCCTCAGGTAATTGCCTTGCTTTAAATTTTTTTTTTGTATTTTTAGATAGCTAAATGCCAGAGATGTTTGACTCAGTAAAAACATATAAATCAGTTATACATATGTAGATGGATTTGTTATTTCATTATCTTGTTTGTCATATAATCAAGATATGAACATTACACTTTATTGGGATTAGGGCTTTACTGCATTTTGCTTCTAAAATTGTTTCATTTGTTGCTTATCCATAAATGCTAACAGAAAAGGGAATAGAAATCTAACCAGGCCTCTAGGCCAGGGGTCCCCAACCCCCATGCGGTGGACTAGTACTGGTCCATGGCCTGTTAGGAGTCGGGCCACACAGGAGGTGAGCAGCATTACCACCTGAGCTCTGCCTCCTGTCAGATCAGCGATGGCATTAGATTCTCATAGGAGTACGAGCCTTATTGTGAACTGCACATGTGAGGGATCTAGATAGCACGCTCTTTATGAGAATCTAATGCCTGATGATCTGAGATGGAACAGTTCCATCCCAAAACCATCATCCAATCCCCAACCCCATCCATGGAAAAATTGTCTTCCACCACACCGGTCCCTTGTGTCAAAAAGATTGGGGACCACTGCTCTAGGCCATCGGAGAAGTTGGCATTTTGGAATAACTGGAGGCACTTCTCCTAGGTCAGATGGTAGAATCACATGGTGAAGAGAAAAGTTCTCTGTTGGAAGGAGTACTATGATTTTGCATTGACATGCTGTCCTTGCAGCCTTTTAGTACAGGAAGGGCAGAGTACATCATCAGATGTTAAATATCTAAACATCAGCACAAAGTCTGATTATTATAATTTGATGCCCAGTGAGTTTAGTTAATAGCTTAATACTTAGACAAGGGATAATGGTGGTAGAGAAATGTTTTTTGAGAGCTATTTAACTATAGTAAATGATTAATCAGAGGTTAGAGAAAGGAAGACTCTAGGATGACTTCCAGGTTTCTGGCTTGGTAAGATAAGTAAATGAGTTACTATAATTACTTATTCTTCAGAGAATTATTATAACAAAGCACTTCATTTTTAAAATTTGAGGCGTGTGAGATCCGTTGGCTAAAATGGTAAGACGTGATGCCAGCTCTCTCTAGTATTGCTAGCAAATGAGCTATTCTGGAAAATACAACCAAATACCTGAAATATTTCCCAGATACTGAAAATTTTGCTTGTTGGGTGCTGAAATGTACTATTTGGAGGAAAATCATATTTCATTGTCACTTTAAACAATATACCAAACACAGCTTAATCTTTTCTTAGTTATGTAAGAGAAGAGATAAAGTCAGTTATTGTATCATGCTATAAGTAAAGAGAGAATTGTTTTAAAGCATAGATTTAAATGGATACTGACTCCTTAAGTTCTAAAATTTTCATATGAGCAGAAAACTACCAAGACTTTTAGGACTTATTTTTATCATTTTCATAAAAGTTAAAGTGAAAGGGTATGTGCTATTGTGACCTCTAGATGTCTATAATAAGCATTTGTAGACTATAATACAAAGAACAAACATCTTCTCTCCAGAAGATTGTCATCACTTTTGTTGCTTTCTGGCTGGCCAGCATCATTTCTGACTGTAAATGTGTGGAGACAACAGGATCTCAGTCTGTTTTCATCATCAGCCTATTTGTCTACCTTCAACTAAGTTCAATGATGGTATGGGAAGGAAGAATATTTCACACCAATTCAAAAGCTTTTGACTAGGGAGATATTGGGGGAAGGCTTACTCTGGGAGCTTACAGATTTTTCACCAGAGGAAAATAATATTTCTGTAAGCATGAAACCAAGTCAAAAATGTGTTCTCTAAACTCTTTCCTTAATATTTAATTCTAAATCAAATATCAAACTTAAACATTATGTTGAATTTCTTCTTTAATATTTCTGTAAGTTACAGCATTTGTAATAAATTCTCCCTATTGTCCTATTTCAAATTCATTTTATCCTCCTTCCCTGATTTTATTTGTCTGTTCTTCTAACATTGGTGTTATCCAGGTTCTTTATTCAGCACTGTGTTACTCTTCTCACTCTTCTTTCACCTTCAGTCACCTTAAGCAGCTAACTCCCAGATCTACAGCTCTGGGAACACTTCTTTTTTTAAGGCTTAATTTCACACCCTTGTTGAAATACTTGAGTACCTCCAGACATCTCAAATTTAACACAACTAAACTTGATCTTTCCAATAACAAAGAACATTTTGTTTTTCTTTATCCTGGGTTACTGTCCACCTGTCTATTTTTGTGCTCAGTTTTTCTCTTTTCCACACTCCTCCCTCCTACATTTGAAAGGTAGCCCATTCTTTTCTTAATGTCAGTGCTGTAGTCTGGTTTTTTGTTTGTTTGTTTTTGTTTTGTTTTTTTTGAGACAGCGTCTCGCTTTGTCACCCAGGTTGGAGTGCAGTGGTGCAATCTTGGCTCACTGCAACTGCTGCCGCCTGGGCTCAAGTGATCCTCCCATATCAGCCTCCGAAGCAGCTGGGACTGCAGGTGCATGCCACCACACCCAGCTAATTTTTTTTTTTTTTTTTTTTTGCAGTTGCAAGATTTAATAGAGTGAAAACAGAGCTCCCATACAAAGGGAGGGGACCCAAAGGGGGTTGCTGTTGCCAGCTCGAATGTCTGGGTTTATTTCCTGATCATTGTCCCTCCCTCTGTGCTCTCAGGCAACAGATGATTGGCTATTTCTTTACCTCCTGTTTTTGCCTAATTAGCACTTTAGTGAGCTCTCTTTACTATCTGATTGGTCAGGTGTGAGCTAAGTTGCAAGCCCCGTGTTTAAAAGTGGAAGCGGTCACCTTCCCAGCTAGGCTTAGGGATTCTTTGTCGGCCTAGGAAATCCAGCTAGTCCTGTCTCTCAGTGCCCCCTCTCAACAGGAAAACCCAAATGCTGTTGGGGAGGTTGGCCGACAACCGCTCTAACTGCTTCCCGCTGAATTGGGACGTAGTAGGGGTTGTGCAGTTGAGATTTCCTCAGGAGGGGTGCCTTCAATGTCATTAACATTGGAGCATGGGCTAGCAGGCCGGTCCAGGGGTCTGTGGTAGATTTTAGTCATGGACTGTCTGGGGCTCCATTTGAAGAACGATTTGTAGTTTTACAGCTTCAATTCTGGAAGAGACAAACTTAACAAGGAGGTTAAAGATAGAGGGATTGAAATGTATGGCCTGCAGTGCAGGGGATTATTTCTTTGGCACACTTTACAGGCCTTGACTATCTGCTTGATAGTTTTGAAAAGGTCTGGTCCAGTAAATAATGATTTGGCCATCTGATGGCACACCCAGCTAATTTTTATATTTTTTGTAGAGATGGGGTCTTGCCACGTTGCCCAGACTAGTCTCGAGCTCCTGGGCTCAAGCGATCAGCCCACCTCCTTGGCCTCCCAAAGTGCTGGGATTACATGTGTGAGCCACCATGCCTGGCCTAGTCCGGGTTTTTATCTTTTAATTGAACCATTACAGTAGCCTTTAGTTCTTTGAATTCCTACATCCTTTCACGGTGCCAATAGATTTGTTTGAAGGCACAGTTATCTCATTGGTTACATACCACACACATGGACATGCACACACATCCCCCCCCACACACACACACACTCCCACACCCCACTCCACCCCCCCACCACACACACACTCTGTCTCACTCCACCATCCTCAGAATTCCTCACCCCCTGACAGTAAAACCTCTTAATGTTTCTTTATTTCCTATGGAATCAAGTTTTTAGCCTGGCATTCAAGTCCCTGTATAGTCACATCCAAACTTAACTTTTTCTGCACCTGCATGCATTCTGTATGGTAATATTTCTATAGTACTTCATAATTTAACTTCCATTCTGATTTTGTTTTCTAACATCTTTTAATGAAGTGGTTAGGGGAGGTAGATTCATCCTCATTTTATATGTGAAGAAATTGAAACTTGTAGAAGTGAAGTGCCTTGTTCACGTTTTAATACCTAGTTTATAGGACAGTCAAGACCCAAACCCAAGTCTTTCCTTTCCTCCTTTGCCATACTGCCAATTAGATGCGAGTACTGGTGTGGAAAAAATGCCTATTTATCTGTGTAGTAATTTTCTCTCTGAAAGTGAAAGATTATATGTGGAATGAATGGTACCTTTGAAAGCTCTAGGTCAGTTATTCTCACTCTTTTTGAAATATAAGGATTCCTTTTTAAATTTACTTTTTGGTGGGGTGGGGGTGCGGAGACAGAGTCTCCCTTTGTCATCTACCTATGCTGTGGTGTAATCATAGCTCACTGCAGCCTCCAACTCCTGGGCTCAAGTGATCCTTCCACCTCAGCCTCCAGAGTAGCAGGGACTACAGCCATCTGCCGCCATGCCTAGCTTGGTTTTTTTATTTTGGTTTTTTTTTTTTGTTTGTTTGTTTGTTTGTTTTTTATTTTTTTGAGACAGAGTCTCGCTCTGTTGCCCAGGCTGGAGTGCAGTGGTGTGATCTCTGCTCACTGCAACCTCTGCCTCCTGGGCTTAAACCATTCTCCCACCTCAGCCTCTCTGAGTAGCTGCAACTACAGGTATGCACCACCATGCCTGGCTAATTTTTTTTTGTATTTTTGGTAGAAACAAGGTTTCACCATGTTGGTCCAGCTGGTCTTGAACTCCTGTCCTAAAGTGATCTGCTCGCCTCGGCCTGTCAAAGTACTGGGATCATAGGCACGCCCAGTGAGGATTCCTTTTTAATATCAGTTAATTCTGTAGTCCCTCACATGGCATAGAGGTTGTATATTCTAATATCCATTGATTGAGAAAATGGCAGAACTGCTCTGAGGCCAGTAATACGTTAAAATTTTTAAAAATGTATTTATACATAATCTATATAGTTTTAACATAATTATAATGGGTCAAACATCAATGCTTGATGTGCTTATAGACTTCAAGATTTTTCCAATAACTGAAACTTTGCAGAGATCCACTGCCCTGGGAAAGTGGCTAGAACCAGTCCTCTAGGGCAGTAAAATTCCCCCAAAATTTTATTTGATGAAACTCTGTAGCATTAGCACTTGTTACCTAAATTAGTCTTTCATCTTTCTGGCTGGGCATGGTACTCATGCCTGTAATCCAAGCACTTTGAGAGGCCAAGGCAGCCCAGGAGTTTTGAGACCAGCCTGAGCAACGTAGGGCAACCCCATCTCTAATAAAAAAAAGAAAGAAAAGTCTTTCATCTTTCTATGCAATGAACAGTACTGAGTTTATCACTAGTTACAAGAGTAGAATTTGGAAAATATTTCTAGAATAGATCAATCTCATTGTGAAATTACTGCTTTTGTACCTGTAAATGAGATCAGTAAGACTGTCACACACCATTATGGTTTGTTGTGTTTTTCTTCCTACCAGTTATATTTTATGTCTCATGTTGTGTCCTGCCTTATAATGAAAAAGTTACCTATCTAAAATATGTTTGGCTCAGTCATTTGCCTTAAAAGAAAGAATAACAACAAACAATTTGTCTGTTAATATGGAAACAGAGATGAGGCATCTTTTCATCACTGCTTGCCGCTAATGTACACTTACTGTCAGCCATACAGAAAATAGCTTTCTATGTACATATTCTGCTTTTTTATGCTAGGATACAGGTAAATGGTTGGTTAATTCAACATGTATTGGGCATGAATTATGTATCAAATACTGTTTCTTGAGAGAGGGGAGAGAGTACAGAGATTTAAAAGGCATTGGGCCTGCCTTTAAACAGTTTATAATCTGTTTAGTATTTGGATAGGTAAATATTCATTCCGTATTTCTTGAGGATGTATCATGGGACAGACACTGTGCTGGGTGCTGGTGATTCAATGATGACCAAAACTGCAACAGCAACAAAAACCCTGCTTATATGGAGTTTGCATTCTTGTGGGGAGAGACAGTAAGCAACGAGTAAAATACATATAGTATGGAAGATGGTGAGGGAAAAGTACAGAAGGAGGGGAGATGAGGGTGTTGAAATATTGGATAGAGTCATTGGGAAAGATTTCACTGAGAAGGTGACATTGGAGGAGAGATCTGAAAGATGTGCAGGAGTAAGCCATTTGAAAGGGTTGAGAGAAAGAACAGATGAAGACAAAATGCAAAGGCTCTAAATCTGGAATATGTAGGACGGGTCTCTGGAGTGGTGTATAAACAGGAAGGGGAGTGTAAGGCCTAGGTCAGTGTATTAGGCCATTTTTGCACTGCTATAAAGACCTGAGGCTGGGTAATTTATAAAGAAAAGAGGTTTAATTGGCTCACAGTTCTGCAGGCTGTACAAGAAGCATAGTGCCACCATCTGCTTCTGGTGTTGGCCTCAGGACGCTTACCATCATGGCAGAAGGTGAAGAGGGAGCAGTGTCTCACATGGCGAGAGTGGGAACAAGAGTCAGTGGCGAGGTGCCACACATTTTGAAACAACCAGATCTCACGAGAACTCATTCACTGTCGAGGACATCACCAAGCCATTCATGAGAGCACACACCCAGAGTGACCCACACACCTCCCACCAGGCCCCACCTCCAACATTGGGGGTTACATTTCAACATGAGATTTGGAGGGGACAAACATCCAAACTGTATTAGTCAGAGAGATCATTTGGGCTGGAGCGGTCATCACAGATTATATAGGACATTTATAGCCCCTTTTAAGAATTTTGACTTTTTACTCTTAGTGAGATGGGGAAGCCTTTGGAAGGTTTTGAGCAGAGGAACGATATAGTCCTATTTAAAGTTAAAAGGAACAGTCTGGCTGTTGTGTGGCATATAAACCGTTCAGGGCATAAAGGTGCAGGGAGATCAGGTAGGCCGTTAAAGTAACCCAGGTGAGAGATGATGGTGACTTGCACCAGAAGGGTAGCAGTGGACGTTTTGGAAGGTGGTCATGTTTTGGACCTGTTTTAAAGGTTGAATCAACAGGATTTGCTAATGGATTAATTTGGAGTATGATTGAAGGAGGGGAGGAGTCAAGGAAGACTCCATGATTTTTGGCATATGCAACTGTACAGACAACTGAAGTGTGAATTGTATGCTTTGGGGGCAAAAGGGAAAGCAACCAATTTAGAATATTCTAAGGGGGCAAAGAAAAACCTATTTGAACTGGTAGAACTGGGCCTTAAAGGACAAAAAGAGTTTATGTGAAAAGTACAGGGCAAGGTGTGAAAGGACTTGGCCTCCTTACATTTGTGAGCATGGGCTCTTGTAGTTTTATGTGTCGACACATGGGGGATTACAGCAGGAGATGAGAGTGGAAGGTTATTTTGGGGCTAATCAAAAAGGGTCTTGCAGTGTGAAAGAAGTTTGACGTTTCTATCATAGGTATTAGGAGGGATGGCCCATCTCCATCAAAACTCTGAAGTCCACAACTGGGCGTGGTGGCTCATGCCTCTAATCCCAGCACTTTGGGAGGCCAAGGCAGGCAGATCACTTGAGGTCAGGAGTTTGAGACCAACCTGGCCAACATGGTGAAACCCATACTAAAAATGCAAAAATTAGCTGGGCGTGGTGGTGTGCACCTGTAGTCCCAGCTATTCAGCAGGCTGAGGCAGGAGAATTGCTTGAACCTGGAAGATGGAGGTTGCAGAGAGTCAAGATCGTGCCACTGCACTCCAGCCTGGCGACAGAACGGGACTCCATCTCAAAACAAAACAAAAAAAACCTCTGAAGTCCTCAAGCTTAGTATCTTGACTCTATTACTACTTTTCCTTTCTATATCCAAGAGAAAGTTCTTCCATTCCTTTACATATCCAGTATTTGTACCCCTTTCCTCTGTTAAAGCATTCTATTTGAGTGAAAGAAATCTGAAATACATCTATTACATTGATTTATTAATTATCGTTATTATTTTTGAGATGGAGTCGCGCCCTGTCACCCAGGCTGTAGTGCAGTGGCATGATCTTGGCTCATCGCAACCTCCGCCTTCTGGGTTCAAGTGATTCTCCTGCCTCAGCCTCCTGAGTAGCTGGGATTACAAGCATGCACCACCACACCCAGCTAATTTTTTTTGTATCTTTAGTTAGAAATGGGGTTTCACCATGTTGGCCAGGCTGGTCTCAAACTCCTGACCTTGTGATCTGCCTGCCTCAGCCACCCAGAGTTCTGGGATTATAGGTGTGAGCCACCATGCCTGGGCACTTTTTATTGAGACAGAGTCTCACTCTGTTGCCCAGGCTGGAGTGAAGTGGCGCAATCTTGGCTCACTGCAACCTCCGCCTCCCGGGTTCAAACGATTCTCCTGCCTCAGCCTCCACAGTAGCTGGGATTACAGGCGCGCACCACAAAGCCTGGCTTATTTTTGTATTTTTAGTAGAGACAAGGTTTTGCCATGTTGGCCAGGCTGGTCTGGAACTCCTAACCCCCCAGTGATCCACCCACCTCGGCCTCCCAAACTGCTGGGATTACAGGCTTGAGCCTCCGTGCTCGGCCTTGTTTTAGAGACTTTTAGCTAATTTTTGATGAAGACGTTTTCAGTATTTTAGAAATAGGGAAAATGTTTATTTTAGAGGGAAGGGGACAGTGTCTCTTTGATTAGAAGCCATTTTGTTGCTAAGAGTGGTGCTGAAAGTACAATTGCCTTGATTATAAAGCTTTAAAAGTACTGAGGCAAAAGAGTAATTACCTTCCTCTTCATCCTCATTCCCCCCTCCTATTCATGCCTCCTTACCACGGACCCTTTTCTGTTGCTCAAAATTCATTCTTTGCAGAGATCCAGAACCTATGTTCGTGATGTCCTCATCTTGTCTTTTTTTCCTGGTCTGATTTTCCATCCTCTTTCATGGGGTGACGTTCAAGCTTTCCAAAGTCTTTGAATAACAGTTTTTATTGCCTTAAATTGACAAGCGTCTTGGACACCTGACAAGAAGGTTAACAGTGAACCCTATTCACTGAAGCCTTGGGGGTCAAGGGGAAGGAAGATAGAGGATTAGACTAGTAGGCTAAAAGAACATAGAGTATAAAGGGAAGAGAATGATTACCATCCAAGACAATCCAAGTTTAGTTTCGTTGTGTCCAATAATTTTGTCTTTGCACTATAGCTGCATGGTACTCGTTATTACAGAGTAACAGGGAACACTTACGGATGCTTGCTGTGTATGAGAGGACTAAAAAGGGAGAATTGAATGGAAAGGTATGCTAAGATTCCAATCTCCAGTCATTTTTGTCAAATACCATTTATGGTAGACTACCTGTATTGTATGTTATACATAAATATCTGATTTAGTTTCCATTACAACAATAAACTGATTGCTTGTATGTTCAGTTTATGTAGTTACACATTAAGTACTGTTGTCTGCATTAAGTACTATCTTATAATAATTGTAATCAGAGAACATATTTTCCTCATACTGTCCCTGGAAAAACCTTGGTATCCATATTGTAGATTGGCTTTTATAATTATATTCTGTTTTTTACTGCTCGTTTATATACACTGTGTTTTGACCTAGCTTGACACCATGTTAGGTTACAGACTTTCTAACTACCTCTGCAACTCTAGTCTGAACAATAGTGTGCCTCCTTTGTGGTAAGATCTCAGTACCATAAGGCCTTTCAGTATTGGGCTTGATGTTTGAAAATTCTTGAATTTCATATTAGAAAGGTACCTGATACCCATCCTTTATTTTGTTCTTAGCAGTAATGCAGAGGTTTTTGGTAAACTGTATAAACATATAGAAGTGTACAATTACAAGTCTACTTTCAATTATTGATTTTTATTAAGTCATTGTAAATATTGGTAGCTATAATATCGAGCTATTTCTCTGACTACACCAACTTTGAGTGAGGTTTTTTGTTTTTTGTTTTTTTTCCAAGACAGGGTCTCACTCTGTTGCCCAGGCTGAAGTGCCATGGGCTATCGTAGCTCAACTGCAACCTCAGACTCCTGGCTCAAACATTCCTCTCACCTTAGCTTCCTGAGTAGCTGGGACTACGGGAGCATGACACCACATGCGGCTAGTTACTATTTTTTTTAGAAATGGGATCTTACTTTGTTACCCAGGCTGGTCTTGAGCTCCAGGGCTCAAGTGATCCTCCCACATTGACCTCCCAAAGTGCTAGGATTACAGGTGTGAGTCACCATCCCCAGCCCCTGTTCATTCTTATTTTTTATTTTTATCACTATGGTGGCTTTCAGTGTAGATTTTAGTAGTTTTATGAAAGGCACTACATTCACAGTACCCAAAAGTTACCCAGAGATTGGCCTGCTTAAAATTTCAGGTTGGTTGTGGGATAAACATACTTATCTCCAAAATGATACATACCCTGAGCATAATTATTTCTCTCTTAGCTCTCACTTGCTTTTGAATAAGCCATACTGCTCGGGAGATGTTTGGAAATGTAGTAATAATTAAAGACTGCTTCCAGTCTGGGTGCAGTGGCTCACGCCTGTAATCCCAGCACTCCGGGAAGCCGAGGCGGGCGGATCACAAGGTCAGGAGTTCGAGACCAGTCTGGCCAACATATAGTGAAACCCCATCTCTACTAAAAATACAAAAAATTAGCCAGGCGTGGTGGTGTGCGCCTGTAATCCCAGCTACTTGGGAGGCTGAGGCAGGAGAATCATGTGAACCCAGGAGACGGAGCTTGCAGTGAGCAGAGATCGGGCCATTGCACTCCAGCCTGGGCAACAGTGCGAGACTCCATCTCAAAAAAAAAGACTGTTTCTAATGCAACTTCAAACTTGATTCATGTACATTCGGTCTAAGATCCTTTTCTAAAACTGTATTTCCATCAAATAGTTCTTTAAAAATCTGTAATTCCATTTTACTTAGTGTAATTTACACAGCGAGGAATGTCCGTGGTCTCCATCGTTGGCTGTTCATATGACTATTTTGAATACATTCGCAAAGTTCCTATGGTTTCAAATTTATTGTGTTCAGTTGTTTTGTCACATCAGTTCTAGTCAGTTTTGTCAGCTACTTGAAACTCCAAAAAAATTTTTTTGAACCTTAGAAACAACTTAATAATTTCTTGTTTGTAGAAACTACTTGACTGCGTTAAAAAACTGAAACATTCACTTTCTCCTTTGGCTTGTAGAGAGTATTAAATAAATGAGGATGGCTAACAGTATGCAGTTGAAGAAATTCTGCCTTGGTTACTTTCCCCATGCAGAGAACCAGATTAGCAAAGTTTACATTAGAACAATCTGTGGGCCGGGTGCAGTGACTCATGCCTGTAACCCCAGCACTTTGGGAGGCTGAGGTGGGTGGATCACCTGAGGTCAGGAGTTCGAGACCAGCTTGGCCAACGTGGTAAAACCCCATCTCTACTAAAAATACAAAAAATTAGCTGGGTGTGGTGGCAGGTGGAGGCTGAGGCAGGAGAATCACTTGAACCTGGGAGGCAGGGATTGCAGTGAGCCAAGGTCGTACCATTGCACTCCAGCCTGGGCAACAAGAGCAAAGCTCTATCTGGGGAAAGAAAAAAAAAAACCATCTGTGGAAACTATGCTTATTTGCCCCTTATGTGAATGAACTATTGAAAAAAATTTCCTTTTATTTCAGAAATTCACCTCTGGCATGTAAATTCACCCTTTATATGTTTAGACAAACTTCTAAAATTCTCTATCTGGCAGGTTAGGCCCTAAGGGTTACCTATTACATGCAAGTAATTAATTCCCCTGGTTTTGGTTGCTAAAAGTTTTAGGGTGGCTGCATTTGCCCTGCATGCAGTATGTTAAAAAGCCCCTGCTGTTTTATTTAAAGATTATTGAGATCTGAATTATTTTTATCTCAGTCCTCTTCTACTTCACAGTTGTTTCTGTCTTCTTCATTACTGGTTCTCTTTGCTTACAGAATATCTGCTGCATCTGCTGTAGGTGTTTTCTACTGCTACTCATCGCTTTTCTTTCTCTTCTCTCCTGAGTACCTTTTGGTTCATGCCCACTTACTGGCTCTCAGGCCAAGTGATTTAGTTTATAACCATTTCTCTTTAGGAAAAATACTGTTTTCCTTGTGCTCTGAATTGGCTGGGCGAAACATGATGTAGTAACCTTCGTGTTGCTATTTTCTTTAAAGGTTGGTGATTCAGTTTTGCCAAAGAAGATAATTTGGCAGTTGTTCTTTTTTTTTTTTTTTTTTTTTCCTGGCACTTTCAGATCACTATTCTTCTTGACTTCTTGATAGAGACCTTACTGGGAAAAATATCTTTTTTTTTTTTTTAAAGGCCGAGTTTCGCTCTTGTCGCCCAGGCTGGAGTGCGGTGGTGCGATCTCAGCTCACTGCAACCTCTGCCTCCCGGGTTCAAGCAATTCTCCTGCCTCAGCCTCCCAAATAGCTGGAATGACAGGCGCGTGCCACCGCTCCCAGCTAATTTTTTGTATTTTTTGGTAGAGACGGGTTTTCGCCATGCTGGCCAGGCTGGTCTCAAACTGCTGACCTCAGGTGATCCACCCACCTCGGCCTGCCAAAGTGCTGGGATTACAGGCATGAGCCACACCGAAAAATATCTTTTAAAAAAATAATTGTGGCCAAAGAAGAAACTCTTGGGTATTGCTTGTGTTTTAATGAAAATATCCTACTGGTCAAATGGCTTTTTATGGCAAAATGAATACCTCAAGGTAGATGTCCGTAAGATTTGTAAATTCCCATTCTGTACATCTATAACACATGGGAGTATCAGATGCATATGATGTAATAAACTATAGTTCATATTTATGAAAAATAAAATTTCATTAAAAAACAGTTGTGGACAGACTCCAGTGTGGAACTATAAGACCATGTAAACATTTGTTTTCTTTTACAGAGCAATACTTTTTTTTAGCAAAAAGTAATGAAGAGGGTACTAGCACCAATAGATGTAATTGAGATAAATGTCATGCTTAGAGCGTAGCCATTACAAAATCAAAGTCCTTTCAGGGAGTCTTCTGCAATTAGGTAGGATAAGTGACTTGATTTCTCTTATTTTGAGACTTTACTTTTGTTCCTTTTTTTTTTTTTTTATTAGTGGGAATGGAGAGTTGATGTCCAGAATTTACAGAAAAAAAAGAAATAGATGCAAGTATGGAAAATCGTTCCTTTGGGGAAAAAATGCCTTTTGCTGTCTTATCTAGTCTTAGCCAAGGAAATGTGTCCCATATGTTAGTTAATATATTTGAAATATTAGAAGACTCTACTCATATGAAAGACTGCTTTATTAACATGTAAATCTTTGTAAAATTGTAACAAAATCAGATTCATAGCTAGATATTTAAAATATATATAAAACCTTAGCTTATGGTAATTTCCTATAACATATTCCATATTAAACTATAGCATACCTTATTCTATTCATATTTACCTCACTGGTTCTTTTTTCTGCTCTATAAAGAGAAAAAAGGGTATGCCTAAAGCAATACTGTATATCTTTTATCAGTTTCTGCTATAACTTAAGGTAAGATTTCTCCTTACTGATATTCTGTTGTACTTGGGTATGAGGCAGTTTGCAGGGCTGAGATACTGTAAATCTGATTTAGGAATTGTTGGTTTATATCTGATGGGTTTTATAAAAATCTAATCATACTTACTAAATTAGAATCTGTGAAAGTAGGACACTTGAATTTGTATTTTTAAGCAGATCTTCCAACTATGTGTTCTTTTGTTTTTTTGTTTGTTTTTTTGGCGAGGTCAGGAATTAGGAATTACTGCTAACCTGTAGAATAAATATAGTACACAGTGTAAACATAAGACTTCTGCTTTCTTCGAGCAACTTTGGACTATGCTTACAGATTCCTCAGGATATATGAATTTATTCTCCTGCCTATTTGCTTAGGTAAATAAGTTTAAGAAAAACTACTTTAAGATATTTATTGAATTATTAGAGCAAAGGAAGGAAATAATAGATTTATTACCATTCAAAACATTGCTGAGACAAGATAGAGAAAGGAAAAACAGTGTTACAGAAGAATTGAGTAAAAGGGAAAGGAGAGTAAAACTGCAAATTGGGAGACTTGGTCAACTTTTGTATTTTTCGTCTGGGCACATAGTTATTTACCGATTAACAGCTAGTAACTTGTACCCATCATAATGGATGTGTAAGTTTAGAGGAGGTGGAATATATAACAGTCATTTCCCTTTGCACATGTGCCTTAGAGCTAACATTGTTAACAGGTAGTAGTAGGAGGAGTGTTCCTACCACCTGTCATTCATATTTTCCCAAAATTGAATATTTTTGTTTGGAATTTTATCATACTTGATTTTTATATGCAGACAGCAATGAGCAAAATCTGAAAAATCATTCTTATAAATGTAGTTGTCTTTCACTAGTAAAAAATACGTAGTTTAGAATTTTTAAGGAGAATTTATCAAAAATAACCGAAATAAAAAATAATTTGGCATCTTTTCCCTACTATGTGGTTATTCATTCAGTGAAACCAATACTTACTGAGTTAATGAGAGTAAACAAATAAGCAGTTGTTTATCATGTTCCTGGCACTGATTTTGGTGGTTTTTTGTTTTTTTATAATCAATATTTGTTATATGTGGAGAATATTTTAGTTTTTGGTAGTAGAGAATATTTGAGTTTTAATGGAATTTTATTCTCTCTTAGGTCATGTTTACTGGTGAAAATATTCCTGTTCATCCTCATGTTTATAGCAATGGTCATATCTGTTTATCCATTCTGACAGAAGACTGGTCCCCAGCGCTCTCAGTCCAATCAGTTTGTCTTAGCATTATTAGCATGCTTTCCAGCTGCAAGGAAAAGGTAGGACTTTTCAGAATTATTCCAGATAATATCTTTTCTTTCAGTTAGGTAGATAAACAATTTTAATATGTAATTATTTTTATTTGGAGGAAGGATTTATGCTTTTTATTTGAAAATTATAGGGAATTTCATGTTTAGTAATAAATTGGAAAGTTATTTTGATACCTTTCATTCCAAATAGAAGTTTTACATGTTGAATGGGGTAGAAGCCAGACTTACTGTTTTATATTCTTTTAAACAGGAAATGTACGGTATTTTCTTAAAGCTGATTTTATTCCCAAAAGCATGCACAGGTAAAAGTATACAAGAAATTCTTTTTGTAGATTTCACAGTGGAAAGCCTCAGAAAAGTGCATCATAGCTTCCTTCTCCCCTCTGCCAGCTCCCACCCGATCAACCTGTTTCAGGGAATTTTTCAGGAACCAGAGCTTCCCTGTCCTAATGATTAGGTTGAAGGAGGAAGACCAGTTTACCAGTCGAATTTTCAGGGCGTTTCTTCCTGTTCTCCTTTATTAATCCACAGATTCTATGTCTGATGGAAGTGGGGGGAAAAAAAACAGAAAGAAAAAAAATCACTTAATTAAACTTAAAATGTAGGCTGGGCACGGTGGCTTACACCTGTAATCCCAGCACTTTAGAAGGCCTAGGCAGGTGAATCACCTGCGGTCAGGAGTTCGAGACCAGCTGGCCAACATGGTGAAACCCTGTCTCTACTAAAAATACAAAAATTAACTGGGTGTGATGGTATATGCCTGTAATCCCAGCTACTCGGGAGACTGAGGTAGGAGAATTGCTTGAACCCAGGAGGTTGCAGTGAGCCAAGATCATGCCACTACACTACAGCCTGGGTGACAGAGCGAGACTCCATCTCAAGAAAATAATAATGAAATAAATTTAAAATATACATATAAATTTAGGATACCCTTTAAATGTATCTGAATCCTCTGTACACTTCTGACACTCTTGTCATTCCTGCTTAAGGGTTAGTATAGCATAACATTTATGTATTTCTACATTTTAAAACCCCTCTTAAATCCCTATGAGGGTTTTCCTTTTGCATTCTGTTTAAAGGAGAAACAGCTTTGCCCTAGAGGTTAGGGAGTTATTTGTGTTTTACAGTTTTCTTTCCTTTTCTCCAAATTGAACTGATTGTCATTTTTATTAAATTAGTATTTGGAGAACTTTTAAGATAATAGTTCATTTTTTAATGATAGGTTATTTAGAATCTGAAGCACTCTAAGCCACAGCATGTGAAATAATAGGTTAAATTGGTTTTGTTTTTTTTTTTACTCATTTGTTGCTTATTGCTGTTATATTTTCTCCTCTCACCCACCCCCAACACACACACACGTTTTAAACTTTTATGTGTAGGGCAAAGCAGTTTGTGGGTACAAGGCCTTCTATGTTCCTGTTACGCTTAAAGACTGTAGAAAGGTGAGACGGTAACAACAGTATTTAATAAGAAAGTTATTAAGAGATGAATGTCAGCGATATCTGTACATAGTCTTGCATGTGCCTCATGATTATGAGATTTTATTTACATTTAAATATAATGATTTATTATTAAAAACTAGAGAATGACTATATTCTATGTACTTCCTTCATCTTCCTCTAACCCTCACCATTCCCCTTACATTCTAGTTGTCTGCTACTAGTGTTTCTTGTATACTTAGTATAAGACTAATCATTCCATTTAAAGCACTAGTAAACTATGTTTTTACTGTAATAGTTGTATAATATTTAACCAAGATGATAATACAGAAATCAAGATTTCCATGAAATACGATAAAATTCAAAAAACATTTACTAGGTACCTAGTATGTGCTACTTTTACTGTGCTAAGTGATAAGTTACAAAGATGAAGAGGAAATTTGCCTTGGCATTGAGACGATCTGGCATTAGAGAGATCTAAGCTCCAAAGAAACCTTAAAAAGTGTTTTAGGCCAGGTGCAGTGGCTCACGCCTGTAATCCTACTACTTTGGGAGGCCGAGAAGGGTGGAGCACTTGAGGCCAGGAGTTCAAGAGCAGCCTAGGCAAAATGGCTAAACCCTGTCTACTAAAAATAGAAAAATTAGCTGGGCGTGGTGGCGCATGCCTGTAGTCCCAGCTACTTGGGAGGTTGATGCACAAGACTTGCTTAAACCTAGGAGGCTGAAGTTGCAGTAAGCTGATATCACGCCACTGCACTCCAACCTGGGTAATAGAGCAAGACTCTGTCTCAAAAAAGAAAAAAGAAAAGTATTTTAAATACCCATCTACACGTTTTACTATTAAAACGGGTAAATTTTATTCCGTAGTGGACATGGTTCTATGGGCTTTACTTTGTTAATTCTACTACTATTAAATATTTTACTTTAGGTGTTTGGGACTTTAGTCATAATTCTTCTATTCCAATTTCCTTTTACACAGTCAGGAGTGGTTCCATAAACTGAAGGTATTTAAATCCAGTATGTCATTAGATTGCAGTGGATTAAAGATAATTTCTGATATTGAGATCACAGGACTTTCAGTAAATTCCACTTTATTTGCATGCCTTTGTAATATATTTACATTGTTCAAACTTTTCAGTTTGTATCCCATTCCTAAAACGATTTCGTAAGACTTCTTTTGTATAGTTTCTTTTCCAAGAACTGTATCTCCCTGATCATTTGTCAGGGAGATAAATGATTTAAGCAAATAGAATTGAGTATTTCTTTTTTCTAAATATGTATTTTTTGAAGACTTTTCTGATGATTCTTGGGTTCTAATCAACATATACATAAAATGAGTTTGTGAAAGTATCTGCTCTAGTAGTACCAATTCCATATGAACATAGATTTAACTTTGTAGAATCATCCCTTCCTTGAAGTAGTCAGGCATCTAATTTCATAATATTCATTTTTTAGGAATTTTCTCAAATTGTGTCCACAGATTGACTTGGAATACCTAAATGTCTTGACTGTCTTATGCTCTAATGTTTCTTTTTGTTAAATGAAATTACTATAATATTAACACATAAGAGCATTGTGAGGCTCAACTAGACTGATAGTTACATATATGAGTTTTAGAAGTGCCAAATGGACTAACTGTTTTCCTTCCTGCTATCACAGAGTCCTACTCACCATTGCTTTCTGGTTAGACTTTCCTTAAATGATGTCATACCAAATTCACTTATTTTCATTAGCCTCAGGTAGAGGAAAGGATTCCCTTAATCTCATTTTCATTAGCTTAGCTAAGCAGATTTAAGTCTGAAAATAAATCCTGCATATACACTATACAATATTTAATGATAGGAAAATAATCAAGTTATTGGAATGATTCCGAAAGGCATAAAGGAGACTAAAGGATATCTATCATAGTATCTATAAACTTTAATATAGCTTTAATATAAATTTGATGTTTCCAAGTCTTTGTAGAGGGTAACATTTTCTTTTGTCTAGGCAGTATGCAACAAATTTCAGGAAAAGTCTCTTCCATAATATATCTTCAGTGTTGTTGGCATCACTTTATCTGCGGTAGCTCCCTTGCGGAGCTGCCATATATTTCTCATATATTGTTCTAGTCAGGGCATATGTTCAGCAGAAAGGCCAATTATAGTAGAAATGCCAATATATATTTTTCCCATTTTTTCTCTTAAATATTGTTTAGAAACTGAATCTTCTGGTCTATCTTTGATGGTATTCTATTACAGTAAAAACATAGTTCTTTGTGGAGGTTTGTACATTGCTATACTTCTCCCGACAAATCTAGTTTAGTAGACTTTTCTGTTTTGTTTTGAGACGAAGTCTGGTTCTGTCACGCAGGCTGGAGTGCAGTGGCGCAATCTCGGCTCATTGCAAGCTCCGCCTCCCAGTCTCACGCCATTCTCCTGCCTCAGCCTCCTGAGTTAGCTGGGACTACAGGCGCCCGCCAACACGCCCGGCTAATTTTTTTTTTTTTTTTTTGTATTTTTAGCAGACAGGGTTTCACCGTGTTAGCCAGGATGGTCTCGATCTCCTGGCCTCGTGATCCACCCGCCTCGGCCTCCCAAAGTGCTGGGATTACAGGCGTGAGCCACCGCGCCTGGCCCTTTGTTTTATTATTTATTTATTTTTTGAGATGGAGTCTCACTCTGTCACCCAAGCTGGAGTGCAGTGGCACCATCTCGGCTCACTGCAACCTCCACCTTCTGGGTTCAAGCAATTCTCCTGCTTCAGCCTTCCAAGTACCTGAGATTACAGATGCCCACCACTGCGCCCGGCTATGTTTAAATTATTATGTGAATTTGACTTTTCTCATCAGTCCTTTTTCATTCCCCTTATAATTTATTTAATTTTTTGTTTGTTTGTTTTGAGACGAGAGTCTCGCTCTGTTGTCAGGCTGGAGTGCAATGGCACAATCTTGGCTCACTGCAACCTCTGCCTCCCGGGTTCAATCAATTCTCCTGCCTCAGCCTCCCAAGTAGCTGGGATTACAGGCACGCACCACCATGCCCAGCTAATTTTTTTGTATTTTTAGTAGAGACTGAGTTTCACCATGTTGGCCAGGCTAGAACCTAACACAGACCACACTCAAACACGCTTATTATTCCTTTTTTAAATTTAGGTGTTAAGCATACACATTTCCTGGAATACATTTATAGTTTTTATTCTTTTAGATATACTATTCATGTTTATATTGTTTTTTATGCATTCTGTTAATTTTTCTTAAGCTTTTATTAAAACTGTCACCCTCTCAGTTTTTCTGTTTTTCAACCTATTTAAATTATTTTTTGTTTCAGAGACGACCACCGGATAATTCTTTTTATGTGCGAACATGTAACAAGAATCCAAAGAAAACAAAATGGTGGTATCATGGTAAGCAGTTTGAATTTGTAATAACTTTTTAGCATTTTGATATGAAGATTATATATATTTGCTATAAGACTTGGGAAAAAGAAGAGAAGCTATAATTGGTGTTATATTTATGTTATATGAAGAAAATTCTTTAAAATATTCTAATATATTTAATGGATGAATTACCCTAGATTTTTTTTTTTTTTTTTTTTTTGAGATGGAGTTTTGCTCTTGTTGCCCAGGCTGGAGTGCAATGGTGTTATTCTCGGCTCACCACAACCTCTACCTCTTGGGTTCAAGCGATTGTCCTTCCTCAGCTTCCCAAGTAGCTGAGATTACAGGCATGTGCAACCACACCCAGCTAATTTTGTATTTTTAGTAGAGACGGGGTTTCTGTGTGTTGATGAGTCTGGTCTTGAACTCCTGACCTCAGGTGATCTGCCCACCTGGGCATCCCAAAGTTCTGGGATTACAGGCGTGAGCCACCACGCCCAGCACTACACTAGATTTTTAATGGGGCAAACAAAATCATAGCCATCATAAAAGTAAAATGTAAAATTACTTTGACATTCGGAGACTCTACCATTGTATTACAAAAAAGAAGTTGTTAATAATCTTTAGATCAAATTAGAACTATTTACTGGGAGCCCAGGCATGGTGGCCTACGCCTGTAATCCCAGCACTTTGGGAGGCAGAGGTGGGCAGATCACTTGAGGTCAGGAGTTCAAGACTAGCTTGGTCAACATGGTGAAACTTCGTCTCTACTAAAAGTACAAAAATTAGATGGGCGTGGTGGCTTGCAGCTAATTCCACCGGAGGCTGATGCATGAGAATCACTTGAACCCTGGTGGTGAAGGTTGAAGTGAGCTGAGATCACGCCACTCTACTCCAGCCTGGGTGACAGTGATGGAATGAGACTCTATCTCCAAAGGAAAAAAAAAAAAGAACTAGTTACTGGGAAATCTGTTGTTTGAAATAGAAGTTTTGATGCCTTGTTTGTTCATTTAGTTCTGGTAGTATTCATGGCCGGGAGGAGGCGGGAGTCACAGTAAGGGGTACCTCATTAAATTAGAAAGCTCTCTATTCTAATCATTATCCCTTAAAAAAAAAAATGAGATTCTGCTGATTGTAGTTGTATTAATAAAGTACTCTCTAATTTTAAATTTCTATTGTATTTGTTGGGATGGTAATGATAATTCAGAGCTGCTAGCATTTCTAAACTAACCTTAATGCTTCCCTGAAGAGTTATTTGAAATTAAAAACAAAAAGTCTGTATTCTTCAGTGTACTTTTTGAAGCAAGTAAACAAAAACCATCCCCTGTGATTTTTGTATACATAAGAGTATTGCCTTTGGGGTTTTTTATGTGTGTGGGTTTGTTTTTTTTTTTTTAATGTTAACCTGATAATAAATTAGAACTAGCAAAAACTAATTGGACTATGACCTTCTCCCCGTATCTTCTATCCAGTGTGAAGCCTTCTGTATCCTCACCTAAATTGAGTGAATTAAAAACTTAAAAGTTCCCCAGGTGTTGAACAAAAAGATGACCCGAGTCAGTGCAATAGAACTATGCCAGTAGTTAAAAATTAGAAAACACAAAGAAGTGGCCGGGCGTGGTGGCTCATGCCTGTAATCCCAGCACTTTGGGAGGCTGAGGTGGGTGGATCACGAGACCAGGAGATTGAGACCATCCTGGCTAACACGGTGAAACCCTGTCTCTACTAAAAATACAAAAAATTAGCCGGGCGTGGTGGCAGGCGCCTGTAGTCCCAGTTACTCGGGAGGCCGAGGCAGGAGAATGGCATGAACCCAGGAGGCGGAGCTCATAGTGAGCGGAGATCGCGCCACTGCACTCCAGCCTGGGCGACAGAGCAAGCCTCCGTCTCAAAAAAAAAAAAAAAAGAAAAGAAAAGAAAAAAGAAAACAAAGAAATATGCTGTTCCTGAGAGACAGAAATGTGAAAATTTGGGGTAACATCAATAAGAAATACATATGACTTAGAAGAAGAAGAAAATGGCAAAACTTTAAGAGCCGTGAAATAAAAATACGTGTATTTTACAAACTGTAGGTTCGATGGAGTTCATTACAAATCCAGTGAATGATTGTGGGGGTGGGAAGGGAGATAGGTGTTTGAAAAGTTTGGGAAAAAAATAGTAGATGAGAAGAACAAAGTTTGAATTTTGAGCCATAAAGGTAATGGAGGAGAATTAATCTACCAGACAGGACACTAAAAATACTAATAGAAGAACAGATCATTGAAATACAGTTCCTCTTATTGAGGCCCAGTTGAATATAACATTTGAATATATGATAAGGCATTACAAATCAGTGATAAGGGGAAGGATTATTTAGTAAGTAATCATCTTGGAAAATCTGTAATCCTTTGGAGAAAGAATATTTTCACTGCATAAAATATTTCTTGTGGGTTCAGTATTTGTATTTATTTATTTTTTATTTATTTTTTGAGATGAAGTCTTGCTCTGTTGCCCAGGCTGGAGTGCAGTGGCGTGATCTAGGCTCACTGCATCCTCCGCCTCCTGGGTTCAAGCAATTCTCCTGCCCTCAGCCTCCCTAGTAGCTGGGATTACAGGCGCGCCACCATGCCCAGCTGATTTTTGTATTTTTATTTTTATTTTTGTTTATTTATTTATTTATTTATTTTGAGACGGAGTCTTGCTGTCACCCAGGCTGGAGTGCAGTTTCGCAACTTCGGCTCACTGCAAGCTCCACCTCCCGGGGTTCACACCATTCTCCTGCCTCAGCCTCCCGCGTAGCTGGGACTACAGGCGCCCGCCACCTCGCTCGGCTAATTTTTTGTATTTTTAGTAGAGACGGGGTTTCACTGTGTTAGCCAGGATGGTCTCGATCTCCTGACCTCGTGATCCGCCCGCCTCGGCCTCCCAAAGTGCTGGGATTACAGGCATGAGCCTCCGCACCCGGCCAATTTTTGTATTTTTAGTAGAGACGGGTTTTGCCATGTTGGCCAGGCTGGTCTCGAACTCCTGACCTCAGGGTGATCGCCTGCCTCAGCCTCCCTAAGTGCTGGGATTACAGGCGTGAGCCACTGCGCCTGGCCTATTTTTAAAATATAACCAAAAAAATGTTTTTTTTCAGTGTTGGGTATCAGCTCTCTGGAGAAAGGAAGAATTTCTGAATTTAAAAGAAATCACAAAGAAATTAAACATTCAATTATATGAAAATGTACAGCTTCTTTAACTTTAAAGCACTATCGTTATAAAGTTTGAAAAAATTGTGAAATGTTTATAGCTTATTAAAAATAAACCGTTTCTGAAAGTTACTTAAGGATAAAAAACAAAATAGGCAAAAAAGTGCAGCTCAGTAAAATAATTACCAGTTTAAGATTTTGAAACAGTTTCTGAATCTGCGGAGTTTTATAAAACAAATGCAATACTGAAGGGGAGAGTAAAGGGTAGAATAAAATTGTTTTCATACTTGCTGGTGGTATGTAGCAAGTTAGTGTAATCCTTTAAGGAAGCAGTTTAGCAGTATTTAGCAAGCTTAAAATTCAAGAGCAAACATTTGTCTTAGTTATTAAACTTCAGAGAATCTGTCCTAAAAAAAATCCTTAACACAAGAAAAGTTTTATTTATGAAATATTCAGTGTAGTACTTTATTATTATATACTCAGTTTCTTAGTCTGCCATCTGTTACCTCTACATGTGCTATTTGCCTCAAATTAATTCTACTACACACACAACTCCTCTCTTCTTAGGAGCTCTTTTACCAAAGCCTTGTTAAGTACTCCCTCCTTTGAGGAACCTAATAAACTTGAATGCTGGTTTTGTTTACATTAAGATACCCTCAGATAATTCTGATGTAGCTAGTCTTCTGAGAACTATTGTTTCTGAGATTATTTGACAAGGTTTCCAAATAGACTCATTAATAAACAGGCCTAATTCTTTCTTACATTCTTTTGCCTTTTAGGACCAAACACTAAGCCGCTTCTTCATGCCTTTACAAAAAAGCCTTAAAAAACAAACAAACAAAATCCTTGAGTGTCAGAAACTCCTTTATCTTACTATAGTGAGTTCCCACATGCATCAAAAATTAAGATTAGCCAATTAGGAATATTGACAAACATAGTTATTTTTAAGTGTCAGTGTTTTTAAGACTCTAGTAATTCTGGTTCAGATAGATTCAATCTCACTAGTAATTGAAAGATTCTTCTTTTTTACAAGTGTTTTTAAACCACCTTGAGGTTTTTCATGCAACTTCAGGGGACATTGTGTTTTAGAAGATGAGTTTTTTTAAAAGTACACATTTTTTAAAGTACAACCCTCTCTTGTACTTTCTCATGCCATTATTAGAGGGTATTCCTATTTTTTCCTTATTTACTACTCCCTAGTGGAGAAAGTTCAAAAAGATAATCGGTTTTCTAGCCCCTCTAATGCTGGGTTATATGGTTGAAAGGATTTATGAGAAGTCTTTCATCTAAGAATACTTCAGAGTTTCTTCTTACCTGCTTTTGAATAAGAAATGGGGAAAGATAAAACCAGAAATATAAGGATTAATTCTTTAAATTAGGATTTATAATAGAAATATAAGTTCTTATTCTTTTTCTTTTTCTTTTTTTTGACGGAGTTTTGTTCTTGTTGCCCAGGCTGGAGTGCAGTGGCGCCATCTTGGCTCACCGCACCTCTGCCTTCTGGGTTCAAGAGATTCTCCTGCCTCAGCCTCCCGAGTAGCTGGGGTTACAGGCATGTGCCACCACGCCCGGCTAATTTTGTATTTTTAATAGAGATGAGGTTTCTCCATGTTGGTCAGGCTGGTCTTGAACTCCCAACCTCAGGTGATCTGCCCCCTCGGCCTCCCAAAGTGCTGGGATTACAGGTGTGAGCCACTGCGCCCAGCCAATAGAAGTTATTTTTCTTAGAGTTAACAGTTTTTATGTTACTGAGAAATCCATACTTTGTTGACTGAAGTAGAAAGTTCTTTTTAGTAGTTTGGAGACACGTAATCTCCAAGTAAGCCGAGAAGTACCAAAAAAATAGGCTTTCAAACCAAATTAACCTTTCACATAATATAAAATAGTCTGAAGTTCATACAGTAATTCATTTTTCCAATAAACAGATTAAAGTTATCCTTTCCTCTTTCACCTCTCCCCGCCCCCCCAATGCAAATGAGCTATTTTTAAAAGGCACTGGATTCTTACTCACCTGAATTATGACTGTTCTACTCCAGTCCCCAGTCCTGGGTACATAAATTTTTTTTTTCATTTACAGATAATTTTGTTTAAAATATCCTTGGTTCATTGACTTGCGATGACCATTCTTATCTCTTAATATATTTTCTCCTCTTGCTTGAATGCTGAATGTTTGAATCATTCCCCTCCACCATTCTCCTTTTAAGGGACAACTTTGTTTTGAAAGTGAGTTTCATAGCAATCAAGGAATGGAAATATTTGTTACACATTGAGATGGTAAAGCAGCTGTTCTGTCATCCAACTAGGATGGCTGCAGAGAATCTTCTTTGAACTTTTTCTTCACTTTTTTTTTCCTTCACTTTTAAAAAGCTAATGCATTTCAGCTGTGTAGCACATACTGTCTTCTCCTTTATATATATCAGAATAGCAGTCACAGGCAATGTAAATAATAGCTTGTCCTGGCATTATAGGTAAATTTGGGTAATCTTATCAAAGATAATCATACGCTTGTAAAAAGTATAACACATTAATTTTCTTATTAGAACTTTCCACAAGTCAGTATCTTTTCCTGCTTAGCTCTAGGTGTTATACTGCTTTGTTCCAGTATAACACCTAGTTACCAAGACATATGAACTCTTGATGTTTCTTAGCATCATCTAATTTTCAAAGGCTTACAGAACAGGCCAGTTTCCTTATGTGACTTTCAAGGCTAGGCAGAAAGATCAGAAACTGAACAAAAGCTTACTAAGAATTGGATAAACTCACTGAAACACTTAGCATTTCAGTTTCTAGAAACTAAGTGGAATTGTATGCCTCAGGTCTCAAGCTCCACAGTCCTCCTGTGTGGTGCTTCCCGACATACTTGGGTCAAGGTGAGTCAGTGTTTGTCAGATCTAAGCAAAGAGGCAAGAGAGGTTTGGTTTAGATTAGTGATTGTATATATACTTCCTGGATGCTGGATGCAGGATGGAGGCACAGTTAATGAAAAACAACAAATCTGAAATTTGCTTCATTTCCTGGTTTTATAAGAGGAGGACTCTGCTGACATGCTAAAGCTGAGCTGCCAAATACCTGTGTTAAAGTTCTTGGAAGAAGACACAAGGGCTCCATAGCTCAGGGGTTAGAGCACTGGTCTTGTAACGTTCTTGGAAGAGACCTCTCTCAGCTTAAATTTGTGGTTTTCTACATTATTAGTTAGAATCCCTTAAGAATTAGGCCAGTCACTGTTTACCCCACTGTTATTGTCTTTGCTTGCATCATAGCTTGTATTTATTTCTTTTGAGGTTCTTATTTACCACACAGTGATTTATTACCATGTAAAAAGTCACCTCATTAGTGTTTAGAGGTCTTTGGATATATTAAATAAAAAGTTGTATTGATAGTGACTGCACATTTCTTTATTACTTACTTGTAGTTGACTATCAATGTGTTTTCCAGAATTCCTTTATAGTTTCTATTCACTAAGAAATTGAAGTCATACCTGCTTTGAAATTCAAATTTATTCATTGCCAGTTAAGGCAGTGCGGGAGTGGGAGGGGATTCTTATGCTTTGAATAATCAATTGAGCAGGGAGAATAGGGTTAAAAAAAAACAAGCCTAACCAAAATAGATATGCAAAATAGACAACTCACCTCAGCATATAGATGGGCTAAGGAATTTTCTTATGATTCAGGGCTAGAATCTTCCTTAGAAAACAGATCTGCATACAGTTCCATGCACCAATAAATGAATGATTGAGGCCTCAGAGTTCTATATCATAAAACAGACATGATAATTGTTCTTGGGAAAGATAGAAAGTATCTTTTGAACGTGTCTCTTTGTGAGACCATAAAAATAATTTCAGTGAGGTAGCCAACTAAAGTCCATTAGTTGTATGGTCCATTTGTTTTCTGAGGTCAGTATCAGGCATATACAACTTAGTTTCATAAATGATTTGCTTTCCACAGCGGGGAGGACAGATATGTGGCTGGCTGGAACCATTCTCCTTAAAGTGTTAGAAAATTGAATGGTTGGTTATAAACTGTAGGTTGAATATCCCTTATTCGAAATGGTTGGTACCAGAAGTGTTTTGGGTTTCAATTTGTTTTTCTCGAATATTTGCATATACATAATGAGCTATCTTGGGGATGGGAGCCAAGTCTAAACATGAAATTTATGTATGTTTCACATATACCTTAAACACGTATTCTGAGGGTAATTTTATACAAAACTTCATTTATTTTTTGAGACAGAATCTCACTCTGTCACTTAGGCTGGAGTGCAGTGGTATGATCATGGCTCATTGCAGCCTCAACTTCCCGGGCTCAGGTGATCCTCCCACCTCAGTGTCCCGAGTAACTGGGACTACAGACAACGTACCACCATGCCTAGCTAATTTTTGTATATTTTGTTGGGGGGTATAGATGGGATTTCACTATGTTGCCCAGATTGGTCTCAAATTCCTGGACTCAAGCAATCTGCCCGCCTCAGCCTCCCAAAGTGCTGGGATTGCAGGCATGAGCCACCACACTGGACCTATACAGCATTTTAAATAATTTTTTGCATGAAACAGAGTTTTAACTGTTTAACATCATGAGGTCAAGTCTGGAATTTTCCACTTGTGGTGTCATGTTGATACTTAAAAAGTTTCAGATTTTGGATTTAGGGATGCTCACCCCGTGTAACTTAAGGCTCCTGTTTGTTGAAGATTGGTTTCAGAGACCTAAGCTCATAGGAAATGAATTGGCACAATGTTTAGATGGCATATCCAACAAAATGAGTCTGTAATTTGGGGAAGGTGTAGAGGAATATCGGTTTTTAAAAACCATGGACTGCATTCTGATTCTGTTCAGCTGGAACATTTCTATAGAAGTATAAAGACTACAAGAGGGCAGGAGCATAAAATTGTCTCAGACTAGTAGTATCAAACTCCTTTTCTTCCTGCTGTATAGTTGCTGTCCATAGATTTACCTGTGTTGTTGTACCAGCTTTTGGAGTTATAAAACCATTTTCTAAATTCCTGAGTCCAAACTTTTACTCAGTTTGTTTGTGCCTTCTGTTTCCTGCTGATTAACAAGTCTTTGTCTGCCTACTTTGAAATATCTCTTGAATTGGTTCGTTAAAGGAAAATTTTAATTCCCTAAATTGTTGAGAGACAAAACTAAATATTTTCTCTTTCTTGGAGGTAGCATCCACTTCATATCCACTGACCTGTATTACTGTGTTCCTTTTTTTTCTAGTCTTCTGTCCCTGGGGATATCCAAGGAGATGGGTTTCCATGATAGTTGGAAAACTATATGATAGTTTTTATTCTCAGGAGAAAACTAAATGACCTTCTTCTAATATAGTTCTTTCTCATTTACATTTCTCAGAAGCCCCGTGAAGTTAGCCATGGTAGGTGCCACCTCTTTGAAACTGGCAGTTTGTATGTTATATTTGAAAGTGTAATTTTAGTAGAGGCTTCTGAATTTCCAGGAAAAATATAAATGGTTAATAATTAGATTTTTCTTCAGGCCATTATCTTGTTACAAATGCTTTAACCAAGAGATTAAATATACCATTCTTTTACCACCTTTTGTCAGCCTGTATTTGTCTTGACCCAAAATGGGTTACTCTGATTTTTTTTATTTTTTATTTATTTATTTTTGGTTGGGGGGTGAGTTTGTCCTGGTATCCAATAATGCTTTCATCTGGCTAGCAAACTATGTTCTTTCTAGTAACGGATAAGTTTTTGCTTCTTAGTTATGGCCATCCTATTTAGAAAAAGGATGGCGATGGCTTTGGCTCATAGTTGTATCTATACTTAAAGTTTGCTTATAAACTCTTGATTACATATAGCCATCATGGATTCATAGTCCCGCAAGTCCCTGTTGATCTAGCTGTTATAGATCATTTGTTTCTTCAAAACGAGGGTATTCAAAGGTGGGTAGTATCATATCAGTCAAAAACAGGGATTGGGATCTGGAAAGTAGCTTCACAAAGATTTCCTAATCATTTTGGTAGCACATTCTACAGAAAACCTACTATACTAAAAACCTTCTGCAATGAACAAGTTAGTAAATAAAGATGCATTTGTGCTACCACCTGTCAAAGATGGTATGTCTTTGGAGATACAAGTTTATTGGTAGTTAACTGGATAACATTATGTTCAAATTGAATTTTATCTGTCACTTTTCTTATTGTATATATTGTTATCTTGTATCACCTTAAAATTTATCCCCAGTAGTTTGACATATTAGGTAGAATTTTAGTGCCATCTTTTAGCTTAGAGATTTGAGTATGATTAGTTTTAGTGTTAGTTTCAGGGACCAACCCTATTGTTACTCTATTGCAGAAGCGATGTTTTAAGGAACTTATTAATATTCCTAAGTTTGTTTTATATCCATAACAAGTATATCTTCTCTGTTTCAAGTACCACAATAATTTAAAGAACATCCCTTTTTTTTTTTTTTTTTTTTTTTTGGAGATGGTGTTGGCTAGGGATCACGGCTCACTGCAGCCTCAACCTCTGAGACTCAAGCGATCCTCCCACCTCAGCCTCAGCCTCCCAAGTAGCTGGGACTACAGGCATGCACTACCATGCCAGGCTAATTTTTGTATTTTTTGTAGAGGCAATATTTTGCCGTATTGCCTAGGCTGGTCTTGAACTCCTGGGCCCAAGCAATCCATCCACCTCAGCCTCCCCAAATGCTGGAATTACAGGCGTGAGCCACTTTGCATTGCCAAGAAAATTGTGAGTGAACTTTAGAGGATATAAACTACTTGTTTTCTTAAAGATACTATTCTTATTTATTTTAAGGTGTCTAATGAATTAGGGATGATTTATTTTTAAACTCCAGTCTGTTTCCCCCTTGAAATTACTGGATCATGGAATACTCTATGAGTTTGCCCAGCTTAGAAGTCAGATTTTACTGGTTTTTAATTAGCAGTATATCAATTCTAACATGAGATAGTGTATTAATCTGTTTTGTGTTGCTCTGAAGAAGTACCTGAGACTAATTTATAAGAAGAGAAGTTTATTTGGCTCACAGTTTGGAAGACTGTAGAGAAGCATAGTGCTGGCATTTGCTTCTGGTGAGGCCTCAGGAAGCTTTTACTCATGGTGGAAGGTTGAAGGGAGAGCAGGCAAGTCACATGGCAATAGAAGGGAGCAAGAGACAGGAAGGAGGTCCCAGCCCCTTTAACAGCCAGATCTCATGTGAACGAATGACTGCAAGGAGGGCACCAAACCATTCCTGAGGGATCTGCCCCCATGACCCAAACACCTCCCCATCAGGCCCCTCTCCAACATGGGGGATCACTCATTTCAACATGAGATTTGAAGGGGCAGATATCCAAACCATATCAGACAGTCTGTAAAATATTTTGACTAGGATTTCAGAATTTTTTCCTTGAGTGCTTTCACAACTCTTGGCCACCAGTCTTAGTTTCTTTATGTAGCTTCCTTCTGAAGAATAACTCATCCTCAGAATAAATCTTTCAGATATGTTTTGTGAAATAAATTTTGTAAAATAAATAATCCTAAAGTTGTCTGTGTTACATATATATGTGTTGAGGCTACAAGAAGTTATTATTAAATAATTTCATGAGTTTTTTAATGACCCCATTTACATACGTATCTGTACTTGCTGAAAGCTTATTTTCTTTTTTTTTTTTTTTTATGAGACAGAGCCTCCCTCTGCCTCTCAGGTTGAAGCGATTCCCTTGCCTCAGCCTCCTGAGTAGCTGAGACTACCAGTGTGTGCCACGACGCCCAGCTAATTTTTGTATTTTTAGTAGAGGGAGGGTTTCACCATGTTGGCCAGGCTGGTCTCAAAACACCTGACCTCAAGTGATCCGCCCGCCTCAGCCTCCCAAAGTGCTGGGATTACAGGTGTGAGCCACCGTGTCCGGCCTGAAAACGTATTTTCTAAAGGGAAATTAATCTTAACTGTTTATTGATTTGGAGATTGTATCTCATTGGTAAAGAACAGTTACTTCCTTCACAGTCTAAAGACAAATTGTGTATTATTCTGTGTTAAATAGCATGGCACTGTTGATCAGGAGTTTACTTCTGTCTCATTACAATGTGAACTTGTTGCCCATAAAATAATTCTCTTAAGATTGATACATCCTGAATATGTACTAACATGTCATGTCAGTTTATTATTTTAAATAGAATGTGCTAATATATCATTTTAAGGTTTATGTGAACTATTTCTCTGAAAGAATAAAACTTAATTTGTTTGTCACTGTATAATTGAACATATATTGCACTTTGTATTCACAGGTTTGGGGGAGGCAGATCAGACATGTAAACTATGTACTTCTTGCTAATTGAAATTATTTCTACATTAAACAGACTTGTAGAATTTACTTATACATGCTTGACTTTTTAATTATCTTTTTTCTCCTTTTCTTAAAGATGATACTTGTTGATGCCACTGTTATCATCCTCCTAGCAGAAGATAGTCCTACTGAGAAAATGAGCACTTTGATCATTCAGTCTTTGAACTTTAACCTTTGACTGGAAGTGACCTATAGGCAATGAAGACTACTTCCTTTTACTGCATTTTTACTCGTGTGCATTCTGGGCGCATGTTGATCGCTGGTTCAGTCCAGGCAACTGACATGCTTTTATTAGTCATACAGTATTAATGCAGGTGTCAGGAAATGTCAAATATAATTCCATTTTTTATTTTTATTTTTTTAAGCTTTTGGAAAAGCTCCAGGTCCTCATGTATTGTGCAATAACAATGACTTCCTTGGCGGTTTTGGTACGTTCATTGCCGGCAATGGACGTTGTAACAGGAAAAGTTTTCATTAACTCCTGCCACTCAATGATTAATGCATGATAGGGCCTATGAAATGAACTTACTGGTTATAGTGGGAATATAAATAAAGTGAGGGATCCAACATTACTTTAAAAGTCACCCCAACTGTTTATATTTGGATTCTATGCACTGTGATCCTAAGGTTAACAGCATGAATTAACATGCGTCTTTAAAGGACTCTAATGAAAGATCATTGCATATTTATTGAATTGTTTATATCTACTGTCAAGTTGTTTTGACATGAAAGATTTTCAAGTAACATTGGCAGAGAGGTACAGTATGTTATCCCTATGGTGAAAATAATTTGTTGTATATAGTTCCTCAATCTCTGAAGTAAAGGTATGAGTAATATAGGGTATGAATGGTTTAATCAAGGCTTTATTTTGGAAGTAAGAAAAATGGCAGTGATGATTAAATTGCTGCAGTCCATAATTTGGGCTTGTTATTTGTACATTAAAGATTTTTTCCAAGTAAGTTACACTCTGTTAACTTCCTGCTAGCCATCAGCATGAGCCCTACTGCCTAAACACTATTTCATTTATTTATGTTTGGAAACCCCGTAAACATTTTTGTTTGCAATCTTGTTTCTTTTGTTATAAGTCAAGTTTGAATGTTACAATACTTTTATTGAGACTTTTGTTGTTTTTTCTTGTAAATTTTCTTTACTTGTGAGTATCATCTTGTCCTTTAATCCTGTACCCTAAAATAAGAAATACATTTTTGACAGAGGCTTAATGTTTTAACAAAAGAGTGTGGACATTTTTATTTTAAAATTTAGGCAAAAATCACTATCAAATGGTTGCTTATTTGTCTCACACAGCCATATAGTTTTTCCTGGAGGGTTTTGTTTTGTTGTTGTTGAAAAGACTTTGCTTACAGCTAGATAAAACTTTCTATAGAAAAAAAAAATTGTTGAAAGGTCCAGTTCTCAGTACCATGTGAGTTAATGATACTACAACTAAGTTCTTTTTAAAAAGTGATTAATGTATTTTATAAATTACCTTTTCACATATGCAAAATCTGTTTCTACTACAATGTTATTTTTACTAATGCCTTATTGTTGCACTCTTTTTGAAATATCCTGCAGTGAATATATGAATCAATTTGGGCTTAAAACTGAAAGCCAGTTGGCTGAAAGGTTTGAAATACGTACCCCAGTAAAACCATTCAATCAATAATTGGTAAATAATATTTTAAAATTGTTTTTAATCTGTATAGATGACATTTTGTAGCTTTGTACATGTTGTTAATTAAGGGCATATAATTTTACACTCAAAGTATAATTGCTGAACTCAGGGGTGGGTAGACTTCAAAAATATGTCTGCTATAGAAATAACTTGAAAAAAAAAATTAAAACCGTGGCCAGCCACCAAATTGTGGACACTGTTTATATACTGCTAGTTAACAATTACCACTTTTAAAAAATTATAACCGTTTTTGTTCTATCTTGACTAGATAAATTCTCACAATGATCTCTGTCAGTTTTATTAGTTGGCCTGTTTAACCAAGACAGAAAGTCTTTGAATTACTCATAGTTTTAAACTGCTTTTAATATGAAAATTGCAGCTGTAAATTATGTATTTTCATATTTTACGTAACTGCTCTACACTACTGTTTGACTTGATCTTTTTCTGGGGGTTAGGGAGAAATCTGTCTCCATATTGCTGGTTCTCTTACTAAAATGCTTTTATAAAGAAATGACCGGTGACATTTATTCACCAAAGGAATTAATATACTGAGTCAAAGATTAACAATGCTATACTATAGAGTAATAGGTCATATATAGCCTCAATTGAGTTTTTTATGACAATATTTTAACATACCTCTCTCTCTACATATAAATACCATAAAGTAAACTAAAATGAAACAGAGGAAAGTAGAGGAAAATGAAATAATTTCGGTACATCTTATGGTTTAAAGAGTAGAAAATAAGATGAAATATCCTAAAATATAGGAGCACAGACATTTAAAATTCATAATCAGGCTAACAACACTCTCTTGAATTTAGGAATCATTGAAAACTCCTTGCACTTAGATTTAATTTATATGTTAGTTACATTATTAAAAGTCATAAGGCATTTATCTGAGTCATTGCTCTACAGAGAGCAATTAATGGCTTGTAATAATAAAAAGAATATTTCTCTGTAATGCATTGTTGAAAGACAACCAGAATATCAAGAAAATGTATATAGGAATATGCTACTTGCCTCCTCCCTGCATTTCCTCGTGGGGCACTATTTGCTACATAGGCCTACAGAATTAGACTTTCATACTTAGAAGATAAGGTACACTCTTCTTCTTTTATTTATTTATTTATTTATTTTTAGGCCATTCTTCTGGTTTGCCAAATTCTATTAAGACAGTGATACATTTACTTCCTTATTTATGCATGCTTAGATCATGAACATGATGCCCTTCCTTTTTTTTTTTTTTTTTTTTTTTTTTTTTGGTCAAGTAGGGATTAATGCCATAGGTTTAGAGAGAAGGATTGTTTTCAGTTTTTAAGAGAATTTTTTTAAAATACATTTTATGGTTCTCTTAAGGAATTAATATTCACTTCTGAAGGACTTACTTGTAATATATAATTTATCATTTTAGCCAGCAGGGAAATAAATCATTTTTAATCCCCAGAAGAAAGTGCTGGAAATAGCTTCTATATAGTCAGCAGTTCACCTGGAGAAAGATCTTAATTCCTTGTTGTTTTGACTAGGAATATCAATATTTGGTATAAAATAACTAGAATAGTTTATTACCTTTTCCCTCATGAAATTTTAAATATATGCAAATATATATATCATTAGATTCCTGTGGTGGATAATAATTTCTTCAGATTCTAAAACAGGTGTCTAGTGACTGCTTAATTGTTTCCAAGTTGCATCAAAGATGAATTGGTAAATAATGGAAATGAGTAGTGATATGAAAATGGTTATGTAACTACATATTACTTGTTTCTGGTAATCAAGTCTTATTTTTTAAAAGCCTATTGTTTTTCAGAATTGAGATATTTAAAACTTGTTATAACTTCTTCCTAAAAATAGAAGAGAAGAGGAGGTACTGTGTGTTACAAAAATTTTTTTAAATAAAGAATTCAGTGTCACTAGTTCTAAGCCTTTATGGTTACTGCTGCTTATATTTCTTGATCTCACTTTCATTAATTTTTTTGTACATATCTTAGCTGAATGCTTAAAATTTACAGTTATTCATAATTGTGTATGTAAATTGTTTTTCAAAAAGAACTGAAGCTTAACCATATTCTTCTTTTCTGAGGATTCATTATCAAAATCAGCTACTATACTGTTATGTGTTATAGTAATGCCGTTACTGCCTGTGCATGATTGAGGTCTGTGAAGAAGGTGTCTTTTAATCTGCACCAACTGGCCCCAATCCTCTTTGTAGTCCTTTTTAAATTGTTTTAAATCTGTCCTTTATTTTTCTTCCTACTTTTCTGCCTCTTCCCACAGATGTCCAATGTATCAGTCTTCCGCAGTTTCCTTTTCTCACTTCTAATTTATTCTCTCTTTTTTTTTTCTGAGGTTAGGGAATCTACAGAAGGACGATTATTAAAATTATGCCATGAATTTTTGAAAAATTTAAAATGCTCTCCTACAAATAAAATACATGGAGTTTCTGATACTAATTTCAGTTTGTCAGTAGATGGCTAAATTTGTTGAATAATTGACTACTTGGTAAATGAGCTGTTAGCTGTAATTAGTTCTTTAGTACTAATATTAAGGAAATTTTGTTATTTTCGGATGAGGACTCTCCCAAAGCCAAATTATTATCCAAGCAAATTATTTATTTTTTCCATTTAAATTTCTAAGTCATTTTGAGATGTGGAATGATTATTTTTATTATTTATTTATTTATTTATTTTTGAGACGGAGTCTTGCTCTGTCACCCGGGCTTTAGTGCAGTGCACGATCTTGGCTCATTTCAATCTCCACCTCCTGGGTCTAAGCGATTCTCCTGCCTCAGCCTCTTGAGTAGCTGGGATTACAGGCACGTGCTGCCACACCTGACTAATTTTTAGTAGAGACAAGGTTTCACCGTGTTGGCCAGGCTGGTGTTGAACTCCTGACTTCAAGTGATCTGCCCACCTCAGGCTCCCAAAGTGCTGCGATTACAGGCATGACCCACCACACCCAGCCTGGAATCATTTTTTAAAAATAATTTGTGGGAGACTTGCTTTCTCAACATAAATTGTGTGTGGGTTGTTTTTTGTTTTTTGAGACGGTCTTCCTCTGTTGCCCAGGCTGGAGTGTGCAGTGGAACAGTCATTGCAGCCTTGACCACCTTGGCTCAAGCAATCCTCCTGCCTCCCGGGTAGCTGAGTCTACAGGTGTGTGCCACCATGCCTGGATGGATAGAATTTTTTTTTTTTTTAAAGACACGAGGTCTCACCATGTTGCCCAGGCTGATCTTGAATTCCTGGGCTCAAGCATTCCTCCTGCCTCAGCCTCCCAAAATGCTGGGATTACAGGTGCAAGCCACCATGCCTCGTCTGTTTGCCGATTTAAGACAGGTTTATGTACATCATTATCATTAGAGGCACATAGAATCTAGACATGTACTTGAAACTTAGCTCTCTATCCTGAAAGTTGAAGTTAGGGTTCTTTGATCCTGGTGAGATGTTAATTGTAATTTTAATTTTCATATGTTAATATTGTGACTTGTATTTTGTGATGAGTCTCTAGAATGACTAAATGACTATTTTTTTATGAAAAATTTTTTGTTAATAAAATATCTGAGGGTATTTTGAGTATGTGGAAGGAATGCCTGAATAGAAGCTGATCTATCTTAACATACCTCAAGAACTCCAGTTTTAATATGGTGAGTGAGGAGTTGACTGGGAAAAGGAGAGATCCAATTCTTGTTCTAGTCCTTGGCACATACACTCTCTGGGTTTTGAGAAAAGGATGGTCCTACAACAATTCTAAGTTGTTTTCTCAAAGGCAAAAGCATGATTTCAAAATGACATCACTTGTCAGATTTTCTGGTGTATGGAAAGATTTAATAATCCTGCCTCTTTTGAAGCCTGAAACGTACAATTTAAAGCCTGAAATCTACCATAAGGAACTTGGTAAATTGTGTCAGATACCATGAAAATGCATCTCTTCATAGTTAACCACAGATTGTTTATGTAAAGGCAAATTGGTGGTCAGGTTCAAGGTAAAATGGATTATTGGGTTGATCAGTAGCCAAAAACTAAATGCATGTTCAGGTCAAAATGAATTTGTTTGTTTTAGTTGGTGCCATTTTCCTTTTATTATTCAGAACTACAGAGTGTGCATTTTATTAATAGGAATGAAAGCTCATGCTTGAGGATTTGAATAGGGTGGATGTATATATTTTATAAACTCAAGTTGCAAAATATGTAAAGTCACTACTTTTTAAATAGAATATAAATGTTAAAACAGACAAATCTATGTTATATATTTTTTAATACATGTATCAGACTTGTTAGTTGAATGCAGATTACTTTGCTTTATGGAATTTCATAACTTTTAATAATAAACCAGTTGTTATTGGATTTTTTCTGTAGACTTGAATACTAAATGGGATAGATACCAGACCTCTTTTTGGTTTATGACGTAGAAGTATTTGTACAGTAGTTTCTCTTCACAAAAGACTGAATTTTAAAGGATTATAGAAACAGGAACATGTCCATTTCCAAAATGAGTGCAACAGAATGAAGATAGTCACTTAAACCATCTATTTAACACATCACCTTTATGTAATATATAGCTAGTTTTAGTGTTTTAATAAGTCCCAACTAAAGACTGAGTGTTTTCAGTGAAGATGGAAATGGAGACCCGGGCACTTGCTTAGAGTTATCGTGAGTCCGATGTTCCTGAACTTCAAGTTGTACAATTAAGGGCATACTCTTAAGAACTTCTGGATGCTTTCTGGAGTATACAAACAGATCAACTAATGACTTAAATGAGTGACTCTTGAAGCTGCAAGAAGAGGAAGGAAATAACCACAAGAAGGGGCTATCTCAGCATCTGTTATTCCTGACAGGAGGAATTAAATATGCTCTGCTGGTAATTCTAAGCTTTTCTGCAGGGGATCTGCTTGCCCCAGGAGCACCTTAGTGCTCATTGAGGCAGCCATTCTGCCATAAAAACGATCATGTCTCAAGCTGTTCCTGCCGTCCTACACAACTATGTTAGTAGATGGTTAGATACATATATGAACCATCTTTTGTACTTTGATGGTGCCCTTTTCCTTTATTATAATCCTTAATTTCTACTTTCCATAGTAGGATTTGACTTTTCTCCATTAGTTTAAGCTACTCTGGATAAGTGACTCTGTTTATGTCCTCCCTATATTTCTTACTCATTTTCACACTAACATAACACATAACAAAATTAAACATAAGCTAAATTGAAGAAGCAAGTGACACAGCTAAGAGTTTTGTGTACTTGGACAACAAAGCTCAAAGCCACTGTGGTTATCTGTCCTGTTGGGAGCCCCTTTCAACCATTTTTTTAGTTGCCTGTAAGATTTATTTTTAATGTTTGCCTGCATAATGCAAAATACATAAGTGGGAATCCCTACGCCCTTTACAGTTAAGCGGATTATGGAAATAATAAGGAAAGTTTATCAACTAAGGTAGGAAATATCTTCTCATGTCTGTATCTGGCCTTCAGGGACTTAATGTGGGTGAATATATGTCATCAGACAAGATCCTAATATAGATGGCTGTATCCTGCAGATAGCCAATTCAACATTAAAATTTTATGTTTCCATACCTCAATGAAAACATATTTCTTTTATCCTGTTATAATTTAATGACATTCCCATCCAACTTAATCAAGCAATGAGACTCAGTAGTCTTCTCCTTGCATTTTTCAAGTCCTGTTGAGTGTAACTTTAAAATGTCTCTGAGATTTCTACCTTCTCTCCAGTCTCCTTACCATTAGGGCCTTTCACTACCTGGCCTTGGTGTCCCTAGGCTGCTCTTCAGCTGTCCACAAACCTTGTTTCATAAGCAGTAGCAATGCAAGCTTCCGCTGCCTTCTGCTAATGTTCTTCCCTCCTAGAATGTTCATGATCTGCGTTTCTACCTGAAAGGTCTAGTTCAAAGGTAGCTGAAAGGTTATCATCCTTGTCCTTTCTTCTCTCCCTACCAGTCATCTATCCTGAACTTTTTAACAATAGGGACAGTGTTGCAATTGTGTTTGTGTCCCCAGCACATAGCACACAGTACCTAGTATACAGCACCTGTAGCACATAGGCATTTAATAAGTGTGTATTGAATTAACTTGGTTGTGCTTGTATTTTTATCCTAGCTTTCTCAAAGAAACTTAGGTGCTAGCTATTTTGAAACATATATCCAGAACCACCACCTGAGTAAAATGTATAACAGAACCCTGCTCTTTCTATCCCAGAGAGTTTGAGAAAACTACTTTTAAATAAATCATTAATCATTCTTCATTGGTTTTGGCTTTTTTTATAGGTGTTTCTCATATCTTTATCTCTGAGGCAAATTGCTTGTCACAAATTAATTGTTTTAAACTAAATACATCTCAGGAACCATAAAATCATAAAGGTAAACCTGACACAGAGTTTAAAAACCAGCATTAAGCAGATAATTATTGTGTGCCTTTCATATGCCAAGAAGGATGGCAGCTGAGGTATATATCTTCAAAGGGCGTATGTAATAAGGGAGATAATAAATAGAAAAGCATATCATATAAAATGTGACAAGCCTTAAGAGGTGCAGATAGTTTCTGATTATCAAAGAAACATGTCTGGGAAAAGTACTGTCATGCATAAAGATAGACGGGCCAGGCACAGTGGCTCACGCCTGTAATCCCAGTACTTTGGGCAGGTGGATCACGTCAGGAGCTTGAGACCAGCCTGGCCAACATGGTGAAACCCCGTATCTACTAAAAATAAACTAACGGCGTGGTGGTGGGCGCCTGTAATCCCGGCTACTTCGGAGGCTGAGGCAGGAGAATAGCTTGAATCCGGGAGGCGGAGGTTGCAGTGAACCAAGATCACGCCATTGCACTCCAGCCTGGGACAGAGCGAGATTCCGTCTCCAAAAGAGAGTGGATGGGTGCCAGGGATGGAAAAACTACATATTAGGTACTGTGTTCGCTATTTGGGCGATGGGTTCAGTAGAGCCCAAACCCCCAGCATTAGGCAATAGATCTGTGTAACCAACCTGCACGTGTACCCCCTGAATTTATTTTCTTTAATACTGTCATGGGCTAGGCATGATGGCTCATACCTGTAATCCCAGCACTTTGGGAGGCCAAGGCAGGCGGATCAGTGAGGCCAGGAGGTCGATACAAGCCTGGCCAACATGGAGAAACCCCATCTTTACTAAAAATACAAAAAAGCTGGGCATGGTGGCACACGCCTGTAATCCCAACTGTTTGGGAGGCTGAGGCACAAGAATTGCTTGAACCCGGGAGGCAGAGGTTGCAGTGAGCTGAGACCACACACTGCACTCCAGCCTGGGTGACAGAGCAAGACTCCATCTAAAAAAAATAAAAATATTGTCATGACCTGAAAAATGTAAACTTTGTAGATGGGTTTCAGGCAAGAACAGAGTTCCCAAGTACAAAATGCTAGGACAGGAGAGGAGTTTGCATGAAGATCAGTACAAAGGACTGTGTGACTGGTTCAGGATGAGCGGGGTATTTGGAATGATGTAGGTCCTTGTGAGTCAGGGTAAGATTGAAGTTATTTGGTCCTTCAGTTTCCATTAGCTGATAGATGAGCCCAGCAACTAAGAGTTGCTTTTGTCCTCAGGGAATTTGTCAACTGGGAAGAAATAGTTATGAAACTGAGCTACTGTGTGGGTGGTATCACAAGGATAGTTGCCCAGGATATGCCTAAAACAAGGAGTCTGAAGTACTACCCCAGCATCCCACCCACCAAGAAATAATTTAAAGCTAGACCCAGTAGGTCTACTTCATAGTAAAGATCAGCTAAGTAAACCAGCCATCATTCAGACTTGCACCCACTCTAGGGTGGTTCAGGGAATGTCAAGCCTTGGACTTGGATTAAGGTGTGGTCCCTGACTAGCAGTGTCCTCAGGAGATGACATGCAGAAGCAAATGAATATCCTCTCTGGAGGAAGATACTTTCTTCCTAGGACATAAAGTTATCACATTCTAGGAAATAAGACACCATGATTAACAGCCAGCAGGAATATAAACAGACCTAGAAAGCATTAGAGGAGTTTGACATGATCTGATATGGTTTGCTGATCTGCCTGGCTTAACTTGGGATCTTCTGAAGAATGAGAACCTATCTTGTTTGTCTTTATACTCATTTAAATATTGAATGCCTACTGTGTCTCAAGGAACTATGATCAGGCAGGGAAGGCAGACAGGTAATTGAAATACAGTTTGACACTTGGTATCCTGGGGTAATCACAGAGTGCTGGGTGAGCATCGAGGCAGGAAAAATCAACACATGGAGTCCAAGAAAGAATTCAGGGAACATGACGAACTGCAGGATGAGTATTTGCCAGGTAAAGGTGGGAGAGTGAAGATGAGGGCATGTATAAGCACACGCTGCAAAGGCCCGGGTGTGATAAATAACAGTGTGGTGGGAGCATTGAATTAGAGTGGTAAAAAACCATGTTATGGCCAGGTGTGGCTCACACCTGTAATCCCAACACTCTGGGAGGCTGAGATGGGCAGATCACCTGAGGTGTGGAGTTTGAGATCAGCCTAGCCAACTTGTCTCTACTAAAAATACAAAAAATTAGCCGGGCTGGTGGCATGTGCCTGTAATCCCAGCTACTTGGGAGGCTGAGGTGGGAGAATTGCTTGAACCAGGAGACGGAGGTTGCAGTGAGCCCAGATCGCACCACTGCACTCCAGCCTGGGCAACCGAGCAAGCCTCCATCTCAAAAACAAAAACCATGTTATAAAGTTTTGACTTAATATTGTGGGCAAAGGGACTGGTGGAATGAGATTTGCACTTTGGACAAATTACCTTGGCCTTGGCTGTAGTCTGGAGAATGGATTGGAAGAGTCACAGAGCTGGGGATGTGGGGATGGGAGCAGAACCCAAGAGGCTTTTTCAGTAATCCAGACAAAGGATGATGGCTTGAATTGATTATAATATGAACTACTGGAATAAAGATAGACATAGTGGAACAGAATAGAGAGTCCAGAAATATGGTCAATTGATTTTCAAAAAAAGATGCCAGGGCACTTGTGGGTGAAGCAATACTCCATCGAACGAAAGGCATTAGAACATTTGGAAAGCCGTATGCAAAAAACAAAAATCTTACCTAACACTGTATACAGAATTAGCCCAAAATGAATCATAGACCTAAATTGAGAGCAAAAACAATAAAACTTCAAAAAGGAGAAAATCTGAGGTCTTGGATTTGACAAAGATTTCTTAACTATGACACAAATTCTAAAAGAATGAGTTGGACTCATCAAAATTTGAAACAGGTTCTTCAAAAGACAAACTATGAAAATAAGACAATATCTTTGCAAATATATCTGATAAAGGATATATTTATAATTTTTAAAGAACTTAAAATTCAATAACAAAACCCAATGAAGTAATGGGTGATTTTGTTTTTTACTCAAACTGATATGTAACCAAAGAGAATATAGGAATGGCAAACAAACATGTGGAATGCTGCTTAACACCTTTAGTCCTTAGCAAAATACAAATAAAAACAATGATGAGATACCACTACACACCCACTGCATTGACCATACCAAGTTGTGGCAAGGATGTGGAGCAATGGAAACTCTCCTACACTGCAGGTGGGAATTTAGAATTGTATAACCACTTTGGAAAATAATTTGGCAGTTTCTTTAAAAGTTATGCACATACCTACTATACAAATCAGCCATTTCACACCTAGCTATTTGCCCAAGAGAAAAGAAAGCATATGTCCACAAAAGGCTTTGTACACTAATGTTTATATGAAACATAAAACATTTTATGTTTTATGTAATCTGCCCGAACTAGAAACATCCCGAATGTCCATCAATAGGTGAACAGATAAGCAACTCTCCATACAATGGAATAATATTCAGTAATAAAATAGGAACAAACTATTGATACATGTAATGAAGTTGATGAATCCTGATAAATCTCGGTTATGCTGAGTGAATATAGCCAGGCCAAAAAGCATACATCCTGTATGGCTTTATTTACATAAAATTTTAGAAAATGCATCCTTAGTTACAGTGACAGAATCAGATAAATGTTTGCATAGGGAAATGGGATGGCGGGAAGGGGAGATTACAAAGGGGAAGAAACAAACTTTTGGGAATGATACATATGTTCATTATCTTGATTGTCTTGGTTTCACAGATGTATATGTCAAACTCATCAAATTATATACTTTATTTGTAGATTATTGTACATTATACCTCAATTAAAAAAAAAAAAACAATTGGCCAGGCACAGTGGCTCATGCCTGTAATCCCAGTACTTTGGGAGGCCAAGGCAGGCAGATCACGAGGTCAAGAGATCGAGACCATTCTGGCCAACATGGTGGAACACCGTCTCTTCTAAAAATACAAAAAAAAAAAATTAGCCGGGCCTAGTGGCGCATGCCTGTAGTTCCAGCTACTCAGGAGGCTGAGGCAGAAGAATCGCTTGAACCCGGGAGGTGGAAGTTGCAGTGAGCCAAGATCATGCCACTGCACTCCAGCCTGGTGACAGAGCGAGACTCTGTCTCAAAAAAAAAAAAAAAAAAAAAAAGGCTTTTAGTAATAAAGACAGGATGATGGCTGCCTGAAATAAGGTATGAGAAAGAGGACAAATTCAGCCATAATCAAATTGTCCAAAATCACACACTTTAAATGTGATGGAGCTAGAATTAAAAACCTGAGTCTAGCCTGGGCAACATGGTGAAACTCCATCTCTGCAAAAATATAAAAATTAGCTAGACATGGTGGTCTGCACATGTGGTCCCAACTACTTGGGAGGCTGGGGTAAGAAGATCACTGCACTCCTGCCTGGATGACAGAACGAGACACTATTTAAAAATAATAAAAAAAAAAAAAAACCCAAACCTGAGTCGGACAAATTCCAAAATCCATGCTGAAAGTCAGTACATTTATACTTGAGATAACCACTATGTTTTGGGCTTGGACAAATGAGTTGAGGGTGATAGTTTTCACCAAAGTACAAAGAGAAGAAGCAGGTTTGGGAGAAAAGGAGATGTGTTTGCATTCCCCCATTGCACCGAGTATGGTAGCTTATATAGTCAATTAGTAAGTGGAGACGGGAGCTGAAGTTTTTAGGTAGCAATGATAGTGAAATATTTAGTGTGATGATTTTACTCAGTTTATGGGTTAATTGCCCATTAACTAATAGCTGGAAAGGAATTTAATACTTTTTTTTTTTTTTTTGAGACTGAGTCTCACTGTGTCACCCAGGCTGGAGTGCAATGGTGCGATCTAGGCTCACTGCAACCTCTGCCTCCCAGGTTCAAGCAATTCTCCTGCCTCAGCCTCCTAAGTAGCTGGGATTACAGGCGCATGCCACCATGCCTGGCTAATTTTTGTATTTTTAGTAGAGACGGGGTTTCACCATGTTGGCCAGGCTGGTCTTGAACTCCTGACCTCAAGAGATCCAACTGCCTCAGCCTCCCAAAGGGCTGGGATTACAGGCGTGAGCCACCGCACTCAGCCAGGAATTTAATACTTTCTAGTCCAAAAGCCTAATCAATGCATAAATTATTTCTGAATGTCTTTGAAGCGATCACCCTGATCACCTTCATTTACAGGGATTAACCTAACTCAGAAAATCGTTGCACTTTTGAATAAATCTGATTATTAGAAAGTTATTTCTTCCAGGTCAGGCGTGGTGGCTCACACCTGTAATCCCAGCACTTTGGGAGGTTGAGGCAGGTGGATCTCTTGAGTCCAGGAGTTCGAGACCAGCCTGGGCAACATGGCAAAACCTCGTCTCTACAAAAAAAATACAAATAAATTAGCTGAATGTGGTGGTGTCACCTGTAGTCCCAAGTAGCTGGAAACTAAGGTGTGAAGATTGCTTCAACCTGGGAGATGGAGGTTGCATTGTGCCACTGCACTCCAGCCTGGAGATAGAGTGACATACTGTCTCAAAAAATAAATAAATAAATAATTTTTTTTTCAGAACTGAAATCTGCCTTCATACTATCTATTACGGGTTGAATCATGTCCTCCAATAAGATGTGTTGAAGTCTTAACTCCCAGTACATCAAATTGTGACCCTATTTGGAAATAGAGTCATTGCAGATGTCATTAGTTGAGGTGAGGTTATACCGAAGTAGAATGTGGCCTTAATCCAATATAACTGGTGTCCTAAGAATTGGAGAAGAGACTCAGACACATGGGGAGAAGACCATGCAGTCATAGAGTGATGTATCAACAAGCCAGCAAATGCCAGGGATTGCTGGGAACATCAGAGGCTGGAAGAGGCAGGGAAAGTTTCTTCCCTAGAGCTGTGGGAGAGAACATGATTCTGCTGACACCTTGATCATGGACTTCCAGCCTCCAGAACTGTGAGACAACAAATGTCTGGTTTCTTTTAAGTCATCCAGTTTGAACTACTTTGTTATAGCAGCCCTAACAAACACACACACGCTATCTCTTTTTTCTAGTTCTGTCTTCTGGAAACACGGAATAAGTCCTGGTTTCTTTTCCATATATTTTCAGGTGTTTTGAGAACATATTTCAAGAACATATTTCATGACACAGTGAGGAAAACATTTCCTTTACTGGTTTTTAATATGATACATTTTCAAATCCTTGCATCATTCTTTTGTAGGGTCAAGATTTTCAAAGATGCTTTAAAGTGTAGTAACCAGAACTGATCTTACCACTTCAAATAGTCTAAGATACAAAAGAGAATAGAACTTGCTCTGTGGTTTAGAGCAAGGATTTTCAAGCTGTTTCTCAGAGCTCTAGGAGTTTCGTGCAGTTACCTCAGGGGCACACGTGAGTATATTTCATATTGATATTCCATAGACGTTTGCATTAGGAGAAAGTGTTTGCTGTTGAAAACAAGCTCGAAAAACATTTCTTTTTCTTTTCGAGATAGAGTTTTACTCTTGTCACCCAGGCTAGAGTGCAGTGGCGCGATCTCGGCTCACTGCAACCTCCTCCGCCCAGGTTCAAGCAATTCTCCTGCCTCAGCCTCCCAAGTAGCTGGGATTACAGGCATGTGCCACCACGCCCGAATAATTTTGTATTTTTAGTAGAGACGGGGTTTCTCCGTGTTGGTCAGGCTGGTCTTGAACTCCCAACCTCAGGTGATCTGCCCGCCTCACCCTCCCTGCCCTCCCAAAGTGCTGGGATTATAGGCATGAGCCACTGTGCCCAGCGGAGACAGGGTCTTGCTCTGTCACCCAGGCTAGAGTGCAGTGGTGTGATCTCGGCTCACTGCAACCTCCGCCTCCTGGGTTCAAGTGATTCTCCCGCCTCAGCCTCCCAAGTAGCTGGGATTACAGGCACGTACCATGCCTGGTTAATTTGTGTATTTTTAATAGAGACAATGTTTTGCCATGTTGGCCAGGCAGGCCTTGAACTCCTGACCTTAGGTGATCCACCTGCCTCGCCTTTTCAGTGTTTAAAAGCAAAGACATAAGCCTACAGCATACCATTTATTATCTCATTTAGTGTCTTCAGCCAAGCATATTATTTAAGCATTGTAACTACTATCAAACATCATGCTACTATCACTTGGGTCATCTTTCTATACAGTAGCCCCCCTTATTAATGGTTTTGATTCCCATATTTGCAGTCGCCCACAGTCAAAAATAGGTCTAAAAATAGGTGAGTACAATACAATAAAATATTTTGAGAGAAAGAGAGAGACCACATTCACAAATAACTTTTATTACAGTATATTGTTGTAATTGGCCTATTTTATTATTAGTGATGATTGTTCATCTCTTACTGTGCCTAATTTAGAAGTTAAACTTTATCATAGGTATGTCTATGTAGGAAAAAGCATAGTATATAAGGGATTTGGTACTATTGGCAGTTTCAGCAATTCACTGAGCGTCTTGGAACGTATCCCCCGTGGATAAGAGGGAACCACCATGTAAATTTAGAAAGGAGATACTAGTTGTTCTGGTGTGGCTTGTTTTTGGTGAGTTCAAGCAGGTTCCAAATAGTCACTCCTTTGCTTTCTATTTGAATTAGTGAACTCCACACATATTGTTTTCCATTTTCTGGTCTGTTGAAATATACACATTCTAGTCTAAGAAAAAAGTGTCTTGAGTGAGTGCGAGGCGAGTGCAGCAGCTGTGGGGACCTGCCTTGCCCTGCCTCCATGAAAGAACTTGCTGGAAAGCTGCAGGCAGTGCGGCAGCTGCTGTGGGATCTGCCTCAGTTTCAGAGCCATGGCCACACTTCTTCCACACAGCCCCCAGCCAATGACTGAGCATGGTGGGGGCCTGGCCATTTCTGCTCAGCGTGGCACTTCTCTAACACGTAATCCTTGCTCTAAACCTCCACATTGGCTGGCGAGAACTTGTCAGATCTGCCTTCCAGTCCAAAGCTCTGTCTGCCCAAATTTGCCTCTTCTTTACCTTCCCAGGTTTCAGATCTGCATCATTGTTTGGTTTTCTTAGCCCAATCCTCTTCCTCTGTCTTTCACAAACTTACTCCCCTAACAAACCTCTTGCCCTCCTAACTCCAGTATCTGCTTCCTGGAGGACCCAAATCAACACAGTTGGCACTGGGTGTGGTGCACGAGGAAGGTGCTAAATGGGGCATTGAGACCTAATCACTCACTGTCTGTCTGACAATGAGGACTCCATTTCAGAGGGCATGTTTTTAATTACAAACTTCTATATCGAGCCGAGATGAAGCAACGGGGACTGGATTTAAAGAACTAAAAAGCCTGAAAGAACTAAAAACTCAGATGAAATATATGAAACAATAATTTTCAAAACACTGGCTAGCAAGCAAAAAAGGGCATCAGTCACTGAACGAAGGAAAACAGATGGAGTGAGCCCTACACCTGCTTCACTGCTGGATCGCAGGGAAGCAGGCGTAGCCCAGCCATCCTCCTGACCTGGGGAGACAAAGCCGGAAGTCCAGGGAGGCCCAGGGTGACTGGAGTCCTCAGGTGGGAGTACTAAAGAGGAGAGGGCTTTCTAGAAAGAGGGCCCCAGGGATCTCAGAGGGCAGCCAGTGTGGCTTCAGCATGTGTGGGGGCTGTGAAGCTGGGGAAGGAACCAACCAAAATGAGCGATAGGCAGAGATCACACAAAGCTGGGAAGAGCTTGTGTTCCTCCAGCCAGAATGCAAAACCGTGCAATTCAGGGGGCATAGGGTGGAATATTCAGAAAGCATTGCCTATTATTGAGGAAAAATTAATCCTTAATGAATTCTCTAAAAACACATAAAAAGCAAGTCTCAAGAGGTTTACACTCTTTCCACATAACCAGACTACATTGCAGAACAAAGCTCTAGAATATTTCTAGCAAGTATTTTATGTATATAATATATAAATAATTATAATTATATATAAATTCATATATATATATATACACTCAGGACCCAACATTCCAGCTGATATCACATTATCTACATTGGGATCCTTTTGTCCTAGAAGGATGTTGTGGGTTGAACTGTGTGCCCTTCAGATTTGAAGTGAGATGCCTTCTCCATTAGTCCGTGTGGTCCCTGGCTATGCCCTTCAATTTTGTGTTGAAGTCTAACACCTAGTACCTCAGAATGTGATCTTATCTGGAGACAAAGTCTTTACAGAGTTAATCAAGTTATTATGAAGTCATTAGAACAGGCTCTAATGCAGTGGGACTGGTATTCTTTCTTTTTTGGGTGGGGGAACAGGGTCTTGCTCTGTTGCCCAGGCTGGAGTACAGTGGCACAATCTCAGCTCACTGCAGCCTTCGACTCCCTGGCTCAAGCACTCCTCCCACCTCAACCTCCTGAGTAGCTGAGACTACAGGTGGGCACCGCCATGCCTGGTTAATTTTTTTGTAGAGATGGGGTTTTGCCATGTCACCCAGGCTGGTCTTGAACTCCTGGACTCAAGTGATCCACCCACCTCAGGCTCTTAAAGTGCTGGGACTACAGGCATGAGCTACTGTACTCAGCCTGGTGTTCTTATAAACAGGGAAATTTGGACACAGAGACACACACAAAGGGAAGAAGATGTGAAGATACAGGAAGAATGTGAAGATGGTCATCTATAAACCAAAGAGAGGCTTGGGACAGACCCTACCCTCTCAGTCTTCACAGGAAAACAACCCTGCCCGCACCTTGATCTTGGACTTCTAGCTTCCAGGGCTGTGAGAAAATAAATGTCTGTTGTTTAAGCCATCCAGTTTGTGGTACTTTATTACAACAACCCTAGCAAACTAGTACAAAGGGCATGCAATTCATTCTCACTGGAATAACACTGTCTGGGTATTTGTTTACCTTTTCTGCCTGCGCAGTCTATCAGCCAGCATCACTGTCTGGGGTCTTATGGAGTGCCTGATTCACAGGCATGGATCCCACACAACAGAGCATCTGACCAGGACACTTACTTCACAGCAAAGCTCCAGAGGTCACCTGGCCCTATCACACAGCACCACCCAAAGTAATCAACCTGAAAGAACATTAGCACTGCTTACTGGAGGAACAGCTGACTTATCGGTTTGGAGGCAACACTCTCCAAAGATGGGTGCCATCTTCCAAGATGCTGTATTTGCACTTGACTCACAGGCCTATTTATGGGGCATTGTTTCTAATAGGAAGAATATATGGGTCCTGGAACAATGGCCCCCACCCAAGGGGTTCCATTCTTGCCAGGAAACACCGCAAGAGTCCCATTGAGGCTGGGTGTGGTGGTACACACCTGTAATCCCAGCTACTCGAGAAGCTGAGGCAGGAGAATTGCTTGAAACTGGGAGGCGGAGGTCGCAGTGAGCTGAGATTGCGCCACTGCACTCCAGCCTGGGCAACAGAGCGAGACTGTCTCAAAAAAAAAAAAAAGAGTCCCATTTAACTCTAAATTATTGCTACTGTCTTAGTACTTGGATTCCTGTGTCCAGAAGCAGGCTGTAAAGAAGGTCATCTTGGTAGGCGCAACTGACCCTAATTTCCAGCTCAACCATCCAGAATAGACCACTCAAGGCAATTTCTTATGGATTTAGACTACAATACATTCTAATTTTCCTTGAACATATTTTTTTCCTAAGAAGTAATGTTAAAGACCTTTAGAGATAATTCCTAGCTCTGAACGTAGTTTCTAGAACAGATAAGAATTTCTTGGAAAACATTGCCTTCTGTAGTACATAAGAAGAATTGAGTGTCAATACATATAACTAAACAGGAGCAAAAATAACAATACTTCTGGAAATTTGACGTAAGTCATGGAAATTTACTTGATTTTGGACTTGAGGTAAACAATATGTCTTTCTGCTTTTATCCGCAGTTGCTTGCATATTTCCTGTTATAAATGTTTGTCTAATGATTAAACCAACAAAAGTTCTGAACCTTAAGTTCAAATATCAAATTCCAATTTATTCTCATTTTGATGTTCCTAAAATTATACCTCTAGTTCAAATTTTTAGATGGCCAAAGTGTTTGCTTTATTCACAAAGTTGAAGAGAAACTTTCAGGAGCTCAAAGCAAGGAGATATTGTTTTACATCTCTGTCTCTTCAGGAAAAAAAATATGACTTTGTTAAATAGAGCATTGCTGAATGTTGGATAAATTCAACTCAATCTCTTTCCAGTGAGATTTGGAATGAGGGCAGACTTCATATTTTAGGGGAATGAAACTCCCCCAGCTGATTCTGATCCAGAGCCAGGTTTGAGAATGACTGTTTAACTCACTTCCAAGTTTCTTAGGATACAAGTAATATTTCTCTTTCCGACATCAATCCAGGAGGTCAGAAGACGAAAGTGATTTTCAGCTATAATTCAGCATAAGGAATGTCAACAGTCTTGGGGGAGAATACAGCAAGGGAACAACAGCACAGTTTATACATTTTAGTTTATTCTCTTGCTGAAAGAGGGGAAGTAATTTAAGCAGCTAACAAAAAATTAAGGGGAAATATGATTTCTATTTAGAATAAAGATGGTATTTTACTTGACAGAACTTTTGAGATCAGTGGCAAAATCTTCCTAGTCTTCAAAAAGAAATTTCAGGTTAGAGTACACTTAAAAAAAAATCAGAGTCTCGCTCTGCCACCTGAGTGCAGTAGCGCGATCACAGCTCACTGCAGCCTCCGCTTCCTGAGCTCTAGGAATACCCATATTTTTAATGTTCCTAAACATCCACCTGTTTCTCCACATTTCAAGTTGGACCCACTTTGTATTAGGCCTATTATGGGTTGCAAATAAAACTAGTGTAAACTAAAAGAGAGTTGCTGGTTTATAAAACAGGAGAGTCTAGGGGTGGGGACTGGCTTCAGAACAGCTGGAGGCAGGAGCTCAAAGAAGGTCACGAGGTTCTGGCTCCCGTTCCCAGCTCTGCTTCGCTTTATTCTATAGACAGGGCCTCCAGAAATGGTGGCCAAGAGTGTCCCTGATAGCTCTATCTTCTCAGCCTAGCAACTCAGAAAACAAACGTCTCTTTCCCAGTGTTTGTGTATCAACCTGAGAGAAGATACTGGTTGGTCTTCTTTGGAGCCTATGACTGCAGCCTCCCTCAGCCATCACTGAGGCTGGGGAGATGGGGGCTTTGGCCAGGCCTGGGTCTTAGGGCTGTCTCTATAGTGGTGGGGGTGACAGCCCCATCAGGACCATGTGGAATTGGAGGAGGAGTTTCCCAACACAATGACAAAGGAGTTGGGGAACTTTGATGAGAAGAGAACATTTATCTTTCTCTACTACTACAGGATTATTGACCAAGTGGAAGCTAATAGATCTAAATTTGTGTGTGTATTTATCTAAAGAATTCTAACCAGGCCAGGTACAGTGGCTCATGCCTATAATCCTAGCACTTTGGGAGGCCGAGGCAGGAGGCTGGGTGTGGTGGCAAAAGCTACTACAGTAGTCTGTAGGCCCAGCTACTCGGGAGGCTGAGGTGGGAGGATTGCTTGAGCCCAGGAGGTTGAGGCTGCAGTGAGCCATGGTCATACCACTGCACTCCAGCCTGGGCAACAAGCGAGACACTGTCTCAAAAAAAAAAAAAAGAAAGAAAGAAAAAAAAGAAAAGAAATAAAATAAAATATTTAAATTGATGAGGTTTTTATGAAAGTAAAATATCTGGGGAGTGGGGATGGAGGCAGCAGGGACGCAGATAAGGCAGCCCCACCACCTAGACTGCAGTGGCTTATGCCTGTGCTTTCTCTACCATATATATATACTTTTTTTCCACTATGGAACAATAAATAAATATTTGCTAAGTTATACTTAAATGATGAAGTAAAGCTAGTACTTTTCCTTTTATGTTTGTTGGTAAACATACATATAGAATGTACAGTAAAGCCTATAGTGAAGCCTGCTCTCTAGCATTTCCTTAACAAAGTCACTAGAAACTTTATTTTATCAATTGTTTCTTTCTTTTTCTCTTCTTTCTTTTCTCTCTCTCTCTCTCCCTCCCTCCTCCTCCCTCCCTCCCTCCCTCCCTCCCTCCCTTCCTTCCTTCCTTCCTTTTTTTGTTTTCTTTCGACAGAATCTCACTCTTACCCAGGCTGGAGTGCAGTGGCGTGATCTCTCACTGCAATCTCCACCTCCTGGGCTCAAGTGATCCTCCCACCTCAGCCTCCCAAGTAGCTAGGACTACAGGCACCTGCTAGACGCCCAGCTAATTTTTTGTATTTTTGGTAGAGATGGAGTTTCTTCTTGTTGCTCAGGCTGGTCTCAAACTATGGGCTCAAACAATCCACCCACCTCGGCCTCCCACAGTGCTGGGATTACAGACATGAGTCACCGCGCCTGACCATCAATTGTACTTTTTTTTTTTTTTTTTTTGAGATTGAGTCTCGCTCTCTCGCCCAGGCTGGAGTGCAATGGCGTGATCTCGGTTCACTGCGAACTCCACCTCCCGGGTTCAAGCAATTCTTCTGCCTCAGCCTCCCAAGTAGCTGGGATTACAGGTGCCCACCACCTCACCTGGCTAATTTTTGTATTTTTAGTAGAGACGGGGTTTCACTATGTTGGCCAGGATGGTCTCGATCTCTTGACCTCGTGATTTGCCTGCCTTGGCTTCCCAAAGTGCTGGGATTACAGGCATGAGCCACCGTGCCCAGCCCATTAATTGTACTTTCTACTGAGGAATGTTGGAAAGATGTTGATAATGGACATTGTAAGAGGTGTTGATATGTTTCATAATGAAACATATTGTATATTTTAGGGGGAGATCACGTATTCGCGTAATATGTAATTTAGAGGCGAATTATATGTATTAGTATAATACACGCATAATATAATTCCCTTGAATTTTACTATTTAAAAGAATTGATGGATATCCAATGCACACAGCCCTGTTATGGGATATATATGATATATTAAGTTACATAATGATTTAAGTTTCATTTAAATGGTGATTTAAAATTAAACATGATGTGACATAAAAGGTTTCTGTAATGTGTTAAAATATAAAACTAATTATGAGCTTACAGCACATGAAAGGAATAACATGTCACTTACAACGGATTAATTTATATAACCTAAGAATTCAAAGACAAAGAGGTGAAAGCAAAGTGTTAATTCAACACTTCAATAAAACCTACAAAGATGCTACTAAAGGCTAATTTAAATTGGAAAATGCACTAACTCAAGTGTATTTTCAAATTTTTGCTGTTCTATCATAAACCTTAGACAAGACAGATTAAATACAGTATGCTAACTGAATCTTATAAGTTATTAAATATATGCTAAATACTAGAGCTTCGATAAAATATAGTGTAGAAAATAGGCTATGCGTTACTTGAGGACTATTTTGTCCTTTGTATCAGCCCATGTTGTATAAGCAATTGAGGAAATGACAGGATTTGTGCTAAAATTAGCAAACTAGAAATAACTTTCAAATGTTACTATGATAATTGAGATTATTTAAATTACACATTATTTCTTCATTCAACATGTTTTGTTTAAAATACTAGAAGGAGGCCAGGCGCAGTCGCTCACGCCTGTAATCCCAGCACTTTAGGAGGCCAAGGCAGGCGGATCACTTGAGGTCAGAAGTTTGAGACCAGCCTGGGCAACATGGTGAAACCTCATCTCTACTAAAAATGCAAAAATTAGCCGGGCATGGCAGTGGAAGCCTGTAATCCCAGCCACTTGGGAGGCTGAGGCAGGAGAATCGCTTGAACCTGGGAAGTGGAGGATGCAGTGAGTCAAGATTGCGCCACTGCACTCCAGCCTGGGCAATAGAGTGAGACTCTGTCTCAAAAATATGTGTGTGTGTGTATATATATATATATGAAGTGATATATATGAAGTGATATACATACATACATATATATATATATATATGAAGTGATTCTGTACGTATTAGGAAAGTCACAAAAGTGTTGGCTCACTGCAGTGAACACTACAATGATCAGAAGACACTCCTAAAATTTGATTTTGAGATGTTGTGCTCAACTTTTAAAAAGGACAACTGGAAATTATAAACCTTTTATCGCCAATATTTAGGAACCTTTGTTAATAAACCAAATAATTTTCAATTAATTAAAAGCATTAAATAAATGATTCAGCATACTAACTAGATTTGTATTAATTTTACAAAAGAAAAAATAACAACCAGTTACCCAGCATAGATAAATCATAAATCACAAGTCTTAAAAATAATTCTTCCTCTGAAAAATTTTTTTTCTTTTTCTTTTTTTTTTGTTTGAGACAGGGTCTTCCTCTGTTGCCCAGGCTGGAGTGCAATGGCACAATCACAGCTCACTGCAGCCTCAACCTCCCAGGCTCAAGTGATTCTTCCACCTCAGCCTCCCAAATAGCTAGGACCACAGGTGCACGCCACTATGCCCAGATAATTTTTTTTTTTTTTTTGAGACAGTGTCTTGTTTTGTCAGCCAGGCTGGAGTGCAGTGATATGAATATGGCCCACTGCAGCCTTGATCTCCTGGGCTCAAGCGATCCTCCTGCCTCAGCCCCTAATAGCTTGGACCGCAGGCATGTGCCACCATGCCAGGCCTTTTTCTTTCTTTCTTTTTTTTTTTTTTTTTTTGTAGAGACAGGGTCCCACTATGTTGTCCAGGCTGGTCTCCAACTCTTGAGCTCAAGCGATCTGCCTGTCTCAGCTTCTCAAAGTGCTGGGATTACAAGCAGGAGCCACCGCACCTGGCCCCTCTGAAAATCTTAATAAAGCTTGTAATCTGTCACATGCACAGGAGCAAAATGCAATAAGTATAAAGACAATAAAAGCCACCAATAATTCCATTTCTCAGCTATAATATCATAAACTTCATATAGAGAGGCATGTTTATGTACAACTATATACATAAATTTAGTATTGGATTAAAATCAAGCACTAAAAAGCAGTGTGATTCAATATCATGTATCATCAGGGAATTCCAAATTAAAAACAACCACGAGATACCACTACACACCATTAGAATTAACTAAAATCCAGAGCACTGACACCAAATGCTCGTGAGGATGTAGAGCAACAGGAACCCAGGAACCCCGTTGCTGGTGGGAATGGAAAATGGTACAGCCACATTGGAAGACAGTTTGGCAGTTTCTTACAAAACTAAATCATACTCTTACCATATGATCCAGCAATCTTGTTTTTTGGTGTTTACTCAAATGAGTTGAAAACTTTACATTCACCAAAAAAACCTGCACACAAATGTGCAGCTTTACTTAGAACTTGGAAGCAACCAAGATGTCCTTCAGTAAGTGAATGGATAAATCGTGGTACATCCAGACAAGGGAATATTATTCAGTGTTAAGAAGAAATGAGCTATCCAGTCATAAAAAGACATGGAGGAAACTTAAATGCATATTACTAAGTGAAATAATCCAATATGAAAAGCCTACATTGTGTATGATTCCAAGTATGTAATATTCTGGAAAAGGCAAAACTATGGAGACAGTAAAAAGATCAGTGGTTGTCAGGGGTTGGGGTAGGGAGGAATGAATAGGCAGAGCACAGAGGCTTTTTCGGACAATGAAAAGACTCTGCAAGATACTGTAATTGTGGTCACATGTCATTATACATTTCTCCAAACCCATAGGATGTACACCACCAAGAGTGAACCCTAATATAAACTATGGGCATTAAATATTGACAATGTGGGCCGGGCGCAGTGGCTCCCTCCTGTAATCCCAGCACTTTGGGAGGCTGAGGCAGGCAGATCACTTGAGATCAGGAGTTTGAGACCAGCCTGGCCAACATGGGGAAACCCCATCTTTACCAAAAAATACAAAAATTAGCTGGGCGTGGTGGTGCGTACCTGTAGTCCCGGCTACTTGGGGGGCTGAGGTGGGAGGATCACTTGAGTGAGACTCCATCTCAGAAAAAAAAAATATATATATATATATATATATAGAGAGAGAGAGAGAGAGAGAGAGAATGTGTATGGATGTTTGTTCGTCATTTGTAACAAGTGTACCACACTGATGGAGGATGTTCAGCTGGGAGAAGGGAGGAGGAGGCATATGGGAAGTCTAATTTTTGTTCAATTTTTCTGTAAACCTACACCTACTTTTAAAAATGAAGTCTATTGATTTTTGTTTTAAAAAGCAGTGCTTAGCCGGGCGCGGTGGCTCACACCTGTAATCCCAGCACTTTGGGAGGCTGAGGCGGGTGGATCACAAGGTCAGGAGATCGAGACCATCCTGGCCAACATGGTGAAACCCTGTCTCTACTAAAAATACAAAAAATTAGCCAGGCGTGGTGGTAGGCGCCTGTAGTCCCAGCTACTCGGGAGGCTGAGGCAGGAGAATGGTGTGAACCCGGGAGATGGAGCTTGCAGGGAGCCAAGATCACGCCGCTGCACTCCAGCCTGGGTGACAGAGCAAGACTCTGTCTCAAAAAAAAAAAAAAAAAAAAATCAGTGCTATTATCTCTAAAACCCTTGAGAGTGTCCAGAGTTTTTTTATTTATTTATTTTTTTTTTTACAAAAAAAAGGTAAAAAATTATCTGCAGGCAGGCAGTAGTGGAGAGTGAGGGGCCCTGGGGTCAAGCTGCCAGGGTTCCAATACTGGCCCTTTCCCTTTATGCCTGTGTGACTTTAGCCAAGTTACTTAACCTCTGCCCCTTGGATTTTGTTTTCAAATATTGAAAACAGATAGCAGATACTTACTTCCTAGGGCTGTTATAGCATGTACATGAGCAAACACATTAAAGCACTTATAGCAAATTGTCTATAAATGTTAGCTATTATTATTATTATTATTTTGAGACAGAGTCTTGATCTGTTGCTGAGGCTGGAGTACAGTGGCACAATCTCGGCTCACCACAACCTCTGCCTCCCAGGTTCAAGTGATTCTCCTGCCTCAGCCTCCCGAGTAGCTGGGACTACAGGAACACACCACCGCACCGGACTGACTTATTTATTTATTTATTTTTGAGATGGAGTCTCGCTTTGTTGCCCAGGCTGGAGTGCAGTGGTGCAGTCTCGGCTCACTGCAACCTCCACCTCCCGGGTTCAAGCTATTCTCCTGCCTCGGCCTCCTGAGTAGCTGGGATTACAGGCGCGTGCCACCACACCCAGCCAATTTTTGTATTTTTAGTGGAGACGGTGTATTTTTAGTAGAGACAGCGTTTCTTGGCTCACAGTCGCGTGGCTCCAATCTCTGCCTTTGTAGCCACATTGACTTTTCCTCTTCTGTATGTCTTCTCTGTGTCTATCCCAAAATTTCCCCTCCTTTCTCTAATGCGTGTGATTGCTTGTAGAGTCTAACCAGATAATCTGGGATAAGCTTCTCCTTTCAGGATTTGAGTCACATTTTTTGCCATATACGGTGATAATCACAGGTTCCAGGGATTAGAACGCGGAGCTATCTTTTTAGCAGCCACCATCTGTTCACTACACATAGCCTTTGAGGATTAAATAGACTTCTGCAGTCTTGTCTAGGAGCCCAGTACCCACTTAGAATATTTGTATCCATAAGAAAATGAGATCAGAGTTCAAAATGCTATAGAACTTCTACAATGGATCATTTTCTTAATTAAAAAATATTTGAGGCTGGGCGCGGTGGCTCACACCTGTAATCCCAGCATTTTGGGAGGCCGAGGCAGGCGGATCACCTGGGGTCAGGAGTTCAAGACCAGCCTGGGCAACATGGTGAAACCCTTCTCTACTAAAAATACAGAAATTAGCCGGGCATGGTGGTGTGTGCCTGTAATCCCAGCTACTCAGGAGGCTGAGGCACGAGAATCACTTGAATCCGGGAGGTGGAGGTTGCAGTGAGCTGAGATCGCACCACCACACTCCAGTCTGGGTGACAGAGCAAGACTCTGTCTCCAAAAAAAATGAAAATAAAAATTGAAACGTTTTATTGGTTTAAAAAAATCTAATAGTAGTGGATGCCTGCTGAAACAGATGTATATACTTGGCACACAGATTACACTTCTCGAGGCTCTTTGCACATCTCTTCTCATTGTCTTTCTTTCTTTCTTTTTTTGAGGTGGATTCTCGCTCTGTCACCCACGCTGGAGTGCAATGGTGCCATCTCAGCTCACTGCAACCTCCACCTCCCAGGTTCAAACGATTCTCCTGCCTCAGCCTCCTGAGTAGCTGGGATTACAGGCACATGCCACTATGCCTGGCTAATTTTTGTACTTTTAGTAGAGACAAGGTTCCACCATGTTGGCCATGCTGGTCTCCAACTCCTGACCTCAGGTGATCCACCTGCCTCAGCCTCCCAAACTGCTGGGATTACAGGAGGAAGCCACCAAGCCCAGCCTTCATTATCCACTTTCTTAGCTCCTATGGCATGTCTCTGATGGTGGTATCTAAACTAGCGCCACTACCTGGTCCCTGCCTTTTTCCCAGTCACTCTTTATTCCTTTCACTGCCTTTGTTTCAAACCATCTGAAATGTACCCTCCTCCATTCTTCCCTGCCTCCTTGCTTTCTTTCCTTTTCACTTCCCTCTCCTCCTTTTCTCTTACTTCTCCTCTCCTCCTTTTCTCTTTCTTCTCCTCTCCTCCCTCCCTCCTCTCCCTTCCCGCCTTCCTCCTATGCAGTCACTATATACATATTGACATATAGCCGGGCCCACTCTCTAATATGTGGGACAAAATACTCTCTAATGTTCTGGAACTTGCTTTTATTTCCCTTCCCTCCCTCCCTCCCCTTTTCCTCTCTCATTCCTATTTTTGTATATTCCTTCAAGTTCTTTGTTTACTTGCTTATCAGCTGTCGTCATTATTTTCCTGCCACCTAGGGCAGTTGGTACTCAGTACATGTTTGTCCAATGAATGAACTATTGGTGAAAGTTTCTCACTTTCTGTCCCTTTTCTTCCAGCCCCTAAGGGTAATGAAGGTATACAGTCTAGTGCATCTCTTTTCAGATATTTTTCTACACTTTTACAATGTAAATATGTACACATATCCTGGGCTCCCCCTCTAATGCATGGGATTGCATTCTATATACAGTGCTGTGGAACTTGTTTTTGTTTGTGTGTTTTCATTCAATAATGTAACAAGGACATTTTTCCAGGCTAATACATGTGAATACATCTTCTTTTAAAAGGCTATGTGCGTCAGACGTGATGGCTCACACCTGTAATCGCAGCACTTTGGGAGGCCAAGGCAGGTGAATCACTTGAGGTCAGGAGTTCGAGACCAGGCTGGCCAACATGCTGAAACCCCATCTCTACAAAAAACCCACAAAAATTAGCTGGGCATGGTGGCATGTGCCTGTAATCCCATCTACTCAGGAGGCTGAGGCAGGAGAATCACTTAAACCTGGGAGGCAGACTTTGCAGTGAGCTGAGATGGAGCCACTGCACTCCAGCCTAGGTGACAGAGTGAGACTCCAACTCAAAAAACAAAACAAAAACAAACAAACAAACAAAAACTATGCTGAATTCCATAGTATAGATGTATTACAACCTTTAACCATCTCTCATTGATGTCCATTTAGCTTGCACCCAGTTTTTGCCATTGTAAAATAATTGCAGCCCTTTCTATAAGTGAATGGTATTTATTTAGCAAGTGAATGGTATTTATTCAATGCTGTAATATAGAACTATCAGACAATTTTATTTCCCTTGCTATTTTTAAATTTTTGCTTCTAGTAGCCTCTTGCTTCTGAAACTATTTGAAGATTTACTCAATAATTGCAAGGATCTAATTCCATAGTTTCTAGAGCTGTGCTTTTCAAAGTTGGTCCATGACTCTGTGCCATTATATGACCTTTTTTTTTTTTTTTTTTTTGAGACGGAGTTTCACTCTCGTTGCCCAGGCTGGAGTGCAGTGGCATGATCTCAGCTCACTGCAACCTCCGCCTCCCGGGTTCAACCAATTCTCCTGCCTCAGCCTCCTGAATAGTTGGGATTACAGGTGCCCGACACCACACCCGACTAATTTTTTATATTTTTTTTTAGTAGAGACAGGGTTTCATCATGTTGGCCAGGCTGGTCTCGAACTCCCAACCCCAGGAGATCCACCTGCCTCAGCCTCCCAAAGTGCTGGGATTACAGGCGTGAGCCACCGCGCCCGGCCTATATGAACTATTTTTTAGCAATTTATAAAGACTGGGCATGGTAGTATGTGCTGTAGTCCCAGATACCTAGGGGGCTGAGGTAGAAGGATCCTTTGAGTGCAAGAGTTCAAGACCAGGCTGGACAACCTAACAAGACCCTGTCCCTAAAAAACAACAAACAGTTTATGAAGAGATGAGTATAAAAATTGAGAATGCATATTTAGAAACATATTTAGCAATTTGTCAGAGTGATATTATACCTGTTTAAGCTAAGAATGAAAATTCAGCCTTATTGTTTGTATGTGTTTGTTTGGTTTTTTTTTTTTTTCATTTTTCTGGTAATTCTTTTTTTTTTTTTTTTTGAGACTGAGTTTCACTCTTGTCACCGAGGCTGGAGTGCAGTGGCACGATCTCAGCTCACTGCAACCTCCACCTCCTGTGTTTAAGTGATTCTCTAGTCTCAGCCTCCTGAGTAGCTGGGATTACAGGTGCCCGCCACCATGCCCGGCTAATTTTTGTATTTTACGTAGAGACAAGGTTTCACCATGTTGGCCAGGCTGGTCTCAAACTCCTGACCTTAGGTGATTTGCCCGCCTTGGCCTCCCAAAGTGCTATTACATGTGTGAGCCACTGCACCTGACCTGGTAATTCATTTTTATTGTGTTTTATACAAGTATCAGTCCATGATTGAAAAAAAAAGTACTTCAGTACAGTTAGTTTAAGACAAACTTCTCGGGTGCTTGCTAAGTACTTTATTTCTGATTTCATATTCAATCAGAATATTTGTATCTTCATTTGGGAAGTGAGTATATTTTACAATTTAATACCTTCCTTTTCTCAACTTCATTTTCAAGCATAAGTGTTTAACCAGTTTTATAAGTAAAAAGCTCTTGGCTCAACCTAAGTTGTTCCCTGAATTTAGATTCTTCTTGGCTTCAATTTAACCAGTGCCACCTCTATTTCTGTGCTTCCTTTTCCCAATGCTTTCCTAGATCTTAAATTCAAGAAAATATTGTTCAGGCAGGAAAATAGATTCCATTACTATCCAAAAGTAAAAAGTCATTTTTTGGAAAGGAGTTACATAATTAACTAACATTGTTTTAATTTCAATTCTGGACTCCATTGAGGCTTAGGGAGACTTTTGACACAGTGATTTTTAAAAGTAAGTTTTATTTTTATCAAAGCAATGTATGCAAATAGCTTAAAATGTCAAACACAAGACATAAGAAAAAGCAGGAGATATCGGCTCTATCTCTTCCTATGTGCCAGTTGAGCTTTCCAGAGGCTACCACTTTCTCTCTTTTTTTCGTTTTTTGCTTTTTTTTTGAGACAGAGACTCACTCTGTTGCCCAGGCTGGAATGCAGGGCGGGTTCAAGCAGTTTTCCCACCTCAGCCTCCCAAGTAGCTGGAGCCACAGGCGCATGCCACCACGCCTGGCTAATTTTTGTATTTTTAGTAGAGAGAGGGTTTCACCATGTTGGCCAGGGTGGTCTCAAACTCCTGATCTCAAGTGATCTGCCCACCTTGGCCTCCCAAAGTGCTAGGATTACAGGCGTGAGCCACTGCACTGGTCCTTCTCACCTATTTTAGTTATGGCTACTGATACTTATCTCCATGTATTTTAAAAATTGGGATACAGTAATTCACATACCATACAATTCACCCTTTTGAAGTGTACAGTGCAGTGCATTATAGTATGCTGTGCAACCATCACCACAACCTAATTCCAGATCATTTCATCACCTCAGAAAGAAGCTCCTTCATTTGTTACAAAAGTAGTTTTTTTTAAAAAAGAAAAAGGCCAGGCGTGGTGGCTCACGCCTGTAATTCCAGAACTTTGGGAGGCTGAGACAGGTGGATTGCTTGAGGTCAGGAGTTTGAGGCCAGCCTGGGCAACATGGCGAAACTCTGTCTCTACTAAAAATCCAAAAATTAGGCGGACACTGTGGCTCACGCCTGTAATCCCAGAACTTTGGGAGGCCGAGGTGGGTGGATCACCTGAGGTCAGGAGTTTGGGGCCAGCCTGGGCAACATGATGAAACCCTGTCTCTACTAAAAATACAAAAACTTAGCTGGGCATGGTGGCACATGCCTGTGATCCCAGCTACTCAGGAGACTGAGGTGGGAGAATCACATGAGCCCAGGAGATCAAGGCAGAGAGCTGAGATCACACCTCTACAGCCAGGGAGAAAGAGTGAGACCCTGTCTCAAAAAAAAAAAAAAAAAAAGGAAGAAAAGAAAAAAGAAAAGAAACGCTGCCCTAGGGCATTGTCCTTTTTGTGGTAGAAACAGGGCCTCAGGCTAGCGTGTGCTTAAGCCAGAGAAAAGAGTAGTAAGGAGCAGTTGAGGAGCAAGAATGTGTTTGTGTCCATTCCTCCGGTAGAGCTTCCTTGTGTGGTCACACTTACTTGCAGTGAGCTGGCTGTGTGCTCCCAACCTGACATCCTACCTGCCTAGCTACAACTCAATTGTCGTGGAAGTCAGGAGAATGAATTTCGGTGGACAACGAGTAGCCGGGGAGGGCAAGGGAAGTTTTCGTGCGCGTGTCAGGTGGGTTCACCTGGACCAAGTCCGTTGTCGTTGGCCTTTTACCTTTGCCGCCGGCTCTCTGCCTGGTGTTTGTGAGCCCTGGGCCTCTTTCCAGGGTCAGTTTCACCAGAAAATAAACCTCCTATCTGCTTGGGAGGCTGAGACAAGAGAGTTGTTGTTTGCTGTGGGGGTGGAAACTAATTTAATGGTTCCTTATACAGATTTTTCCCTCAGTTATGCTATAAGCCTAATGCCTTATCTCCTCTAAACACTATCTGGTGCCTTCGTTCCTGAGCTTTGCCGAGATTCTTCTTGTAAAATCAGCTCATTTTATATTGGTTAGTGAGGCTTCCGCTTCCTAGACTTATTAAGTTAGTTATTATTTCTCCATGCACTTTGTTTCTTCTATTTGTGTTTGTGGGCATATGCCTTTTAAATTCTTCACTTCATTATAACAAGACTTTGGAGGGAGGAGAGATAAATGGATGTGTTCAGTCTGCCATTTTAAGCCAGAAGTACCAATTTGAAAAAGTGATTTCCATATGCCTTTCAAATTTAGGAGAGAGGTTTATATATGGAAGAGGAGCTATCCAAGAAAAGAGAAAGGAAATGCTTCAGATTACACAGAAATGGCTACAGTACACATAATATCATTAATTGCATTATTTTAAACTTACCAAAACTCCTTGAAATATGACTTTGAAAAGGACACATATTGAGTTTTGAACTAACATCACCTTTCATTTTCTTTTTTTTTTTTTTGAGATGGAGTCTTGCTGTGTTGCCCAGCCTGGAGTACAGTGGCGCCATCTCTGCTCACTGCAACCTCTGCCTTCTGGGTTCAAGTGATTCTCCAACCTCAGCCTCCCGAGTAGCTGGGATTAAATGTGCGTGCCACCATGCCTGGCTAATTTTTGCATTTTTGGTAGAGACGGGCTTTCACCATGTTGGCCAGACTTGGTCTCAAACTCCTGACCTCAAATGATCCGCCCGCCTCAGCCTCCCAAAGTGCTGGGATTACAGGTGTGAGCCAGCACGCCTGGCCTATTTTCTCTTGTAAGTAGGGGCTGGCAAACTTTTCTATAAAGAGCTCTATAGTAAGTATTTTTGTTTTGGCGGGGCCCTCGATTCTCTATTAGTACTCAATTCTGCAGATTTATAAAACCAGCATGGACAATGTGTAAACGAAAGAGCATAGCTATATTTCAAAAGCCCTTTATTTACGAAAACAGGCAGCAGACCAGATTTGATTCACTGACCTCTGCTTTATTTTTTATTTATTTATTTATTTTTGTGACTTCTGCTTTTTTTTTTTTTTTTTTGATAGAGTCTCGCACTGTCACCCAGGCTGGTGTGCAGTGGTGAGATCTTGGCTCGCTGCAACCTCCACCTCCCGGGTTCAAGTGAGTTCCTGCCTCAGCCTCCTGAGTAGCTGGGACTACAGGCGCGCACTACCACGCCCGGATAATTTTTGTATTTTTAGTAGAGACGGGGTTTCACTATGTTGGCCAGGCTGGTCTAGAACTCCTGACCTCGTGATCCACCTGCCTCGGCCTCCCAAAGTGCTGGGATTACAGGCCTGAGCCACCATGCCCGGCTGACCTCTGCTTTAAAGCATTGAAATCTATGTTTGCAGACATTGTCATGTCTTCTACTTGTCTTGACTGTTTAATTTCTAATGAAAGGTTGGTGATCACCTGCCTCCAGAGTTGGTGTTGTACATCTTGAGTGGACCATCAATAGTCCAAGATGACATTTTAAAGCTCAAAATTAAGAAAGTAGAGCTACTAGAGAACAGAGAGAAAGCCTATAAAAGTCAATTGATGGTTAAAGATGGAGGGCAAAATCAGCAATGCAATGATCTTTTTCATTTTACCAGAAATCTTCCCATTCTTAGCTGAACATCAGAGACTTCTGTTCTACCCTAGGTAGAACCCTTCTGCTTGATCTCCAACTGTGCCTTTGTGTTTCCCAAAATGTGCTCCACTGATGTGCTTCCTGCCAAAAAGTTCCTACGGTCAAATGGGCCTGGGGTATAGAACAGATCCAATCCCTTTCTTGCAAACTTCACTTATATTGGCAGAAGATTTTGAGAAGTTCTGCGATCAAAAAAAAAAAACTTCTTATTTTATTTTCATAAAGACAGGGTGTTATTGTCACACAGGCTGAAGTGCAGTGGTGCACTGCAACCTCCAACTCCTGGGCCCAAGCAATCATCCCACCTCAGCCTTCTGAGTAGCTGGGATTGCAGGCATGCGCTACCATGCCCAGCTAATTTTTAAATTTTTTGTAGAGATTGGGTGTTATTCTGTTGCTCAGGCTGATCTCTAATTCCTGAGCCCAAAGGATCCTCTCTCCTCAGCTTCCCAACATGTTGGGATTACAGGCATGAGCCACTGCACCAGGCCAAGCTTCTTTAACTTTGTTGAATTCACAGCTTCTTGGATGTATTTAATTAAAGAATTCTTTACTGACATAACATCTATTAATGTTCAGTGTAATGATTCCATGGAATTATGCTACATGATGTTCTGGATCAGTCCTGCTTATGATCTAGAATTTGGGAATCCATAGGTTAAAATTTTCCATGCTTAATATTGCTAGCCCTGTCTTTAGACTGGTTCTGGCTTTGTGTTCTCATTTTAGAGGATCCAAGGGTAATTCTGACAGTATTCATTGACCCTGTCTCTAAAGGAAGTGCTGGGAAAATTGTGACCTGATAGGATCTAGTGACGAGTATTTTAATTCCTTATAAGAAGTGGGAGACAGACACTCACTAGAAGAAGTGGAAAAGTGGCACCAACATGGGAGTGAAACAGCAAAGACTAGACCATTTCTGTTTTCCCTTTTTGGAGACAGGGTTGCTCTATTGTTCAGGTTGGAGTGCAGTGGCACGATCAGGGCTCACTGCAGCCTCAACTTCCCGGGCTCCAGCAATCTTCCTGCCTCAGTCCCCCAAGTAGCTGGGACTACAGGCATGCACCACCACACTGGGCTAATTTTTTTTTTAATTTAGTAGAGATGAGGTCTCGCTATGTCGCCCAGGCTGGTCTCAAACTCCTGGGCTCATGTGGTCCTCCCTCCTTGGCCTCCCAAAGTGCTGCTGGGATTATAAGCATGAGCCACTGTGTCCAGCCTCTAGACCATTTCTAAGGTAAGGGTATTGAGAAAGCTACCAACTAGCTTAAGGGAATTGACTGAGCTTGACAGCCCAAAGACAATATGCGTAGTGTTCTGGGTTGTCTGTTCACAAAAGCCCCAGCAAAGGGGCTCTGTCTTAGTAAATTTGGGCTGCTATAACAAAATACCTTAGACTGGCTGGGCACAGTGGCTCATGCCTGTAATCCCAGCACTTTGAGTGGCTGAGGTGGGTAGATCACTTGAGCTCAAGAGTTTAAGACCAGCCTGGGCAAGATGACAAGACCCTGCCTCAACTAAAAAAAAAAAAAAAAAAAAAAAAAATTAGCTGGGTGTGGTGGCATGCACCTGTGGTCCCAGCTATGCAGGAGGCTGAGGTGGGAGGACTGCTTAAGCCCAGGAGGTTGAGGCTGCATTGAGCTGTGTTCGTGCAACTGCATTCCAGTCTGGGCAACAGAGCAAGACCCTGTCTCAAAACAAAACAAAATACCGTAGACTGTGCATGTTCTGCTCACTCCTTTTCTCTGGGCACAAAGGTGAGGCTTACTCAGCAACACTTGTACCTAAAGATCTGTGACTACCTAGAGAGGTACTTTTAAAAAATTTTTCACAAACACACTGTATAACATAGTGGTGATCTGGCCAGAGTGACTTTGGAAAAGTCAAGGGTATACTTCTTAGTGCAGTTCCAAGCAAATTAGGGAGCTAGGAGCAGAGGTCCCCAAAAGGTTAGAACAACTCTGAGAAGGTATCATAAACTCAATTCAAACTAAGCAAAGGTTGGTGGTTAAAGCTGGAGTAGAGGAGGAAAGGAAAAGAGTGGGTCAACATACAAGACTTGAGGTAGCTGTGGTTTTATTGTTCACGGATGTCTGGGACAACACTGAAGTGATGATATCCTTAGAGGAGAGGAAGAGAGCAGGCTGGGTTCAGCCCTAGGCATAGAGGCCAGCAGGTCCTAGATAGGAGAAAGTTGTATATTAGATCTTTAAAAATGGTGCGTGTGTGTGATATACCTTTGTAACAGACCTGTATGTATACCCCCGATTCTAAAATAAAAATTGAAAAGGAAAAAAGAGAGGCCGGGCACAGTGGCTCACTCCTGTAATCTCAGCACTTTGGGAGGCTGAGGTGGGCGGATCACGAGGTCAGGAGTTCGAGACCAGCCTGGCCAACATGGTGAAACCCAGTCTCTACTAAAAATACAAAAATTAGCTGGGTGTGGTGGCGGGCACCTGTAATCCCAGCTACTTGGGAGGCAGAGGGAGGAGAACTGCTTGAACCTGGGAGGTGTACGTTGCAGTGAGCCGAGATTGCACCACTGCACTCCAGCCTGGGTGACAGAGCAAGACTCTGTCTCAGAAAAAAAAAAAAAAAAAAAAAGAAAAGGAAAAAAGAAATGGTATGTGGTGTGTGTGTGTGTGTTTGTGTGTGTTGGAGAGCAGTCAACAGGATGCAGAAAGCAACAATTCCAGGAACTTTGATGAAGGGGCAAACAAGTAGATTGGCTACACACAGTGGCAGTGATACAGAAAGACTAGAGACAATATCTGAACACGCCAGCAGGCCGCACTGCCACTGGCAGGCATGTTTGTTCAATGAGAAAATGAATGAAGGGCTCAGGCCTGCAGGTGATGCTGGGGTAGGGCTGGGAGAGGAAGGAACAAACCCTGCTCTGGGTACTGAGCACTCTGACACTAGTAGCCTGGCCTGACCTTGTCAGACAGCCTTCCGTTGGTCCCTCCCTAGGCCATTTCCCCACTGAGATCATGGCCCACTTCCAGCTACAGCATGTCCCAGAAACAGGCCATGACTAAATGTTACATATTGCATGTTACTGCCTGGGAGTTTCCTCCAGCTTCCAACTTACTCCTTCATCTCAGCTGCTACCGCAACTACTGACTTTTAACTTGCCTAAAGCATCCCCCTTGACCTGGGAAGGAGAATAGACTAGAAAAGACTAGTAAGGCCTGTTCCACTTCAATCTGGTGTTTGTAATCTCTGCAGTGCAGGTGTGCCTATCTGTCTTCAGCACAAGAAAGGTGTTAAATGAATTAAGCCAGCTGAGATGATTCATGCAGACACGCGTAGGTACCAATGGAAGGAAATTTTCTATGTCACCTTTATATTAACATAGGAGCAATACGGTGAAAAGACAAGGTGATATGTTTCAGAGAATGTGTGGAGGTATTTTTTGTTTTTTTTGTTTTTGTTTTTTGTTTTTGTTTTTCAGACACAGTTTCACTCTGTCACCCAGGCTGGCGTGCTGTGGCATGATCTCCGTGCACTGCAACCTCTGCCTCCCGGATTCAAGCGATTCTTCTGCCTCAGCCTCCTGAGTAGCTGGGATTACAGGCGTCTGCTACCACGGCCAGCTAATTTTTGTGTTATTAGTAGAGATGGGGTTTCACCACGTGGGCCAGGCTGGTCACGAACTCCTGACCTCAAATGATCCGCCTGCCTTGGCCTCCCAAGGTGCTGGGATTACAGGAAAATGTGTGGAGTTTTAAATGTGATTCTAAGATCCTCTGACGTGCCTTCCACGGAAAGAAAGGATCAGGTGCCCTCCCCTTGAATCTGGACTGTGTGATTTGACCAGTAGAATATGGGCAGAATTCAAAGCATATTTGAATTCTGGGCCACGCTTTAAGAAAGTAGTGACTTTTACTTCTGGTTTCTTGGAACCCAGCCACCATGCTGTGAGGGGGCCAAACTCAGGGTTTGTTCCTTCCTCTCTCAGCCCTACCCCAGCATCATCTGCAGATACATAGAAAAGCCACATGTGGGTGTTCTGGTTGACAGCCCCAGCTGCGGTCCCAGTGGAAAACCATCATCAACTATAGATGAGTAAGTCCTTACATGATTTGGGCTCCCAGCCTTTGAGGTGCCCTTAGCTGATACTGCATGGGGCAGAGACAAGATACTGAGCCCTGCCTGAACTAAATAAATTGTTGCTTGAAGCTGCTACATTTTGGGGTGCCATATTACACTGCAATATGTCTCAAATTCAGAATGCCATTGACAATTAGCCAAGAAAAGAAAGAATGAGAAGCAACAATTCCAGGAACTTGGGATGAAGGGACAGATAAATATTAATAGATTGGCCACACACAATGGCAGTGATACAGAGAGACTACAGAAAATTGTTCAGATATTGTCTGTAGTTTCTCTGTATCACTGCCATTGTGTGTGGCCAATCTACTTGTCTGCCCCTTTATCCTCAGTTCCTGGAATTCTGGAATTGTTCCTCTTCAATACAGGTATACATAGCTGAAATTTTTAGTTTTTTCCCTCCTTTATAATTGGCAAGAGAAAAACAATGTTTTATGAAGTTTATAATGAAGTCTTTTGGAAAAGTTATTGGAAAGGAAAGATGAAGTGATTGCTAAGATGATGTCTGTCAAAACAGTCACAATTAAGAAGTGTTTAAAGAAGTCATTGTACTTGTTTAAAAAGCAATACTTGCCATCTTTCCCTTCTCCCCTAGCCCCCTCCTCCTTCTCTTGTGTGCAGAGATGTCACAAATTTATTTCCACTGCAAGGACATTCAAATAATAATTAACAAGTTACACTTCTAGGTTTTGTTACATACATAATATATTTGTATAGTTCAAAGAAAAGTATTAGATATTTAAGGTAAAGAGGGTGGAATAAAACCAGGTTCTAGACCCTTTCCGACTCCTAAAAACTAATGAAATAAAATCTTATTTTCTCCAGAAGCCCATTAGACTGGGCAAAGCTAAGCTAATAGAGGATCTGGGTACAGTTTCCCAGATTAAATATGAACAAAATAAGAATAAATTATGTTAAAATTATGCCATTATTCGGGCGGATTACAAGGTCAGGAGATCGAGACCTTCCTGGCTAACACTGTGAAACTAAAAATACAAAAAAATTAGCTGGGCGTGGTGGCAGGCACCTGTAGTCCCAGCTACTGGGGAGGCTGAGGCAGGAGAATGGCGTGAACCTGGGAGGCGGAGCTCGCAGTGAGCTGAGATGGCACCACTGCACTCCAGCCTGGGTGACACAGCGAGACTCCATCTCAAAAAAAATAAAAATAAAAAACTTATGCCATTATTATAGCTAAATAAACAAATGGAACACTGTATTCAAAAGATAAAGGAAGAACTCAAGTTAGAAGAAAAATACCTCATGGAACAGAAGACTATTTCTATGAAGGCTTTGCACTACAGAAAAATGTAACATATTTTTCTGACGGGTTTTCTAATGGATGCCATTTTACTCATCCTGAGTCTCGGGTGTATAATACCTTCCTCCGTCTCCACAACTCCTAGATGGAGCAGCCACCCCACTATTGATGCTCCCCTTGTGTCTGAACCTATTTCCCAGCTCCACCAATTCCACGGTAGTGTAATCCCACATCGTGGTGTGCTGCAGTCTTTCAGGTGGGGGCAATTCTTGGGGGCTCCCCACTGTGGCTGCAATTGGTTCACTTTTATCTTGTTGGTGACCACTGGATGCACAGAGAGGATGGGAACCTCTATGGGCTTGTCCCAGTCCTCACTCTCCTCCCCACTAGAGCTCTCCATGGGGTCCCAGGATGACTTAGTCATGAAAGCCCTGACTCATTGACGTGGCAGTTGACGTCTCTTCAAACAGGCTACCTGACAAGGACATGCCAAGGTTTGTAGAATCTGTATATTCTGTTAAAAAACCTTCAACTTACAGATGATAAAACACAGATTGAGTTGAAAGGGCAAACTGTAAAGCTATCTTGTCTTGTATTTTAATTAAGAATGAAATCAAGACTTAAATGATGCCATTACAAATTTAAGGAAAAAATTAGAATCAAAATACTAGATAGACTGGCTGACAACCAAATTTCTGGCATGGTGGAAAATGCGAATATCCCCAAGAAAAAAAAATTCAGAGACAAGATGATAGTTATAGAGAAAAAAGAAAAGTCATTACAAGCATAATTGGGTCCCTATTATTTACTTATTTATTTTTTTGAGATAGGGCCTTACTCTGAGGCTGGAGCACAGTGGCATGATCATGATTCACTGCAGCCTTCAACTCCTGGGCTCAAGAGACCCTCCCACCTCAGCCCGAGTAGCTGGAACTACAGGTGTGCACCATCATGCTTGGCAAATTTTTCTTTTTATTCTTAGTATTTATTTTTGTTTTTAATTTAATTTTATTCTTTAGAGACAGAGTCTCGCTCTATCACCCAGGCTGGAGTGCAGTGGTACCATCACAGTTCACTGCAGCCTTGACATCCCAGGCTCAAGTGATCCTCCCACCTCAGCCTCCTGAGTAGCTGGGACTGCAGGTGCATGCCACCATGCCCAGATAATTAAAAACTTTTTTTTTTTTTTGTAGAGACAGGGTCTCATTATGTTGGCCAGGCTGGTTTTGAACTCCTGGCCTCAAGTGATCCTCCTACCTTGGCCTCTCAAAGTGCTGGGATTACGGATATGAGCCACCACACCCGGTTCCTATTATTTGTATTCAAAAAAAATTATTTAACACCATGTGCCATAAGACTTAAAAGAGGACAGGCACTGTGGCTCACACTTTGGGAGGTCAAGGCAGGAGGACTGCTTGAGCTTGGGATTTCAAGACTAGCCTGGGCAACATAGTGAGACCTCATCTCTACTAAAAATTAAAAAAATTAGCCAGGCATGGTGGCACGTGCCTGTAGTCCCAGCTACTTGGGAGGTTGAGGAGGGAGGATCACCTGAGCCTAGGAGGTCAATACTGCAGTGAGCCATGATTGTGCCACTGGACTCCAGTCTGGGCAACAGAGCAAGACCCTGTCTCAGGGGGATAAAAAAAAGTCTTAAAAAAGAATCTTTCCATACTTCATTAAGTATATTTTTGTTTCCTTATTTTTTTTCTTATTAGTTGAGAGTTTTCTTTTTTAATTGATACATGGTATCTGTACATGTATATGGGGTACATGTAATATTTCGATACATACATACAATGTATACTGATCAATCATGGTAATTGGGATATCCATTACCTCAGACATTTATCATTTCTTTGTATTGAGAACATTTCAGATCTTCTCTGCTAGCTATTTTAAAATATATAATAAATTATTTTTAACTATAGCCACCCCACTGTGCTATTGAACACTAGAACTTATTCTTTCTATCTAACTGTATGTTTGTACCCATTAACCAATCCCTCTTCATTTCCCCCACTCACCCTTCCCAGCCTCTGGTAACCATCATTCTACTCTTTATCTCCATGAGATCAGCTTTTTTAGCTCCCACATATGAGTGAGAACATGTGATATTTGTCTTTCTGTGTCTGGCTTATTTCACTTAGCATAATATCCTTGATTCATATATTTTGTCTTAATGGGTAGGATCTCTTTTTATAAGGCTGAATAATATTCCATTATACCCATTTATTTGTCGGTTCATCCACTGATGAACACTTAGGTTGATTCCATATTTTGGCTATTATGAATAGTGCTGCAATGAACATGGGGGTACAGATATCTCTTCGCTATACTGATTTTCTTTTCTTTGGATAAATATGCAGTAGTGGTTGCTGGGTTGTATGGCAGTTCTATTTTTAGTTGTTTGAGAAACTTCCATACAGTTTTTCATAACGGCTGTACTAATTTACATTCCCACTGTCAGTGTACAAGAGTTTCCTTTTCTCTGCATCTTGGCCAGCATTTATCTTTTGTCTTTTTGATAACAGTCATTCTAACTGGGGTAAGATGATAGCTCATTGTGGTTTTGATTTGCATTTTCCAGATGATTAGTAATGTTGAGCATTTTTTCATATACCTGCTTGTTTCTTATACATAATTGATTACCTTTTTTTTTATTTTGAGACAGGTTCTCTCTCTGTTGCCCAGGCTAGAGTGCAGTGGTGTGATCATGGCTCACTGCAGCCTTGAGCTCCAGGGCTCAAGTGGTCCTCCCACCTCAGCCTCCCAAGTAGCAGGGACTACAGAAATGCACCACCACACTCGGCTAATTTTTAATTTTTTGTAGAGACAGGATTTGGCCATGTTGTCCAGGCTGGTCTTGAACTCCTGGCCTCAAGCGATCCTCCTGCCTCTGTCTCTCAAAATGCTGGGGTCACAGGCACAAGCCACAGCACCTAGCCCACTTTGTAAAATATATTTCTACTGTTTTTTAGCAGCGTTTTAGGTGGCTAATACCTTAATAATTATTTTGACATTATTATGAAAACAAGTTGAGTTTCAAGCAATACTTTTATTACTGAACACATAAATACATTGGGAATTTTCAAAATGGTTTTTTTTTTTTTTGAGACGGAGTCTCACTCTGTTGCCCAGGCTGGAGTGCAGTGGAGCTATCTCAGCTCACTGCAAACTCCGCCTCACGGGTTCAAGCGATTCTCTTGCCTCAGCCTCCCAAGTAGCTGGGACTACAGGCGTGTGCCACCACGCCTGGCTAATTTTTTTGTATTTTTGGTAGAGACAGGGTTTCACCATGTTGGCCAGGACAGTCTCGATCTCTTGACCTCATGATCTGCCTGCCTCAGCCTCCTAAAGTGCTGGGATTACAGGCATGAGCCACCGCGCTCGGCCTCAGAATGCTATTCTAATAAAGTACAGTATTTGGAAGTGCTTATTTCATGCATTTGTTATTCATTCATTCCCCTGTAAGTTCCATGAGGACAAAGATTTTGCAGATTTTTTTCGTTGCTATACATCCCTAGGCCAAGAATAGTACTTGGCCCATAGTGGGTATTCAGTAAATGTTGGTCAAATTTGCTAATCCCTTCATTTGACAAGCATTTAGTGAGCACTGTGCTAAGTCCCAGAGAAACAAAGAAGAGAAAGTCATTGTTGTTGCCTTCAAGGAGCTTAAGATATAGTAGAAGAAACACATAAATAGTGTGTAGTGATAAAAATAAATTCAGGGCTATGCAGTGGCTCATTCCTGTAATGCCAGCACTTTGGGAGGCCGAGGAGGGCAGATAACTTGAGGCCCGGAGTTCAAGACCAGTCTGGGCAACATGGCAAAACAAACTGTCTCTACCAAAAATACAAAAATTAGCCAGGCCTGATGGCACATGCCTGTAATCCCAGCTACTCAGAAGGCTGAGGCATGAGAATCGCTTGCACCCTGCAGGCAGAGGTTGCAGTGAACCAAGATTGTACCACTGCACTCTAACCTGGGCGAGAGCAAGAACTCTGTCTCAAAAAAAAAATTAAAAAAATTCAGATATCATCAGTAAAGGAGGGTAACTTCTATGGTGGGTGCTGGGGGCTAGATGAATTTTACAGGAAAATAAATGTCAAGAAAAGGGCATCATAATATAAGACATAATATAAGAAAGAAGAGGACATAGAAGGAAACTGGAGTTTGTGATTCTGGAATCTGTCCCATTCAAACTGCTCAAATCCGATAATGGTGAATTTGAAAGCATTATCTTTTTCCTGATGCTTGAACATTTCACTGCAATGGTGACTGGTAAAAATGTGTTGATAAATCAGACGCTTTTTAAAAAAAAATTTAATTTTAAATTTATTTTTAATTAAATGGAGGTGGGGTCTCACTTTACTGCCCACGCTGGTTTCAAACCCCTGGTTTCAAGAGATCCTCCCGCTTTGGCTTTTCAAAGTGCTGGGATTACAGGCATGAGCCACTGCGCCTGGCCTCATTTGCTTTAATCAGCTGCCTATTAATAGGCCCACTGTTCTTTATTTATTTATATTTTTTGATACAGGTTCTTTCTTTGTGGCCCTGGCTGGAGTGCAGTAGTGTGATCTCAGCTCACTCCAACCTCTGCCTCCCAGGCTCAAGTGATCCTCCCACCTCAGCCTCCTGAGTAGCTGGGACTACAAGCACGCACCACCACGCCCAGGTAGTTTTTCTAATTTCAGTAGAGATGGGGTTTTTGCCATTTTGCCCAGGCTGGTCTCGAACTCCTGACTTCAGGTGATACGCTAGCCTCCCAAAGTGCTGGGATTATAGACGTGAGCCACCACAGCCGGCTGGCCCACCGCTCTTTAAATATTCATTATTTTCAACTCCTATACAAATATTTTATTTTAAAGTAAATCCTAAAATGATTGTAGAGTAATGTGTGGATTTCCATGTCACTCAGGTGATTTCATGTACTGATACTATATACCTTGAGCAACTGAAAGTGCTGATTCAATTAAAAAACAATTTCCTTTCTGATAATTGTGACTTAGAAAAATTCATTCTATTTGGGGTTTACCAGTGACTGAAAATCAGTTATGAGGAACAGTTACGGGAGGGATAAAGTTTTCAATTAACTTTAAGGATCTGAATCAAAGAGAATGAAATCTGACCACCTCAGAGTTCTTTCCAAAAGTATAAACTCATCCATTTATACCAAAGGATTTACCGTCCACCTACTTGCTGTTGGATGCTGGGACTACAGATATGCATGAGACACAGAGCCTGCCCTTCAACAATGCAATGTTTGGTAGATACAGACAGGCTAAAAAAAAAAATTCTAACATACCTACAATATCAGAGAAGAGAGGTACAAGAGAAGAGCACTGGCCTGCTCAGAGGAGTGTTAGAGAATGCCTCTCAAGGAGGTGATTTTTTTTCTTTTTTTTCTTGAGATGGAGTCTTGCTCTGCTGCCCAGGCTAGAGTGCAGTGGCTCGATCTCAGCTCACTGCAACCTCTGCCTCCCGAGTTCAAGCAATTCTCCTGCCTCAGCCTCCTAAGTAGCTGAGATTACAGGTGTGTGCCACCACGCCCAGCTAATTTTTGTATTTTTAGTAGAGATGGAGTTTCACCATGTTGGCCAGGCTGGTCTCAAACTCGTGACCTCGTGGTCTGCCCGCTTCGGCCTCCCGAAGTGCTGAGGTTACAGGTGTGAGCCACCACACCCGGCCAAGAAGGTGATTTTTGAATGCCGTGAAAGATTATTTGTTCACCAGGCGAGAGAAGGGTAGCCTGAAGGGAGAGAGAATAGCCTATGGAAAGACACAGAGGTAGGCAGCTTGACCCTTGGTATGGCTGGTGGGAAAGTAAGGTATTCATTCAAAATATTCAACAATTTCTGGTCAACTTCTTTCGGTCAATGATGGACAGGTGGACTGCATATACAACTGTGGTCCCATAAGATTATACAGTTCTTTAAGCCGGGCGCCTGTAATCCCAGCACTTTGGGAGGCCGAGGTGGCGGGGAGGGGCGGGGGGGGGGGGCCGGCGGGGAATCACTTGAGGTCAAGAGTTCGAGACCAGCGTGGCCAACATGGTCAAACCCCGTCTCTACTAAAAATACAAAAATTAGCTGGACGTGGTGGCATGTGCCTATAATCCCAGCTACCAGGGAGGCTGAGGCAGGAGAATTGCTTGAACTCGGAAGGTGGAGGTTGCAGTGAGCTGAGATTGTGCTACTGCATTCCAGCCTGGGTGACAGAGCGAGACTCCGTCTCAAAAAAAAAAAAAAAAGATTATATAGTTCTTTTACTGTAGGTTTTCTATGTTTAGGTACAAATACCCTTGTGTTGCAATTGCCTACAGTATTAGTACAGTAACACACTGTACAGGTTTGCAGCCTACGCGCAATAGCTATATACCATATAGCCAAAGCGAGTAGTTGGCTAGACTACCTAGGTTTGCGTTAAGAACACGCTATGATGTGCGCAAAACAACAAAAATCGCTTAATGACACGTTCCTCAGAACATATCCTTGTGGCTAGGTAAGGCATGACTGTATTAGAATGCTGACTGGGTGCCTAAGCCGCTAGAAGGAGCACAGCAAATTTACGGAGGATGCAACATGTTAAATCCGAGGGAACTGGCAGAGGTGAAAAGGGGGGAAAGGAGCATAGGAAGGAGTTCTGGGAGGAAAAATATAGCTGTAGCTAACATTGTACCAGGAGAGGTACTACATGCCCGGTCCTATTTAAAGGGCTTCATATGTATTGTCACATTTAAATACGAACTATCTATCACATGTAGTCTCCTCTTGATGCACAGGATAAGTAACATGCCCGTGGTCTCCTCACCAGTTAGCAAGCGGATATCCAGCCTTGGTTATCTGACTCTGGCGCCCTTGCTGTTAACCAGGACACACACTACCTTCCCAGGTGCAGACATGAGATTGGTTTTAGATGATGACTGAAATCACCGGCCTGGGAGACATTTCTCAGTCAGAGAAGTGACACTGGGAAGAAACCCTAGAAATAACGTTGCAAACGAGTAAGTTTGTGAAAACACACTAATAGTTCTATTTCGAAATTTCTTTGTCAGATTATTTTTGGTGCCGGTTACTAAACGAAGTGTTCAGTTTCATCGAGCTTAACTGGGTTGAAGTTATCTAGACAAAAGTAATCCACATCAAAACCAGGACGAATCAAGACGTAATTTCTGTTTTCTGGCACTCTTGCCTCATAAATCTAGGATTCAGGGCATTGTTTTCAATGGTTCTCATTTTTGGCTCCAAGGATTCTTTTTCATGTGACTAATATTTTCGGTAGAAGAGGAGGTCTGGCGAGCAGGTGATCACGGATCCCTGGTGTTTGCTGGGCGAGACGGTGAAGCAACCTCCTCCCCGCCCCCACCCCCGTCTAGAAAGGTGCAAGATCCGCTAAACCGTGCGTCGCACAGCGGCGGCCGGAGCAGACGCGGGATGGTCGCGCGTCCCCTGCACAGCACAGAGGGGCAGCCAGAGAGCCTGGGAAAGGTACGAGCGGGGAATCAGAGCACGGGGTGCGGACCAGAAAGAACAGACGGTCAGTCGGGCGGGGAAGGAAGTTGCCGAGTTGCAGGTGTGGAAGGGGCTGCCCCAGGCCCACCCTTGGCAGACGAGGGGGCGGGGAGTCGCGCCGGGGACGAGGAGACTGCGGACCGGGCGCGCTCCTTGCGCAGTCGCTCGCCCGCGTGCCCAAGCCCCCCGGGAATGGCCCTCGCCCAGGGGCCCAGCTCGCCGCCGCTAGCCCCGCAGAGCCTGCAGCTGCTGGGGCCCGGCAGCCGCCAGGGGGCGGGAGCTGCGTCGCGAACAATGGCCGCGCTTGGTCGCGGGCCGGCGGGAGGCGGAGTGGAGGTAGAGCCGGTGCCGGGCGCGCGCGCCGGCCGGGCGTGCTGGGGCGCGGGAGCGGCTGCGCAGGCGGGGGCGCGCGGCGCGAGCGCGGGAGGGCGCGGCGGGAGCGCCGGGGAGGCGGGCGGAGGCGGGCGGAGGCGGGGGGCGGGGAGCCCGAGGGGTGGAAGCCGGCGGCGGCCGAGCGGGGTCAGTTCTCTGTAGTGTTTGCCAATGTTGGAGCCGTCTGCAAAGTGTCCCCGGCAAGAAGGTAAATACCCTCATCGGGGGCGCCCGGGAGACCCCGACTTCCGCGCCGCCGGCGAGGAAGGCAGAGGGCGCTGGGGAGCCCTGCAGTTCCGCAGCACGGGGAACCCGGAGAAGAGCAGCCCCCTTCGCGGCCTCCCCTCCCCCGCGCCTTCCCTCCCACATCGGGCTCTCGGGGCAGCAGCGGGGAGGGGAGACCGGCGGGGGAGGGAGGACCGGGAGGCGAAGGAATTGGGGTGGGGGGTGCGTGTGTGGTGGAGGGGGTGGGACGACACAGGTGTCCTGAGGGGAGGAGCCGGGAGGAAGGCGAGGAGGCCGGGCCAAGTCGGGGTGCGGAGGTGGGGGAGGCAGGAACGCGGCTGCGGGCGCGGGAGGCTGGGGTTCTAGGGGGCCGGGGTGGTAGCGGCCGGAAGAGAGGACGGCGAGTGCAGCCACGGTGTGGCTGCGAGGGAGAGGGAGCGCCTAGAGTAGAGCCGGGGAGGGCGGCCCGGGGAGGGTCTGCGGGAAATGGGCCTGGGGGCGCTGGAGGCGGAGCGGCGGGGCCGGGGCGCGCCGGAGGGTGGCGGCGGCAGCTATTTCTGTAGAATGGGCTAGTGGTAAAGACGTAACTTGCCGAAATGGGGAGGGTAGGTGGGGCCGAGGGGACAAAATATATCCTATGACAGGCAAGTTCTGCTGTGGCTGTTACGAACTCCTACCGTGATGGCTCGGCTTAAAGGGGTAGTTGGCGGTAGTGACCTTGCCGGGGTGAAGGGAGTTGGGCGAGGAGACAAAGCTCAGTTACGGAATCCGCTGTGTGAGAGCAGGAACTCTAGTCTCTTCGGGGTCGAGCCGGGGGCTGTGGCTTGGGGGCTGGGGGTGCTCCGCAGAGGCCATTGAGAAGCACGCCACTCTGGGATTCTTAGGGAGGCGGTGGGGGTAATGGCCGTGGGATTCTGGAAGTCTTTGGAAATGTGTGTAGAATTTTGCATTTGTGAATAATTTTCTTTGGTAAGGGTCCATATTTGCTGTGATGTCCCTTTACCCCCATCCCCACTCCAAAGGGTTAAGAACTGCTTGAGCAGATAGAGAGGGACCATTCAATTAGGGTAGACCTGGGAATTTACCAAAGGATTTTAAAGTGGGTGGATCCTGCAGAAAGAAAGGCTAGAGATGATCCTTTAAAGATATTTTACTGTTAATTGAAAACGTTTATTATTTAATGTTTGCTTTCACAATTTTGGTGAACTTTTGCTGAGCATTACTTGGCTTCTGATGCATCCTGTGTTTCAGACCAGCATAGTGAATACTTGAAATCAAAATTGTGATGGACAGGCAGGGTGATAGTAACCTTGGAGGAGAAAAGATTTCAACATTTCTCCAGGATATTTCTTCCCCGTCCTTGCTTTCTTTAGTTGATTCAAGTACACTATTGTGAACTGAGCTGCGGTGGAAAAATCTTATTTAATAAAACTACCAAAACCAAGACTTACTCTCCATCTCTGTTTTGTAGTATGGCCAGGTTTTCATTGTTCAGTTTGTATCTTACTGCAAACGAGATATCACATAACACTTTAATTGTAGATTGCTGCATTTTGCAGCAGGCCTATATTAAATTTGCGAAGCAGTTATGCCAAACTATCTGGTGTGTTTGTGTTTTCCTGCTATGGTTTCAAGTCAAGTCACTATTGCCATATTTTATTATATGGTAGGCTAGTCTGAAATTTATTCCTAAGTGATGATAAGTTGGTAGGATATGGTACATACTTGCTCACAAATTACTGCATTTTTCCCCATAAAAACAGTGTTTTGTATTTGTAAGAATGTTGCTGTGTAATCCAAGTATGTATTGTTAATTTCAAATAAAATGCTGTGTAATTTTTAAATTTTAACTTTATTTGGAAATAATTTCAAGCTTACAGAAAAATTGCAAGAATAAGAATAATACAAAGAAAATCTTTGTAACCTTTATTCAGATTCACCTGTTAACATTTTATGCATTTATTATTTGCTCTCTATCACACACAAAATATTTTTCCCCTGGACCATTTAAGGGTAAGTTACATACATTGTGGTCCTTAACTCCTAAATACTTGAGCTTGGAAAACCATGCAAATTTTACATTTTAGCTTACTTGGCTTGTCTGGAATGAAGTGCTAGGAAGAGTGGCTTGGTTTGCTTTTCAACAAATAGTATGAATATAAAAAAAATCTAAGATAGTCATCAAGCTTTTAAATATACAAACAATCCAGAAATCGAGGCAGAGCGGTTTTCCTGTTTAGGTTCTAGAAGATATGGTAGGTTTTTTTTTTTTTTTTCCTTTGTGCCTACCCTTCTCTTTATTCCTATTATTATCTTGTTTTGTGCACGTTCAGTGCTGGGAATCTGATCATTTATAGGTACAGATCATAATAAAGAGGGAAAACTCTAGATACTGCAAAATTGAATTCTCTTAGACTGCATTGTTTGAGACACGCACAGTATGATTATTCACATATAGATATATTTGTGCCTCTTATAGGTACACAAAATATTAGATGTCTAGAATCAGTAATAATTATCATTTTTATTTATGTGTGCATCGTTTGATTTTAAATAATCCTCCCCAAGTTCTATATAGGAGCTTTGCCATTATGTTGTCCTAGAGGTCAAGCCCTTGACTTTGTTCCAGGAAAAATTATAAGAAGGCAAATCTTTTATTTTTCACCAAGCTGATCATAGAAAATAAAAAAAATTGGCCAGGTGGGGTGGCTCATGCCTGTAATCCCAGCACTTTGGGAGGCTGAGGCAGGTGGATCAGGAGGTCAGGAGTTCGAGACCAGCCTGGCCAACATGGTGAAACCCCGTCTCTACTAAAAATACAAAAATTAGCTGGGTGTGGTGGTGCGCGCCTGTAATCCCAGCTACTCGAGAGGCTGAGGCAGGAGAATCACTTGAACCCGGGAGGCAGAGGTTGCAGTGAGCTGAGATGGCGCCATTGCACTCCAGCCTGGGTGACAGACTGAGACTCAGTCTCAAAAAAAAAAAAAAAGTCCGGGCACGGTGGCTCATGCTTGTAATCCCAGCACTTTGGGAGGCCGAGGTGGGTGAATCACCTGAGGGTTGGGAGTTTGAGACCAGCCTGACGAACATGGAGAAACCCCGTCTCTACTAAAAATGTAAAATTAGCCGGCTGTGGTGGCGCATGCCTGTAATCGCAGCTACTCAGGAGGCTGAGGCAGGAGAATCGTTTGAACCCAGGAGGCGGAGCTTGCGGTGAGCCGACATGGTGCCCATTGCACTCCAGCCTGGGCAACAAGAGTGGAACTCCGTCTCAAAAAAAAAAAAAAAAATTAAAAAGAAGGCAAGTCTTTTATAATTTGGTGTATAGTGAAGAAAAGACGACTTTGGGCCAGAATGAACTGTTCTAAACCTAGCAGTGTGACTGTAGGCAAATAACCCAACCTCTAGAAAAATGGAGATAATGCCTACATCCCAGGATGATGAGGATTAAATGAGTTGATGTAAAAATGGCAAAATGTGGCACCTAGCGTATACAATTGGTGTCTGATAAATGTTAGTTTCCTTTTTTTTTTTCTGGCCTGTGTTATTTAGAGTTTTCCACTAGAATAGTTTGTGGCGTAAGACTTCTGTTTTCCTTACATAAAAGCAGTGTTTTTGGGTACCCACTTTGAAAAATCAAAATGAAAAACATTTTAAAAAGCTCTTTAAAGGACCGTATATCTTTTTTAGAGTAATAAGCATTGAATTGATAGTTTTGTAGCAGTTTGTAGTCTAAGAGTAGGGATAGTAAATTTTTTTTGCTTTTCATGTTGTCAAATAAGACATTTAAGTGAGAATTGCCTATCAACTGTAGGATGGGTGCTGATATAAAAAATTTATACATATTTAATAACAGTGCCGTTTTATAAAGCAGTTTAATTATTGGGGATTATATAGATTTCTGTACAGCTTTTAATTTCTCAGATGGGCAAAATGTAATTCATAATTAAAGTACGACTTATATCAGCAGTACATTGCAGTTACAGGTTGGGCCATTCTTCATGAGCATCACGTCTTCCCCAGCCGTCTCCCTATAATCCTGCTTGTTTTCATTTAGTAGTTTGGAATCTAGAATTGCCTGTCTTCATATGCCTGACCAGATAGGGCATTTTTGGGACGCGTGGATACATTTCTCTAAAAGCGCTTAGTTGTAATTGGAATCAACTGTAGCTGGAAACTTTTTTGATAGAGGAGGTGGATTTTTTTTTTATTATTTTTATTTTTTGAGATGGAGTCTTACTCTGTCACCCAGGCTAGAGTGCAGTGGCACAATCTTCACTCACTGCAGCCTCCGCCTCCTGGGTTCAAGCGATTCTCCTGCCTCAGCCTCCCGAGTACCTGGACTACAGGTGCATGCCTCCATGCCTGGCTAATTTTTGTATTTTTAGTAGAGACGATTTTGCCGTGTTGGCCAGGCTAGTCTCGAACTCCTGACCTCAGGTGATCCGTCCGCGTCAGACTCCAAAAGTGCTGGGATTACAGGCGTGAGCCACCACACCCAGCTGAGGAGGTGGATTTTATGAAACCATAGGTAGCATAAAACTGCTCTGCATTTTATTGATATGTCTTGATATTTTAGCAAATTGTTTAAAATATGTGACAGTAGACTGGGCGTGTCTTTAAAGTAGAAACAGAGTCTTAAAGACGTGCCACTGTGAACATTCTGAATTGTCCATGGTATAATTACAAATTACAATTTTTAAATTGATGTAAATCTAATATAACTGGTTTGCTTAAAAAAGTATAATTTTCAGAATGTTAGCCAATTACAGAGTGCTGTTATAGACATTAGTTTCATGTGTTTTAATTTCTACAGCTCTTTATATTGTAAAGAAAAGGCTTACAGAATATTTAAATCGTATGGTTAATTTTATGTTCATAAAGTTTTATTTTTTGTTACTTCATGGAATATCTTTTCTGTGTCAGAAGACTAGAACTTTCGGGCTGGGCGTGGTGGCTCACGCCTGTAATCTTGGCACTTTGGGAGGCCGAGGCAGATGGATCACCCGAGGCCAGGATTTCGAGACCAGGCTGGCCAACATGGTGAAACCCCGTCTCTACAAAAAATACAAAAATTAGCCAGGCATGGTGGTGTGTACCTGTATCCCCAGCTACTGGGGAGGCTGAGGCAGGAGAATCACTTGAGCCTGGTAGGTGGAGGTTGCAGTGAGCTGAGATTGAGCTGTTGCACTCCAGTCTGGGTGACAGGGCGAGACTCCGTCTCAAAAAAAAGAAAAAAAAAAAGAAGGTTAGAACTTTCAAAAAGGTACCCCAATATCTTACTCTGCTTGCTGCTTGGAATCAGCCACCAGTGTTATCAGCCTCTAATATTGAAGAAATACATAGAGATCTGTAGATAAGCATTTGTAACTTTAGAAACGTATACTAATAAAGACAAAATGGAGTTTTTCAAAGTTGGTGAATGCTTAATAATGTTAATTTTTTTTTTTTTTTTCTGAGATGAAGTCTTGCTCTGTCACCTGGGCTGGAGTGCAGTGTCATGATCTTGGCTCACTGCAACCTTGGCCTCCTGGGTTCAAGCATTTATTTCTTCTGCCTCAGCCTCCCGAGTAGCTGGGATTACAGGCATGTGTTACCATGCCCAGCTAATTTTTGTATTTTTAGTAGAGACAGGGTTTCACCATGTTGGCCAGGCTGGTCTTGAACTCCTGACCTCAGGTGATACCCCCACCTCGGCCTCCCAGAGTGCTGAGATTACAAGCGTGAGCCACTGCACCCGACCAGTAATGATAAATTCTAGAAAGCAAGGGACACTAAATCACTGAGATGCTTTAGTGGTTATTCACACTTTACTTTTTAAATGAACTGTTTTCAGTTAAAAAAAGAAAAAGATGATTGGTTGTGTTTGTATTTTAAGTTATAGCTAGTGTATTTTTTTAATGAGATACTCCATTCCTATTGAAAGCGAGTGTATTTTAACACCATATGACTAATGCTACACTTGTTAATAATCTCATTTTTTGAATTGAAAATATAAATGTTTAAGTTTTATAATTTGCCACTTTGAAGTTCTAATGTTACTCATTTGCTCATGTTGAACAGGGATTTTATTTTATTTTTTTTGCCTATCCAAATATTAATTAATACCTAAAGCACCATGGGAGTATTGAATTATAGAGTTGGACAGGATAGTCTTATTTATTGTTGCATAGCACATTGCACCAGAATTTAAGGACGTAAGACAACAAACATTATCTTACAGTTTCTGTGGGTTAGAAATCTGGGTGCAGCTTAGCTGGGTGCCTGTGGCTCATAAAAGAGGTGGTAGTCAAGCTGTCAGTTGGGGTTGCAGTCACATCTGGAAGCTCTACTGGTGGAAGATCTGTTTCTGAACTCATTCATGTGGCTCTTGCAGGGTTCAGTTTCCTGGGGCTCTTGGACTGAAGAAATCAATTTTTGCTGGCTGTTGGCCAGAGGCTTTTCTCTGTTCTTTGCCACACGGGCCTCTCCAAAGGGCACCACAGTTTGGCATCTGCCTCCCTCTGAGCAAATGAGTGAGAGAAGGTGACACCTAAGAATTTTTATAACCTAATCTTGGAAGTGGTATCTCATTATTTCTGCTATATTCTGTTTGTTAGAGGCTGCCTACCACAAGGAATTTAGCTTACTTTTTAAAGATTGAAGAAAAAAAAGAAGACAGAAAAAGAAGAACTCAAAGATACACAAAGTAATTTGAACCAAGGCTCAGAAGGTAATCTCCTGAAGAACTTTGACTAAAACTCAAATTCACCAATATCCAGGCTGTGTGCTCTTTATACAGCATCCCGTTCTCATAGGAAATGTGACAGTAATTAGAAAATAAATAAAAATTGATGCAGATGCTGAGGACACTATTGTAAGAAAAATATTAAAGTTTTCAAAGTCATTTTGAATGGACTCTAGTTTGTCATCTTGAAAAAAATGGTAGCCAAATATGGGTGTGTGTTTGTGTATGTATGTGTGTACTTACAAAACGTTTGCTTCCAGGGGAAAGTTCAATATTAAAATTTAGCAGCATAACAGTTTCTACACAAGTGATTAGATATAGGCCTTTTGCTGTGTATCACAATTGTGTTGTTGCTTTAGATAATTTTTAGGGGAGAGGTCTGTATATAATTTATATTTTATATAAACTTTTTTTCATTACAAGATCTCATGATTTATTTGTTTATAATTTGGACTTTCCTGCCCTTCATTGGCATCTGTTTTCAAATTAAATTTTTTTTTTTTTTTTTTTTTTGAGATGGAGTCTCGCTCTGTCGCCTAGGCTGGAGTGCAATGGCGCAATCTCGGCTCACTGCAACCTCTGCCTCCTGGGTTCAAGCAATTCTCCTGCCTCAGCCTCCTGAGTAGCTGAGATTACAGGCGAGCGCCACCATGCCCGGCTAATTTTTGTATTTTTAGTAGAGGCAGGGTTTTCACCATGTTGGCCAGGCTGGTCCCGAACTCCTGAACTCAAATGATCCACCCACCTTGGCCTCCCAAAATGCTGGGATTACCACGCCCAGCCTGAAATTTTAATATACATACTATTTTTATACTGATGATAACAGACAAAATGACAGAGAAAAAGAAAATATTCAGCAAGATAATTGTACTATATGCTCTTTTCCATACCATCTAAGAGAATACTTGTGGTGTTGCATCTTCTTTAGGATTAATTTATCGTGTAGAAGATGGGAACAAAGCTGTTTAAAACAGGACTGCAAAAAGGGAAGTATACATTAAATATTAACCTGAAACTCTCAGATTTATTTTTAACAGCTTCACTTTTGTTGGGATTGTCTTAGAAGTCTAGAAGCAGAAGGAGCTTTGTTCAGATCTGTACTGTCCAGTATGGTGGCTACTAGTGACGTAGTTATTCAAGTGAACATGAAAGAAAATTAAACATCTATTTTCTTGATTGCTCTAGCCACATTTCAAGTGCTCAGTAGCCACATGTGGCTAATGACTACCAGATTGGACAGTGCAAGTACAGAACATTTTTATCATCATAGAAAGTTCTATGGAGATCTGGATAAATTACATTTTATATTTGATTTTGATCAAGGACATGTGTTTAAAATACCAGTCATTGAGGTTATCAGCTAAGTTGAACTTTATTTCTTCATTTTCGTTTTCCAGTTTTTGGAGCCGTGAGGGATACAGCAGTTTGGTCAATATTGTCTTAACATGCTTCAAATAAATCAGGTGAGTTTGTGTTAAGGCATTTTTCATGCTTACATGGTGCTTTGGCTGTAAATTGTGGAACATTTTAACTCAGCTTTTCTTTTCTATAACTGTAACCTGACTCATCACTTTTTAAAGCAGTTACCTACTGTATAGTCATCATTGGAGGCTGTGTAGGGCAGGTTGTTTAAGGATTAGAATGATCTTCTGAAAGTTGATAACTTCTGGTTGTGCAAGGCAGAAGGTTTGTCTGTTCTTGATGTCACATCCCTTTAGGACTTGTTAATGTGTTCAGAATGCTTATGATCATGATACAGCTTCAGTAGGTGGCAGTTCTGCAGACTCAAAGCATTTTTAGTGACAAATCTTGTGAAGTAGTTGTATCTGTTTTTTTTTTTTTTTTTAAAAAAAGGTTCACTTTCCAGGGCACTGAAAAACACTAGAAGGAAGTGCCCTGATAAACTACAGCATATAATACTTTAGACTCACTGAAAGAAGTGTTTTTCTTAGTTCTTGACGTTTCTCCAAGAACTTTATACATTTAATTTTACCTTTCCCGATCAAATAGAACATTGTATCATAACTATATAGTGTTAGAAAATACTTTTGGCCAGGCTGGGTGGCTCACACCTGTAGTCCCAGCACTTTCTGAGGTGAGGTGGGAGGATCTCTTGAGCCCAGGAGTTTGAGCCAGACTGGGTAACATAGTAAGACCCTGTCTTTTAAAAACAAAAAAAAAAAAGGAAAGAAACAAAATACTTTTATTTCTTTTGATTGCAAATCAACAGAGAAGTAATTAAACTTTTTTTTTTTTCCCCTGTGATTAAGAAAGTAATCGACTGGGCACAGTGGCTCACGCCTGTAATCCCAGCACTTTGGGAGGCCAAGGCGGGCAGATCACCTGAGGTTGGGAGTCCGAGACCAGCCTGGCCAACATGGGGAAACCCTGTCTCTACTAAAAAATACAAAATTAGCCAGGCATGGTGGTGCGTGCCTGTAATCCCAGCTACTCGGGAGGCTGAGGCAGGAGAATCACTTGAACCCGGGAGGCGGAGGTTGCGGTGAGCCAAGATCGCGCCATTGCACTCCACCCTGGGCAAAAAGAGTGAGACTCTGTCTCAAAAAAAAAAAAAAAAAAAGTAATCTTGGCCAGGCGTGGTCACTCACGCCTGTAATCCCAGCACTTTGGGAGGCCAAGGCAGGTAGATCACCTGAGATCAGGAGATCAAGACCAGCATGGCCAACATGGTGAAACCCCATCTCTACTAAAAATATAAAAAAAATCAGCCAGTCGTGGTGGTGCACACCTGTAGTCCCAGCTACTTGGGAGGCTGAGGCAGAAGAGTTGCTTGAACCCAGCAGGCGGAGGTTGCAGTGAGCTGAGATCACACCACTGCACTCCAGCCTGGGCTACAGAGCGAGACTCGTTCCAAAAAAAAGAAAGTAATCTTGACCGCCTGCCTTCCGATATATAGTCCTGCTCACCTTGCCAAAGAAATTTCTAGTTCCTGTGCATCCCATGCCATCTCTAAGCTAATGACTTCCAAGTTTATACCTGGTCTAGACCTTTTTTTCTGAGCTCCAAACTCATGTAGCATTTACCACCTTGATCTCTTGGATGTCTTTATACATCTTAGACTTAATGTGTGCCCTAGAAATAATCTCAGTGCTTCAGTTTTACTGGACCGTTTCAGTTCCTAGATTGGGTAAGGTTGTTCTGGCTACAGGGATTTGCACAGATTTCCTCTGCTGGACCTCTCTTCCCCACCCCTGGGTTTGGCTTGCTTGACTGCAGTCCTGCTATATGCTGTTATAGCACCTTGCTCTTTAGTTTAATAACACGACATTTGTAGTTATAGTCAAATATGTAATTATTTGTTGTAACATGTGTCTCCCTTGTTAGACAGTATGTTTCATGAAGACAGACAGTGACTTTTCTTGTTTACTCTTATATCTCCAGGTCCTAGAATAAACAATGTAAATAGTTTTCATACATTTATTTGTTGGGTGTATGAATATATGAATGGTGCTAGAGTTGTCACTAAAGCAAGGAGATATTTATTTTTCAACAATAACCACGTAATTATGTTGTCAGTTTTGGTGTTATATGCTGCTTGTGTTACACAAATGCAACTAACTCTCCCTCATGTAAAGTTGTTATTTAGTTTTCTCCTCTACTAGAAACTTCCCTAGTGCAACAAAAATTACTTTAATCAAAAACATTACTAATAATTTAAAGAAATCGTAGTGCTGTCCTGTGCTTAGTGCTTCCTGTTTCCTCACAGCTGCTCTCAAATCCCAGTGGAAGCATTATGAGACCTTATTTGCAAACTGTTATAGGTGTGAAGTTGCCACTAAATAACTTTCTATGGATACCTGCCATTAATTATTTGGTTACAATTAAAATAATTTTTCATCTTCTGCCACAGACATTTGGAAATGACCATTTTATGCTAGCCAACTTCATTGAAAATTATAGTTTATGGATTAGTCCTAATGAGGATTTACTAACTGGCTATGTTGCAGGTCATGTTGAATCAGGCATTGCAAACAGTTCCTAGGCAATTCTCTACATGGCCACAAGCAATTCCCTGGATGTTGGCTAGAAATCATACACAGTGCCTGGAGATATACATACTTAAATTGTACAGGTTGAGTATTCCTTATCCAAAATGCTTGGCACTGGAAGTGTTTTGGATTTCAGATTTTTTTAGATTTTGGAATTTTGCCTACAGGTTGAGCATCCCTAATCCAAAAATCCAAAATCCAAAATGCTCCAATGAGCATTTCCTTTGAGCATTATGTTGGTACAAAAGAAGTTTGAAATCTTGGAGATTTTGGATTTCAGATTTTTGGATTTAGGATGCTCAATCTTAACAGAAGTGTATTCCTAGAACAATTTAAGAGACCCCCCCCACTTCTTGTTACTGACTATAACTGTCATCCCCCAAACTGTTCAAGTCTGAGATGAAGACTCTCTTCAGCTAAACATAGAGTTGAATTCTTAAATTCATGAGTGATTTTTGAATCTTACTTTCTGGGCAACCACTTTCTCATAACAGCGAGGGTTCTCAAGGTAAATGTGTAAAGGGGCCCAGTGTGGTGGCCCATGCCTGTAATCCCAGCACTTTGGGAGGCTGAAGCAGGAGGATTGCTTGAGCCCAGGATTTCGAGACCAGCTTGGGCAACATAGTAGGACCCTGTCTCTACAAAAAATAAAAAAAGTTAGATATGGTGACACATGCCTGTAGTCTCAGCTACTTGGGAGGCTGGGGTGGAGGATCACTTGAGCCTGGGAGATTGAGGCTGCAGTGAACTGTGATCATACCACTGCACTCCAGCCTGGGTAACAGAATGAGACCCTAGGCATGCAAAGGGGATTTAAGTTGATTCTCAGCTTGAAACAGTTGAGATTTTTACTACGTGATTTTCAACGTTGTCTCTAGGATTAGTACTACATTTTTATTTGGGAAGGCTTTTGTTTTCTTAAAATACCTGAATTAGATGCTTTTTTATTTTTTTTTTTGAGATGGAGTCTCACTCTGTTGCCCATGCTGGAGTGCAGTGGCATGATCTTGGCTCACTGCATCCTCCGCCTTCCGAATTCAAGCAATTCTTCTGTTTCAGCCACCTGAGTAGCTGGGATCACAAGCGCATGCCACCACGCCTGGCTAATTTTTGTATTCTTAGTAGAGATGGAGTTTCACCATGTTGGTCAGGCTGGTCTCGAACTTCTGACCTCGTGGTCTGCCTGCCTTGGCCTTTCAAAGTGCTGGGATTACAGGCGTGAGCCACCGTGCCTGGCCTACATGGTTTTTTATTCATAACAGATTCTTCCATATGTGTTACTAAAACTAATTAAAAACTAGGCTATTGAATATCAGGTTATTTGATATTAACTTTGCCTAACTTTATTATTATCATAGAACATGGATGTTCCATGTTCTGTTAAGATAATAGCACTTTTCTGCCTTTAAATTGTGATCATAGTTGTTGTTTTTGCCTTTTAAGAATGTGTGTTATTATCCATGTGCAACTTATGCTTACTGTAGAAAATTAGGTGTGATAAGCAAAAAAAAAAAAAAAACAAACCCTGAAAAACAAACAAAAAAAATCACAAAAAATTCCACTTCTTTTACAGAGATAATCACTGGTAACATTTTGGGGTGTATACTTCTAGATTTTTTTTCTGTGCAGGTATGTTTTTATGTGAATATATGTTACTTTTTAAAAACTGGGATTATACAATATGTAATGTTTTGAAGTGATTTAATAATAATTCTTAGTTTGGATGTACTAAAATTTAACCAAGCCCTTATTGTTGGACAGATTTTTATATTGTAGTTAGTGCCATAGTAAATTTTTTTAATGTATATCTCTTTGTCCAATTATTTTCTTAGAATTAATTATTAGAAATGGAAATACTAGTCAAAGATGTATGTGGATTTTAAAGATATTTGGTGTATAGCTCCCAAAAAGACAAAATTATATCTGCCAGAAGTGTATCTACCTGTTTCCTTACTTCCTTGACAAAATTTCAGTCTTTGCTAATCTGTCTGACAAAAGGTGGTATTTTATTTTGTGTTTCTATAATATTTAAATATTTTTTGTTCTTTCGTGTTTTGCCTTTTGTGGATTGCTCATATATGTCTACTGTCATCTATTTCTTTTTATTTGTAAATAATATTTGTAAATAATATTCTTTGGATTATGCCCTCTGATAATTTTCTGAGTTAGTATTTATAATCATTACTTTATACTTTTCAGTCATTATTCAACAGATAACCAATGGGAGTATACTAGTTTCTGGGGTACCATAATATTTACCAGTATGGTATATTTTGGGCCTTTCTCCCTGATCATTAATTATAGGTCCCCCGGGAAAAGGAACTCATTTTAGCAGTAAGCTACAGCAAATATAAATTACGAAGATACATGCTGTGAATAATATTTTTAAATGAGTAGCTGAAGTAGGGCCAAGTTTTGGAGATTAGCTGGTGAGGTAGGCTTGACAGGTCAATGTGTCCTAAGGAATTGGAAAAGTCTATATTAGGTGGTTGTAGTATTGGGAGAGCCTAGCAACTGGGAATTTACAGGGATCAAAATAGTCTGGTGATTCTTTTTAGTGAGGTTTGATAGTAGATATTGGGAACATGGTAGCTAAGCGGAAGCTTTAAGGCCTAACTGAAGTGGAAGGGATGACAGGCAGGACAAGACAGAATTTTTCCGTGTCAAAGGAGTAGCAGAACCGTGTAGGGCAAGAGGGAGCCAGGTGTTATTAAAAAAAAAAAAAAAAGTTTTTATTACACTGGATAGTGTAAGACCAGAGTATGACTACCAAGAAACAAAGTCTAGAGTGTAAGGAATAATGACAGCTATCTCAGAGGTTTGTTGTGAGGGGTAATTGAGATAACAAAGGCAAAATGCTTAGCATTGGTGCTGGTACTACTGCTATTAATTTTACTATTAATATTGCTGTTGGCTATTGCTGCCTGACTGGAAATTGGTGGGAAAGGAGGGCAGACGGCAGACATTTAGGTAGATCATTGAGTGAAGTATTTGGGGGAATGAACCACTTCTCAAGCCCAGATTGGCTTCGAGGTCCTCCTGCTTCTTGCCACAAGCACCAGGAACTCTATTCTTTTCTCTTAAAAGTTGCTGCTACTTAGTAGTAGTTACTTTTCTTTCCAAGACTGGGTGTGGAGCTCTGTAATCTGCTCATGTCTCTTGTAGCCATAGAATATAGCCTACAGTTAGGGGATAAGAAAAATAGTAAACATAAGGAGGTTAAAAATGTGTAAGAAAGACTTCTACTTTCCCCCATGCTGGTATAATGGGAACTGGATTTATTTTATATGTAGCCAGCTTCCAAGATGGCCCCCAATGATCCCGGCATCCCGATATTTACACCATGGTGTAATCCCCATACACACTATATTGAAGTTTATCTGTGGAACCAATAGAATGTAACAGAAGTGATGGATCATTTCTTAGGATAGGTTATTTATAATACAAATGTGGCTCCGCCTCCTTCCCCTCACTACCCCCAACCTTGGATTACTCACTCTGAGAATAGTTAGCTGCCATGTTGTGAATGGCCCGATGGGGAGGCCCATGCTGTGGGAAACTGAGGCCTCCTGCCAACAGCCAACAAGGAACTGAGGCCTCTCTAGCCAACAGCATGTAAACGAGCCTTCTTGGAAGCAGATGTCTCAGCTTTCAAGCTTCCAGTCCTAAACATCTGTCCTGCTGACATCTTGACTGCAACCTCATGAGAGATCCTGAGCCAGAACTACCCATCTAAGCTGTTCCCTGATTGCCAACCCTCAGAAACTGTGTGAAAAAAAGAAATGCTTGTTTTTAAATTTTTTTTAGCTTTTTTTGAGTTGAAGTCTTGGTCTGTCACCCAGGCTAGAGTGCAGTGGTACGATCTCAGCTCACTGCAACCTCTGTCTCCCAGGTTCAGGTGATTCTCCTGCCTCAGCCTCCTGAGTAGCTGGGATTACAGACGTGCACCACCGCACCTGGCTAATTTTTTGTATTTTTAGTAGAGATGGGGTTTCATCATGTTGGGCAGGCTGGTCTCAAATTCCTGACCTCAGGTGATCCTCCTGCCTTGGCCTCCCAAAGTGCTGGAATTACAGGCGTGAGTCACCGTGCCTGGCCAATGCTTGATTTTTAAAGCCACAGAATTGGAGGTAATTTGTTATGTAGCAAAAATCTACTCTTCCTCTTTAAATAACTTGGGAATTTATAAAATATATAAACAATAGCTTTTAGACATTGAGGACAGGCAGCACCAGACTGTGATCCCTGAGAGAATAGGAACAAGTGAAGGTAAAGCCCTTCAATTGTAACAGCTTACTGCAGAGCCTAGAGGCAGTTTATTGGCTGCAGTGCAAGGTGTGGAGGAACCAAAACAGAGCCCAGCAGTCCTACTGAGATAAAAAGACAAAGATAAAAATTTGGGAAGATCAAGGTGATTAGAATTACAGGGCAGAGTACCAGAGAAAAAAGAGCTAAGGGGGTTGGGATTGGCGTTGGGGAGGCATAAACTAAAAAGCAAGAGAGCATGAACAAGTGAGCATGCATTTTGGAGATCTCCAGAGGGTTCTCCTGGAATCTTTTGCTGAGTTCTGATTTCATAGATGCTTGACAGGCCCTACCTGAGGCCAGAGAAGAAAACACTTGGAAAGCACTAAGAAAAACAATTTCCAGAGTTCACAATAAGGCTTCAAATAGTCGTGTTCCTACTATGCAGAGTAAAGGATGTTGTAGAATACATGGGGCACTGGGAAGAGTCCTCAGAAGGCTCCAAATGATTCCAAGTAACTTAACTGCACCAGAACACTATTTAGAGGAATACAACAAAATTCAGAACCCAACAATGTAAAATTTAGTTTTTGTCATTCAGTCAAAAAATGCTTGCTTTGACGTTAGCAATGGATAGAACATCTAGACAGAATATCAGTAAGGGACTAGAGGACCTCAACAACAGTATTAATCAACTAGATCTAACAGACATATACAGAACATTCAGCAACAGCAAAATATGCATTCTTTTTTTTTGTCTTTTTTTTTTTTTTTTGAAAGACGGAGTCTTGCTCTGTTACCCAGCCCAGAGTGCAATGTCTCCATCTTGGCTCACCGCAACCTCCGCCTCCGGGGTTCAAGTGATTCTCCTGCCTCAGCCTCCTGAGTAGCTAGGATTACAGGTGTCCACCACCATACCCAGCTAATTTTTGTATTTTTAGTAGAGACGGGGTTTTGCCATGTTGGCCAGACTGGTCTCAGACTCCTGACCTCAGGTGATCCACCCTCCTCGGCCTCCCAAAGTGCAGGGATTATAGGCGTGAGCCACTGCACCCTGCCAAAATATATATTCTTTTAAAGTATACATGAAACATTCTCTAGGCTGTATTAGGCCACAAAACAAGTTTCAGTAAATTTAAAAAGATTGAAATCATGCTATGTATCTTCTCCAGTCACAGTGGAATGAAGTTAGTAATCATTAACAGAAGGAATACTGGAAAATTTACAAATATATGGAAATTTACAAATATGTGGGAATTAGAGAATACTTAGAAATAAATTAAAATGGAAACAATATATGTGACTTAAATGATGCAGTGAAAACAGTCCTGAGAGGGAAATTATTAGCAATAAACATCTACATTAAAGAATAAGAAAGGCCTCAAATAAATAATCTTACTTTACATTTTAAAGAAACTAGAAAATGCAAAGCTACCAGAAAAAAGGAAGCAAATAAAGATTAGAGTGGAGATAAATGAAATAGAGAATAGGAAAATAATATAGAGAATTAGTGAAACCAAAAGTTTGATTCTTTGAAAAGATCAATGAAATTGACAAACCTTTTGCTAGACTGACAAAGAAAAAACACAGATAGGTATAACTAAAACTAGACGTGAGTGTGGGGACATTACTACTGACCTTAAACAAAAAGGATTAAAGAGAATACTGTGAGCAATTTTATGCACAGATTAGATAACCTACATGAAATGGACACAGTTTTAGAAATACACATTACTAAAACTGACTCAGAAGAAACAGAAAATATAACCGACTTACAAGTGAACCGATTGAATTAGTTAAAAAACCTCCCAAACTAAGATTACTTGAGCCTGGGAGGTTGAGACTGCAGTGATCCATGATTATGCCATTGCACTCCAACCTGGGTGATAGAGTGAGACCCTATCTCAAAACAAAACAAAAACTCCCAATCAAAAGTCCAGTACCATATTGCTTCTCTGGTGGATTCTACCAAATATTTAAAGAAGAATACCAAATATTTAAATATTTAAAGAGTATGAGAATCGCTCTCAAACTCTTCCAAAAAATTGGAGAGGAGAGAGTAAGAATACTTCCTAACTCACTCTTTGAGGCCAGTATTATTACCCTGATACCAAAGCCAAACAAAGACGTAATGCGAAAATTACAGACCAATATTCCTTATTAATAAAGATGCAAAAATCTTCAACAAAATACTAGCAAACTGAATCTAGCAGCATATTTAAAGGAATATGCACCATGGCCAAGTGGGACTTATTCCCAGGATTGCAAGGGTGGTGTAGTACAACACATTAATAGAATGAAGTGGGGAAAACCCCCACGTGATTGTTTCAATTGATACAGTAGGCAGTTGACAAAATTCAACAGCTGTTCTTGATAGAAACGCTCAAAATCAGGAATAGTAGGGAACTTTTTTTTTAAACATTTCCTCAACATTCAGCGTTTATGAAAAAACCCACAGCTAACATCCAACTCAATAGTAAAAGACTGAAATCCTTGCCCTTATGATCAGGAACAAGGCACGGATACCCATTCTCACCAGTTATTCAAGTTGTAGTGGAAGTTATAGCCAGAGCAGTGTGACAAGAAAAAGAAACAAAGACATACAGATTTGGAAGGAAGAAATAAAACTGTCTCTGTTTGCAGATGACATGGTCCTATATATAGAAAATCCCAAAGAATCCAGAAAAACCTCCACTAAAGCTAATAAATAACTTGAGCAAAGTTGTAGGTACAAGGTAGCACACAAAAAACATTTGTGTTTCTGTGTACTCGGAATGAACAATACAAAAAGAAATTTTAAAAGATTGCATTTATAATAGCATCCAAAAGCCTAAAGGAGTTGACTTGCTTATGAAAGACTTGTGCACTATAAACTATAAAACATGTTGAAATAAAGAAGACCTAAATAAGTGGAAAGACATTTTGTGTTCATGAATTGGAAGACTTTACATTGCCGTTAGGATGGCAATACTGTCCAAAGCAATCTCCAGATTCAATGCAATCTCTATCAAAATTCCATTGGCCTTTTTTTTTTTTTTTGCAAAAGTTGGAAAGCTGATCCTCATATTCATATGGAATTGCAACAGATCCAAATAGCCAAAACCATCTTGAAAAAGGAAGAATAAAGCCAGAGGACTCATATTTCCCAATTAAGAAACTTGCTGCAAAGCTACAATGATCAAAATAGTGTGGTACTGGCATAAGGATAGATGTATAGACTAATAGAATTGAGAGTCCAGAATTAATATATCTGTAGGCAATTGATTTTTAACAAACATGCCAGGATGATTCAGTGGGGAAAGAATAATCTCTTCAAATGGTTTAGGGACCCCTGGAGATGCACATGCAAAACAATAAAGTTGGACCCCTACTTCATGCCATGTATAAAAATTAACTCATAATGGACCAATGGCCAAAATACAAGAACGAAAACTTACAACTCAACAGCAAAAAAAAAGCTCAACTAAAAAATGGGCAAAGGACTTGGAATAGACAGTTACTCTGAGAAGATAAACACATCATTAATACTCAACATCATTAGTGATCAGGGAGATGCAAACGAAAACCACAGTAAGATACCACTTCTCACCTACTAGGATGGCCAGAATCAAAAGACGGGCAGTAACTGGTTTTGAGGACGATGTGGAGAAACTGGAACCCTCGTATGTTGCTGGTGGGAATGTTAAATGGTTCAGCCTCTGTGGAAAAAAGAGTTTGACAATTCCTCAAAGGAACACATAGACTTGTCATATGACCCAGCAATTCCACTCCTAGGTATATACCCTGAAGAATTGAAAGCAGGTACTCAAACAAATACATGACCACACATGTTCATAGCAGCACTATTTGCAATAGTTAAATGATGGAAACAACCCAAATGTCCATCAGTGGATGAATGAGTAAACAAATTGCAGTAGTCTGTATTCCATAAATTGTCTAGCAGTAAAGAAATGAAGTACAGATACATGCTACGATGCAGATGAACCTAGAAAACATATTAAGTGAAAGAAGACACACACAAATGGTCACATATTGTATGATTCCATTTATGTGAAATATCCACAATAGGTAATCTATGAGACAGAATGTAGATTGTTGCTTGCCAGGGCCTGGGATTAAGGGTGAATGAGAAGCAACTGCCTAATGGGTGTTGAATTCCCTTTTGGGGTCATAACAGTGTTTTGGAACTAGGTATAGGTGGTAGTTGTACAACACTGTGAGTGGACTAAATACCACTGGAATATTCAGTTTATTTTTTATTTATTTATTTTTTTGAGATGTAGTCTCCCTCTGTCGCTCAGTCTGGAGTGCAGTGGTGTGATCTCAGCTCACTGCAACCTCTGCCTCCCGGGTTCAAGGGATTCTCCTGCCTCAGCCTCCTCAGTAGCTGGGATTACAGGCACCTGCCGCCACGCCCAGCTAAATTTTGTATTTTTAGTAGAGACGGGGTTTCACCATGTTGGCCAGGCTGGTCTTGAACTCCTGACCTCAAGTGATCCACCTGCCTCGGCCTCCCAAAGTGCTGGGATTACAGGAGTGAGCCACCGTGCCCAGCCGAATGTTCACTTTGAATGGATTAATTAGATATTATGTCAATTCTACCTCAATAAAATATTAAAATGCTTACAAAGAAGAATGAAAATATGACCCATAGCCAGGATTTAAAAATTTTCTGAAAAGAAAGAGACCCAGAAATGATAAAGATGGTTTAGCAGACAAAGGTATAGAAACAGTTGCTACTAATATGCTCTAAATGTTCAAGACACGAGGGGAAAACAGAAAGATGATGTGGAAATACATAGAAAATATAAAAATAGAGATGAAGAATGCAGTATCTGAAATAAAATATATATTGGATGGGATTAATAGCAGATAAGACACACATCAGTGGGCTTGAATAGATAACAATAGTGACTATCCAAAATGAAGCACAGGGTGGAAGGACTAAAGAAAAAAACAGCATCAGTGAGCTGTGGGAAATATCGAGTGGCCTAAGACGTGTAATTAGAATCCTAGGAGAAGGGAGGGGCAACAGAAAATATTATAAGAAATAATGACTTTTATTTATTTTTTATTTCAACAGTTTTTGGGAAACAGGTGGTGTTTGGTTACATGAATAAGTTCTTTAGTGGTGATTTCTGAGACTTTGGTGCACCCATCACCCAAGCAGTGTACACTGTACTCAATGTGTAGTCTTTTATACCTCATACCACTTTCACCCTTTCCCCAAGTCCCCAAAGTCCATTGTATCATTCTTACACCTTTACATCCTCACAAACTTAGCTCCCACTTATGAGTGAGAATATATGATGTTTGGTTTTCCATTCCAGAGTTATTTCAGTTAGAATAAGTCTCCAGTTCCATCCAGGTTGCTGCGAATGACATTAAGAAATAATGACTTTAAACCTCTGTTCTCTGTTTAGTAGAAACTATAAACCTGTAGATGATGGTAAGAAGTCAACCTAAAGTAGAAGAAATATTAAAAAAAAAAAAAAACCTAACCACACACATCATAATCAAATAGCTGAAAATTGGTGGTATTGAAATAAAAATTTTGTTGTTGTTGTTGTTGAGACAGGTCTTGAGACAGGTTTCCCAGGCTGGAGTGCAGTGGCACGATGATGGCTCACTGCAGCCTCGACCTCCCAGGCTGAAGCAGTCCTCCCACCTCAGCCTCTCAAGTAGCTGGGACTACAGACATGCACCACTATATCCGGCTAATTTTTATATATTTTGTTGAGAAGGGGTTTTGCCATGTTGCTCAGGTTGGTCTCCCAACTCCTGGACTCAAGTGATTCACCTGCCTCGGCCTCCCAAAGGGCTGGGATTACAGGCATGAGCCACTATGCTCGGTTAATTTTTTTATTTTTAGTAGAGATGGGGTTTTGCCATGTTGGCCAGGCTGGTCTTGAACTCCTGACCTCAAGTGGCCAAGGCCCACCTTGGCCTCCCAAAGTGTTGGGATTACAGGTGTGAGCCACCATGCCTGGCCCATTTTTAACTTTTAAAAAGATAATTGACTACAACAAAAATACTAACAATGCCTTGAGGGCTTATACATAGAAATTAATTGATGTCAGTAGCATAAAGAATGGGATAAGGGAAAGGGAAGTATAGAATTTTTAGGTGCTTATATCATACATGAAGTGGAATGATATTTGAAGGTAGGCTGTGTATGTTTTAGAACAATTCCTATATGACAAAATAAAAATAGTAAGCCTATGTAGGATATAAAATGGGTACTAAAAATAATCAGTCTAAAAGAAGATAGATAAAGATGAAGAAAGGAACAAATAACAGGACAAAAACATAGCAAAACAGTAGATATAAATCTAGTAATATTGACAATTATACTAAATGTAAATGACTTAAATGCTCAATTTAAATGGCAAAGATTGTCAGATTGTATAGAAGAGCAAGACTCAAGTACAGAAGCTCCTTGACTTATGATGGTGTTAGGTCCTGATAAACCCATTGTAAGATGAAAATATTGAAAGTCAAAAATGTATTTCATACACATAATTAACTGGGCATGGTGGCTCATGCCTGTATCCCAGCACTTTGGGAGGCCAAGGCTGGCAGATAATTTGAACCTAGGAGTTCAAGACCAGCCTGGACAACATGGTGAAAACCCATCTCTACAAAAAATACAAAAATTAGCTGGATGTGGTGGTGTGCACCTGTAGTCCTAGCTACTTGGGAGGCTGAAGTGTGAGGGTTACTTGAGCCCAGGAGGTCAAGGCTGCAGTGAGTTGTAGTCTTCATTGCATTCTAGTCTGGGTGACAGAGTGGGACCTTGACTCAGAAGGAAAAAAAAAATATATATATATATACACACACACACACACACACACACACACAACCTACTGAACATCATAGCTTAGCCTAGCCTACCTTAAATGTGCTCAGAACACTTAAGTTAGCCTACAGTTGGGCAAAATCATCTAACATACATCCTATTTTATAATAAAGTGTTAAATATCTTATAATTTGTTGAATGTGATACTGAAAGTGAAAAATAGAATGCTTATATAGGTACTTCAGTATGGTTTCTACTGAGTGCATATCACTTTGTCACTATGGTAAAGTTGAATCATAAGGTGAACCATAGTAAGTCAGGGACCATATATTTATGATGTTTACAAGAAACTCATTTTAAATAGATACAGATAGATTAAATAAGAAGGACGGATGGGGACTTTTGCCTCTGGTCCATGTGGTGTAACAAGGATCATGTTTACTGTCCTCTTGAAACAATCCTACCCCTCTTCTCCAAAAAAACAAAATATGTAGAAACAACAATGATTAAGACATTCAGGTCTTAATCTCAAGAATCAAGTGATTTTTGAGAGAGAAGAAACAAACAAGGTGAGTCCTACAATTGCCCCAGGCCTACTGCACTGAGAGATTTTCCAGGATGTGACATAGAGAGTAGAAACTGAGATGTGGAGTCTGGCAGACTCTGAGTTGAGAAGATGTTGCTGCTCTGGAGCGAACTAGTAAATTATAAAAGCAAGACTTGAAAGGAACAAACTATTTCCAAATTACTCAACTGTATGCCTGGACAAAGTCCAAAAAGATTTGTAGGAGTCATATAGCAAGGTAAAATTAACAAGGTATGTCATTCAGTTAAAGATTACCATGTATGCAAAGAAGCATGAAATATGACCCATAATTATGAGAATCTTCAATCAAAATTGACACAGAACTGACACAGATGATAGAATTAGCAGAGGGCATTAAAACATTATAACTGTATTCCATGTATTCAAAAAGTTAGAGATACAGAAGAGACAAAAAGACCCATATCAGACTTACAATGATGAAAACTACAACTGAGATGAAAAATATACGGTATGAGATTAATGGTAAATTAGACATTGCAGAAAAAATTGTGAATGAACTCGAAGGCAGAGCAATAGAAACCATCCAGAATGAAGCATAGAGAAAGAAGAAAAAAAAGTCAGTGAGCTGTGGGACACACTCAAGCAGCCAAATAGATGAATAATTGTAGTTCTCAAGGGACATAATATACAGAAGAATATATTTTAAGAAATAATGGCCAAAAATGTTTTAGACTTAAGCCGTAAACCTACAGATAAAGAAGTTGAATGAGTTTTAAGTATAAGAAACATAAAACTACACCAAGGTATAGCAGGTCCTCAAATAATGTTTCTTTCAACATCATTTTGTCATAATGTTGATGAGAGAAAAAGAATTGATTCCTGGCTGGGGCCAGTATTGGTGTGATGTTTTCATGTTCTTCCCATGTCTGCATGGGTTTTCTTTGGGACTTCAGTTTCCTCCCACATTAGGGAGATGTGAGCATTAGGTTAATTGGCTTCTCTAGATTGTTCCAGTATGAGTTAGTCTGTTTGTGTGTGTGTGTGTGTGTGTGTGGGTGTGTGGGCACGCGCGCTCTCTAGTATGGAATAGCATTCTGTCTAAGGCTGGTTTCTGCCTTGTGCCCTGAGCGGCTAGGATACGCTCTGACCACCTGTGACCCTGAACTAGAAAAATTGGGTAAATAATTATCTTACTTGTTTTTATTAATCTTTCTTAAGTGTATGTGTAGCTCACATTCATTTCATTGTTTAATATTAGAAGTGTTTTGGTATTTATTTAGAAGTTTGGTGATGTTTTTGTAACTAGAAATACACTGTAGGAACTTAACACTTGTTTATGTCGATTGGACCATGGTAAATTTGGTTCTGTTCTACTTTGTTTCACTTGAAGTTGCAGCTTCCAAGAACCTATTGATGATGTTAAGTGAGGACTCACTATACATTATAATCAAATTGTTGAAAGCAAATGATAAAGAGTAAATCTGAAAAGCAGTCAGAGAAAGAGATATGGTCATTTTGCATGTAGAGGAAGAAAGATAAAGATGATTATCTTAATAGATTTATCAGAAACGATATAAGCAAACAAACTGGGGAAGCATCTTTAAAGTACTGAAAGATGAAAAATGTCAATCTGTAATTCTGTATCTGACAAAAATATGTTTCTAAAATAAAGATGAGATAAAGATGTTTACAACACAGAAGCAGAAAGAATTTATTGCTAACATTTCCCCTCTGGAAGAAAATTTAAAAGCAATTCTTCAGACAGCAGGAAAATGATACCAGATGCAAATATGGAGTTACATGAAAGAAAGAACCCTAGAAATGGTAACTACTTGGGTAAATACATAAGATTTTTTTTCTTATCAGTTAAATCTCCTTAAAAGATAACTGACTGCTTAAAGCAAAAATATTAACAAGCTGTTGTGGGGTTTATAACTTATCTAAAAGTAAAATGCATGATAACAATAGCTAAAAGGCAGGGAGGGAGAAATGGAGGTATACTGTTATAAGATTCTTTTGCTCTGTGTGAGGTGATAATATCACTGGAAGATAGACTGTGTCAAGTTAAAAATGTATACTGTAAACTCTAGAGTAGCCCCTAAAATAGCAAAATAGAGAGTTACAACTAATAAGCCAATAAAGAGGAGATAAAATGGAGTCACACAAAATAATTCAACAGAAGTCCAAAAAGAAGAAAAAAGGAACAAACACCAAATGGGACAAATATAAAATAAATAGCAAGATGATAGAATCAAACCTAACCATATGAATAGTCACACTAAATGTAAATAGTCTAAACACTCCAATTTAAAGGCTGAATTTGTCAGATTGGATATAAAAGCAAGATCCAACTATATGCTTGCCTACAAGAAACAGTTTATAAACAAACAGGTTAAAAGTAAAAGAATGGGAAAAGATATAATATGGTAACCTAGTCAAAAGCAACTTGGAGTGGCTATATTAATATTAAAGTATATTTCAGAGCAAGGAATATTTCCAGGGATAAAGAAGGTCATTTTCATTTATAATGGTAAAGAGGTCAGTTAAGAGGACATAATGATGTTACATGTTTATGCACCTAATAACAGAGCTTCAAAACACATGAAACAAAAACTGATAGAAATGCGAGGAGAAATTGAGAAATCCAGTCATAATTGGAGATTTTAGTAACCCCTGTCAATAATTGATAGAAGTGGACAGAAAATCATCAAAGATATAGTAGACTTGAATAACTGTTAACCAACTTGACCTAATTGCATTTATAGAACACTCTACCTAAAAAGAGTAGAATACATATTTGTTCACAAGTTTATCCAAAACATTTGCAACGATAAACCGTATTTTGGGCCATAAAGTACTTTTTTTTTTTTTTTTTGGAGGTGGGGTTTTGCTTTGTTCACGCTGTAGTGAAGTGGTACCACCATGGCTCACTGCAGCCTTGACCTCCTGGGCTCAAACAATCCTCCCATTTCTGCTCCCCGAGTATCTAGGACTATAAATGTGTGCCGCCACACCCAGCTAATATTCTTTTTTTTTTTTTTTTTTTGTAGTGTTGGGATCTTACTGTGTTGCCCAGGCTGGTCTAGAACTCCTGGGTTCAGGTGATCCTCCTGCCTCTGCCTCCCAAACTCCTAGGATTACATGCGTGAGCCACGGTGCCTGGCCATGAAACAAGTCTTAAATGAATTCAAAAGGATTCAAGTCATAAAAAATTGTATGTGATTACAGTGGAATTAGCAATCATTAACAGAAAGATTCTTGGGAAATCTCTAAATATTTGGAAATTAAAAAATATAAGTAATCTATGGTTTAAAAAGAGGGAAAGGTAAATTAGAAAGTATTTTAAACTAAATGACAACAGCAATACAACATTAGAAGATATTGCTAAACCAATATTTAGGGAGAAATTTATAGCTCCAAATGTATATATTTTGAAAGAAGAATGAACTCAAATAGCTCAAATATTTGACTTCAGCTTCCATCTTAAGAGACTAGAAAAAGAAGAGCAAATTAATCCCAAAGGAAGAAGAAGAAAATGGATAACCTGAATAGCTTTTTTTTTTTTTTTTTTGAGGCAGGGTCTCACTCTGTCGCCCAGGCTGGAGAGCAGTGGTCCGATGATAGCTCACTGTGGCCTTGACCTCAAGTGATCTTCCCACTTCAGCCTCCTAGCTGGGACTTCAGGCACATGCTACCATGCCTGGCTAATTTTTTTATTTTTAATGTTTGTAGAGATAAGGTTTCACCATGTTGTACTGACTGGTCTCTAACTCCTGGGCTCAAGTGATCCTCTTTCTTTGGCCTGAAGTGGTAGGATTACAGACATGAGCTATCATGCCTAGCCCTGAGTAGCTTTTTATATGTTAAAGAAATAAGAATTGTAGTAAAAGTCTACTTAAAAAGAAAACTCTAGGTCCAGATAGTTTCACTGGTGAATTATACAAGTTAAGGAAAAAATAATATCAATTTTATATGCTTTTAAAAATATTGAAGTGGAAGGAATTTTTTACAAGGCTCATGATGCCAGCATTACTGGGATACCAGAATCAGACAAATACATTTTTAGGAAATTACAGACCAGCATGTCTCATAAATATAATTGCAAAAATCTAAACAAAGTTTCAGCAAATCTAATTCAACAGTTTATTAAAAGGATAATATGTCATGACCATGTGGGGTTTATCCCAGGAATGGGGGGTTGGTTTAATGTTCAAAAAAATCAGTAGTGTAATTTACCATATTAATGAAGTAAAAAGCAAATATCACATGATCATCTCAATAGATGCAGAAAAATCATTTGATAAAATCTAATATTCAGTATCATAAAGACTCTCAGCAAACTAGAAGTGGAAGTGAACTTTCCCAGTCTGCTAATGTGCATCTATGAAAAACCTTATTAGCTGACCTTGTACTTACTGGTGAAAAACTGGACACTTTTTTTTTTTGAGACAGTCTCGCTCTGTCGCCCAGGCTGGAGTGGCACGATCTTGGCTCACTGAAAGCTCCCCCTTGTGAGTTCATGCCATTCTCCTGCCTCAGCCTCCCTAGTAGCTGGGACTACAGGCACCCGCCACTATGGCTGGCTAATTTTTTTGTATTTTTTAGTAGAGACGGGGTTTCACCACATTAGCCAGGATGGTCTCGATCTCCTGACCTTGTGATCCACCCGCCTCGGCCTCCCAAACTGCTGGGATTATAGGCGTGAGCCACCGCGCCCGGCCAAAACTGGACACTTTTTTTAAAAAAAGAAGACGGGATGTCCACTTTAACCAGTTCCGTTTGACGTTGCCGTGGAGGTTCTAGCCCATGCCATCATGCAAGGGAAGGAAATGCATGGTGTTCAGACTGGAAAGAAATGAATAAAACTGTCCTTATTCACAGATGACCTGATTGTCTATGTAGAAAATCTGATGGAATCCTACTAGAAATAATAAATTACTATAGCAGAGTTGCAGGATAGAAGAGCAGTATGCAAAAACCAATTGTGTTTGTATATATTAGCAGAGAACAATCATAAATGAAAATAAAAGAGTAGCATTTTCAAAAGCATCAAAAATATGAACTACTTAGAGATAAGTCTAACAAAATATGTTAAAGAAAATGAGAACTACAAAATACTGCTGCAAGAAATTAAAGGATACCTAAATAAGATACAGTTGATTCTCATTATTCATGGATTCTTTACCTAGGAATTGGCTTACTCACTAATTTTTATTTGTAACCCCAAAACCAATACTTGCAGTGCTTTTGTGGTCATTCTCAGACACTTGCAGGGGCAAAACATTTTGAATCACCCAGTGCACACGTATATACCCAGCTGGGATCAAACAAGACAATGCTCTGCTTTCTTATTTTGGGTTTCATACTGTAAGCAAGTAGCCCTTTCTTGGTTTATTTAGTGCTGCATTTTTTGCATGTTTGTGCTTTTTGTTGGTTATTTTGATGTTTACAAAGATGGTTATTTTGATGTTTAAAACGTTTAAAGTGTAACGTTTAAGTGCCATATAGTGTTTCTAAGTACCGGGAGGCTCTGATATGCCTTACGGAGAATATATGTGTATTAGATAAGCTTTATTCAGGCAGGAGTTAAACAGTACTATTGGACATGAGTTCAATGTTAATGAATCAGTAACATATATTAGTAATACATACTAAACAAGAAGTCTCTAAACAGAAACACATAAAACATGACATATGATCAGTTCACAAAAATGTCAGCAGAAGCTTGCAAGAACCTAATACTTTAGTTCCCCTGGGAGCAATGGCTCTATAATTTCTAATTCACATAACAGTCATTGACATATTATTATCTCAATAATGAGAAGTGACTGTATATCCTTTTCATGGGTTGGAATACTCAACTTTGTTAAAATGTTGATTTTCACCAAATTACTCTATAGATTTAAGAGACTTATATTTCAATCTTTGCAGGCTTTTTTATAGAACTGCACAGGGTGATTCTAAAATTCATATGGAAATTTAAAGAACTTTAAACAACTGTGAAAAAGAACAGTGTGGGAGCCAACACTACCTGATTTCAAGAATTAAAAAGCTGTAAAATAGTTTGGCATAAAAATAGGTAAATAGGCGGGAGAATCGCTTGAACCCAGGTGGTGGAGGTTGCAGTGAGCTGAGATCGCGCCACTGCACTCCAGCCTGGGCGACAGAGCGAGACTCCGTCTCAAAACAACAACAACAACAACAACAACAACAACAACAACAACAACAAAAGACAAATAGATCAGTGAAAACAGAATTGGTAGTCCAGAAATAAACTCCTTATATGTAGATAACTAATAATTTTGACAAAGACATAAAGGCAATGTAGTGGGAGAAATGTAGCCTTTTCCACAATTGGAAACAATTGGATATTGTTATACAAAAAATGGATTCATACCTTGCACTGTATACGAAAACTAACTCAAAATGGCTTCTGCACTTAAATGTAAAACCTAAAACTATAATGTTCGTGGAAGAAAACAGGAGAAAAAAATTTTTAGACCTCAGTTAGGTAATAATTTCTTAGATATACATTAAAAGTACAAACTATAAAAATTGATAAATTAGACTATTAAAATCTGCTCTTTAAAAGACACTGGTAAGAGAATAAAGAGAAAAGCCACAGTTTGGGAAAAAAATTTTTATTTTTTTCGTAGTGATTCCCCTTTATTATTTTCTAAGATGACTGTCCATTTGCTCCAACATTGTTAGCAATTCATCTTTTTCCTACTACTTTATTTATTTTTTTTGGAGACAGAGTCTTGCTCTGTTCCCCAGGCTGGAGTGCAGTGGTACCATCTTGGCTCACTGCAGCCCCTCACCTCTTGGGCTCAAGTGATTCTTGTGCCTCAGCCTCCTGAGTAGGTGGGATCACAGGTGTACAGTACCGTGCCCAGCTACTTTTTGTATTTTTAATAGAGGCGGGGTTTCACCATGTTGCCCAGACTGGTTTTGAACTCCTGACCTAAAACGATCCACCTGCCTTGGCCTCCCAAAGTGCTGGGATTACAGGCGTGAGCCACCGTGCCTGGCCTAGAAGAAGATCTTTACCAAGCATATGTCTAATCAATAACTTGTATGTAGGATGTGTAAAGAACTCTTCAAATTCAGCAATAAGAAAAAAAAATCAAAAGTGGTAAAATATTCAGACACTTCACCACAGGAGATACAGATGACATATAAGCAAATGAAAAAAAGTTAATTAACAGTATTCATTAGGGAGATGCAAATTAAAATCACGAGGTATCATTATACACATATTTAGAATGACTGGAGTTAAGAAGACTGACCAAACTAAATACTGGTAAGGACACACTGTGTTTTTGTCCTGTTTAAATCTCTAGATAGCTTCACTGGAAAAGTTGGAGATGGAGGCATAACATGGCCTGCTTTAAATCAGATCCTTGAGCGTTATTTTTCTGTTTTCCAGGACCATGGTGGCACTGTCAAGACTAGAAAGAACTTACTCTGGCCGGGCGCAGTGGCTCACGCCTGTAATCCCACCACTTTGGGAGGCCGAGGCGGGTGGATCACGTGGGGTCAGGAGTTGGAGACTGGCCTGACCAACATGGAGAAACCCCGTCTCTACTAAAAATACAAAAAATTAGCTGGGCGTGGTGGCGGGCGCCTGTAGTCCCAGCTACTCGGGAGGCTGAGGCAGGAGAATGGCGTGAACCCGGGAGGCGGAGCTTGCAGTGGGCCAAGATCACACCACTGCACTCCAGCCTGGGTGACCCAACGAGACTCTTGTCTCAAAAAAAAAAAAAAAAAAAGAAAAAAAAAATTAGCTGGGCGTGGTGGCGCATGCCTGTAATCCCAGCTACTCAGGAGGCTGAGGCAGAAGAATCGCTTGAGCTTGGGAGGCGGAGCTTGCAGTGAGCCGAGATCGCGCCACTGCACTGTAGCCTGGGTGACAGAGCGAGACTCTGTCTCAAAAAAAAAAGATAAATATATGATCACACAGTAAGCTGCTGTAACTTTTGTCATTCACCAGTTTGCAAAGTTTTCACGTGTTGATTCATAAGCTCTGTACCTCTTTCTCTTTTCAAAGCTGCATAATTCATGTAGTTTAACCAATTTTTGGTAAATAATAATATTTATCTTATTTATAGTTTTTGCTATTATAGTCTTGGTTTCCAGATTATCATTGCAAATGTCTTCCTGTAGTATGAATCCTCAGATTAATAATTGCTGTTTTAAAGATAGGTACAATTGAAACTTTAATCAATGTTGCCCATCAAAAATTTTGTACTAATTTGTATTTGCACCAACAGAATTCTCACCCATTTTCCCCACATACTTGTTAATACTTAAATGATTATTAAAAAAAAATCTTTATCAGTCTAATAGGGGAAAATTATATATCACTGGAATTTGAATTTTTCTTTCTTTCTTTTTTTTTTTTTTGACAGTCTCACTCTGTTGCCCAGGCTAGAGTGTAGTGGTGCCATCTCGGTTCACTGCAACTTCCGCCTCCCAGGTTCAAGCGATTCTGGTGCCTTAGCCTCCCGAATAGGGACTACAGGCATGTGCCACCATGCCTGGCTGATTTTTGTATTTTTAATAGAGACAGGGTTTCACCATGTTGGCCAGGCTTTCACCATGTTGGCCAGGCTCTTTAACATTCTTTTGAACAGGTATATTTACTCAAGAAATTATGTGAATTGTGTGTACCTTTGCCCTTTTTTCCTATTGGCTTTAAAAAAATTGATTTATAGTATCTTTATTTTATGAATGTTAACAGTTTGTCTTCACTTTTTTTTTTGAGACGGAGTCTCGCTCTGTTGCTTAGGGTGGAGTGCAGTGGTGCGATCTTGGTTCCACTTGCAACCACCACCTCCCGGGTTCAAGTGATTCTCTTGCCTCAGCCTCCTGAGTAGCTGGGATTACAGGCACCCGCCATCATGCCTGGCTAATTTGTATATTTTTGTAGAGACGGGGTTTCACCATGTTGGCCAGGCTGGTCTGGAACTCCTGACCTCAGGTGATCTGCCCACCTTGACCTCCCAAAGTGCTGGGATTCCAGACGTGAGCCACCACGCCTGGCCTTTCTTCACATATTGCAAGTATTTCTTCTGTATACAAAAACTAACTCAAAGTGGCTTAGACTTTAGTGTCATATGTGGTATGTTTTGCTTTAGAGAAGTTTTATTATTTTTATGTTGTTAACTATCAGTTTTTGCCTTTATGGCTTCTAGGTTCCTTTTCATATCTAGGAAGGCCTTCTGTGTTAAAGGAGTATGACAGATATTTAGCTAGTTTCCGTTAGTTTTTGTGAAATTTTTGTATTTTGCATTTTAATATTTCTGAAATTTATCTTTGTGTTTATGTGAGAGAGGAACTTAAATTTTTTCCTAATGGACAGACTGTTAAAAATGGAGCAGTTTGATGCCTGGGTAGTTCGTCGATAATTTTGCTTGGACAGCCTTATGTTAGGGTCTAATTTGAAAATAGAAGGTTTGTTTTAGTTAATAGCTGGGGACATATCTGTCAGATTGCTCCTAGAAGGCAAGAGCCCATGAAAGGGTCCTTTGCTCTTTTGACTTTTTTCTTTCTTATTTTACTTGGGAATTAGGATGAGTTCTCTCCAATAGCAGAGAATAGAGAAAGGGGAACCAGTAAAGAGACATAGAAACTGTGTTTAAGGCCGGGCGTGGTGGCTCACGCCTGTAATCCCACCACTTCGGGAGGCCGAGGTGGGTGGATCACCTGAGGTTGGGAGTTCGAGACCAGCCTGACCAATATGGAGAAACCCCATCTCTACTAAAAAAACAAAATTAGCTGGGCGTGGTGGTGCATGCCTGTAATTCCAGCTACTTGGGAGACTGAGGCAGGAGAATCACCTGAATCCAGGAGGTGGAGGTTGCAGTGAGCCGAGATCGCACCCTTGCACTACAGCCTGGGCAACAAGAGTGAAACTCTGTCTCAAAAAAAAAAAAGGAAAGAAACTGTGTTTAAGTCATTTCTGGGACCAAGGATGGAAAGGATTCTTTGGAATGATTTGCCTTGCGAAGCGAGGTAGTCTGTGACCTTACTAGCAACAGTTCTGGCTGGAATATAGCTACTTTAAAAAATGCTACTTTAAGTTCTGGTTTAGGAAACTTTTGGTGTTCTAGTGAATTCTGGTCACATAGTTTTATTCTGCTGTTTTTTCTCATGCATTCTGTATTCTGCCAGTTTTCTGCTTGCATTTGCTAGAAAGTTATGTTGTTTTATGTGCTTTCTCCTGTGTCTATACTCCTTGAAAAGCTTGGACTGTCTTTCTCTCACGTTCCCTTGTTACCTAAGTGAATTTTTGCTTTCCTTATCTAATCACCACCTCTTAAAACTTGCCTTTCCATACACCCTTTGTCTAAGGAGTTTTTGTAACAGCCTTATTATAGTACTTATATTGTGATTTATTGTGTTTGTCTATTGTCTGTGTCTGTTTCTTCTATCAGACTGTGAACTCCTTTGGGGACAGATCATTTTGCCTGTGAGCTACATTATTTTGTAGCTTGTTCAGTGACTTGAACACAGTTGCTGTGTTTCTTCACTGGTTCCTACACATACAAATGAACAGGCAAAATGAAGATTCAAATTCCAGAGTCCAGGACATTTTGTGAAGACATAAAAATAGAGTGAATCTAAAAATAGAGTATATTTATGTTTTTGTTGGATATGCAAATACTGTTATTATAAATATGTATTTTACCAGTGTTTCTTATCAAAATTGTAAGTTATATCTAACCAAGTTTCGTATCAGTGAAGGTAGAATATTTCCTAGCACATGTAAACCTTTAATATAATTTATATCATATTTGAGAATTTTTCAGTGGAAATGAACTATGGGTTTATAAGTCAGTGGAAAAAATAATAACAAATACATGCTTTTCACAGACTACTACAGAAATATACTTGTTTTTTGTTTTGTTTTGTTTTGAGAGAGGATCTCACTCTGTCACCCAGGCTGGATTGTAGTCTGGAACTCCTGGGCTCAAGCAATCCTTCTATCTCAGCCTTCTGAGTGTCAAGGAGTACAGGCATGTGCCATGACATATGGCTAATATTTTTATTTTTTTGTAGAGACGAGGTCTCGCTATGTTGTCCAGGCTGTTCTCAAACCCCTGGCCTTAAGCGATCCTCCCGCCTCTGCCTCCCAATGTACTGGGATTACAGATGTGAGCCACTATGCCCAGCCAAGAAGTATATTTGTATGAGTAAAATCAATTTATCATAACAGAATATTTTAACTAAGAATATTTTTACTTAGTTTTATAAACTCTTTTTTCATGACTTTTTATGTCCACTGTTTTAATATTTGATGATAGTGTAATTGTTTTAACAAATGTTTAAATCAGAATAATAATGAATTTTTAATCATTGTTAACAGTGTTTGGTATTATCTCATTCAATCCATGCAATTATCCAGTGAGATAAGAAAAACTATTATCTCTATTTTACTTTGTGGGAAAGTGAGATTTAAGTACTTTCTCAAGGTCACACAGATATTAGTAAGTGACAGAGATATCCAAAACAGGCTCTTAACCATCATGTGGCAGTTGTTCTTTCAAAGTGGCAGAGTCTGAGATTGTGAATCCATTTTTATTAATTTTATTTACTTCTAAGTAGGTCTCTACTATTCCAGCCACCAAATGGACTTGAAACCTATTTCAAAATATCTTCAGTGATAACATCTATAGGTCTTTGAAAATGCACACCTGTGTAACATTATGTGCATTTCTCACTTTTTTGCACTACTGACTTCTCTAAAAAAGATTTATATAACTTTTTTATGTGTCTCAGATTTTATAGACCAGTTTGTTTTTATAGATGCTCTATCTAAATTTTGGTGTAATTTGAAAGTTATTGCTGTATTACTGAGCTCTCTGTCAAGTAAGAATCCTATTAAGATTTCTCATTAAAAAAAGGAACAACTATTTGTTTTAATCCCTTTTTAAAATAAAACATTACAACTATGACTAATTATTTCCTAAGTTATCAACTTTAAACATTTTGATTTTAATTTTGAAGCTTTATCAAAGTGGGATCTTGGACACTTCTCACACTAAAACTTCAGTCACCCATTAAAATGTGTTATTGGATTCATGTTAACTTTTATGAAGCAGGAAGTCAGAATTAATGGAATATAAGTTTTATACCATGTTATTTGTTAACATTTTCCTTTAGAGGATTTAGATTAGGTTTTCATACCAAACGGGTTCATTATAAATGAACCATTTAAATCGCTGTTTAATATGTGTAGAACCTATGCTATTAGCAATTTTCATAGTATAAAATTTTCACACTATGTTTGTATGCTTCTAATATTTTTTGCATTGTAACAGATGAATATGCAGCATTACTGAATTATGAAAATTACACAGTGGTGGTATAAATGCTATTTGTGTTATGCAAAATTGGCTGATTTTTATCAGACTTTAATATTTTCTCATTTTTAACCAATTATTCTGCTTTTGCTTTTTGATATTAAATTGGCTGTGCTGTCTGTTGCACTTGAATTCATGCAATGGTATGCAAAGGCCAAAACTGATTATCGTCTCAGGTTACCTTGTGTTTTCTTATAACGACTGACTTTCCAAATTGAACAGGATGTTTTATAAAATTTGTGTGATATGCAATGGAATAGGTAAAATGCAGGTTTTCTCAAAACTGTCTTGACTTTTGTCTTTTTTGTACTTTTCCCAAAAGTAATAATTACTAGTTTTTTTTTTTTTTTTTTTTTTGCAAGCCACTTACAATGGCTTAATTGTAGAATCTACTGTCAGCTGTCTTGGCCCTGCAATTGGTTGCTTAGATTCCTTCATTTTACTTAGGTCTTACCAGATGCTTACTTAGTTTTCTTATAAAATAGTTTCTTAATCATAATTATCGCAATCAAGCCATTGTACAAATTATTGGGCCTGTTAAGAGTATTAGAAATGTAAAAGAATATTATTTTTAATATTAAACTTTGGCCTAGGAAGTTTGTAGATGAAGTTCCTAAAGCCAGCCATTTTCATTCATTTTAAGTATTCTTGTGACTACAATTGAACTGTATTTATTGTGACTATAGTTTAAATGAGCAGGAAGTAATCCACTTGCATGTTTTATGCTTAGATTTTAAAATATTTTTTGGCATTTTTTATGGGAAGTGAAAGAAAAAAGTAATTAAATGTGTCTATAAATGAGAGAAAGGAAAAATATAGGTTAAAATAATATGGTATTAGAAAAATATTCTGAAGCTATAATAGTACCTTGTATTTGCGATATAGTTTAGAAAACCATATCATACATTTACAACTCTTAATCTCACAACAACTTTGGGACTTAAGTGGGATAGATTTATTTCTCTCATTTTATAGGAAGAATAGAAGGCTTAGTGAGTTTAAGTAAAATCATTGAGATCTTGACAGTTAGAGAGGACTTCCTAAACAAGACGTAAAAAGCACAGACCATAAAAGGAAAAGTTGGTAACTATAATACAAAAAAAAAAAAAAAAAAGGATAGAAGCCTGTAGTTCAGCTACTTGGGAGGCTGAGTAGGGAAAATAGCTTGAACCCAGGGTTAGAGTCCAGCCTGGGCAACATAGTGAGACTGTCTCTGAACAAGAAAAAACCCAAACAAACATAAAATAGTAGTGGAGAAAAATATCCAAAGAACAATAATGGGATACTGTTTGTCAAATATCAAATTATCAGAAATTAAAATACTTGATTATATTCCATGTTTTTGAGCTTGAGGAGAAACGGTAGGGGAAGGTAATTTGGTACAGTCATTTTGAGAGCTATTTGACAGCATGCTCTCTTTAAGAGTGAAGAATTGGAAACAACCCAGTGTCTCAGTAGAGGAGTGGATTAAAAAACTGGTGCAATATTGTGAAAGAAGTTCTATGGTAGTTAAAATTAATGTGCTAGATTTATATAAGTAAAAGTCTTGAGAACACAATGAAGAGTGAAGAGAGTAAACTGTGAGAATGTTTATTATAATGCTATAATACCATTTATGTGAGTCTAGAACCACATACATCAATACTCTAAAAGATATAAGGAACTTAACAGGAATGGAATACCACCTATTTTTTTTTTTAATAAGAGTTAAACATGGAACATGGTTAATAAGCACTGGGTGTTAGGTACATGGGCACTTGTTAAATTATTCTTTTTACAACTTTGAAAATTTATTTAAAAAAACAGAAAGGGGAGTTAATTTGTTTAGAGTTACCAAAAAATTGTAGTTGGAAGAGCTAGTACTTAAACTTAGGACCTGATTCCCAAGTCTAGAGCTTTTTCTAACACACTGCCTCATAATGAGAAGGAAAAAAATTGAGATGAAACGATCAAGAAGGTAGACAAAATTTAGTTTCATAGTAATAAGAACCAGGAAACGTATGTGTTTCTAGTAAATTTTTTGAGGGGAAAGGAAAGTTTTTAAGATAAAAAATTATTATAATTTTACTTTAAAATCTTTAAGCATGCTGTTATATACATAGAACAACTTAGGTACTTAGGAAAAATTTTACCTTAATTTATTGTTTAAAATGTGATACATATTTCTGTTGCATGTAATGGAAGACATTAGGTAATTTGAATTTTTAAAATACAAAATTCATGAAAATAATTTAAATATACAATCTACCTTCAAAGTCAAAACTAGTTTTTCTTCCATTTTGTAAAGTCATTCTTCACAAAAACTTTATAGCCTTTTTATTTACAGCTTCTCTCCAAGATAAAATGGCAAACCCAAAAGAGAAAACTGCAATGTGTCTGGTAAATGAGTTAGCCCGTTTCAATAGAGTCCAACCCCAGTATAAACTTCTGAATGAAAGAGGGCCTGCTCATTCAAAGGTAAGGTTATGAAGAGAGGTGGTGAGACATACTTATCAAACTAACAGATTTATCATCTCAGATTTTAATCGTGCTTTATTTTGGGGAGTGGGGGTTCGGCAGATGGCTTGAAGGCTTTTAGTTCTACATTAATAATATTTCAAAGTATGTAACTAAACTATTTTGTAGCCCACTATGGTTTACAAAGCTCTTTTAGATATAGTACTTCATATAAATCTTAATAAAACCACATGATATATGGATTTTTGATTTCCATTTTGTAATTTAAACTCAGGCACAGGAAAGTTAAGTGACTTGCTTAATAGTTCATAAGTGCCAGTGCCAGTACTTGAATATATTTTCTTTGGCTCCCAAATATGGTGTGCTTTCCATTAAATCACAGCTGCTAAAGTAGAAATGGAGACAGTAAATATACCAACAGTTACCTAGTGAGACATCTTTTCCAATGTGATATTTAATTCTAACATTAATCATTTATAAAAGTTGTATATACCACTGTTCTTATTATCTCTGCATTCACTTATATTGTTTTTTTAAATGGAAAGCAATTTTTATATATAGCTGTATACATTTTTGTTTGCATATATACATGTTACAAATCTACAACTAATGCATTTATGTTTGAGCTCTATTCAGTTGCTTACAATATCTTAGTTGTGCATAATTTTCTATGGCACATTTAAATCTTGGCTATTGGAGATTATCATAATGATCATAAAATTTGTATATAATGTAGCAGCATTTGTTCTCTAAGGGCTGATTAATCTTCTTAAAGCAACTGGCTATTAGGTTATTTGCATCCTGGCATCTCCTACAAACTAAGGAAGATAAAAGGAAACTACAATTTGTCAATTTTGTTTTCTATTAGTGGTTTTTATGAAGGATTTAGGGGCAACAATTTAATTTGTTCATATCTTTTGTTCTTGCTTTAGCAGAAAAAATAGTTGTAGCCTTGGTCTACCTTTCCAGGTATATGTCCTGACTCTCTTTCTGACTCATTCTGCCCTTAATCATGTTGAACTGTTTGCATTTCTCAGAATGCTTTATGTTCTTTTCACATCTCTCTGCCTTTGCCTAAGTTGTAGTGTCTTTCTGTCTTGAAGGTCCTTTTGCCCTTACTCATTGTTGAGCACTCAGCTCCATGTTACATCTTCCACACGTTTGTGAAACCTCTGATTCCTCTACTGGGCCTCCAGTGGGACCTATAGTTCTCTGTGGTAGCCGTTACTGTGTTATAGTACAGTAATATATGTTGGTCATTCGTTTTGTGCTAGACTGAGCTTATTTTTGGGTGTGTATTTTACTCTTTTACATTTCTTGGTCCCTGTAGTATATACCCTTTGCTCGTCATTGCCAATTCCAGGTATTCTTCCTTGAGACAATCCCCCAGTTTTGAGTTTCATATTAGCAGACACGCTTCCCACATTCCCTCATGATTGTCATTTACATCTGGGTGATTCCATCACATTTCTTATGGCTCACTTTCACTCTCTTTAGCATTCCCCATTTTAATTTTTGGTGATTTCAACACTTAAATAGATGATTGTTCCAGCATGTTGACCTTTCAGTTTCTTTAACATCTCCGGTGATCTTGTTCTCTACTCTCCTTCAGCCACTCATGCCTATAATCACATTCTTGACCTTATCATTACCAATAACTGCATAATGTTAATTTCAGTCTTTCATCTTTCTGTGACACTTGCCTCTTAACTTTCTAGTTCATTCCCTCTAGTAATTTGACTTCCACAGTCCTTTCGTACTGCAGATCCATTGATTCTGCCACCATTTTACTATTCCTCTCTTTCCCCAATCCTCACATAGCTCTTTAACCTGCTTAAATGTTGTGTGCCTTTTATGTAGGTACCCTCAGCTGACTTGCCCAGCTCCTCCATTGTGTCCTGGATCCCAACCTGTTTCACCTCTTCAAGGCCATTTCTCCAGTTTTGCTTCTTCTGCCTTCTCCTAAGAGTGAAGAGCTAGACTGCTCTTAACAGTTAGTGACATCATCCCTATCCTCTATATATGGTAAAGGAAGGTCAGCCTACCTGGGAAGTTTCTGGAGGACTCTTAGGAGGATTTGGTTTTCATTAAGATTCTTTAGGAATCCATTGTAATTTTTGGAAGGGTTTATGAACTGACCTTTTATCTATCTCCTTGTCTCACTGCTGGCGTTTTAAAGGCTAAACAGGTTTGTTGTGATGAAAGTAGATGACAGTGGGTCTCTTCTTATTTCTCGATAGTCCCAGGATTCCCTTGGTTTTAGGGAGATTTGGAGATCCCTTTTGCCAACCTGTGCCAGTTGCTGTAGGTGCTTTGGTGATACACCACCCCCCTTAGCCTGTAGCTTGCTTATTTTTAAAAAGAGTACTAGAATAATTGGCATGTTGTTGAGTGAAACATGATATTGATAAGTTTACATAATAATATAGTTAATATTAATCCTAATTGGCTACGTCTGGATCCTTTTTGTGAAAAGCAAAATCATTTTCATTCATGTATGTCTATCAGTGGCCTTTAGGTGAGACATAAAATGTATTTTAATGAAATTAATGATAATCTCTGGTAAGAAAAATTTAAACCTAGTTTCAACTCATTAATTTTCTTGGGGCTCGGCATGGTGACTCATGCCTGTAATCCCAGAACTTTAGGAGGCCGAGGCGGGAGGATCACTTGAGGTCAGGAGTTTGAGAACAGCCTGGCCAACATGGTGAAACCCTTCTCTACTAAAAATACAAAAATTAGCCGGGGTGTGGTGGTGCGTGCCTATAATCCCACCTACTCAGGAGGCTGAGGCAGGAGAATTGCTTGAACCTGGGAGGTAGAGGTTGCAGTGAGCCAAGATTGCACCACTGCACTCCAGTTTGGGCTACAGAGTGAGACTCAGTCTCAAAAAAAAAATTTTTTTTTCTTGGTACATTAATTATATGGCAATTCACACACATACTACACATATGCTGACATATGTGAGAAGTGGTTCTCAACTTTGGCTGTTAATTGGAATCATTTTGGGAGCTTTAAAAATTACTTATGCCTGAGTCTCATCCCCTTAATTTAATCGGTCTTGGGTGAAGCACACATATCAGGAATTTTTTAAAGCTCTGAAATGACTCAAAAGTACAGCCAGAGTTTGGAAACACAGGACAGAGGTTAATGTCTTCAGTATGGTATGGAATTGTCTTCTCTTATATCATGCTGACAGGTAGTGGCCTATCTTACGTTTACATGATTTCCTCCTTCCCCCATGAGTATCACAAATTCTGAACAACTTTTTAACATGTGAATATTAAAAAAATAATTATTTTAGTCTTTGCTTTGTCTTCTTTTATTTTTCTGCTCAGTTTTTAATTGAACTCTGAAACAAGTTAGTATACCTTATAATAATGGGAGTTATTGTAATATTAGTTTATTTCCTAGGTACCTGTATACAGTTATTTTTTCTACAGATTATTGTTTTGGTTTGCTCAAATCTCGAAAGAAGGCTGTTTTAATTAGAATATGAGGAAGAGAGCCATGAATAACATAAAATGGCATTTTCTTCTTTTCCATTATTTTCCTATTCTGATAATTTTTTGGTAAGCCTGGCTAAGTTTCAAGTAAATTGCACTAGTGCTGATACTTTGAGATGGTTTACTTTGGAATGGGTATCACTGAGGGAGGCAATGTCATCCACTGGCCCTTAAGCCAAGTAGTCTTTAAAAAAAAATCTTTGCTAGAGTTGCCCAGCTTGATCTTTGCCCTTCATTGCCCAGCTTATGTGGCCTTGAACAACTAATTTAAAGTCTCAGTTTTCTTATCTGTAAATGGAGTAATATAATACCTCATAAAGTGGTATAATGGAGTGACGATTTGTAAGTTCTTAAGCATTGTGTTGATGATGGAGGTACCCAAATAATTATATCATTGCTTATTAGTCATATATAGGACTAAAACAACCCCTTAGCAAAAGGTCTGTTGAGTATTTACTATGGGGCAGGCACTGTTCCTGCACTGAAAATAAATAAGGTGCATATCATGCTGTTAGGAGTTTTGTCTCATAGCATTCATTATGAAACCCACAACATCTTAAGATCTTACTTTTGCCTGTAATCCCAGCACTTTGGGAGGCCAAGGTGGGCAGATTATGAGATCAGGAGATCGAGATCATCCTGGTCAAAATGGTGAAACCCTGTCTGTACTAAAACTACAAAAATTAGCCAGGCGTGGTGGCATGAGCCTTTAGTCCCAGCTACTCGGGAGGCTGAGGCAGGAGAATTGCTTGAACCTGGGAGGCGGAGGTTGCCGTGAGCTGAGATCGCGCCACTGCACTCCAGCCTGGCGACAGAGGGAGACTCCGTCTCAAAAAACAAACAAAAATCTTACTTTTAATTTATTATGAAAAATTTGAAATAGATACCAACATTGAATATTTTGCCAAGATAAATTTATTTACCATCCCCTACCCACTTTTTTGAACTAAAGTTTTTAAAAGAACTATGTCTGTTCATTCATAAGTGCTTTGGTATGCATCTGTAACTGATAAGGACCTTTAAAAAAATTGCGCACTACACCGTCATTATGAGTAGATTAAGAAGCCCAAATATTATGTAATACATGGTCTGTATCCATCTTTTTTTAAATTAGACTTGGAGATGTCTTTTTACATTTGGTTTGTTCAAATAGGGTCCAAACAAGGATCATGTATTACATTTGGTGGCTATGTCTCTTTGGTCTCTTTTATTTATTAATACTAACACTCCTTTTATCCCCATCCCCTCTTTTCCTATGACATTGATTTGTTGGAGAAATAGAGTAATTGTCCTATAAAATGTTCTACATCTTGAATTTGGCTGATTGTATGTAGTGATTGTTATATGAGGGGATTTCATCAGTTGATGAGTATTGGGCTAGAGCAGAGATTTTGAGCTGTAGGATGTGCCTCTTGAATACATAATTTTCAGGCACGATGAAATCATCATTTTCTTTCTATGTACATTTGCAGTGGAAGTATAGGATAAGAGAGTGAGGATAGTGGAAGGGAAATGTAGTAAAGAGTCATGAGAGAGAAAATACTAAAAAGATGGGAGAACATTTTTTGAAGCAATGCAAACTGACTTCTTTCATAATTTAACCCATGCCAAAAGTATTGTTTCTGCTTTATATCTATGTGGAAAAAAAAGAACAAACATTTCCAGTGTCCTACAACATTTTTTCGTTCCTTGTTGTAATCATCTCTCTTTGTACCTGGGACCCCACACAGCTACTAATCTGCTTTCTGTGACTATAGATGAGTTTGCAGTTTCTAAAACTGTATAAATGTAATCATATAGTGGTATGTACTCCTACCAGACTATTTTCACTTAGCATAGTTATTTTGAGTTTGCTCATGTTTTGTGTGTGTCAGTATTTCTTCCTTTTTATTATTGAGGAGTAGTCCATTATGTGTATATAGCACACTTTGTTTTTTGGACATTCATCTGTTGATGGATATTTTGATTGTTTTTAGCTTTTTGCTATTATAATAAAGCTAATTTGAACATCTATATACAAGTCTTCATATAGACATTGTATTAGTCCATTCTTGTATTGCTATAAATACTTGAGACTGGCTAATTTATAAGAAAAGAGGTTTAGTTAGCTCGTGGTTCTGCAGGCTCTACAGGAAGCATAGCAGCATCTGCTTTTGGGGGGGCCTCAGGATGCTTCCAATCATGGTGGAAGTAAAAGGCATGTCATATGGTAAAAGCAGGAGCAATGTGGGGATTGGGGGGGTCCCACACACTTTTATATGACCAGATCTCATGATAACTCACTATTGTGAGGACAGTACCAAGGGATGGCGCTAAACCATTCATGAGGAATCCGCCCCCATGATCCAGTCCCCAGACCCCACCTCCAACATTGGGGATTACAATCCAACATGAAATTTGGGTGGGGACATGGATCCAAACCATATCAGACATATATTACCTTTTCTCTTTCTCTATTTTATTTTCTCTATTTCTTTGGTAATAAGAGTGCCAGGAACGTATAGCAGGTGCATGTTTAACTTTTTAAGACATTGCCAAATTTTTTTGCAAAATATAGTTGTACCATTTTACATTCCCCTCAGCGGTGTATGAGAGTTCTAGTTTTTCTGCCCCCTTGCCTACAGGTTATATAGTCAGCCTTTCTAATTTTAGCCATTCTAATAGGTATGTGGTGGAATCTCATTGTGGTTTCAGTTTGCACTTCCGTAGTGACTGATAATGCTGGCTATCTTTTTGTGTGTTTGTCATCAGTGTATACCTTTAGTGAAGTGTCTGTTCAGATCTTTGCCCATTATTTTTTATTGGGTTTGTTTTATTGTTCAGTTTTGAGAAGTTCTTTATTCTGTTGTTTGGTGCATATGTTTATAATTGTTTTATCTTCTTGATGAATTAACCCTTTTATCAATAATAATATTCTTTGTCTCTTTTTTAATTAAAAAATTATTTTTAATTTTTGTGGGTACATAGTAGGTATATATATTTATGAGGTATATATATTTATGAAGTACATGAGATATTTTGGTATACCCAATGCATACAACGTATTTGGTATGTTGCATGTACCAAAATATCTATGTGAAGAAAAAGAACGAACATTTCCATTGTCCCACAAAATTTTCTCATTCCTTGTTGTAATCATCTCTCTTTGTACCTGAGACCCCAGGCAGCTACTAATCTTTTTTTCACATAGATTAGACACGCAATGCATAATAATCACATAATGGAAATTGGGTATCCAAAGCCTCAAGCATTTATCCTTTGTGTTACAAACAATCTAGTTATACTCTTTTAGTTATTTTAAAGTGTAAAATTAAATTATTATTGACTGTAGTCCCCCTATGTGCTGTCAAATACTAGGTCTTATCCATTCTTTCTAACTAATTTTTTTTTGGTACCCATTAACCATCTTCCCATCCCCTCAACCTTCCTGCTACCTTTCCCAATCTCTAGTAACCATCCTTCTATTCTCTATCTCTGTGAATTCAATTGTTTTGGTTTTTAGACCTCACAAATAAGTGAGAACATGCGATGTTTGTCTCTCTGTACCTGGCTTATTTCACTTAACATAGTGACCTCCAGTTCTATCCATGTTATTGCAAATGACAGGATCTCATTCTTTTTTATGGCTGAATAGTACTCCATTGTGTATAAATACCACTCTTTATCCATTCATCTATTGATGGACACTTAGGTTGATTCGAAATCTTAGCTATTGTAAGCACTCCTAAAAAACATGGGAGTGTAGATATCTTTTCAACATACTGATTTCTTTTCTTTTGGGAATATACCCAGCAGTGGGATTGCTGGATTGCATGGTAGTTCTATTTTTAGTTTTTTGAGGAACCTCCAAACTGTTCTCCATAGTGGTTGTACTAATTTACATTCTTGCTAACAACGTATGAGGGTACCCTTTTCTCCACAACCTTGCCAGCATTTATTATTGCCTGACTTTTGCATAAAAGCCATTTTAACTTGAGCAAGATGATATCTCAGTGTAGTTTTGATTTGCATTTCTCTGATGATCAGTGATGTTGAGCACCTTTTCATATACCTGTTTGTTGTTTAAATTGGATTATTAGATTTTTTTCCTATAGAGTTATTTGAGCTTCTTATATATTTTGATTATTAATACCTTGTCAGATGGATAGTTTGCACATATTTCTCTCCCATTCTGTGGGTTGTTTCTTCACTTTGTTGACTGTTTCCTTTGCTGTGCAGAAGGTTTTTAACTTGATGTGATCCCATTTGTCCATTGTTGCTTTGGTTGCCTGTGCCTGTGGGGTATTACTCAAGAAATGTTTGCCCACTCCAGCATCCTGAAAATTTTCCTTAATGTCATCTTGTAATAGTTTCATAGTTTGAGGTCTTAGATTTAAGTCTTTAATCCATTTTGATTTGATTTTTTTTGTGTATGGCAATAGATAGGGGTCTAGTTTCATTTTTCTGCATATGGATATCTAGCTTTCCCAGTACCATTTATTGAAGAGACTGTCTTTTCCCCAGTGTATGTTCTTGACACTATTGTCAAAAATGAATTCATTGTAGGTGTGTGGATTTGTTTCTGGATTCTCTCTTCTGTTCCATTGGTCTGTGTGTTTATTTTTATGTAGTACCATGTTGTTTTGGTTTCTATAGCTCTGTAGTATAATTTGAAGTCAGATAATGTGGTCCCTCCAGTTATGTTCTTTTTGCTCAGGATAGCTTTGGCTATTCTGGTTCTTTTGTGATTCCATATAAATTTTAGAATTGTTTTTCCTATTTCTCTGAAGAATGTCATTGATATTTTGATAGGGAATGCGTTGAGTCTGTAGATTGCTTTGATTCTTCCAATTTATTTTTCCATGTCCTCTTCAGTTTCTTTCATCAGTGTTTTATAGTTTTCATTGTAGAGATCGTTCACTTCCTTGTGTCCAGAGGTGCTGTCTGAGAGCCAGGGATTGGAGTCAAAAACCTTGGCAATTTACCTGATGTTTTCTTCTATTGTGGCTAAGCTGGCACTCAATCCATAATACAAAATCCCTCCCACTCTTCCCTCCCCTTTCCACAGGCAGAGGAACCTCCCCTTGTGTGGCCACCAACACCACCACTGGTCCATGGGCTCATTCTTCAGGGCAGTGGGCTCCCTGAAGTAGATCCGGAAATGCTGTCCAGCGTAGGTGTGGACTCAGGGACCCCAAGAGCCTGCTTTTTGCTCTTCCCACTGTGGCTGAGCTGGTACCTAGGGCACAAGACAATGTTCCCTTTACTTTTCTGTCTGCTTTTCTTAAACAGGAGTCTTTCACAATAGCCACCACAGCTGGGAATGTGCTGGGTCACCCCTGAAGCCAGTACATGTCAGAGCCCAGGGCCCACTGCATACTCCTTGGGTATCAGTGGTGATTATTCAGGACCCATTGGTTCTTTGGTCAGCAGGTAATGAATCCTGCCAGGATTGAGTCCTTACCTTCAAGGCAGTGGGTTCCTTTCTGGCCCAGGGTGTGTCTACAAATATTATCTTGGAGCTAGGGCCTGGAATGGGGGCCTCACGGCTCTGCCTGGTGCCTTATCCTATGGTGGCTTAGCTGATATCCAAAATGCAAGACAAAGTTCTCTTTTTTCTTCACTCTCCTCTCCTTAAGCAGAAGGAAGTAGATACTTTCGTTGCTACAAGTTGCACTTCCTGGGGTTAGGGGAGGGATGGCATAAGCACTCCCTTAGCCATTCCAGCTGGTGTCTCCCTAGGTTGCGTGCCATCCTAGTTCACTGGCTCTAAGCCCAGCCTCACACTAGGAGTTGCCTAGGAAGCACAGTCTCGTGTCCTAGACTGCCTTTCAGATTTATCTAGGACCCCGGGGCACTTCAGCCTGTGGTGGCAAGTCTTGCCAAGAAATTCAAGTTCCAACTGCTATGATGGGCAATTCCCCTCCAGCTAGTGCTGGTCCAAATCCTCCCTCCCTGTGCAGGTGCTGGCTGAGTCCAGCACATTTTCATTGTCTGCTGTGACAGGGCAGCGCTGAGTTTAATGTACTGTTTTCCAATAGCTGTGCTCTCCTCCCTCAAAGTGTACAGATTTTCTCTCCACGCCACATGGCTGCTGCTGGGAGTGTGGGAGAGGGTTGATGTTGGTGATTCAAGACTCTCCTACCCTCCTCAATGCCTCTTTTGGCAATATGAAGTTAAAGCCAGACACTGTGATTGTTCACCTGATTTTTGTTTCTTGTAACGGTGCTTTTTTGTGTCCATAGTTGTTAAAATTTGGTGTTCCACTGGGCGTGATGAATGATATATAGGCTTTTGTTCCACCATCTTGCTCTACCCTCCTCTGTAATTTTACTCTACCCTCTTCTGTAACTTTACCCAATGAACATACTTTGTGTGTGGTCTGAATTCTTTGTATTTATTGAGACTTATTTTATGGCCCAGAATATGGTCTGTCTTGGTAAATGTCCTGTGAACAATTGAGAACAAGTGTATATTCTGCTTTTCTTGGTTGGAGTATTCTAACAGTGTTGATAAGACTGTGTTGGCTGATAGTGTTGTTCAACTGTACTATATTCTTGGTGATTTTTTTTGCTTGTTATATCAGTTTTTGATAAGGAGTATTGAATCTGACTTTAATTGTCAATTTTATAGTTTAAGTTTTGTCAGTTTTTGCTTCATTTATTTAAGCTGTGTTATTAGGTGCCTAAATGTTTAGGATATCAATGTCTTCTTAATTGCTTTCTTTATTCATATGAAATGACCTTCGTTACCACTGGTAATAGTCTTTACTCTGGAATCCACTTAGTCTGATATTAATATAGCCATTCTAATTTCTCCTTGATTTATGTCAGTATATGTTTTTCTCTTATTACTTTAAAACTATATGTGCTTTTATATTTGAAGTACAGTTTTTGTAGGTAGCATGTAGTTTGATTTTGCATTTTTATCTAGTTTGACAATCTCTGACTTTCAAGTGGGGGTGTTTACACCATTTTGTTCTAATTTTCACAACTAACTGTGTGTTCTTATTAGCCTCATTTCACTAAAGAGGTAAGAAGCTGAGAGTTAGAAAGAATAATTAACTTCCCAGTGTTGTACATAGTAAATGGTGAAACCAAGGCTTAAATTCATAAACAGTGTGTCTCCAGCATTCCGTCTTAAAATTACTACACTTTTTACTGTAGTAGGAATCTTAAGAGAGATTGTAGAAAAGCATAGGATTGCCTTGGAAATACTTATATTTTACAGAATGTTCATGTTGATGGTTTTACAGAATGTTCATGTCGATGGTGGTAAGAATGGTAGTTTGAATGGGAAAGTCATATTAAGGGAATTGCTTTAAGATAGTAAAAAGAAATTTTTTTCTATACTTCCAACACTTTTTTTTAAATTAAAAAATTTGTTTCCAAGATAGGGTCTTGCTGTGTTGCCTAGGCTGGAGTGCAGTTGTGCAGTCATAGCTCACTGCAGCATTCATCTCCTGGGCTCAAGGGATCCCCCTGCTTCAGCCTCCTCAGTAGCTGGGAGTATAGGTGCGCACCACCATGCCTGGATAATTTTTTACATTTGTGGTAGTGCTGAGGTCTCCCTGTGTTGCCCAGGCTGGTCTCGAACTTCTGAGCTCAAGTGATCCTCCCACCTTGGCCTCCCAAAGTGCTGGGATTCCAGGCATAAGCCACCACACCTGGCTGTAACACTTCATTTCTGACACTAAATATGTGGGGTTTTTTTCCACACCAGCGAATTCTGCAATTGTCCCCATACATTGACTGGATGTCCTACTATTTAACTAAATTCTGACACTAACTGCCCACGGTTAGTGCAGACCCTGCAGGTTAAGGGCTCAGTCCCACAACACTGCTCTCACCTCACATGACAGTCACAAATCTGGGTCTTCTAAACTTGTGACCAACTGGCTATAAACCGGGGATTCTCAGCACCCTCTTCTCAGGTTCCATAATTTGTTACAACAGCTCACAAGACTCAGGGGAACACACACTTATATTTACTAGTTTATTATAAAGGATAGTCTAAAGTATATAGGTGAACAGCCAGATAAAGAGTACATAGGAGGGCCGGCGCGGTGGCTCACGCCTGTAATCCCAGCACTTTGGGAGGCTGAGGTGGGTGAATCACGAGGTCAAGAGTTCGAGACCAGCCTGGCCAACGTGGTGAAACCCTGTCTCTACTAAAAATACAAAAATTAGCCCGGCATGGTGGCTTGTGCCTGTGATGCCAGCTACTTGGGGGGCTGAGGTAGGAGAATCACTTGAACTTGGGAGGCGGAGGTTGCAGTGAGCCGAGATTGTGCCACTGCACTCCAGCCTTGGCGACAGAGCAAGACTCCATCTCCGGGGGGGAAAAAAAAGAAGTACATAGGATGAAGTGTGTGAGAAGGGAAATGGAGCTTCCAAGCCCTGTCTGGGTGTGCCACCCTGCAGCACCTCAGTGTGTTCACCAGCCTGCAAGCTTTTTGTACCCTATCTTTTAGGGATATTTATGGAGGCTCCGTCACATAGGCATGATCGATTATTAACTCAGTCTCCAGCCTCTCTTTCCTCCATGGTGGATAGGAATGGGATGGGGCTAAAAATGAAGTTTCTAACCATGGCTTAGTTTTTCTGGTGACTGGCCCTCAGACTAGCTCTCTATCCAGGGGCTTGCCAAGAGTTGGCTCATTAGAATAAAAATTTCCTATCACCCAGGAAATTCCAAGGAATTTAAGAGCTCTGTGTTAGAAATTGGGATCAAAGACCAAATATTAGAACAAAAATGCTCCTAGTTCTCCTATCCTTCTGGAAAGTACAAGGTTTTGGGAGCTCTGTGTTAGGAACCAGGGCCAGAGACCAAATACATATTTCTTATATACCACAGGTGGTGTTGTGGTAGTTTAGGGGAGAGATACTGATATTGTCCTCTAAGACATTGGTGCATGTATATATCTTAATATAAAGAGAGGAGGCCAGGTCTGAAAAACATTTAAGTTGAATCAGTAGTTGTTAAAAGCAGGAGAGAAGGGAAGACCTCTCAAAGGTGTCTGGCTCATGAGATTGGGAAAATGGTGACATCTGGATGATTAGGAGGCAGGAAAGATTAGAGATAGGAGCTAAGTGAAGTATACTGAGTCTGAGTTTATAGAAACCTTAGACTAAGGAGGTGACAATATAAATTACAACGAAGAGTTATGAGATGTTAAATAAGCCTTAGGAAGGCAAGGATAAACGAAACTAATGAGGTTTGAACCTGAACTGTTGGGAGATAATGGATGAAACATTTTGGGGTATGAACTGATTTGGAGGGGGTAGAGTGGAGGAGGCAGTGTTTTGTTTGACCTTTTACCTCTTGAGTTTGTGGAAATACCAAGTAGACAGTTAGATTTATGTGATTGTTGTTTAGGAGAGGTCAGGTCTGGAGACATGCAGAGTAAATTTAATATGCTTTCCTGATGCAATCAGGAATCTCAAGGTCATTTATGTGGGTATTTCTGTTTTCAAGCATATGAGCTATATGCAAGAGTATGTATATTATATATATCATGTGAAACCTTTAAACTTTCTTACTTTGTGGCAAAGTTCTTTGTTAAATACCAAAATTTGAAGAAAAACAAAGAGCTAGTCATTGAAAAATCATTCTGAAACCAGAGAGAGTATTAAAGATACATATTAGGTATATATTTTAAACTGAATTAGAATAAAAGAAAATTTAATCACTTTAAACAGGTATGTTTATATTGTGAATTTCAAATGACAAATCCCAATTCTCTATTTTGATTAATTAAAAATCTACAGAAAAAATGGAAAGAGTGGTGTAATAGACACTCATGTATGGTTTAGATTCACCGATCGTTAATTTATTTGCCACATTACTTTATTTCTTGCTCCCTCTATATTGACATATACTTTTTCCTTGAACAATTTGAAAGTAAATTTCAGCTACCATGACACTTCACTCTTAAATACTTACATATCTATCTTGTAAGACTAAAGACGTTCTTCATAACCACAATACTGTTAATCACACAAGAAATTTAATCCTGGCTAAACCTATTACTTAATGTATAGTTCATAGTCACATTTCCCCAGTTGTCCTCTGAATGTCCTTTATAGCTTTTTTTCCCCTTCCCATTTTAGATATAATGAAGGATCTTGCATGGTATTATCATGTCTCTTTTCTTTTCCTTTTTTTTTTCTTTTTTTGAGACAGAGTCTCGCTCTGTCACCCAGGCTGGAGTGCAGTGGCGCAATCTCGGCTCACTGCAAGCTCCGCCTCCCGGGTTCATGCCATTCTCCTGCCTCAGCCTCCTGAGTAGCTGGGACTACAGGCACCCGCCACCACGTCTGGCTAATTTTTTTGTATTTTTAGTAGGGACGGGGATTCACTGTGTTAGCCAGGATGGTCTCAATCTCCTGACCTTGTGATCCGCCCATCTCAGCTTCCCAAAGTGCTGGGATTACAGGCGTGAGCCACTGTGCATGGCCTTCATGTCTCTTTAGGGTCCTCCCTGCATTCTTTTTTTTTTTTTTTCCTTTTATGACATGGACATTTTTGGAGCCTAGGCCATTTGTTTTATAGAATGTCCCGTAATCTAGATCTCCCTGGTTGTTTCCCTGTGATTAGATTCAGATTAAACATTTTTGGCCAAGAATAGTACATGGTTGTTGATGTATACTTCTCACTGGATTGTATCAGGGGGCACATGACGTCAATTTCTATGATTATTGGTGATGCTAACTTAGTGAAGGTATTTTCTATCTGATCTCCTTTCTGCAATAATATATATTTTTTTGTAATAAGTAATTTTAAGTTAATACTTAGTATTCCTAGAAAGTAATATGCAGTCTGGAGTGAAACCAATTATGCGCATATCATGTAACTTGATTCTGAATTTTAAAGGTGAAGAATAGGTTTGGGGGCTCGTATGGAAATACAGTGAGAATGGAATTCAGGGCATGTTAGTGGAAGGATGTGTGTGAGATGAGGATGCACAGGTAGAGCCTTTGTGCCATGCTAAAACAGGAACAGTTGAAGGGTTTTAACCTGATGTTGATTGGGGTGATGAAATTGGATTTGTGTTTTAGAAAGATAGTTTTAGCAGTGATCAGCTGGAAGAATATTATGTCCAAGCTAAAGATGATGAAAGGCTAGATCCAGTTGGCAGAGAGAGGAAGAAGATTTGAGAAATATTTATGATGTTAAAATGGACAGAATTTAGTGATTGGCTCAATGTTTGTTGTGGAGATTCAGAGTTTTTTGGTAGTATAATATTTAATAGAATTGCCTGACTCATTGCCTAGATTGTGCTAAATGTAACATTCAAGGAATTAGATTTTATAAAAGTATTATAGACACATGGTCTTTTGGCTTCTCTTACAGTTTCTCTTATTATTTCTACTTATTCTGCTTTTCTGAGGACCATTTGAATGACATTAACATTGTGATTCCATTTAGAGGAAAGATTGCTTCTTGATTTATTCTACCCAGAATGTACACCTAGATCTGCTACTAAGCTTTTGGATAGGATAGAACAGAATTTGGTACTCTCTTAAAATTTCTTCACTAGGTAGAGTAAGATTTTGTTGCAAATGATCTGTAGGTAAGGTCACCTCTAGCTCTAAAATTCTGATTCTATGATGTTTATTTTTCTCTCAGACAGCCAATTTTATTTCTTGGAAAAGTCTTAATGTTTTCTTTGTCTATTTATGTTTTTCTAAGATGTTCTCAGTGCAGCTGAGTCTTGGTGAGCAGACATGGGAATCCGAAGGCAGCAGTATAAAGAAGGCTCAACAGGCTGTTGCCAATAAAGCTTTGACTGAATCTACGCTTCCCAAACCAGTTCAGAAGCCACCCAAAAGTAATGTTAACAATAACCCAGGTATGGCAGTGACTCCTTCTGTTATGTTGTCTGCTATGTGTGTTCTGCTTGTTGTATGTTTCATTTATAGTAGGCTAGTAACAGAGTGAGCAAGTATTAATAGTACACATATGCCCATACCTACACACACACACACACACACACACACACACACACGGCAGCATAAAAATAACTGAAGGAGGCTTGGTGCGTTGGCTCACGCCTGTAATCCCAGCACTTTGGGAGGCCGAGGCGGGTGGATCACGTTAGGTAATGAGTTCGAGACCATCCTGGCCAACATGGTGAAACCCTGTCTCTACTAAAAATATAAAAAATTAGCCAGGTGCCTATAATTCCAGCTACCCAGGAGGCTGAGGCAGGAGAATTGCTTGAATCTGGGAGATGGAGGTTGCAGTGAGCCAAGATCGCGCCATTGCACTCCAGCCTGGGCAACAAGAGCGAAACTCCATCTCAAAAAAAAAAAAAAAAAATGAAGGTGAGAGGATGAAAAAGTAATTGTAATTGTTTTTAAAATTTGCTTTAGTGGATACTATAAAAGTGCATTGTTTACTTTTTTAATGTTGGCAAAAACATATTTGAATACAAAGCACAGAAAATTTGACTGAGTTTTTTTTTTTAAAGTAAAGATAGTAGGCCGGGTGCGGTGGCTCACGCCTGTCATCCCAGCACTTTGGGAGGCCGAGGCAGGTGGATCACGAGGTCAGGAGATTGAGACCATCCTGGCTAACACAGTGAAACCCTGTCTCTACTAAAAAAATACAAAAAAATTAGCTGGACATGGTGGCGGGTGCCTGTAGTCCCAGCTACTCAGGAGGCCGAGGCAGGAGAATGGCGTGAACCCGGGAGGCGGAGGTTGCAGTGAGCCAAGATCCTGCCACTGCACTCCAGCCTGGGCGACAGAGTGAGACTCCGTCTCAAAAAACAAACAAACAAAAATGATAGTGGCCTGGTGCAGTGGCTCCCACCTGTAATCCTAGCACTTTGGGAGGCCTGGGTAAGAGGATTGCTTGAACCCAAGAATTTGAGAGCAGCCTGGGCAATATAGCAAGACCTTGTTTCTACCCCTGCAAAAAAAAAAATTACAAAAAATGATTAATTTCTCTTTTTAAATATATAGTTTAAATATATAGTTATATATATAAAACTATATTTTATATATTATATAATTATATATAATATTTTATTTTATATATTATATATAATATATTTATATATTATAAATATATATTTATATTTAAATCAATTTAAATATAAATATATTATTTTTATAAATATAATTATAAATATAATTTATATTTATATTTATAATTATAAATATAATTTATATTTATAATTATAAATATAAATTTTATAAATATAAATTAATAGAAATATAAATTAATTTATATTTAAATTAATTTATATTTAAATTAAAAAAATTATTATATATATTGTATATATTATATAATTATACATAATTATATAAATATAATTTATATAAATTTATATAATATATAAAACTATATATTTATATATAGGCTGGCCAGCATGGTGAAACCCTGTCTCTACTAAAAATACAAAAATTGGCCGGGCATGGTGGCGCATGCCTGTAGTCGCCACTACTTAGGAGGTTGAGGCAGGAGAATTGCTTGAACCTGGCAGGCGGAGGTTTCAGTGAGCCGAGATCACGCCACTACACTCCAGCCTGGGCGACAGAGCAAGACTCTGTCTCAAAAGAAAAAAAAAAAGAAAGAAACCCCATCACAAATTCCGCAAACCACCTGCATGTAAAATACTGCTAAGTAAATTACTGTTCTAATTTTAAGCTCCTAAGAATAATTTTGAAGAGTTGTTCTAATTGCATACAATACCAACAACATTATATGTCATTATCTTTTTTTTTTTTATTTCAATAGTTTTTGGGGAACAGGTGGTATTCGGTTACATTGATAAATTCTTCCGTGATGATTTCTGAGATTTTGTTGCACCCATCACCCATGCAGTGTATGCTGTACCCAATGTGTAGTCTTTACCCCTCATTCCCCTCCCAACCTTCTCCCAGAGTCCCCAAAGTCTGTTGTATTTCTTTTTTTTTTTTTTTTTGAGATGGAGTCTCGCTCTGTCACCAGGCTGGAGTGCAGTGGTGCAATCTCGGCTCACTGTAACCTCTGCCTCCCGGGTTCAAGCAGTTCTTCTCCCTCAGCCTCCCAAGTAGCTGGGACTACAGGCATGTGCCACCACGCCTGACTAATTTTTTGTATTTTTAGTAGAGATGGGGTTCACTGTGTTAGCCAGGATGGTCTCGATCTCCTGACCTCATGATCTGCCCCCCCCGGCCTCCCAAAGTGCTGAGATTACAGGTGTGAGCCACTGTGCCTGGCCTAATTTTTTTGTATTTTTAGTAGAGACAGGGTTTCACCATGTTAGCCAGGATGGTCTCCATCTCCTGACTTCGTGATCCACCTGCTTCGGCCTCCCAAAGTGTTGGGATTACAGGCGTGAGCCACCGCACCCGGCCCATTGTATCATTCTCAATGCCTTTGTGTCCTTATAGCTTACCTCCCATTTATGAGAACATACTACATTTGGTTTTCCATTCCTGTGTTACTTTACTTAGAATAATGGTCTCCAACTCCATCCAGTTAGCTGTAAATGCCATTATTTCATTCCTTTTTATGGCTGAGTAGTATTCTATGGTATATATGTACACCACATTTTCTTCATCTGTTCGTTGATTGGTGGGCATTTGGGCTGGTTTTATGTTTTCGCAATTGTGAATTGTGCTGCTATAAACATGTGTATACAAGTGTCTCTTTCATATAATGACTTATTTTCATACCCAGTAGTGGGATTGCTGGATCAAATGGTAGTTCTACTTTTAGTTCTTTAAGGAATCTCCATACTGTTTTCCATAGTGGTTTTACTAGTTGACATTCCCACCAGTGGTGTAAAAGTGTTTCTTTTCGGCTGGGCGCAGTGGCTCATGCCTGTAATCCCAGCACTTTGGGAGACTGAGGTGGGCAGATCACGAGGTTAGGAGATCGAGACCATCCTGGCTAACACGGTGAAACCCCGTCTCTACTAAAAATACAAAAATAATTAGCCGGGCAGTGGCGGGCCCCTTTAGTCCAAGCTACTTGGGAGGCTGAGGCAGGAGAATGGTGTGAACCCGGGAGGCGGAGGTTGCAGTGAGCTGAGATCGCACCACTGCACTCCAGCCTGGTGACAGAGCGAGGCTCCATCTCAAAAAAAAAAAAGAAAAAAAAAAGTGTTTCTTTTCACCACATCCACGCCAACATCCTTTATTTTTTTATTTTTAAATTATGGCCATTCTTGCAGGAGTAAGGTGGTGTGTTAGTCTGTTCTCACACTGCTATAAAGAACTTCCTGATTCTGGGTAATTTATGAAGGAAAGGAGGAAGTTTAATTGACTCACAGTTCTATATGGCTGGAGAGGCCTCAGGAAACTTACAGTCATGGTTAAAGGTGAATGGGAGGCAGGCATCTTCTTCATAAGGTGGCAAGAGAGAAAGAGACTGAAGGAGGAACTTGCCAAACCCTTACAAAACTATCAGATCTTGTGAGAACTCAGTCACTATCATGGAAACAGCAAGGGGGAAACTGCCCCCATGATTCAAATTACCTCCACCTTGTCTCTCCCTTGACACATGGAGATTATGGGGATTACAATTCAAGATGAGATTTGGGTGGGGACACAGCCAAACCACATCAGTTGGTATTGCATTGTGGTTTTGATTTGCATTTCCCTAATAATTCATGATGTTGAACATTTTTTCATGTTTGTTGGCCATTTGTATATTTTCTTTTGAGAATTATCTATTCATGTCCTTAGCTGACTTTTTGATGGCATTATTTTTTTCTTGGGGATTTGAGTTCCTTGTAGATTCTGGATATTAGTCCTTTGTCAGATACATAGTTTGTGAAGATTTTCTCCTACTCTATGGGTTGTGTGTTTACTCTGCTGATTATTTATTTAACTGTGCAGAAGCTTTTTAGTTTAATTAAGTCCCATCTGTTTATCTTTGTTTTTGTTGCATTTGCTTTTGGGTTCTTGGTCATGAAGCCTTTGCCTAAGCCAATGTCTAGAAGAGTTTTTCCAATGTTATCTTCTAGAATTTTTATGGTTTCAGGTCTTGATTTAAGTCTTTGATCCATCTTGAGTTAATTTTTGTATCAAGTGAGAGATGAGGATCCAGTTTCATTCTTCTCCATGTGACTTGCCAATTATCCCAGCACCGTTTGTTGAATAGGATGTCCTTTCCCCACTTTATATTTTTTGTGTGCTGTGATGAAAATCAGTTTGCTCTAAGTATTGGGCTTTATTTCTGGGTTCTCTATTCTGTGCCATTGGTTTATGTGCCTATTTTTATAGCAGTATCGTGCTGTTTTGGAGACTATAGCCTTATAATATAGTATGAAGTCAGGTAATGTGATGCCTCCAGATTTGCTCATTATGCTTAGTCTTGCTTTTGTTATGTGGGCTCTTTCTTGGTTCCATATGAATTTTAGCATTGTTTTTTCTAGTAGTGTGAAAAATGATGATGGTATTTTGATGCGAATTGCATAGAATTTGTAGATTGCTTTTGGCAGTATGCTATTTCCACAATATTGATTCTACCCATCCAAGAGTTTGGGATGTGCTTCCATTTGTTTGTATCCTCTATGATTTCTTTCAGCAGTGTTTTGTAGTTTTTGTCGTAGAGTTCTTTCCACCTTCTTCATTAGGTACATTCCTAAGTATTTCATTTTTTTGCAGCTATTGTGAAAGGGTTTGAGTTCTTGATTTGATTCTCAGCTTGGTCGCTGTTGGTGTATAGCAGAGCTACTGACTTGTGTACGTTTATTTTGTATCTTGAAACTTTACTGAATTCATTTATCAGATCTAGGAGCTTTTTGGTTGAGTCATTAGGGTTTTCTAGGTATACGATCATATCATCAGCAAACAGCAACAGTTTGACTTCCTCTTTATCGATTTGGATGCCCTTTATTTCTTTCTCTTGTCGATTGCTCCGGCTAGGACTTCCAGTACTGTGTTGAATAGAAGTGGTGAAAGTGGGCATCTTTGTCTTGTTCCAGTTCTCAGGGGGAATGCTTTCAACTTGTTCCCTGTTCAGTATAACGTTGGCTATGGGTTTGTTATAGATGCTTTTATTACCTTAAGCTATGTCCCTTCAATGCCGATTTTGCTGAGGGTTTTAATCATATAGGGATGCTGGATTTTGTAAAATGCTTTTTCTTTGTTGAGATGTCATGTGATTTTTGTTTTTAATTCTGTTTCTGTGGTGTATCACATTTATTGACTTGTGGACGTTAAACTATCCCTGCATCCCTGGTATGAAACCCACTTGTTCATGGTGAATTACCTTTTCGATATGCTGTTGGATTCAGTTAGCTTATATTTTGTTGAGGATTTTTTGCATCTATGTTCATCAGGGATATTGGTCTGTGGCTTTCTTTTTTTGTTATGTCCTTCCCTGTTTTTGGTATTAGGGTGATAATGGCTTCATTGAATGATTTAGGGAGGATTCCCTCTTTCTCTGTCTTTTGGAATAGTGCCAATAGGATTAAGACCAGTTCTTTTTTTGAAAGTCTGTTGGAATTCAGCTGTGAATCTGTCTGGTCCTGGGCTTTTTTTATTGTTGTTGTCAGTTTTAAAATTACCATTTCAGTCTTGCTGTGGTCAGTTCAGAGTTTCTGTTTCTTCCTGGTTTAACCTAGAAGGGTTGTATATTTCCAGGAATTTATCCAGCTCCTCTAGGTTTTCTAGTTTGTGTGTGTAAAGGTGTTCATAGTAGCCTTGAATGATATTTTGTATTTCTCTGGTATCAGTTGTTATATCTCCTGTTTGTTTCTAATTGAGCTTATTTGGATCTTCTGTCTTCTTTTTTTGGTTAATCTTGCTAATGTTCTATCAATTTTGTTTATCTTTTCAAAGAACCAACTTTTTGTTTTATTTATCTTTTGTATTTCTTTTGTTTCAATTTCATTTAGTTCTGCTCTCATCTTTGTTATTTCTTTTCTTCTGCTGGGTTTGGTTTGTTCTTGTTTCTCTAGTTCTTGAGGTGTGACCTTAGATTGTCTTATTTGTGCTCTTTCAGACTTTTTCATGCAGGCATTCAGTGCTGTAAACTTTGCTCTTAGCACCACTTTTTCTGTATCCCAGAGGTTTTGATAAGTTGTGTCACTATTATCATTCAGTTCAAATTCTTAAATTTCCATTTTGATTTCATCGTTGACCCAACAATCATTCAGGAGCAGGTTATTTAATTTCCATGTATTTGCATGCTTTTTGAGTGTTCCTTTTGCAGTTGATGTCCAATTTTATGCCACTGTGGTCTGAGAGAGTACTTGATATAATTTTGATTTTCTTAAATATACTGTGACTTGTTTTGTGGCTTATGTGGTCTGTCTTGGAATATGTTCCATGTGTTGATGAATACAATGTGCATTTTGCAGTTGTTGGGTAGAATGTTCTGTATATATCTGTTAAATCCATTTGTTGTAGGGTATAGTTTAAGTCCATTGTTTTTTTGTTGACTTTCTGTCTTAACGACCTGTCTAGTGCTGTCAGTGGAGTATTGAAGTCCCTCACTATTATTATTTTGCCCTCTGTCTCATTTATTAAGGTCTAGTAGTAATTGTTTTATAAATTGGGAACTCCAGTGTTAGGTGCATTTATATTTAGGATTGTGATATTTTCCTGTTGGACTAGTCCTTTTATCATTATGTAATGTCCCTCTTTGTCATTTTTAACTGTTGCTTTAAAGTCTGTTTTATCTGATGTAGGAATAGCTACTGCTGGCTTTTGGTGTCTGTTTGCATGAAATATCTCTTTCTACCCCTTTACCTTCAGTTTATGTGAGTCCTTATGTGTTAGGTGAGTCCCTTGAAAACAGCAGATACTTGGTTGGTGAATTCTTATCCATTCTGCCATTCTGTATCTTTTAAGTGGAGCATTTAGGCCATTTACATTCAACATTAGTATTAAGATGTGAGGTACTATTCTATCCATTGTGCTAGTTGTTGTCCCAGTACCTTTTGTCTGTTTTTTCTCATTGTGTTATTGTTTTATAGGCCCTGTGAGATTTATGCTTTAAGGAGGTTCTGTTTTGGTGTATTCTGAGGCTTTGTTTCAAGATTTAATAATTCATTTTATTACTTCTTTAGTGCTGACTTGATAGTGGCAAATTCTCTCAGCATTTGTTTGCCTGAAAAATACTTTATCTTTCCTTCATTAATGAAGCTTAGTTTCACTGGACATAAAATTCTTGACTGATAATTATTTTATTTAAGGAGGCTAAAGATAGGACCTCAATTCCATCTGGCTTGTAGATTTTATGCTGAGAAATCTGCTATTTATCAGATAGGTTTTTCTTTATAGGTTACCTGGTGCTTTTGCCTCACAGATCTTAAGATTATTTCCTTTGACTTGACTTTAGATAACCTGATTGACTGTGTGCCTAGGTGATGATCTTTTTGCAATGAATTCTCTGGGTGTTCCTTGACCTTCTTGTATTTGGATGTCTAGCTCTCCAGCAAGGCCAGGGAAGTTTTCCTTGATTATTCCCTCAAATAAGTTTTCCAAACTTTTAGATTTTTCTTCTTCCTCAGGAACACCACTTATTCTTAGGTTTGGTTGTTTAACATAATCCCAAACTTCTTGGAGGCTTTGTTCATTTTTTAAAATTCTTTTTCCTTTGTCTGTGTCAGATTGGGTTAATTTCATTAGGCCTTGTCTTTGAGCTCTGAAGTTCTTTCTTCTGCTTGTTTGATTCTATTGTTGAAACTTTGCCGTATATTTTGCATGCCTCTAAGTGTGTCTTTCATTTTCAGAAGTTGTGACTCTTTTTTATTTATGATTCTATTTCTCTGGAAATTTTTTCATCCATGTCTTGTATTATTTTAAAAATTTCTTTAAGTTGCCTTTCACCTTTCTCTAGTGCCTCCTTGAGCTGCTTAATAACCGACCTACTGAATTCTTTTTCTGGTAATTCAGATATTTCTTCTTGGTTTGGATCCATCGCTGGTGAACTAGTGTGATCTTTTGAGGGTGTTATAGAACCTTGTTTTGTCATATTACCAGAATTGTTTTTCTGGTTCCTTCTCATTTGGATATACTGTGTCAGAGGCAAGATCTTGAATCTGCTGTTCAGATTCTTTTATCCCACGGGATAATCCCTTGATGTGGTTCTCTCCCCCTTTCCCTATGAATGGGGCTTCCTGAGAGCTGAACTGCAGCGATGGTTATTTTTCTTCTGGGTCTAGCTACCCAGTGGAGCTACTGGACTCCAAGCTGGTATTGGGGAGTGTCTGCAGAAAAAGCATTTGCCCTAGGCTAGAAGTCTTCCTGCTAAGAAAGCAAGCAGGGCTTTCAGGCCTTGCCCCTCCCTGCCTGCAGTGGCTTCTGTTCTCATATCTGTACTTTCCGTTGGCCCCCTATTCCCGCCGGGCCCCTATTCCTACCTCCTCCCCCACCCCCCGCCCAGATTCTGCCCAGGAAAATTTGCATTCAGTCAAAATTACTACAGCTTTCAGCTAGAAGTCTTTCTCACTGTGGTACTTCCCCAGTTCCACTGACTGCCCTCCCCAAGGACCACTGTGAGATGAAAGTAAAAAAAAAAAAAAAAAAAAAAAATGGCTTCCCTAGGGACTGGGAGTGTCTACAGGGGTCTCTTATCACTGCTGCTTCTAGTTTTTTTTTTTTGTTTTTGTTTTTTTTTTTTTTTAGGTGGAGTCTCAGTCTGTCGCCCAGGGTGGAGTGCAGTGGCGTTGATCTTGGCTTACTGCAGCCTCCGCCTCCTGGGCTCAAGCAATTCTCCTGCCTCAGCCTCCCAAGTAGCTGGGATTACAGGTGTGCACCACCTTGCCCAGCTAATTTTTTTTTTTTTTTTGTATTTTTAGTAGAAACAGGGTTTCACCATATTAGCCAGCCTTGTCTCAAACTCCTGGGCTCAAGCGATCCACTCACCTTGGCCTCCCAAAGTGTTGGGATTACAGGCATGACCCACCATTCCTGGCCTGCTTCTTCTACTTTTATATTTCGCTCGGCTCTCTAAATTTGTTTCAGTCCTAGGTAAGGTTAAATTCTTCTGTGATCTGGATTTTCAGGTTCCCCAGTGAGGATGTGTGTTTGGAGGCAGACTTTCCCCCTCTCACACTTTGGGCACTCACAGTGTTTTGGCTGTCTCATGGAGTTTGCAGCGGCAAGCTGCTTCTTTCAAAGGGTCTGTGAATTCTTTCAGTTTTCCTGGTATGTTCTTGTGGTGGTTCTTGGAGCAGAGTTTACATTGTGAGTCTCCACATGCTGTTTTGTCCTGAGTGGGAGCTGCAAGTTAGTTCTGCCTGATATCCATCATTTTCTCCGGGTGACCTCAGTGAATCTATATGTCCCATTATCTATTGGGAAAGGCAAACCTGTATTTTGGACATAGTGTATTAATTGATAACATTAGGTTAATGGAATTACTATAACTTTAGTACCAGCCATATATCCATTTACTCATTCATTTGTTAACTGATTAATTCAAGTGGTTACCTTCTAGTCAATATTAATTTCACCTTAGATATTTTTGTTATGGAGGTTAAAAAAAGATTTTGTGCCTGTCAACAATAACTCTAAAATGTATTTAATCATTCTCTATTTGCTTATATTCATAATCAAATCACATAGACACTTGTTTCATTCTCATGTGGTCTGTGCTAGGTTGACATTCTCTGCCCTTTCAAGGATTACTCTGCAGAATCCATGGCTTTCTGATTGCAAGTCTCTGCTTCTATTCAACTGATTGCAGTATTTATTAAGCTTAAATAAGCCAAAATATTATTATAATAGAAAAAAAACTTATTCTCTTCCTTTTGAAGTTCCTAAAGGATTGTCTATTTCTTTAAGTTTTAAAAGCCTCTTCAGAATACTGGTTGATCATTAGTAGCATACCACCACCATGATATATTTAACACTTGCTTTTTACATATCTAAGAGATATAAAACATTGTCCCTTTCAGTGAGTGTCTTACAGTCTTATATATGAACACATAACTTGATGGTAAAGATTAAGTGCCAAGTAGACAATAACAGCCATCAGTATTACAGGTAATGATAAACATGGACTGAAGTAGTTGAAGTAAGATACAGGCCTTGACCGAAAAGTAGGCAGTTATAGACGAGAGGAAAGAATATTTTAGCCGGAGGGAATACTATGAGGAAAGGCTTTGAAGTAGGAATCTGGACAATGGATTTGGTAAAAAAAATTTTTATAGATGGTTTTTAATTAGAGCAGGTAAATGACTAGTAGGAGGTAAGACTGGAGATGTAGTTAGTGAGTGAATTGGGATGACTTGAATGCTAGCTTTACGAGATTAAGTTTTACACGTAGCTGGGAGGAATTAATATTCATGAGCAGTGCATGATGCATTTAAAGGAGTATTTTAGGAAGCTCAGTTTGACATGTAAAGGGAAGGTGGGAGACACTAAAAAACCATTGCCATAGTTTATGGGTGAAGAAAGAAAGACACTCACGTGCATTGAGTACTGTATGCCTCCCGCTCTGCAGGAGTGTTGAGAGTGGCATTTGGAATGGAACAGAACAAGCTGTCTAAGGCATATAATGTAAAGCAAGAGCAGTTAATTGTATGCTGAGCTCTGGGTCAAGTCCATATTTAGAGGATTATAGCAGGAAGTAAACCAGCAAGAATCAGAGGAAGGAAACAGGAGAGTGTCTGAAAGGCCCCAGTGGAGATAAGAATTTCCATGGTTGAGTGTTGTAGTAAGCTGAGAGAATGAATCGATTATTTGGTGTAAACTTTTAAAATAAAGTCTAATACTGTATACAGACAAGGGCACATTACAGTTATAGAGCTTGATGAATTTTTATGCTGTGAACACTTCACCACATGTTTTACTATTGCTATGGAAGCTTCCCTCATGCCCACTTCAGTTGGTTAAACAACTCTAAAGGAAACCAATATTCTGATTTCTACCAGATTAGTTGTGCCTTCTTGTTGGAATCAGACAGTAGACTCTTGTGATAGCTCATTTTTCTCAATATTGTGTGTGAGAGTCATCTATGTTGCATTTAATGGTATAGTATTTCATTGCTATGTAGTATTCTATTGCATAAGTATACATAATTTACATATTATTCATTGTACTATTATACGTATTTGAATTGTTTCCAGTTTTGAGCTATTAGAAATAATACTGCTGTGAACAGTATTCTTATATGCATACATTTCTCTTGGGAATATATCTAGGATTGGAACTGTTGGGTCATAGTTATGAATGTATTTGGTATTAATACATAATGTCAAAGAATGTCAGTTTACCTTCCCACCAGTGGTATGAGAGCTGTCCACATCCTCATCAACATTTGATATCTCCAGCTTTCAAAATTTTAGCTATTATGCTGAGAGGTATAATAGTAATTCATTGTGTTTTTAATTTGCATTTCTCTAATAACAAATGCAGGTGAGCATCTTTCCATATGCCTGTTGGCATTAGGCTAGGCTCTGTTGTAAAGTGCTGGTTGGAATGTTTTTCCCACTTAAAAATCTGCATTGTCTGTTTTAAAATTTTTTCTACTTTTTATTGGCTTACAGGGTTCTTACATATTCTGGATTCATATAATTTATCAGATATGTGTATTGCAAATATCTTTCTATACTCCTAAGGGTACATTTTGATGAATAGAAATTCTTTTCAATGAGACCAGGTACGGTAGCTCACACCTGTAATCCCAGCACTTTGGGAGGCCAAGGTGGGTGGATCACTTGAGATCAGGAGTTTGAGACCAGCCTGGCCAACATGGTGAAACCCCAACTTTACTAAAAATACAAAAATTAGCTGGGCGTGATGGTGTGCACCTGTAATCCCAGCTACTCAGGAGGCTGAAGCAGGAGAATCGCTTGAACCTGGGAGGCGGAGGTTGCAATGAGCTGAGATTGCACCACTGCACTCTAGCCTGGGTGAGAGCAAGACTCCGTCTCAAAAACAAACAACAAAACAAAACAAAACAAAAACAAAATTCTTGTTTAGTGGAAGCTAATTTATTAGTCTTTTCCTTTATAGTTAGCGCTTTTTTGGTGTGCCATTTAATACACCTGTGTCTCTTACAAGTTTATGAAGATAACCTCATGTTAGTTTTAGAAGCAGTATTATTAGATCTTTACAGTTTAGATCTACAGTCTGTCAGGAATCAAGTTTAATGTATGATGTGAGGTAGAGTTCAATATTTTTCTTCATTTAAAAAATATATGGACATTCATTTAATCCAGCACCATTTATTGAAAAGATAGTCCATTCCCCTCTGCAGTGTAGTGGCACCTTTGTTGTAAACCTGGTGACTGTAACTCAGTATTGAGAAGTAATAGGTCTGTGGAGGAAAGATCCAGTCTTGACTCCACAGTGTGTAGATGGGTCTTAAAAAGAAGTTATATCCTAACGAGGAGTTAAGTTCATTTGCAGCGTGGTTGATCTGTTAGTAATTGGGAATATATTATAGAACTGTTTTGCTTTCTCCCTTTTATTTTTTTTTAAACTATGGAAGTAATTTCAGATTTATATACAATTTGTGGAAATAGTACATAGACTTCCCATGTATCCTTCACCTTTATTCCCCATTGATAGCATTTCTGAACCATCTGGGAATAAGTTGTAGACATGATGTCCCATTACCCCTTAATATTTCAATGTGTATTTCTTAAGGACACGGACACTGTTCTATCAGGAAGTTAACTTTGATCCATATTACCATTTAATCCACAGACTCCATTTCAGATTTCACTAATCATCCCAGACCTTTACAGCTCCAGGAGCTAATCAAGACCATGTGTTACATGTACTTAACATTTCTCTTCTTTCCACTTCAATCTGTAACAAACAGTTCCTCAGTCTTTCTTACCTTTTATGACCATAACATTTATGAAGAGTATGGGACCACAGAGTTTTTAGAATGCCCCTCAATTGAGTTTGTCTGGTGTTTCCTCATGATTTATGCATTTTAGCATGAATACCACAAAAATGACTTGGACTTACCTTAGTGCTTTCTATGAGGAGACGCCTGAGATTGACTTGTCCCATCAGTGACGACTTTTGTCATGCGGTGAGGAGTATGCCAGGCTTCTTTGCTGTAAAGTTAATTAATCCGTATGTTTTGTTGTTGAATAGTAAGTAATAAGTATTTTCTGAGGAGACATTTTGAGCCTGTGTGTGTGTGTGTGTATATGTATGTATACATACATATATATGTATGTATAAATATTCTGCTCCTCATCAAGCTTCCTTTCACCTTCCAGATTTAGCATCTCTTGATTCTCATCTGAATCAGTTATGACCCTGAAGGTTGCCAAAGGGGGATTTTTAAAATTCCAGTTTCTTTTTTATATTTGTTAATTGGCATTGTACCCAAAGGTAGCTTTTGCTTTTCCCTCATCTTCTTTTTGTTTGCCTATTTATATCATTGTAGCCCCTTGGATTCCTGTTCTATTTAAAAGTTTATAATTTGTTACTATCATTATCTATTTTGTTGCTTAAATGATTCCAGGTTTGGCTAGTGGTACAGACCCTCCAATTGACTCCTTTGCCCTTTTGATATTTCTCCGTCATGCTCTGGACATTTTTACTTTCTGGCATAATAAAGTGTTCCTAGGTCATCTTGTATTTTCCTTGCCCCAGCCCTGGAGCCAGCCATTTCTCCATGGAGCTCTGGTTTCTCAATTAATCACTGGTTTCTCAGTTAATCAGTTTATTTATTCAACAAATACTTATTCAGTGACTGCTATTTTCCTGGGATTTTTTTTAACTTTCTACAGAGCTGTTCTAAGTGTTAGTAACATGTTCCTTTTTGAAAACTAGTTGTAGCATTTTTTTTTTTACACGCCACATATAGGAATCCAAAATTCTTATGCACGTTTGTACTCCTAGTTAATTAGCCTTTTTGTATTTATCACTGGTAAATATAGAAATTTCCTTTAATCTATCTAAGAACCCCCCAAAAATTGATGGTGTGTTTACAGTGTCAACACAATAGCCTTGGCCGGTAGCGGTGACCCACCCTGTTATCCCAGCACTTTGGGAGGCTGAGGCAGGAGGATCGCTTGAGCCCAGGAGTTCAAGACCTGCCTGGGTGGCATAACAAGACCTTGTCTCAAAAAACAAACAAACAAACAAAAAACTTAAACAAAATAACATTGTAGCCTTATAATACACAAGAAACCCTATGTGATGATTATCTTTATGAAACCTGGATCCAACTCTCACACACTCAAAATAATGGTATTTAACATTACTTGGAGGCATCTCATAGTTTGAAGTTACTCTGTAAATGTTTTCTATGAAAGCATTATTGTATATATAAAGTAGGTATGCACATGTAGGGGTGTCAGTCTAGTTCTGTATGAAAGAGATGGAGATACTTTGCTCTAGGAGTTGGAAATCTTTCAGCATGGTTTTTGCTCTTCTGCTTCTCTTCTATTTTCCTTCACTAAGACCAGTTTGTAACATTTCTAAGAAAATGCACTGTAGTCTTACTTTCTAATGAGGAATGTATATGAGGTTATTTATTCATTTAAATGATATGAACACAACACTTTTACCTATTTTAAAATACAATTTATGGTATGAGTGGCCAGTACATCTCAACATTGCATTCAGATCACCTTATTGGTGATTTTCAAACATATTTCTTATTTATTGCCTTCCTTAAATGATGAAATCTTTCAAGCTTTTCATTTTCTTTTTTTTCTGCGTTTGAATCTTATGCTATTTGTGACTGTATGATTATTGCAAAGTAGAATTCAAAGTGACATAAATCTTGGACAGCAGATTAACATGTTAATTATTAAACTGAAATCTTTATGAAATTTAAAATTTTAACTTTTAAAGGCATAGACAGCTCTGGTGTTTTAAAAATACCTGTGGAAACCTGTTAGGCAGTTTCTAATAAAGTTAAACATAAACCTACTCTGTGACCCAGCATTTTTTTGTTGTTGTTGTTATTTTTTTTCCTCATCTAAAACTAAAAGACTTATTAAAGAATGTTCAAGGTAGCTTTATATATAATAGCTCCAAACTAGAAACAGACCAAATGTTCCATCAACAGCAAAATACAAATTGTGGTATTTCATTCGGTAGAATACTATTTAGTGATTTAAGAAGCTTAAAATACTAATATATGCAAACAAAATTACGTTGAGTGAAAGAAGCAAGATGGAAAGTGGTACATGTTTAGATATGAAGAAGAGGCAAATGAATCTATAATGCCTGAAGTCAGAATGGGTAACCTGGGGAGGTGGATATTGACTTGGAACGAGGCTGAAGGCACCTTCTGGGTGATGGAAATGTTCATATCTTGATCTGACGGTAGTCGTAAGTGTTTACATATGTACTAATTCATTGAGCTATATGCTTAAGGTTTGTGCATTTTACTTACCCTGCAGTAAAATTATGTAAGAAAGAAAGAAAAAGTAAGAACAGAGAGTCTCTTTATGCTTGACTTTCTTTTGCTGTTAAATGTGTATATTAAATTAGGGATTTGGACTAATTGGACTTAATATTCATTAGGTTAACTTTTCTTTGCTCTTCTTCTTTCTTCCTCCTTGGCTGTCTTCCTTTTCATTTTATTTTTCCCTTTTTCCTCTTCTTAACCTTGATTTTATTCCTGTTATTATACTCTTCAGTGCTTTCACATTAATTCTTTAGAAATGAGATGAGCAATGTGTTGACTCTTGATGGGTTGCTTATAATCTGGATGCCAATTTTACATTTGTGTCAGGCTCTGCCTCCCCTTGGCTGGTACTTTATGCCAGCCCCAGTTTCTCTGCTGCAATAAGTGGACCCATTTTTGTATGTAATGAATGGGATCTTAAATGTGTGGTACAAAGGCATGATTCAAATGAAATATTACAGAATTTACAGTGAATTTCACTTCCTGTAAAAGCTTTATATTCATCTTCATGATTTGTTAGAACATATATACATATGTTTTATTAATTATCCTTTTGGTACTTAAAATAGTTTGACATAATTTTACATTTTTTTTTAAATTATGGAATTTTTCAAATTTTATACAAGTAAAGAGGATAAGATAGTGAATGTCCCTAGGACCCCTCACGAGCTTCAGCAATTATCAACTCACAGTGGCCGGCCAGTCTTATTTCTCTTCTGTCTCTCCCTGGATTACTTTGAAGCAAATCTCAGATATATCACTTCATCTGTAAATGTATCTTTAAAGATACATACTGAATTTTAAGATAACTCTTAAAAAACTAATCCCAATATCATTATCAAGCAAACAAAACAGTAACTCCTTAATAATAAAAAATGTCTAGAGTTCAGATTTCTCTTATTGACTCATTAAAATTTTTTTAAAAATTATTTTATGCTTTTAGAGACAGGTCTTGCTCAGTCACTCAGGCTAGAGTGCAGTGTTGTGATCATACATGGTTCACTATAACCTCAAACTCCTAGTCTCAGGTGATCTCCTTGCCCCCTTCCCCCAACCCAGCCTCCCAAAGTGCTGGGATTACAGGCATGCACCACCACGTCTGACCTCGCTTTTTTCATAATTGGTTTATTTGAATAAAGATTAAAATGAGGATCATTTATTGCATTTGGTTGATAATGTCTGTTTAGTTTGTTTAGTATATTTTAAGATATAGAATCCTTTTACATCTTTATTTTTCTACATAGATTATTTAAGAAACCAGGTCATTAGTCCTTTAGAATTTCTATGTTCTTGGTTTTGCTGATGGTATACCCGTGGTGATGTACAGCCTATTTGCCTGTCCCCTGTATTTCTTGTAAACTGATAACCTAGAGGCTACATAGATTCAGTTTTGAAGTCTTTGGTAATTGTTTTATAGGTAGTTTTGTCTACTTCCTATTGTACTACATCAGAAGGCATTTAATTTCTTGTTTTTATTTTATGATTTTTAAGTAGATCAGTAGGTCCAGTTATCCTAGCCTGGTTCATCCATTATCATGTTTCCCATAAAGTTCCCTAGTTGACCTAATGGTCTTAGAAGCCTGCCGATGCTCATTGCCGAAAAGATCCATTATTTTATCAGTAGTTGCCAGATGGGAGGGTCATTTCTTCTGCATTAGCTGCAATCCTTCTGGCTAACAGATGAAGAACTTTTCCCTCATTATCTGTTTTTTCTGAGTATGATTATTCTGTAAAGTCAAGGTAAGTACATAGTTCTTTCCCTTTATTTGTCAGTATCATGCTTGGGAAGGAGCCATTTCTTCGAGAATTGTTGTTTTTTTAAAAATTGGGAAATGATAATTATAAAGCAAACTCTGGATGCTGGCCATCCTCATTGCTTAATGGATTGGTTATGGCTTTTAGGCCTCTTAAGTGGATACTTAAGCTAGGAAATACCTAGTACTTTTTTTTTTCCTTAAGAGAAAATACATCATGAATTCACTGTGATATTTTCAGTTAGGATTTAAGACTATATTTTCAGTTAGGATTTCAGTTAGGATTTAAAACTACAGGGTTTTAGGTAGTGTGTTTGATTTTATATTTGTGTCTCTTTATGCTAAAAATCTTTGTTTCTGACATTAATTCTTTAGTCTATTTTATGTATATTATATATATATAAAATAATTTTATAATAGCAATTGCAGTGAGACAGGGACACCAATATTACTAACAGCATGATTACTAAAAATAGTTTATGATTTATTTGCAGGGTTTAAAAAAATCTTTAGAATATGTGGTCATTTGACTATATTTTAAAGTTATTTGAAATAACTGTTCTTCGTATGATTAGGGCCACCAATCAATTAGGTTTTAATTGCTTTGTTTTCTTTATAGAGATTACTTTGTCTCCATTTTTATTTAATTTTGTTTGACTTAAGTAAAAGCATATTACTTGTTAACTAACAATGTGATTACTGAAAACAATTTAAGATTTTTTTTTCTCTTTAGGATCTCATGGCTATTTTACAGTTTTTAAAGTCTTTTGAAATAATTCTCTTTGTGGTTAAGTCACTGTAGATAGATTTAGTTCCAGTTTTCTTTCGATTTTAGAGATTGCTCCCCCACCCCTTTTGGATGAAATTTTGATTTCTTTAATTATGCAAAAAATTCATGTTTTCAAAATAAAATCTATGAAACAGTGTACATTCAGAGACATACAGCTTCCATTCCTAAGTAACTTTTTTTTTCTTTTTTAGTTTTGGGTTTATTCTTTAAAAAAAGTAAGCAAATATGTATTTATATTTTCATTTTCACCTTTCTTAGACAAAAGATAATATAAAGCACACACTATTTGATACCTTGCTTTTTTTCATTTAACATTATACCCTACACTGCTAAGGTATAACCTCCAAGGTATATTAAGTAAAATAAAAGAAGCAAGATGTGTAGTAGTCTTCCTCCTTTTATAGCTGTTCAGTGTTTTATGCTATGAACGTTTATATAACTGATGCTGCATTGATGGTTGTTTAGGTTGTTTTCAGTCTTTTGTTTTTATTGATAATGCTACTTGTACGTATCTTTAATATTTGCTAGGAATATATTCGATGACATTTTAGTTTCAGGAAGCATTGCTTATATTTACTCTGTTTTGTTGGTTATAGAAAAAATTCAAAAAACTTTTTTCATTAGATAAGTCCAAGAACCACTGATGACTTTCTTGCCAATGCTTAGTTATTTAATTACCAAAGTATAAATAAAAATATTCACAGATGATGTTTTTAATGATTAAATACATGCAAGCTTTCTGGGGTAAGTAATGATGAAATGCAGTACTTTAAAAAATAATATTCACGGTTAGCAATCTAAGAATCGTCTGTTTACTATGTTTTGATAGTAATGATTGCACACTCAGATTTTTTGTCATTAATGTACAGAAAACATTGCAAAATCCCAAGATTTTATTAGGAACTATTTTCTTGGTTTTTTACTTTGTTTTTGCAGTTCCTTAGAAAATCATACAGGTGGTCCATCCATTCTTACCTTCTTCCATGGTATTTAAGCATTGTATAAATATAGCTTGTATGTTTAATTGTGAAGATATTTCACTTGTGTGCCTTTAATTTTTTTTTTAAACAGGCAGTATAACTCCAACTGTGGAACTGAATGGGCTTGCTATGAAAAGGGGAGAGCCTGCCATCTACAGGCCATTAGATCCAAAGCCATTCCCAAATTATAGAGCTAATTACAACTTTCGGGGCATGTACAATCAGAGGTTTGTATGTCTTTTTTGGTTTTGTTCTTAATTATTATTTTATCCATGTTGTAAAAGTTTCTCACACTCTAAAGAGTATTTTCATTGTAAATCTAACTGACCTTGGGCATTTTGCATGGAATTTAGATAAAGCAGGTTCACAAGGAATATTTAAAGTAATAACTTAAAGAAACCCAGTTTTCAGGAACTAGTTTTTTTTCCCCCCCCCACCCCACAAACGTAAAAGATCTGAAGGAACTAGTTTTTATTGTGTCATGAGGGCCCTGTATTTGTTGCAGGGAAGACCAAGTCTTAAAGTCATTTCACAGTTTATAGTGTTGACTTTCTCATTCATTTACCAAGCAGAGCTCAGTTTTTTTCTTGATTTGTCTAAATACATTAATGAACATGAATGTTTGTAATTTATAGGGAAAAAAGAAAAAATGTAAATAATGTAATCCCAGAATTTGCCACCTTTTATATTTTCATGTACTTTACATTCTTTTTTTCTTTGCATTTAAATATATTTAACCAAGTTGAAGTTGTCCTTTATATGCAGTTTTTGTAGTACTTTATGAAGGTATGATAGACATACAGTAAAATGTACAAATCTTAAGTATACCTCTTGATGACTTTATTTTATGTATGTATATATGTATTTATACTTTATTTGATGACTTTTTACATACGGATATCCTCACGTGATCACCACTCAGATCGAGATACAGAATGTTCCCATCACCTCTGAGAGTTTCCTCAGACCTCTTTGTCCTTGACACATCCTTCTCCCAGAAATAATCACTATTTTATTATCATAGACTAGTTTTTGCCTGTTGTTGAACTTTTTATATCTAGACTCATACAGTATTTATGTGCATCTGGCTTCTTTTACTTTGTGTAATGATTTTCTTGTTTGGGGATTCATCCATGTTGCTTATATCTGGGTTTTGCCCTTTTTTATTGCTGGTTAGTGTACTTTGTATGGATATATCATAATTTGTGTATCTTGTATATGCAAAACAAGCCCTCTCTTTTCACTTAATATAGTGGCCATTTGTCATATATTTAAGAATTTTTTTTCTTTTCTTTCTTTTTTTTTGAGACGCAGTCTCACTCTGTCACCCAGGCTGGAGTACAGTGGTGTGATCTTGGCTCACTGCACCCTCAGCCTCCAGGGTTCAAGTGATTCTTGTGTGTCAGCCTCCTGAGTAGCTGGGATTACAGGCACCTGCCACCATGCCTGGCTAATTTTTGTATTTTAGTAGAGATGGGGTTTCACTATGTTGGCCAGGCTGGGGGTCTTGAACTTCTGACCTTAAGTGATCTGTCCGCCTCGGCCTCCCAAAGTGCTGGGATTACAGGCGTTAGCCCCTGTGCCTGGCACTAAATAATTTTGATGGCTACATAATGCTTCATATGGCTTCATAAGGTATATAAATGTATGTCTATTTTTTTATCTAGGTTGTTTATGCCCCCTTTTTAAGATTGCTGCAGTAAATAATCATTATGTAAATCTTTGTTCACATCACTGATTATTTCCTTCCTTATATTACTATAAGGGGAATATTCTTTAAAAAGAATAAAGCATTGCCCAATTGCACTAAAGTTTGTACTAATTTCTTACAGTATATGAGAATGCTTATTCTACTCTGACAACACTGAGTTAAAAAGGTTTTTGTCTTCTTTGGTAGTTAAAAAATAGTGTTTTTTTGTTTTTTTTTGTTTGTTTGTTTGTTTGTTTTTTAGATGAAGTCTCACTCTGTCACCCAGGCTGGAGTGCCATGGTGTGGTCTCAGCTCACTGCACCCTCCGCCTCCTGGGTTCAAGCGATTTCCGGCTAATTTTTGTATTTTTAGTAGAAACAGGGTTTTACCATGTTAGCAAGGCTGATCTCAAACTCCTGATCTCAAGTAATCCGCCTCTCTCGGCCTCTCAAAGTGTTAGGATTGCAGGCATGAGCCACCTCATGTGGCCATCAAGTAGTAGTTTTTAAAATTCAATTTTATTGATTACTAGTGAGGCTGAACAGTTTTTTTTTTTAGATATTTATTATCCTTTTTGATTTGTCTATTTTAATTTGCTGATTTTTATTCCATTGCCTCACCAGTTTTCAAATGTTTATGTGTTGAGGATGTTAACCTTCAGTCTATTTTGTTTGTTGTAATTTTCCTGCTTTAAAAAATTTGGCTTTTAATTGTGTATTTGTTTTTAATATCCTATAGTTTTAAAATTTTATGTGGTCTAATCTATTGATTTTTCTTTATTTCTCTCACTTCTTTTATGCCTAAGAAATTCTTTCCTACATTTGATCAGATATTTGCTGGTGCTTTTGTTATGGTTTTATGTATTTACTGATACCATAACTTAGATGTGTAGGGAAGATATTTATTTAGTCCATAAATAATCTGATACTTTTTGGTTTCTTGCTTGCTAGGGGAAAAATTATCTTTAATTGTATCCATTTAAAACTTAGTTCTATTCAATTGTAAATAGTTCCTTTAAATATAATAGTATTTAGGTTAGGTTCTCTAAGAAGAATTTGCACACTGTATTAGACTTCTGCCCTTCCCTTTTCCTCTTAGGTATGCCTGGGGGAGCTTTCTGTATGCTAGGAAGGGAGAAGCATCTATATACCTCACCTCTGTAGAGGCATCTTGTGTTGTCCTTTAGTTCCTCTTTTCTTTGTGGTCATGTGCCTTGTCCACGAGGTGTGGAAACTTGCAGTTGGTGGCATCTAGTCCGTCTTTTTCTCCCTTAGGTAATGCTTCCAGAGTGTATCTACTATCTTCCCCTTGCTAATGGGCCTAAACCCTCAGCTTTTCTTGGCTTCCTTGGTATATTTCATTCTCTCCTGTAACATCTCTGCTTCTAATTGTGATGCATACAATGGCAGGCTTCCCAGCCCTCAGCTTGGTGTCCACACCGCATAGGAGGCACAAGGGACAACACATTTCTCTTGTAGTTGTTTTATTTTCTCTTTCTCTGTATAATATACCCATTGCCTTTATGTTTAATCTGAAGTTCCCCAATGTAAATAAATAAAGCTAGTTGCCCACTTCAGCACAGTAGATATCTTTAGTCACCTGAGTAAGGAACACCTAGTCTATTGTATACTAATTTTATTGCTAATGTACTCTAGTAAATAGATTTGTGAGAGTATTACATCTTTATATTTGTTTTATTTTGGTATCTGTGGTCCTTTATTGAAATTTTGCTACAGTTCTGACTAGTGAATTTATTACTTTTAAATGGAAATAAACTACTTTTATTACTTCTAAATTTATTACTTTTAAAAAGTCTGGTGCTAAAGCAATGAAAAGTCAGACACTAATCCCTGTCCTTATGGAGCTCATGTTCTTGTAGGGGAGGTAGTCAGTCAATAAGAAGTGGTTAGTCACTGAGAAGGTTGCTTTTGATAAAGACCTCAAAGGAAGAGAAAGAAAAAGCAGTGTGAATGTTGAGAGAGAGAGAGAGAGAGAGAGAGAGAGAATTCCAGGCTCAAGAAATAGCAAGTACTCCCCGCAGTAGAAGTGTGCCTGGCATTGGCCTCAAGAGGCCAGTGTGGCTTGATCAGAGTGAACCAAGGGAGAGAGGAGTTAGTATGTGAAATTAGACAGGGATCATGTGGTTTTGATTTTCTTTTTTTCTTTTCTAAATTTTCTGTTAAGAATGTCGGCATTTTTTCTTTGTTGGCAGTTTCTAGTTCCAAGATCTAATTCTTATGGTTGTTGTGAGGGGTACAATAATTTTATTTATGATTTCTCCAAAGTCATAAATAAAGGGTGTGCCTTAGGCCATTCCATGAATAGATAATGTGGACTTTTCCTTTTTTGGAGTGTCTTTATTTTATGATTTTCTGCAGATCACAAAAAGGTAAAAAGAATATCGGAAAGTACTAGTAAGCTACCAAGCCATGTTTCAACTGAAAAGCTCTTTCTGCTCACAGAAGCGCAGACCTAACCATTACTCAGTAGGCTGTTACAACCATGATTTCTCATATGACCTTAATTTATAGATGGCAACACTTGAGTGGATTACAGGGACTCTGGAGCCAAAGATCCAAGGAGACGCTCTTTTCCTTGTCAGAACCCAGATTAATCATTAGCTTCTTAAGGCAGGGAATGAAAGGTGAAGTCCAAGAAACAGGTATCGTTTAGAGGGATTTTTGAAAAGGTCCTTTTATTTTCTACCTAAAGTAATATTAAGCAAAATTAGGTATTACCTATGCTGTTTTTCCCCCCTCTACTGATGAGGTTTCTCCACTTGCACTCATTCAAAGGCCTAAGAAGAACTGAATTTTTCTTCTTTTTTAATGATGAGTGGAGAAAAAAACATTTATCCATGAGCAAACTCTGTAGATACAACTTGGATTCTGAAGTACCTGTCTCCTTTTATTATGCCCAAGATGTTTGACAATAATTACATCCGGTTATGTATTTTTCTTTATCATTTGAGGCACTTTTCACTAACAGATATATTATAAAGCAGAAAGCATATAAAAATTCATTTGACAAAGTACAAGGTAAAGCTTGGAGAACACTTCGTGCTTTTGTTCTCCCATCTTTCTTATAAAAATTATGTACATTAGAGAAATAGAATGGCTGAATTTAGACAGTTTTTCAATTTTGTATATTCACAGATAAAAAAATATTATTGCTTAGCAAATGGCCAAAATGGCAGACCAGCAGACCAAATGGCCCCTTGATCTGCTGGTGTAGATTTCCATGGGGCCAAAACTCAAACTAGGTTATGTGCAAATGGGAATTTTTGAGCTATGTAACTGGGATATCTCTTGGGGAGATGTACAGGCATGGTTGGATGTAGGGCTTTAGTGTTGTTCTTCCTCATTTTCTATTTCTCTCTTTCTAGCTCTTGTTTCTTTTTTTCTCTACTTTGTTTTCAAATAAGCCGGTTCCCATTTGCTATACTTCATACACTGTATAGTCTGTAGACTTGTAGTGAAGAAGGTGCAGTTTTTTTTTTTGATAGTCATTAGAAAAGTCCCCACAAACACTTGGAGTAAACTGTCCATCCTGGAATTAATCATTCAAACTTGGTTGGGGGTAGGGACATACTTTACTTTAGCCAAGCCTGGGTTATATGTCCAACCTGGAGAAACAGGTTAGCCCCATCCAAACTACTCTGCAGGGTACAATTATTTTATGGAGCGGTTCCTCAAAAGCAAAGATTTTTAGAGAAAATTATTTCCATTACAGTCAGAACATTTGGTTCAGTTCCTAGTTCTGATGCTTTTAGTTAAGTGATCTTGCACAAGGCTCTGGACCGCCATTAATTTCCTCATTTGCAAACAGAGATAGTAATAGCAAACGAAGGACTTTCATGAGGTCATCTTCATTCAGCAGACATTTATTGCGTGCCTACTCATTGCCACATGTTGTGTTTGAGTAGAGACTTTGAGGAAAGACAGGCAGTCTAATAGACTTAAGTTTAGTAGAAGAGGAAAACAAAAGAAAGAACAGAATGTAGATGTGCCCCGATGGTGCTATGGAAACATTAGGAAGGAACTAAGCACTCCACCCAGATTGGGGCACCAAAGAAGCCTTCCAGGAGGGATGAACTGAATCTTCAAGGTTAACTAGGATTTAGCCAGGTGAGGAGGGCAAGGAAAAGTAATACAGATTTTGGGAACAAAGGCTAGGAATCCTGAGAAGTTTAGTTCATTCATGGACTTAGAAACAGTTCGGTAAGTCTGGAATGAGAAGAGTGAAGTCTAGGCAGGGCCCTGATTTGAATGTCCTGAAGTGTCCATGCCACGAGGTTTGGATTTTATTCTGAAGGTGATTGGGAGTCATTGAAGGATTTTAAGCTGAGGGATAAAATAACTGGATATATGTTATAGGAATATTGCTTTGGCAATATTCCTAAAACTTGAAGGGATAAAGAATTACAACAATGTTGTTGTAATTCAGGCATAATGTGATGCAGGCCTGGAATAGTGCAGATGGAGAGGAGGGGACAGTGTCTATAGATATTTAGAAGGTAGACTTGATTGCATTTGGGGTATTAAGGATAACTTCAGATATTTGGATGGCTAGTAATACTGTTCACCACAAGAGTAGTTAGAGCAGGTTTTTGGAAAGATGAAGAGTTTAATTTGCACTATGTTGCATTTAAATTGCCTACGAAGTATTTAGGAGTCATTTTATCACTCTTTATGGCCACAATGAAGGGTAGCAAAGATTATCTTTGACTTTAAAGACTTGTTGGAAGTAGACGTGGCAAGAGGTAGTATAACATCTAGAGCTTTCAGAATAGGTTTGTGTAATATATCTTAAGAAAATGGCAGTTTAGGATTCAACGCAAGTTTGAGTGATCTATCAGCTCTTTGTTCATTGAAGATGTATCCTTTCTTCCCCAAAGGGTTTGTTTATTTGTTAACACTCAGTTTGGAACAATTTTATGGCCTACATTCTCATTAGATGTGTTTAGTATATTTTGTGTCAAGGTTACCTTTAGCTAATGTATCCAGTTCTTGGCCCAATCTCTTATAGCTAGGTTGGTCAAGTTATTTTCTTTTAATATATGTTGAGTCATAGCAAGTTAAACAAGAAGAAAACAATTTGGACTATTTTGCCTGAATGTTACTTGTTTCTATGGCCAGAATTAGACACTTACTTAAGGCTTCTTGGTTTTTCATTGTACCCCTGTGAAATAAATCTGTGAGACACGGAAATCATTTTACAGATAGTGATGGCTATCAGTGGAAATTTGATAGGGCGAAAGAAGTTTTTTGAAGCATCCAGATTGACTTTATTGCATTATGTTAATTATCAGTAAAATTAATAATAGCCAAGATTCTGATTTATGAAAACAGCTTGTATATTACATTTCAGTTTATGTTATATAGGCTGATGATTTGTTGCTAAGTATTGTGATGTTGGTGTGCTATTTATTCTGAGGTTGTTCAAACTTTGCATATAAGATTTTTCACTCATTTGTAATGCCCTCTTAAAAAGCATATTGGAAAGTACAACGGTTGATGTTGAATATTCAGTTGGCCCCTCGTATCCCTGGATTCTGTATCCATGGGCTCAGCATTCATGGATCCAGCCAATTGTGGATTGAAAATATTCAGGAAAAAAAGGGTGGTTGCATCTGTATTGAACATGTACAGACATTTTTTTCTTGTCATTATTTCCTAAACAACGCAGTGTAACTACTATTTTCATAGCATTTACATTGTATTAGATATTATAAGTAATCTAGAGATGACTTAATGTATATGGGAGGATGTGCATAGGTTATATGCAAATATTAAAATATTAATATTTTATATCAGGGACTTGAGCATTTTATATCAGGGACTTGAGCAGCCATGGATTTTGGTATCTGTAGCAGGTAAGGGTGAAGGTCCTGGAAACAATTCCCCACAGATAACCTAGGGATGACTGTATTTGTACCAGCAGTGATATGAACAGTTACAAACCTACAGTTTTGGTTTCTGCCACCAGATGGTGCTTGTATACTGATCAAACAACATACAGACTGGGTGAGCTCACTTTGGTTACTATTCCAAGGCCATTAAATTAGAGGTTAAACCATATGAAACTGCCAATATTTGACGTTTCTTTGACCTACAAATATGTCAGTTTCATATGTTCAACCCAATAGGAAAAAGTCATCCAAGTATACAACATTAAATTCTCTTGGATAAATGAAGTAAGCATAAAGTGGTGAAAAGCCCAATTTGTTTCAATAGATATAGAACTTTGCCTTTTGTATACTACATCCCTTGGTTTGGGGAATATATTCTTTTCTCTTTTCTCATATGCTTTACACATGGAATGTGTGTCAGAACTCTTAAACTGATTCTACTTCATGTAGATATCACTTTATAGAATAGATATAGAACTGAAAGGCAGCAAGGAAACTTTTTAAATATTTTGTTAAAAATAATGTTAAATTAGGATTTTTTTTTATTTGGGAGAAATTAACCTAAAGCCGTAACAAAGACGCATTAAAAATGTCTTTTTAAAACTCTCATAAACCAGAGAAGAAAATTTGAACAAGTTACCAAAGCAAGGATGAGGAAGAGTGAACTTAAGATCAGTATCCCCCATGGTCACAGATATAAAAATTATTATTATTATTTTTTGAGACAGTCTTGCTCTGTTGCCCAGGCTGGAGTATAGCAGCCTGATCTTGACTCACTGCAACTTTTGCTTCCCAGGTTCGAGCGATTCTCATGCCTCAGTCTCCCGAGTACCTGGGACTACAGGCGCATGCCACCACACCTGGCTAATTTTTTGCATTTTTGGTAGAGACAGGGTTTCAACACATTGCCCAGGCTGGTCTTGATCTGCAGACCTCAAGTGATCTGCCCGCCTCGTCCTCCCAAAGTGCTGGGATTACAGGCATGAGCCACCATGCCCAGCCAGATAAAAATTCTTAACAAAATATCAGCAAATTAAATTCAGCCGAATTTAAATAACATTATGATTAAATGAAGTTTATTCTAGGAAAGCAAGATGAATTTAGTATTCAGTAATCAAAGTAATTAACCCAATTAATAGAATAAAGGAGAACAACCGTATCAGTATCTCATTAGGTGCAGAAAAAGCATTTGACATAAGTCAGCGCTCACTAATGATATAGACTCAGCAAACTAGGAATGGAAGAGAACTTTCTTAATCTGATAAATGGCTTCTTCAAACAACCTCCAGATAACATTATGCTTTATAGTGAAAGACTGAATACTTGTAAGATCAGGAACAAGGCAGTAATACACACTGTTATCACTTCTGTTCAACATTATACTTAAGGACTGGTACGGTAGCTCATGCCTGTAATCCCAGCACTTTGGGAGGTTGAGGTGGGCAGATTGCTTGAGCTTAGGAGTTTGAGGCCAGCCTGGGCAACATGACCAAACCCCATCTCTGTTGGCATGTGCCTCTAGTCCCAGCTACTTGGGAGACTGAGGTGGGAGGATTGCCTGGGCCTGGGAAGTCAAGGCTTCAGTGAGCTGTGATTGCCACTGCATTCCAGCCTAGGCAACACAGTGAGACCCCGCCTCAAAAAAACAACAAAGAACCCCACATTATACTTGAGTTCTATCAAGTGCAACAATAAGAAGAAACAAATGGGGGAATATTGGAATAGGAGATATAAAACTATCTTCATAGACACCATGATTCTGTATGTAGAAAATAATAAATCAAAACTACTGAAAAGCTACTGAATAAGTGAATTTAGTAAGGCCACAAGTTGCAAGGTTAGTATACAAAAATCAGTGGTATTTCTAGTAAATAGTAATGAGCAGTTGGGGAATTAAATAGCGTGAAAACATATTCAGAGATAAATTTAATAAAATAGGTACACAACCTGTATACTGAAGGCTATAAAATACTGCTCAAATTAAAGAAGACTCTATTATTTAAGATTTAAGTTCTCTCAAAGTTGATGTGAAGATGCGATGCAGTTGTAACAAAAATCATAGTAGGGTTTTTTTTTTGGTAAAATTAATAAAGTAGTGCTGACATTTGGAGATGCAAAAAAACAATTTGGCTACTGCAAATTGTTTTTGCAGTAGCCAAAACAATTTTGAAAAGAACAAAATTGGCTGGCCCACACTACCTGACTTCAAGATTTGCTATAAAGCTACAATAATCAAGACAGCAGAAAATTAACATAGGAACAGATATATGGATCAGTGAAACAGAATAAAACAGCAGTTGGCAAACTATAGCCCGTGGGTCACGTCTGGCTTGCCTGTTTTTGTATGGCTTGCAAGCTAAGTAATGTTTTTTACATTTGCAAGTGGTTGGAAAAACATCAAAAATAAAATGATATTTTACAACACATGACATTTAGATGAAATTGAAATTTTAGTGTGTGTCAGTAAAGTGTCATTGGAACACAGCCACAGTCACTTGCTTAGGTATTGTATGTACTTGCTTATTTATAGTCTGCTTTTGTGTTACAACAGCAGAGTTGAATAGATGTGATAGATCATATGGCCTGCAAAGCCCAAAATATTTTATATCGGGCCCTTTATAGAAGTTTGCTGATCTCTGGAATATGGAGGCAAGAAATAGAGCAATCCATATATGAACAATTTAATTCTTTCAAAATTAATTCCAGTGAAGGTGCTAATGGGGAAAGGATACTCTTTCCAACAAATAATAGTAAAATAATTGGCCTTTCTGACAGAAAAAAAAAAGAACCTGGGCTGGGCGCGGTGGCTCATGCCTGTAATCCCAGCACTTCGGGAGGCTGAGGCAGGCGGATTACCTGAGGTCAGGAGTTCGAGACCAGCCTGACCAACATGGAGAAAACCTGTCTCTACTAAAAATACAAAATTAGCCTGGCATGGTGGCGCATGCCTGTAACCCCAGCTACTCGGGAGGCTGAGGCAGGAGAATTGCTTGAACCTGGGAGGCAGAGGTTGCGGTGAGCTGAGATTGTGCCATTGCACTCCAGCCTGGCAACAGGAGTGAAACTCCGTCTCAAAAAAAAAAAAAAAAAACAACAACAACAACAAAAAAAACCCCTGAACCTTGACTTCACACCACAGACAAAAATAAATCAGAAATGGGTCATAGACATATATGTAAAAGTTAAAGTAAAATTTCCAGAAGAAAATACTTTGCTACTTTGGAAATAGACAAAGATTTCTTAGAACACAAAAAGCATGGATCATGCAACAATTGAGAAATTACATGTCATCAAAATTTAAACATGGATCATGAAAAAATTGAGAAATTATAAGTCATCAAAATTTAAACTCCTGGTACTTGAAAGACACTTTTTACAAAATGAAAAAGCAAGACATATATTAGAAGGAAACATTCGTAATACATATATTTGAAAGAGGACTTCAGAATATATAAAGGAATACCTACAACTCATTAATAAGACAAAAATGGACAATATTTTTGAATAGACAATAGAGATAAGAATGGCTAATAAACACATGAAAAGATCCTCAAAGTGATTAGTCATCAGGGAAATGCAAATTAAAACCATAGCTAAAGTTTAAAAAGACTGACAACACCTAGTGTCATGGTGGGGCAACTGGAAGTCTCATATATTGCTGCTGGGGATATAAAATGGTACAGGCACCTTGTCAGAGTTTATGATGTTCTTATGAAGTTAAGCATGTAGTACTTATCTTACCACCCAGCAATTCCATGTGGTATTTACCTAAGATAAATGAAAATATATGGCCATTCAAAGACTTATACATGAAAGTTTGTAGCATTTTTCTTTATAATAGCCCCAAATTGGAAACAACCCAAATATCTACCACTAGGTAAATGGTTACACTGTAACGTAACCATGACTTGGAATACTATTCAACAGCAAAACTTGTGATTCATCCAATGATATGCATGAATCTCAGAAACAATATGCTGAGCAAAAGAAGACAGGACAGATACATAGTGTAGATACTGTAAGATTCTATTTTTGTGGAATTCTAGAATAGGCAAAACTAATCCGTAGTGACAGAAAGAGGTTCTTTGATTGTCTAGATTTGGGGCTGGGAATTTCCTATACAAGGAAAGTTTTGGGGGTGATAGAAATGTTCTATATTTTCATTTTGGTGATTGTTAATATGAGTGTATGTCAAAATTCATCAAACTCTGAGCCTAAAATAGGCACATTTCATTAAATGTAAATTTTACCTCAATAACATTGATTTAAAAAATAACATTTTGTAATCCTCCATTTTCTTTGAGGCTAAAAATATTTATAAGAAAGCGCCAGATTTTTGCTTCTCAAGCATTTGGCCAAAAACATTGTAAATGTTTTTCTAGAAGTTAAAATAATATTTACCTTATAGGGTGTTTGAGGACAGAATGATAGGCTGGTTCAGTTGCTTAGCTTCTGCCTTTGTGCACTGATTGTTATTATAATTGTTAGCCTTTATTGCATTTTAGCTTGTTTAGTTACAAGTAGAAACTCTGGAGTTGGAATCATAGTTATGTGGATTTGAGCAGGTTATTCGACTTCTGATTCTCAGTTAATTCACCTGTAAGTTAGGAGAATAAATAACGCTTCCTTACAGTGTTGTTTTCAGGTTTTAATAAAGTAATTCAGTGACCATGCATGACCCTTTACCTTACTTTACTGTAGTGTTTTGAGTTCCTTTAAAAGAATCTAAATATCAGTGTATTTGTACTGGACATTGTTACTGTGGGAGATTTAAAAGAATTTACATCTGCTTAATTAAAAAAATTAAATCAGGCTGTGATTCTGTTATTATTTCTGGGTGTATGCTTTATAGGAGGAATGGCTGATTCTCTATTGCATATGGATATTTTTGGCCCGTGTTAAAATTTACTTGACCCTGGAATAATACTGCCACTGTTACCCAGAGAATCATTTCTCCCTTAGAAAACTGCGCATATCAGGAGTTATTAAGTTAGGATTTAAACATGAGCTTTGGAAAATCTGTGGCCTTTGTGTAATTATATGCAGCATTTTATACACATACCTCTTCTGCCTTGTCTAGCTTGATAGCCATTCAAGCTGGTCTTTCAGCTTTCTCAGCGTTGATTCCCAAGGAATATCTGGTCTGTTTTCTTGCCACAGAGTTAGTATTCAAGTACTAATAACTTGATAATACATTTACCATGATAGAACTTCAGGACTCCCTGCTCCTTTGTTCTGCTTTTAGAGGCAGCCAGGCAGGCCCAGGGATCACCACTTAATCTTGGTCCTGAGCCGGTGTCTCGCTCTGTCACCCAGGCTGGAGTGCAATGATGCGATCTCAGCTCACTGCAGCCTTTGCCTTCAGGTTCAAGTGATTCTCCTGCCTCAGCCTCCTGAGTAGCTGGGATTACAGGCGTGCGCCACCATGCCCAGCTAATTTTTGTGTTTTTAGTAGAGACAGGGTTTCACCATGTTGGTCAGGCTGGTCTTGAACTCCTGACCTTGTGATCTGCCCACCTCAGCCTCCCAAAGTGCTGGGATTACAGGATATGTCACACAAGTTTAACATTTTTCATATCCCCTTTAGACAAAAACAAAAGCATAAGTAAACAGAGCCAATTCTTAAATTAAAAAATGTCTCTATAATTTTGGGTTGACCTTAGTCTGATTTTCATTTGGTCACTTTTTTTTAATGCTATTGAAATCCTTTTTGAGTTCTTTGTGCTAAAAGTTTAAGCATTATTCTCTACAAAAGTGAATATAAACAAAGTGGCAACAAAAAGATAATTACCATAAGTTTTTCTCCCTTCAAGTTTGCTGCGATTATTTAGGAAAATATAGCCATGACTTAAATCTGATTAATACTGACTTCGTAATGTTTTTACAACAAGGGGTCTATCTTTCTAGTCCTAAAGTTATTTAAAAATTTTAACAACTTTTGTCTAGAAAGGGAGGAATAAATAGCATTCTCTATTCTTTTATTTGAGGCTAGTTTTATTAATCTGTTGCTCAAGCTCTGAAAAATACTTGGTTTATTTTGTGTTTGAAGCAATGCTCTTTCACCAATATCTTTATTTTTTTGTTCAGTTGAGCAAAATCTTGCTTAGCAATGCTTATTTACTTGTGTTTAAAAAAAAATCTGGGTACAATGACAGTTTAAATTATGAAGCTCTTCTTTTTTTAGACAGAGTTTTGCTCTTGTTGCCCAGGCTGGAGTGCAATGGCGCGATCTCAGCTCACTGCAACCTCCGCCTCCCGGGTTCAAGCAATTCTCCTGCCTCAGCCTCCTGAGTAGCTGGGACAACAGGCATGTGCCACCATGCCAGGCTAATTTTGTATTTTTAGTAGAGACAGGTTTTCTCCATGTTGGTCAGGCTGGTCTCGAACTCCCGACCTCAGGTGATCTGCCCGCCTCAGCCTCCCAAAGTGCTGGGATTACAGGCATGAGCCACCAAGCTAGGCCATGAAGCTCTTTTTAATATGTCATGTGACATATAAATATGTGGGCTTTCAGTATTCAGAATTCTGAAAGGTTTATGTAGGTTGCCATTCATTGCTCTAAAAATTCCGAAAAACTTTTGAAGCTTTTTTTTCTGCTTTGTTTTGGAGGGTTCCTTTATGAATCAAAAAACGTTATCCACCAGCTGTTTCTCCTTAATGCTCAATCACTTTTTATGCATTTTCTTCAAATACTGATTTTCAGTGAAGGTTTTGTGAAGTTTTAGTGTCCGTTGGATTTAGAAAGCAATTTAAGTATGGTTGGTTTTTTTTTGTTGTTGTTGTTGTTTGTTTTTTTGTTTTTGTTTTTGTTTTTTTGAGATGGAGTTTCTCTCTGTCGCCCAGGCTGGAGTACAGTGGCTTGATCTTGGCTCACTGCAACCTCCGCCTCCCAGGTTCAAGCGATTCTTCTGCCTCAGCCTCCAGAGTAGCTGGGACTACAGGCATGTGCCGCCATGCCCAGCTAATTTTTGTATTTGTAGTGAAGACGGGGTTTCACCATGTTGGCCAGGCTGGTCTTGAACTCCTGACCTCGTGATTCACCCGCCTCGGGCTCCCAAAGTGCTGGGATTACAGGCATGAGCCACCACGCCCGGCATAAGTATGGTTTTTAAAACAAATTTGCTTTGACTATTAATGAGGGTTTATGTTACATGTTTATAGAAGTTTCTGCAATAACATAATTTCTTGGAAATGTAATATTGTGTCTAATAAATTCTGGGTAAGATTTTGGGTGATCATCAAGTAGGCCTTGTTCCAAACTTTGTTTTTATGTTGATTACTGGAAACTTAGAATGTATTTTCTCATAGAAACATTGTGATAAATGGTGGTGAACGTCCCAAGATAATTTTTTTCTTTAATTGAGATGGAGTGTTGCTCTGTAGCCCAGGCTGGAATGCAGTAGCACGATCTTCGCTCACTGTAACTTCCCCTACCTGGGTTCAAGAGATTCTCATGCCTCACCCTCCCAAGTAGCTGGGACTACAGGCGTGGGCCACCACGCCTGGCTAATTTTTAAATTTTTTTTTAGTAGAGATGGGGTTTCACCATGTTGGTCAGGCTGGTCTCGAACTCCTGACCTCAGGTGATTCGCCCACCTCAGCCTCTCAGAGTGCTGGGATTACAGGCGTGAGCCACCGTGCCCAGTCCCTCAAGATAGTTCTTAAAACCCCATGTTACTGAGTGTGACTGTTGTGCCTTTTAAATAATTTTTTTTTTTTAATGGAGTCTTGCTCTGTTGCCAGGCTGGAGTGCAGTGGTGCAATCTTGGTTCACTGCATCCTCCGCCTCCTGGGTTCAAGCGATCCTTGTGCCTCAGCTTCCCTAGTAGCTGGGATTACAGGTGTGCGCCACCACACCCAGCTAATTTTTGTATTTTTAGTAGAGACAAGGTTTCACCATTTTGGCCTGGCTGGTGTCGAACTCCTGACCTCAGGTGATCTGCCTACCTCGGCCTCCCAAAGTGCTGGGATTACAGGCATGAACCACTGTACCCGGCCTCTGAATTCTTTTTAGCAAATAAAGTTGTCATTGACACCTAAACCTGGTAAAGACAGTACAGAAAAGGAAGTTGCAGTCTAATACCAATATAAATATAGAAGAAAAAAATGAGCAAATAAAATCTAATATGAAATTAGTAATAATATATACCTTCTAAAAATTTATGTTGAATTTAATTCATTCATTTGAATACTTTTATTGCTATAACTGTTGAAGGTTATGAATTCTCCTTCGACCATTGTTTTACATTTGTACTATAGTTTCTGCTATGTGGTAGTTTTATTATTCTTTCAGTATTGATTTTCTAGTTTGTATTTTCCCTTTCATGTACAAATTAATAAAAGGTTTATTTTTCAAGTAGAAGGGCCCTTTGCTTTTTAAAATTTTGTTATTAATTTCTAGTTTGTTATATTTTGATTTGAGACTGTAATATCTCCACCTTGTGGTACTACCTTATGCTTTCTTTGAGATCAAATGGAGGATCATATGTACACACATATACAGCATAACATCTTCTGTAAGAGTTTGTTGCTTTGGTCTTTTATATGTTTTTTTGTCCACTTGATCTGTGTTGTACTGAGAGTGATGTGTTAAAATCTCTTAGTATTTGTGTGCTTTTGTTTATATCTCCTTGCATCTCCTGTAGTTTTTGGCTTCAGGTGGCTGCTGCATTATTTGGTGCATAGGTATTCATAACTGTTATATATCACTGAAGAATTGCAGGTTTTAGCATTAATACCTAGTGTTCGCCATTAATACCTTTTTGCTTGAACTCTGCTTTGTCTGATATCAGCATAACAATCACTGCTTTCCGTTTTCATTAAGCTAGTACAACTTTTTAGCCTTTCTCTGTTTTTGGTGTCTCTTGTATGTAGTGTATATTTGGGCCTTGTTTTATGAGACAAATTTAAAATCTTTTTTGTTTAAGCCTGAAATGTATTTGAGTTGAGAAATAAAGGCAGATTTTGATTTGGCATTTGGTTGACAGCGGGTGTTTACCATAAATTAAATGAGCTGTTTGCAGCTCTACCATTTGGGTAAAATATATTTGAAGTGTATGATAAGATCAAAGCATTTTATAAAACAAATGTTATTTCAGCAAAAGGATATGGGAATTAACAATATTTTGATGTTTTCTACCCTTTTGGAGTATATAAAATTAAACTGCTAAGGGAAACAATAGCAGGTATAATTCATAATCATTTGATAAGTCATAGTAATACTGTTTTGGAATATTTCCCAGAAATGGAGAATCTGAATAATTGTAGCAAATGTGTAATGCATCCTTTGTAAGTCAGGTAGTTTCTGGTTACTTGCTTTCAGCAAATTGTGAGAGGACTTAACATCAATTGCCACATCATTAAAAATAATTTCTGATGGTAGATCACAGTGTGTGTTTTGGCATAGAAAAAATTGAGTGACCTTGTTATAACAAAACTCAGAGTGATTTAGTTTTTAATGTGAATTACATTTCTTAGTGATTATACCTGAAATAAGTGAAATAAGAGTAGAATTGAGAACTTATCTCATTTTAGCAGTAAGAAATATTCTTTCTTAGATACATCAATATAAAGAAAAAAGCTCTATAAATGTCAGTGAGTTTCATGTCCATTAATATTTTACTTTTTGTTTAAAAATTATGTGGCCTGGCACGGTGACTCATGCCTGTAATCCCAGCACTTCGGGAGACCAAGGCGGGCGGATCGCAAGGTCAGGAGATTGAGACCATCCTGGCTAACAAGGTGAAACCCCATCTCTACTAAAAATACAAAAAAAATTAGCCTAGCGCAGTGGCTCATGCCTGTAATCCCAGCACTTTGGGAGGCCGAGGCGGGCGAATCACGAGGTCAGGAGATTGAGACCATCCTGGCTAACACGGTGAAACCCTGTCTCTACTAAAAATACAAAAAATTAGCCGGGTGTGGTGGCGGGCACCTGTAGTCCCAGCTACTCGGGAGGCTGAGGCAGGAGAATGGCGTGAACCCAGGAGGTGGAGCTTGCAGTGAGCCGAGATCGCGCCACTGCACTTCAGCCTGGGTGACAGAGCGAGACTCTGTCTCCAAAAAAAAAAAAAGATGTATTAAAATTATAATATTTGTTTCATTATCTGCTAATAATTGCAGTAATGGCTCATTGCACAAAATATTTTCTAACTTACATGGAAATACAAACTTCTGTAATTTTAATTAATATATCTGTTTTTGTTGCATAGAATTATGGTAGAATGAGGAATAAAAGACTTTTAGTTATAAAATATGAAATTAGGATGAAATTATTTGGAGAGAGTGCAGTAAAATGCAAGTTAAACAAGATACAGCTGGCGTAAAATTTCTGTTGTATTTAACAGAATTTATGTATTTTTTAAGTAGATAAAGGTGGATGTCAGCTTGCTATGATAGTTCAGTTTTTGGATACACTTAAAAGAGTGACATAATTTTATTTTAAAATGTAAATATTTACAGTAAATTAGAAACTACATCCTTTGCAAGTACTTAATGAAATTTTAAAAATGTGAATTAAAACTTCAGCTGTAAGAAGAAATATGCAAGAATATGTGTAACTTTCTAAAATGTTTTTGTAGGGTACGAGCATTCAAGTTTGAACACTACTGCCATAGATTTATTTGAAAAAGAAGCTAAGTTAGAGATGGCTATTGCAGAATGCAGAAGAGGTGTACATTTTTATTCTGATTTACACATGCATAGGCAAATATGGTGGTTTAAGAAATGGTTTGATAATTAAAAGAGTTCTTTTTTTTTTTTTTTTTTTTGAGACAATCTTGTTCTGTCATCTAGGCTGGATGGAGTACAGTGGCATGATCACGGCTCAGTGCAGCCATGACCTTCTGGTCTCAAGTGATCCTTCCACCTCGGTCTCTCTAGTAGTTGGGACACCATGATGTCTGGCTAATTTTTTATTTTTTGTAGAGATGGGGTCTCACTATGTTGCTCAGGCTGGTCTCAAACTCCTGGGCTCAAACAATCCTCCCGCCTTGGCCTCCCAAAGTGTTGGGATTACAGGGGTCAGCCAGTGTGCCTGGACAGTTAAAAGGGTCTTGAGCTTGAACATAGCAGTCATAGTTAAGTTTTTGGGCTCAATTATACCAAAAATTGAAATCTTATTTTTCTTTTCTGGTATATAGTGTAATCCTCCCATTTATAAAATAATAAAATTGTATTTATCACCTTACTACTATGTATAGGTAAAAATATTTATCTTGAACCATTAGAGGGCAGCACGGTTTTATCTTTGAAATTAGCTTTCACAACATGTAAATGCTTTTGAGTCACAGGCTTAATATAAGCATGATTAAAATAAACTATGAAATTTTAAGTTAAAATTAAAATATTTCATTTGGAATTTTTGTAATATAAAAAATGTGGTAGCAAGATAAAAGTAAGTCATCCTTTTATTTTTTCCCTCCCCTTCCCTCTTCCTAACCACATTAGAACTTTTACAAAGTTTGAAAAGCTATACAGCTTGATTCTAAACTTAATATTTACCTTGATTTTCAGATGAAGAGTTACCTAAGTCAGTGTTATAAGATGTTCCATGGTAAAAGGGATTTGAAGACAAATTTTGGAAATGCTGCATACTGTATCTCTCTTGAAGATTCCTAAAGGTGTCATGAAGAAAACTGTTTACCTAAGTGGTTCCTAACACTGACTGAACATCAGGCTTTCCTGGGCAGCTTTAAAAATTCTGATGCCCAGGCTTTATGTGGACTAATTAAATCAGAATTTCTGGTTGCAGAGCTTGAACCCCACTGTTTTTTAAAACTTCCCCAAGTAATTCTATGTCCAGTCATTTAAATACTGGTCCCCACAACCCAAAACACATTACCCTCTATTAACATCAAAGATTATGAGATGGTTTGAATAGTCATAGAACTTTTGAAAGAAGTAAAGAAGAAGGGAAGAATTACAGTTAACCACACTCCTTAGGGACAGTTGTTCTGGACAGCTAGTTTCCCCACATTGCTGAGGGTTCACTTTTTTTTGGAACCTAAAACTTTACTTAGTTCAGTAATTTTGGATAGAAATATTTCTAAAAGTTATGGCATATATTTTTTATATCCTTAAATAGAAAATGCCACAATTCTTAGCATAAAGAATCCTTGCTGTTGACTCATTGTCAACCTTATAAACAATAAGTATTACAAGCCTCATGAGATATATACATGGTTTGTCCTTATACCAGATAATCCTAGACATCTGTTTCTAGAGTACCCAAGTGTGCTTTTAGTTACTTTCCAAATCATTGTTGTCAGTCAGATTGTCATCTTATTTCTTGTTTTTGTCAGTGCACCTTTGCATATTGCTTGCTTCTTTCTTTGATGCTTTTCAATTGCTATTATCTTGAAAACTGATATTATAGTTTGAATTTGGGGCAAAGTAAGAGTAGCAGGGCTTTAATTAGGCCCTAAGATGTCCCCTTAACTGTGGAATACATCGAGTTTTATCTAGTTGGTGAATTTTTTTACTTCAGAATTTATTTTTTTCTGTCATACATTTTGCTAAGGATCTGCCTTTTGAGTAGAATGAAGTGGCCAGATAGTTGAATACAGGTTTGGTGAATATCTATATGTATATATGTATGTGTATGTGTGTTACACATACATATTTAATGACATGAAGTACTTTGGTTGCTTGGAATTGGACAGAAATAACAGTTTTTTTTTTTTGGGGGGGGACAGAGTCTTGCTCTGTCACCTAGGCTGGAGTGCAATGGCGCGATCTCCGCTCACTGCAACTTCCACCTCCCAGGTTCAAGCGATTCTCCTGCCGCAGCCTCCCGAGTAGCTGGGATTACAGGCACCTGCCAGCATGCCCGCCAGCACGCCCGGCTAATTTTTTTTTTTTGTATTTTTAGTAGAGATGGGGTTTCACTATGTTGGCCAGGCTGGTCTTGAACTCCTGATCTTGTGATCTGTGTGCCTTGGCCTCCCAAAGTGCTGGGATTACAGGCGTGAGCCACCGCGCCTGGCCAGAAATAACAGTTTTAATAAATTTCATGAAATCACTTTCTTGTATGTTAAAGGAAACAGAAAGGGTTCATTTGTGCATGGTTTAGTCTTTCTTTTGAATGTGGAAGTTTTTCTTCTTCTTTGTGTGTCTAAAAAAATTAAAAAGTGAAACATTTTCCAAAATGAGAAGATTTGCTAGTAAGTAATGCATACTTCTATGAGATTATCTGCCTGAGTTTGATAATTTTATTTATATAATTTTTTTTTCCCCTTCCAATCCTTCATGGTTTTCTTTTTTACACACAAAGCTTACAACCTTTACTTTTTCCAACTGGAAAACCAGTTTTTCCAACACTTTTTAAAAAACAAATTACCCTTTTATCATATGCTGAAAGCCCTCCCTGTAACAAGCCCACTTCTGCGTTTGACTCTACACTGACCCTTCATTTACTCCTAAACCAACCCTTTTGGTAACTTTTGGTGAAGAGGTGGCTTTAATAAATATATTCTCCAGAAATCTCCAGAACCTTTGCGTGGGTCAGGGTGAGAGGTGCCTCCACGATGTAAACAGAACAGCTGAGTTCTCTGGGTAGGTGCCAGGTGCAATCTGCACAGACCTGTATGGGAGGCCTGGAGTCAGAGGCATTTCCTCAAAATGCATCCCGTCTCCGGCAGAGCACACCAGGCCCCAGGGCCCCGTGGACAGGGCTGGTCCCAGCGTATGCATGCCACTTCCTGGGCTTTGGGGGGTGGTACGCCAGAGTCTGCCCACAGCAGGAGGCCCACTCAGAGGCCAGGGCCTCTTGTTCCACTTGGCAGAGACCTCAGGAGCCAGGGGACAGCATCAGAGTCTGGGGCCCAGGCAGGGGTGCCCAAGGGCACAGCAGGTGCAGGCCATTGGCAAGGCCAGAAGACGGTGAGTGGAAAGCCAGGGGTGCGTGCAGTGACTCCGAGAAGGGGCTGTTCAGCTGGGAGTCCTGCATTTGCCGTTCGTGTTTTATGCGGCGATTTTGAAACCAGGTTTTTATCTGGACCTCCGACAGCTGCATTTCCCTGGCCAGCCTCTTCCACTCCAGAGGGCCCAGGTACTGGTGGTGCCGGAAGATGCCCTCCAAGCCACGGACCTGCTCCGTGGTGAAGGCTGTGTGGACACAGTGGGGCCCGCCAGGCGTTTGGCCCTTTCCTCAACCCAGCCATAGCCCTCTCTGGTGGAGGCAGATTTGAGGACCTAGCCTCCTTGATGCTGACGGCCTGAGGGGGCTCCTCGGGGCCAGATGCCTGGTCCGGGCCAGGGAGGCTCCCCAGGGAGACCTTGGCAGGCCTGGGGGTGTGGGTCGGCCCTGAGCAGCTGCTTTGGGAGAGCCAGTCCACGGAGCCAAAGCTAGAGGGCTGCTGCCGGCCGCAAGGTGGGGAGGAGGAGGGACGCATGGCCGGGCAGGGCTGGCCAGGGGCAGGATCCAATATTTATATCATTTCCTCAAAGATGTTCCTTTATCGACTTGACGTTTTTGCTTGGCATTGCTTCTATTCTCCCATTTAGAGTCCTTACATATATATTTTTCTGTTCTTCTATTATTGCCCTTTATTTTCAGTCTCTTCTTGGGAACTGAAAAGGAAACTTTCTTTTGGAACTTTTGATTTCTAGGTGTAAGAACTTCTGTTCACTAATTTGATGGAAAAAAAGAAATAGGATTGCACAGTATTTTTCTTTAGAAGGAAAAAACCCGCCCTTTTTGTGAGTTGTAGATCAAAAGTCAACAGAGAAATGTTGGTTCCACATTAAAAATTTCCTAATATGTATTACCGTCTGATGTATAAGTAGCAAATATTCTACCTTTAATAGTGTTTAGTTAGAGATGGGGGGTTATCATTTGTCAGGAATATTAAAGAGAACTTTCTTTGGTTTGATATAGATGAGTGACTTTTAAAACATTTTTGACTCTGACCTTTGCTAAGGAATTTTTAAAAATAATGTGACCCAGTATATAAATACATACCTACATCCACACACATATACATTTTTACATATATCACTAAAACAAAAAATTTATGATACCCATAACATCTGTATTATACTCTAATATTTTCTATTTTGTTTTATTAAAAAATTATAGTTGTGGTTTATTAAATTTATTTCATGACCTGTTAATGGGTCATAATTTATACTTAAAAAAAATGTAAATGATTTCCAAGGTTTCATCCAACATAAGATTCTATGTTAGCATGACTCTATGCTCTCATAGAGAATCAAAGCTCATCATAGAGCAGCTGGGACCATGTTAAATTAGGAATGATAATAGAAATTCTCCTAAGACATCTGGATATTCAGTTATCCCCATCATATCTGGAAGTCCAGTGTCACCAGTTACTCAAAAAGTACAGAATCTTTGAATAAAATCTGCGATTTACTTAATACTGTTGTATCAATGTTCAGTTTCCAGTTTTGACCAGTGTTACTGTGTTTTTGTCAGTTGCTAACGTTAGGGAAAGCTAGATGAAGGGTGTATGAGAATTCTGTGCTATCTTTGCACCATGTATATATATATATATTCTTCAGAGAAGATACCAAATTACAGAGTGGGGGCTGGTATTATCTTTTTTATAATTTCTGTTGTGATGGAACAAATATAATGAGGAATAGGTGAGTTTAGAAATAATTTCTAGAAAATTGCAAAAGATCAGGGTTGGCAACCTGGAGCTCTGTGTTGAGAAAGGGGTAATGGGGAGCAGTGTTAGTCAATTTAAATACAAATAGAAGTCTTTACTTAAATGGTAAGCAAGAATAATGATCTGTATGAAGTGATGAGACGTTGGAAAAATGCCACTTATTGGATATCAAAAAAATATTTTTAACTGGCTGAGTTAGAAACAAGAATATGGGATGTGCAGAATGTTTGGAAATCTCGGTCTTTGTTTTGCATCTCTGAACTATTACACCATTGAACTACTCTTTCTTGGCTTGATGCCTTTAGAAACTACATACTAGCTTCATCAAAAAGCTCTTATTGGAGGCTGGCCTGGTGGCCCAGCACTTTGGGAGGGCAAGGTGGGAGGATTGCTTGAGGCCAGGAGTTTGAGACCAGCCTGGGCAACATAGCAAGACTTAGTCTCTACAAAAAATTAAAAAATAAGTTGGGCATGTGGTGCAGGCCTGTAGTCCCAGTTACTAGGGAGGCTGAGGCAGGAGGAGATCGCCTGAGCCAACAAGTTTGAGGCTGCAGTGAGCTATGATGGTACCACTGTACTCCAGCCTGTGTAACAGAGAGAGACTGTGTCTCTAAAAAACAAAAACAAGAAAACTCGCATTTGAAAAACAAGACACAACTGAAAGACTCCAAACCTAACCCTTTTCAGAAAATCAGGGGATAACCATTTACAGTAAAGAAAAAGGGTAATTTTAATGGCAGAAGTTAAAAGTTCAAAGAAAATTGCATGTTGGGTATTTTTTGTATACTTATCACCATGCTGACAGCAGTAAGGTGATTCAAGGGAAATACATGAAATTGTTCCTGCCCATGGGAATGTGTGTTACCTTCAGGGAGATAAGATGATAACAGTAAAAGTTATGTAGTCTACTGTGTGTAGAACACTGCCAGTTTCTTTATACACAGACGTGGTAGTTCTCCAAGGTATATATATTTTATCCCTGTTTTAGTTATGAAGAAACAGAGACTCAAGTTTAATTTGCTCAGTATCATTTATAAAGTAAGTTATAGAATTGGATTATAAATCTATTTCTGCAAAACTCAAACCCATTTTATAAAATAATTTTGTTATTGGGTATTTTGGATACTGTGAAGTAAAACACTCGAAGCCTCACTTCAGAACGTATTTTTTCTAGAATAAAAATCACCATGAAATAAAATCACTCAAGAAAATACTAGGAATGATAGTATATGTGGGATGTAAATTTTCAAGATACGTATTTGGAAACTTGAGAATGTAGATACTGCTAATTACTATTGATTTAGTTATTCTGTCTTCCTTTTAAAAAATCTTTTTATTTAGAAATAATTAGAGATTCACTGAAAGTTGTAAAAATGGCACACAGAAGCCCATGTACTCTGCACTCAGTCTCCCCCATTGGTTACATTTTACAGACTTGTAGGACAATATTTCAAACCAGTATACTGACATTGGTAAATGTATGTGTTGTAGTTCTGTTTCATTTTGTCACATGTAGATTCATGCAACCACTGCAGCAATCAAGATGCAGAACTCGGCCAGGCATGGTGACTCATGCCTATAATCTTAGCTCTTTTGAGAGGCCCAGGTGGGACAGATAGCTTGAGACCAGGAGTGTGAGACCAGCCTGGGCAACATAGTGAGATCCTATCTCTACAAAAATAAAAATAAATTAGCCAGGCATGGTGGTACATGTGTGTTGTCCTGGCTACTTGAGAGGCTGAGGTGGGAAGGTTGCTTGATACCAGGAATTTGAGGCTACTATGAGCCATGATCACACCACTGCACTCCAGCCTGGGCAACAGAGTGAGACTGTCTCCAAAAAAAAAAAAAAAAAAAAGATGCAGAATTATTCTGTCACCACAAAGCTCTTCCTTATGTTGTCCCTTACTACTCTTCTCTTCACCTCTGCTACCCTACCATCTCTAGCCCTTGGCAACCATGAATGTGTTCTCCATCTCTATGCTTTTGTCATTTCAAGAATATTACGTAAATGGAATCATAGTATGTGACTTTTTGAATAGTATTCTATGTTTTTGAGTAGTGTTCTGTGTACCACAGTTTGTTGAACCCTTCACCTATTGAGGGATGTTTTGTTTTTCTTCAGTTTTTAGCTATACATATAAAGCTGCTGTGAATATCTATGTATGGGTTTTGTATGGACATAAATGTTTATTTCTTTGGGATAAAAACACAGGAGTGTGATACCTCAGTTGTGTAGTAAATATATGTTTAGTGTTCTAGGAAACTGCTACACTATTTTCCAGAGTTGCTGAACTGTCTGGTATCACAATTAGGAATGTATGAGAGATTCAGTTTCTTCTCATCCTCCACAGCATTTGTGGTTGTCACTATTTTTATTTTGGTCATTCTGATAGATGTGTAGTTATATATCATTATGGCTTTAATTGACATTTCCATAATGGTTAGGGATGTTGAACATCTTTTCGTGTGTGTATGTGTGTGTGTGTGTGTGTGTGTGTCTGGCTGTGTGTCTTTGGTGAAATATCTCTGTCTTATGCACATTTTCTATAAAATTGTTTTTTTTTTACTGTTGAGTTTTGAGAGTTTTGTATATATTTTAGATATAAATCCTTTGTTAGATATGTGGTTTGCAAATCTTTTCTCCCTGTTCATAGTTTGTCTTTTCATCCTCTTAACATAGTTTTTCATAGAGCAAAAGTTTTTTATTTTGATGAAGTCCAGTTTATCAATTTTTTTTGTGAGTGTGCTTTGGGTATCAAGTCTAAATCTCCTCACCAAATCTAGATCCCCAAAGGTGTTCTCCTAGGTTTTCTTTTAAAGGTTTTATGGTTTACATTTAAATGTACATTTTGAATTAGCTTCTTTTTATCAGGTGTCATGTTTAGGTCAAAGGTTTTTGTTTCGGTTTTTTGCCTGTGGTTATCCAGTTGTTCAGCACCATTTGTTGGATAGCTCTCCTTCCTCCATTGAATTGCTTTTTCACCTTTGTGTAAAGACAGTTGGCCACACTAGTGTGGGTCTGTTTCTGGGTTCTCTATTATGTTCTGTTGAACTCTGTGTCTCTACCAACTCCTCACAGTGTTATTACTGAAGTTACATAATAAGTGTTAAAATAATATAGAGTGGTTTCTTATGCTTTATTCTTTTTCAAAATTGAATACTCTGCTTTCTTTGCCTTTGCATGTAAATTTTAGAGTAAATCTTTTCTTGTATTTTTACTTTCACCTTCCATGTATTTATTGCTGGTATGTAGACATACATTTCAATTTTTGTATTTTGATCTTGTGTCCTATGAACTTGCTAATTCACTTATTAGTTCTAGGTAATTAAAAATATATTTCTTTCTACACAGACAATTATTTCATCTTTAAATAGGGACATTTTTATTTCTTTGTTTCTGGTCTGCTTGCCTTTCATTTTGATAAGGTTTGGATCTGTGTCCCCACACAAATCTCATATTCAATTGTACCAATGTTGGAGGTTGGGTGGGGTGGGAGGTGATTGGATCATGGGGATGGTTTCTCATGAATGGTTTAGCACCATCCCCTTGGTGCTGTTCTCGTGATAATGAGTGACTTATCATGAGATCTGGTTGTTTAAAATTGTAGCACCTCCCTCCTTTCTCTCTTCCTCCTGCTTTGGCCATGTAAGATGTGCCTGCTTCCCCTTTGCCTTCCACCATGATTGTACATTTCCTGAGGCCTCCCAGAAGCAGAAGCCTCAATGCTCCCTGTACAGCCTGCAGAACCATAAGCCAATTAAAACTCTTCTTATAATTTACCTGGTCTCAGGTATTTCTTTATAGCAATGTGAGAACGGACTAATACGTGTTTCATTTCTTACCTTATTGCACTGGCTAGATCTTCAAGCACTGTGTTGTGTAAGAGTAGTGGGAGTGGACCTCCTTGCCTCATTCTTCATGTACAAAACATTCAGTCTTTCACCATTAAGTCTGATTTTAGGTGTAGATTTTTAGTAAATATTTTAAATCCAACTGGACATGTTCTTCTTCCTAGTTTTTTGAGAATTTTTTTTATTGTGAATGGGTGTTGAATTTTGTTAAATGTTTTGCTGCATCAATTAACTGATCATATGATTTCTCATTTTTGACCTGTTAATGTGATAGATTACATTGATTGAATTTTAAACATTGAACCAGCCTTGTATGCCTGCAATAAACGATACTTGGTCATGGTCTAAGATTCTTTATGTATGTTGCTAAATTCTACTTGCTAATATTCTATTAAGGTTTTTTGTCTCTATAGTCATGGACGATATTTGTCTGTAGTTCCCCCCACCATAACCCCTTTGGCATTCTTTTTCTGATTTTTATATCAGGATACTATTGTACTCATAAAAAGAGTTGGGAGACATTCTCTCCTCTTCTGTTTTCTGGAAGAGATTTTATAGAGTTGACATTACATCTTTAAAAGTTCGGCAGAATTCTTCCTGAAAACACCCACAACTGGAGATTTTCTTTTTTAGGAGTTTTAAATGTATGAATTCAATTTATTGAATACTTATAGGGCTTTTCAAGTCATCTTCATATTGGGTAAGTTGTGATAGCTTGTGCTTTTTGAGGATTTGGCTCATTTTGTCTAATTGTCAAATTTCTGTGTGTAGAATTGATCTTAGTATTCCCTTATTCTTTTGATGTCTGCAGGGTCTCTAGTGATAATCCCTTATTCTTTTCTGATATTGATGATTTGTGTCTTCTTTTTTCTTTGTCAGTGTTGCTGGAAGTTTGTCAGTTTTATTATCCTTTTCAAAGAACCAAGATTTTGTTTAATTGCTTTTATGTATAGTTTTTTTCTGTTTGCAGTTTTATTGATTTCTCTTCTTAGATTTACTACCTTCTGCTTTCTTTAGATTTACTTTCCCCTTCTTGTTCTTTGTTCTTGAGGTGTGGGCTTAGATTATTTATTTGAAACGTTTCATCTTTTCTTTCTTTTTTTTCTCAGACCATTCTTCATAACATTTTTTTTTTTTTTAAGAGACAGGATCTTACTCTGTTCCCTAGGCTGGAGTGCAGTGGCATAATCATAGTTCACTGCAGCCCCAAACTCCTGGGCTCAAGTGATCCTTCTGCTTCAGCCTCCTGAGTGGCTAGGACTACAGGTGCACACCTGGCTAATTCTGATCTATGTATTTAGTGTTATGAATTTTTCTCACTTCTGCATCTCACAAATTTTGATATATTGTATTTTATTTTCGTTCAGTTTAAAAATTTCCCTTGTTAATTCATTGACCCCTGGATTATTTTAGAAGTGTAGTTTCCAAGTGTTTGGAGATTTTTCCTGTTATCTTTGTTATTGATGTTTAGTCTGATTCCATTGTGGTCAGTGAATACACTATGTATAATTTCACTTCTCTTAAATTTGTCAGGTAAGTTTGTAAAACTTACTTTTCAAAATCTATTTCTAATTTTTCATTTTGCCTTCTTAGTTCCTCACTTTCCTGCTTTCTAGGACAAGTCCATACAAACCTTTGGCTTACCAGAGGTGCAGCTGTAGCATTTTATATGAGTGTATCTATTTATGCAAATTATATACTATGCTTTCACTTCAGAATGTGTTATGAGTTTCCATGTAACTAAGTGTACAACTATTTAATAAATTTACATAGTATTCTGCTGTAGTAATACACCATAATGTATTGTCATTTTTGTTGTAGAGTTTGTTTCTAGTCACTATGAAGTAACAGACAGTAGCACAGAAAACAAACATGGGGGCATTTTCAAACACGGCAGTAGTTCCTAGTCTGTGTTCCCATCTCTTTTTAGAGTATAAAAGTACAGGTATATGGGATGTTGATCTTGCTTGATGGGCTCACTGGACCTCCTGTTTTTAAATTGATATTGTCAGAGGCCATAAGGACCTCTTCCTCCATGATGGCTACCTCTTAGCTCGAAGCTATTATACTATTTGGGCTAACCCTCTGGGTACAGGTACCATTTTGTCTTAGATGGACATTGGGCATTTCAGAGGATATGCCGATTCACTGTCCCACTTCACCTAGTCTCTGCCCCCATAGGAATGTGAACTCCTTGATTGGGACTCAGATGCAAGTGATTTCCTTCTTGTATGTGTGTAATATGTGACTGGGTGGTAATACTTAACGGAGTACTGTATGTATGGGATTAGGGTCTTTACCATATTTGCTATATTAATTAAAGGCTGTAGCTGCCTAGTGTGGAGGATGTTTAATTGGAATTTCATGTCTATTCTAAATTTAGTGGGAGAACCTTTTAGGATTCTTGCTTTTGCCAGTGGATAGAGGTTACTGCCATTTACTGAGATGGGAAATAATGGAGAAGAAACAGATTTGGAGTGCAGTTAAGACTTCGGGGATAGACATGTCTGTAAGACATCCAAGAGGAGTTGTCAAATATGTGTTTCATGTAGGAGACTGGACTCAGGAGAGATCTAGATGAGAGAGGTAACTATGGGAGTTGATTGCATATACATCACCCTACAAAGCCCTGCTTTTTCAGACCTTTATTACTTCTCTAACCCACCTGCTGTTCCCTGCTGTTCCAACTTCACTCCAGCCACACTGGCTGCAGTTTCCAAACAAGTCAGGTATACTCCCATTTTAGAGGTATTTATTTTCTGTTCTCTCTCATTTGCCAAGGTCTAATGTAACCTTTTCAGTCTTGCCTTTCATTTCACCCCAACCCACTCCACCCTACCCTACCCTGACATTCCCCAGGCCCCTGCCTTGCTTTTTTCTCTATGCCGTCTAGTTTCATCTTTATTAGCTTTGTATGGCTAAAGCAGATAAAATAAAGAAAAGCAGTGATAAAAGAGGTAAAGCAGGAGAGGGTAGGCAGAGACTAGATCCTCCAGGGCTATTTTACGAAATTTGGTCTTCATTTTCAGAAGAGTGGAAGATGAAAGTTTTTTTTTTCTTTTTGGACGGAGTCTTGCTCTGGACGGAGTCTTGCTTTTTGGACGGAGTCTTGCCAGGCTGGAGTGCAGTGGCGCGATCTTGGCTCACTGTGACCTCCGCCTCCCGGGTTCAAGAGATTCTCCTACCTCAGCCTTGTGAGTAGCTGGGATTACAGGCACATGCCACCACGCCCAGCTAATTTTTGTATTTTTAGTAGAGATGGGGTTTCACCATGTTGGCCAGGATGGTCTTGATCTCCTGACCTCATGATCCACCCACCTTGGCTTCATAAAGTGCTGGGATTACAGGCGTGAGCCACCCCTCCTGGCAAAGATGAAAGTTTTTGAGTGGAGGAGACCTGACCATGTTTGCATGGAGAAGCAGTAGGAGAAAGGCAAGAGTGGTTATGGGTAGATCAAGTGGGAGATTATTGCAATAAAATAGAAACAAAACCAAAACCGAAACACATTTAGTGAGTGATCCAAGCATTCTCCTAAGTGTTGAAGAAACTAGGATGGTTCCATCTCCCACTTAAGGAGTAAGTCTAGAAAGTTAGAGAAATGATGTCTACTTAAAGATAAGTGCTCTAGTAGAGGAAGTTCATAGTGTTGTGGGAGTATAAAAGAGTACATTTGATCCAGAGGTTCCAGGTTTGTAAACCTGAACTTAATAGTTGAACAGCTTTCACAAAATTACCACTTAGAATTAGTCTCACAGAATTCTAAAATTTAGAACCCAAAGGGATGTTTATCTGATTTCGACTAGAGATTAGAAAATTTTCTAAAGTATGTTTTAAGAAATTTTAGGTTTTTTTGGATGTTAATAAGTATGACACACAAAAAGTAGTTAAGTTTGGACAATACCAGATTAAACCAACAGTTTTCTTTACTGCGGAACTTCTCAGAATTTACGATATGCTTAAGTACATTATAAATCTTCTAGAGATGTATATAATGTGTAGCATTTCTCAGACTCAGTTGGCCATGGATCCTGTTACATTAATGAATGATCTGTGGATACAGGGCAAACTTTAGGAAATGCTGGCTGACATGATTTGCTGAAGATCTTAACAACTAGTTAAAGGGTAAGCTATAATTAAAATACAGTTTTCACAACTTTGTCCTTTGAGTTTTCTAAGACATTTCAGTATTACCATATGAAACAGTGTTAACTATGAAACTACCAGGATTCTTTTTTTTTTGCAGGGGTAGGAGGACAGGGGTCTCATTCTGTTGCCCAAGCTGGAGTGCAGTGGCACCATCTTGGCTCACTGCAACCACCACTTTCTGGGGTCAAGCCATCCTCCCACCTCAGCCTCCCTAGTAGCTCGTTAATATAGACCAGGTGGTCCAAGGGCCACTATGCCTGGCTAATTTTTGTGTCTTTTGTAGAGACGAGGTTTCACCATGTCACCCAGGCTCCAGGATTCTTTTGGCCACATTTTAATACTATATTACATTTGGAATTAATGAAATTCTAAATTTGGCATAATATAACTAATAACTTTGTATCACTCAGTGGGCAAGTATTATATAGAGTTAGTTTAAGTCTACGTGAAATTTATGACCTAGGAATGTGTAATGAAACAACACTTTTCTGTTTTTTTTATTGCTTCTTTTTTGTGGCTTTGAAATATTAGGAATACTTCATTTTAGCTTTCTTAGCTTTGATTCCGTCATTATTTTGGCAGATTATACTGTTTTAGAACTTACATATGGTAAAAATAATGGCATAGTAAAAATGCAACATTATTGATATTCAGTTATTAGAAAGAATGTTTGGAAAGTATTTCTAGTAACTACTTTTCATGTATTTCTAGATGAGACAGGGATTGGCAGTCTAGAGCCCACAGCTTTCTTTTTTTGTATGTCCCATGATCTAAGGTTGTATATTTAAAAATCATTGAAAAAATTAGTAGAAGATTGGTTTGTGATGTGTAGAAATTATATGAAATTCAGATTTCAGTGTCCATAAAAACAAAATTTTATTGGAGCACCACCACCCTCATTTGTTGATGTATTGTCTATGACTGCTTTCTCAATACAACAGCAGTATTGAGAAGGTGTGTTAGAAACCTTATGGCCTGCAAAGCCTAAAATATTTACTATTTGGCTCTTTTCAGAATGTTTGTGGACCTCTAGTCTGTATTAATGAATAATAGAGTGTATGGGATTATAAGTTTAGGTATATCCAATATAGGAAGCTATGTTTTATATGTAACCAATTCTTTAAGTCAGTGTCTTCTAATCAGTTCCACTTATTTGTCCCTGCTGGTTCTAGTCTCTTTTTTTTTCTGGTAGAAGTTGTATATTTTATTCTAATTTTGTTTCATTTTTTTCTTTTTTCCTATTGATCAGTAAACAGTATATGATGTATATTATTATAGGAAGCACTTGGGTTTGAGAAGTATCTTTGTAAAATAAATCTTGAATAATTTTATATTGTTTCTATACACTTGATTGATGGGGAACACTTTTTATATTTGAAGTTGACTTTGATAGGCTAAGTTCTTTTTAAAAATAATTATTTCATATGATCATATTAGCAACAGAATGTTATTCTTACTGGATTTAGTTGGCCCGAGGAAGTCATAATTTAGTTTGTTCCTAACACAACTGGAGTAAATATTCTTAGAATACTTCACCTCTTTGATTTGAATGCTGTTACCAGTGTATAAAATTTTATGTATCTATTTGTATTCTATTTGATAGCTCTTTTATTGGTTCTTAAGAGGGTTTGTTAAATTTTCGTTTCCAAATATTGAATAATTTTGCAGTTGAATTTTTTCTTTTGCAAATTTTATGGTTTGGGAGAGATAAAAATAATATCAAACCAGAACAAGGATAATGGAATTATTGATGTCTTGTTCAGACATCTAAAACATGGAATTTTAAAGAAGTGGCTTTAAATATGTAGGAGCCTCTGCGGTGCTAAACGCGTCCTTTTCAGTGTAATTTTTAGTTTCAGTTGTAATACAGAAGTTTATTTTCAACCTGAGTGATCTGAGAAGGTTGTCGAGCATGAGGGTACCAAGTACGGCTCATTAGCACCTTACTATTAGTACTATCTTTTTTTCTTAGGAAGGGTTAGCTAGACTAGAATATGTTGCTAGGCTTCCATGTCTTTCGTTTTAGCATCTCATTCATCTCCCAGATCTTTTAGTAATAAATTCTCCTTGTTAGCACAAATGAAACTAGGATCATGTCCTCCCTTCAAAGAGCATAGAAACAATTGTATACATTCTCCATGATTAAAGAATTTCTGGGTATTCACAAATTGTATTCTTTTTCCTTTGTTAGTGTAGGTACAAAGATAAATTGAATAAAATATACTATTAAAGAAAATTGTCAAGTGGATTTAGAAACTCGAACCAGTGAAATTAATGTATCATAGAAAAAATTTTCACTATTAAACTGTTAAATTGTTAAAAACAAGATACTACAATTTAAATAATATCTGTTGAACTTTAACAAGAATTTGTGGGTTTGTTTTTCTTTTTTGTATCAAAATAATGGTTATATTTCATATTAATCTTTAGCAACTAAAATATATTGTGGCATCTTCTTATGGAATCATTTGTCTGTTCAACAAGCAGTTTTTTATGTTTTCAGAAATAGTTGATATCATTTCATATTAATCAACTATTTCTGTTGCAACACTGACCGGTATTGCTTACACCATATTAAAAAACACATTTTTTTAAATCAATTTTTTACTACTTGTACCAATTAAATCTAGTAAGAATATGACTCAGGTCATGTGATATCATTTCATATTAATCTTTAGCAACTAAAATATATTGTGGCATCTTCTTATGGAATCATTTGTATGTTCAACAAGCAATTTTTTATGTTTTCAGAAATAGTTGATATCATTCAGTTTGGACAGTAATAACAGAGGTACCTAATGAGTTTTTAAAAACAGGTAAGCATGGGACAGTGACTGAATTTAAGAATGTCTTGGAAAATATTAAGTCTAGAACTTTAGTGGATGGAATTTTATTAGACTGCCAGTGAAATTGCAATTATATTTGAAGTTACTCTGATGGACTCTTTTTAAAAAAAAAAAAAAAGAATATTTCAAATGACCTGAGTTATATTCTTACTAGATTTAGTTGGTACAACTAGTAAAAAATTGATTTAAAAAAATAAGTGTTTTTTAATATGGTGTAAGCAATACCAGTCACTGTTGGGATAGAAATAGCTATTATTTGAAAAAGAGAGAGGAGTCAGTTTCCTATAGTCATATAGGTTTGTAAAATGCTGGATCAAGGAAAATTTAAACGTTTTCTTATTGTAGAAGTTCTCAGAGCCTTTACTTTTTGATTTTTGTGGGTATTTAATTTTTTGTATTTATTTTATACAGTATAAAATATAAAAAATTCAAATATTAATGTAAATACTATGCCACCCCTGCATTCCAGTTACCCAATTTTGCCCCTGCCCCTGCCAGTTTCATGTATTATCCTTTCAGGATATTCTCTGGATATGTATATGTATTTACTTTAAGAAAGTATCATTCTGTAATAGTATTCCGAATCTGTTTTTTTTTTCCTTTGAAAAATACCTTAAACAGCATTCCATGTCAGTATGTAAGAAGCTGCATTATTTTTTCTAACCTGATTATGAAAATTTTAGAAACCCTGCAACCATATAGGTCTATTTAACTCCCACCCCATATATAGTTGTCATTTGTATTACATTTATATAGATCATAACTTCCACAATGTTATGATTTTTTGCTTTAGTCTATATCTTAAAGAAATTAAGAGAAAAAGGTCTTGAATTTATTTGCCCACATATCTATCATTTCCCTTTCTTTGTTTTGTTTTTGTGTTTGTGTTTGTTTTGTGTTTGTGTTTGTTTTTGTTTTTGTTTTCTCTGAAGATCCAGATTTCTGTCTGGCTTTACTTCTCTTCAGCTTGAACACCCTTTAGTATTTCCTGTAGTGCAGGTCTTCTGGCAATGACTTCTCTGAATTTTCGTTTACTGAAAACATCTTTATTTTGCCTTCAGTGCTGAAGGATATTTTCATTGAATATAGAATTCGGAGTTGACAGTTTTTTCTTTTTTTTCTTTTCTTTTTTTTTTTTTTTTTTTTTTTTTTAACTTTCAGCACTTTATAAAGACTTTAAAGATGTTGTTCCACTTGTCTCCTGGCCTCAGATTTTTTCTCTTGAGAAGTCATCCATCATTTGAATTGTTGCTCCCCATAAATAATATATCTTTTTAGCTTTTAGCAGTTAAACTATAACATATCTTGTGTGGTTTTCTTTATATTAATCTAGTTCACTGAGCTTCTTGAATATGTAAATATGCCTTTTACCAAAGGAAATTTTTGGGTCTTAGGTCTTTTAATATTTTTCTGTTCCCCCCTTCTCCTCCTCTCCTTCTGTTAGACCTTTTAATATTGTCTAACAGGTCCCTAAGCTTCAGTTCATTTTTTTAACTTCTTTTTTTCTAATAGTTAGGTAGTATAATTTCTGTTGATTAATCTTGATTCCTTGGTCATCTCCTTTTGGCTATTATGTCTATCCAGTGAATTTTAAATTTGAATATCATATTCTAGAATTTGGCTACTTTTTATAATTACTGTTCCCTGCTGAAATTCTCCATACATTTATTCATTAAAAGCATATTTTCTTTGATCTCTTTGAACATAGTATAACTTTGCTGCTAGTTCCTTTTTTTTTTTTTTTTGAATACAGAGTCTCCTCTGTCACCCAGACTGGAGTGCGGTGGCGTGATCTTGGCTCACTGTAACCTCTGCCTCCCAGGTTCAAGCGATTCTCATGCCTCAGCCTCCTGAGTAGCTGGGATTACAGCTGTGTGCCACCACACTTGGCTAATTCTTATATTTTTAGTAGAGACAGGATTTTGCCATGTTGGTGAGGCTGGTCTCGAACTCATAGCCTCAAGTGACCCACCCACCCCAGCCTACCAAAGTGCTGGGATTACAGGCATGAGCCACCACACCCGGCCCCTTGCTGCTAATTCTAACATCTCGGTCATTTCAGGGTAGTTTTCTGCTTACAGCTTTTTTTCTCTTGCGAATGGATCATTTTTTCCTGTTTCATATGTTGAATAATTTTGGATTGTATTCTGGACATTGTAAAATTATATGTTGTAGAACCTAGATTCTATTATGTTCCTGTGAAGTGTGTGTATGTGTGTGTGTGTATGTTTTAGACAGGCCCTCACTCTGTCACCCAGGCTGGAGTGCAGTGGTGCAATCTTGGCTCACTGCAACCTCCACCTCCCAGGCTCAGGTGATCCCCCTACCTCCGCCTCCTGAGTAGCTAGGACTATAGGCACATGCTGCCATGCCCAGCTAATTTTTTGTAGATATGGGGTTTTGTTGTCTTATCTTTATAGATATGGGGTTTTGCTATGTTGCCCAGCCTGGTCTCTAACTCCTGGGTTCAAGCAATCTTCCCGCCTTGGCCTCCCAAAGGTGTTAGGATTATAGGCGTGAGCCACTATGCCTGGCCAAAAAAATTTTTTAGGCAGGCAGTTAGTTGGCTGGGGTCTCAACAAAACTTTTCTGCATTGGGTGGCAGGCACCTCAAATTCTAATCTCATAGCTAAATTTCTTTGAATTGGTTCCAGGTGTGTGTGTGTGTGTGTGTGTGTGTGTGTGTGGTTCAGGGGTCAGATAGAGATTCGAACAGTTTTATACATAGAATATGAAGCTCCCTCTCTCTCCAGATTATTTATTTATTTAGACAGAGCCTTACTCTGTTGCCCAAGGTGGAGTGCAGTGGCGCGGTCTTGGCTCACTGCAACCTCTGCCTCCTGGGTTCAAGCAATTCTTCTGCCTCAGCCTCCCGAGTAGCTGGGATTACAGTTGCCTGCCACCATGCCTGGCTAATTTTTTAATTTTTAATAGAGATGGGGTTTCACCATATTGGCCAGGCTGGTCTCAAACTCCTGACCTCATGATCCACCCACGTTGGCCTCCAAAAGTGCTGGGATTACAGGCATGAGCCACCGCCCTTGGCCTCAGATTTTTATTTCTAATATTTCCTCCTCCATATTCCAGGGGCTGTGGAATATGAGCCCTTATCGCTGGGTCCTCAAACCAGTATGACTATTTTCCAGTGGCATTTAGCTATTTCACATGGAATAGATGGGCTTGCCTTCAAATTCAAGCTATTAAAAGAAAAAAAGGGAGAGAAATGCATCCTATGCTGTTCTTTTTTTCCAGATGTTAACTTGCCTCCAGTGTCCACCTGTTTCATTGACTTTTTGGTACCTTTAGATGATTGTTTTTTACAGTTTGTTCAGAATTTATTGTTTCCTGCAGGAGAATCAGTTCAGTGAGAGTTTACTTGGCCATACTGGAAATAGGGTTACTGCTTTATTTATTTAAGAACGGTTTAGTATCCCACTGTGTGATTTCTCTGTAATTTATTTAACTTCTTAGTCCTGTATTCATGGACATTTAGTTGTTTTGAATCTTCTGATGTTATCAGTGTTGCAGAATGTATCTTTATACATACACGTGGTGAGACATTCTTATGGGTACTTGGAGTACATCAACAGACATTTCTGTCCTCATGAAGTGTACATTCTAGTTGGGGGAGATAGAAAATAAAAAATAAATACAAGTACATTGTATAGTAGATTAGAAAGTGAAAAGTGCTTATATAGGAAGAATAGAGCCCTATTTGAGTAAAAGGATGGGAATCACAATTTGAATTAGAGAGGTCTTGCTGAGAGGTGAGATTTGAGCGAAGACTTTAAGAAGGTGAGAGAGTGAGCCTTGAGGATGTCTGGGGGAGAAGCAGGAGATCAGCCATTGTAAAGGCCCTAACGTGGAGGCTTATATGGTGAGTTTGAGGAGCAGAAAGGAGACTAGTGTGGCTAGAGAAGAGTAAGTGAAGAGGTGAGTGGTATAAGAAGAAGCCAGAGATGTGACTGGGAGCCAGATTTATGTAAGGCCTTGTAGGCCATTGTAAAGATTCTGGCTACTATGAATGAAATGCAAAACCAATGTAGGTTTTTTTATTTTTTATTTTTTTGAGACGGTGTCTCACTCTGTTGCCAGGCTGGAGTGCAGTGGCGCAATCTCAGCTTACTATATCTTCTGCCTCCCAGGTTCAAATGATTTTCCTGCCTCAGCCTCCCAAGGAGCTGGGATTACAGGTGTGCGCCACCACACCCAGCTGATTTTTGTATTTTTAGTGGAAATGGGGTTTCACCATGTTGGCCAGGATGGTCTCAATCTCTTGACCTCGTGATCCGCCCACCCTGGCCAACGCAGGTTTTGAGCAAAAAAAAAAAAAAGCCGTTTTGCTGATTAAGAGAGCAGTTGGGAGGTTATTACAATAATCTAGACTAGAGACGAGGCTGTTTTGAATGTTTTGGAGTTTTTTACCAATATAATTAGGTGAAGAATGATACCTCTTTGGCATTTTAACTTGCATTTCTTTAATTATGAATGAGGTCAAACATCTTCTCATATGCATAAAGTCATTTATATTTCCTTTTCTGTGGTCTGTAAGTGTATAACCTGTGCTATTTTTTGTGCTGATTCAGTAGTCTTTTTCTTTTTTTTGAGATGGAGTCTCGCTTTGTCACTCAGGCTGGAGTTCCGTGGCATGATCTCGGCTTACTGCAACATCTGCCTCTTGGGATCAAGCAGTTCTGCCTCAGCCTCCTGAGTAACTGGGATTACAGGCACCCACCACCACACCTGGCTTATTTTTGTATTTTTAGTAGAGATGGGGTTTCACCATGTTGTCCAGACTGGTCTTGAACTGCTGGCCTCAGGTGATCCAGCCGCCTCGGCCTCCCAAAGTGTTGGGATTACAAGCATGAGCCACCGTGCCTGGCCTCAGTGGTCTTTTTCTTACTGACTTGTCCTCAGTATTTTTTAAAGCTCCTCATGTACTTCCAGTATATAGGCAAAGATGAAACCACTGATCTAGCCCATCCTCATCTTGTAGCTGCCTCAAGGTCAGATCATGCCCAGTGTTAAGAGGTACTTGGAGTCTATAGTCACAAAGTGCATTCACTCCCAGCACTTCCCCATCCAGATCTCACATGCATCCTTTCACTTTGAACTTGTCCTTCTGCTAGTCCTGATTGCTTTACTCCCACATAGCTGAGAACCTGGCCCTTGCTGGTCCTGTCTCTCCCTTGCAATCATTCACTTTTAAGTTGAGAGGAATATAGTAATGTAGTATTGAGGTTAGGGGGTGCTGTGGAGCCACTCTATCTTCATTTGAAACCTGGCTCCACCTAGGCCAAGCAACTTATCTTCTCTGTTTTTCAGTTTCCTCAACTATAAAATGGAAATGATAACAATATGTATTTGCCTTATCAGGCTATTGTGAGGATTAGATGAGTTACTGCATGCTCAGTGCCGGCATATAGTAAACCACTCAGTAATTGTTAGCTATAACCTCTCCTTCATTTAACAGATATGTAGTGGACTCCTTTTAAGTGCTAGGTATCATGCTGGATACCATACACTAGGGCTGCAGTGAATACAACTCCCTTTTTCCCTGTGTATAAGCAGAAATTGTCCCTTTTGTAGCCTTCCTAGAACACTATTCCTGGAATAGCATGCGTATCATTTACTCTAAACTTTTCCCTTTGTTGAGGAACTATGAGGTCTAATACAGGGTTCTCAAGCATTTGCGGGGGAGTCTGGCCTTTCTAAATTTGAGAAGTAACAGGATATACTTATTTTGATTATATTAGAATTACATTTTGATAAAACAAGAGTCAAGTGACAAGTAAGATTATAAGTTTAGCTGTTCATCTGTTTGATTTTATCATGAGTTCACCAGCTCTGAAGTGTTCAGTTTCTGGCCAGAATTTTTTATGCATAACTGGGGTGATCTTAGCTTCCTGAGAGATCACCATGGTCGTACTCTTGTCAGTCTTGATCACTCTCCTGCTTTGGAGTTCTCAGTCTTATAAGCTCAGATTGTATTGCAGGTTTCTAAGTCTCATAAGAAGTGTCATCCTCTGCAAATAGGATTATATGGTCTTATTTGCAAACCTTTTTTTGTTCTCTTGAGTGACTTTTTCAGGATAACAAAGAGAACAATAAGTAAAATTTGCTTAAGATGCATTCTTTCTTTACTCCCATGTGGGTCTCAGATTTTCAGAATTCTCCATGTTGTTTCCTCAAATACTTAAGGAACCTTATATACACTGGGTTTGAATGACTTATTGGTTTGCTTGACATCCTGTCTTTGTAAGAGTATGTGGCAGGCTTTCTCCAAATCAATAAAGGCAGCAAGACTTTTTTTTTTTTTTAATGTACTGAACTTAATAGTTGTTTACATACTCATTTTAAAATGGAAATAAAACTATCTTATATTCTGATCTTTTCTAAATCCAAATCAGTTCTTTATGTCAGCTTTCAATAGTCTATATTTCTAATGCAATATAATACAATATTCTTAATATCATACCTACTATCAGCAAGTATTTTTTGCCCTTGTTCTCTTGCTCGTGTTCGTGCGCTCTCTCTCCTTTCCTCCCTCTGTCTTCCTCCCTCCCTCCCTCCCTCTCCTCCCCCCTTCTTGCCTCGTCCTTATCCCTCCTCTCTCTCATTGAGATAAAAATGAGCAACTTCAGCTTTTTGGCTGTTCTCTTTTGTGGGTGGGTAAGATTTAGGATCGTAGGCAGTAATATTTGGACTATATATTTAATCATCTCAGGTATTATTCTCATCATGGCTTACTGCTTTTCTCAGTTTGAGTTTCCTGGGAGCTTATTATTCATTAATTTCCCAGGCTTTTTCTTGGCTTCAGTTACAAGGACCTTGACCAACTTGCTTTATTTATTTCCTTATGATTTGTTGACATTCTCATGTTCTCTGGTCAAGATGCACTTCTTTAAAGATAAATGAGTTACTAGACTCCTGTACTGTAATTGACTGACAGGTCACAGAACAGTCTATACAGAACAGTCTGTATAGAACAGAACCCCAAACATGTAAATAAATGGCCTTTACATAAGACTAAGAGAATTTTTAAAAATTGTAGTAATGTTATTTATTATTTTACATTAAATTCTTCCAGAGGCTTATTTAGTTGATTTCTACTGGTTTTTATAATATCTGAATTTATCAGCTTATCTTCTGCACACTGCTTGGTGTTTTGAACTGCATTGGTGTTCTTTTTTTATTCCTTTTTTTTTTTTTTTTTTTAGAGATGAGGTCTCACTCTATTGCCTAGGCTGGAGTGCAGTGGTACTCAAACCACAAGGGTACATTTGATGCTGAGCTCACTGTACCCTTGAATTCCTGGGCTCAAGCAGTGCTCCTGCCTCCGCTCCTGAGTAGCTGGAACTACAAGGGCATACCACCATGCCCAGATAATTTTTTATGTTTTTTGTAGAGACAGTCTTGCTATTTTGGCAAGGCTGGTCTCAAACTCCTGGCCTCAAGTGATCCTCCTGCCTTGGCCTCCTAAAGTGCTGGGATTATAGGTGTGAGCCACTGTGCCTGGCCTAGATTGGCATTCTTGAGTGACCAATGAACCAAATGTCAGATCTCCTAGACAGGCATGAAGTGATGTTCTCCCGGGTATGGTACAAGCGCTAATGGGAAACTAGGGGTGCCACTGAGCGTGTGAAATGAAAGTCTAGAGATTCTGCCAGCATAACCACAGCTAAGGGTATTCTTTACAGGGAATAACCAAAAGCTTTAGAGATGCTGCAGCTTCATAGAAACATTGTAGAATATCAAAGAAGGCTGATGGATTAGTTGCCAAGAGGGGAAGAGGCCAACAATTATGATTTCCTGGGGCTACTATGTTCTGACACAGCATGTATCTTGCATAGGGTGACACAGCTAGTAAAGGGCTGAGCTGGCCCTCCAGCCCAGGAGTAATATGTCATCAAAGCTCGTGCTTTTTCTGCTATGCTACACTAACTCATGTAAACATCCACTCTTTGGGAATAGTAGGATGTCATGATGACTGAGTTATTTCAGAATATCTTCAAAAACTATTTTGTCCACAGAAAAGAATGTCTTTGGCCACACTTTGTATTTAGTGTGACTAAAATACACGTATCTGTATTGTGAACAGGAGTAAACCATCATAACCCGAGGCCAAAACTGTTAGCCTTTCAAAGCTCTAAGTATTACTTCAGCCTCTTCCTATGTGTGGTAGTCAGACTGGATATCAATATTGTCTCTTTACCAATATCATCTCCCTTATTTGTTGCTGTGTTTTACCTCAGGGTACATGGCAAAGATAAAGAGGATTGGATAGTTCTCAGCTTAGTGTGCATCCTGGAATAAGAGTCACAGTTGACACTGACTAACTGATGTAAAAGCATACCTCGCGTATCTGCAGCAGTGCAGGAAAAGGAGAGCATAGGTAATTGAAATCCACACAGTGCATTCCCCAGAGGATTTGTGCAGGAAAAATTTTACAGATTAATTTAAAATGACTGAAAATTATAAATTGTTTAACATTAATCCAAGGTACTTTAAAAGTGGAAGAGTTTTCTAAAAGTTCCAAGTGCTGTACTATTTTAGCAAATGTTGCTTTTTTTTACACTTTTAATATTAAACAGTATGAAAGGATCCAGGTAGTTGAGCAAAGTTCATTTTCCTATTTCTTTGAAAAGCATCTCTATAAAACATAAAAATAAAAAAAAATTAGCCAGGTGTGGTAGTGCACGCCTGTGGTTCCTGTTACTTGGGAGGATTGCTTGAGCCTTGAAAGTTGAGGCTGCAGTGAGGCATAATCGCACGACTACACTTCAGCCTGGATGACAGAGGGAGGCCCTGCCTCAAAAGAGAAAAGTGGGCTTCGAGTCAGACAGTGGTATTGGCTCCAGAGCATCTGTATAATTCCAGTAAATCATCTGGTTTGGATTGTAATGAACCCCCCAAAGTGTGTTACTCATAGCCGAAGAAATTTCTAAGACCCTTAAATGATTACTGTCAATAATCTGAGACTATTTGCATTGCCTAAAATCTGACAGGAGATCTCCATGTGGCAGTTCCAGCTAATAAATTATATTTCTACTTTTAGTTTCTATGAAGCTACTTTAAAACCCTGCAATTTTTAAAAAACATACGTGTCCTTCTAATGATTGTGAGACTATGAAACAAAATGATTATCTTTTAGATTAATTCTTATCGCAGGTGAGAGGATAAAGTGTTTTGTAAAATAATGTATTAAACATACCTATTCCTTGGCATGTATGTTTAGATTTTTAATTATAATTTTTATGATGTGTTGGAGCCAGCATTTTCCTGTAGAAATATAACTCAAGATTTAATATTGGGCAACAGTGGGAAAATGGGATTTAGTATGAAAATATTTGCTTTATGTAAACCTTTTTATGAATGCACCTAATGTATAAAGTGAAGTCAAGCTGTAAAAACAATTAGCTGGGAAAATGCCAAGTAAATTTTTTCTGTTCCAGTGAGTATCTATTAACTACACATTATTGTTATCATTAAACTGTATGCAAATGTATGACTAAATTCATTTAGATTTGAGTGAAAGAGACAGAATACTAGAAGTATGCAGTAAGTATAATTAGTTTGCATCTCCAAACAAAGCACATTAATCTTTCTGCAATACCGCTGATGTAATGTCTCCATGTTACTTTTGGGAGTATGTGAAGTGGGCAAACATCCAAAGTTGATAGTTAATTCTGATCAGCAAAAGCACTGGAGTAGATGCCTGGGCTGGACGTTGTAATAAAGCAAACAGTTTTTAAACTTCTTGGAAGATTTTAGTGCAAACATAATCATCCATTTGAATCTTTTATTATAGACATTATAAAATTAATTTATCGAAAAAGAGTGTAAACCCTCTTTTAAAAAATCCAGTATGTTTGTATCTTTTATACTTTCATGCTTTTTTATACTTCTAACAAACTTTTCAAAAACATATGCTTGTGGACTTAATGGAGAGATAGAAGTTTTATAAGTATTTTCTAGAGCTCGTTTCGTGAATCCTTTTGTTGGTGGGAAGGACTTGAGAGATTTTCTACACCAGTTGTTTTCAAAGTGCATTCTCAGAGAACCCTTAACCAAAGATGATATCTGCTGCTGGAATTAAATAATAGGAATATTCTTACAACTCAAACAATAAGCCATATTTTCCATAAGTTTTTAGTACGTAAGATTCTGCTATTAGATTACTAGCATGCAGTATTTAGTGAATATATATTGAAAAGTTAAAAGTGGCTGGGCACAGTGACTCATGCCTATAATCTCAGCACTTTGGGAGCCTGAGTTGGGAGGATTGCTTTAGCCCAGGAATTCAAGACCAGCCTAGGCAACATAGGGAGTGCCTGTCTCTACAAAAAAAAAAAAATTAGCCAGGCATGATGGCACATGCTTGTGGTCCCAGCTACTCGAGAGACTGAGATGGGAGGATTGCTTGAGCCCAGCAGGTTGAGGCCGCAGTTAACCATAATCATGCTCTGCACTCCAGCATGGGTGACAGAACGAGACCCTGTTTCAAAAAAAAATTATATTTAAAAAAAAATTGTATGTTTTTGAATTGCAAAGTATATGTGTGAACGTATATATCTATTTGAAAATTGTCCGTCAGTACACAGATATGCTATATTTCATGAAAAGTATAATAATTTTCAACTGGTTTGTCACTTGAATAAAGCTGAAAGTTGATACAGACAAAATTGTTCTTATTACTGATGGCTCTTAGAGAACATAAGGCTTCTTGCCCAAAGTCTTTATAGATCTAGTAGCTGGAACTTAAATCCAGTAGATCTTATTCTAAACCTAAAAATATTTTCCTCTGTCCACACTGTCAGTGTTTTTTTTTTTTTTTTTAACAAGGTTTAATGAGTATTTACTAGCTGTGTTCCCATTCAAGTAAGAAATAAGAATATTCTTTATCAGCTGCTATTTTAGTATTCTTTTGGAAGTTTGGATCAACAAAATTAGTAAAATAAATTGTGGAAATAAATAGGAAAAACAAATTCTGGAAATAATAGGAAAATCCTAATTTTTTCTTATGAAACAAATGGTGAGAGAATTAACTAAAATCCCGTTAAAGACAGGAAGAGCACTCTGTAAGGCAGATGATTACAAAGTTGATATTCAGGAATCAGAAGCCTTTGTATTCACAAACAGGGAAGAAGGCCCCTGTGATGAGGCCCTTCTCAATCTGTAGCATGTGTGCAAACCACCTAGGCTGTTAGGTAATGTGCGCATTCCTGGACTCCATCCTGAATCCCTTTGGTCAGCCCTGAATCTGCTTTTTAGCAAGTGTTTCTAGACCCCATTAGGAAGACCCCAGTGTTTTCTATGTGGGACCCACTTGAGAAATACTACTCCAGGGAACCCGCCCTCCCGCCCCCCCTCCCCCCGCTGCCATGTTCCTGCAGCATCACTCCACAATTCTGCTGGTTTCCACAGTGCTAGCCATTTACCTCTCAGACAGGCCTGCTGCAGCACCCAGGGGAACACAGTGGCAGCACACTGGAAGAAGAGGCCCCCAGATCGCCTTGCCAGGGACCCTTCTTCACAGTTGCAAAGTGGGAACACTTCCAGCACTGCTTTGCTTGTCAGCCACCACAGGGGAGGCACATCTTACTGCTTCTGCCACACACTGTCTGACCACCAGGAGGGCAAGAAATAGGGTGGTGTCCTTTAGCACCTGAAGACTTTGAGCAGAACCTCCAGGCTGGATGCACGCTTTCCTCACCTGCCAGATTCAGCGTGGCTGCTTTTCACTAGAGTTGATTACCCATTTTTCACTAGTCCTATGGCTACCTAATTCCTGTGTGTTCTACTGCCTCCCAGTTGGAATGAGCAGCGATGCTTGGCAAAACTGTAACTGGTTAATTCCAGCTCCTCTGACTCTGCTGCAGTTGCTCCTAGGAAGCTACAGAAAAACACCTATGCTGACTAGTCCACCTTGATATAATGACCACAATCCTTAAGTGAAATTGTAGCACTGCCTGCAATCCTATATTTTCTTGGGCAGTTCAGTCTCCTATTTTTAGAGATGACTTTTCCTGCACTATGGAATGGCTTGTCACCTACTCTCTTCTTGCCTCTCCTCAGGTAAATAGCAACAAGATCCTTTTAAATCATGTCAGATTGTGCCACTTTCCTGCTTAAAACTTTCCAGTGGCTTCCATCATGTGGAATTAAGTTCTGATTTGCTGCCTGGTGACTTCTCAGACCTAGTTTCCTACTAATCATTCCTTAACTCAGGGCTTGTCAGGTACAAGGAACACTTGCCCTTTCTCAAAAATTGACTAACCAACATGTTATTTCTGCAGGGCCTTTGCACTTGCTGTCTTATTTGCTTAGAGCACTTTTTCTTTCTGGCATTTCCATGCCTAGAATTCTCACTTTATTCAAATCTGTGTTCAAATGTCACCTCCTAAAGGAGCCCCTGTTACTCTTTTTCTATACCATGCTTTATTTTTCTTCCTAGCTCATCTCATTTGTTGATGTGTATGTGTGTGTGTGTGTGTGTGTGTGTGTGTATGTGTGTATGTGTACTTACTTGATTGATAGTTTCCTGAGGGCAGTCCTCCATCTCTAGAAACTAAAACTCCATCCCAGCATGAAGTAGGCCTTTAATAAGTATATGTTGAATTACTAATGTAATTCACATACCCCCCTAGCAATTAGACAAGAGTAGGAAGAAGACCAGGTCAGTAACATCCTAGAGTGCAAAAGGGAGGTCTTTTACACTTCCCTTTACAAAATTTGGTAGGCTAGTTTGTGGGAGTCTGCCAAGAATGTGAATGAGAGTAGGTGAGATCACCTACAAAAACTGTCTTGTCAGTGAGAAACAAAATAGAACCCTAGGGAGTATCAACATTTTTTAAAAAAATGATTTGTATTGAAATAAAATTTACGTAACACAAGATTTAACTATTTTAAAGTATAGAATTCATTGTGCATTTAGTACGTTCACAGTGTTGTACAGCCATCACCATGGTCTAATTTCAAAACATATCTATCACTCCTAAAAGAAACCCCATACCTGTTAACAGTTACTCCTCAAACTCCATCCTCCCAGCTCCTGGCAACCACTCATCTACTTTCTGTCTCTATGGGTTTGCCTATTCTGGATATTTTGTCTAAATGGAATCATAGAGTATATACTCTTTTGTATCTAGCTTCTTTCACTTAGCATAATGTAAGTTCGTTCATGTTGTAGCATGTAATTATACTTCATTCCTTTGTACGACTGTAAAACACTCCATTGTGGGGACATACCACATTTTATTTATTCATCAGGACCTTTGGGTTATTTCCACTTTCTGACTATTAGGAATAATGCTGCTGTAAACATTTACCTACAAGTTTTTGTTCGAACCCCAGTTTTCATTTCTCTTGGGTATATATTTAGAAGTGAAACTGCTGGGTCAAGTGGTAATTCTGTGTTTAATTTTTTGAGGAACTGGTAAACTATTTTCCATAGCAACTGCACCATTTTACATTCCCACCAGAATGTATGAGGGTTCCAATTTGCCATGTCTTTATGACTTTTTTTTTTTAAACTATAGCCATCCTAGTGGGTGTGTGAAGTAGTGTCTTATTGTGGTTTGGATTTGCATTTCCCTAATGAGAACATTTAAACCTGGGCTCCAGATGGGTGGGTTAAGAGGAGACAAAAAATGAGCAGAGAGGAAATAGGACTTTGCAGTCAACTTGGTCTTCTAGACTTACAGTGTCCCCATCATTGCCTTTGGCAGCTGATATCCTGCACCTGACTTTTGGCGTACAGAGATCTTCAGAATCTGCCAGATCTCATACATCTAGAGAGACTTAAGTTGCTTTGATATTCCCAGTCCAGCATGACTTCTTCAGAGTTTATAGTTAGTACTTCTGCAGTTTATAGTGTTCATCTATCCAGTTCATTCAGAGGCAGCATGGTATAGCAGTTATGAGCATGGGTTCTGGAGTGAGACTGCCTGGGCTCAAATGTGAGCTCAAGTCGGGTGGCCTTGGGAAGGTTAGTGAATATCTGTATTCTTCAGTTTCCTCATCTGTAAAATGAAGTGAGGTTGTGAGGATTCAGTGAGATTAGTATCTAAATGCTTGGAGTAGTGCCTGGCACATAGTAAGTGCTTTGTATGTTTTTGCTCTAATTATGATAATGGTGATGTGATAATGATTTATCTATATATCCATTTAGAGAAGGGGCAAGAACAGGTTTATGTTGGTTCCAAGTATGAGATTGAGGGTGGTGATTGTGTGTTTACAATAATGGGGCTCTTTGATAACGTGCTGTGCCTTGCATAGTCCTGATTATGGCACTACTGTCAGTGATACAGTACAAGTTACTTATTCTCTTGGTTTGTGTTCTGTATTCCATAAATCATTCCACTAGTTTATCAAATTTAATTTCAAACACAGATTTACATTTGTTTGGATAGGGACTAGACTTCCTTCAATTAAGTATTTTTTTTCCATTTTTATTCTAGTGTGCCGTATTATTTTTTAAAACTTGAAATTATGAGAGGAAAGAACATCATTTATAATGCTATCATTTCAAAACACCCTATCCTAGCTTTTAGTGCATATCTTTCTATATTTCCTCTAGGCATTTAAAACATACTTACAGTAATTCTACAAATAGAATATCCATACACCTCTTTTAAAGCATATTTTCATCTGACCTGTGAATCCTTTCTAATCAGTCCTAATATTTGAAATTCCTCAAGAATTAACAGTTAGATCTCATAAAAGATATATTTTTCAAAATTTGTAGATATGAATAGAGAAAGAACTGTCTTCTATCTAGATATTTTATATACATACAAGTTTGAAAATGTGCCAAGGACTATTTTATAGCTCTATGATAAAAACCTGCTGTTTTTCTACAGCAAGAAAAAGAATGCTTAGCAGTGCCAAAAAGTGTACAAAGAGTCAAAATAATCGACATGTCATTTGAATTCTTAGTTTTGGCCTTTAGGGTCCTTTAAACATAAATTCTACAAATATTTTGCAGATAAGTAAACTGAGATAGAAAGGTTAAGTGACATTTCTGTTTCCAGTCAATGTTAGAAATAAACACAGAAATCCAAAGCCTCTCCTTATTAGATCGGAAGATAGCATTTTCATATATTTTAAGATGTAAGTCTGTAGGGGAGATATGAATGTTTAAGCTGTGTTGAGATTTATGAATAATGCTATCAAATAGAATGAGGTAATTATTTTTCAATTTGTAAAAATCCTAATGTTATTTGGGATATGTCTTTCTCACCTTGTAAAAATGATACTCAGGAAAGTGGAGATGTTGGAGAATAAAACAGTCACAGAATGGTAGGGAGGACATACGGGATTTTAGTTGTTTAGAAAGATAATACAAAATGAGTCCATAAAGAGGGCATTAAATGAAGTAACTTTAGGGAGGTTGGCAAGGATATGTGGTATAAAAAGTTGCTACAACTAACAGTCAAATATAAGTGAATGTAAAATCTTTCCTTTACTCAAAAAAACTGTAAGGAATGTCAAGTATTAAATCAAAGGAACCAGTATACATTCTTTCTTACTGTTGTATTGACTTGTGGTATCTTGAAGATAGGCTGAATCTCAAGACTTGTTTGGGATCTAAAGGAAAGGAAGATTCTATTTTATTTTATTTACAATTTTATTTATTTTTTGCAAGACTTCCAGCAGTTAGAAGGCAAGGAGACATGGGATAAAAAGGCCTTGCAAGCAGCATTTGTCAGATTTAGTCTGTTAAGTAATGTGGCATACAACGCTGGTCATTTTGATGTTTCACTTTGATTTTACGTCATGCACTTGTGTCTATTTGATCTGACATGCTGCAGAAACACAGTGTTTCATCATGGTTGTCTGTTTGTTTCAGCAGCCATTCACTCAATAAAACATCTCTGAAGTCTATCAGTGGGCCTTAGTTTAGATCCCTTGCATTAGGTTCTCTGGCCTTCCATGAAGATAGACAATTTAATAAACGAAAATGAACAAAAATGGAAGAAGATAAAGCAGATTTTTAGGAAACTCCATACGGAATTTCCTGGACTCTGCAGTTAGGCAGACTTAAAGTTGGTTCCCAGCAACTCTTTTGGGGACATTTGTTACCTCTTAAGGTGACCTTGGGGACATCTCCTGCCTCACCAGGCTGTAGTGAGGATTAAATGAAAAAGAGATATGAAAGACCTGGCCAGGCGTGGTGGCTCACGCCCGTAATCTCAGCACTTTGAGAGGCCGAGGCGGGCGGATCACAAGGTCGGAGATTGACACGATCCTGGCTAACACAGTGAAACCCTGTCTCTACTAAAACTACAAAAAAATTAGCTGGGCATGGTGGCGGGCGCCTGTAGTCCCAGCTACTCGGGAGGCTGAGGCAGAAGAATGGCGAGAACCCGGGAGGCGGAGCTTGCGGGGAGCCGAGATCTAGCCACTGCACTCTAGCCTGGGCAGCAGAGCAAGACTTCGTCTCAGGAAAAAAAAAAAAAAAGAGAGAAAGACCTAACCATTGTGCAGTAAGCATTGTGTGTGGTCTCCTTGAATGGACTCTGAAGCAATTGCCAAGTCACATGGGCCACATTGTGGGATGTGGTGATAATCCTGGACCTTTATCGTGCAGAGAGTCAGCAGGGCAGCTTAAAATTATGGTTCCATCCTCAGAAACTCTGATGCAGCAGATCAGGCTTGGATCACAGGAATCTTCATTTTTAACAAGCATGGAAGATAATTCTGATGTAAGTAGGATCTTTCAAATCCCAAGACTTTTTTGGGATTTAAAAGAAATTCAACCATTTGACCCTGAAACTTAAATAACTTGGATGGGTGAGTTTTCATGGTTCATCTTTTAACAGTAATCATTATGGGGATCTAAACATTGACCACAGAATTCTACTTGAGAAAAATCATTCAAGAATAGCTATGTCTGCTTAGGTAAATATACTAATTTGTAAAAATATGTACATCACTTATTATACCTACTGTGTTAGTCTGATCTCATGTTGCTGTGAAGAAATACCCGAGACTGAACTGGGTGATTTATAAAGAAAAGAGGTTTAATTGACTGACAGTTCTGCATGGCTGGGGAGGCCTCAGGATGGCAGAAGGCACCTCTTCACAGGACAGCAGGAGAGGAAATGAGTGCCAGCAGGGGAAATGCCAGACGCTTATAAAACCGTCAGATCTTGTGAGAACTCACTCCCTATCATGAGAATACCATGGGGGAAACCGCCCCCATGATTCACTTAACCTCCAACCAGGTCCCTCCCACGACACATGGAGATTACAATTTGGATTACAATTCAAGATGAGATTTTGAGTGGGGACACAGCCAAACCATATCAAATACCTTACTAAAAGTGAGCTTAATACTTGAAATAAGTGAAAGTAGAAGGAAATCCACTAAATAGAACATATCAATCTTTATAATTAATAAATTTTGGGTATTTCTTTACCAAAGGAAATAAGTATTTTGAGACCAGACCTATCACACAAAAACCATTCTGCATCATCTCCCCTGTAATTCAATCTGGATGCAATTAATGAGAGTGCTCTGGCTAATCTTGATTGTCATGATGGTATGAGGAGATGTGATATATAAGGTATTCAAACCATGTGGGGTGTATTATTAAGAATCATTGTTAAGTAAGAGGATGAAGTGAAACAGAATGAAATAAGTCAGGCATCCAGTCTTGGTATTTCCTGTTGTTAGTGCTAGAATTTTTACCTTTTATGTTAGAAATGCAACATACTTAATTTTTCCTCTGATACTTACACAATATAATTTATATATACATATATATCCACATGCATGCACATACACATACATTGAGCCATATTTGATGACCAAAAAGGGAGAGGCCCCAAGGGCTCTTTGGTGTGCAATTAATATTTTGGCCAGAAAATCAGCAGATTGTTTCAGTATGGTTATGTGTTATGACATCATATTCCAGTAAAGTTATAATGAACAGAAATTTTGTTTGTCTCTGTGGCAAACCAAAATGAGTTTTGTAATTGTCAGCAGGCCTTAGTGATTATAGTGGCGCCCACTCCCTCTACTGTAGTTAAAGGTCTGTTAGCATTTCAGTTGTGGACCTTCTATTTTCAGAAGTTTATAATTAATTGTAAACATTTGCTCTATGGTGAAAGTTTGCCATATGAGATCTCACTTCAGGAGTAAATTTCTGATTTCAAGTTGTCTGTTTTAAAGTTTTATAGTACCACCAGTTAAAAATAAACAAAGTTATGTGGAGGTGGGAAAATTGAATTTTGTGAAATACAAAGTGAAGATGACCGGCGTTATTCATATTAGTCTGTCAGATTTCTGCATTAAGGAATTAAAATAAATTTCTGCATTAAAGGGATTAAAATAAAATAGATGATAGGAAATTGTGCACTTCAGTACACAATATTTAATTGTTGTAACCAAAAAGCAAAAAAGATTGTAGTTTTTTAATGCTTTTTAATCTTTGTTTATAATAAAAACATTTAAAATGCGTTATCTTAAATTAATAGAAAACTGTAGTTCAAGAAAATTGATTTTAAGTTAAGCGTTTAAAACAGCAACTTTTTCTTTTTTTTCATACTCTGAATTCCTCTCCTTCATATGACACTGTTAATTACTCCTGTCCCTGACATTGTGTTGTAATTTTTCTTCTAACTTTGACCCTTTTTCATCTCTTTCACTGCTGTCTATTGTTTCCCTTGCACTTTGATCACAGGCATTAATCAGTTCCTAGCCTTAGGCTCTTTTTTGATTCCTTTACACTTACCCTTTCCAGGTGCTTATCCACTTGCATGGTTTCAATTATTGCCTCACAAATCTGTATCTTCAGTACCAATCAACATTTCTAGTTCTTCACCTTCAGTAAACCTTCATTGATTAGTCCCATCTGCCTGGTGAATGCTTACATGATGCGCTCTATCCAGTTTATCTCAGGTTGAACATAGAGCGTCACTACTTGGATGTGCAGTAATTATCTAAAATATAGTAGGACCTCAATTGGACTTCTTTTTGCTTGGAAACAAACATTTTTTAGGACTGGAGTGATTTTTAACTCATTTTTTTCAGCATTGCAGTTGTAAATCCACCATTCCATCAAAATCGATTCTGTTTATTTTGCTAAGTTGCTCAATTCAGTGGTCATATTTCTCAGTCATCATTTTACTTGACCTGTTAGTAGCATTAGATCCAGTTAATCCCTCCCTTCTCCTTGATAGACTTTTTTCCTGTTTGACTTTCAGGAAGGACATCGTGCTTGCTTGGCTTTTCTCCCATCACACCCTCCCACAGAGTTCTCATTATTTTATGCCTTTAAATACCACCTGTATACTGATGATTCCCAAATGTTATTTCTATCTTGGACCTCTTTCCTGAAGTCCAGACTTATAAATTCAGTTGTCCAGTTGACATCTACACTTGGATATCTAATAGGTCTAATAATTGAATATCCCCGAAACAGAGCTGTTGAAATCCACCCCCAGCAAACCCATTTCTTTTGCAATCTTCACTGTCTCAATAGATGGGTACTCCATTTTCCAGTTGTTTAGTTCCGAAACCGTGATGTCATCCCTGACTCCCCTCTCATATTCCATAGCCAGTCTTTGGGTAAACCCATCATCTCTACTTTTAAAATTCATCTAGAAACAATGACTTCTTGTTACTTCCATTGCTACACCCTAGTTCAGGCCACTGTCACCTTTCCCCTTGATGATCCCAGTAGCCTATTAGATATCCTTGCTTCCAGCATTGTTCCCCTACAGTGTGTCCTCAAAATAGTAGTCAGATGGTTATTCCAAGAGATAAGTCAGATTATGTCACTTCTCTGTGCAAAACCTTCCAGTGGCTGGTCATTTCACTTGGGGTAAAAATGCCTACAGCAATTTGTAGGGAAGGCCCTATGGAATCTTGCCACCTCTTCTCATCTAGCTTTTCCTGTCTCCCTAAACTTTTGCCGGACAGGCTTCCTCCGAGTTACTTGAACATGTGTGGCACACTCCTGCTTCGCTGCCCTTGCTGCTGGTATACTCTCTGCTTCAGATGCACTGTCCCAGATATCTGCATGGCTTGTTCCCTAACTTATTTCATGTCTTTACACAATTGATATTTTCTCAATGAAACTTCTCTTGGCCACCCTATCTAAAACCTACCTCCCTGACACTTCTGAACCCTTTCCTCTTTACTTTTTCTTACATCTACATCTAACATACTAGGTATTCTACATATTTTTCTTATTGTTTATCTTCCCCACTCTAAGTGTTGTTGTTCATTGTCATAGTCCCCTGTCATATAGAAGACACTCCATAAAAAATTGTTGAATTAATGGATTTTATTACATATCTTAATTTTTTCTGCTTAATTTCTTTTGGTGTTTTTGTTTCTTACAACCTCTGTTATCTCTTCATATCTGCATTATTGCAGCTTTTTAGTCACACCTCATTAGCCTCATTACCTCAGTCACCGTAAAATGTATGAATATAACACTTCCTGCTTAAGAACTGGCCTAAACTCCTTATTCTTATGCTGAATCTGCCCTCCTTATTACTTTGCATTGTAGTCGGTCCATTTCTCTGCTTCTATATTTCTAATCGTAATTATCTTCTGCAAAAAGCACGGTAATCTACATGTTGTCGCCTGAACAGTCTTGCCTGACCCAGCCTCTGTTGTAGCTTTACCAGACTGTTCTCTTACTTCTGTCAAAATCTGACCGAACACTTCTCACCAGGAAGTATCCTGTGATATAATTAAATAATTTTTACTGTATTGTTTTATGTTTAATGTTGTATTCTATATATGTTTTTCATGGAGATCAGTATAAGCTATTATCTGTAGATGTATTGACTCACATTTTATCAAAAAAGTATGTTTTCGAGGTTAAAGTTTTATTAAGAGTATAGCACATTATATAATTGGTATCATTTTAAACAAATCTTATGAATGATTATAGAGTGGTTTTATTAAGCTAACTTTAATGTTTTTATTTTCTTATTTTAGGTATCATTGCCCAGTGCCTAAGATCTTTTATGTTCAGCTCACTGTAGGAAATAATGAATTTTTTGGGGAAGGAAAGACTCGACAAGCTGCTAGACACAATGCTGCAATGAAAGCCCTCCAAGCACTGCAGAATGAACCTATTCCAGAAAGATCTCCTCAGGTGTGGTGCTGCTGCATGTGACAGTCTGTTCTTCCTACTTTCCCAGTGAAACAAATCAGAGCATTTTATAATTAAAATAAATAATCTGTTCTGATAGGGAAGAATACTAGAGTGAAGACCTGACAGTCTTGCTTCATGTGTTCCTGCAGGGTGACTACCTTTCAGAGCTTTGGTTCTCCCCTTGAGTTCACTTCCCAGGCAACTGGGGATTTGGGGATGTATATGAGGATGAGAAATAACATTGATTTGGCTTATATTTCATACTATGTTTATTGAATATAGATTACATTGTGTGAATCTAGAATCAAGGATTTAAAGTGGAAGAGATTTTATGGATTTTTCAGTCCTCTTTTGTTTTACAAATGACATTGAGGCTGTTCTTAAGTAATCTCACTCATTCTCATGGCTTCAGCTACTTTCTTGATTGACTTCAAAATAGTATCTCTAGCTCAGGCATGTCCTATACATAGCATAGTGAGCTTCCTTTTTTTTTGAGATGGAGCCTCGCTCTGTTGCCCAGGCTGGAATGCAGTGGCAGGATCTCGGCTCACTGCAACCTCTGCCTCCCGGGTTCAAGCGATTCTCCTGCCTCAGCCTCTTGAGTAGCTGGGACCATAGGCTCATGCTACCACGCCCAGCTAATTTTTTGTATTTTTAGCAGAGATGGGGTTTCACTGTGTTAACCAGGATGTTCTCAATCTCCTGACCTCGTGATTTGCCTGCCTCGGCCTCCTAAAATGCTGGGATTACAGGCGTGAGCCACCACGCCCGGCAGCATAGTGAGCTTCTTACTTACCCTACAGTTCAACCTCTACAGTTTTCCTTTCCCCAAACCAATTGTTTCTTTCTCCTTTGATATTTATCTTAATGGCAGACTTAGGTGTTTTTCTGCTTGTACTCTTTCATGAGAGCTCCTATCTATTTCTTGGTCTGTTTTCCCACTAGATCATTCTCTCCCAGTTCTTGACAGCAGGAATACTGTCTCTTTCTCTCTAATAGTTATAGTAAGTTCAGCATATATGAGGCCTTCCAGAAGTATGTGTTAAATAAGTGAATAAAGTAAACCAATGCCTGTGCCAGACATAGATCTCCAATTAGGATGCTCCTGGTTTGCATCCTGTACTCTTTCTGTAACTTCATCCTCATAGATCACATTAGAACACCAGTGGGGGAATTCCTGGGTGTTGGGGGTTGGGTGGGTAGAGAACTCTAAAACAAGAGTGCCAGGTTTAGGGATGTAGGCTAAACTCAAATTAGTGTATGGTTGAGTAAAAGATTTCCAAAGTCTGCATTAAATGCTTTTCCTTCAAGGAAAACAAGCTAAAAATCGAGTAACAAAAAGCCTGGCAGCAAAGCCCTTGACCGCTGTGGTTACAGGAGAATGCAGCAGATACAGTCTATATAGTTTGTTGTTTCTTCTTGTAATTTAAATAGGCCATCTTGACTGTAGAATAAAAGTAAAGTTTGTTATAATGTCAAGATTCAGTGTTATCCTATTTTTTGTGATTTAGAATGGTGAATCAGGAAAGGATATGGATGATGACAAAGATGCAAATAAGTCTGAGATCAGCTTAGTGTTTGAAATTGCTCTGAAGCGAAATATGCCTGTCAGTTTTGAGGTATGTACTCGGTAGAGATCTTCCCATTTTTTCCCTTGCTGTGGTTATTTTAAACAAACAAATCAAATTAACTGGTGTATTAGTATCCTGCAAGAGTTAGTGTGCTTCTATATGTTCAAACCCAGTATTATGAAATGATCTAGGCCCTGGTGAAAATAGAAATCATGATGATAACACAGATTCCTTCTGATTTTTTTCTTTTCTGTATTAAGCCTTTTGTATACATGGTATTTCAATTTTTATTATAAAAGTTATTTTCTGGGTATAGATAATTTGTGGTATCCTATAGGATTTGGTATTTTAAATAGGATTAAATTAAATTTATTCAAGTTAAGATTTAGTGACACACATGTTAATATCCAATTTTTTTTTCAATTGTGTGGAGGCCAAAATATGTTTCACTTTAACCTCAACTAACAAAATCACCAAGAAGTAAGATGTAATGAAGCAACTCTTGACTTAACAGCTAGATAAATATATCGCAAATATATTCATAAAATTGTATGAAATTTCAAAAAAGAAAACTTAAAAAAATAATTATTATAATACTTCCCTTATTAAGAGGTCACTAATTTTACAACTCATGTCTGGAAAGTAGACAAGAACCAGGAAATAAGCTGAAAGAGTTGTGGAGAATCTTCCCTCACATTGTATGACATTCACCTACTAGAAAGCTCCCACATCTTACTCATTGGCAGGATCATCTGAGTTGGACTGAGAAACTGTTTGCTTTCTCTTGGACACATTCTTACAAGTTGCATTATCTCAGTTCTCGGTCCACAGCTTGTTAAAAGCAGCAAAATGAGGAAGTCAGGGAGAGAATGTACTTGAGATCCTATTGGTCCAGCAAGAAATGATACGGAAAATTTGGAAAACCTGTAAAAAGTAATTGCTGATACTAAAAAATTATTGGGATTTTTTTTAAAGGCTACAATGAGTAAGAACAGACAGTTTTATTATTCTTAGATGTTCTTGGGAACATCAATATATTATGATATAGGATATCTGATGTTTATAATGATGATCTAATGTGAACAATTAAAGGTTAAATATTTAGTATTGCAGATTAAACAAGGTTTAGGAACATTACATTCATAGTTGACAGATCCATAACTCATTACTCTAGAAAGCTAGGAATTTTTTTGGCATACCTACTTACCTTTTTAAAATCGTGTCACAAGAATAAATATCCCTTTCTGTAAAACAGCTTTTGACATCCCTATCAAAAACAGCTTATTTTTATCCATCGACTGTTTTTGAGAGACTTCCACAGGCACGGTGCCTTGTGGTTTATAGAACTACTCGTTTCTGCAGCAACTTACTCGTACATAGGAGGAAGTTAGGTATGTAATTTTATACAAATTATTCTAGATGACCAATCTAATATGGTATCTAATCTAATGGTATCTTTGATGTTCTTAAATTTGTGTTCCATAAGACATGGAGAACCTGTAATTAGAATGATCTGTTTTAAAGTAATAAATCATTTTGACTGTGAATCAAATGTGTTTATTTAGATTTCTTTTGTTTCAATTGCATTAAGCATCAAGTGTCATAAATAGTCCCACTATAATACCTTCATAATAGCTTTCTTAAAGAAATACTATAATTTTGGCATAATACTAATTTTGGTTTTGATATGAATATTAAGTCATACTTTAAGAATACATCTCAAGTGCCTATCCATTATTTAATATTTTACTTATATTTAATAGGTTATTAAAGAAAGTGGACCACCACATATGAAAAGCTTTGTTACTCGAGTGTCAGTAGGAGAGTTCTCTGCAGAAGGAGAAGGAAATAGCAAAAAACTCTCCAAGAAGCGCGCTGCGACCACCGTCTTACAGGAGCTTAAAAAACTTCCACCTCTTCCTGTGGTGGAAAAGCCAAAACTATTTTTTAAAAAACGCCCTAAAACAATAGTAAAGGTAAGTTTATATTTGTGAACATCAGTCAGTTTTACTAAATAAATATTATAGTAGCTATAGATAAGCATTTTTCTATAAGGCAGATCCCTGAACTTATGGACTATATACAGTCCTGAAATCAGGGCAGCACATGTGACTATAAATTAATGACAATTCTATTTTGCTTTTTAAATACCTGTGCACCTGCATTGGTTCATCAAATAATCATAATACCTTAGGTATTTATGTATTTCTTTGTTGTTTAAAAAGTGCTTTACCATTCATGTCACCTTTACTATAATCCCCCTCATGACCGTGTAAGGTAGATGATGTTAGCCCTCATTATACAAATAAGATTTTACAAAACGTGTTCAAAGAGTTTGCCCATTTTTATTCAGCAATCATGTCAAACCTCCTGAACCGCTCTGATCTCTAATCCAGTGTTCTTTCTGCACAGAAGGCTGTTGCATAGTAACTTCTTAGGATATCATGAAATGGTAACAGGATACACACAAAAAAATCATGTGACTAATACTAACTGATAGCTACAGCAGCTGGAAATCATAAAGCAGTCTATGTGCCAGACTTTGTCCCAACACTTTTCATGCTTTAATCACATTTAATCCACATAGCAACCATATGAAGTAGATGGTGTTATTTTGTTGCCATTCATTCAGATATGTATACCTTGCCAAAGAAGAATATAGAGCACACAGCTTTTCAAGATATTGTGACTCTTTTATTGGGTGAGAATTTATTTACATTAATAAGAGAAGCAAGGTAAATATCAGAGGAATGAGATGAATCAGGATTTAGTACAGGACAGTGCCTGTGAATGCTTGACACATATGACATGTCTGCAGCTAGAGTTCTGTGTTTCCAGAGAAAGCCTTAAATTGCCAGCATTTTAGTTGCTGGCTCAGCCTCACTGATTTAGCAGCCTTCTTCTGATCAGGCTATACAAATGAAGGATTACAGATAAGAAATATATTTAACCTCAATGGATTTCTTTTGATTGCACAATGGCACAATTTAGATATTTTTACAGGTTTTATACCTTTGTACCTTTATTTAAAATACATATATACATATATACAAAAATAACTACTTAAATATTTGTTTTTAATGAATACTGACATGACTTCACTTAGAAGATGTAGTAGGTAATGCATTCCCTGAACTGGAATTATATGTTATATGTAAGGTAGACTAAAAGTAAATACAAATAGATCCACTTATCATGAGTCATAGTGGTTCCAAAGAGGACTGGAACTTTCATTCATATGCTCCTCCTACACAGTCAGGAGTAGAATATAGCTATTAAGAGAATGAACTTTGGAGTCAATTCTGAGTATGAATCCCTGTGGCCTGAGCAAGTTACCTAACTTTAAAAATATTTCTTCATTTATAAAGTGGGAATAGTAACTGACCTTGCTGTATGGGATTGTTATAAGTATTAACTGAAACAATGCACAAAATGCATTAGTAATTATTAAGTATTCATTGTTATTAATGATAATGCAAATACTATAATAAATAACACATATTAACTATTGGTATTTTGTATCTAATACTACCTATTCACATTTTATGTTTATGTGAATATATCCATGAACTGTTTTCTTAAATCTATTAATATATAAAATCTATGGCTTTTCTATGATGGAGGAACAGTGTTTTATGTTGGAATGATGGCACAAAACTGGTCACATAACTTCCGTCTGCTCTATTAAACTAAGTTTTATCTTGATAAATTAAGAATAATAAACCAGGCTGGGCATGGTGGCTCATGCCTGTAATCCCAGCACTTTTGGGAGGCTGAGGCGGGTGGATCATTTGAGGCCAGGAGTTCGAGACCAGCATGGCCAACATGGCAAAACTTGGTCTCTACTAAAAATACAAAAATTAGTCGGGTGTAGTGGCATGCGTCTCTAATCCCAGCTACAGCTCAGGAGGCTGAGGCATGAGAATCGCTTGAACCTAGGAGGCAGAGGTTGAGGTGAGCCAAGATCACTGCCACTGCACTCCAGCCTTGGTGACAGAATGAGATTCCATCTCAAAATGATAATAATAATAATAATCATAATAATAAACTGTTAGGCTGGAAAAGATCTCTACATTTCTATAGTAGGATATAAATCTAACTCTTGTTTTAACTATAGCTATTAAAAGCAAGATTATTATTTAAATGTTATTCCCCAGAGGTGGGAGACAGGAGAAACATTTTGAATTCTCAGTTATTTGCTACTGCTTCCAGTATATAAGCAATATTATCCCAGAACTTCCCTCCTATGCATCATTCAGATCTCAGCATAAACTTGACTTTTTTAGGAACTCCTCTGGTCCTCTCCTACTCCCAGACTAGGTTAGCCTCCTGCATTTTCCCTCATATACATCACACTTGGAGTTACTTTTGCCAAGTCTGTCTTATGTTAAAATAAAGCTTGTAGATACCCTCTGAAATGTAAGATTATTTTGAGAGAACAACATGTGTATAATGAGTTGGAATCTAGATAATTTTAAGTATGTTCATACCTTATGTCAGTAAATGGATCAGCTTGGAATAGCATCCTGATTTTTAGCATATTCCTCACTTCCTTGTATGGCTTATACATTGAGGGTCTATAGTTTGTTACACTCAGTGGAAGCAGATAAAATATCTATGATTATTTGCCTTGGTTTTATTTAAAGTAATAAAATAATCACATTGTCTCATTTGATCACTTAATCACTCTGTGATGCAGCATTCGTTTCCATCTTACAGATGAGGCCCTTTATATTTAAGAAACCTATCCAAGATCCTGTAGCAGAATCAGCTTTCAGATCCAGTTGTCACGTCTGACTCCAGTGCCCATTTGATACTGGTTAATTGTGAACTTTTGGATTTTCAGAGTCACTGTATAGGGTTATCCTGTTAACATGTAAAACTGCCCTGATAATGTCTTTGTGTTTACATTCTGTTTTTAAATGTAATTCTCCTCTATAAGACGAGACTACAAAGAAGGCTTTCTAATCTTAGAGATCAAATGTTCTGGACACAATTATTACAAGACTGTCCTTATTGGTATATAGAATGATGATTTAAGATTTGCTGTCCAAGGAATAACTTAATTGTCAAGGGTGCTGGTAGTTCATTTCAGTCAGAGCAAGAAACCAAGTCATCCCCTCCCTGGCTGCCTTTTTTTTTTTTTTTTTTTGAGACGGGGTCTAACTCTGTCTCCCAAGCTGGAGTGCAGTGGCACCATGATCTTGGCTGGCTGCAACTTCTGCCTCCTGGATTCAAACGATTCTCCCATGTCAACCTCCAGAGTAGCTGGGACTAGGCATGTGCCACCATACCTAGCTAATTTTGGTATTTTTTGGTAGAGATGGGGTTTTACTGCGTTGGCCAGGCTGGTCTTGAACTCCTGACCTAAAGTGATCCGCCTGCCTTTGCCACCCAGAGTTTTTTGTTTTTTTGTTTTTTTTTTTAAACAGGGTCTCACCTGTTGCCCAGGCTGGAGTGCAATGGTAGGATCTCAGCTCACTGCAGCTTTGATTTTTCTGCTCTCGGGTGATCCTCCCACCTCAGCCTCCCAAGTAGCTGGGACTACAGGCACAACACCACCATGCGCAGCTAATTTTTGTATTTTTTGTAGAGACAGGGTTTTGCAACGTTGTGCAGGCAGGTCTCAAACTCCTGGGCTCAAGTGATCTGCCTACCTTGGCCTCCCAAAGTGCTGCGATTAAAGGCATGAGCCACTGTGCCCAGCCCCAAGCAATTCTTAATGTACACTGAACTCCATCATTATCTAAATTGGATTTATGTATCTGATTCTTTTCATTGCAATCTATATCAACAATAATTTCCTTGGAACTCAGAGACATTCTTTGAGTCAAATTAAACAGAAATAAAGACACTGGAAACACATTCCTACTTATTTAACATCTTCATGAACTGGGCATACTACTTGTAGTGCTAGACTCAGAGCTTCTCTTTACCTTTTCATTGGGATTTCAATCTTAGACTTATAAATTATTATGTGGATTTGTCTTTTCTCATCAGTCCCTCTTCATTCCCCTTATAATTAATTTAATTTTTTTTTAATTGAGACAGGATCTCGCTCTGTTGCCAGGCTGGAGTGCAATGGCACAATCTCGGCTCACTGCAACCTCCACCTCCTGGGTTCAATCGATTCTCCTGCCTCAGCCTCCCGAGTAGCTGGGATTACAGGTGCACACCACCACGCTCAGCTAATTTTTTTGTATTTTTAGTAGAGACTGTGTTTAACCATGTTGGCCAGGCTGGTCTTGATCTCCTGACCTCATGTTCCACCTGCCTCGGCTTCCCAAAGTGCTGGAATTACAGGCATCAGCCACCGCACCCAGCCCTTTATTTAATTTTTTTTTTTCAGGATATAAGTAGAAGTTGAAACCAGTATTTTATCAAAAGCTAAAAGTTTCCTTTGCTCTTTCCTTTCCCTTCATCTAACCATTGCAACAGTGAAGTTCTCAGTCTTTTTCCTCCTCTTTCCCTAAGCTGTTCTTCTACTTCTGGGGGTTCAATTTCATCTTTAAATAGATGATTCCTGAATACCGTATGCTCTGCACTACCTATTAGACATCACCACTTACTATTTCACAGGTGCCTCAAGTTTTGGGCCCAAATTCATCATTTTCCCTTCTAAACCTCTTTCTCCTGCAGCATTCTTTATCTCAGTGACTGGCACTAACATCCAGCTGCTGAAACTGCTGGGGGTCATTTTTAACTTCTCTTTTTTTTTGAAGATGGAGTTTTGCTCTTGTTGCCCAGGCTGGAGTGCAATGGCACTATCTCGGCTCACTGCAACCTCTGCCTCCTGGGTTCAAGCGATTCTCATGCCTCAGCTGGGATTACAGGTGCCCACCACCATGCCCGATTAATTTTTGTATTTTTAGTAGAGATGGGGTTTCACCATGTCGGCCAGGCTGGTCTTGAACTCCTGACCTTGTGATCCACCCACCTCAGCCTCCCAAAGTGCTGGGATTACAGGCGTGAGCCACTGCGCCCGACGTTTAACTTCTCTCTTACCCCTTACGTCCTATCAGTTATTAAGGCCTATTACTCTGTCAGCTAATATTTCTTTTTTTCTTTTTCTTTTTCTTTTTTTTTTATGGGACGGAGTCTTGCTCTGTCATCCAAGCTGGAGTGCAGTGGCATGATCTTGGCTCACTGCAACCTCCGCCTCCTGGGTTCAAGCGATTCTCCTGCCTTCCTCGCCTCCTGAGTAGCTGGGATTACAGGCGTGCGCCACCACACCTGGCTAATTTTTGTATTTTTAGTAGAGACGGGGTTTCACCATGTTGGTCAGGCTGGTCTTGAACTCCTGACCTTGTGATCCGCCCTGCCTTGGCCTCTCACAGGAGTGAGCCACTGTGCTTGGCCTTGTCACCTAATGTTTTTAAAGTTGGTTCCTTTTTTTCCATCCCTTCTGCCACTCTTTTGTCCAACTCACAGACATCTATTAATCTGAACTACTACAGTTAAGGTTTTAACTGGCTACAAGTACTCTTGACACCAAATGATCGTTTAAAAAGTATGATCTTTTAGAGACACCTGTCTAATCATATCATGCCTCTGCTTAAAACCTTTTAGTAATTTTCTTACTCTTTGGATAAAGTCCAAAATCCTAAACATAGTTTGAAAGACCATGAGGGATCTGCCTGGAGGCTGTACCTGGAGCACCAAACTACAGATTGTCAAGATGAAATGGCAGCAATCATCCGGAAGAGCTAAGACTGCATAGTGGCTCTTACATAAGTTTAGTGTAACGTGTAATCTGTAACAGAGTGATTATCCATGTCTCTACAGATAGTAGAGACAAGAATAAATTTTCATAGGTGGAAATAAAGTTTTGACCATATGATATACGCAGACTTTTATTTCTAGGAAAAATACATGAAGAAAGTTCATATGCAGAAAGATAATTTGGTTTCCAAGAATTTTTGCTTTTTTTTTTTTTTTTGAGACAGAGTTTTGCTCTTGTTGCCCAGGCTGGAGTGCAATGGTGCGATCTTGGCTCACCGCAACCTCCGCCTCCCGGGTTAAAGTGATTCTCCTGCCTCAGCCTCCCTAGTAGCTGGGATTACAGACATGTGCCACCATGCCCGGCTAATTTTTTGTATGTTTTTTTTTTAGTAGAGATGGGGTTTCTCTGTGTTGGTTAGGCTGGTCTCGAACTCCCGACCTCAGGTGATCCGCCCACCTCGGCCTCCCAAAGTGCTGAGATTACAGGCATGAGCCATCATGCCCGGCCTGAATTTTTGCTTTTATGTTATAATACATACAAAAAGCTATATATAAACTTGTGTATAAATAAAAAAGCATACTAAGTAAGTGTGAGAAAGACCTACTGCCCAACTTGAGTATAAAACATTTCTCAATAAGCTTTGAAGCTCTCTGTATGCTCTTCTTCCATCACGTCCTCATGCAACCTTCCCTAGGCAACCTCTATCACTAGTTTTGTATGACCATTTCCTACCTTATAGTTTTACTATGTTTGTTTTTCTAAAAAAAGTTATTTGTTTAGTTCCTTTAGACAACTTTATTGAGGTATAATTGACATAGAGTGACTTGTACATGTTTAAAGTGCACTGTTTGATATGTTTTCGTATTTGTTCACATATGTAAAACTATGACCACAATCAAGATAATGAGCCCATCCATTCCTCCCAGAATTTTCCTCATGCCCCTTTGTAATCTTCTACCTTAATTTGCCGAGAAACCACTCTTTTTTTGGCTGGCTTCTTTAACCCAGCATAATTATTTTGAGATTCATCCTTATCGTTGCATGCATGAATTGGTAGTTCTGTTTTTTTGCAGGTAATATTTCATTGAATTGATATACCACCACTTGTTTATCCATTCACCTGTCAGTGGATATTTGGGCTGTTTCTAATTTTTGATTGTTGCTCATAAAGCAGCTATGAATATTTGTGTGTATATCTTAAGAGCATATGCTTTCATTTCTCTTGGGTAAATCCTTCAAAGTGGAATGGCTTGGTCATTTAGTAGGTATATAGTCAACTTTAGTTTTTCAAAGTTGTAGCAGCTGTGCACTTTTACATTCTCATCAGCAGTGTGTGATAACTCCAGTTGTTTCGCATCCTTGCTAACACCTAGCATAGTTTTTAAAATTTCAGATGTTCATGTATTGATATCTCATTTTGGTTTTAATTTACATTTCCTCTGTGGCAGATGATATCGAGAATTTTTTATGTGTTTACTGTCACATGAGGCCTGATGAAGTGTTTATTTAAATTTTTTGCCAGCTTAACAAATTTTAATTGCTTAATTCAAATAATAATAAATTTATTATTAAATTTTTAGAGGTCTTTATACACTCTGGATACAGGTGCTTTATTACATATGTACTTTGCAAATATTTTCTTCAAGTCTGTGACTTGTCTTTTTCAAAGAGCAGAAGTTATTAATTTTGAAGATTTATTATATTTATTTTATTATTTATATTGTTTCATTTTATTATTATTAGTTTTTTTACATGGAACGTGATTTTGGTGTTATATCTAAGAAATTGTTACCTAACCAAGTTACAAAAATTTTTCTTCTGGAAATCTTATAGTTTTAGAAATTACATTTACGTCTGTGAGGCATTTTGAGTTAACTATTTTTATAAATGTTATGAGGTTTGGCTTGAAGATTTTTTTTTCTTTTTCTTTTTCTTTTTACATATGAATAGCCAATTGTCCCAACACTATTGGCTGAAAAGACTACCCCACTGAATTCCTTTTGTGCCTTTGTTGAAAATCATGTGACCGTGTGTGTGTGTGTGTGTGTGTGTGTGTGTATGTGTATGTGTATGTGTGTATATATATCTGTGTCTGGGCACTTATTCTGTTTCATTGGTCCCTTTGTCTATCTTTATACCAATACTACACACACCGTCTTGAATGCCATAGTTTTATAATCTTGAAATTAGGTAGTCTGAGTCTTTTTTTTTTTCCCCCAAAAGTTTGGTTCTTTGTCCTTTGCATTTCCATATGAATTTTAGTATCAGCTTACACATTAAATTTTAAAAAGCCAACTGGGGGCCAGGTGCGGTGGCTCATGCCCGTAATCTGAGCACTTTGGGAGGCCGAGGTGGAAGGATCACTTGAGGTTACGAGTTTGAGACCAGCCTGGCCAACATGGTGAAACCCTGTCTCTATGAAAAATACAGAGATTAACCAGGCATGGTGGCGTGCGCCTGGAGTCCCAGCTACTCAGGAAGCTGAGGCAAGAGAATCGCTTGAACCCAGGAGACAGAGGTTGCTGTTAGCTGAGATCATGCCACTGCACTCCAGCCTGGGCAACAGAGTGAGACTCTGTCTCAAAAAAAAAAAAAAAAAAAAAAAAGGAAAAAAGCCTACTGGGATTTTGAGGAGAATTGACATCTTATTGTTGAGTCTTCTGATCGATGAACATGATGTATTGACTATTTAGATCTTAATTTCAGCAGTATTTTGTAGTTTTAGCAGGCTTTACATAAAATATACTATATATATATTATTCTGTAGCTTGCCTTTTTTACTTACTATTCTTTCTGAAAATCATTCATCTTGATGCATGTAGCAATAATTAATTCATTTTCACTGCTATGTACCATTCCATTATATGAACATGCTGTAATTTATCTGTTCTTTTATTGGTGAATATTCTAATTTTTTTTTTCCTATTTCAAATAATGCATCTGTGGATATTCCTGTACATATGAGCTACTGTGCATGGGTTACGGTTTTCTAGGGTATATATGTGCCTAGGAATAGGCTAGTTGGGGTAGGATGTACCATCTCAGGCTTTACTAGACATTGCCAGGTTGTTTTCCGATTTATAGTACTCCCAGTGTTTATAAGAGTTTCTGTTACTCCCCGTTCTCACCACTTGGGGCTGTTAGACTTCTTAATTTTTGCTAATTTGGTGGATGTGAAATAGTAACTCACTGAGGTTTTTAATATGTATTTTCTGTGTCCTAGAGGTTAGTTATCATTTCATATATTGAGTTTTTCCTTATGTGAAGTATTTATCTCTTTTGCCCATTTCCCTTTTATATTCTCTTTTTCTTAGTACTTTTAAGGGGTCTTAAAAAATATATTTTGGATACTGGATATGTCTTTTTAAAATTATGTGTGTTGTGGCCGGGTGCTGCGGCTCACACCTGTAATCCCAGCACTTTGGGAGGCCAAGGCCAGTGGGATCACCTGAGGTCAGGAGTTCAAGATCAGCTTGGCCAACATGATGAAACCCCATCTCTACTAAAAATATAAAAATTAGCTGGGCATGGTGTGGGCGCGCCTGTAGTTCCAGCTATTTGGGAGGCTGAGGCACGAGAATCGCTTGAACCCGGCAGGTGGAGTTTGTGGTGAGCTGAAATTGCACTACCGCACTCCAGCCTGGGCGACAGAGTGAAACTCTGTCTCAAAAAAATAAATAAAATAAAATAAAATGATATGTGTTGCAGAGATCTCCTCCCAGTTCATGGTTGGTCTTCTTCTGTTCTTTTTGATGTTTCTTGATGAACAGAAGTTGTGAAGCACCTCTGGTATACTGAAGAGTTTGCCCAATTTAAAAAGCATAGTTGACACCTTGCCATTAATACATCTAAGCCCCAAGTCCCATAGAAGCCTTGGTTACAGGTCTATTTTATGATTTTCCTTTATAAATATTCATAAATGACTCATTTATCTTTTCTAGTCACAGTTTTGGGGTGTGGGGGTGGAGGGAAGAAGCACTGTTTCTTTAAGGATTCAATAACAGGTTTCACAAGCATATTTTAAAACTTTTTCTTAAATTAATTTTTAGGCCGGACCAGAATATGGCCAAGGGATGAACCCTATTAGCCGCCTGGCGCAAATTCAACAGGCCAAAAAGGAAAAGGAGCCGGATTATGTTTTGCTTTCAGAAAGAGGAATGCCTCGACGTCGAGAATTTGTGATGCAGGTATTTCTAACCTTTTAAAACTATTGAAAAGATTTAGAAATCCCCAGGATGGAATAGGCATTTGGGCAAAAGGCAAACTAGGACTTAAGAGCAGAAAGTAAAACTGTTTCCAGTTAAAGCATTCATTCTGTCCAGGCTCACCTACCAACTTGGTGGAAACATTCAAGTGTCAAGGACATGTTACAATAGACAACATGAGTTTTCCAAGGGACTCTGAGTTCACACAGGTTATTTACCATGGAGTTTATCATTTAATGCCTATCTTTTAACTTTTTGTGTTACATTTTGTAGCCGGAGTCTATTAACTACTGGGAATTGGAGACACATGGAATTAGAAACAAAATTTAGAAGGATGGATGTAGTAGATGGATCAGGGCCAAAATCCTGAGCTTGTGGGCTGTCAGGAAAGTTAGAAAAAGAGAGTAAGCAGGCTAGCTAACCATGGTGGGGGCTGAGGCACTCAGGATTGCTGAGATCTGACCGCTGCATTGTGGAGCCAAGAAAATCAAGGAATGGCTGCTAGTGTATTGGCGGATGGGCTAGGAATGAAGTAGAATGCCTAAAATGCTCTCCTTTTCAACCCCTACCTATTCATCTTCATTTGCCAGCTCAAACTCCAGTCTTAAGAAATTTTTCTTTTACTTTTTTATTACAATTTCAAACATATCCAAAGGTGGGGAGAGAATAATAATGGACCATTAATATGCCCATCACTCAAACACAACAGTTATTAAGATTTTTGCCACACTTGATTCAGCTATTAATTTTTCTCTTCTCCCTCTCTTTCTTCCTTTCTTTCTTCTTTTACTGAAGTATTTCAAAGATAATTTCTAACTACATGTCATTTCAGCCTTACATATTCAGTGTATGTTTCTAAGAAATATGAAAGCTTTTCTTACATTAGACATGATTCATTAGAATCATCTAATACCCAGTCTATATTTAAATTATTATTTTCCCCAAGCTGTTTTTTAATTTTTTTTTTTTTTTTGGTGGGGCAACAGGGTCTTGTTCTGTCAGCCAGGCTGGAGTACGGTGGCATGATCTTGGCTCACTGCAGCCTTGATTTCCTGGGCTCAAGAGATCCTCCCTTTTCAGCCTCCTGAGTAGCCTAGGATTACAAGCATACACTACCATGGCCAGCTAATTAAATGTTGTTTTATTGTTGTTGTTTATAGAGACAGGATCTTACTATGTTGCCCAGGCTAGTCTTAAACTCCTGGCTTCAAGTGATCCTCCTGCTTCAGCCTCTCAAAGTGTTAGGATTACAGGCGTGAGCCACTGTGCTTAGTCTCAAACTGTTTTTTAAATAATTGGTTAGTCACAGAAACTTTTTAGTCAAATCCAAGGATCTCACATTTTATGTAACTTAGATAAAATCAACAAATATTAAGTGCTGACCATGTGGTAGACATTTTGGCACTCAAATACAGTGTCTCAAATTGATTAAGTGTATAGCTAAGTTGTGCCTTCCCTCCCAATTTATAATCTCCATGTTTCTTTATCTTTCAGTACCCAATACAGTGGTTTATAAATAGTAGGATCTTAATAAACATTTGATAGATATTTGCTGCCTGCCTTTCTGCCTGTATGGTTTTTTTTGGAGATGTTAACTTATAATGTAGTCATAGATAAGTCACTCCTGGGAACCCAGATATCCAAAAAGAGGGGAATTCTCTGGTTAGTAATCACATTATTATCAAGATGTTATTAGGATCCAGCACATGATTGTTTTATTATTTTCACTGGTAAAATATGTTCACTATTTTTTTCCTTAACATTCTTAACTTTGAAGAATTCTGGAACATATACTTTGAATGCTAAAGCTTGAAGAAAAAAATCGCCTGAATTTTAGACATGTATTGGGAATATAAACTGGCTTTGGCTTTATTAAACAAATCCTTTTCTACAGAGTATATTGAGTACCCCTTTTGAAAGAGGAATTTAGCATATCTTAGGCCAGCTTCCATTTTATGGGTATTCATAAACATTCTAGTCAAATGGGGACATTTGGCTGTGCTTTTAAATGTTTTCGCACTGAATTCATATTGTTTTTTCCCCTTCTGGAAGCCCCAGTGGATTCATTACAGTATTGCAGCAATTTTATCAAAGTAACGGCCTTTGTATAAACTACTTAGGCAATGTTATCATTTGTTATAATTGAATGTGGCAGCAAAATATCTAGAGATGAGATGCTCATTTTTATCTATTACCAAAGAAAAAGTCTATATATTAAAAAATGGATGCAGTTACTTATGTTGATTACTAGATAAACAAAAGAAAATCTCCGATGACATTATTTGGGTATTTTATTCCAGAGCAGATTTCTTAAAGCTTCTCATTTTTTTTGGTGAGGAGTATTTTAATCTTTCAAACAGAAAATAATGATAACTAAACCAAATTGCATATCAGCACACTGTATTACTAACTTTTCAGCCTGTGATTGAGATCACTAGGTTGTTAAAAAATAAATAAAAATTAAGTTTTTGGTAAATCCTATTTCAGAACTTTTTAGTTTCTTAGGTTTTTGAGGATTTGATTCATGTGAATGAGCTGTTAAATTTAAAGACAAACATTTGGCAGTCTTAAATTTACTGCATGGTAAAATAATTGAGCTTCTTTACAGATAGAAATTAACATTTAAATGTAGAGACCATATTTACAATAGTTATAAAATTTGTGACTTCTCAAGGAAGATGACTTGTGAAATTCATAAACTTACTTAACTTTTATAATAAAGTGATGTTTTGAGTGACCATTGTGTTTATTAGCAGGGAATGAAAGTCCTTTGGCAATGTGGTCTTTTTATATTAACAAATTAGGATAACTGCTTACAAACTATTCAACCATGCGATTATTAAAATGTGCATGAGACAAGGGCTGGGTGAATGGGTAAATGAATCTGGGAAGCACTTGTTTTAGAAGAAGTAAGTCTTGAAGGTATCAGAATAGGCCAGATGGAAATCTAGCAGACGGAGAGACAAGGTGAATACAGGAATGGGAACAGCATTACAGTTGACAAGTCCAAGACCAGGCCTCAGAGCAGTAGAGGAAGCTTCTGACATAACTGGCCTGATCTTTTCACCAGCAAGGATTCCAGCAGCAACATAGGGACTGATGAAGCTGGGGGAACAAACCAAGCATTGGAAAAAATAACAGGGAGCAGAGGTAACTCTAGCCAGGGATTTGAGTAGATTATCCATAGGGCCTGCCATGTTGAGGCAGACACTGTTACGGCAGGTGGTGTGTATTCATCTGGCTCTGAGTACCTGGTCTGACTGTACTAGATTTGTCCTTCTCAGAGTGAGGTCCAAAGACTACTTCTGATTTGTCATGACATAGTGGTTTCCAGTTTCAGAAAAAAGGGCAATGAAATATTTAAAAAAATATTTCACAGGTTTAAACTATACAATTTGTGATAGTTGTTACAGAAATTCTGTAATGAATATGTTTTCAGCGTTTCATGTGCTGTATGAACTGTCATTTAGTTTGCCTTTACTGAAACTCTGTTAAGAGAGTACAGCACCTTTTTTATATCATTTGTACATTGTTTATGTTTAAGTTTGTATTTTCTTACCATTTTGTTGTATATTCTCCCAGTTCCTTAAAATTGGGTGGTTCACTGAAGCTTAAAAGTACTGTTGGAGGCCAGGCACGGTGGCTCACGCCTGTAATCCCAGCACTTTGGGAGGCCGAGGCAGGTGGATCACGAGGTCAGGAGATCGAGACTATTCTGGCTAACACAGTGAAACCCCGTCTCTACTAAAAATACAAAAAAATTAGCCGGACGTGGTGGTGGGCACCTGTAGTCCTAGCTACTCGGGAGGCTGAGGCAGGAGAATGGCATGAACCCGGGAAGTGGAGCTTGCAGTGAGCCGAGTTTGTGCCACTGCACTCCAGAACCTGGGCGACAGAGCGAGACTCCGTCTCAAAAAAAAAAAAAAAAAAAAAAAGTACTGTTGGAAATAATAACACAAATAAAAACTGTAAATACGGATGTAAGAATAAATGATGAACAGTACTCAAGTGTGGATACCAAATGGGAATCTGTATGTTCTGGGACAGATGAAACAGCCAATATTATGATTTTACACAATAGACAAAAAAGAAAAGTATGGTTAGAGTATCATGCTGTATAGCTGAAAACTGAATTTTGTTGTCATTGTGAAATGTATTAAAGTGGCATGAAACTATTGTTGAAACTTTCTAACTTTTTTTTAAGTAAAATGATAACTGGTAAAACAATTCAACTTTTCAGATATGGATTGCCCATTCACTTTTCTTGCTCATTTTTCTGCTCGTTTTTTAAAAAAACTGATATATGGGAACCTCCTTTATATTCTGGATGCAAGCCCTTTGCAGTTATATGGCATTTTAAATACCTCCTCTTGTGTTGTGACTTTCCTTTCTAAATAGTGCTTTTAGAAGAACAAGAGTAATTTTTAGTGTAGTCAAATTTAAATTTTTTCTTTATATTAACCTCATAATAAGTCTAGATATCCAGACAAATAAGTGTCCCCCACCTTGCTCTTCCTCAAAAGGATTTTGGCTGTTCTTAGCACTTCACATTTCCATGTAAATTTTGGAATCATCTTGTTCAAGTATTGTAAAAAGATATATGGAATTTTGATTGAGTTTTCATTGAGTTCAATTAATTGAGTTTAGGTCAATTTGAAGAGAACTGATACTATTACATTAGTATTGTCTTCAATCCATGAACATGGCATTTTGCTCTGTTTATTAGGTTTTTCTTAAAGTTTCTCAATAAGACTTTGTTTTCTATGTAGAAGATTTGCACATCGTAGGTATTTGATTTTCATTTAATGTAAATGTTATCTTTTTAATATTTTTCATCTTCTACTTGAATGTGGATGGAATGTAGAAATGCAGTCCTCTTTTTCATACTGAGCTTATTACAATCTAATCAATTCCTATAATTCATCTGTGGAGTTTCTTAGATTCCTTATATATGAAATCACATCTATAAATAATGAGTTCTTTTCCCTTCTGCTTCTTTTTTTACTTTTCCTTGCCTTATTTCTCTGTCTAGGATTTGTGTAAACTGTTAAACAGTAGTAATAATAGGGAACATCCTTGTCTTGTTTCTAATTAGTTTCATTCAACATTAAGTACAGTGTTTCCTGAGGTTTGCTGTAGGTGTTTTGTAAAATGCCCTTTATCATATTTAAAAAGTTTTCTTCTACTGGGCGCGGTGGCTCACACCTGTAATCCCAGCACTTTGGGAGGCCGAGGTGGGTGGATCACGAGGTCAGGAGATCGAAACCATCCTGGCTAACACGGTGAAACCCCATCTGTACTGTAAATACAAAAAATTAGCCGGGCGTGGTGGCGGGCACCTATAGTTCCAGCTACTCAGGAGGCTGAGGCAGGAGAATGGCGTGAACCCGGAAGGTGGAGCTTGCAGTGAGCCGAGATCGTGCCACTGCACTCCAGCCTGGGTGACAGAGTGAGACTCCATCCCAAAAAAAAAAAAAAAAAAGTTTTCTTCTTTTCCTAGTTTGCTAATAATTTTCATTATGAATAAATGTCGATTTCTAGTTTGAATTTCAAATGTTAATCCAAACTTGCATTCCTGCAATAAACCTAACTTTGTCATGAATCTTTTTCTTTTTCTATATTGCTTTATTCATTATACTGTTTAAAACTTTTGCATCTATGTTCATGAGTGAAACTGTTCTGTAAATTTTCTTTCTTATACTATTCTTGTTGGGATTTGGAATCAAAATGAGAGCTCATAAAATAATTGGGGACTGATTTCTCATTTCGTGTTTTATGGATGAATTTGGATGAAAAGAATAGCATAATTCTTCCTTAAATATTGAGTAGAACTTTATGGAGAAGATCTGAAGAGTCCTTTTTGTGAAGTTTTTAATTATGGTTTAATTTCATTAGTAGTTTTAGTCATATTCTTTAGGCTTATTCTGTGGCAATTTGGTAATCTGTATTGTCTAGGAATTTTTCCATTGTATCTAAATATGTTTTTAAATTTTAGCATGAAATTGCTCTCAGTATTCCTTTTTTTTTTTTTTTTTTTTTTGAGACAGAGACTCACTCTGTCGCCCAGGCTGGAGTGCAGTAGCATGATCTCGGCTCACTGCAGCCTCTTTCTCCTGGGTCCAGGCAATTCTCTTGCATCAGCCTTTCAAGTAGCTGGGATTACAGGCACTTGCCATCATGCCTGGCTAATTTTTTTTTTTTTTTAATTTTTGTATTTTTAGTAAGACAGGGTTTCACCATGTTGGCCAACCTGGCCTCCAACTCCTGACCTCAAGTGATCCACCTGCCTTGGCCTCCCAAAGTGCTGAGATTACAGGTAGTGAGCTACTCCACCCGGCCTCAGTAATCCTTATTATTTTGTAATGCTACAGAAGTGATGGTAATCTCCCTTTTTAATTATTTCATTTCTTATTTGTGTCTTCTCTTCTTCTTTTCTTTTTTAAAAATACCCATCTCAGAGAAGAACTCGTATTTTTTTTCTTGATCAGTCTTACTTTTGGTTTATTGTTTTATTAGTCTTATTAGAGAACCAACTTTTGGCTTTTCTTACTTTATTGTACTTTGTTTTGTATTTCCTTTTTGCTTTTTATTCTTCTATTTTCTCTGGGTTTGTTTTGCTGATATGTTCGGGACTTCTTGAGGTGGATGTTTAGCTCATTACTTTTTTGCCCTCCTGTAAGCTGTTAACGGCTATGCATTTTCTTCTAGACCCTCCTTTTGCTGTGTCCTTCAAGTTTTGATATATTTCCATGGATTATTTAAAATATTTTCTAGTTTTCACTGGAATTTCTTCTTTTGCCCTTAGGTAATTTGGAATTACATTGTTTATAAAATTTTTAATTTTAATTTTTTTAGAGATGTGGTCTTACTCTGTTGCCCAGGGTGCAGTGTGGTGATGTGATCACAGTTCACTGCAGCCCTGAACTCCTGGATTCAAGCAGTCTTCCCACCTCAGCCTCCCAAGTAGCTGGGACTACAGCCATGCACCATCATGCCTAGCTAATTAAAATTTTTTTTTGTAAAAATGGGGTCTCACTATATTGCCCAGGCGGGTCTCAAACTCCTGGCCTCAAACAATCCTCCTAGTGTTGGAATTACAGGTATAAGCCACCACACCTGACCAGAATTACACTGTTTAATTTCCAAAGTTGTGATTAACTATTTAACTACTTCTTCAATCACTTACTGAGACCATTGTGTAAAAAGAAATTCAACTATAGTTGTGTATTTTCTATTTCTCCTTGTAATTCTATCCTTTTTTGCTATCTACTTTACTTTTTATAGTTGTATGGTTGATGTGTATTTAAGTACATGTATAAATTGCTCACAGAAGATAACTGTAGAATAGTTCTAATGATAAAAATCTTTTTTTTGGAGCAATTGTGATGGATTAAATGCTGTGGTTTACATACATTATCTTGTTTAATTTTCAAAGCAACATTGTGCAGTAGTTGGTATTACCCTGGCTTTACTGATGAAAAACCTGAGGCTTAGAGATATTAAATAATTTGTACCAGTTCATACAGCTAGGAAATAATAGAGTTGAGTTTCATATCCCAATCTGACTTGGAAGCCTTTTTTTTTTTTTTTTTTTTTTTAAAGACGGAGTATTGCTCTGTGGCCCCAGGCTGGAGTGCAGTGGCGCAATCGTGGCTCACTGCAACCTCCACTTACTGGGTTCAAGTGATTCTCTTGCCTCAGCCTCCTGAGTAGCTAGGACTACAGGTGTGTTCCATCACACCTGGCTAATTTTTATATTTTTAATAGAGACGGGGTTTCACCATATTGGCCAGGCTGGTCTCAAACTCCTGACCTTGTGATCCTCCTGCCTTGGCCTCCCAAAGTGGGATTACAGCTGTGAGCCACTGCGCCTGGCCAGAAGCCTTTGTTTTTAATCATAATGTTGTAGCAACACTTGTATATTAATTCTCTTCAGGAACTATTTAATATAAATCTTTGTAAACTTGAATGTTTACATAATGTTGCAATTTGAACATTATTTTAAATGGCACCAATATGAATTTTAGCCTTTTCAGTTTATTAATTGAAATATAAGAATGCTAAAATGTAGTCATAACCAACATGAATGCTGTTAAAATATAAATTTTATTTTTCTGCTTATATAAATAATATAAATTTAGTGTTTAAAAAATCAAATAGCATATAAATGTATATGGAAGTAAAAATTCTATAAAATTCTACCATCCTGAGATAATCCTCCATTGATACTTTAAGGACCATTTTTTCATATTTTTTTCATGTACATATACAACATTACATAAATGTTATCTTAGTTGCCATTTTTATTTTGGACTGAACTTTATGTTTTCAAATGCTAGAGAGTAGAATTGCTTTATGATGTAAGGACTTCCTGTTTAAATTTATCATAAATTTATTTCTTTAATTTATTTCTTTAATCTTACCAGGTGAAGGTAGGCAATGAAGTTGCTACAGGAACAGGACCTAATAAAAAGATAGCCAAAAAAAATGCTGCAGAAGCAATGCTGTTACAACTTGGTTATAAAGCATCCACTAATCTTCAGGATCAACTTGAGAAGGTAAGAGTTAAGTTTACATGTATGTATCCTATCTGTCATAATATCAAAGTGATTAATAAATTTTGGTCTTAACTGGTATGAAAGTAAATGTCAATTTTAACTTTTCTGAGGCAATACAAAGATAGATGATCTAAGCACAAAATAACATATACTTATGGAGTAAGATGAGATATTAATGAGTATTTATAATCTTATGATTAGAAAATACAAAAAGTTTGTTGTATGGTTGTACATATTTTATGTAATACCAATTTAACATTTTTAACTTGTTGACTGGTTGTTTTTGCCATATAGACACAGTCTTAATTTGTGCCTTTTAAGAACACAGGTTGTTAGCCTTTATTTTTGGAATACAGCTGAAAACACTGGAAATAAAAATTCTGACTTATCCCTTTAGGGCAGGAACTATATTGGACAGACACTCTATAAACTAATTTTTCTATTTACTTTAAATTTAAAGGTGAACTCATAGGGTGTTTATTTTCTGCCAAGACCTGTGTTCATGGTCCCCTATTTTTTCTGCAGCAGTTAATGACATCATTAACACCTACATCTGTTACAAGGGAAGCAGAGAACCCTGAATTCAGAACTTGGCAGATAACTTGGCAGAAATTGGCTTATTTCCATTTTGTATTAAGTATCATTTTGTTATCTGTGGATATGTAGACATTATTTCTACCAAACATTTTATTTATGTGAACATTCACAAAACAGGCTTACTAATTACTTTTATCAAAAGTAATATGCTTTAGATCAGGCCATCTTCTCACACAAGAATTCTGTTTCAGAGATATTTTTAGTTTCTACAGGAACACATTTTAAAAGTTTAGAATTAGAAACAAAAATATATAAAGACACTTAGATGTACTTTTTTGTTTTCTAGGCAATTCTTTTGAATGATTTTAAAAAATCTTTGCCTGTGTATTATTGCTAGAGATTTCAATTCTGTTTTTATAACCTGGCTAGTCAACACTTTTTCTTCTTTTAAAAGTATTTGTAACATGAAACCTAACATGTGTTCCAGTTTCTATAGTCCTTATATTGTATATATGTTGTTTTAACTTAACACATTTATATTGACTTAAAACTGGTGAGTGATCTATAAAAATATGTCAAAATAAATCTCCTCACAGACATGTATTTGTAAATTAAGTGAAAGCAAACACAACAAAAAACCAGCATTAATTAATTTCATTAATTTGAAAAACATTTTTTGCATAACCACCGTATAAGTCAGGGTTCTCCAAAGAAAAAGAACCATCAACGTGTGTGTGTGTGTGTGTGTGTGTATGTGTATGTGTGTGTCTGTCTGTGTATATATATTAAGGAATTGGCCCATGTGATTGTGGAGGCTTGGCTAGTGTAAAATCTGATGGGACAGGCTGACAGGATGGAGACTCAGGAAAGAGTTGAAATTTCAGTCCAAAAACAGTCTACTGGAAAATTCCCACTTGCCCAGGGAGGTCAGCGTTTTGTTCTGTTCAGGCCCTTCAGCTGATTAGATGAGGACTACCCACACTGTGGAGGGTGATCTGCTTTACTCAGAGTTCACCACTTTAAATGTAAATCTCACCCAAAAACACTCTTGCAGAAACACTCAGAATAATGTTTGACCATTTGGCACTGTGGCCCAGACAAGTTGACATGTAAAGTTAATCATCACACTCACTAAATGCCAGACACTTAAAATGACTGATTTTAATAAGATGACTGAGACTTGGTCTCTGCACTCAAGGAGCTGATCGTTCTTTAAGTGCAGGGAGTGAGGAATTTTAACCATATAACAAAACTATAGTATCCCAGAACCTAGAGAGCATGAGGATGAACCTGGAAAGTCAGGAAAAGCTGAGGTCACTGTTATTATGCGAAGTAGAAGGTTTGAAGAAACGCTTATTTAAGATTTGAACATGAATGTGAATTGATCTGGTTTGCATTCTTCAAAAGATAACTCTAAGTAATGGGGAGCATGGATTTGAGCAGAGCGAAACCAAAGGCAGAAAGGCCAGTCAGGAGGCAACCAGAGTTGTTTAGGTGAGAGATATTGAGGGTCTGAAGTGAGACAGTGAAGGTAGAGAGGAGGAAGGGAAAGACCAGAGATATTTCAGAAATGTAATGGGTAAGATTTGAATAGTAGATAAGATGCATGCAAGGTACAGGAAAAAAGAGGAGGAAAGACTACCTGCAAAAAGGAATAGAGAATGACTGCTAGGTGGTAGTCAGATGCTGCAGAGAGATCAAATAAGAGGACTGAATATATTGATTTATCAATAAGACTTTTGATGAGTGTGGCAAAAGCAATATTTAAAACCAGCAAAAACAGGATTTTTTTGTTTGTTTTTTTGAGACAGAGTCTAGCTCTGTCACCCAGGCTGGAGTGCAGTGGTGCGATCTTGGCTTACTGCAACCTCCGCCTCCCAGGTTCAAGCGATTCTCCCTCCTCAGCCTCCCGAGTAGCTGGTATTACAGCGTGCACCACCATGCCTGGCTGATTTTTTGTATTTTTAGTAAAGAAGCGGTTTCACCTTGTTGGCTGGGCTGGTCTTGCTCTCCTGACCTCAAATGATCCGCCTGCCTTGGCTTCCCAAGGTGCTGGGATTACAGGCGTGAGGCACCTCACCTGGTTGGTATTTCTTAATTATTTGGTAGAAGTTACCAGTGAAGGCTTTTGGGCTTAGAATTTTCTCTGTGGAAAGGGTTTTTTAACTACAAACTCAGATTTTAAAAATAGGGTTACTTAGGTTACCTACTTCTGCTTGAATGAACTTTGGTAGTTTTAGTCTTTCAAAGAATTAGTTTATTTCATCTAAGTTGTTGAATTTACTAGTATAAAATTGTTTATAACATTCCCTTTTTCTTTTAATAGTGGCAGAATCTAAATAACATTTCTTTACTCTTTTAGTAGTAGCAGAATCTGTAATGATACTCACTTTCATTTCTGATATTGATCATTTATTTCTTTTCTCTTTTTCTTCTGTTCAGTTTAGCTAGGGGTTTTATAAAATTTTAAGTCTTTTCAAACAATTAGGTTTTAGTTGCATTGGTTTTTCTCTGTTTTTCTATTTTCAGTTTTTTTGATTTCTGCTCTTTATCCTTCACTTGTTTTTGTTTTTAATTTTTTGTTCTTTTCTAATTTTGTGAGGTAGAAGCTTAGGCTATACATCTGAGAACTTTCTTTTTTCTAATATAAGCATTTAATGCTGTGAATTTTTCTTTAAGTACTGATTTAGCTCTGCCCTACACATTTTGACAAGTTGGGTTTTTCTTCTCTCTCTCTTGTTTTTTTTTTACCTCTGGGATACACGCTGTATGGGTTTTTACTTTCATTCAACTCAAAATATGTTCTGATTTCCCTCTTGATTTCTTCTTTCAGGCCCTGTATCTGTTACGATTACTTGTTTTGTCCAGTGTTAAAGTTTCCAACTATAAGTTTGGATTTTCCTACTTCTACTTCTTACAGTTTTATTAGTCTTTGTTTTATGCATTTTGAAACTTTGTTGTTATATACGTATACAGTTAGTGTTGTGTCTTTATAGACTTGACCACTTTTATTGGATATTTCCCTTTATTCCTTGTTCTGAAATCTGTTTTGTTTGATATTAATATAGCTACTCCAGTTTTATTTTGACTGGTGTTTGCATGGGATATTTTTTTTCCTGTGCTTACTTTTAACCTATCTTTAAATTGGTTTCTTTTAGAAAGCATATAATTGGGTCTTGTTCTTTAAAATTTAATTTGACAAACTGTGCCCTTTAGTTAGGGTGATTAGACCATTTGCACTTACTGAAGTTATTGAGATTGTTGTATTTAAACACACCATTTTATTAGTTGCCTTTTTTTTTTTCCCGCACGTACTCTGTTTACTTTTTTTCTTTTTTGACCTCTATTGTGGTCACATATGTTACTTCTCTAAGTTTCTCTGACCTCCTATTGTAGCTATACATTTTAGTTTTCTATATTTTTCAAACCGTATAATTCATTGTTACTAATTTTGCTTTATATAGTCAGTTATCTTTTTAAGTGATAAAAATCAGCAGAAAATGCCTTTTATATTTACTCTCATTTTGATTATTTTCAATATCCTTCATTTATTTGTGTAAATTCAAATTTCTTTCTGGTATTATACCCCTTCCTTGCTTGAAGGACTTCCTTTAATATTACTTATTTTAGCAGATCTGTAGGCAGTGCATTCTCTCAGCTTTTGTTTGCCAAAAAAGTCTTTATTTCACTTTCATTTTTTTTCTTTATAGGTTTTATTATACACAGAGTGGGGTGGGGGCTCAGACCTTCTTGGCAGCTGCTTTCCTCATGGCAGTCAGGATATTGCCTCAGCTCCTCTTGCTTCCTGTTGGTGCATATGTGTGTTTTCATCCTTTTCTTAATGAACTTGAGGGCCCGCTTGTCCTTGGAGACTTTGAGCAGCTTCATGGCATGCCACTTTCAGGGGGAAGCCACACACCTCCCAGATGATGTCTTACATAAGCTTTGTGTGCTTGGTGAGGTGTCCAGGGTGGCAGCCCTGCCTCAGCTTGCTCATATTCTTGTTCACCTTGGGACCTGGTTGAGGCCCATGGGCATGGGGTAATGCAGAACTATGGCTGCTGCTCTTCAGTGACTGCTCTAGCAGAAAATTTCACGTTATTTTTTCTTTTTTAAGCCTCCAATGAATCACCTTCATTTTTGAAAGTTATTTTCTTCTGGATATAGGATTCTGGGTTTCCTGTTTCTTTTAGTACTTTAAAGATCTTGCTCCCTTGTCTCCTGATAGGCATAATTTTCAATGTAAAGTCTGTTGTAATTCTTACTTGTTCTTGTTGATGTATTTTTTTTCCTCTCTCAGCCTTTAATATATTTCTTTTCTTTATTTTCCAACAGTTTGGTTGTGATGTATCTAATTGATTTTTTTGTTTCTTCCTTTCTTTCTCCTCTGCCCCTGTACTCTTTTCCCACCCTTCTTCCTCCCTTCTTTCTATTTTTCTTCCTTCTCCTTTTCCTCCACCTTTTCTTCTTCTCCTTCTTATCCTCTTCCTTCTTCTCATTTCTTCTCTCGTTTTTTCTTCTCCTCCTACTTCCTTCTCCCCCTACTTCCTTCTCCTCTTTCTTCTATCTCCTCTTTATTCTTTCTTCTCTTCCTCCTTCCCTATTCTTCTTCTTCTCTCTTCTTCCCTCTTCCTTCTCCTCCTCCCTCCTCTCTCTTCTTCCCTTCTCCTTTTCCTTGTCTTCTTTATCCTCCTCCTCTTCCTCTTCCTCCTCCTGCTTATCTTCCTTCCTCATCCTCATCCTCATCTTTGTCATCCTCCTTGTCCTTATAGGGTTCTCTGAGCATTTTGGATCTGTGATTTGATGTCATGGAATCAGTTATTTTGACAAGTTCTTAGCTATTATCTTTTAAAATATATTTCCTTGTTTTCTCCCTCTTTTCCGTGGAGTTTCCATTTATACATTCATTAGACCATTGGTATTGTCTTATAGGATTTTCTTTATTAAACAGTTTGAGTAATTTCTGTTGATTTGTCTACAAGTTCAACAATATTTCTTCAGCTGTGTGCAGTCTGAATTAATGCATTATTAATAATGACATCAATGTTTTGATCTCTAATATTTTTCGTTTAGGATTTCCTTATGTTTTTGTTCTGTGGTTTCTATTTTTGTGCTGAAATTCCCCATATGCTCATGTATGTTATCTGCTTTTTCCAGTTGGTCTTTCAACCTATGAATCATAGGTGTTGTAAAATACCTTTCTGAAAGGTCTAGCATCAGGGTCATCCCTGGGCCCTGTTTTGTTGACTTCCCTATGTTTTGGCAGTGGTTTATTTCTTCTTGCAGTTTTGGGTATCTCATAATTTTTGAATGAGTGTTGGACCTTGCAACAGAAAAATAGTAGAGGCTAAGTCAAATAGTATTTGTTGAGAAATCAGCATATGTCTCTCTCTCAGACTTTTTGGATCGAGGGTTGCATCAGTCTAGTTATTAACTGAATTCATTTTGGGTTTTGTTATTGCCATAGTCACTGTTAACTACAAATTTCTTCAATAGTGATATGCTGTTACCTGTGCTTTGTGTAATGTGAAGTTTTGAGAGGATTTTTTCACAGTTTCTCTGCTCAGCCCTCAGGTTTAGAGGTCTCCTCTTTGCTGTGTCATGGCATGGGGTTATCTCTCTTCAGGCTCTGTAGTAGACTGCTGCTATTTATTATGTAATCCTGGGATTGTGGTGGGTGTCATAGTTCTTGATTTTTTTGTCCAGCTTCATTTTCTGGCAGATTCTGTGAGCCTGGGTGTCAGAGGTGGATCTTTCTGTTTTTGCTGTCTTCTCTGTGGTAACCAAATTTTATCTTGGATTTTTGGGCAGTTTGGGCATGAGAGAGTTTCCTGTACATTTCCCAGCATTTGCAGACCTCTGCTTTATACTGGTGTAGTGTCTTACTCTCAGGTAGGTTTTCTATCTTTTTTTTTCCCCAGGAGCATATAGCTTTTGCTTTTAATCCTTCTTCAGAAGCAATGAAGCTTTACTGAGCTCTTAGGACCAGAGAATTTCCTGCCTTTGCCCCAACGGCATATAGGATTTGTTTCTACCCTTCCCCCAGTGGCTTAAATTTTTTGTTTTGTATTGGAGAGTGGCCTAGAGAAGTGGCAAGGTTCTGTGCTTATCCCTCAGTGCAGCCATTAACCAGCTGCATTCCTGCACCAAGTTGGGCTCTCTCTGGTCTGCAGCTGTAGCCCCAGTTGTCCTCCTGAGAATCCAGGGCAGGACAATGGAAAAGAGCTGCTGTCTGGAGCTCCCAGTTTTTCTAAACTATCATGCTAGCTCATACTCAGGCTTTAAGAATTTAACATTTCATCTACTTTCTTCTTACTTAACATCCATGGCAGTCATCTCTGCTATCCCTGCCCTGCCAAAGCTGTTAACATTTTTGTGAGTCCTATCTCTCCCAGAAGGATTTATCACTCACTAGAATTCATTTTGCTTGTTTACCTTGTAATTTCAGGTCTCTAAAGGGTTCAAGAAAAGTTGCAATTGTCTTTTTCATATTGGCTGTTTGTCGTTGTTTCCAGATTCTAAGGAAAAGTGGAATACTCTCTTCACCTCTTTTTTATATGCCATTCTTGCATCTTGATTTTCTTCATTCAGATATCTTAGAGTTTTTCTTAATATCTTGGAGTTTGTTGAAGTCAAGACATGACTACTCTTTTTTGTATTTGATCATTATATTCATCAAAGTAGTACTCATACTCAAAGTAATACATATATAAAAAGGCAGAATTTATACAAGATTAATAGTATAAAAACTCAAGGTTTATAATTTAAAATACCAAAATATCCTGTTCTCCTTCCCTGCCACTGGCCATTTCTGCTTCCCCTTTGCCAGAGGCAACCACTTTACCACCTATTGTAACTATTTATTTTATTATTTACCACTATGGGTAGTTTGTGCTATCTCTTGGTTTCTCATGTTTAAATATTATGAGAAGTAATATAAAAGTAAAAAAATTAAATGTACTTTCTGCTATGGAAAATGAGGGTTTAACTCTGGTACATACTCCACACATACACTTTTCTACATCTTTCTGTCCCCAAAGTCTTTACCAGTCAAGCACATCATGCAGTTTTTTTCATTCCTTTCCCAACCTACACCCTACCCAACCCTTAGAGCTCTTTATCCTCCTCTTGTATTTCAGATTGATCGATATGCCTGCTGCAGAGCTGCTGTTAAGGTTCTTCTCTTCACCATTATCCTGAAAATTTCTCTGGCCTCTGTCCTTTGTTGAGTTGACTATTTTCTGGACAGTTTCCCTTGTTCTTGGTTTACTTTCTTGTTTTGATAGAGTACATACTTTAGGGCCTTCCCTGTGAAGGATACATGGGAAGTAAACTTTTTTTTTGAGATCTTGTGGTCTGAAATTTTTTTATATTTGCCTCACACTTGATAGTTTATTTCTAAGCTGTAATTCTAAATTGGAAGTAAATTTTCACGGAGTTGGGAAGGCATCGCACCCTTGTCTTGTACCTCCCAGCATTGCTGTTAAAATTTCAACACCTGATTCTTCAACCTGTATATGAAACTTTTACCCTTCTCCTCCCTCTCGATGCTTTTCTGTTTTCTCAGGGGTTCTGAGATACGTGTATTTTATATGTGTATTTGATAAATTGTGTTGGACATTTGAGTTTTAATCTAGAAATTCATATACTTTAAACTGAGAAATTTGTTATATTATTTCTTTAATAATTTCTTTACTTTTATTTTTGCTGTTATTTATTTCTGAGATGCCAATCTTATGGATGGTCTTGTGGTTTTTCTTTTCTCCCCCTATTTCTGTTTTTGTTGTTGTTCTGTTTTCTAGGAAGATTTCCTCAAGTTTGTTTTCTAGTCCCTCTCTGACATTTTCACATCAGCTATTTTATTTTTGATTTCCCAGAGTTCTTCCTCATTCTCAGAATATTCCTTTTAAGCCTTCCTATTCTTGTTTAATGGGTGTAGTCTTTCTCTTATGTGCCTGAGGATTTTTTTTTTTTCTTGCATTTTTTTTCTTCTGTTCTCCTCATTATCTTTCTGTTCCTTGTGGTTTGGAACCCTGGATGTGTCTTCTGAGGGGCAAATGAGAAAAGAGGCTTGGAATCTTATTTTTCAGTATGAAACCTTGGAACTCCCATCTCCTTATTTGCAGGGTGACACATGGATTTCACCCTCAGCTATGCCTGGTATCCAGAGCCTCTCTGTTTTAGCCTCTCCCAACAGGAAACCCCTATTAGGAAGGGGTAGGCACCTGACTGCATGGGGTCAAAGAGGTGATAGGGAGATTTCATAATACCTTGAAAAGACTTCCAGACAAATCTTTCTGTTTCAGCCCCTTCCAGGATTCATCTTTAAATGTACCAGGTGTACTCCTAATTCTGGAGGCTTTCTAGGGTTCTGGGTGACACATCACCTTACTGTGAGCTCTTTGTTGGCTTCTTCCTCTGCAGGTTAGGTTTCAGTTACTCACATCTGCTAAGCTAGCTACAACTTCTTCATCTGCTTTCCACTTTCCAGACTTTGACTTACCTCCTGCTGTTGCCTCCTATATTTGTTTGCTATAAAGAACTGCTAGAGATTGGGTAATTTATAAAGGAAGAGGTTTAATTGACTCACAGTTCTGCAGGGCTGGCTGGGGAGGCCTCAGGAAACTTAAAATTGTGCCAAAAGGCACCTCTTTATAGGGCAGCAGGAAAGAGAAATGAATACCGAGTAAAAGGGGAAACCCCTTATAAAGCCATCAGATCTTGTCAGACTCATTCACCATCAAGAGAGCAACATGAGGGAACCACCCACTTGATTCAGTTATCTCTACCTGGTTCCACCCTTGACACATGGGGATTATTACAATTAAAGGTGAGATTTGGGTGGGGACACAGAGCCAAACCATATCATCTCCTTTTATATTTCTCGTTTGTGTCTGAGGGGTACAGTAGAAGAAATACAGAAAGTAAGGATTGGGAGATGAACTGTACTTTGTGCTTGCTGGGTTTCTCCTTTTCAAGAGAGAAGTTCTCGTAGTAATTACTTTGACCTCATCTCTCCTGACCTCTTCCCCTTACTCTTCAAACAATGCTCTTTAAAAGAAAGAAATTTTGAAGTTAGGCATAGCTCTCAGATGAAAATCATATGTTACCTACTGGATAAATTGTATAATATATACATGTTTTGAGACGGAGTTTCACTCTTGTTGCCCAGGCTGGTGTGCAATGGCACGATCTCGGCTCACTGCAACCTCCGCCTCCCGGGTTCAAGCGATTCTCCTGCCTCAGCCTCCTGAGTAGCTGGGATTACCGGCATGGGCCACCATGCCTGGCTAATTTTGTAGTTTTAGTAGAGACGGGGTTTCTCCATGTTGGTCAGGCTGGTCTTGAACTCCCGACCTCAGGTGAGCCGCTCGCCTCGGCCTCCCAAAGTGTTGGGATTACAGGCTTGAGCCACCACATCCAGCCAATTGTATAGTATTAAGGTAACATAAGCAAGGTAAGGATAGAAGAAATTAGTTTAGTCGAATAAAACAGATTTTATTAATTCCACTTATTAAAAATGAAAAACTTGTTTAGAAAGACTAGAATCCTGTGGCTAATTGTAGAACTGCTCCAGGATTCTGGAAACGTAATTATTTCTCTAAAAACCTAAACAGTTGTCAGCACTTTGATAAGTACAGGCTATGTTTTGGAGGTATGAATAAAATTAAAAGTATGGTAGGAATGTAAAAGAAAAATTGAACATACTTTGTTTCTTTCTGTTCACCAGGTTTTCATGTGAATAATTATTTTAGCTGCTTTTCAAAATCTTTTAAATTTCTTTCATCCCTTGAAACTGGTCTACTTCTGTTTTCTCTCATTTGTTTTTGCAGTAGTCCTTTCCATCCTGGCCGTACCTTTAGAGCATTCTTCTTAATAGTTCCAAACTCTGTTCTTCATCTCACTGTTTTTCTTTTCATTCTTAGATGGCACAGTTTTACTTAATCTGTAACTTTTTTGTTCATTCCTTTCTTTAGCTTCTTTTTTCTCTCCTGATAGTGGCAGTACAAAGGTAGCATGATTACTCTCCTCTAGTTAGAAGATGTAGTTTGATGTCCTGGCACCTGTGCATATTATCTGTGTGACCTTAGAGTAATTACAGGAACTCTAACCCTGTTTGCTTGTCTGTAAAATTGAATGTTAATATCACTTATCTTACCAAATTTTTGTGAGGATGAAAATGAGATAATCCATATTTATGCAAAACACTTAGCACATTAGCAACCCCACTTTTAAATCTTAAGTGTTAGCTATTAGCTATTACTACTATCAGTCTATTTTATTACATAGTAATTTCTCTCTTGTGAAGGATGCCTGTGTTAGCATTTTGCAGTCAAAGGTTATAGCAGCAATCTCTCAGAATGGTAAATGTTGATGAAGACAGGAATTTGTGTTTTAAAGAGATAAAAGAGCTAATTAGAGAGAGAAAGAGATGCTCCCTAGTTCATATGAAGCTGCTGGTTGTTTCTAACATACTGTCAACTTACTCTTCAGGATTCTTTATTTTCGGTTTTGCTTCTGCTGTCTGCCACTATATCTTTCCTTGTCACCCTAAGATGTATGATTAAAAAGGAATGAATTCAATAAGAACAACTTTTTTTAAAAAATGAACATGGGTAAACTATTTGCAGCAATTGTATTTTGTGTTTATATCTAGGCTTAATTATCCATTTGACCTTTGACCGTTAACATAAATATAAAATGCTGATCATCATAAGAGATAAGTTACCAGCTGTACAGAAAGATAATATAACTAAAGTCACTTATTAATTTGATTTGAATACTTACTACTTCAAAGCATCTACGTTTCAGAATGTATTTTATACCAAACACTAATCATTTGGCAAAATGATTATTTTGCCAAAATGATTATTTTGCCAAAATATTACATGTTTTGCTTAAAGTTAGGACTTAGTTTGCTTAAAGTTAGGACTTAGTTTTCAATTTTTTTGTATATGTCATTTTTTAATTTTTTAATTTTTTATTTTTATATTTGTATTTTTTGTATATGTCATTATAGCAGTATTTGGTGACCCTTACCATAGGACTTTTCTAGATGGACATAGTAACATTTTTGTCTACAGAAATGTTTGATTGTTAGGTTGTTAATTTGACCTCGGGAATCATACAAAAGCTCTTTTGGTCACTTAAGCATTTGTGGTGATGATTATTATTTACTATTTTAATAATATTTACTTTTTGGCCAGGCTTAGTGGCTCATGCTTATAATCCCGGCACTCTGGGAGGCCAAAGTGGGTGGATCATTTGAGGTCAGTAGTTTGAGACCAGCCTGGCTAACATGGCGAAACCCCATCTCTACTAAAAATACAAAAATTAGCCGGGCGTGGTGGCAGGCACTTCTAATCCCAGCTACTCAGGAGGCTGAGGCAGGAGAATCCTTGAATCTAGGAGGCGGAGGTTGCAATGAGCCAAGACCAAGCCATTACATTCCAGCCTGGGCGACAGAATGAGACTCTGTCTCAAAAAAAAGAAAAAAAAAAAAAAAGATTTATTTTTTTCACCACCTAGCTAGAGCTTACATTCTAATAATACATATATTGAATATTGGCTTTATGCCTTGATTTATAAATTTACATTATCAGACAAAAGTAGAAGGACATACGTAGATTTAGGTGCAGAAAAGGAATAAATGATACCCTTCATGTTAGTTTCTTTTGTAGCCATCATCCCAGGGTCAAAGATAGAGATAATATGCAGAATAACCATGTGAGAGGACTTTGCCTTTGCTTAATTGGTCACCTTTTTTTTTTTCTTTTTGAATAAGCTTGTTTCTCTGGATTTGAACAATTGATTTAATCTTTCAGACAGGGGAAAACAAAGGATGGAGTGGTCCAAAGCCTGGATTTCCTGAACCAACAAATAATAGTAAGTTCTCATTTTTATGTTGTCTGCACTTGGTGTTCATCAGTGGCTCAGTGACTAGCTGTCACTGGGATTGGTTGGGTCTATCTGGGTCTGAGAGGCTGTGTTAAGTATTTTGGAGGGTACAAAGGAGTCCTGGTGTTTGCTTTCCTGGAACTGACAGAATAGCTGGAAAACTAAGACACAGATACACTTAACACAGTTAAGCCATTGCAGACAGACTGCCATTTAATACATGTAGTGATCACATGCTTTTTTAAAGTTGCCATTTTTATTGAAACAACATTATAAAAAATATAAAAATATAAAAAATAATTTAAATAATATAAAAATAATTTTTATAATAAAAATAAGTAATTATAAGCTGATTATACTGTCAAATCAACTTTCAAAGTTCCAATTATTTTTTATGCACACAAATTTTTATATAATTATGATATACATAAAATTTTATTGTTTTCACTTAACATTGCCTAAGCATTTTTTGCGTTTTGCTGAGTCATTAGAATTTTAATATTTTATTAAAGTCACTAAGTGAAATGTCAGAAGTGTAAGAATAAAATTGCTGTTTTGTTCCACTTACAGTATTGTCAAACACTTAAAAAACAATTTCAGTTTACTAATTTTTTTCAAATGTATATGATCAAGATATTTTACATTGGACGTTTAGACATTTTTCCTTAATACTCTCCCTCACTTCCTGAAAAGTATCTATTTCACTGAAGTTAACATTTTACTGTAAATCAGTGAATCAAAATATTTGGCTAGTAAAAACACCCAGTCTATCCCATTTCCAACCCTATCTATCTTCTTTACAACCTCTGGACACTGAAAAAGGTTAAATCTGTAAATTATCGTAATCCATGGTTTTAGTCTTTGATATTAGTGGCTCGTCTCTTGATGTATAATGAAATTAGTAACAAATTCTTATCAAAGTATGCTCATAAGAATTGAATTCTTGGATTATCAAAACTAGCCTCTTGAAAAGAATATTTCAGTGAGGTAATGGCATTTTGGGGTTGCTTTCTGGGAATAATTTAAATTAATGTGCTTCTGAGCCCTTGGCCTATATAAATAGGGGTGATGAATATGATGGCCTTAGCACATAGCCCAAGGAAAAAATGGAATCAGTTCAGGATTCCTAGAGTTTGTGTTCAGTTCCTTTGATGTTTGAATATATTGGTTTATAATGATTTGGTGAGGGAATGTAATAAACATGAAATTGATTGCAGTTTTATGTAAAGTACTTAGCACAGTACCTGTTTCCTAGTAAGCACGTAATGAATGTTGATTTCCTTCCATGCCTCCTCCCTCTTGTCTTTTATAAAAATGATACTATTCTATGTAGGCGTGCCAGAAATTCCATTCTTATACTTTTGTCTGTCAGATGGTTTGTGCATACATATGGTGACCAAGAATATATAGCTTATTATTGAATAGTTACATTTAGGCACTAAACATTTTTTTCAAAGAATATAAACTTTATGTATTTTAATATAAAGATCAAATAGTTATTAACTTGACAATTTTAACGTGAAATCACTTTATAGATAACCTGCAGGCTCCATCATTAAACAATGATGTTTTGGCCCCTAGCTTTATGTGTTTGTTTTTTTTTTTAACTTGCTAAGGGATACATCTCACGGGATGACAAGTGGGGGATACTTCTGTCCTGTGCAGACATGGGAAGGAATATCACAAAGAGGCCAGTGAGTTTAAGTGATCAGAAATGTGTAAGATTGCATAACGGGTTTGCTTGAGACATAAAGTTAGAAGTGAGAAAACTATTTGAAGCCAGCTTAAAACTTAACCAGATGGTTAATGCTTTAGGAATTCCTGGTCTACAATGGTTCAGATTAAGGCTTTGAAATAAGAATGTTCTTATCCCTTCCCAGCTGTAAGGAGGTGAGAAAGCTGCTCTAAGAGTTCTTTGAATGAACACTGGATTGTCCCTTCCTTGGATTACGATAGAGGATAAGGGCAGCCCAGCTCTGAAAAGTAGCTGTTTCATTCCCCAAGGGTTAGTTCTCACAAGTGAAACCTGAGTCCCCTTGAGCCAGCTCATTGGCACTTAAATACAACATTAGGAAGAAGTTGGACTGTGCTTAGGAATTGATCATTCAGATGATGGACCAATTAGCTGAAAATTAATTTAAATTCATATATTATGGTAATATTTAGGTTAACTTCTTAATCAGTTTCTTAAGTTTGAAATTGTATTCTAAATGGTTTCTGTCCTGTGAAGAATACCGGCGTTAGCATTTTGCAGGCAAAGGTTAGAGCAGGGATCTTGTGGGATGGCACATGTGGGGGAAGACAGGAATTTGAGATTGCCAGTGCTGGCTGCCTCACTGACATACTGTCTGACCTTGAACAACTCAATTTACATCTTATTATTCAATTTTCTCTGTTAAGAGTTATGCATACTAATTTATAATGTTGAGAATCTTTAATTATGTAACATTTATAAAATGATTACCCATCCTTGAATAACATCTGAAAAGGTAACATACTACTTTGTGAAAAACACTGTCATCATGAAATGGCTAACTCACTATGGTTTTTTGTTTGTTATGTTTTGTTAAACTCTACATTGCTTCAAAATTGTAGTTTTAAAGATCAAATTTTTAGCCACCCATTATTTGGATAAATAATACGAAATTAGCTTGGAACCATAATGTACAAAAATGAAAAGGGAATGCAGAATTGGAAAGGGGAAAGAGGGGAATTTTAATCCAGCATGGCACCTAACTATAAGTAGACAAAAAACATTAATGTACATGTGCATTTAATTTTTTAAGTGGAAGATATTTTTTAAAAGATTACAGTCATAGGAAACTGCTAACAATTACAACTAGAAAATAGTTTAAATGGTTTTGCAAGTGATTGTGATTACATAGCCTGGTTCCTCAATTTATTTTCCTTGCTTGATTGCCTGCAGATTTAAAATATGGACCTAATTTTTGGGTGCTGCTCAGGCTTTCTTCATTGTACTGAAATGCAGCAGAAGGTAGACTATTCTAAGTGTGTTTTTATCCTTTGAATCACTGTAATAGTTATGTTGAAGAATAAAAACACATAACTCTGTAATGGAGGTTTATGTTAAGTTTAGCATAGGGCAATTTTATGCTTGGTGTACACATAAAAAACTAGATTTTTACAGATGAATGAATAACTTTTTTTAAAAAAGATCATCAATTTTAAAGATCTACTGACAGCTCACGGCTCTTGGAAAACTTTGTAAAATATTTAGATACAGTTCAGCTGATAACATCTCTTTTTGTATTCACATTCCATGTTTCTTATTAATACAGGCTTTTACTTAAAAGCAGGTTCATAGTTTCTTAAAGGTGAACTGTAGCTTAATTCGAGATTGGACTAAGCTCAAAGGTATTCACTGGTATGTGCCGAATCCACCCACTAAAAGATTATTCGGAGGCATTTTTCACATAAATATTTTTCCGTTAACCTTTTTAAAAGTTTTATTTAGCCCCTGTGAAATATGCTGGCACTTGTAGGTTCATTAGAGATGACCAAAGACAAATACTTGTGGAATGAGATAGCATTCTTATTGACCTCTTTAGGATCTTAATTGACTTACCAATATTTTTGTCACTTTTGTTTCATATGCATGTATTATTAAACACTGAACATCCTGAAACCAGGAGGCTACACTGTCCCAGTGATATGACATTGGGTAGATTGCCTGCTGGTTTCCCAAATGCTGTGTACTATATTTAGAACCTCTAGTGTTTTTTTGTGTTTTTTTTGGTGGGGGAGGGTAGGGGGTGGGAGATAGAAGGGAGGTATATAAGTGTTGGACTTTTAAGGTAACAGATTAATATATACTTTCTTTAATAGTGTTTTGAGAGGGCTCCCTGAACAAATTCCCTTTGGGGTTCCCATAGTAAAAACCACTTTGTAGTGAGACAGTTAAAACAGTTGGAGCCAATTGGATGTAAATATAAAGCTGAGTGATCCAACTTAATTATTTCTTTAGACATAAATACTGTGTTAGAAATGTAAGAATGTAGCCAGCTTTTAGTGATCTTATTTAGAAGGATTGGTGGATTACTTGTACTGGGCAGCCCAGTCCCTGAATACCTGGTTGTTTTCAAACAAAGGTCCCGTAAATAGAGGGCTATCTGAAGCAATTGGGAGCAATGGGAACATACATATTCTCATTGCTGTCCATTTGAGCCTGCAGGTAGAATTGCTGCTTCTCCTCTGAACGCAGGAGGAAAGATCCAAATATTTCAGAATGATATCATCCTTCTTTTACATTGATGACTGTATATTAGACCTACCTGAGTGGTGAGAAGCTATAGTCTTTAAAAAATTACATTGACAAGAATTCTCCTTTCTTGCCTACTGAATCTAGGAAGGAAGATTAGAGGTAATGTTAAGCTTGCCTCTGTTTTAGTCTTACCAGTTGAGTCTGTCTTTAAAGATCCATTGATTTAAAGGAAAAATAATCTGAAATTAGAGAGTAAGTTTTTAATCAGATTAGCACAGATAACATGTTTTTCTGCAATATTCTCAGGAAAGATTTAATGAATTTAAATTGTGATTTTAAAAACTCGCTTGGCTCATTTTTACATGTAAAAAGATACCAGATACATTTTTTTAAAAAATGGAAATAATATGAGCATTTTTAGGATGCATTTATTCATTGCAATATGATAGTGTTTTTAAGCATAAGAGCAACGGATGAAACCATAAAGTAAAAAAGATGGATTTATATACGTAAATGCTAAAAACAAGTTCAAGGAGCCGCATAAGAAAATAAAAAGGCAAATGACAGTATAAATTGCAGCATAGCAACAAATTGAATATATGCAAAGGACACATAAAAGTCAATTTTTTAAAAAAAGGCAAACACCCCAATGGCCAAAGGTCTTAAGAAGACAATTAAAAAGAGCAGATAAGAAATCATGAAAAAATGTTTAGCAATCAGAAAAATGGGGATTAAAAATAAATGTTATGAAATTTCTGATCCATGCAAATTGTCAGGGATTTAAAAATGATACTTCCAACTGTTGGGGAAACAGACTGTCACATGCTGCTGATGGGACTCTGACTTATTGTCATTCTGAAGGGAATTAGCCATAAGTATACAGAGCTTAGGCCCATTTCTTTGTAGAGCTTGGCTAAAACATACGGAAAAATAGATTAGTTTTCCATAATGAACATATACTGGTTTTATAATCAGAAAAAAATGAAGAATATTTAAAACACTTACATTTACAAACTTTGGCCTGAAATACACAATCTGACTGCATTTAAGCATAAATATTATATATGTGTGTGTGTGTATATATATATATATAATTTTTTTTTTTTTTTTTTTTTGAGATGGAGTCTTGCTCTGTCGCCCAGGCTGGAGTGCAGTGGCGCAATCTCGGCTCACTGCAAGCTTCGCCTCCTGGGTTCATGCCCTCTCCTGCCTCAGCCTTCCCAGTAGCTGGGACTATAGGCGCCTGCCACCACGCCCGGCTAATTTTTTGTATTTTTAGTAGAGACGGGGTTTCATTGTGTTAGCCAGGATGGTCTCGATCTCCTGACCTTGTGATCTGCCCACCTTGGCCTCCCAAAGTGCTGGGATTACAGGCGTGAGCCAGTGTACCCGGCCATAAATATTATATTTAAACAGCTAGGGAAGCAGAATTATTTGTATACTGAAGTCTTGAGGAAACTTTTCTGAAGGTAAAGAATAAGAAACAGTTTTCTAGAGTCTGAATGAAATTCCAATTTCTGAAATGTATGCTGAAATTTAGAATATGTACTGTGTATTCTAAGAGGTCTATGGGGATCAAAAGGTGTTTAAAATTAGTATTTTCAAAATTAGGAGCAGACTGTAATGATAACACAGATAAATATCTTGCAGAAATTCAAAGTTGAAGTATTAAGAACTACTTAATTGCTTTTCTGTGTTAGCAAAGAAACTTTACAATAAGCATAAGGAGAAAATAAAGGTAATGCTCCTAATTACTCATTCAGTTTGTCTAGAAAGATGGAGTTTTATAAAATCTTAAAAGTGTATTACAATTTGTGAAGAAACATTAACTGCTATTATTTTTAAAGAAAAATAAGCAATATTTGATGCATAATGTATTTAACACTTATATAAGTTATGAAGCAAGATAATGAACATCCATGAACCCACCGCCCAATTTAAGAACTAGACATTACCAATATATTTACCTTCACCTTTGTTCTTCTCTTTCATATCCACCATTGGCTATGCCTCCCCCAGCAGAAGTAGCCACTATCTCTGAATTTTATATGTAGTCGCCCCACCCTTTATTCCTCATAATTTCATCAAATAAATGAGTCCTTATCAGTATTTATTTAATTTTGCTTTTTTTTTAAACTTTAGAAAAATAGCGTCGTATGGTATATTGCCCTCTGGAATTCTGCCCTCTCCCGCCCCCCACTTAAGATTGCAATTTAAGATTATTTTGTTTTGTTACATAAAGTATTTCATCCACTATGTGAATATCCCATAATGATTTATCCATTCATCTGTTGGTCCACAGTTGGGATATTTTCAGGATTTTGTGATTATAAACAATATTATTATGAACATTTTTGAACATTTCTACGGGTGCACATGTATAAGAGTTTCTGGGAGTGAAATATAATATGTGTAAGTTCAAATTTACAAGAAATACCAGTTGTTTCATAGTGGGAGGGCCCTTCAAAGCATCTAATTTTCCATGCTGTAACAAGTAGAAATCTTTTATCATTTTTTACCTTCAATTTCATTTTTGATAATGAATTTAGTTGAAGTTTAGTTCAAATTCCACTATTTCATTAATTTTATTTTTCATTTTCTATTTTTACTGGGGTTTTTGAATGGGGAAAAATTAAAAATGCAAAACAGCTCTCCGTATTTTTTGTCCTCATTAGTGCAGTGGCCACCCTGACCTTCAAGCAAGTAACTTGTGGTTGTTTGTGTGTGTATTGTCCCAGAATTTATATATATGATTTATATACATATGTATAAATGTATATACATTTTATACACACATATATACACACACAAATTCAAATATATATTATTCAATCCCCTAGCCTTTTGAACATGCTGTTCTACCCATTTTTTTTTAGCTTAACAGTATGTCCTGAAGATCCTTTCCTATTGATATGTATAGGGATTTATTATTATTTAATCAATTTTTCACAGATGGATATTGAGATTGTTTATAGTATTTTCCTATTATCTGCCATGTAAAAACCTCATACATAAGTAATTTTACGTATGTGGTAGCATATTTGTTGGAGAAATTCCTACAAATGGAATTACTCCATTACAGAGTATGTATCCTTTTAATTTTGATGGATGTTGCCAGAGTACTGTCAATAGACTGAATCAGTTTACGTCTCTACCATCAGTGTAGGAGATTTCCTGTTTCCCTACAGCTTCAGGAACACAGTGTGCTATCAAAGTTCTGAATCTTTGCCAATTTGATAGTTGAAATATGGTATTCAGTATAGTTTTATTTTGCATTTCTCTTATTAAGAATGAGACTATGTATTTGGTAGATCTATGAGCCATTTCTATACTTTTTCTGTGAATGACATAACCATATCTGATGTCCATTTGGAAATTAGATTGGTTAGTCTTTTTCTCTCTCTTTTTTTTTTTTTTTTTTTTTTACTTGGTAGGACTGTGTGCCTTTATGACATGAAAATTCTTTTCTGTTTTCTTTTAAAGTTTGGTTTTTCTTTTTAATATATTTGAATGACATTTTAAAATAGTCTTTTCTTTTATAGCATGTGTAAGTTGGGTATAATAAATAATACCTTTCCGACTCTGAAATTAAAAACATTTCTTTATTTTTATTTTATTTTATTTATTTATTTTATTATACTTTAAGTTCTAGGGTACATGTGCACAATGTGCAGGTTTGTTACATATGTATACATGTGCCATGTTGGTGTGCTGTACCCGCTAACTCGTCATTTACATTAGGTATATCTCCTAATGCTATCCCTCCCTCAGTCCCCTACCCCATGACAGGCCCCAGTGTGTAATGTTCCTCACCCTGTGTCCAAGTATTCTCATTGTTCAGTTCCCACCTGTGAGTGAGAACATGCAGTGTTTGGTTTTCTGTCCTTGCGATAGTTTGCTCAGAATGATGGTTTCCAGCTTTATCCATGTCCCTACAAAGGACATGAAGTCATCCTTTTTTTTATGACTGCTTAGTATTCCATGGTGTATATGTGCCACATTTTCTTAATCCAGTCTATCATTGATGGACTTTTCGGTTGGTTCCAAGTCTTTGCTATTGTGAATAGTGCCGCAATAAGCATACATGTGCATGTGTCTTTATAGCAGCATGATTTATAATCCTTTGGGTATATACCCAGTAATGGGATGGCTGGGTCAAATGGTATTTCTAGTTCTAGACTCTTGACGAGTGGCCACACTGTCTTCCACAATGGTTGAACTAGTTTACAGTCCCACCTACAGTGTAAAAGTGTTCCTATTTCTCCACATCCTCTCCAGCACCTGTTGTTTCCTGACTTTTTAATGATCGCCATTCTAACTGGTGTGAGATGGTATCTCATTCTGGTTTTGATTTGCATTTCTCTGATGGCTAGTGATGATGAGCATTTTTTCATGTGTCTTTTGGCTGCATAAATGTCTTCTTTTGAGAAGTGTCTGTTCATATTCTTTGCCCACTTTTTGATGGGGTTGCTTGATTTTTTCTTGTAAATTTGTTTAAGTTCTTTGTAGATTCTGGATATCAGCCCTTTGTCAGATGGGTAGATTGCAAAAATTTTCTCCCATTATGTAGGTTGCCTGTTCACTCTGATGGTAGTTTCTTTTGCTGTGCAGAAGCTCTTTAGTTTAATTAGATCCCATTTGTCAATTTTGGCTTTTGTTGCCATTGTTTTTGGTGTTTTAGTCATGAACTCCTTGCCCATGCCTATGTCCTGAATGGTATTGCCTAGGTTTTCTTTTAGGGTTTTTGTGGTTTTAGGTCTAACATTTCAGTGTTTAATCCATCTTGAATTAATTTTTGTGTAAGGTGTAAGGAAGGGATCCAGTTTCAGCTTTCTACATATGGCTAGCCAGTTTTCCCAGCACCATTTGTTGAATAGGGAATCCTCTCCCCATTTCTGTTTTTGTCAGGTTTGTCAAAGATCAGATGGTTGTAAATGTGTGGTATTATTTCTGAGGGCTCTGTTCTGTTCCATTGGTCTATATCTCTGTTTTGGTACCAGTACCCTGCTGTTTTGGTTACTGTAGCTTGGTAGTATAGTTTGAAGTCAGGTAGCATGATGCCTCCAGCTTTGTTCTTTTGGCTTAGGATTGACTTGGCAATGCAGGCTCTTTTTTGGTTCCATATGAACTTTAACGTTGGTTTTTCCAATTCTGTGAAGATAGTCATTGGTAGCTTGATGGGAATGGCATTGAATCTATAAATTACCTTGGGCAGTATGGCCATTTTCACGATATTGATTCTTCCTATCCATGAGCATGGAATGTTCTTCCATTTGTTTGTGTCCTCTTTTATGTTGTTGAGCAGTGGTTTGTAGTTCTCCTTGAAGAGGTCCTTCACATCCCTTGTAAGTTGGATTCCTAGGTATTGTATTCTCTTTGAAGCAATTGTGAATGGGAGTTCACTCATGATTTGGCTCTCTGTTTGTCTGTTACTGGTGTATAGGAATGCTTGTGATTTTTGCACATTGATTTTGTATCCTGAGACATTGCTGAAGTTGCTTATCAGCTTAAGGGGATTTTGGGCTGAGACAATGAGGTTTTCTAAATATACAATCATGTCATCTGCAAACAGGGACAATTTGACTTCCTCTTTTCCTAATTAAATACCCTTTCTCTCTTTCTCTCTCCTGCCTGAGTGCCATGGCCAGGACTTCCAACACTATGTTGAATAGGAGTGGTGAGAGAGGGCATCCCTGTCTTGAGCCAGTTTTCAAAGGGAATGCTTCCAGTTTTTGCCCATTCAGTATGATATTGGCTGTGGGTTTGTCATAGATAGCTCTTATTATTTTGAGATACATTCCATCAATACCTAGTTTATTCAGAGTTTTTAGCATGAAGGGCTGTTGAATTTTGTCAAAGGCCTTTTCTGCGTCTATTGAGTGAATCGTGGTTTTCGTCTTTGGTTCTCTTTATGTGCTGGATTACATTGATTGATTTGCATTTGTTGAACCAGCCTTGCATCCCAGGGATGAAGCCAACTTGATCGTGGTGGATAAGCTTTTTGATGTGTTGCTGGATTCGGTTTGCCAGTATTTTATTGAGGATTTTTGCATCAATGTTCATTAGGGATACTGGTCTAAAATTCTCTTTTTTTGTTGTGTCTCTGCCAGGCTTTGGTATCAGGATGATGTTGGCCTCAAAAAATGAGTTAGGGAGGATTCCCTCTTTTTCTATTGGTTGGAATAGTTTCAGAAGGAATGGTATCAGCTCCTCTTTGTACCTCTGGTAGAATTCAGCTGTGACTCCATCTGGTCCTGGAATTTTTTTGGTTGGTAGCTTTTAATTATTGCCTCAATTTCAGAGCCTGTTATTGGTCTATTCAGGGATTCAAGTTCTTCCTGGTTTAGTCTTGGGAGGGTGTATGTGTCCAGAAATCTGTCCATTTCTTCTAGATTTTCTAGTTTATTTGTGTAGGGGTGTTTATAGTATTCTCTGATGGTAGTTTGTATTTCTGTGGGATGGGTGGTGATATCCCCTTTATCATTTTTTATTGCGTCTATTTGATTCTTCTGTCTTTTCATCTTTATTAGTCTTGCTAGCGGTCTATCAATTTTGTTGATCTTTTCAAAAAACCGCTTCCTGGATTCATTGATTTTTTTGAAGGGTTTTTTGTGTCTCTATCTCCCTTAGTTCTGCTCTGATCTTAGTTATTTCTTGCCTTCTGCTAGCTTTTGAATGTGTTTGCTCTTGCTTCTCTAGTTCTTTTAATTGTGATGTTAGGGTGTCTATTTTAGATCTTTCCTGCTTTCTCTTGTGGGCATTTAGTGCTATAAATTTCCCTCTACACACTGCTTTAAATATGTCCCAGAGATTCTGGTATGTTGTGTCTTTGTTCTCATTGGTTTCAAAGAACATCTTTATTTCTGCCTTCATTTCGTTATGTACCCAGTAGTCATTCAGCAGCAGGTTGTTCAGTTTCCATGTAGTTGAGTGGTTTTGAGTGAGTTTCTTAATCCTGAGTTCTAGTTTGATTGCACTGTGGTCTGAGAGACAGTTTGTTATAATTTCTGTTCTTTTACATTTGCTGAGGAGTGCTTTACTTCCAACACTGTGATCAATTTTGGAATAAGTGCGATGTGGTGCTGAGAAGAATGTATATTCTGTTGATTTGGGGTGGAGCATTCTGTAGATGTCTATTAGGTCCACTTGGTGCAGAGCTGAATTCAATTCCTGGATTTCCTTGTTAACATTCTGTCTCGTTGATCTGTCTAATATTGACAGTGGGGTGTTTGAAGTCTCCCATTATTATTGTGTGGGAGTCTAAGTCTCTTTGTAGGTCTCTAAGGGCTTGCTTTATGAATCTGGGTGCTCCTGTATTGGGTGCATATATATTTAGGATAGTTAGCTCTTCTTGTTGAATTGATCCCTTTACCATTATGTAATGGCCTCCTTTGTCTCTTTTGATCTTTGTTGGTTTAAAGTCTGTTTTATCAGAGACTAGGATTGCAACCCCTGCTTTTTTTTGTTTCCCATTTGCTTGGTAGATCTTCCTCCATCCCTTTATTTTGAGTCTATGTGTGTCTCTGCATGTGAAATGGGTCTTCTGAATACAGCACACTGATGGGTCTTGACTCTTTATCCAAACTGCCAGTCTGTCTTTTAATTGGAGCATTTAGCCCATTTACTAAAATCTCTCAGCATTTGCTTGTCTGTAAAGGATTTTATTTCTCCTTCACTTATGAAGCTTAGTTTGGCTGGATATGAAATTCTGGGTTGAAAATTCTTTTCTTTAAGAATGGTGAATATTGTTCCCCACTCTCTTCTGGCTTGTAGAGTTTCTGCCGAGAGATCTGCTGTTAGTCTGATGGGCTTCCCTTTGTGGGTAACCTGACCTTTCTCTCTGGCTGCCCTTAAAATTGTTTCCTTCATTTCAGCTTTGGTGAATCTGACAATTACGTGTCTTGGGGTTGCTCTTCTTGAGGAGTATCTTTGTGGCGTTCTCTGTATTTCCTGAATTTGAATGTTGGCCTGCCTTGCTAGGTTGGGGAAGTTCTCTGGGAGAGTATCCTGCAGAGTGTTTTCCAACTTGGTTCCGTTCTCCCCGTCACTTTCAGGTACACCAATCAGACGTAGATTTGGTCTATTCACATAGTCCGCTATTTCTTGGAGGCTTTCTAGATTGGGGAAGTTCTCCTGGAAAATATCCTGCAGAGTGTTTTCCAATTTGGTTCCATTCCCCCAGTCACTTTCAGGTACACCAATCAGACGTAGATTTGGTCTTTTCACACAGTCCCATATTTCTTCACTTACGAAGTTTAGTTTGGCTGGATATGAAATTCTTGGTTGAAAATTCTTTTCTTTATGAATGTTGAATATTGGCCCCCACTCTCTTCGGGCTTGTAGAGTTTCTGCCGAGATATCAGCTGTTAGTCTGATGGGCTTCCCTTTGTGGGTAACCTGACCTTTCTCTCTGGCTGCCCTTAACATTTTTTCCTTCATTTCAGCTTTGGTGTATCTGACAATTATATGTCTTGGAGTTGCTCTTGTCGAGGAGTATCTTTGTGGCATTCTGTGTATTTCCTGAATTTGAATGTTGGCCTGCCTTGCTAGGTTGGGGAAGTTCTCCTGGATAATATCCTGCAGAGTGTTTTCCAACTTGGTTCCATTCTCCCCTTCACTTTCAGGTACACCAGTCAGACGTAGATTTGGTCTTTTCACATAGTCCCATATTTCTTGGAGGCTTTGTTCATTTCTTTTTACTCTTTTTTTCTCTAAACTTCTCGCTTTGTTTCATTAGTTTAATCTTTAATCACTGATACCCTTACTTCCACTTGATCAAATCAGTACTGAAGCTTGTGCATGTGTCACGTAGTTCTTGTGCCATAGTTTTCAGCTCCATCAGGTCATTTAAAGTCTTCTCTACACTGTTTATTCAAGTTAGCCATTTGTCGAATCTTTTTTCAAGGTTTTTAGCTCCTTTGCAATGGGTTTGAACATCCTCCTTTAGCTTGGAGAAGTTTGTTGTTACCGATCATCTGAAGCCTTCTTCTCTCAACTTGTAAAAGTCGTTCTCCATCCAGCTTTTTTCCATTGCTGGCGAGGAGCTGTATTCCTTTGGAGGAGAAGAGGCATTCTGATTTTTAGAATTTTCAGCTTTCCTGCTCTGGTTTCTCCCCATCTTTGTGGTTTTATCTACCTTTGGTCTTTGATGATGGTGACGTACAGATGGGGTTTTGGTGTGGATGTCCTTTCTGTTTGTTAGTTTTCCTTCCAACAGTCAGGACCCTTAGCTGCAGGTCTGTTGGAGTTTGCTGGAGGTCCACTCCAGATCCTGTTTGCCTGGGTATCACCAGCGGAGGCTGCAGAACAGCAAATATTGCAGAACAACAAATATTGCTGCCTGATCGTTCCTGTGGAAGCTTTGTCTCAGAGGGGCACCCAGCTGTATGAGGTGTCAGTCAGCCCCTACTGGAAGGTGTCTCCCAGTTAGGCTTCTCGGGGGTCAGGGACTCACTTGAGGTGGCAGTCTGTCTGTTCTCAGATCTCAGACTCCATGCTGGGAGAACCACTACTCTCTTCAAAGCTGTCAGACAGGGACGTTTAAGTCTGCAGAAGTTTCTGCTGACTTTTTTTCAGCTATGCCCTGCCCCCGGAGGTGGAGTCTACAGAGGCAGGCAGGCCTCCTTGAGCTGTGGTGGGCTCCACCCAGTTCGAGCTTCCCAGCTGCTTTGTTTACCTACTCAAGCCTCAGCAATGGCGGACGGCCCTCCCCCAGCCTCACTGCCACTTTGCAGTTTGATCTCAGACTGCTGTGCTAGCAGTGAGCGAGGCTCTGTAGGCATGGGACCCTCTGAGCCAGGCGCGGGATATAATCTCTTGGTGTGCCGTTTGCTAAGACCGTTGGAAAAGTGCAGTATTAGGGTGGCAGTGTCCCGATTTTCCAGGTACCGTCTGTCACAGCTTCCCTTGTCTAGGAAAGGGAATTCCCCGATCCCTTGCGCTTCCCGGGTGAGATGATGCCCCACCCTGCTCTGTGTGCTGCACCCACTGTCCGACAAGCCCCAGTGAGATGAACCTGGTACCTCAGTTGGAATGCAGAAATCACCCGTCTTCTGCATCGCTCACACTGGGAGCTGCAGCATGGAGCTGTTCCTATTTGGCCATCTTGGAACCTCCAATCAAAACATTTCTTTTAAGTTATCTTCTGGAACTCTTATAGTTTCATTTTTTGAAATCTTGAAGTCTTGATCCATCTGTTATTTATACTGAAAGTATGGACCCAACTTTATTCCCCACTGCATTGAGAGTTCACTGTTACCATATACTAAGATTATGAATTTGGTATTATTCCAGACTTTCTATTCTCCTCTGTTCATCTAACTATTTATGTGCCAGTTTTAATCGTTGTCTTTTTTTTTTTTTTTGAGATAGGGTCTCACTCTGTTAGCAAAACTCTGTCAGTTGTGCAGTGGCATGATCATAGCTCATTGCAGACTTGAACTCCTGGGCTCAAGGGATCCTCTTGCCTCAGCCTTTCAAGTAGCTAATTTTACAGGCACGTGGCACCACACCCAGCTTTGCCCCCACTCCCCCTACTAGAGACAAGGTCTTGCAGAGTTGCCCAGGCTTGTCTCAAACTCCTGGCCTGAAGTCATCCTGCCTTGGCTTCCCAAAGTGTTAAGATTATAGGCATGAGCCACTGCACCCAGCTTAATCATTGAGTGTTTCTTGTGTTTTAACATGAGTCAGTTTAAAGTAATGTGTGTTTTAAACAAATGTGAATAAAGATGTACTTGGTCTATAATCTTCTTGCACATACTACATGGAGTACAAGTAATTGAAAAGACAAAAATCTCCTTCCTTGGCAACAGAAATAAGAGATGTGAGAGTAGTCAAAGCATCAATTATGAAGCACTAAAATAAGCATCAGAGAACTAACTGTATGGTTGAAAACTATTAAGGTTCAGGAAGGCAGTGCAGATAGTTTCCCTAAAACTTCTTCGTATAATGTTAATGCATCATTCATTCTCTCATTTTTTTAGAAAGTATTTGTTTATTATAGTGTACCCTTTTTGGTATTATTGATGATTTCAGTAGTTTTTAAAGATGAAATTGCTTATTGAAAGACTAGTCCATATTTAAGATAAACACCACCATCCCGCCCAACTCCCCCCTCCCCCCCAGCAAGTAAGAAAAGGTGGGATGCCTGTAATCCCAGCACTTCAGGAGCTGAGGTGGGTAGATCACTTGAGGTCAGGAGTTTGAGACCAGCCTGGCCAACACGGTGAAACCCCATCTCTACTAAAAATACAAAAATTTGCCAGGCATGGTGTGGCACATGCCTATAATTCCAATTACTCAGGAGGCCAAGGTGGGAGAATTGCTTGAACGTGGGAGGTGGAGGTTGCAGTGAGCACAGATTGTGCCACTGCAGCCTGGACCACAGAATGAGTGAGACTTCATCTTAAAAAAAAAAAAAAAAAAAAAAAAGGGAGAGAGACAAATATTATTTGAAAAAAAATATCAGTTTTTTTAATCGTTTTTTAATTGTTTTCTTGTTGCCCAGGCTGGAGTGCAGTGGTGTAATCTCGGCTCACTGCAACCTCCACCTCACGGATTCAAGTGATTCTTCTGCCTCAGCCTCCCGAGTAGCTGGGATTACAGGCATATGCCACCACACCTGGCTAATTTTGTATTTTTAGTAGAGATGGAGTTTCTCCATGTTGGTCAGGCTAGTCTCGAACTCCCAACCTGAGGTGATATGCCCGCCTCGGCCTCCCAAGGTGCTGGGATTACAAGCGTGAACCACTGCACCTGGCCTTTTTTTTAATCTTAAAAAGTAAATCATATAGCACAGTATCTGGCATTGTTGGTGCTCAGTATTTGAGCAAATGCAAGAATTGCATTTTCACTTTTTTTCCCCCACTGTATTAATGATCTTTTGAGTAGTTTATAACATATAACAATTAGAATTCTAGGAATTTAGGTGTGATCCAGACCTGAGATTCTCAGCGTGGTATTGTTGGATTCAATATAATACTGGTTGGCATAATTAGTATTTCAGCAACCTAATGGAAGTAATACAGTTACTCTTAGTAGATTGCTTTGCTTTGTATTAGAATTTTATTTGAATTCAGACCTCAAGATGTTCTGAATCTCAGGTTGGCAGTCTTTGAAAGATGATTTATTATTACTTAATAAATGCAGTCTGTCTGAAAGACAGATCCTTTAAGCATGGTATACATAGAAGAAAAACAACATAAGGAGTCTTAAGTGTGAAAAGGTTGGAGAATGTCCAACCTCACATGTTTTACATACAGGAAAATTGAGGCTCAGTTGATTTTATAACAGGTCTAAAGACACTCTTAGTTAAAGGTAGTGAAGACTTGAACTCATGTCTTCTGACTCCAGGGTCTCTGCAGTTGCCACTAGACAGCACCTTTATTTCTAGATATATCATTTGCTGGTAATTAAAGGAAAAAAAGAGAATCGTGTTTTTAAGAAATTCCATTAAAATTAAGTACGCATTTTTTGAAAGAATGTTTTATATATCATGTACCAGAATCTTTTTTTATAAAACATTTAAGATGTTTTATTACATGGAAAATGTTCAAACTATTGTTTCAGATACCAGATTGATATTTGGGTGGATCATGTAAAAACACTAAATGGCTGAGAAACTATGTGAAATGTTTGTTTTAACTATTATTACATCAGTGACACAGCCATCTACATTACTTGATTTTTCTTAAGATTTAAAAAAACTTTAGTAATAGTCAAATTTAAAAAACACTCAACAGGCTTTTTGGGTGATGTTATTCAAGTGTGTTCTTTTATTCCAAGCTTTCTGGTTTGTGTTAAGATGATTCATAGATTATTAGGGCTGAAAGAGATTTTCAAGTTCCTTAAGACTAATTCATTTTACAGATGAAGAAAGCATGATAAGGAGAATATCTGCTGCCTCAACTCAAACCCAGATAGCTGGGCTCCAGTCTGGTGCATTTACCAATGTACTATTGTTGTTTTTACTTTATTACATTTTGTGTTAATACAGAACATTAGACTTCTTTTTTTTTTGCTTTACCACTAAAAAAATTAAATACAGTAAGTTCTTACTTAACATCATTGATAGGTTCTTGGAAACTACTACTTTAAGTGAAATGACATATAATGAAATCAGTTTTACCATAGGCTGATTGATATAAACAAGAGTTAAGTTCTTACAACATATTTGTGGTTAGAGAAATATCACCAGACTTCTCAATAAAGACCCAAATTGTAATATTAAACATTGAAATAAATATGAGCTTACATGTACAATTAAGAAAGTTTAATAAAAACAAGATAATTGTTTACTCAATGTGGGGTGAATAAGTGAGTGATAGCAGTCATGGTGGTGGTGGGTTAAATCAAAGTATAAATGTTTGCAAAGTGAAAATTGTAAGCAGTACTTCCTTCCACCACACAATTAAAAAACAAACAATAACAAATATGGTGGGCTCACTGAACACTTTCATACTGCATTGTTTATTGTTGTGCATTTGTGTAATGTATTAGTCTGTTTTTGCAGCGCTGTAAAGAGATACCTGAGACTGAGTAATTTATAAAGAAAAGAGGTTTAATTGGATAATAGTTCTGCAGGCTGTTCAGGATTTTGCTTCTGGGAAGGCCTCAGGAAGCTTACAGTCATGGCAGATGGCAAAGGGGAAGCAAGCACATCTTCACATGACCAGCAGGAGAGAGAGAGCAAGCGGGGGAGGTGCTACACACTTTCAAACAGGCAAATCTTGTGAACACTCTATCAGGAGAACAGCAAGGGGGAAGTCTGCCCCCATGATTCAGTCACCTCCCACCAGGCCCCTCCTCCAACACTGGGACTCCAATTCCACATGAGATTTGGGTGCAGACTCAGAGCCAAACCATATTATATGATTATCATGCATTTTACAGATTTTAATTTTACATTCATTTGTATTCATTCAATCATTCATTTTCTAACCCGCTTATTCCAGTTCAGGATTGAGGTTGGTCAGAGCCTATCCTAGCAGCTTAGGGAGCAGAGGCAAGAACCAACTCTGGACAGGATGTCATTCCATTCCAGGACACATGTGCACACGCATGTGCACACACACACACACACACACACACGACACTCATACTGGGACAACTTAGACCTGCCAGTGAACCTAATATGCATATCTTTTAAATGTGGGATGAAACTGGAGGACCTGGAGAAAACCAATGCAGATATGGGCAGAACATGAGAACTCCACATAAGACAGTGGCCCAGGTGGGATTTGATTTTTTTTCTCATCAATATTATAACAAAATGATGTTGAACAAAACAACATTATTTGAGGACCCACTGAGTATATTTGCTTTTTTTTTAACTTTCATTTTTTAAGTTCAGGGGTACACATGCAGGTTTGTTATGTAGGTAAACTGTGTCATGGGGGCTTGTCATACAGATTATTTCATCAGCCAGATATGAAGCCTAGTACCTGTTAGTTATTTTTCCTGATCCTCTACCTCCTTCCACCTTCCACCCTCCACCCTCCACCCTCCACCCTTCACCCTTCGATAGGCTCCAGTGTGTGTTGTTCCCCTCTATGTGTTCATGTGTTCTCATAATGTAGCTCCTACTTATAAGTGAGAACATGCAGTATTTGATATCTGTTCCTGTGTTAGTTTGCTAAGGAAAATGGTCTCCAGCTCCATCCATGTCCCTGCAAAGGACATGATCTCATTCTTTTTTATGGCTGCATAGTATTCCATGCTGTATGTGTACCACATTTTCAACAAATGGTGCCGGGAAAACTAAATATCCCAGGTATCCAAAATATGCTGGCTCTGTCAGCACTCCAAGTGAAGCAAGACAAAAATTAGTCCCTTGGGAAGCCCTCCGAAAACCTAAAATGTTGGATGCACATTCCACTCGCCTTTACCCCAAGGGAGAAGTTGTGATCTGGAATGCTCTCTCCCGGCACTAAGCTATGTGGCACTAAGCTATGCTGACTTATAGGGGGGTGGTGTGGGTAAAGTGAAATTGTTCTTACATGTTTCAGTGTGGCCATTCTTGGCTTTGTGCTCATCTGGGGTACTGCAACTTCTTAACTGGATTCTGGAATTCTCAAAAAGGTATTTTGGTCTGTATATCATTGTTAAACCAATGTATGAGTTAGGAATAAGGGCTGGGACTTCCTGTTCTACCATCTTGCTGGTGTCACCCAAGACTTCTTTTTTATTAAACTTTTTATTTTGATGGCCAGGCATGGTAGCTCACGCCTGTAATCCCAATGCTTTGGGAGGTTGAAGTGGGAGGCCAGGAGCTTAAGACCAGCCTGGGCAACATAGCAAGATCCTGTCTCTACAATAAATTTTAAAATAATTAATAAAAATTTTATTTTGAGAAAATTGTAGATGCACATGCAGTTGTAAGAATTAATACAAAGAGATCCTATGGACCCTTTGCCTTGTTCATCTCTGGTAACATCTTGCAGAACTATAGTACAATATCACAACTAAGGTATTAATATAAATATGATACAGAACAGTTCTGTCACCATGACAGTTCCTCATGTTGTGCTGTTATAGCCATACCCTCTCCCCTACCCCCAGCCCTGGATTGAGTGGAAATTCTGGTCCCCATATGGTCTCCACTGACACCATAGTGAGGTGACCTTGTTCCCACTAGTTCTGATTCTCCTTTATTCTCTCCTGACACCACTCCAGCACGGAGGGGGGTTGCATCCTATTACTGCTAGGTGGGGGTAGAAGTTTAGTGTCCCTACATGATCTCCACTGACACCACGGGGCTAGGATGAAAGTCCAAGCTGCCTACTCAGTTTTTTCTGACACTTCCACATCAGGGAAGTTGGGGAGAGTTGTTGCAGCTTTGCAAGGGTGAAAGTCCCTCTCTGCCTTTGATACATAGATAAAAGTGGGAGAACACGTTTTTTTGTGTGTATTTGGCTGGACTAAGGTGTGTTTTGTCTAAATTTTCTTTCTTGCTAGGCTGCTTCTTTCCTGGTTCTAAAAAGTGAATTTGTTATTTTTACAAGAAAATTTAAAAATTGGATAAGTACTTTATATATATATATTATTTTAAAAATACAGTTTTTGAGATGAGGTTTTGCTGTGTTGCCCAGGCTGGTCTTAAACTCCTGAGCTCAAGCAGCCCTTTTGCCTTAGCCTTCCAAAGTGCTGATTATAGGTGTGAGCCACTGCACCCAGCCCAATACTTAATATTTATACAGTTCCAGTTAGTTGTTTTTATTAATAATATTGTGGATTCTTCCATAAGTTTCTGAATAATATATAATAGACTGAATAATAGACTAATGTGTAGTAAATTGTTAAATCATAATTAGATCATATAAGGAGAATTGTAAGAAAGTGTTTTGTGGGTTAAGTTCTTTCATCCTAAGGCTGTGCTTAAGTTTTTCTTTGTGTGAACCTAATATTTGAATTTATTTTCTTCCCACAAACAAAATTGTGAAAATAGCCAAGCGCATTATTTTTACATTTTTCCCAATGGGTGGTTTTACAGTGAGAAAAATCTCGGTCTCTCGCTCTCTCTATCTTTTTTAAAGAGACAGTGTGTCCAAGCTGGAGTGCAGAGATGCCATTATAGCTCACTGCAGCCTTGAACTCCTCTGCTCAAGGGATCCTCCTACCTCAGCCTCCTGAGTAGCTGGGACTACAGGTGCATGCCACCATGCCCAGCTAAAGTTTTAATTTTTTATGGAGACAGCACCTTGCTGTATAGCCCAGGCTGGTTTTGAACTTGTGGCCTCAAGTGATCCTCCTGCCTTGGCCTCCCAAAGTGTTGGGATCACAGGTGTGAGCCATTGCACTGACCTCCATCTTTTCTTTTACTATGAGAGGGGAGACTGAGGTTCATTGAGCCTAGAAAATAGGTCTGAAATGAAGAAATGAAGTTCAATATCTTGACAGTTTCTTGTCTCTATCATGGTGTTAGAATATTTCAAGAATCTAAATGCCCAGAACTTCTTAAATGTATAGATATAAGAACAGTAGTTCTTGGTTTGTTATTTGTTTTACTACTGAAAGGTAGTTATACTTGCTGACTGTAGCCGGATGCCTGGATACTGCCCCAACACCTGCCACTTACTGGCTGTAACTTTAAGCCAGTCATATCACCTGTGTCTTAGGGCCTTCAAGTGTAAAATGGGAATATTCATAGTCCCTACTTCTTGAGGGTCATTGTGAGGATTACTAAACTAATATATGCAAAGCATTTGGAACAAGCCTGATATCTAGTAAGGACTCTGAGTTTTAGCCAGAATTATTATTGTTATTGTATTGTACTATTATTGTATTGTGAGCTGTTTGCAGGTATTGACTAGGAAGCAATAGGAATCCTGGCAGAGGAGTATTGTGGTGCAGTGTTTGGAAGCTGCTGCGGTAGACATTTCAGTATGTGTTTCTTCCTGCTGAGAGATCAGGTCACTTTTGTCATATGTCAGACTTATATAATCCATTTTTTGGTGTTTTTTTGTCGTAGGGAAATCATAACTAATGGAGTTTTTCTGAGAAGAATCATAACCAAGAAGAACGATCTTTATTTTACGAGCAACATTTTAACCCCACTTAAATAAACTAAAAATTGAAGATGACTCATTATCCTCACAAGGTGCTCTCAGACATCATTTTCACAGCAACTATTTTGTCTTACTTGGTAGAAATAGTCACAGTTGTGTCTTTATTGAAAAGCTGAGCCTTGAAAAAAATTTCTCCTAAATAAGCCAACTAAGTGAAATCTTCCTTATTATTAAGATGAGTGGTGATTGCGCTTCTGGGGAATTCCTGAATTCCCCAATCACTTCCCTGCACCACACTGACTCTGAGTCATATACAATGTGCACTGCCCTTGTTGTGAAGTCAACCTATTTCAAACTATTTAGGGGCCCTTGGATCACTATTAATAACCCCTGTGCCAGACTGTTCTTTGATTTGCATGACTCACTTTGGGCTCCAGAATCTTCTTGTTAAAGAAAATTTCTGGCAAAAGTATAAGTTACTGCATTTGTGTAAGGTTTTAAAAAAAAAGATGAATGATGAATTTATTCACCATACCCAGGTTCATATTCTTTGTTATTAAATACTTTCCATTTTCCTGTTTTAAAGAAAAAACAGCAGCCAGTCCTGAATTTGAAAACTCACTCGCACTTTTATTTGACTAAGGTACAAGCTTTCCAAAGGCATTTCCCAGTTCATCATAAATTGATCTTTAAAACATTTTTGAAAAACCTTTATTGCTATTATTTCTGTTCATTTCTGGTGTTTTGAGGAATATGTATTATTTACTATTTTGTATTCCTCCTTCTTCCTCTTGGAGGTGTGCTGGATGCTATGTCATGACCTGGGATTCTGCCTTTTTGGGGGCAAGACTGGACTAAGTGCATTTTCCCGTTGGTACTGTGTTCACCAAAAGGCAAACATCTTCCTGAAAAGTTCTTTGTCAGTAATTTTATTCATAAACATTCACCAAATTAAGAACCCTTCACATACATCATTATGTTAAATGTAGCAAAAAAAAAAAAGGACCAATAAAATGCACAAATTAATAAAATCAGTGCTTCCGTTCAACTCTAAGGGTAAGAGCAAGGTTGATTTTCACCACTGTTCAGGATATGCTTTTTGAGCACATTAAAATACATCATTTTGGCCAGGCGCGGTGGCTCACGCCTGTAATCCCAGCACTTTGGGAGGCCGAGGTGGGCGGATCACGAGGTCAGGAGATCGAGAACATCCTGGCTGACACAGTGAAACCCCGTAGAAAAAATTAGCCGGGCATGGTGGTGGGAGCCTGTAGTCCCAGCTACTCGGGAGGCTGAGGCAGGAGAATGGCGTGAACCCGGGAGGCAGAGCTTGCAGTGAGCCAAGATGGCGCCACTGCACTCCAGCCTGGGGGACAGAGCGAGACTCTGTCTCAAAAAAAAAAAATCTGTTCAGTAATGACTCTTTTTTTAGTGTGTCTTTTTTGTTTCCAAGGTGATTCTGAAACTGATCTTAAGAAGAAACCTCTAACAAATTATTTACCTTTTTTTAAATTTTTTCATTGTTTTGCTCTTAGCTAACATTTTCTCTTTTTAGTTTTCCACAAGAGTTTATATTTTGCATTGTTGATTTTTGATATCATAAGTAGTATATATTTGGCTTAAAAATTAGGCAGAACTAAGGGTCTGAGGGCCTCATCTGGAAGACCAGATTTGCAGTGAGCTGTGTGTAAAAGAAGAGGTGGAGTCACATACAAATACTACCTGTTTATTTGATCCCAACAACAGGGCAGCAGGAAGGGGGATTTCTGTAGCTCACATCAGTCTAGTAGCTAAAGATCATGCCAAGGGTGCATTCCACCTGTCCCTGACCTTCAGGGACATGACCATGGTGGTCCAGTAGGCTCCCTTGGGTCACATGTACTCTTACCTAATACGTGGCCTCAGGCTACCCTGGGAGAGAACAAGGTCCCGGCTATGAGGCCCACACTGTCATCAGGATCTCCCTTGCTTTCATGTAGCTAAAAGTCAAGCACCCAGAGCCTGGGGAGCCAGGGCCTGTGCATTAGGCAAAGGCCGTGAGCAAAGTTGTCAAGGAGCAGGCATTGCCAGTGCCAGCCCTGCTTATCCTCAGAGCTATATCTAGGAATGGTGATGCCGCCAGTCCTTCCCACTTTGGTGTCCCCATCACCACCCTGTTCTGGGGTCTCTATGTTGAGGGAGAGGCCCAGAGCAGCATAAAACGGTGCTTTCAAAAAAACTTTGAAAAGTGTAATAATGATAGACTCACAAGAAGTTGTAAGAATGGTACAAAGAGGTTGCATGTACCCGTCACTCAGCTTCTTCCAGTGGTGATGTCTTATATAACTACAGTACATTTTCAAAACCAGGAAATTGTCATAATACAATGAACTAGACTACAGACCTTACTTGGAGCCTACCAGTTCTCATATAAATGATTTTTAAAAATCACTAGAGACGGATAATCATGCTGTTGTTCATAATTTTCTCACATTTCCTGTTTTGAACCAGAAGCCCCTGTTTCTAGTTCTTAAGAATTTTTAATTATAATTTTTTATTGTGAAAAACTCACTGTAGCAAAGTGGGCCTGAGTATTATTGGATATTTGGGTATTTATAAACAAATTTATAGTCCAACATTGTTGAGGCGTAAATTCAAGCTGGCAATGGAAACAAAGTTTTTTTTTTCAAAGCTTTGCTGTGAAAAATGAAAAGAAATTATTTTATTGTGAAATAGCTATGCCCATTCCAAGAACTTCCAGAGAAACTGGGAGTTCCAGTGGAGTGGCAGTAACCATTTGGATCAGTGGCATTATCTTTCTTGCTGCCTGGCTTGCCGTGTTTTAATACCTCTGATACCACTTGCTACTGACAAACACTTATCTTCTTCAGCATCTCTGAAAGAGTTATGACGTCAGTGATCATTGAAAGGCAAGGTTCTCCTAAGTTCGCTTATAAAACCTTTTAAGAGCTCTCCAATTCAAAAGTCCCTCTTCTTACTGGAGCTCCATAAAGATGCTCCAGGAAGATTTGTGTGCCAGAGGATTCATATACCCATCTGAAAGAAGCACAGATCTACTGAGCAAAAACATGTCAAGTGGGTACAATAGCCTGGCGTTAAGATATCACAGTCCCTGGCAACTTTAGACCTTTAAAATCATATATAAACTCTGTATACTTCAGTGAGATTTTGGTGAGCTCATCTCTGGAACATCTAGGGACAACCATCATGACATGGGTCATCCTTGGAACCAATCTGGGCAAACCCCGGGCATTTACTTACTGGATTAAGCCTTAGGGGTTTGGAGCTGGTGAGATGTTGCATTTAGTTTCCTACCTGTTCTTTTAGGAGGCTATTTAATGTAATGGTTAAGTATTCAAACTCTAGAGACAGACTGCCTGGAGTCAAATTCTAGCATTGCTGCTTATTATCCGTATGACCTTGGGAGAGTTTCATATCTTCTCCATGCTTCAGTTTTTTTCATCTCTAATATAGGAAAATAGTAATGCCCATTTCATATGGTTGTTATGGGAATTAAATGAGAAGTAAAGTACTAGAACAGTGCCCATGTTGTATCTGCATTGTAACTGTGTACTGTAGTTATAGACTGTACCAAGATGGGAGCATCAAAGGCAAAACCAGGGACAAAAGATAGATGATGGCAGAATGGGTTCAGGACCTCTTCAGATAAAGGGTGAATGAATATAATGGATGTTACAAGCCTGAGCGAGGGAAGTGTAGTGGTTGAAGTCCATGAGCAAAATTGAGGTCAAAGAAGGCACAGACCTAAAGTAGCTACATGAGAAAAAGTTTATCCTGAGCAGTAACCAAACAAAAATAAATTAACAATGAATTATTGTAGAGTGGCAATGATTATTTAGAGTAACTGAAACCTGTTGTGGGAGACGTGTGGGAAAACAGTCACATCCTACTAATAGAAGTATGAACTGGGGTAGTTTTTTGGGAGAAACCTAATTAGCAAAATAAGGTCCTTAAATATGCATACCCTAAATTACTCTTTGATTCTACTTTTAGATCTTTATACTATTGAAAAGCGACTTAAATTTACAACAGGAAGATCCTAAGTGAATTAACACCCATCCAAATACTGTTACTGATGTTCAAGTTAAAAGTCATTCAGTTCTTGACCACATAAATCTATGTTTTTATGCTATTTCTATGACTAGTCTGTTAGTTGAACTCTGTAGAAAGTAATCTTTATTTGTGAAGAAAAGTCCACTTAGGCTTTACTGTAGAATAAGAGAGCTTGAACTCCACGTTCTTATGCTGTGAGGTAATGCCTCTCTTGAGTGTGGAGAGCATTTTTGTTGCTTTATAATATTGCTATTGGCAAACCCATTAGTCCTGTATAATAACAATACTGAAGTAATGCTGTTAAGTTTCTTGATTTTTTAAATTGAGTATAGAAGTTAGAATTATAACATTTAAGTTATTCTTTAAACTAAAATATATATAATGTTTATGCAGATAGTAAAAAACAAAAATCAGTAATATGACACTCCATTTATCAAATTGGCAAATTTTTTTTACAACTTTATTGAGGTATAATTGAAGTATAATAAACTGCACATAATGTCTACAGTTTAATCAGTCTTGACATTTTCCTCTCACCAAAAGATTTCTCATGCCCTTTTGCAATCTGTCACTCCCACCAGCTCCACTCCCCAGACAACCACTGACCTGCTTTCTGTTACTGTTGATAACTGGCAAAGATTTTTTTTTGAGACAGAGTTGCCTGGGCTGTAGTGCAGTGGTGTGATCTTGGCTCACTGGAACCTCCACCTCCCGGGTTCAAGCGATTCTCCTGCCTCAGCCTCCCAAGTAGCTGGGATTTCAGGCGCCTGCCACTACGTCCAGCTGATTTTTTGTATTTTTAGTAGAGACGGGGTTTCAACATGTTGGCCAGGCTGGTCTCGAACTCCTGACCTCGTGATTTGCCAGCCTCGGCCTCCCAAAGTGCTGGGATTACAGGCATGAGCCACAGCACCCAGCCTTAAGATTTTTTATAGTAATTTCCAATACCAAAATAGGAAACAAGATACTTTCATATATCTCTGTGGGCGTCTGATATCGGTACAGCTTCTTTGGAGGGCAATTTGTTAAGTGTCAAAAACTCTAAAATATCCTTTCAGCTAGCAATTCCGCTTCTAACTTGAGGAAATAAATTTTCATGTGAATAAGGATTGAGTTACAAGAATGTTCATCACTGTGTTTATAATTGCAAAAAACTGGAGATAAATTAGATGTCTGATAATATGGAATTGTTTTAAGAAACAGTTCATATAATGACATTTTATACTTTTAGTATTAGTTGTAGAAATATATTGTTTTATAAACAGTGATAGGATCATATTGTATTCCTATGTATTTAACTTGTTTTTTCAAGTAAACAACAACTAAAAAGTGCATAGATAAAACAGGATTAAAAACATATCTTTAAAGCAAAATGTTGAAAGTAATGTCCTCTGGCTGATGAGATTTATCTTAACTTTTTCCAGTACATAATGTTTTCTTGTAAAAAATTTATTGAAATTTTTTCCTGATTATAAAAAAACTAACACATGTTAATGTAGAGAATTTGAAAGCTAACATAAAGGAATAAAGAAAATACATAAAATAGGATTGATATACAGTCATCCCTTGATATCTGTGAAGAATTGGTTTCAGGACACCTTATAGATACCAAAATCCACAGATGCTCAAGTCCGTGATAGAAAATGGCAATGGCATCATATTTGCATATAACCTATGCACATATTCCAGTATACTTAAATCTTCTCTAGATTATACAACATCAAATATGATATAAATGCTATGTAAATAGTTATTATATTGTATTAGTTTTAAAATTTGTATTGTTTTTTATTGTTGCATTATTTTTTATTGTGTGTGGGGTTTTTTGTTGTTGTTTTTGTTGTTGTTGTTTCTCTTTGCAAATGTTTTCTATCCACAGTTGGTTGAATCCAGGGATATGGGACTCATGCATGCGGAGGACTGTCTGTATTATTTTAAGCTATTTAAAGTTTTTTTTAAAAAACTTACAAAACTCTTTTATACTTAATGGCATCAGGATAAAGTTCCCTGGACCTTGGCCCCTGCGTGCCCCCACCTGCATTTGCAATTCTGACTCTCTGTATGCTCTTGTGATAAGGCATGGCCTCAGGTTTCCTAGAACACAAACTCTCCAGGTCCCTGCCCTTGCTCCTGCTGGCCATCTGCTCTCAGTCCTCTTCCTCCAGGACTGTATTCTCCTCATCCTTTGAAATTTACTGTCATCGTCATCTCCAGCAAGCCTTCCCTGAGCTTTTAGCACTTCTCCTTTCCCATTCCCACTGCTCTATACACCTGTCTCTAGTGAGACCCCTATCACATTGTATTATCCATTTTCGTTCCTCTCCTGATAGACTGAGCATGACTTGAGGTCAGGACAGTATTGGTTGGTGCGATGCCTGAAGCTTAACTAGCACAATAGCAGTTGGAGCTTAACTAAGAGAGTATGTGCATGTGTGTAACCGAACAATAGAAATAAAGATGTGTTGGGATCAAACAGCCTGGAGTATTGGATATATCTGTGTAACTGGAGCATGGGATCTTCATGAAATATTTCGTAGATGAAGATAGAGAGATAAGTAGGAGCCAGATTATTAAGGGCTTCCTAGGTTATCCTAAGGAGTTTGGGTTCTATAGTGTAACTGATAAACTGGTGAAAGACCTTTAAGTAAGAGAATGTTCTAGCCTTGGCAAGATGGTAGAATAGGAAGCCCTGGAACACAGCAATTCAACAATAATTTATAGGCAAATTTTCTTTGTGAGAAATCCAGAAACCAGTTAAGAGGCTCCTGTATGCCGGGTGAGCATGAAACCAGCCAGATCTTAATTGGCAGGGAAATTCAAGATACCCTCATGCCATAATCCCTCCTCACAGTGCAGTGCCATACAATCAGGACAACCACCCTCCACCCCCAGCTCCCAGCTTCTTTCTGCCTAGAAGGGGAAAGATGTATACCACGCATCCAATGCCTTAGCTTTTCTGGGGCTACCCAGAGGACTGGCTTCTGTCTGGCCAGTCTCAGAGTGCTGACAGGACATGGCATATTTTAGCAACCCCGGGGCCAATGAAGAAAGAGGTAGCTGGTGGTGGTGGTCACTGTAACCATCCCCTGCTCAGCCCAGCACAAAGCTAACTGTTGAAAAGCTTCAGCTTTCAGCTTTTTCCTGGAGAGGCAAAGAGGTGCACCATGTATCCAATGACCCAACTTATCTGGGAGTTGCCTGAAGAATTGGCTTCAGTCTTGCTTGCTTCAGAGCTCTGATGGGACTGAGACAAGCAAGGGACTGATGCTTGGGGACTGCCAAGAACAAAGAAAGTGGATTAGACTAGCATAAAAGTTTGAGAGGCCTCCAGAATCTCTGTCCAGGCTGATTGGTTACGATCTTCTCCAGTATGAGGCCAGTTTATGAATACTAGGAGAAGTGGTTGTCTTATGTAATGTGCAGACACAAACACAGAGAATCAAGGAAAAATGAAGAAACAGGAAAACATTTTCTAAATAAAGGAATGAGGTAAAGCTCCAGAAACTGACCCTAATGAAATGGAGATATGTGATTTACCTGACGGAGAATTCAAAGTAATCCTTATAAACATTCCCACTGAGGTCTGGTGAACAATGCATGAAAAAAAGTGAGAATTTCAACAAAAAGAAAACTTTAAAAAGTACCAAGCAGAAAGCATGGAGCTAAAAAATACAATAAATTGAAAAAGTTACCAGAGGGATTCAATAGCAGACAATGTCAAGCAGAAGAAAAGATCATCAATCTCAAAGACAGGTCATTGGAAATGACTGAGTCAGAGGAGAGTTGGGCTAGCCTCCAGCATTTCCCAAAGTGTTAGCTGTTTTATTCATGCTATGTTAAAGGCTTGGACAAAAAGTAAACTCGGGAATCCTGAGTTAAACCAAGTTGAATAGATTTTTGTTCTTTGAGTTTTCTGATTCTTCACTATGCTAATGTGTATTTTTAATTTCACAAAAGGCATTTGTATTATGTAATTTGCATTATTTTCAGTTTTTATTTATGGAACCATTTTATTTGGGGACCATGTTATAGAACACATTTTGGGAAATGGACACTGAGAATACTAGCAGCAGAGAAACATTGAAAGCTTGAATCAGAAGGTTAGCATCAGGAGAGGAAGGGGCAAGAACAGGAAATTAAGTTGTGTCTCTCAGAGCACATTCTTTATGAGTGGTGACTTACCAATAATTTTAAAAGATAATATCATTTGAGAGCTATTGATACCTGATCAAAAGATAAGAATAAGCAGTTTGAAATGTGGTTTGAAACTTCTCTGAGACAAATGATAGTCAAAGGAAAGTGCTTCTCTAATATGGTTTAAGCTCCATCAACTAATGACATAGCCCCCACTCCTCTTGATTTCAGAACCTGTCCATGGCCTGGCTTGAATTAATGCACTAGATAATCCCTACAATGGTCATATTCTTGAGATGTTTGAGCAACACGATAACTACTTGCTTATGAGTAAATCAGAGATGGTTGCCAGGAGTCTAGGTTGGGTCATGAGCAGCCACATGGTAGTATGAGCAAAGCAAGTTAGAGACAGTGCTAGTTTTGAGATGATACCCATTTGCTTTTTTATGTGTTCGTGAGTTAGAGTTGTCTGTGGGACATCCTTGTGGAGGTGAGAGGATCACTAGGCTGTTGAATACATGCATTTGTACCTCCAAAGAAATTTGGACTGATTCAGCCTTTATTTTACCTGATGTGCCTCAATTGCTTTATGTGTTGGGGTTTCATGCCTCTTTTATGAGATATAAAATATTAAATTGCAGGGTGGAGACACTGCACATTCCTGATTTTCTGCCCCATTATACTTCCACACATTCAGTTTCCCTTGTCCCTTTATAGCTTCACTACTACACATAAGTCCCATTGAAACCACTTTTTTTGGATGTTTTTAAACCTCTAATTTTAGGAAAATTGAAACAGACATTATTCACCTTTCAATAGAAGCTGCAATTGCCTCTACAGTATGACAAAGTTACTTGTTTGGCAGTGTTTCTCATTTCTTTGTTACTACACCAAGTAAAGCCATTGAGTTAATAATGCTATGTTTCTATTTCAATTATTTTAAGTGTAATGACAGTGTTCTTCATTTTATTTATAGCTCCAAAAGGAATTCTTCATTTGTCTCCTGATGTTTATCAAGAGATGGAAGCCAGCCGCCACAAAGTAATCTCTGGCACTACTCTAGGCTATTTGTCACCCAAAGATATGAACCAACCTTCAAGCTCTTTCTTCAGTATATCTCCCACATCGAATAGTTCAGCTACAATTGCCAGGGAACTCCTTATGAATGGAACATCTTCTACAGCTGAAGCCATAGGTTTAAAAGGAAGTTCTCCTACTCCCCCTTGTTCTCCAGTACAACCTTCAAAACAACTGGAATATTTAGCAAGGATTCAAGGCTTTCAGGTATGAATTAAAAGCAAAAACAAAAAACAAAACAATTCATTAGCCTCAGATTCTTCATCTGTATCCATCACAAGGCTCATTCTTGCCTGGTAGTATGGCCTACATGCCACTTACGTTTTAAGTTATTTAGGAACACAAAGGACAGACAAAAAAGCCATATGCACATGCCTCATTTTCTCTTATTTTTGATCTATCTAGTAATTCTTTTGCTGCCTGTCTCTTCTCCATTTTCCTTCTTCTTTTTTAAGCATTTTTCATACTCTTCACTGTCTTCTATTTGGTCTTGATTAGGTGCATCTATCTCTTCGCTCTGTCTTCCACAAACAAAAATTCTGCCTTCAGACATTTGGTGTTAGTATTTCACACTCAGTTCTCCCTTTTTTTACATAAGGATTGAGTTTTTTTTTATGATGATTTTACCTTTATAGCAATTTTGAATTTTGCATTCTGTTGCTAGTATTGATTCAGGTACACCATTAAGATACAACATTCTAGAAGTCTGTTACCTTAGGAGTTAATTAAACATGATATTTGAAGAATAATGAAATGCTTTATAGTTGTTTGAGGCATAACAATGTGTATTTGTTTTACTGGATCATGTCTTGAACTGACTAGGGAGGGTAGCACCTGCCTCAGATAGTACCAACAATTCTGTTTCACTGGGTAGTCTACAACTAGCTTATAGTTTAACTTAACTTGTTGTGTATGTGAATTTAGGGATGGAAACTTTTTTTCCCCTATTTATTCTTTGTTTCCTTCTGGGAAAAAAACCCACAAAAATCAGCACTCCTTTATGGATACATTGGAGCTTTTGAAAGAATTGTAAACTCTAGGAAGGGGAAATATCTGTGTCTTGATTTCTTAGTTGCCTTGAAAATCATGTACTGAACTGTAACCGCTAACTTGACTGGATGAACTACAGTTTGCTTGTGTGTAGAGAGTGTATTGCTTCCTCAGATTTCACTGTTTTCATCTCCTTTTCCATCTTAGTCTTTATTCCTTAAGACCAAAAACTGTAATATCCTTTAGAAATGCTCTAGAAGATCTGTATTGTGTAGAATGATCATGTATTTATAAATATTTTACAAGTTTAGATTATAAAATGAAAAAGAAGGTCATGTGTTTTGGAGGGTGTTTTGCATGTTCGGATTTTTTTTTCCCTTCACCGAACCCTTCTGATTCTTTCAAACTATTGCCAGGTAGTTGTTAGTGTTTCTAATTGGACTCTTAATATGAACTTAAAGAAGCTGTTACCAGTTATTGGCTCTGTCATCTGAAATTTTAACCACTTAATTTAAAGTTACAATTTTAGAATTTGTTTTTGTTGTTTTACCTTAAGAAACACAATAAATCACTGTTTAGAAAAAGATCTCAATTTATATAAAGTATTGGAAAAAAGCTAAGTAATTTTTAGTTCTATCTATAATCTCCGTAGGATGAATTAGAAATAAATTGTGATGAAAAGAAATTCACTGCTTATTTATGAATCTAATCATTTAGAAATGTCTGAGAGTAACACTGCATTCTTATAGAAACAAAGCACAAATTGCATTCAAGCTCTGAATTGATTTTTTGCTTGGAGCTGTTGTTACAGTAGATGTAATTTTGCTACCAGAATGTCTTAATTTTTTTAATTTGTTTTTATTTCTAAGCTCTTGGCAATGACAATAATTATAATTTTAACATATCTTCACTGTAGTCAACATGTAGAGTCTGCTTCCCTCATTATTGCATTGCTAAGGCCTTTTTAAAAAGCTTATGCTTACATAATGTACTCTTTTTTATGGACACGTTATATGTTTCCAAATCTGTGTATTGTGATTTTTACATACTAATGAATATAAACAGGTGATTTTAAAATATTACTGTGCTTCTTTGGTTGAATGAGCTGGTATTGATGTAAAATACTCTGTCACTGATGGACCACTACGTGCAGCTAAGCAGTGAGCAGAATCTCCGGGAAATGACTTAGTCTGGCCACATGCATAGCCCATCTTCATAATGTCGCAGCAGAAGGTTCTTTGTGGTTAAAAGTTTTAAAGCCTATTTCTTTATAGGTAACCCTCTCAGGTATATTTACCTGGTAGAAAAACATGTAGATTGTTTCTGTTACTTAAATGTTTTAATTGGACTGTAGTTTAGAAATTATAGGACCAGCTTGTTACAGATTATACGCTATTCTGTTACTTTTATTTCTGAAACTTAAAAACAATAAATTCTTTTTCTGTGTTTCTAGGTTAGAACTTTTTTATTTTATTGCACACTGAACAGATACTGTTGCTTATTGAATATTGTGTAAACCCTTCTTTGGCTTTCCTTGCCCATTGCAATTTGATTTAAGCCTACTAGAGCCATTGTATGTGACAGCTATATTGTATTACAAAGTAAAAATATATGAGTGTATTGAAAACAAAGTTGTTTTAACTTTTAATTTTGTTTCATCACCCAGTCTTTAATTTGAATTTATAAATTACAAAAAGCTACTTTGATCAACTGAATGTAGGTATCCAAGCTCAAATTCTTTTAAACCTACAAAATAGGTAAAATTATTATACAATTAAAGTTATTAATAAAACTGACTTAAGAGAGCAGAATGTGACCGAACACTTACACATTCTCAGCAGTTCTTTTATTCTTGTTTGGTCTCACCTAAAGTTTTTATCGTATTTTAGAATCGAACCTTTTGGATCTCTGTCAGAAATGAATGTTTATTTCTTTCAAGTTTTATCAAGTATTAATACATTTTATTTATATTCTTTTAAATGTTTTATTCAGTAGTTCTGTGAACTTCAGACTTTGTTGTTCAGCCTAATCGTATGCTTCTGTAACTTCTACACATTTTATAAGAACTCATTCAAAGTTGTAGTCCTACCATAGTGTTTCAGGGTTCCTTGTTGTGTACACTTTTACTATAATGGCAAAATGTTTCAAAATCATTCAGCTTTTTAAAGAAACTTATTATGCAAAAGACACTCTTGAAATGCTGTGCATTTGAGCTGAAGTGAAAGAATTTGTTTCATGTTGTACTTTGCATTATTTTAAGTTTTCACATCTTTAATATGCTTTTCTATGCTAATTATATTAGAAATCTATAAATATAAGTGGTTTCTTTGTTTAAACTAGTCATTAAAAATTAGGTTGAAAATGAAAGTGGATTATTTTAGCAAATCGTCCCTTCTAGATGGATTTCATTTCGGTTTGCTATTCTGTGCCTCTCCTGTGAGCATCATCCACTGAAAAGTGTTGTTTGTGAAACCTTCCGAGTATAGTGTAACAAACTAGGTTTTTTCCCTCACATAAATAATATAAAGAAACACTTAGTTGGTGTTTTAGTTAAACTATAATTAGTTTATTGTCCAAAATCAGGGAGTGTTTTATGGAGGGGCATTTCATTGTTGATCATAATCATGACATTTCCAACAAGATGAGATTGTCCACTTAAATTAAAATCTTCCTTTTCAAATATAATTCACGCTGAATACATTTCAACTCATATGCCTCTTTTTGTGGAGTTTAATATGATGATAGCAGGTTTTTATAGCCACAGGCTTCTTTTAAGTATTTATTTTTTAACAATATGACTTAGTATAGGTTATATTGGGATGGGGCTAGTGGAAGTGGGGGGTGGTGGCTGGTCTCCCTGAGAATCTGAGAATCAACCTTTCACCTATTTATTCTTATCTCTCCTATACCTCATGTTTTCCAATCCATATAGTTATCATCAAGGTGGCTATTTGCAGCAGCTTTTTTTTTTTTTTTTTTAGAATAAGGTATTCATTTTTGTTAGGAGATCAATACAAGTACAATTTTGTAAATTCCTCTTAGGAGAATATGGAGAAAGAAATAATGCATGTACATTCACACCCACATTTAGGAATATAGTTGTCTCTTGGTATCTGCAGGAAGGATTAGTTCTAGGACCCCCAAAGATACCAAAGTTCATGGACGCTCAAGTCCCTTATATAAAATGTTGTAGTATTTACATATAACCTACACACATCCTCCCTTATACTTTAAATCATGTCTAGATGCCTTATAATACCTAATATAATGTAAATGCTATATAAATAATGGTTATACCATATTGCTTTTTTGTGGTTTTTTTTCAATTCTTTTTTAATATTTTTGATATTTGGATGCATAGCCCATGGATATGGAGGGCCCAACTGTGTGTTTTCCCTTATTTTTAATTTGTCATTGAAACATAACTTACTGTGTTGCTTCTGAGACCAAATATTCATGTAGGCTATTAAACAAATGTATAAAACCATAATAAATTACTTAGACTACAATGAGCAAAACACATTTATGGGTTTGGTCAGCAGATGCTGCTCTGATTTGCCATTAAAATCTTAAAAATTCTTAAAAAGCTCTCTTGAATTTGACCTCTACTACCTTCCAAGGACCTTGGAAAGACTTAAGTATGTGTTAGAACTCTCCTGAAGGCTTGGTCTTCCTTTAGTGACATTAACACTCAGGTTTGTTATTCCAGTGGGCAGCCCCAGTTCATGCAAACTGACCTGTTGTGTCTGGTGTCCTTAGACTTTGATATGCAGGCCAAAGTCCAAGGGATATGCAAACATAACACACACCTGTACTTCCATAAAAACCAGCAGAATTGTAGATCAGCTCATTTTACTGAAATTTTAAACCCTGTAAAAAAAAATACTATGTTTGAAGAAAGAAATCCTGGTGCATATAAAAACTACAATGAGTAACAGTAATACAGATAAGAATCAAGCAGGACTTGAGCAAAACAGTCCATTATTACTGCGTAAACTATGTTGCTATGATACTTATTTTGAGCCTTTATGCACCAGCACATACATAGTAAGAGACACAAGATAGTTCAACAAAATCTAAGTAATATACAAACACTGTAAGAGCTTTTCCAACCAAAGAAACTTTAATGTAGATCTGAAATGAGCCATCATGATACAGAAAAAGATGATTATCATTTCGTGTCCTTTCCAAGTAGAACTATCTGATAACCTTTTCTGTTTGTATCAGAAGAGATTTCAACTCAACATGAAAATTCTACTACTTGGAATTATTTGAAAAATCAAGTATTTGAAGGAAAAAATTATTTTTCATCTAAAGATGCATTACATTTCCTTTTGCTAGAAAAGATTGACAATGATGTAATTTTTCCTGACATATAATTAATTATGGTACTCTTCAGGTGGATGGCAGCTGTATACCTACACTCATTCCAAGTCATGTTGAAGTGAGTCCAGCATTTCCCTTTCTCCAGCATCCAGCTATATCTAAGGAGATTTTTTTTTCCCCACAAATGACAGTGGCTGAAATTTCATATGTATTGTTCTCTTCTCACCCAAGGCAACTCTTAAGAAAGAACAGTATGTGGAATGTTGCATGTAAAAGATTTTTGCATACTCAAAAAATTGCTCTGACATAACAGGGGCATGCATTTAGGGGATATATGGATAAACTAGGGAGGAAACTGACAGTTATTGATGGACTCACATATCCCATAGTGAAGTAGGCATTACATATATTATTTCAGAATACCTGGTATGTTTTTGCCTACAAATCTTTATTTGATTTTGAAGAAAGCTACTGTATAATGTTTGAAGACCAGTCCCTGTAAGTAGGACTAATGTGTGGTGGTAGCCCATAGTCTTCTGGATATTGGTTTGTTTTTGTCATAGATTTCATTAATAAATTTATTTCTGCCCTCAACTATATATACAACTGAGTAAGCCATTTAAGAATTCTGACTCCTTGGCTGGGCATGGTGGCTCATGCCTGTAATCCCAGTACTTTGGGAGGCCAAGGCAGCCAGATCACTTGAGGTCAGGAGTTTGAGACCAACCTGGCCAACATGGTGAAACTCTGTCTCTACCAAAAAAAAAAAAAGAAAAAGAAAACCAAACAAAAATTAGCCAGGCATGGTGGCAGGCACCTGTAATCCCAGCTACTGGGAGACTGAGGCAGGAGAAGTGCTTGAACCAGGGAGGCGGAAGTGCAGTGAGCCAAGACCCCACCACTGCACTCCAGCTTGGATGACAGAGCAAGACCCTGTTTCAAAAAAATCAGTAGGGCCAGGTGTGGTGGCTCACGCCTGTAATCCCCGCACTTTGGGAGGCCAAGGCGGGCGGATCACGAGGTCAGGAGATCGAAACCATCCTGGCTAACACGGTGAAACCCCGTCTCTACTAAAAATACAAAAAATTAGCCAGGCATGGTGGCGGGCGCCTGGAGTCCCAGCTACTAGGGAGGCTGAGGCAACAGAATGGTGTGAACCCAAGAGGCGGAGCTTGCAGTGAGCCAAGATCGCACCACTGGACTCCAGCCTGGGCGACAGTGTGAGACTCTGTCTCAAAAAATATATATTAAAAAAAAAAAAAAAAAGAATTCTGACTCCTTTGAGATGGAAGGGACTTTAGATTTTATTCTAATATAAAATTTTATATGTAAACACATTTGGGAATACATACATCAAACATCATATTAGTAATGTAGTTTACTTGTTTTTACTTGATTTTAAACCCTGACAGATTTTAGGTTCTAGAAAGTTCTGCCATCTTAATATAGTCACATCAAAAAGCAGATTTAACTGTCAGAGAAAACACATACTTGAAAAACTTCCAAATTTTTTTTTATCTGTAGTATTATCTATTTTTTTAAAAGCATAAGAAAAGTACAGGCTGGATGAGGTGGCTCACACCTGTAATACAACCTGGACAACAGACAGAGCAAGACTCTGTCTCAAAATAAAGTCTAGAATCAAGTCCTAAAATGGAACATTTGAACCATTGCTGGAAAACAGTACTAGGTTTACAGTTTGAAAAACTCTTACTAAGGGAAAGATAGGTGGTAGATAGTATATTGTGAAGAGGTTTCCATAATTTCAGCATGTATATGAAGAATTAGATGGATATGAAGTTAATCTGCCCATAGAATGCCATCCCGTTGAACATTGGAACTGATTCAGCTGAAGCACAGGACATGGAACATTTGTTTGCTCACACTGAGCAGTACTCATTAAAGGCCTACAAATGCTGGGTAGCATGCTAAACTTGCTAAACATGCTAAACTTTGGACTCGGGGAGTTATGGTCAAGTTGGAGACTGACAGGCAAATAAAATCAATATGCAGAAGAAGATAACCCACGGCCACAAATCCTGTCTCCTGGGATCAGTGTTCAAACATTACACAATGGTCTTATAAAAAATAGTTAAATGTTTGTAGCATGGTGCAAGAAATAATGTTTGTAATGCCTACCCCACATAATAAATGACATAGTAAGTATAACCTGATAAATGTTAACTCGAAGTGTGGTTAGTGATGTCAAGAATTGTGAATGGAAATGAACATTTCTGGCTGAGGAATTAGGGAAGAGTTCATAGCAGAGGGAATATTTGAAATATGTTTTAAAGAATACTTCAGATTTTAAGGTGGATAAGAAAAGGAATTATAGGCAGAAGCATCAAAGCACTGAAGACATAAAAGGGCATGGTGTTTTAGAAAATAATTTAAAGTGGAAGTGGCTAGTGAGGAGGCTGAAAAAAATGTGTGTGTATTGTTGGGAGTTAGAATTTTTTTAGCCATTAGACAAAGACCACTGACTTATCTTTAAAAGAGATGTGACATGATTGGTTAACAGAAAGATAATTCTGTCAGCAGTGTACAAGATGAACTAGACAAGAAAGAGACAGACTTGATAACAGAAAGACCAATTAGAATGGTTTTTCATGAATCCAGGAAAGAAAGAATAAAGATTGAGTTAAGACAAAGCTGTTGGGCATGGAGGAGTGGATCTAGGGTACAGTTGTCTAAGGTTCAATTGAGAAAATTAAATGATCTCTTGTGCTGACTTCAGAGAGGATGCTTTCACTGGCCTGGTTAGGGTGGAAGCTGGATTTACATATGTTGAAAAGTAAGTAGAGACCATTTTAGGAGTAAATGAGATAGTATGAGTGTGAGATGTTTAGGCAAAGTTTTATTTTTACTATGGATGAGGTGAATAAACTTAGAGGAACTTAACGAGTTCCATTTTAAACGTGGAATTCGAATTGCTTGTGGGACATTCACATGGATTTGTCCAGTAGGCAGTTGAAATCGGTCTGGTGATCAGTAAGAGAACATAGTACATACAGATTTGAGAGTCATCAGTGGATAGATATAACTGAAGCCATAGAAACAGTTAATATTGCCCAGGGAGAATGGACAAAGGCCTACAAGAGATTCCAGAAGCATACTAACATGTAAGGGATTCATTTACTCATGAATTCAACCAGTGTGTATTGAGCACCTGCCATGGACCAGGTACACGACTTGGCACTGAGTATATAACATGAAAGTGATAGCCAGGGTTTCTGCCCTCAATGAGCTAACATCAGAATGGTAGTGTGGAAGAGGGGAGGGTTTGGTGTAGGTGCAAGGGCAGATAAACACATCTGAACACATACAATAAATTCAAATGATGTTAAGCTCCTAATGTAACAGTTGCTTGGAAATTAGTTAATTGTGAGGTTACTTATGATTATGCAAAATATAAACCATGACTTAGTGTCTTCAGTTGTGTCAGAGATAACTACACTTAAGTGTTTTAATCAACCTTATTGATGTATAATTTACATGTGATAAAACACACCCATATTGTACAGTTTGATGAGTTTTGAAAAATGTATATAGTCACCAAAATGTATACTACCACCATAATCAAGATGGGACTCTTTATTGCAAAAGATTTGCCTCCGCCCTTGCTGCCGATTTTCCTCACCTCCAGACAACCACAAAATCCTTTCTGGCACTAAAAATTAGTTTTGTCTTTTCACTGATTTCATATAGGTGGAATTACACAGTATTCACAGTTTTGTATCTGGCATCTTTCACTCAGTATATTTTGAAATTCACGCATGTTCCATGTATCAGTAGTTTTTATTGCTAAGAATTAGTTTATTTTATGTATATATACCACAGATTGTTTCAGTTTGCCTGTTGATGGACATTTGGGTTGTTTTCACTTTGGGGCCATTATAAATAAAGCTGTTTATGAACATTGATTTACAATATTTTGTGCAGACATATGTTTCCAATTCTCTTGGGAAAATACCTTAGAGTGAATTGCTGGATCACATGGTAAGTGTACATACAATGTTATAAGAAACTTTCAGATTCTATTTTAATGTATTACATACATTACATTCCTACCAGCAATGTGTGAGGGTTGTACACGTTAATATGGTCAGTCTTATTTTATTGAGAGTATAGTGGTGTCTCATTGATATCTTAGTTTGTATTTCACTGAGGACAAATGATATGAGCTTCATTTCATGTGCTTATTGGTCATTTGTGTATCTTTGCGAAGTGTCCACATCTTTTACTCAGTTTCTAATTGGGATTTTCCCCCATAATTATTGATTTACACAAGTTCTTTGTATCCTGCCCATAAGTCATTTGCCTTACAAATATTATCTCCCTCCCTATGACTTGTCTTTTTGTTATCTTAATGTGATCCTTTGAAAAACAGAGGTTTTTCCATTTCAATGAAGTAAAATTTTCAGTTTTCCCCCTTAAGGTTTATGCCTTCTTAGTCTAATCTAAGGAATCTTTGACTACCCCTAAGATCACAAAGACTTTTTATCTTAAGTTTTCTTATGGACATTTAATGCTTTTAGCTTTTATATTTAATGCTAAGACCCACTTAAAGTTAATTTTTAATGTATGGTGTGGGGTAAGAGTTGAAATTTATTTTTTTTCTCATAGGATAGCCAGTTGTTACAGGACCATGTATGTCATGTTGTGTTTTGTCTAGGCTTAAGCAAGGAATCTCTCCTCTTAATACTTAAAGCATTAAGATACTTTGTATATCTTTGTTTTTCACCGATTTGATTATGGTACATGTAGGAGTGTTTTTAATCTAGTTTGGGATACATTTAGCTTCTTAGAACTGTAAAATAATAGTTAAAAAATGGTGTTTTTTATTAACCATTTTTGGAATGTTTTGGACCACACTATTTTTTCCAAAAAAGTTTTCTACCTTTTTCTCCTTTCCTTTTAGAGCTCCAGTTGCACATGTGTTAAATCTCCTGTTATTCTCCCACAGGCTTCAGAGGCTCTATTTATTTTTCTTTAGTATTTTGGATTATGTAATTTCTATTGATCTACCTTCAAGTTTTGGATTCTTACAGACTCTTCCCTCCATCCTCTCCAGTTTGCTCTTGAGCCCCTATAATAAATTTTTCATTTTGTTGTATTTTTCACATCTGACATTTCCATTTGGTTGTTTTTTGTAGTTCCTTTTCTCTGTTGAGATTCCATATCTGTATAGTTACTGAGATTGTATTTTCATTTAATTCTTTGAACATCTATATCATACCTGCTTTGAAGTTTTTTGTCAACTAAATCCAACAGCTGGGCCCATTAGGAGTCAATTTCTGTTGACTGCCTTATTCATGAGTGTGATTTACCTTTTTCCTGATTTTTGCATGTCTTTAGTTTCTGTTTGAAAAATGGACATTGTGGATAACATGTTGCAACTGTGGATCATCATTTCTTCCCCAGATTAATATTTTTATTTTGGTTTTGGTTTTTGATTAAGTTGCTTAAGCTAAAACTGCAAGCTTTATCTTCTTCATGGTGGTATCCCTCAGCTGATACACTCTACTCAGTATTTCTACCTTATAACTGCAGCATTTTCTCTTATGGTCTCCTCTGTGCCTGCATCATATAGTGAAAGCCAATTATTTGGGCTGAGTTTATGCTTATATTTTGGGGCCCACTTTCTTTGCCTTTTCTTCTTTCTAGCATTTCCTCCTCTAAATTTCTAGCTGATCTGCCAGCCACACACCCACTGATACTACAGGCCTATAAAGCTTTAGCGTTCAATCATTTGAGCTGCATTCAGATTAGGGACTGCACTCTATTCAAAAAGTAGCAGACTTTCAAATCTCAACCAGTTCTCACTGGTTTCTGCCTACTTTTCCATTGGGCCTTCCAAGATCTCCCTTGTGCATGTGAAGTTTAGCCGTCAGCTGGAATTTGGGTAAAAGATTCAGATTTAGAGTTGTGCCACTTCTGCAGCTTTCTCCTGGGATTTCTTCCCAAAATGTCTAGCTCATTTGCCAACCCTAAACTCTTTCCTCTGCGTCCTCCAGTGGGTAAGACTGCAGTTTTCCACCAGTAGAACTATAAGAAGCACAGATGAAAAAAAAAAAAGTCAAAACTCATAATTCTTACTGCATACATTTTGATCTTTCCAGGGAAATCTCTGCCCTGGTATCTGCTTGATTTTGGTAACATTCTAGTGTCTTCAAATATTTTTTATTTTGTCTATATTTTACTTTGATATCTGCAAAAGACTTTGTCCAGTGAATTCATTCTCCTGTTGTCAGAAGCTGGAACTCTACCAATTCTTTTAAAATATTCATTGAATTGACTAATTAATTACTAACTGGTAAACTTGACATCTGTTCAAATAAAATAATTCAAAATATGGGAAAATCTCTAAATGTAAGATATTCATTACATAATTGATTACATAAAAACACGATGGATTGAACAAAAGAAATTTATTCTCTCACAGTTGTGGAGGCCAGAAGTCTGAAATCAAAGTGTCAGCAGGGTTGGTTCCTTCTAGAGGCTCTGAAGAAGAATCTGTTCTGTGCCTCTTTTCTAGCTTTTTGTGGCTGCCGGTAATTCTTGGTTTTCCTTGGCTTGTAGATTCATCATTCCAGTTTCTGCCTCCATCTTCACATGGCCTTCTCCTTTGTGTATGTGTATTCTTCTTTGCTGTCTCTTATAAGGGGACTTGTTATTAGATTTGGAGTCTACCCAAAATTCAGAATGATCTTATTCCCAGGTCTTTAATTACATCTGCAAAGACTTTATTTTCAAATAAGGTTACATTCAAAGGTACTAGGGCTACACACTTGGATATATCTTTTAGGGTACACTGTTCATCTCACTATATATCTCTTTTTTCCTTTAATCTGTATATTTATTATTTTAATCAAATTTGGGAAATTTTCGGCCATTTTTTTCCCTAAATAATTTCTGTCTCCTTTTTTCTCTCTTTTTCCTTCTGGGACTTCATTTACATGCATTTTAGATATTGTCCCACAGATTCCTTGAGGCGTTATTCATTTTTTTCCTCTTAGTTTCAGATTGTACAATTTTTTTTTTGGATGGGGATGGAATTTCACTCTGTCGCCCAGGGCTGGAGTGCAGTGGTGCAATTTCAGCCCACTGCAGCCTCCGCCTCCCAGGTTCAAGCGATTATCTTGCCTCAGCCTCCTGAATAGCTGGGACTACAGGCACCCGCCATAACACCTGGCTAATTTTTGTATTGTTAATAGAGATGGGGTTTCACCATATTGGTCAGGCTGGTCTCGAACTCCTCAGCTCAAGAGATCCACCAGCCTTGGCCTCCCAAAGTGCTGGGATTACAGGCATGAGCCACCACACCTGGCCCAGATTGTACAATTTCTATTGACCTATAAGTTCAGTGACTCCTGTCTCCTTAATCCAGTAAATTTTTTTTTAATTTTGCGTAATTATATTTTTCATTTCTAGAATTTCTATATGGTCCTTTTCATTAGTTTCTGATTCTCTGCAGAGATTTTCTATCCATTCATTAATTGCAGATGTATTTTCCTTTACATGCTCAAATATAGTTAGCATAGGTGCATTAAACACCGTTTTTATCCCCATAATTTCAACATCAGAGATGTATTGAGTTTGGTGTCTATTGATTGCCTTTTCTTTTGAGTATAAATCACCTTTTTCTGTTTATTCTGTGGCAAGTAATGTTGGATTGCATCTTAACATTTGTGAATAATACATTATAGAGACTTTGGATTCTGTTTACAGTCCTCTGAATAGTTTTGCGTTTTATTTTCTGAGGCACTTAATCTGGCTGGACTCAAATCCAAACTTCTTTCTTCTTGGACTTTCTTTTCTCTTAGTTTCTGGGGCAGTAGCCTCTCCTGACTCTCCATCAAATTCTGTGTCAAATGCTGCACGGAAAAACCTAATAGAGTTGGTATTTATGTGGTTACTGTTCCCTGTTAGGGTGGCTTTAGTGCAAACTTTTTTCAGTGAAGTGAATGATAGGGGAGAAAGTTGAGGTAGTGGTAGAAATGCTTTCTTAGAGTAAAAATAGGACTATCTAAAAAAGAATCTGTCATAAGTAGTGGTATTTGCTACCAATTTGGATTTGTAGTTTAAGCACCAACTTATTTCTTCTTATCTTTTGCAAATCAAGTAGCAAGTATTGATGTTTCTTGGTTTAAGTTTCTTGGTCCCCATTACTATGATTCTCATGCATAGGCCTATGTTACTATTTTTTTTTTCTCTAAAACTCTGACTTAAGGAGAAAGCTTTTACTCTTCTTTTTCATGAAGCTTTCAATATTACAAGTCTCCAGGCCTTTATACTAGAAATTTTTTCTGTACCCTTTTTCCTTTCCATATCAGAGATAGACAGTACCACATTGCCCCACTGACTTTGTTTTTCTAATTAAGAGAAAATTTAGTCCCCACAGATTCCCTTCTTTCATTGATTGAAGACTCTTTACATATAAAATTCTGGCATGCAAAGAAACACTTAAGTTTATTATCTATTCTTAATAGGCTCTTGGCTACTTTCAATTCTCCTTAATTCATAGCACTAATGATTTTATTTCGTATTGTAAATGGCCCTTAAAAAGGGATTTTAAACTTTCAGAAAAGTAAAAAAAATAGTACTGACTTTATTGTTACTGGTTATATTACCATAGTATAATTATCACTACCAGGAAATTTAAAATGATATAAAACTCTTAACTAATGTACAGATTTTATTCAAATTTTGCCAGTTTTCCTACTAATGTCCTTTTTCTGGTCCAGAATCCAGTCTAGGATCCACATTGCATTTAGTTGTCAAGTCTCTCAAGTCTCTTCCAATCAAGTATCGGTTCTTTGGTCTTTCACAATCTTAACCCTTTTGAAGAAAATCAATTACTTATTTTGTAAAATGTTCTTGAATTTGAGTTTTCCTGATGTTTTCAAATGATTAGATTGAGGTTGTGCATTTTTGGTAAGACTATCACAGAAGTGATACTGTGCCCATCTCAGTGCTCTTTATGTGACTCTTTATAACATGTTTCCTCTACATGCTTTTAGAACCACATTAGACAGTGCTATAGTGTTTACTTCAAATGTCAAATATAATTTAGAAACTTCAAAAAGAGAAAGGAAACCTGTTGTATTTACCAATATTCATACTCTTTTTCATGTTTGTTCTTCCTGCTTTTATCATTTCCTTTCTGTTTCAATAACTTAATTTAGCCATTGTTTCAGGGTAGGTATGCTGGTGACAGACTGTTTCCTTGTATTTGAGAATGTTTTGGGTTTTCCTTTCTTCCTCAGGGATATTTTTTCTAGATATAAAAGTCTGGGCTGACAGTTCTTTCAGCACTTGGAAAACGTTATGCCTGTTCCTTCTGGCATCCGTGGTTTCTGTTGAGAAACTGCTCTCTTTCTTTTACTTCTGTAGGTCATGAGTTGTTTCTCTCTCACTTCTTTCAAGATTTTTCTTAGGCTTTAATTTTTAGAGGCTTGATTGTCTGTTGATTTGTTTGTTTTTATCCTGTTGGGGCTTACCCAGCTTCTTAAAGGTATAGGTTTATCTTTTACCAAAATTGGGTAAATTTTAAGCTGTTACTTTTTTGAATTTTTTTCAGTCCCACTCATCTCTTTTCCTTCTGGGACTCTGATGACACAAGTCATCAGATTAGATGTTATGATCTCACAGACCCTTGAAGCACTATTTGTTTTTTTCTCAGTCTTTTTTTCTCTGTTTTTCAGATTGGGGAGCTTATATTTTTCTATCTTCAAGTTCAGTGATACTTTCTTCTGTTCTTTCCATTTTGCTATGAAGCCCATCTACTGAGTTACCTTGTATTTCTTTCGTGAGACTATTTTTTAAAATCTGTTTCAAGAGTGTGTATGTAATTGCTTATTGAAACATTTTTATGATGGCTACTTTAAAATATTTGTCAGATAAGTCTATCATCTGTGACATCTTGTTGGCATCTGATGATTGCCTTTTCTCATTCAAGTTGAGATTATTCTGGTTCTTGGTATAAGGGTGATTTTCTACTGAATTTTGGACATTTTGAGTACTATGTTCCTAAAATTTCTGTTTCAGTAAGGCTCCTCTGACATTGTACCAGTTAGGGAATAGGGGTGCTGCCTTGTTATTGGAAGTTCACATTTTCCACCTAGCCTCTGTTGACATCTTCTTGGGAGGAGGGATATTGTTACAGCTGGGTGGTGGTGAAAGTCCTGACCTTCCACCATGCCTCTACTGACACTACCCTGGCAAGGAGGAGTACGACGCCCCATCATCACTAGGTACAGGTGACTGTCCAGGGATCCAACAGGGATGAAAATCCTAACTCCCCATTTGGCCTTCTCTGTCACAACTTTAGCAAGGAAATTGGGTCACCTCATTACAGTCTGGTAAGGTGAAAGTGTAGGCTTCCAAATTGACTTTTGCTGTTGGGGATGGAGGTGGATCTGCCATTTTTTCCATGGTGTTTCCCTGGAGTAGGGCAGTTATTGCCTAAAAGATTTATATGTTGTTATATTATTATTTTTTTGGTCCTTTGGTTAGAAAGAGCAGACTTTCTTAGGGCTTTTTTTTCCCACCTATACCCATTGGCATTCTCAAGTTGCTGGCTTTTCTGGTACCCAGCCAAGGATATGTAAAGCAAAAAGAAAACTTAGGAATTCACTACTGTATTATTCCTTGGGTCCCAAAGACCCTAGTCAGTCTTCCTCCTTCTCTCCACATTTTGGAATTATGCTTATTTTATATATAGCGTCCAGAGCTTTTTGTAGTTAAGCAGGAAAAATAAGAAAAAGTTAATCTATCTCATCTTGTCTGGATGTGGAAATCATAAATGGTCTGTCATCATAAATGTAACTATTTTAAATTCAAGTATATATTATACCTTTTGAAAATCTGTAATTCCTGAGTAGAAAGCACCATGTTAAAATATTTTTTTAAAAAAAATTAAATGCCATTATGAATTAAGTCAGTATATAATAAGATTTGTAAGGTCCTGTGTTTGATACCTATTTTTTGAAGTGATATTCAATACAATAGAATTGTAATACATTAGAAATAGTAGAGTTTGCCCCATAGAGAGAAGAGTTTGTGTTAGTTTGATGGTATACTGACTGCCTGTGTAACCACAATTTTCCTTTAATGTTGAAAATAATTTTTCTTATTAAAAGGTTAATTCTTTACAAAGTCCTCTGCCGTTTAATGTGGCTTCTTTTACATATGTAAATGATGTATATAGGTATGTCAAAACATGGGTGCACACTGCAAAATAGGGAAGTGCCTTTTCTGGTAGACATGAAACTGTTAAAGAATCACTTAGTGTTTTCTTTTGATGGAAATGTAAAACTAAAATAATTGTTTGTGTGTGTGTAAGTGTAATTTATGTCCTAACTAGCTGTCTCCCTAGACCTTCACTGGCATAGTTAATGGAAACTAAAAAGCAAAGAACGGCCAGGGGCGGTGGCTCACGCCTGTAATCCCAGCACTTTGGGAGGCCGAGGTGGGCGGATCACGAGGTCAGGAGATCGAGACCATCCTGGCTATCACGGTGAAACCCCATCTCTACTAAAAATACAAAAAATTAGCCAGGCGTGGTGGTGGGCGCCTGTAGTCCCAGTTACTTGGGAGGCTGAGGCAGGAGAATGGCGTGAACCCGGGAGGTGGAGCTTGCAGTGAGCCAAGATCACGCCACTGCACTTCAGCCTGGGCGACAGAGTGAGACTCCGTCTCAAAAAAAAAAGCAAAAATCAAATGTTTAGGATTTTTGTCATGTACATGCTTGTCACTTACAGTAAGAATGTTATTATCCCCCTAAACAATGCTGACAACACATCTGTTTCATTTGTTAGACAATTTTTATCCGTGGCTTGTACAAAAAAATCTTTATACATTACTGCCAGATTTTGATTATCAAATATAAGCATGTAATTTTCAAAGCTTATCTAAAACATAGGATTTTTAAAAGAGAGAAAAGATAATTCCAAGTTGTGTCTCAGTCTGTGTAATGTAATTTCATTCATTTATTTATCCATGTCCCTTTAGAGGCATTAATGTGACAAGCATATTGCATTTAGAGTGAAACATTATGCATCAACTAAAACACTGGTACATGACCAAGCATGTTAAATGTATGTTCATATTTTTGTTACAAAGGAGTGGATATGATGTTTGTTAGTTATGGAAAGGACTGGGAAAAAACTGAAGAGACAGTAACAGATATTATTCTCATTAATATTACTGTCAATAATTATATATCTTGTCATTTATTTTATTACATTATGAGTGGATGTGTTATAAGACTATCTGATATTTATTATTAATGCTAATCATGAGCTAGCTACAGTTCTGTATACTTTTCATGCATAAATTAATTTTGTTTACTTATACATTAATTCATTAGTTATAAATAGAACTAACATGTAGATTTGTACTGTTGACTGTAGTTAAATAAATACAATAATTTACATGTCATCAAGTGATCAAAAAAAGTAGTAAAGTTTTGAAACCAACTTAATCTACTTATTTAGGTCAATATTTATGAAAGAAAGCTGCTTTGTGCCTTGCCAAGAACGTGCTATTTTGTCTTAATAAAGATTTGGGTCTTTATTTGTACAAGTTTGTACAACTGAGGTGCAGATGTTGCGAGAATCAAGCATGTTTTGAATCTCCTAAGGTTTAGTGTTCAACTGTCACTCTTCAGCTCCTTGCTGCCTGTACTCTTCTGTGCAAGGCTTCGGTGCAGTAGCTACAGTGGAATTGCTACCTACTGCTGTGAAGTCAACTCCACAGTTAATGAATCTGAGGTGTACTAATCAATACATGTTTTCTTAACACAGTGATTGTGCTATGTATCACATACCTTAATGATCTAACAAGCAACTTTCTTTAAACATAGGTCTTTTTTATACCCTCCTCATTTTTGTTCCATAGGGGATGGCCATTAAAAACATCCGACAGACAAGCAGTTAACCCAGTTCCCTGCTGAGATTAGTAAAATTAGTAGTCATGCAACATCAAGGACTTTTAGCTCTGCAGGAAGTAGTTTGACTCAACTTCTTTTCGGAGCTGGGGGTAGGAAATTTAAATTTTTATTTGGATGGCCCCTCATATTTTCAAAACAGCATGAAAAAAATTCACACACCTAGCATTTTATGTAATTTAAGACATTCATTCATTCATTCAGACAGAAACAGGGTCTCATCTCTCTCTGTTGCTCATGCTGGTCTCAAACTCCTGGCCTCAAGCAGTTTTCGCACCTTGGCCTTGTAAAGTGCTGGGATTACAGGTGTGAACCACAGTGCCTTGTCTATTTCTTAAATTCTATGAATATTTGAAGTGATTCTATGAATACTTCCTGATTTTCCCTTCAGAAAAAAGGAAGTCTTTAGACTGGCAAAGTCAATATCAGAATGCAAAAGTATAGTATCTCATCTGGGTTTAGAAGAGTACATATCAAACTAGGAAACTTAGTATACCATCTCAAGTATAGTATCTCATCTGGGTTTATGAGATTACAAATCAAACTAGGAAACTTATCTTAAAAGTTATAGATTTGCAAATTTCAAAGAAAGCCATCTTATTTAATTGATATATTGAAATTTATAACTCACCTTTCAGTGGAATAGTTTTTGTAAATTCATGAGAAAGAAACAAAATATCAATTTATAGTAGTTGATGGTGTTATAAATCCAGAAGAAGCTCTATAACATTATAAAAATCAAGATTGGTTGCTCACATTTTAGAGTACCAAAGGCAGCAAAATGATGTAATTTATAAATAATAAATCTTAAACTGTTGATAAACCAAACTCTGAAGTATTTTTAAAGAGGTTTATTCTAAGCCAATGAGTGACCATAGCCCAAGGAGCAGTCTCAAGAGGTCCTGAGAAAGTGTGCACTGGGTGTTGGAGTTACATTTTAGGGAGACAGGAATTGTAGGTAAAATCAAATCAATACATGGAAGGTGCATATTGGTTCAACCTAAGGAGGCAGAATATCTTGAAGCTGTGGAAGGGGCTGGGTGGGGAGTGGAGGAGGTGCGTGGCTTACAGGTCATAGGTGGATTCAAAGATTTTCTGATTGGCAATTGGTTGAAAGTGTTAAGCTTTGTCTAAAGACTTGAAGTCAGTTTAGAAATAAATGCTTAAGATAAAGGGAGTGGTTGTGGAGGCCAAGGTTCTTGTTATGTAGATGAAGCCTCATAGGTGACAGCCTTTAGAGAGAATAGATGGTAAATGTCTCTTTTCAGAGCTTAAAGTTGCCAGACTCTCATTTTTAAAATTTTTTATATTTTTGAGACAGGGTCTCGCTCTGTCACTGAGGCTGGAGTACAGTGGCGCAGTTATGGCTCACTGCAACCTCAAACTCCTGGGCACACCACACCTGTCTAATTTTTTTTGTAGAGATGGGGTCTCCTGTGTTGCCCAGGTTGGTCTCAAACTCCTAGGCTCAAGGGATCCTCCCCTGTTGGCCTCCGAAAGCACTGGGATTACAGGTGTGAGCCACCATGCTCAGCCCAGACTCTCATTTAATCTCTTAGACCCAGGAAAGGCCTAAAAAGGGGAGGCTTAATGGAGTTTCTGTACAGGTGCATGTTCCCCGCACAAGGTACTGCTTTGCAGGGCCATTTCAAGGCATGTCATTTAAATATATATTGGGGTAAAATATTTTAATTTCCTTCAGGGACTGCTATCTGTCATGTGATGCTATGGTTGAAACTTAGAGTCAGGTTGGAACTTAGAATCTTATTGCCACAAATAACATGTTTCATCAGTCTTATGACCTCTATTTCAATGTTAATGTTGGTTAGTTATGCCTAAAATGACTGCGCATATCCAACCTCCCTTTCTGTCATGGCTGGGAATTCAGTTTTTCAGGTTTCTCTGAGGTCCCCTTGACTCAGAGGGGGTCTATTAAGTTGGCTGCAGGGGCCTTAGGATTTTATTGTTGGTTTACAAAACATAGGGTGATGACTCTTTTGTAATTTTCTATAATTATCTTTATTCATTTTTCTTTCATCAAAATCAAGGTCCTATGACATTGTGTATTGGAATTTTTCAGGCCACGTTTGTAGAAACGCACTGCTTTGTTCTAGCAGAAAGAGTTTACCCAGTCAGTTCTGAAGATTTGTGTGTTACAGACACAGTGAATGGAATTTTGTTGCCCTAATTATTTTAATATAGTGTTCTAAGATTCCTGGTTCCTGCAAATGCTTTGAATCATAAGAAGCATTTTTAGACTTAGAAGAGTGAATTTCAAAATGTCATTTACATATTTTTTTTAATTCACAGTTTCATGAACACTGATATTTTTATTTCCAGGAAGAAAATATATACCTGAAGAAAGCCATATTTAACTTGTCTTTATGAGTCATTGGTTGAGTATGTAAAATGTGACTTTTTCTTAAGGCCTTTTATCAGCATATTATTACGTTTAATTTGAAATTGGGTCCTCAAGCAAGAGTTTCATGTTTTTCCCTACATATTTTTATCTGGTTTACTGAGCAGTCTCAATGCAGTGGGGATATAACACAGAATGATTTTATATTTCTCCAGTCACCCCCTTCCTCCGTGCCTTGCCACATCTCCCGTTCATGTTCCTTTGTGATATCTTTGGCAAATTCCATAGTTTTCTGGCTAGCTTTTAGTTTTTAAAAATCTAATGCATCAGTGTAGAACTCCAAGTTCATATCCTTCCATTGCAAGCCATTCATTTTGGCTCCAGAGACTTAGAGGAGGGACAGTGTACACTGATCTCTTTCACTCCTCATCTCACTCAAGCATATGTATTTGTGATTGGTGGGGTCAGAGCTTAACCTTGCTCTGAGACACCTTCCTGCACACTTTACGTCTATTTCATGGCCTTACTGCTCTGGAGGGTTAGAGGGTGACTAGGGTAGAGGAAGCTGCTACTCATCCTGGTTTCATCCACTCCTGGTGGCCTCCATTGTGCTTTTCCATGTACACCATGTCCATGTGTCTTGAGTCAGTGGCCCCCTCTGGCCCTGAGGGACAGCCACGTTTTCTTTTGGCTTTACCAGTGGTTTGTGCTCTGACCTCCTCTGTTGGTGAGTGTTACTTTGGCTGGCCTGAGTAGCCCCTTGGCTTCTGCTGGGATTCTCTCATGCTGTTCAAAGGCCATGGAGGTAGGCAGTGATCATATCTTCCTTTATCTTTTTGTTTTTTTCAGGTACACTACCTACCTAGGACTCCTTCAATAAGCTCTCAGATACCTCCAAGCCCAATTTCTGTATTTTCATGTGCTTCTAAGCTGCCAGGGACATACAGCAAACTCGGTCAAAATTTCTATTCAAAAAGGGCCTACAGTTTCAGTTCTCAGCAAGCCTCCCACCAGGGAGTGAAATGTCAGCCTCCCCTTCATGCAGGTATTCCCACTCTGTATCAGCTATTCTCTTAGAGCTACCCACTAGCTGGAAATACTGTATTTCTCATCAGGCTGACAATCCAGATGATTCCCTCCTGTTGTACTCCCCCATCCTTTGTTCCTTTGTGTGTTCTTTGTGATTGGACCAGTTGTACTGACTTTTACAAGGGGGTTCAGGGGAAAGCCTAGCCCTAAATGTTGGCAGCTCTCTAGAGCTTCTTTTGGTTTGGCCATGAGTCTTGGTGTCAGTTATGGGCCAATAGGAGAAAATCTCACTGAGATTAGGTTCTTTTGTGAGTGATAAAAAGCCCAGTGGCTTAAACAATATAGAGATTTTTTTTTGTCACTTAAAGGTCCATAAGCTTGCAGGCTACAGCTGGCATGATGGTTCTGTTCCATGAAGTCCTCATGGACCCAGTTCCCTTCCAACTCACTACTCTCATCTAGGTTTTGGCCTTTGTCCTCGCAGTCAAGATGATAATATCTATACTCCAAACAGCAGGTTGGCAAAATGGGTAAAAAAGAGCAAAAGGCACGCACTTGAAATCTCTTTTAAAAGTTTTCAGGAAGCTGCCACATAATTCTTTCTTTTACAGTCTACTTAGTTATATGGCCAGTTGCAAGGGAGCCTGGAAAATATGGTTTTTTATTTTGAGCTTCCAAGTGCCTGGCTAAGAATTACGGTGGAAGAATCTTGGAGGACAACTAGCAGTCTCTGTCACATCATTGCGTGCTGTGACATCTTTGGAGCTGTGTGCTAACTTGCACCTTTACATTTATCTTTCATATATGAGTTATATATGTAAACACACTAATATTGAATGTCTGTAAGGCACAATGTTTTATTAGTACTTGCAGGCTTCACAGTGAATTGTATACAGTTGGGAGAAAAGTTATATGTCTCATTAATTGTATCTGAGTCACTGATGGAAACGAAGTTTAAAGTTTATTTTTTTGACTGCAATTGTCCTATTTTTGTCCTTTCTAATTTTCATTTCTCTAGGAGAAAGAATAGAGCTACATTAAGTCAGCTGACATAGAAGTGTGTTTACTGTCACTGTATATTTAGGAGATTGTCATGTCTTTCATACAGACTTTCAGTTGGTGTCGAAAGGGTAATTATATTTTATTAAATTTTAAAAGAGCATGTTTTATAATAGCACTATATCAGACATAATAGTTTAACCATGCCATAAATGGTTGTGAACTGTTGCTATTATTTTAGTGCCAGCATTTATTGGCTTTTACATAAACCTGTTATGTGATAAGTTTCATTTTTCCCCTTATACCTAGTTGCTGTGTAGTAAACAACACTTCCACATTCTTGAACTCGTATACATTGACTGAGCTTTTAATTTGCTCAGAAAGTGTAGGATGGTGAATTAGAACTGTTGTCAAACCTTTTTCCCCAAGGTTAACTTGGTAAAAATATTTTTTATAACAAAATCTTTATAGTACTTTGGGAATAAGGCTTTTATGTTGACTTGATTTGAGCTCTAAACTACTTTTATAGATTCCCAGGAAGAAGTTTCCCTACCTCCAGGGAAAATGATGGCCATTCTTAACAACCCTACTGGTTTAAAAAACTTGAATTATTAAGCCATTAGACTAGGGCTCATATTGTAATTTTCAGTCAGATCCATATTATACATGATTAAATAAACGTAGGCCATATTCTGCAATAAAAATATATGGACATTATGCAGCAATTAGAATAAAACCCAAGACAAGGGAATAACTCAGGTATTCAATAAAAACCAAGACAAGGAACTAACTCAGGTATGTGTTTTAATTTTCTTCCTCACAAATTCAAAATTTTCACTTAAGCCTTTATCCTAAATCTATACACATTTAACAAATTGAGCAAGTTATAGCTAATAAAACCAATTTTCTCTCTAATATAATAAATAGGAACCCTAATTTATTCTATAAGCATATTTTCATTAATTTTATTATGAAAGTGATGCTCTTTTTACTTTATTAGCTTACAATTTTAAAAACCTGGAAGTTTTTGACAGTAGATAAATGGAAGGATGGAAATTTTCTTAATGGGAAGATGGACTCAAACTCTTCCCCCTTCCCCATGTACCTTACCTTTGATGTGGAGTGTCTTACATGTGGCTTTAATAATGGTTAGTTGTATTTAACTAAATGAAAGATAATATTGTGACCACTTTATTTTGGTCTGTACATTACAAATCATTTCAATTTAATTCAATTTGATTGTAATGTCACAATTTCAAACAGAACATGATATAGTGATATATATTCAACAGTGGTTTTGTAGGGACTATACTGTAGAAATAGAAGAGTGTCAGTACCAATTATGTGGCAGTCACATACACATGGAGTCAAAGAAGAGAGAAAATTCAGGTTGACAAAGTTACATTAGAATCAGATGAACTTTGACTTACGCATATGCTTGAGCCCTTTATGGATCATGTATTATAAAAAGCTAGACTTGAAAGATAGGTATAGCATTTAGTTGTGAATTTTTCTACTAGCTATAATGTAAAAGCACTTTGCATAGCATTTCCTAAACTCCCTTAAATCCTCAAAAAGACTTAAGATGGAATTAATAGATTCAATTCAAGTCCCAGATATTGGAGGGGTTCAATAAGGTTTTAAATATTTAAAGTGTGTTCTGTGTAAATTATTTGAATTTTCCTGAAATCTAGACCCTTTGCAAAAGGACCTATTTGCATCTTGTCCCCTCTGAAAATGGTGTTCAGTGGATTGCGTGTGTTCTGTTATAGGTTCACTACTGTGATAGACAAAGTGGCAAAGAGTGTGTGACCTGTCTGACATTAGCCCCTGTGCAGATGACTTTCCATGCTATTGGAAGCTCCATTGAAGCCAGCCATGATCAGGTATAATATGCCACTGCCATTTTGCTGTGTTATGGCCCAGCTCGGAAATGGAAGGCCATCAAAATGGAAGCTATGTGCGCACATGCAGCTTTGCTTTCCTTAATACATTATCTGCTAGCACCATCTGCTAGACTTGAAAAATCAAAATTGTTTGCGTTGGGAAATTGATATCATAGTAGATTTAAATTATTTTAGACTTCTTGTTTGCAGTTCATTATTATTTTAAATATGGAATTATTTTATATGAAAAATAGTTGTCCCACAGGTTATTTTTATCTTTAATAGTTATATATGAGAGGAAGGGTCAACAAAACAATATAGATAACACTGGAGTCTCACTGTAGTATACTCATTTGGTTCTGTTAAAAAGAGTTTTGTATTATAGAATGTACAGTGATGCGTCACTTAATGACAAGGATATGTTGTGAGAAATGCATCATCAGGTGATTTTGTTGCTGTGCAAGCATCACAGAATGTACTTACACAAACCTAAATACTAGAGCCTACCACACACCTAGGCTATGTGGTAGAGCCTCCTGCTCCCACTACAAACGTGTACAGCATGTTACTTTGCTGAATACCATAGGCAATTGTAATGCAGTGGTATCTGTATATTTAAACATAGAAAATGTACAGTAAAAATATGGTATTGTAACCTTCTGGGAGCACCATTATATTTGTGGTCTGTTATTGACCAAAACGTCATCATGCAGCATGTGACTGTATGTAGAACAACTGTGTAAACTTTCAGAACCATCAACTTAGTCCCATAACTTGGGATATTATTGAAATAAAGTTCCAGTATTGTTTTTACTTTTAAAGGTTTATTTCTGAAATAAAGCTAAAAATCTGAAAAGTGTATTGTTTCTTAATAAACAAATTCCTTTTATTGTTTAGATAGCAGCTTGAGAATACATCCTGTTTACAACAGAATACATATTTTTCATTAAAATAATCCCTTTAGACTAAACTAATGTCCTAAATCACAGAATTTCTGGCTTGGAGTCAGAGTAAATAGACATACATGTTTTCTGTATGACTAACCAGTTATGCTTTCTAAATTAGCCATTCATGTACAGAACAACTATAATCCAGCTTTATATCCGTTTTTCAGTAAATTTGAGGACTTCTAATAGTCTTACCTAACTAATCTTCTTTTCTTCTATCTCACTAGTACTTCTTGCTTGGAAAGAATAAATAGTCTATCTTCTCAAACTCATGATTTATCATTGTCCAACTCAAACAAGACTTTGGAAAACATTCTTAAGGACATACCTTTCTAGTTCACAATGTCTCTGACATTGTTTGTTTCCAATCATTATTCATTCATTGGTGGGGAAGTATTGTGATATTTAGGGAAGATCATGTAATTGGTGGTCAGAAAATCTGAGTTTTAGGAATGGACCATAGTATAGGTTTGCTGCAGCTACCTGGATGGATTCTGTTACTTCCTTGCAACTCTGTTTCCTGGTTATGTTAAATGAAGGAGTTGGGTTAGATGACTTACAAGATCCATTCCAGTGCTGTTATGATTCTGTAACTGATCTTCCTGATGCAGGTTGAATGAGCCCAACCAAAAATAAACAGTTGTAGCATATTAATATGGAAAGCAGCTTAGAGACCACTCCAGTGCTTCTCAGGGTTTTACATTGACATATGCCCTAGCTGTAGAAGAGAGTGCAGTAGGAACCTGAGGGGCATGGCCTAAATTAGCTTACAGAAGAGTATTATGTTTCCTTGTATAAACTACAAATTGACTGTATGCTAGGTGCTAAGGATACATGAGGAGAATGTCAGACATGGTTCTTGCTCTCATGGAGCTTACAGTCTAGCAACTCCACCTTTTTGAATACTGGGCAAGTACAGTATAGCTAACTTTATATCTATCTATGTATCCACTCATGGTAGAGGCAAATGTCAAAAGCAGCGTGGGATACCTATCTTGGAAAGGTCTCTTCTAAGGCTGAGCAAAGAAATGAAAGAGCACATCAGTAACCCACACCTCTGAAAAGAGCAACCCACTGTTCACAGAGGTGGCATGTTGCTGTAACACTGGAGTGAGAGTGCAGACTGGGATCAAATGCAATTTTGCCTTGAACTAGCTTTGGGACCTTGTTTCTTCACCTCTTGGGGACTTGGCTTCTTCATATATAAGATAATGAGGCTAGTTTGGGCTTGTGCCAAGTTCCTATGCCAAGGTACTCAAAGTTCAGGGCTACTGTTCACCCATATGACACCTTTACAAATTAGAAAAAAAAAGTGCCTCTTCCTCAAGGCATTTTACTGCCATCTGACAGAAAATTTTTGTAATAAATCTACAATAACTGCAGTGTGAATGCACCCCATTGAGGTGTGCAGTGTACACCTGCACGACTGTACATAGTGGTCTCACTATATCTAACTGAATGTCAATTGCACTCAATGATAAATTAAGACATTTTTATATTAAAGCAAATACAACTATTTTATAGATGACAAATTTGCATGAAATTTTAAGATAGAAACTTTCAGGAAATGTGTTGATGATGGTCACATTGGTAGATGAATAAATGACTGGAATAAATGTTGGACAGGAATAATCATCCTGTACATCAAACACTATTGTAGTGGCCTAGGAGGTAGAAAGTAGGTGATGTGATCACTGCTCCTCTCTTGTTCTTGGATATTTGGGCTCCCTGGGGAAAGGAGACACAAAGTAAATCCCCACTTCACACCCTCTGGCTTTTCTACATTATGTTGCCGTTACCCTCTCCCCAACCTGAGGGTCTGTCTAAGCAAAAGGTACTCCTTCACCGTAGCAGCATCAACTTGATCTCATAAGGTGGAAAACTTGGACCACTAAATGCTTTTTCACCCATTAATTTGTAAATGCTAGTAAACAGGGAAACATTTTAAAGCAAGAAAAATTGTAATCATTTTTTTAAAGTTTCTATTCATAATCCATTTGGCCCAACGCAGTTGACCAAACAGAATTGGTATTCTGAGAAAAAAAGTGTATGTGAAATTTGGAAGTAGTCCTTCTTATGAAACACAGGTTGTTCTTACCTGTGTGGAAAACAAAGGCAAGAAATGGAAGAGCTCTCTAGACTTGAGCCTTTATAGCTTATCTTCTTATTTTTTAAAAATGTAACCCTAGGAACTTAGTGAAGTGGAAATTGAATACATTACCTGGTGCATTCATTTGCTGTATTAAAGGGTAACAGGACAGAGACTGTTAAGTGAAATTTCTCTATCAGAAGTTGATACAGATATGCAAAATGATCAGGGGAAAGATTCAATACCATCTATATGCTGATGATGCCCAAATTTATGGAACTCTTTGTTCCCTGCATCCCCCTACCATGCCTGCTCCTACCTCTTCTGTCCTTTCCTCTGTCCCGGTGAATGTTACCATCATTACCTTGTTGCTCAGACCATCCTTGGAGCTTTCCTTGAACCCCTAGTCCCCGTCACATGCTACACCTTGTCCCAGCATCTCTTCCTCTAAATTATGTCTCTGACCTGACTGCTGCTCACCACCTCCAATTTTACCATTCTAGTTTAAGTCCCTATCATTTTTAACCCAGATGACTGCAGCAGCTTCTAAATTAGCCTCATTTTTTCTACCTTTGTTCCACTGTAGTCTCTCTTTCACATATTATTTTGAGACAGAGTTTTGCTCTGTCACCCAGGCTGGAGTGCAGTGGCACAATCACAACTCATTGTAGCCTCAGCCTCCTGGGCTCAGGCAATCCTCCCACCTCAGCGTCCCAAAGTGCTGGGATTATAGGTGTGAAAAATTAATCTGATTACCTTACTCAACTACACAAAACCTTCCAGTGGCTTCCCATCACACCTCCTATAAAATGCAAAAAATTTAGCTGTGGCACACAAACTCCTATGATTTGGCCCCCTCCACTTATCCAACTTCAATTCCTACCACCTTCCAGTTCATCAATTGTGTCCGAGTCTCACTGGCCTTGTTGTCAGTTACATGATGGTTGGTGAAAGAAACCATTCGAAAGGCTACATACTATAGATTCCATTTATATGACATTCTGGAAAAATCAAAACTATAGGGATAGAAAACAGATGAGTGGTTGCAGGGGCTGGGGGTGTGGAGAGGGATTAACTACAAAGTATCATGAGGGAGTTTTGGGAGGTAATGGAAATGTGTTACATCTTAATTGTGGTGGTAGAAACATGACTGCGTTTGTCAAATTCACTGAACTACACTCTAAAAAGGGTAAATTTTACTGTATATAGATAATACTAGATTAAGCCTAATGTTAAAAAAACAGCCAGATTCATTGCTTTATCACGTACTCATATGCAGTCCTGATTCTGAGAAAATGTGGATGCCATCCTCTTACCTCTCCTGTGCTCTCTTGGTGTGTTGGCTCCACCTTGGAATGCACTAAATTTAACCCATAGCCTGGTTTAGAGCTTCTCCAAATGCCAGTGATTAGTTAAGGCCTGCTTCAGACTTTTCTTTTTTTTTTTTTTTTTTTGGAGACGAAGTCTTGCTCTGTCACCCAGGCTGGAGTGCAGTGGCGTGATTTCGGCTCACTGCAACCTCCACTTCCTGGGTTCAAGTGATTCTCCTGCCTCAGCCTCCTGAGTAGCTGGGATTACAGGTGCACACCACCACACCTGGCTAATTTTTGTATTTTTAGTAGAGACGGGGTTTCACCATGTTGGGCAGACTGGTCTCGAACTCCTGACCTCGTGATCTGCGCGCCTTGGCCTCCCAAAGTGCTAGGATTACAGGTGTGAGCCACTGCACCTGGCCCAGACTTCTTAAAGTAATTATCAGTCTACAAAAAGTGGTCTAAGCCCACTCCTGTCTGGCTTTAGCGAAGACGTCTGTAGGCCAGAGTTTCCCATCCTGAAACCCTGAATTCTCATCCAGACAGTGGGCAGTCATTCAGGCTGGGTTTGCCTGGAGGTCCTCGTGGTGTCTTGGAGAGAATGTTTTGACATTCTCATGTTTACCTTATTCATCACAACAAATATGATATTAGAAATTCACACTCAAATTAGTTCAATTGTCCAGAACAAAAACATAGCTTAAATTTTCAGATACAGATTTCTCAGCAAACATGAGCTAACTGTGAACAACTGTGTGTAGGAATACTCCTTTAGACACTAGTGCATACAAAGGTCACTGATTTACAATTGCTGAGCCAATTGTCTTATGAAATTTTGAACTTGTCAGTCATTTATTTTTTAAGATTGAGCTGGTGAGGGTTTTGCTCAATATTCTTCAGCATATCCTATTTGGAAGTTGGTTGTATTGGTTAGTGTATGTTATTAAAAGCAACATACTTAGTGATAGTTCAGGAGGGTTTTGTAATCTCCTAGCTTGATATAACTCACTAAGTATTATTCTTGACTCTGTCATGACACCCTTTCTATATGTTTCCTCATCACTTTTAGATGTTACTAAGTATCTTTTCCTGTCTCCTTTAATTACATTAGTCACCTTCTAATTACAGCCCCAAAGTCATAAACTTCCTTCCCTATCTTTGTTTCCTTTTTATTCATCTTCATTCTGATTGCATTGTCAATATCACCAAATCTCACAAAGATTGGGTAAGTAGATGTAGCTTAGTAAAAACACTATAGCTTCTAATTTCTAGTTGATAGTTTTACTGCTGCCTGCCTTATTGTGTTGAGGTTACATCTTGAGCTTACTTGCTTCGTATACATGAAAGAATGAATTAGTAAATCAACCACCTAACCAAGCATTAACTAGCCAATGAAGTTTAACATATGTATATTAGTATTTACTGTAATCTGACTTCTAGTCAACAAAAGCAAGATTACCACATAGAGTAAATGACTGCATATTTCATATATTACAAATGCTCTTCAACCCATCTAAATTGAAAATATTATAAGTAGAAAATGGATTTAATGCACCTAACCTACTGAATATCATAGTTTAGTTTAGCTTAGCCTGCCTCATTAGTTGTTTTTCCTCATGATCAAGTGGCTGACTGGAAGGTGCAGTTTGCTGCTGCCATCCAGCATCTCAAGAGAGTATGGTATGCATATTACTAGCCCAGGAAGTTCAAAATTGGAAATGCAGTTCCTTCTGAATGTGTATCACCATTTTAAAGTCAAAAAATCATAAGTTGAATCATTGTAAGTTGGGAACCATTTGTATTTTGAATTAAAATCCAATTCTACAAGAGAAAATAAGCAAGAACCAAATCTATATGTAGTATGTTTACCATATACATACATATACATATGTGCTAGGCTCTCCATACATTATTTTGCTTAGTTCTCAGAATAATGAGGTATAAACTCTAGCAGTTGTATATTTGCTGAATCACCTTTAAGGGTTTATGTCCAGATTAGTAAAATTAAGCTGAATTGTTTCCAATGTGTATGCTTTGACTAGGATTCAAGTCAGGCCTCTTAATGAAAGGACATTCATGAAGTGTAACAATTTACAAATCTAATGAGTATTCTAGTTTTGATTAAGTTCTGCTTGTAGGTTATTCTCTGATTAATTAAAATTCTCCTCGCCTGAGTCATTAGGCTGTAATGTCTTACAACTAATGATATTTTAGAACTAAGAAAGGGAAAGCCTTCCCACATATTACCCCAATATACATTATCACAACAATAATATATTGATTGTAGACTATGTACAGACCTTTTGCAGTACGAGATGGTCTTAAGTGATAGTATCTGTATTCCCTTGCCCTTGAGGTAATTGTGGTCTAATGGAGTGTATCAGCCAGGATGCTTTTGGCTACAAGTAACAGAAAACCTGACTCATATTGGCTTAAATAATAACGAACCTCATTATCTCACATAACAGGAAGTTCAAAGGAAGGGTGAGCTCCAGGGTTGGTTGATAAAGCAGCTCAATGATGTCAGCAAGGACTCAGGTTATTCCCATTTCTTAGCTCTGCCATCCTCCACTTCATCCTCTGACTCAGAAAGATAGCCACAGGAGTTCTCTGTGTTGTGTGCAGTATAACCACATCCAGAAGGAGAGAGCTGATCTTCTTGTGTCCTGGGCAAAGACATCTGTACCAGGAACCCCTCCAGCTATCTTTCCCTCAATTTATAAGCCTGGGTTGGGTTGGTCATGTGCCCATTTCTACACCAGTTGCTGGCAGGAGAAGTAATCACTTCTGGTTTAAATGCTTGGGGTGAAGTAGTTGTTGAGGAATCAACCGCAAGGACTACTACATAAGGGATCAAGTGTCACATATGTAATTTTAAATTTTCTAGTAGCCTCATTTTAAAAAGTCAAACAGTTAAAATTAATTGTAATAATACATTTTATTTAACCCAATATATCTAAAATATCATCTCAACATATAATCAACTTTTAAGATTATTGAGATACTATTCTTTCATACTTGAAATCTGGTATGTATTTTCTTCTTATAATACATCTGATTTAAAACTATTACATTTCAGGTGCTCAGTAGCCACATGGGTGTTGGATGCACAAGTCTATAGGATGAAATCTCAGGGGACTGTGATTTGGTTCTTTGCCTATGTCTCCAATCTCATCTTTTACCATTCACCCTGTACTTATACCCACGCTTTATGCTCTAGCAGTCCTGAGTTACCATATTTCATGCTCTTACATCTGTATCTTTGCATGTGTGTTCCCTCTGCCTGGCCCTTTCTCTCATTGCTCATAGGGGAATTTTAATTTTTCTGTCAGATTCAGCCAAGATGTCACTCCAGTCAATAGGCCTTCCCCAAACCAAGAGAGAGTTAAAACTCTGCTTCCTTTGAGCTCTATCTGTACTTTGTACATTATCCCATTGTTACACTTATCAAACTGTCTCCCAAGATCTCTTCATGTTGGTCTACCCCACTGGGCAGTGATCTCCTTGAGATACAGGGCAGAGTCTTGCTCACCTCAGTATTCTCAGTGTTTATGCTCTTGCACTTACGAGGCACTTGATATGTGTTTATAGGATGGAATTAAATTGAATTTCTAAGAAAATTAGAATGACTTAGGTTTGGTAAAATTCATTTGGTAAAATTAGTGAGAGAAATAGAATGTTTGGCCTAGTAAGCTTTTTCTAGTGGTGGCCCTATAAGGACATTTTTTTGTGAAAGAATCCCAGAGCTTGATCTTGCTGTAGTCACATACTGTAAATACATGTAATTGGCCTTAGAAATCCATCATAATATCTCCATTAGTTCTTTTCTCTGTTTATAACTTTTCATTTTTCTAACATATTATGCATATGAGTACATTTTTCATGGTGTCCTAAATTACTTTCTTCAAGTACCAGGGGCAGCCTCCTTATTAGTATACAAGTCACTATTCACTGAATAATGTCATTCATGACTGCATTCCTCAGAATCTAAAGAGACATCATAGGTTTGAGCAAGAATTTACCAAGACGAACTTTTTTATTAATATAAAAGACATACTTAAGTGACATTGCGTAATAACAGATACCATGTCATCATCCTAGGGGTCACTGCAGTGGGTCCTGGCATTCTTTGTTTGAGATAGATTCAGTGCAGGTTTTGAACTTCAGCGGCTTTGCTTGCTCTGTACGTCAGCAGCGCTGAGTGCTGTGGGGTGTGGAAAGATTGGGTATAATCACTGCCGCTGGCAACTTCCAGGAGGTCCTGGAGCTGCCAAAATTCAAACTATAACTTGATTTTTGTTTACTTTTTATGAATTAGAGTGCTAAGACAGATATATTAAAAATGAACATCAACTTTAATGTTTGCTTTGGTAAAGTGCTTTCGTATTTGTTGATTTTTTTTAATATTTCAAAATGTGTCCTCCCTCTGAAACTTGTCCCTTGATCTTAGAACTAAAATGTCTTCTGCTGACATTTAACTTTATTATATACAATTTTCGTTTTACACAAATTATATCTTATAGTTAAGGAATTTAATCATATCTTAAAAAAAATTACAGGAGGAAAAGTCACCAGGAGCTTCTCACCACAGGATAGATATTATTCTATCTAAATAATAGACTAAAAATAGACTGTGGACGAAAACAAGAGTCAGTAAACTATGGCCTGTGAGTCAGATTCAGCCCACCACCTGAACTAAGAATGGCTTTTACATTTTGAAATGGCTGAAAAATATCACAAGAAAAATAGTATTTCGTGACATGTGAAAATTATATGGAATTTGAATTTTAGTGCCTGTAAATACAGCTTTACTGGGACACAGCCACAACCATTATTTTGGTATTGCCTATGGCCACTTTCACACTGTGATGACAGATATGAGTAGTTATGACAGAGACCTTATAGCCTGCAAGTCCTAAAATATTTACTATCTGACTTTTTACAGGGAAAGTTTGCTAGTTCAATCCTAGGATTAGAAGGAAGAAGCCTTAAAAATTCACCTTCTGAATTTTGTATCAAATATTGCCTTAAATATGGTTATTCAGAGTCCATTCTCTTTTGGAAAGAAGCCAGTTTTCTGGAAGTATTGCCCGTTTTATAGCACAATTAGACTTGACTGAATTTTGAATTTATTTACAGTGGAAACCAATTTTATTTTCTGAAGGAATAATAAATAAGTCTGTCTTCATCAGTATTTATCAGAGTGTTAAAAGAAAGTTTGCCTATGGCAAAGGTTACTTTTCTCTCCTTGATGAAATTCCATTTAGAAACACTTCTGAGCGGAACTTTTTTTTTAAGTAATAAAGAATATTCTGCTATTTCCATAGTGATCTTTCACTTTTTTCATTTCAGATGTATAAGCAGTTTCCAGAACCAACAGTGAGTTATAGGGGAAGCTAGTGGGAAGATTGAATATTGTGTATTTTATAACTGACTTATAATTTCATATATGCTTAGAACAGCATAACCACATTTCGAGAGGTTACATATATCCAGTGATATTGTGCACACAAGTGACTTATTAATTTGAGCCATAAAATAATTTTGGACTAGAGTCAAAAGCCACGAACTTACTTATTGCTTTCCTTCTCCCACTTTTTTTTTCCTGAAATGATGAATAACAGCTATTTTAATGGGCAAAAAGTGTGAAATTTTAGAATTAAAAAAACCTAACTTTTCACACTAAAAAAGACTAAAAATGTGGTTATTTAATCTGTACCTCAGTTTATCTGTAGCTTGGTGTTTCATAACAGGTTATCTCTGAAGATAATTTGATGTTCATGATTTCATAGGAGACAAAGTATAAATAGAACCCAAAGTGTTTTCTAGATTTTCTAGTAAGTTTTGTTCAGTTTTGGACCTGCATATATGCCGCTTATCGGTAGTTCCTTTATTTATTTATTTATTTATTTTTATTTATTGAGACAAGAACTCACTCTATTGCCCAGGGTGGAGTGCAGTGGCACAATCTTAGCTCACTGTAACCTCAAACTCCTGAGCACAAGTGATCCTCCCACTTCAGCCTCCTGAATTGCTGGGACTACAGGCACACGCCAGCACACCTAATAAGCGAATTTCTTTTCTTTTCTTTTTTCTTCTCTTTTATTTTCTTAGTTACCCAGCCTGGTCATGAGCTCCTGGGCTCAATTGATCCTTCCACCTCAGGCTCCCAAAGTGATGAGATTACAGACATGAGCCATCATGCCTGCCCAGTTTCTTCATTTTAAATTCAGTATTCTAATTCTTAGTGTCCCCTCTAAATTAAAAATATTTAGGTAGGAATTTACTATTCCTACTATTCTGTATGCCTCTATGTTTGATGTTGATTTGAAGATCACTGGGGAAATATTCTAAAAACCTTTCTGTTAACAGTTCACTACTAATGAATCAAACCAGATACATTATTAAACCAATAAATAACCATATGTATATAATTGCTAAATAGATGTGAAAGTTATAGTGGAAAACTGTTGCCTATATAGACTTTTTTAAAGTGACGATCAATGGAATATAGTTCCCTAGGCCACGGATTTGAGAGCATTATTGCCCACTGGAGGTCACTTTTACAACCTAAAGAGTATTACCTTCCTCATAAACTTAAATTATGGTGTTGCGTATGATTTATTACACTATTTAAAACTGAAAAGCGGTAACCTTCTCTCCCTTAGCAATACACCTTCAATTAAGTCATGCCTCTCCCCATGTCCAAAATTCCTTTTTAGACAGACCAGTTACTGGTTATTTTTCAAAAATTTCAGTATTTTTCTTTCATTGCTAATAGTTATTTGGCCTACTCTCTTTGTTTCTAAGTTGGCACTGAATGCCTTTTTAGATTACATATTTTTTAAAATACCCTTTAGTTAATTGGCTTCTCTTTTGCATCCTCTGATGGAAGAAATTTGAAGGCATTTTTAAACCCCCAAATATTCTAGACATATGTGAAATTTAATTTCACATAATTTGTGAAAATTAAATTTTAAGGGCAAGGTAGTGATAAAAAAAAATGTCTTCTGTTACCCTCCATAGATGAAACAGTGATAATGCTACGAGCAAACCTAGGTCAGGTTTTCTACTGTTTGGTAAGAAGAGTCACTGCTCTAGGTCAGGCATGGTGGCTTGTGCCTGTAATCCCAGCACTTTGGGAGGCCAAGGCGGGCAGACTGCTTGAGCCCAGTAGTTTGCAACTAACCTGGGCAACATGGCAAAACCCCATCTCTACAGAAAATACCAAAAAAAAAATTAGTTGGGCATGGTGGTGTGTGCCTATATTCCCAGCTACTCAGGAGGCTGAGGTGGGAGGATTGCTTGAGCCTGGGAGTTTGAGGCTTCAATGAGTCATGATCACATCACTGCACTCCAACCTGGGTGACAGAGCAAGACTCTCTTTCCAAAAAAAAAAAAAAAAGAGTCAGTGCCCTATCAAGACCCACACTTAAATGTCTTACTCTAAAAGACTGATATGCTGAAGACCTGGAAGGTGGAGGTTGCAGTGAGCCACCACTGCTTTCCAGCCTGGGTGACAGAGTGAGACCGTGTCTAAAAAAAAAAAAAAAAAAAAAAAGAGAAAGAAATTTTTTCAGCACAGGGAGAAGGTTGCCTTGAAGTCAGAGTCTCCTTATCCATGCATTTCTGCTTCCTAGACAACTGTTTGCTGGGATCCTCACCTAGAATTTCCTTACTATCTGTTTGGCTTGTTCCACCTACTTAATTTGAACTCTGACTTCTAGTTACTTACCTAGGGTCTCCACTGTTGGTTTGTCTTGGCCTATGGTACTTTTGTACTCTATGATCTGTTGCTGTTTAACTGATCCTTGACACTGGCTTCTGACTGTTCTTGTCTGCACTTTACATTTCAGGGACTTATTCTCATATTTCTTTCCAAATCCAAAACTGCTGAAGGTTGACAGAATTCCGCTTTATAGATATTCTATAGCCATTATGAAATCCAGAGAGTATCAGTCTACTTGCTGGCAGAACCAACATTCAGGCTGTCCCCTGATACTGTTGTGCCAATTGTTAAAATGTTTAAATACTTTCATTCCACATGGCAAATAGCTGCTACCTCATGCTTCACCCCCTGCCTTCATGGCCTCATGTCCAGGACCTCTGGGACTTCCCCATGGTCTAGGAACTAATAGGTCATTATTTGGCCCAGCAGTTTTCAGGACTCTGTTTTCTTTTCTAATTTTATTTTCAGTTTTCATGGCACACTATTAAATAGTTTTAATACTACTGCTGCTTTCAGAGGTATATGTAAGAGTTAAGGTCTTCGGGAAAAAAGAAATCCAAAAGTGTTCATTTTCAAAGATTTTTTAGAATTTTCATTGAAGATCAAGAAACATTTTATTCACTCGACAGTCATGTTTTAACCACCAGCTGCATGTCCACCACTGTACTAGATGCTAAGAAGTATCTTCTATTTTGTAAATAAAGTCCTAAATTGATTATAATTAAAAGTTGGAGGCAGGGGTTATATGAGAAGTCTCTGTAAGTTGTGCTCAATTTTGCTGTGAATCTAAAACTGTTCTAAAAAATAAATCCTTAAAAAGGAAAAAAAAGTTGGAGAAAAAATAAAACATATACAGAAATAATTGAAGACCAATTGCAAACCAGTAAGATTTTGTGCCAGAAATGTTTTAAAAATCTACATATGAATACTGAAGAGCTATGGAGTATAGGAATGATCAACAACAGAAGAATTAATCTGATTAAGCTTCTTTTAGGAGTTGATGGACCAAAAATTGAAAGGCAGATTATAAGGACATTCCACATAGGGGAAAAGCATGAGAAAAGGTAGAAAAATGGAAGTTGACAAAGAATATGTGGGGATAGAAAAACTCAACTTGGTGGGAGTTCCAGACATAAATGATTGTACATGAGATCAAGGCAGTTGAATACATTCTTGAAAGGTAGGCTGAGCAGTATGAAATTTATGTTCTTTGCAACAAAGAGCCATTCTTCATTCAGGAACAAGGGATGTGATTATGCTGGTGTCTATAAGATCAATCTAGCAGCCAGATGCAGAACTGACTGTGATGAGGAGGAAGGCTTCTATCATAGAAATTTAGGAATGGATACTGATCACCTTGATGGGTGTGACTCTGAAAATGGCAAGGAAAGCAGCATCTCTCCTAAAGAGACATTGCAGAGAAAAAATCAGCAGGCCTTGATGACCAGCTGAGTATGAAAGAGTGAAAAAAAGCTCTTAACAATAGTTCTAAAGGTAGACTACCAAAAGAACAGAGTGAGAGCTGAACAAATTCCCTTTCCAAAAAACAATAGAACTAGACAAAATTGTCAAACGCAGCAACTTTAGGACTCTGAAAATTGATAAAAGACACTCAACAAATTGAGAAGCATTTATTCATAGACAAACTATAGTGCTCCAAGTAAGCTAATTAGGATTTTGTGGTGTTTCTGCCTGCGGGTGCTCCCATCCCCCACCTGCAGACTCAGCACAATAGTTCTACAAGGGTAAAGAAGGCCATGAAAACCATCAGTTTCACTGATGGAGTGGCCTTCCTTGATGTGAAATGGAATGTGAAAGCCCCATGCCCACCAACATCATGAGTAACAGTAGACATCTCGGTAAGAGACAAGAAAGGCTAGCTAGCAACTCAGTGAACCTGAGGTTACATTCTTAGTTGGGGCCAACAGTGTATCAGCAGACTAGCCAGAAATCTATCAGGGAGATTTGGGAAAATGGCACAGTGATAGGGAACCTTGATAAACTCACCAAAACACTTCAAACACAAGCAGGAGATATCAAAGAGGGCTCAAGCTACCTATATACCCTGGATGACTGTGAAATCTGCACATATGCAGAGAAGATGCAAAAAGGCCTGGCAGAAAGTAAATGCCAGGGCAGACTTGAAAACTGCCTGAGTTTTTAATGGGCTCCCCCAACCCAACCACAGACCCATGGGCAGAGGGTAAAAGCTTCACTAGCTTAGGGTATTTGAGCATAACCACCGACTAATTACTGGCTGACCACTAAGCTATGCAGACATGGGAGTGACCCCTAAGAATCAGGCTTAAAAATAAAAACAAAAATAAGTTTTAAAAAATTAAGTAGAGAGATAAGCAGCCATGCACCATGAAGGAGATGGATTCCACAGATTTAGTTTAGGCAACTTAATAAACAAAAAAAGAAAACCACAGCAAGAACAACAATCCCGAGGGAAGAACATAAAAATCCAGAGTTAGTACAATATTGTACCTAAAATTCAGGCTTAAAAAATTACAAGATATTTAAAGAAAGAAAAGGGTGATTAATACTTAGGGGGAAAAAGCAGTGAATGGAAGTGGAAGCTGAGTGTTTCTGAGTGGGCTCAGATGTACTATGCAGACAGATACTTCAAAGCAGCTAAAATATGTTCAAGGAATTAAAGAAAACCAGGATTAAAGGAAAGTATAATAACAATGGTTCAACAAATAAAGAATCTCAAGATAAATTATTTAAAAAGTCAAATGGAAATTCTGGAGTTGAAAAGTACAATAACCGAAATGAAAAATTCACTTGAGTAACTCAATAACAGATTTGAGATGGCAGAAGAACCCACACCCATAAACTTCAAGATAGATCAACATGTAGCTTTGAAAGGAAGAAGCAAAATGTTCTTTATTTCCAGATGATGTGATCCTGTATGTAGAAAATCCTGAGAAATACCCACCCCACACACACATACACACACACACCCTATTAGAACTGATAAACAAGTTCAGTTACAGACAGGATATAATTTATAGATGAATATACAAAAATTTGTTGTATTTGTATATACTGGTAAAAAAACCCAAAAATGAAATTAAGACCATTTCATTCACAATAGCATCAAAAAGAATAAAATACTTAGGAATCAGTTTAAACATAGAGATGCAAGATTTGCACATGGAAAACTATAAAATATTGCTAAAAGAAATTAAAGATCTAAAACAAATGAGAGGTATTCAATGTTCATGGATTAGATGAACCTTTAGTGTTAAGTTCGTACTTTCTCTTAAATTGACCTATAGATTTAATACAATCCCTGTCAAAATCCCAGCAGGCTTTTGGGGATAGCAATTGACAAGCTGACCTTAAAATGTGTATGGAAATGCAAAGAGACCAGAATCGCTAAAACAGTTTTGAAAAGGAAGAACAAAATTGAAACATTTACACTACTGAATTTTAAGTTTTACTGTAAAACTACAGTACTCTACTTAGTGGCATTAAGGATAGACATGTAGATCAGTGGAACAGAATTGAGAGTCCAGAAATGAACTTTTATATTTATTTTTGATCAATTTTCAATAAAAATGCCAAGGAAATTTAATCAGAAAAGAATAACATTTTCAACAGAGGGTACTGGGAAAATAAAACATTCATATGAAAAAGATGAATTTGGAGCCTTACCTCATACCATATGCAAAAGTTCACTCAAAATAGATAATAGACTTAAATGTAAAACCCAAAACTTTAAAACTTCTCAAAGAACCATAGGAGAAATGTTCATGATCTTGGGTTAGGCAAAGAGTTCTTAGATATGATACCAAAATCATGATCCGTACAAGAAGAAATTGGTAAATTGGACTTTATCAAAACTTAAAACTTTTGTGCATTAACAACATTATTAAGAAAATGAAAATTGAGAGCCACCTCATGGTGGGGCACCAGCTGCCACCCACATGGGAGGGGCGGAAAAGTGGGGGACGTGGTTGTGGGCAAAGACAAGTGCAGGGAGCAGCGGCTCCTCTTGCTGTCCCTGTCCCACATCCGGTCATCATGAAGAGTTCTCCCATGGTGTTGTGCATCAACCTCAAGGTGCTCCTGGCCAAGGCCACACAACTCTTTGTTAAGTCTCTAACCATCTATTCCTACAGTCATGGCAGTGGAAAGAAGAAAGCACTAACAGTAATTTAGCAAATACAGCAGAGGAATCAGAAAATTTTCAGTTTCTTGAAGGTGTATTATTGCCAAAGAAGGTTTCCACTAGTAAATACCTGAAAGTTCTTAAAGAGGAAAGGAGGGAAGAAGAAGATGAGGAGGAGGGGTAGAATGACTGTGATGGTGAAAGTGATGTTGATGAAGGTGAATACTAAACCAAAAGAGAAGTGCTTTATCAGCCTGGTATGGACCCTTCTGGATTAGCTCCATTGCTTAGAAGTAAGCACAACACTGCATGTTTAGTTTCCTCACTTTTTCAGATGTCCAGTAGGTTGTTTCCCTTCGTGGATAAGATAGAGCATCTCATGCACCGACACCATAAGTAGCCGAAGAGGAAGGAACCCAGGGAGCAGCCTCGCTTTGATGAGCCCACACTGCCTTCGGTGGTCACCAAGAACGTTGCCCACGCAGGCAGGCGCTGCCAGTTGACCTGCTGCAGCTCCCAATTGCAAGGCAGAGATGATTCTACTTAACTTTTAAATTTACAAACAGATTTGAAGAGCTTCTAAATATCAATTGTGTAAATCCATTGATAAGGCTTGGCACCAAAATCTCATCTTTAATTGTAGTTTCTATAATCCCCACATGTCGTGGGAGGGACCAGGTGGAAATAACTGAATCCTGGGGGCAGTTTCCCCCATCCTGTTCTCATGATGTGAGTGAGTTCTCAGGAGATCTAATGGATTTATTAGGGGCTTCCCCCTTCACTGGGCACTCATTCTTCTCCTTGCTGCTGCTATGTGAAGAAGGATGTGTTTGCTTCCCCTTCCGCCATGATTGTAAGTTTCCTGAGGCCTCCCCAGTCATGCTGAACTGTGAGCCAGTTAAACCTGTTTCCTTTACAAATTACCCAGTCTTGAGTGTGTCTTTATTAGCAGTGTGAGAATGGACTAATACATCCATATATGTATATTTTGAAATTAGTTCTTGTAAAAATACATAGTTTATAGTTAGTGTGTTACATCTGAATTGTACTATTTGTACAAATTTGACTATTTGTTCAAATATTATTAATTTTTTTGCTGTAAAGAAATATACTTTCTGGCCAGGCGCGGTGGCTCACGCCTGTAATCCCAGCACTTTGGGAGGCTGAGGTGGGCGGATCACATGAGATTGGGAGTTCGAGACCAGCCTGACCAACATGGAGAAACCCCATCTCTACTTAAAAAAATACAAAATTAGCCGGGCGTGGTGGCACATGCCTGTAATCCCAGCTATTTGGGAGGCTGAGGCAAGAGAATCGCTTGAACCCAGGAGGTGGAGGTTGCCATGAGCCGAGATCACGCCATTGCTCTCCAGCCTGGGCAACAAGAGCGAAACTCAGTCTCAAAAAAAAAGAAAAAGAAAAAGAAATATACTTTCCAATTAAAGATTTATGCATATTTTTACATCAAAATGCTGTATGGAACTAGTTGTAGAGGCCTTTATTGTTCTAATGCTTTGCTTACTACCTGAGAATTTTGTGAAATTTAAAAAATAAGCATTTCTAACAGTTTTATGCCAACAGAAAAATTCCAGGTCAAATTATCAACTCAAATACAAAAAAATTTCCTCTGCATAAGCATATTGTTCTTAATTTTTTTTTTTACCGGTTGTATATTGAAGAAATCTCTCATCTTACTGTTCTTTACTATAATTCCCCAGTAATTGTTTTTACTATGTACCAGAGAAAACCATAAACCCTATTTTTTTTCACATAAGGAAAATATTTGGCTCCTTTCTTTTCAGTATCTTTCTCTTAAAAAAAGAAAGTTATGATTTACACCCAGTGATCACCCTTTTTAATATCCAATCTGTGAATTTTGGCAAATGCATCGTTATATAACTAATCAATACACTAAACAGTTGCATTACCCAAAATATTTCCCTCTACCCCCTCGCAGTTATTCTCTTCCCCACCCCTGGCAGCCACTGATGTTTTCTGACCCTCTGCTTTTAAAAATTTATTTTAAAATAAAATGTTTTTTAAAAAGCCACAGATTAGAGGAAAATATTTACAAATTATATATTTGATTAATGAATTGTATGTAGTTTATATAAAGAGCTCCTATATCTCAATAATTAGAAGACAACCCAATTAAAATGAATAAATGATATGAACAGACAGTTCACCCAAAGAAAATATACAGTTGGCTAATAAGCACCTGAGAAGATGCTGAATGTCATTAGCCATCAGGGAAATGCAAAGTAAAATCACGATAACATACCATTTCACACCCCACTAAGATGACTGTACTCAAAAAGACCATAATAAATGTTGGTGACGATATGGAGAAACTTTATATAGGAAGCTTGTAGATTGATGGTAGGAATGTACAGCATTTTGGAAAATAGTTTGGCAGTTTCTTTAAAAAGTTAAATGTAAATTTACCACATGATCCAGCAATTTCACTCGAAGTATCTACCTAAGAAAAATAAACATATGTTTACAGGAAGACTTGTATATAAATAATAGTAGCAGCATTATTCATAGTAGTCAAAAACTGGAAACAATTCAAATGTCCATCAACTGGTTAATGGGTAACCAAAATGTCATTTATCCATATAATGGAATATTATTCAGCAATGAAAAGGAACTACTGCACTATTTTGAACTACATCTATATTACAACATGGATGAACTTCAAAAACATGCTATATGAAAAGTAGACATGAGACCACATATTGTATGATTGCATATATATGAAATTTCCAGAAAAGGTAAATTACAGGCATAGCTCATTTTATTGTGCTTTGCTTTATTGTGCTTTGCAGAAAGTGCATTGTTTACCAGTTGAAGGTTTGTGACAACCCTATGTCGAGCGTCTATCAGCACCATTTTTCCAACAACATGTGCCCACTTCATGTCTCTGTGTCACGTTTTGGTAATTCTTGAAATATTTCAAACTTTTTTATGATTATTGTATGTGTTATGGTAATCTGTGATCAGTGATCTTTGATGTTACTATTGTAATTGTTTTAGGGTGCCACAAATCATGCCCATATAAGATGGTGAACTTTATAAATGTTCTGTGTGTTCTCACAGCTCCACTGACCACCCATTCCCCCATCTCTCTCCGTCTCCTCAGGCCTCCCTATTCCCTGAGACACAACAATATTGAAATGAGGCCAATTAATAACCCTACAACAGCCTATAAGTGTTCAGCTGAAAGAGTTTCACATTGCTTGCTTTAAATCAAAAGCTAGAAATGATTAAGCTTAGTGAGGAAGGCATGTCATAAGCTGAGAGGGGCCAAAAGCTAGGCCTCTTGTACCAAATAGTTAGCCAAGTTGTGGGTACAGAAGAAAAGCTCTTGAAGGAAATTAGAAGTGCTACTCCAGTGAATACACAAATGATAAGAAAGCAAAACAGCCTTATGGCTGATATGGAGAAAGTTCAAGTGGTCTGGACAGAAGATCAAACCAGCCACAGCATTCTCTTAAGCCAAAGCCTAATCCAGAGCAAGGCCCTAACTCTCTTCAATTCCATGAAGACTGAGGGAGGTGAGAAAGCTGCAGAAGAGAAGAAAGAAGCTAGCAGCAGTTGGTTCATGAGGTTTAAGAATAGAAACCATCTCCATAACATAAAAGTGTAAGGGGAAGCAGCAAATGCTGATGTAGAAGCTGCAGCAAGTTATCCAGAAGATCTGGCTAAGATCATTGAAGACTGTAGTTACACTAAACAGGTTTTCAGTGGAGGCAAAACAGCCTTCTATTGGAAGAAGATACCATCTGGGATTTTCATAGCTAGAAAGGAGAAGTCAATGCTTGAATTCAAAGCTTCAAAGGACAGGCTGACTTTCTCGTTAGCGGTGAAGGCACCTGATGACTTCAAGTTGAAACCACTGCTCATTTCCCAGCCTGAAAATCCTAGGGCCTTTAAGAATTAGGCTAAATCTGCTCTGCCTGTGCTCTAGAAATGGAAGAGCAAAGCCTGAATGACAGCTCATCTGTTTACAGCATGGTTTGCTGGGTATTTTAAGCCCACTGTTGAGACCATATGCCCAGAAAAAAGGGCTTCTTTCAAAAGATGTCTGCTCATTGACAGTGTACCTGGTCATGCAAGAGCCATGATGGAGATGTACAAGGAGATGAATGTTGTTTTCCTGCCTGCTAATACAGCATTCATTCTGCAGCCCATGGATAAAGGAGTAATTTTGACTTTCAAGTTTTATTATTTATGAAATGCATTTTGTAACACTATGGCTTCCATAGATAGTTATTCGTCTGATGGATCTACACAAAGTAAATTGGAAGCCTTCTGGAAAGGATGCACCATTCTGTATGCCATTAAGATACATTTGTGATTCATGGGAGGAGGTCAACATATCAACATTAGCAGGGATTTGGAAGAAGTTGATTCCAACCCTCATGGGTGACTTGGAGGGGGTTTAAGGCTTCAGTGAGGGAAGTAACTACTGGTGTGGTAGAAATAGTAAGAGAAGTAGAATTAAAAATGGAACCTGAAGATAGCGCTGAATTACTGCAATCTCATGAAACTTGAACTTCTTATGGATAAGCAAAACAACTAGTCTCTTCATACGGAATCTACTCCTGGTGAAGATACTGTGAGTGTGTTGAAATGACAAAAAGGATTTAGAATGGCACACAAACTTTGTTTATAAAACAGCAGCAGGGTTTGAGAGGATAGACTCCGATTTTTAAAGACATTTCTACTGTGGGTAAAATATTATCAAACAGCATTGCATACTACAGAGAAATTTTTTGTGAAAGGAAGAGTTAGTCCGTGCAGCAAATTTTATGGTTGTCTTATTTTAAGAACTTAACCATAGCCACCCCAGTCTTCAGCAACCACCACCCTGATCAGTCAGCAGCCATCCACACTGATGCAAGACCCTCCACCAGCAATTACAACTCTGAAGACTCAGATGATTGTTAGCATTTTTTTTCTAATAAACTGTTTTTAAAATTAAAGTATGTTCTTTTTTTAGACATAATGCTATTGCACACTTAATAGACTGGAGTGTAGGTAAACATAACTTTAATATGGACTGGGAAACAAAAAAAGTTGTGTGATTTGCTTTTTACAATATTCACTCTATTGCAGTGGTCTGGAACCTCACCTGTAATGTCTCTGAAGCAAGCCTGTATCTTCAGAAACAGAAAGCAGATCAGTGGCTGCCTTGGACTAGGAATTAGGAGCAACGGCTCACTGCATACGTGCACAGGGGAACTTTTGTGGTGATGAAAATGTTCTCAGACTAGATTATGGTGACATTTGCACAAGTTTCTAAATTTACTAAAACTACTCACAATGGAACACGTGTTAGCCCATTCGTGTATTGCTATAAAGAAATACCTGAGGCTGAGTAATTTATAAAGAAAATAGGGTTCATTAGCTCATAGTTCTGCAGGCTATACAGCAAGGGTGGCACCAACATCTGCTTGGCTTCTGATGAGGCCTTAGAAAGGTTACAATTCTGGTAGAAGGCTAAGTGGGAGCAGGCGTGTCACATGGCGGGCATGGGAACAAGAGAGAGAGGGAGGAGGTGCCAGATACTTTTAAACAACCAGATCTCATGTGATGAGTGAGAACTCACTTATCACCAAGGGGATGATGCTACACCGTTCATGAGGTATCTGCTCCCACGATCTAGTTACCTCCTGCCAGGCCTCACTTCCAGCGCTGGGGATTGCATTTCAACATGAGATTTGGAGGGGACAGACATCCACACCGTATCAGAAGAACTTTATGGTATGTCAGTTACACCTTAATAAAGCAGTTAAGAAGTAGTTTTCTAAGCTACGGTCATTCATGATCATGGAAATTTTCATCAGCAATAATTTATTTAGGTCAGAAACTTCAAGAAATTCAGCAGACTGACTCTCCATGGGAACTAGGGGCTTTTATAATTTGAAGAAAGAGTGGAAAAACATGTCAGCATGCATTTTTAGGCCCAAACCTTCCATGTCTCAGGGGATCCTCTTGGACTCGTCCAGGCCTCAGGACTTGAGCTGTGGTACTCTGTCCAACCTCTTTTACTTCTTATTTCCAATTTTTTTAGCTTTAACTTTGTGACCTGCCTCAAATTTCCCATGTTCCTGACCTCAATTCCTGTTCACTATTATTGCTCCACCCTCTCTTGATCATTGTGTTTCCTCCTGCCCAGCCCAGTAAACTGATCCTGACTTCTGATTGTTCCTTTTGCTTAACTTTTATTAATTTTTACTTGCTTAAAAAAATCTCTTCTGCCATTTTTAGCCCTGGGCTGCACTCTAGCTCTGATTAAGCCTGCCACACTGGCTCAAAAGGAGAGCCCATTCTTTGATCCTTTTGGAGAACGATGACTTAGGTTTTTGCCATATTAAATGTCTTCCAGAGATGATTTGGTGGATAACTGAAGATTGAAGATTGTAGCCACAGTGAGAAGTTAGGGATAAAGATACAGATTTGGTCCCCACCTAAGTAGAAAGAACAACAATGAGCCAAAAGATAGATCTTGTGAGATACTACAAAGTCAAGGGATAGAAAATAACTGGAAACCAGGAAAAGGCCTTTTTTCTTCTGAATAGTTACAAATTATAGATGTATACAAAATTTTATTTTTACCTTGAATTCTCTAAGTTAATCATTGTAGTGAATACTAACTGCTTGAAAGAAAACCAATAGCCATAGAATAAACCAATTTGGAGAAATTATTTAAGGTTATTTAAAAAATCTATATAAAATCCTCACTAGGAAAAACAAGTTTGTTTTTTGTTTTTTGTGTTTTTTTTTCAAATCAGCTGATCATTAGGTCTTAAAGGAGACAACCTTATTTATACAAAACATAAAACCTGACTCTGAAACTGCCTCCCCCACTAGGTGGCAAAAGTAAGCTGCCAGAGAGAGACCTAACAGCTAGGCTCCCACACCCTGTGTTGTCTCTGCTTCCTAAGTGGTGCGTCCCCAAAACTGTCATTTTGAAAAATTCAAACACTCTATACATTTGAAATGTATAGTCTATGTAATCCCTAAAGTCTGTAAAATAAAGGAAGGAAAAATGAATCTACAACTTGTGTTGATTTTTGATAGCAATATGAATATTTTGTGACAACTTAGTATTTCTTTCACATGAAACACTGAAGAAAAAATGACTGTGGTCATTGATAATTTTGTCTCAGGAGTCCTTGGGAAATGCCAAGTATTGAAGAACCTGGTGCCAAATTATCAGTTCCATTTTAAGTAAGCTATTGTATCTGATAGTAGCTGGTAGGAAGCTATTAGAAGTCATTTTTAAGCTAATATCGCTGTAGGTTGCTTCCCCCTCTGGGCTTTCATGAATGTGAAAAGTTTCTGGAGGTCCTACTGACTATATGGGTCTTGGGATATGCGTAAAAATGACCTGAGACAAAATAGCATTTTCAAAGTGTGCTATTCAAAGGTTTTCTTTATTAAAGTCACCAAATAATGGTTCACTTTCATTTTAATATTGACATCAGTTGCAATTTCCCTCTTCTTTCTTTTTATATGTCTTTTACTTTGTCCTTTTGTCTCCAGATATCTTTGATGGGCAGCAGACTATTGCTTTCATTCTAATAGAAACTGACTCCCTCCCTAAGGTTGGTCAGGCCCCTGGGACTGTCAAAGAGAAATAGAGTTTCCCTGGAGGTGGTGTCCTACGAAGCCAGAAACAGTATAAAATTTAGGGGAACATTTCTCAATCTCAGCCAAGAGACAAATTTTCACTTTCTTCCCCTGAAGTACATGCTCAGATATTAACATTGCATCACTTGTTTAATTATTTAATATTCTAATTTTATACTTGGTCTTAGCCAAAAGGCCAAGAAGTGATTAATATTCTAATTTTAAAAAGCAGCTAGTCATTCATTTATCCATTCAACAAAATCAACAAACATTTAGTATCCCTATGTGCCAAAAAAAAAAAAAAAAAAAAAGTGCTGTTGGATTTTAAACAAGAATCAAGGCATTTGAGTGTTTAGTTCTTGTTTTAGATGAGTAATTTTCAAATAGTAATTCACTGTTTAGGTCAATTCCATGAAAAGAAACCCTATTTTATTAATTCTTCCATTCCCGGCTTCTCAGTTTATGTAGATGATAGAACTCCCAACAGAGAATCATGTATCATCCAAGGAAATGAGCCCTGCTATTACTTTAAGCCTCATTGATTTGGAGGTTTTAAAATTTGACCACTTCAATAGGGTAGTAAAAAAAATATATTCAGCATAACTTCATTATAAAGCACTTCGATGTACTATGTATTCATTTATGTTTTATGCCAAATGGTGTCTCCCATGTACACTGTGCTATGCAGCGTGTCTTTTCCACAGCTATGAGGGCACCTGTCATTCAGACCTTTTGCTTAGCTCCTGACATCAGTCTTGTTATGGGCTTCTGCTGTCTCATTTTATGCATGAGGTTGATCTCTATTCTTACTTCCAATCAAATTTGTAACTTAAGAGATTAATCATTTCTATTGTTTGCTTTTGAAAGGAGATTGCAGGCAGTAGCAGTTTTTCCCACTGGTTTCTACAATGATTGCTCAAATAAGAATAAATCCAAATACAAAATTATGATAACATAAAAGTTAATCATTCAATAAACCTTTATTGAATATCTGCCTCATGTAAGCCAGTGTGACAATATGTGCCCATGTGGATTTTAAAATGTGTATAAAAAATGGATGCTGTCCCTAAAAGTTAATCATTATAATTAGAAGAAAATCTGTAATGTAAACAACAACAACAACACATAACTGGCCTATGAGATATATAAGCAAAATGCTTAAGGAATTTTAGAGATGGGGCAGGAGTGATTTCCACAAAGAGAATTTTATGCAGAAGGTGACCTTTGAAGGATTGAACCAGAGCTCCCTCTAGGCAATAGAGAAAAAAGGCATTTAGTAAAAGGCATTCGGGCCTTTTACTAGCTAGAGCTAGCATGGGCCCAGACACTGAGTGGGGAGGCACAAGGTCATTTATTTGACAGACCTTTTGGTTGAGGTATAGGGTTGATCTTTGGATATTAGTGGGAACAAGGGTTAGAATGTGAGGTACAGGTCAGAGAGTGAAGCATCTTGGACACTAGGATGACGAATTTGAATTCTATCTAGTGGGTCAGGGGAAGTCAAGAAAATTTGCAAGCATTATGGCTAATGCACTGGTATAGGACATGTATCAACAGTTAATATGAAGTAAGAAGTTAGCAAATTCTTATGAGGAATTTTTTTTTCTGGTGCTTCTGCAATTCTGTAGAATAGGTATCATAATAATGCTCTATTGGTAACATTATAAATGGTTCAAATCAATAATTTTTTATTTAATTGGGAACATATATCCTAAAATATGATGTAATAAAGGAAAATCCTACTGTAACTTCATGGATGCTAATTCTGCCCAATTATTAGCCATAAAAAAATCCAATTTTAAGAAAATGTTTTCCACAAATTAGGTAATTTGGATTCTGGGTTTTTTGAATATCAGCAGAAGGAGCCCTAAGAAGTATCTCCTGTGTCCTACTTCTGCACACACACTCCTACCCCCAAGTGGCCAACAGAAATGGAAACTCCTGCTTCCTTTTTCCTCTCTGGAATAATAGGTACTTTCTCAGGATTAGCTGCTGCTGGAGAAGAAGCAATAGATAATTGAAAACATCTTAATTTACATTTATATTTTGGTTGAATTTGTGAGCCAAAAGAGCAATTGACAAATATCTTGGCCAATGAATAATTATTGCATTGAACTTGCTTTTGGAAATACTTGTTGAATTTTATACTTTCTTTTCCCATTAAGGCCAAAAGTTTGAATTCTCTGATGGGTAAGGGAGAACAAAGGCAAAGAGAAGTCTAGGATTCTTTCCCCAGGAAAACATACTAACATCATAGTAGAATATGCTCAGGAAACTCTGACCTAAGCTTTTACCTTTAGAGGTTTAGAGTCTGGGAAATGTTTTACTTACACATACTGGGGAAGATTTATAGGGAAGTGAAATGTACTAGTATACTTTCATAGATAAGGCATCTGGAGTGTGTGTATATAGGGTGTATAACATAATAGCAACAAATGTAATAGATATTTAAAATTTTAAGATGTCAAATATAAATACACAATTCTAAAATAGATCATAATTTGCTATTAATATCTGTTTTCTTTGTATAGAGATGTATTTCCATCTAAAAGCCTAATGTTACTCAAGATAAATTTTGAAGGCCTAAAGTGCATAGTTCTCTTTTTCTTATTAAATCACATTTTAATGAGGGTTCAGTACTTTTATTTAGTAAATATTTAACTGGGAGGGTTTCTGCAGTTTTTTTTTTAAGTAGGAAAGTTTGCACAAAAGAAGTATTTTCTTATTACCAAATTAGTTACTTTGAAGTATCTGGCAGATTACATCAGTCTCTTATTTGAATTGGTACTGCAGAAGACATCTATTGTACATCATTAGTGATGCATTAAATTGGTTATTTATGTTTTAAAATCTAAGCATAGTAGAATCTTTTGTGTTTGCCTTCGAAGACTGCTGTTATAATAAAACATTTTGAAGTGAGTAAAGTTGTCTTTTTGGTTTAGTTAATGCATCATTGGAGAACTTAAAGATTTTAGCCTCTAACCATTCATCTCCTTGTTTAGCAGAATGTGAGAAAATTGTGCAAATTCCTTTATATTTTAAGGGAAAAATATCATTACTTATTATTTGTGTAATCACTTTAATATTCTGAGGTAAAATAATAAAACAGGAGACATTGATCATATAATTAGTCTCAAGTTTAGTCTTCTAAACATATGAACAGAGTAAGATTAAAATATACTGTGCAATTTTATCACGGTCATATTCTTATTGCCACTAAGATCATATGTTTATTTTTATAATCGAAAATATAACTAGCAGAAATCACATTTTCAAGCTTCTATTTTTTTAAAGTGCACAAATGATGAAAAACAGGGCCAACAATATTTTTTTTACTAATCACTGGCAGAAACGAGCATAGTTTGTTAAAGGTTTCCCACAAAATACTGTGTAACTTAATACTAGGGATAATTTAACTACAGTGAGCCCTCAACATCTGTGGATTCAAATAACCAGTGATCAAAAATAATTGGGAAAAAAAAATTCACAAAGTTTCAAAAAGCAAAACTTGAATTTGCCATGTGCCAAGTAGTATGTTGAATCCACACCAACGAAGTGGTAGGTAGGCATTGTATTCGGTATTATAAGTAATCTAGAGGTAATTTAAAGTATACAGAAGATGTGCATAGATCATATGCAAATACTATGCCATTTTATATAAAGGACTTGAGCATCTGTGGATTTGGGTATCCATGTGGGTTCCTGGAACCAATGCTCCATTGCTTCTGAGAGACTATATACTGGACCATAATAGCTTGACAGATAGACTGGCAAAGAATGGGTCTTGCGCTTTTTTGAATCCCATATGGTACTAGACACATATATGTTATTTAATAAGAACTCTCAGTGATGACCTCACCTCTTAATTCCCTGAAAAAGTATAAGATAAATAAAATAAAGGCATGGAGCCCCAGCTTCAGCTCAATCCGTGAGAGGGCCAATCTCTTGACTATCACTGCTTGTCTTTGACAGAGGCATTTCACTTCTGATTAGAGTTATTCCATACTCCCGTGGTCTAGAGCCCATATGCAAGGATATCTTACTCCTGGGACTTGTTTTCTCACTAGTTTCTATCTATCTTTATCTTCTTCTCCAGTGACACCTTTCCCTCAACTTACAAATGTCTCCCTAATTCTAACACAGTCTTCCACCTCCACCATTCTGTCCTTTTTGAGCTATTATTTTCTTCCTTTCCTCAACTGCCAACCTTTTTCTAGTTTCTCACCTCTTATTCACTGGTAGACAATACAGTGAATACAGGATGGATACCATCCCAGTCACCATTGCAACTGACCTGGCCACAGTCACCCTTGTCCTACTGATTGCCAAATAGAAAGGCCTATGCTCAGACTTCCTCCTACTTGCCTTTTCTGCAGGATTGCCTCCCTCCTTTGTGAAGCCTTCTTTTGCCATGACTGACTTATCTCTTCCTTTTGGCTCTTTGACTTCTGCTGGCCCCTTAAATGCTTTTGTGCTCAAGGCTTTATCCTTGGTATCTTGGGTCCATTTGGGTCCTATCCACTTTCAAGTATTGCACTACTAGCCACCTTTTGATGCCCTCTCAACCTCCATATTTAGCCATGACACCCTGTGTCAGTCAGGGTTCTCCAGAGTAACAACAGGACATACATGTATTGAGAGAGTAGGTCGGGGAGAGACTGATTGATTTTAAATAGTTGGTGCACATGATTGTGAGGGCTGGCAAGTGCAAAATCTATAGTGCAGGTAAGTGGGCTGGAAACAGGCAGAGTTAATATTGCAGTTTGAGTTGAAGGTAGGCCAGCAGGATGGAACTCAGGGATGATTTCTGTGTTACAGTCTTAAGGCAGAATTCCTTCTTCTCTGGGAATCCTGTTTTTGCTCTTAAGGCCTTCAACTGATTGGATAAGGTCCACCCACATTATGGAGGGTAATCTGCTTTATTCGATCAGCTGATTATATATGTTCATCACATCTGCAAAATATCTTCACAGGAACATCTAGACTAGTGTTGGACCAAGCAACTGGGCACCACAGCACAGCCAAGTTAACACATAAAATTAACCCTCACATTCCCTTAGCTGCTCAATGTTTATGTCTCATGGGGTAGTTGAAAAACATATGGATACAGCTTTGACACTTGGTTCATATACTCACTTGCTGGGTTGCCTTGGGCAAGTTTCTTAATCTCCCCAAATAGCAATTCCCTTGTTTACAAAATAAGGACTATAATTATTAGTCTATGTGTTTGTCTTTATGATTTTCTTTTTATGTCAGCGCCATGCCTATCATAGTGCCAGTTACACAAATACTTGATGAACAAATGAAGTACTTAATGATGAAAGCAGGAAAGAGACTTGAGTTTTTATGTCACCCCCAGGAAGAGCTAGATTTGGACTTCAGAATCAGGATAAAAGTTTTCTAGCAAAAAGGAAAGTAAACATGCATACCTACTAAATGTATAGTGTATTTATTTACCTGTGGAATCAATGCAGGCTACAGTGTATACACACATGTAGACTGTACTGTGTACATATGTTCTATGGCCATTCATTCAACAAACACTGAATGTCTCCTAAATGCCAGGCAGTGTGCTGGGCATGGGCCATATTATGTTTAGAGTTTCTTTGCCTTTGCCTTTATTACTTTTTCACTGGTCTCTGACGTGTAATAGATAATTGCCTGGAGGAATTATAGGTGACTACAGCATGGCAATAATGTTTACCTTTTTTCCCCCAGAAATAAGGTAGTATTATGTGGCAGGCTGGCTCTGCTAAATGTTCATTAAAATATCAATCATGTAGAAAGTTAACTTCAACGGACATGATTTTTATCTTACTGGCAAATTTACAAACACAATGTGTCCTGTGCTAGACATTAAGAGATCAGTATATTATGTTGCCACCTGTAAATATGTTGTATCATTACCAGCTTTCACTGTGTATTTGTTAAAACGAAATTTAGAGATTTGCAGAAACACCTTTTGTATTTTGACAAAGCATGTGAGATGTTTTATTCACTTCTTTTTAAGAAATAATTCTGTTATGGTAATTATACTGATACAGAAACACTCGAGTGTGTTATTACTAGTCTGTTATAAATTTGAGGGGGAAGAAAAGGGTCAAAAGATTATAGTAACATCAGGGAGAACATTTATATAATTTCTGTAAAGTTTGTTATAAAAACTGATAAGCTAGTTGAAATTATGTATGATTTTTACCTGGAGATAAATAACTTGCAGAGGTTCTATTGCAAGTGTAATTGATAACTCGAAAAGTTGTCCTGTGATGCAAGTAGGTTCTACTTCAGTCTTTATTACCGAGGGATACTTCATAGCTAATAGTTTATACGTTTTTCTCAGTTAGAACCTGAGTATCAGCTTTTATATCACCTGTTTTAATGAACATGACCTTTCCCAATCCTTTGCCAAGAATTGCAATGATATTTATTATTGAATATTGATTTGCTTATATAAATGTGGTTCACTAAAATAAAGCCCTTTAATAATCTTCATAATTTAGACTACATGAAACAAAGCAGAAATTAAATAAGCTTTACTGCTATAGCAGTAATTTTGGATGTTTATTCATTTTAAAACCAGTCTTGCAATTCTTATGATTACATAAAGATCTAAAGCTTCAGATTAGAGCCAAATCTGCATCATAGAATGTGAAATGGGGACTTGGCAATTATTTAATAGACTTAAGCCAATTTAATAGATGAAGTAATCCACTTTCTGTGAGGTTGAGTTCAGAAGATAATTGCCAGTTCTTTACTTCTTAATGATTGTTCAATGTTAGAAAAAAATCATCCAGAATTTTAAACTGCCAGATAAGAATTAATGAACCTTTCCTGATGAAAGTAGATGTTCCATGAAAGCATTTGATCTATGATTTTTATATACTTGCACTGAATTTGATGCTAATTTTATTAATATATTATTTTCAACAACAAAGTAATAAAAATTATAAAACTGAAAGGACTATTAGCAACTGTCTAGGTCTGTGCTGTCTAATACGTTAACCATTAGCCACATGTGGCTATTGAGCATTTGAAATTTGACTCATCCAAATTGGGATGTGTGCTCCAAGCATAAAATGCACACTGGATTTGAAAGGCAGCACCAAAAAACAAAAGAATGTAAATGATCTCATTAATAAGTTTTTATTGATTAAATGTTGAAATGGTAATATATTGGGTATACTGTGTTGGTTAAATAAAGAATATTATTAAAATTAATTTCATCTGTTTCTTTTTACTTTTTAGATGTGGCTACAAAAATTACATATGTAGCCTGCACTATATTTCTGTTGGACTGTGCTGGTCTAGATCAACACTTTTATGTCAAAGATGAGGAAATTGAAGCCCAAAGAAGTAAAGGGATTGATCTAAACATGTACAACTTATAAATGGCAGAGCTGATACTCAGACCCAGGCTTTGTGATACCTGATACAGTTCTTTCCATTCTAGCACACTTCCTTCAGTTGTGGCAGTTACAACACACAGACACATACACATTCCAGAGTACATACATCTAAGTAAGCATTGATTCCTCCAAAGTGGGCATCTTCACATCTGGGGAGGCTGTGTATGCATATTTTAGTAATACATTTAGGTTTCCACTTTCAGAAACATCTTGGAATTTTCTAAACATTCTTTTGATAGCAAATTTGTGTATTTTTGATGCACACACACACACCGAGAGAATAAGAGAGACAGAATTTTATAGTGAATACCCACATACCTACCACCTAAATTGTATAGTTAATATTTTGCTATATTGTTCATCTCATCTCTCTATTTAAGTGGGTCTCTATTAACCCATCTCATTTTTGAATTGGATTTCAAAGAAAGAGGCAGACATCTGTATAATCTGATTTTGATTTTTAGAAATAACTACAAGTTATTTGGAGGTGTCTGCTAAGTAATACCGTGTCTGAAACAAAATGTGTTTATAAAAGAGAGCAGCTTTGTGTGTGTACATATATGTGTGCGGGGAGACAAAAGAGAACATACAAACTTGAGGTGGACAGTCTTGTGAGAGAAAGTTCCAAAATGGAATTCTACAACTGTATGAATCAATTGTTGCTTCCGTAGATTAATATCATAAAACAATATTCATTTATATAATCTTTTAGATATTTTAATCATTGTTTTATAGTCACATTTTTGTTAGGTAAATCCAATAAATAGTGTTAGCTATACATATATATATATATATTTGGCTTTATGAATCATTCCTTAGAGTAGTTTATGATTTAAGTAAGGGACCATATAGTTAAATGTGGGCATATTGACTAATAAAAAGTATAAGTTTTTATTGACATTTTATTTGAACACTGGAAGATTCTATGATAGTATGTTAGCAGATAAAGCACTAAATAAAGAATTAAGTCATTTAGTAAAGTAACTGATATGTTTTTAAAAATAACTTGTTAGAAGAAAAATGTAAATGCTTAAGATAAACTGCCTTTAACATTTTGACTATTTCTTATTAACCATTTAAAAATCCTCAATTCCAATTAAATGGCAGAATACTTCTACTTAATTTGATATATGATGCTCAGTGTTTGTATACCTGAGAGGAAAATGCATACTCTAACAGCACTTAACAGGTACTTAAAAAAGTACCAAATACTTTTGGAGAGACCAACTCACTTCTAATTTGAATATATCAGTTTCCTTACATGATATTTTTGCATTACACCCAACCATCCCAGAATGTGATACAAAGTAGATTTATTATTTCCATTGAAAATGGAAAAAAATCATACCCAACAAATAAGAATTAAAAACTCCCATCTTTATCAGCAGAATCCATTGATTTATAAGTGGAATACAGTTTAAGTTTTTAATATGAATATATGATAAAAGAAGCCGGAGAATATGTGCTTAATTACACATGACCTTCTGGGCTTTACAGTATCTTATGGTTCATCTCCATTTTAATGGCTCAGCACAATTGGAAGGATTTTGCTTTTCCTTCCACATGCATGTAAATCAGTAATCTACAAAATGTATAATGTTATTTGTTAACAAAACTTCCGTTAAAATTTAAGATAATATTTCATAAAAGTTTTGGGATTCCTAATTACAATACAAGTGGCTTACAATTTATTGTTGTTGATCATTTTTAAAAGAGTCTCTGCTCTGAGCCATGTTGTAGATTTTTAATAGAAAGTGGTGCAAAACTACTGTACTTTCATATTGTCTAAAAATGTGGAAAACTTCAATATCCAAATCAACTGATCAAGCAGAACCAGTTTTATTGTATATCTTCCTTTGACATTTGCCATAGATGAACTTGAAAATTATTTAATTATTCTATGTTTTAGGAGAAGTTAAACTTCATTGAGTACAAAAATAAACAAGTGTCTATTAATAGAGGTTAAAATGTCAGTTTGGAAAAATGGTATTTTGAAAAATTAAACATGCTGTTTGTAAGTCACTTGCAATCATGCATGCACACACACACCAAGAGAATAAGAGAGACGGAATTTTATAGTGAATACCCACATACCTACCACCTAAATTGTATAATTAATATTTTGCTATATTTGTTCACCTCATCTCTCTATTTAAGTGGGTCTCTATTAACCCATCTCATTTTTGAATTGGATTTCAAAGAAAGAGGCAGACATCTGTATACTCCCTCCACCCCGAGTACTTTAGCATGGGCGTCCTTAAACGTGAGTTCCTTTTTTCTTTTGAGATAAACAACAAAGTGTACAAATCTTAAGTGTACCACTTGACAAGTTCTGATCATATGCTTGTACAACTCAAACCCCTGTCAAGATATAAAACGTTATCATCCCAATAAGTTCCTTCACGTCCCTTTTCAGTAAATCTCAGCCCACACGACCCTCAAAGGCAATCGTTGTTCCAGCCCTTATATAAATGAACTGTAATGCTCCTTTTACTCAGTAAAGCGCTTTTGACATTCAGCCCTGTTCTGTGTATCCATAATTTGTTTCTTTCTTTGCTAAATAGTATTTCATTGCATAAATGCAGTTTGTTTGTTCATTTTCCTTTTGATAGACACCTGAACTGTTTCCATTTTTTAACTATCATGAATACAGCTGCTGTGAGCATTCTTGTGTAAGGCTTTTGTGGACATGTTTTTTTCTCTTGCATCAATCCCTAGAGGTGGAATTGCTGGGTCATAGGGTAGGTGTGTGTTTTGTATAAGAGACCATTTGACACTCCCACCAACGATGTATGAAACTTCCAGTTGCTACATATCCTTGCCAACATTTGCTACTGACCTTTTAATTTTAGCCATACTGGTGGGTGTGTAATGGTATCTCATTAGGGTTTTAAATTGTTACTCCCTAATGACTAATAACATTGAGTACTTTTTCCTGTGTTTATTGGTTATTTATGTTTCTTTGTGAAGAGTCTATTCAAATTTTTCTCCATTTTAAATTAGGTTGTTTGTCTTTTCATTATTAAGTTATATTTCTTTATATATCTTATCCAAACCCTTGTCATATATGTTTTGCAAATGTTTTCTCTTAGTCTGTTTTCTCTTAGTCTCTTAGGCTTCCTTATTCATTTTCTTATCAATGTGTTTTCATGAGGAGAATTTTTAAATTTTGATGCAGTTCAATTTATCAGTTTTTTATTTTATGATTATTTATCTTTAAGAAACTTTTTTCTGTTCTCAATTTGTGAAGATTTTCTCCTTTGATTTCATCTAAAAGCTTTATAGTTTCAGCTTTTACATTCAGGTGTAAGGTAGACCTCAAGTTAAATTTTGTGTGTGGTGTTAGGAAGAAGTTGAAGTTTATTTTTTCCACATGGATATTAGTTATTCTGACATAAATGGATTTCCTTGGCATTTTTTTGAAAATCAAATGACCAAGTAAGTGTAGGTCTGTATCTGGGTTCTCTCTTCTGTTCCATTGATCCATTTGCTATTACTACTGTAGCTTTATATTAAGTGAATAGTGATTTTTAACAGCTGCATGTATGCCAGTGTATGTATATACCTTTATTTTACCACCAACTTAATTTCCAGCTTTGTACTACCATAAAAAATACTGCCATGATAATCTTTGCACATATATCTTTCCTCACTTGTTGAATTATCTCCTCAGCATTCTATAGGTAGGAATGTTGGGTCAAAGGATGAGTGCATTTTTCATTTTGATGTATAAATCCAATCTGTCTTTTACACTCCCATCAACCTTTGCATTAGAGTACCTGTTTCCTCATACCATATGAAGAATTAAACTTCCAAAAGATGAATTTTAATAACAAGAATTAGTGAATTCTTAGGAATTGGGTCCTAAGAGGTTTGTGTATGTGTGTGTGTGTATGTTGATGGCATTGGCATTTGCTTTTCTTCCTAATTTTTAACTCTGAATCATGTAGAAAGTATTTTCAAGAGAGTACTTATCTAGGAAGCATCTTGTCAATTGGAGGTGATTTACTAAGCCTCGGATTCCATTTTAGCATTGGCTGGTAATGACCGTGCATTGATGGAAGCAGTAGGAGAGGTTGACTAAGGTAATGAGTACTGCTGTGATTGTGGAGTCACCTCTGAGAACTTTCACTGAACTCTGTACTTAGGCTTTCCAAAACAACTAAAAAATTCTTAACAATAGAAAACAGTCTGAGCTCATTTAATGGATACCTGGTAATTTTCTGACATAATAGTAGCTTGTATGGCATAGTTTACAATGCCAATCTGAGTCAGTAACAAAGAAATGCTTTATTGTTTTTGTACTCTACATTTACACTAAACTCCTAAATGTTGAAAGTAGAAAACACATCTTGGTACTGGGCCTTTTCTCACCCCAGCCCCCACCTCTACTTCTTGGTGGTGTGGGGAAGGAATTTTCCATTAACTCTCTCTCTTTCTCTGTGGCCAGCTTAAAGGAAAATAATCAAAACACGCCAAATCAGAAAAACACTGAACCATGAGATCTTACTCAGTTTAATGGTTTCTTCTCTTGCGTATTTTTACATTGCTCAAAGAAGACTACTTCTTATTTATTTCTTAAGGATAAGTTTAGTGAACTAATTTTGAACCAAGGAGTCAGAAAATGGAAGTTCTAGTCCGAACACATGAACAAGTAAATATTTGGCAAATCACTTAAAGCTCTGTAGGCCTTAGTTTCCTCATCTGTGAAATAATGGGTTTGATCTTTGCTATCTTCAAGGTTCTTTACTGTCCTATAATTATTTGATTGAATCTGTTCCAGGTTTCTAACTTAGGATAAAAGTTTGTTTGAAAATAAGATTTTAAATGTAACTTAGCTAATTTTTTTAGTTAAAAAAAGCAAAAGTACACATTTAAAAAATATGTCTAAACCCCTTAAACAACTATTTCCCCATCCCTGCATGCTGTGCCTTCCTAAATAAATCCCAGAGCAAAGTCTAGGATGATTTTTTTGTGCACAACTACACACAGAAATGTTAGGGGAAATAGACTGTGTGCCTATTTAAGTCACCTGTTGAGAAAATAGGCAACTATTGACAAGTCTGATTCATGGCTGAGTGACTGCTCTGCTAGCCTTCACATGATCCCCACAGAGCAAAATCTTTGACCGCCTGCTAAACAAGGTCTGTTTGAAGTTTCTTTTTAACATTTCCAAAACGTTAATTCAGCAGGATGTCTCCTCTGGGGTTCTCCATGTCACCAAATCAGCAGCTGTTGAAATCCATTCACTTCAGCATGAAATGTTTTCATAAGTGCTTTTTTTATTTGTGACAACAGCAAAGTAAATATAAGCCTAAAATTCTACCTCATCCAACATTTACATGTGTTAAAACTGCTTCTGATTGTAGTTTATTTCCAGGCATTAATACTAATAGACAGTTTTACTGCCGAGGATTTGAGATCAGCCTTGCCTATAAAATATACTATACCATGAATTTCTTTTCAGAATACTTTATTTAAACATTCATACTTTGAATATGTAAGAACTTATGACTTTAAAACAGAAGTGGATGTTTCTTATGAAGCTCTGATTTTTGTGATTTTTGTGCCAGTTTAAGGTACGTTTAAATCTCCAGATGAACTATTTGTTAATTTTGCATGGCATTATTTATCAATTCTTTAAGAAATTTTCTACTTTAGAAGGAAGAATATTGAGCTCCCAGGAAAATAATTTAACAGGATAAAGTAATGTAGAATTCTTGAGGTAAGGAACTGAGGACCAGCAAAATCTGATGGTAAAGATAAGGCACAGCAATTTCTACAGATCATATTGAATTGTTTGAATAGAGCTATACTCCTTAGAGCTGGAATCTTTTATTCCTTGTAAGTAAAGGCCGTGTATCTTTGATTGCAGAGTTAAAACATGAGAACTGCTACGTTTTCTCAACATGGATTGAGCTAAGTCCCTTTTAATGTTTATTCAGGTTTTAAAAGACTTAAGTGTAGTTTTACAAGTTCATTAGCTTGCCTCATTCTTTGAGATGCATTTCACCTTCATATTATCAAATTTCATTACATGCAAAGAATTATCAGATCAACCCATTATACAGCCTAGCAGCATGAAGTCTTTTTCCATCTACAGGGAGAATATTGTGTAAATCAGGCTCTCGGGTTTCAGTGGGAGGCAGAGGGTTGCGCGGTGTCCATTTGTCAAGTTGATGGCACCGCAGTGAGGTTACATTAGCTTGTCTTTGAACAGAAGTGAAATCTTATGCGAAGCTCCCCTTGCTGTCATTTACACGAACATCCATCCTCTTAAACCAAGGCCTCTGAGAAAAACAAAGTGATGGCACAATATAATCAGTCACTCAAGTTGTCTGTCATCTGTTTTCTTAAGGAAATGACTTTTAAGTTACTGGAGCAGAGAACTGTAGCAAATTAACAAAGGTTGTAGTAGTAAAAGTAGGTGGAATTTTTTTAAACTGCAGATGTCTTTCTGAGAAGATTTTATATGCAGAATGCCAAAAAGGATTTCCCCCCTCTCTTTCATAATGAATCTCATGAAAAGTATTACTTCCTGAACAATAGACCTACTGCTGTTAACAACTGGAGTCTTTCTTGCTTAATGTGAGTACATGTTAATGCTCCTAAGAAACTTTCTGCAGAACTGAGTCTATAAAACTCTCAGCCTCAGTAGGTCCTCCGACAATTAGCTCACCACCTTTGAATTCAGAGCTGTCTGAATTTCAGTTATGTAACGGCAAATCTTGCATATAATAGTAAGCTGCTTTAGAGCAAATGGTACTTTAAGTATAAATGATTGCAACTTCATTACTTAATATTACACGTAGACAATTCCTTTAAAACCCTAACTGCATTGCCAATGGTGGTCAATCTAAGTCTGGTGATCAAATTTGCAGGTTTTATTTCCCTAAGCCTGTTTTATGGGCTGAAACACTCAGGTCATTTGCACCCTGTCTCATTCATCATGAAGTAGTTAAACTCAGATTGTTAAACCAGGAGAGATTAGCTGACAGACAACGGTACATTAGATTAAGACCTCCATCAGTTGTACTTAACTATTTATTCATCCCATTTGTGTGTCATTTATAGCAAACTATGTTTTTTTAATGGAATTTAAAAGAAGCAGGAAGAACATTTTTAAATGAGGGAAAATAAGCTTATTGCCTTATAGTCTCTTTTCAGTAATGCAATTAATATTTTTTTCATTGTCATTTGCTCTCTCAGTAACTAATATTGAAGGCCTCTTGAAAAGGAAATAATGGATCATTGTGCTTGCATATAAAGGAAGTCACCATTTTGTTTGCTTTGTAGACATTTTTCTTTAGTTACATTGTTGTTCGTTTTTAAAAATTAATAAATTTGAAAAAAAAATTCCTTCTGCTGAAAGTACTGCTAACAGCAGTACATCCCATCTTTTCTTTAAAACTATTCTAGAAAATCCCTTAAGAATTGATAGAAAAAAAAATTGACCCAGACTTTTTAGTATGTGGGAAAGAGACAGGCTATTCAGAAAAGAAATAAATGAGTACTTTTAATTAGAGTTAAATGTATTTTATAAAATGCCACTGTCATTAATTCCTCTGACCCACAATGAGTTATTAAGCATTGTATTATAAGGAAGCTTAATTGTTTTATTCTCTTTTGAAACTTATGAGAACATTTGGAATTGGTGAACTTCTGAGGACCCAGGAGATCAATCTTGATTAGTTTATTTTCCTTAGCAACGATTTTGATAGTCTGGTATAGCTTTTTTTTTTTTTTTTTAAGGATTTCTTATTTCCTCTGTTGAGGGATGAAATATTGTTAAAAGCAACTCATAAATGAAACAGTGAAAAACAGTTTAAGTAACTGAATCTTTCATTGTCAATGAGGAGACCTCAGATTTAAAAGACTGATCTTTAATTGCCCTTTTCCTCATATTTCTTCCCAGGGTAACCTCAAGGTGATTTTTAAAGTTATAGCTTAATTGGGTGGTCATTTTGCCTTTGCTTTGGAGCGATTTATTACAGCTTTATTTCCTTTACTACAGCTTTATTTCCTTGAACCAGCAAGACATAAATGCTGGGATCTGTCTGATCCAAAACTATTTTATGGTGAATTTGGTCTTCTAAATAGAAAACTTGAACCCATTTTTATATTTGAACATTCACAACTGGAATATAAACGTAGTGTCAAAAGCACTGTAAAAATTCAGAACATAATATATTGTTTTCTGATTTTAGTCTTATCATTTTATTTGGAATTTGAAATTATGTTTACAAGTTAAGGTAATTAAAAAATTCCTACTCTGTAAAAGAGTACAATTATATTAGCCCTTTGTATTTTCAAGAGACAAAAAGTATTTATGGTACATTTTTTTATTCATTCACACATATATTCCCTAACATTTATTGAGTGCAAACTGTATGCCACTAAACAAACTAATTGGCCTAGCTTAAATATTTGAGCCACACAAAATGTTTTTTTGTTCATGGTAAACAGATTTTTTCCCAAAGAATATATGTAAGAAAATTTGTATTTCAGAATCACGGATTCTTCCAAATATTTTATCTCAATCAGCTAACATAGGTTGTGATATACTAATTTTTTTATTATAGTTTGTACCTAATAAAAATTTATTTTTGGTTTTTGGAATTTAACCTCTCCTTTCTTGGATCCCAAATTTTGGTTTTCTTTTGTGGTAGGAGTGGTTAATCTGTATTAAGCTAATTTGTCCTGGGATTATTTGAACCATTGGTCAACATTGATAATAATGCCACAATATTGCCTTGTACAGATATATGTAAAGCTCTTAAGATGTCCCAAGATGCCTTATGTGGGCTATTTATAAGAAAAGTGTTCCTTTTCAAATTGCAGAGTGCAGCAGGATCAGGCAAGACTTGGACATTAAACAAACAAACCAGAAGATCTCCTATCACCCTCTTTATCAAATGGAAGGGCACTTCTGTGTGTTTATGTGAAAAAGGAGAAAGAAGTAAATTCTTCATCCATAATCATTGCAATGTTTGGGAGCCTCCTCTATTATTACATAAAATTCACAAGTCACCTCTTCACTTTCTTATTAATTTCCAATGGCTATTAGTGGGAGAGAAAGACCAAATTCCCTCACTCACATGCCAGTCAAGACACACATTTGCCAACCTCCACTCCTACCACCCACCAGAGTTAATTATAGGCACTGAGCACCAGAGTCCTTCCTAGAGGTAATTCTGGAGAATCCTTTCAAAAGAAGTTCTTTGCATCATTTTCCTAACTGACCCACAGATAGCACCAGCAGCCTGATAGACAAGAGTGTTCTTAGGCCATGATTTCATGAAAATGCTTTCGTGCTTGGATAATGTCACAAGAGCTTATTGCCTTTACCACTTCCAGACATCTCAAGAGTTCAATGGCCAGTGAGAAAGGGAAGTTTTGAAATATTACATATAGTTTTCTGTTGCCATTATAAAAAGATTTGCTTATATTTCCAGCTTGAAATAACCCTGTTAAAAACAGATATGAGGTGGGGCACAGTGGTTTGTGCCTGTAATGCCAGCGCCTTGGGAGGCTGAGGTAGGTGGATCACTTGAGCCCAGGAGTTCAAGACCAGCCTGGGCAATATAGCAAGACTCTGTCTCTACAAAAAATAAAAAAATCATCCAGGTGTGGTGGCACACGCCTGTAGTCCCAGCTACTTGGTAGGCTGAGGTGAGAGGACCACTTGAGCCCAGGAGGTAAAGGCTGCAGTGAGCCATAATATGCCACTACACTCCAGTCTGGGTAACAGAGCAAGACCCTGTCTCAAAAAAAAAAATATATATATATATATTTACTTATAAATGTGTGTATGTATATATATATATAAAATGGATATTTTTCAGGAAAAAGAGAAAGGATTTTCTAAAATTAGCGGTCATGTTTGATAGAGTAGCTGTTCTACTTTTTATACTAATAGCTAGTTGATAATATGCAAAACCAGTCTGAAGTATGTTTGTGACATCATCTTCTTGCATATAAAATTTGTTAATATTTCTCTAGTTATATGACATTTTGAGTAACCTGGAAAGAAAGTAATGTGGAGGGAAGAAACTGCTGGATTATTCAAGTGTTCATTTATTTGAAATAAATTACACAGGAACTTATTTTTACTAAGAGAATACTAATAGCAAAATTAAAGTGTTTATATGTACCTTTAATGAATCAATTTAGTTACTTGTTCATTTACTTATTTATTCAACAAGAAAAAGTGGAGTGTTTACTAATGGCAGCCCCTGGGATTCAGCAGTGAGAAAACATGACTCTTGTGTTCACTGAGTTCACACAATCAATAAGAGGAAGGATATTCTATTATGTACCTAATTGGCAAAGTTAACAGGTTAGTTACTTATAGAAAGAGGTCTGGCCTCTATGTTGTTCCCTCTGTCTAGACTCCTTAAGAGAAGAAGCCAAGACCCTGAAGAGTATACCCTGAACTTCCTGTCAGCCTCTTCCTCTACTGGCCCCCCACACAGTCCTTGGCTTTGGCCAAATTACCTAATTTTCCTTGGGCTTTCCTGACTATTTATTTCACTCTGCCTTTCCTTGTTTTGGACAGCTTTTTCCCTACTTTTGCCTATCATGGTTTTGTTTGTTTGTTTGTTTGTTTGTTTGAGATAGGGTCCCATTGTGTTGTCCAGGCTGGAGTGCTGTGGCACTATTACAGCTCACTATAGCCTCAAACTCCTGCTCTCAAGTAGTCCTCCTGCCTCAGCCTCCTGAGTAGCTGGGACTATAGGCTTGTGCTCATGCCCGGCTAGTATTTTTATTTTTTGTAGGTGAGGGTCTTGCTGTGTTGCTCAGGCTGGCCTCAAGCAATCCACATGCCTGGACCTCCCAAAGTGCTGAGATTACGGGTCTGAGCTACCGAGCTTGCCATTATATTGGTTCTTGAAATCCCATTGCAGTAGCCACCTTTATCCAGAAGCATGTATTTTAATTCTCTAGCAGGTTCGGATCTCTCCCTTCCCTGGTCCTACTTGCACTTGGCACTTTTCTCACGAGGCCACTTGGTAATTGGATTGTAAACTTCCCGGGGGCAGAGCACCAACTTTTACATTCACAGAATTGTGCCTGTCTTGGAAAGAATCAATGCTCATGTGTTATATGAATAATAATTTTAGAACAAATAATTTAGCTACTCTGGAAGCTGAGGTGGGAGGATTGCTTGATCCCAGGAGTTCAAGGCTGCAGTGAGCTATGATTGTGCCACTGCACATTCCACTATAGTGTGCCACTATCACTCCAGCCTGGGTGATAGAGCGAGATTCTGTCTCAAAAAAAAAAAAAAAAAAAAAAAAGAGTAAGGATGTAGTTCTCAGGGTAACAAAGCAACATTTTAAACAGTACCTGTAATACCAGTTGCTGGGGTTGAGGAATGCATCATAGAATCCAAACAACAGGGGCTGTTCTGGGTTTTTTGCCTGTGAAATTAGAATGTATCTACCTGAATTTGGTCTTGGAAGAAGGATCAAGTGTAATTATGATGTAAAATTATCAACTAATTAATAAGGTATGGAAAAGGTAAATACCTTAAAGTGACTTCTCTTCTGTCATGGCCCCAGTTGTCAATCCTTATTTTATTAGAGAAACCTTTGTACGTAATTTGAACTAACCTCTAGTGTGCTCACATCTGAGTTTGTGATTGCCATGGAGTGCCGAGTGATTGATTTATCAGGGTTTTACAGTGAGCTAGTAGCAGAACTGGGAATCACAGGCTGGTCATTTCTTCTAGTGAAAAGCAGGAGCCATAAACAGGAAAATGGGACCCTTTTATGTAACTTGGGTATTGGTAAGCAAGACTGATATCCACCTTACAAACTAAGATATTTTTGTTATACTTTTTAAATATCCTTTTATTGTAAGTAACAGGTGAATCTGATAGAACATTATTTAACCCTCACTATATAGTAAATCGTATCATAGAAAGCCATTCATTAGCCGAGTTCTACTCTGCAAGATTTCCAGGGCTTCATTTCTATTCCAGAAAGAATGTTTTAAAAACTAAGAATTTCCAAATCCACCAAGCTGACCTCTATTCCATTATGTAGTCACTTGCAATAGAAATAATATATTCGGAAGTAACCTTTGTCTTTTAACCTTTGAAGGATGTTACGTTAACTTGAACTAGATTCCAATCCTCTGTAGCAATTCTAGAAGCAGCCTCAGAACACTGTCTTCTTCCATACTGCCATACTCATAAATATCAAATTTTTGACACTGTTTTTATATCATATCATTATGTTGGCTTCTAAAATCTTATCATTTATTAGCAATATCCAAGGGGACCTACTGATAGGAACACAGGGACTTGATGACCTCATGGTCATTGTCATCCCTGTGTTTGTATGAAATGTAGCTTTTTAAATAGTTGTTGACACTAAAAGTGAACACTAATTGCATCTTAATGTGAGACTAACTCCGGATATGACTATATTTTTCTTTGCCTCGTGAAAATGCTCCCTTCCTGACGCTGTGGCTGAAACAAAATCCTTAGCATTTAAAAGAAAAGAACTAGCAAGAGCAGTGACTCTGTAAACACCACTTCAGTCAAAGTCTGATACCAAATATAGCACTATGTTAGATGCATGTAGGCATGGCCTCAGCAAGTCCCACACAGTTAATCTCCAAGTCCTGCATATCAATCACACCTCCTTCACATACCTGGCCTGGAGCCTTAATGGAATTCCTGCTCATTATTTCAGTGATAGCTTACTTCCTCTGTTTTTCCTATTGGCTTCTCGTTGTGCCAACTTCTTCAAGGAGCATTTTCTTACCTAAGCAACATTGTAATGTTGTAATATATGCTGACAGTTCATTTATACAGTCCTTCTTGTTCCAAATGTTTTTATGTTCAATTACTGAAATTTAATCATCAGAAGAGATTGAATTCTCTCTAGATCATGCAGCTTTGCTTAAATGTTAAGGTAATAGTACATTACTGAAATATAAGATTTCAAAGGTTGAAAAATTCAATATCAAGAAAATTCATTAAGCTTTGAACTGATCACCTTTGAAATCATAGATAAGAGCTATATAAATGGTCACATATAAATCACATATTTTAAGGGAAGTTAATTTAAAATTATAACAAACCAAGTCAATGATTGCTCACGACTGCCTAGACAATTTGTGAGGTTTTTTCCCCCCTGATTTCTTTAAGTTCTTGTGGACATGCTTTTTGGTTTTATTTTACAGCTTCTTTTCTCCTTAATGTTATGTTGTTAAAATTCCTTCAGGCCAAGTGATTCTTTTTAATCTTTTATCAGCATGTTGAAAGCACTTTTTCTGTAACTCCATTTTTATGCTACTAGAGACCAGAGGAAAAAGTCCAGCAACTCCATCCTCCAGAGTCTGTGATAGGCTTGCACATTCTTTGCTGACCACTGATTACTCTGTGTATGGGGCTTTTTAAAAATTTATTGTGTAAGGTGCAAAGCAAATATTAAATATTATTTTTGGTTCTGATACAAGGAAATTATAAGAGATATGGGAGCTCTGTTTACCGTTCTTTATAGAGAAAACCACCAATTAAGTCATCTCAGTTGGTTAAATAGCATCTGTACTTTAACACCTGAACCTTGGTGTAAGTACACAGTAGCTGGTCCTAATTTCTCAACATGATCCTGCAAATGAAGTTGTGAAGTCTTATTTTTGAGTGTTTTCAATCAATTAACAAACTATAAATATAACCCCCAGTTATTGCTACATGTTAAAATATCTGTCACAATGAGTAATTCTTAATTTCTCTGACCGTGAAAATAAATTTCTTAATAGTATATATAGCTTGTAACCCAAATAAAAGACTTCTGTTAAAAATAAAACTTAAATACATTTTAACACAAATAAGTGGTCTATGTTAAATGCAGGGCAGAATACTGAGATCACTTCTGTTACTGTCTCCTAAAAGAGCTTCTTTGGCATAGACTGCTCGTATGAGAGTGTGTGTTTGCAAGTAGTCAGTTTGCAAAGTGCCAGGGCAAAGGATTTCTTCTCCTTCCTTTGGATTCCTTTCATACCTAGAGATACCTGAAAATAAACCAATTTGTTCATATGTGCAAATGTCTATTAAATTTTTCAACTAAAAAAAGACAGTTTTTTTTTAGATCATAAATCTTTCTGTTTTCTTTATTCTTTATTTTTTTTGAAGTTGTAGCCAGTAGCTATGGTGGCCCCGGTGGGAATTCTCCAGGAGTTGGAGTCAGGGAGTTTATCTGCCAGCTCACCAAGAGACTCCTGGCAGTGCGATCACAGGCCAGTTGCTCTACCTGTCTCTAATGAGGCATGCAACACCTATCCAGCAGGGTTATGGTGGGGATTAGATGAGATAATAGGTGTGAAGCACCAAGTGTGGCCCCACACCTGGGAGGCGCTCAAACAGTATAAACCAGCCGCAGCCAAAAGAATCTCTCCAGGTATAAAAGTAAATTCAAATAAAAGGAAAAAGAACCCCACCTCTGTGGAATAGCACTCAAAAGACTATATACACACAGACTAACTTCACAGTAGGGAAACTGGACTCAGAAAATGGCCCACCTACGGTACTAGACCTAAAGGAAAACAAAAGCGCTGCCCTATAGAGTTGTTTTAAGAGGAGGGAATTTTTGAGTCATACTCAACTGTGATTCATCCCCAAAACTCACTGGTTACATGTAGTGAAAATTCATTATAATGTTTCAACAAGCAGTATTTCCTACCTTTAAGAATCACAGCTAAAAATTCAAAGCAATGAATATTTCCCCATATTTTTGAAATACAATCCTATTTAAAACATTTTAGTTCTTTGCATAGTTGTTATTAGTATATAACTAACATACAACAATTTAGCCTTTGGTTGGAGCAACATTATATAAATGTGGGGTTGCAGAAGCCCGTTCTAGCTAGAGAATGCTTTAGTTTGGTTCACTCAAAAAAAGTGGGTTTTTTTTGTTTGTTTTTTTGTTTTTTTTTTTTTGTTTTTTGGCTTATTTTGATCCAAATACTTATTCTAGAATCAGAAGCTAGAAGGGACCCTAGCCAGTGGCTCTCAAACTTTGGCATGTATCAGAATTCCCAAGTGCAATTTGACTTCTCAGAGAACCTGAGGCAGATGAGGCAGGCCCCTGCTGTTTCTTTTCTCCCGGCCCTCCATCTATAATGGCAATGTTGTGCTTTCCTTAGACTCTGGCTTTGCGCTGGCTGTGCAGGGTTCCAAAACTAAAACCCCAAGTGTTTTCTAGGTGGTAAAAATGTGTGTGGTGAAGTTATAAAGAAAAGTAAAGGAATGATTAATACAAAAAGCAAGACAGTGGTTCCCACTCAGAGGGAGAGAGTGAAAGGCAATTGGACAGGAGGATTCTAAGGGCTTCCAAGGTACTGATAATGTTCTATTTCTTAACCTGGCAGGTGGGTACATGAATACTTGTGTGTAGTATGTGTGAGTTTGAAATAAAACAGCATATATGTATTCTTTTATATGTGTTATACTTTTTATGACAAGAATTTAAAAATATTTACATGATTTAAATGATGTCAGAGTGAATGTGGCAGCAAGTATGGCACACTTAAGTTTAAGCTAGCTTGATTTGTTAGTATCACATTGAATTTCTTCCTTCTCTGAGTGTGTACTTTAGTATGCTTCATTCTTTGTTGGAAGTAACTGCTTCATTTTCTTCATGCGTAAGTCAGATTGCTCAGCCTCCCTTTACCATCCTGCACTTCCAGTTTGGTTCCTACATATTTCGTGTTTATTTGATAGCAAAGGCTTCTTAAAAGAAGCAAACTGATTACATTTGAGTTTGCAATTACAGTCTCTCATAGGCATTACCTGTGATCAGCTGCAAATGATTTTCAGTTATCTCTTGGATATAACCATCCCGTGGCTATATATTAATTTGACATGTCCACTTTTGGGGGATTTTAAGTCATCCATTGGACCCTCCTTTCTCCATGTGTTTTCTGCACATTGTGTTTCCAAATGCTAATAGTCTCATGTCCACAGCAAAATCCCTCTTCGTGTTGTCACCAAACCTAGAACATCTTAATATGTCTGTACTTATCACACCTCTCTTGAAAGTTACTTATCTCTGTCTGTAATGAGGTTGTGAGCTTCTTGAGAGAAAAGCTCATGTCTTATTCCTTTATCTCTTCATTGCAAGCTCACATTTATTATACATTGGATACATAGGGAATATTGTATTTCAGAGAGAACAACATGAACAGAACCATAGAGGCATAAGGAAGACATGTTCAGGGAATGGGACTATTCCAACATAGCCAGGGCATTGAGGATATTGGGGTGGAAAGGGCAGTGGGATAGAAGACTGGAGAATTGGGTGGGGGTAGATTATATTAGTCTTTGACTGCCACTGTTAGAAATTTGAACTCTATTCTGTAGACAGTGGTGAACAATGGAAGACTTTTAAGTAAGACATGAGATTTTGGTTCTGTGTTTTAGAAAACAAACTTTGCTAGCATCTATGTCATCTAGATGACACCAAGGAGGGAAAGACTGGAGACAGGGAAACCAGTAGGAAGACGGGAGCAGTAGAAGGAAAGATGCATCTGACAGTGTGGGATGCTTTTTTTTGTTTTTCCTGAAGCGATTCATTTTAATATGTCTATGTTCCTGAAGATACTTTGAGAGATATAATGGATATAAAACTTCAGAAACTTTGGAGTAGGATGTTTTATTTCAAAATGCACAGTAAAGTGTTCTTTTTAGGTCTACACACACACACACACACACACACACGTATATTGTATTTAAGTGTATCTTTGTTGGAAGATATCCTGCTCAAAGTTTTGATAGCTGTCATTAATTAAAAATTTGATAATTCTTAAGACTAGTTTTCTTAAGTGCTTGTTTATTTTTTCTACTGTATTATCATTTTTATTTTAATGTTAAACATTCATTTTCATACAGCCTAACATGTAGCACAAGTTTTAAAGCTTTCCCCCATTGTATGAGAGTGTGTGTGTGTGTGTGTGTGTGTGTGTGTGCAGAATAGGGAGAAAGCAGGAAGAGAGAGGGGATTTGAATGAACAGCTAGAGGAATCCCAGTCTCATGCCGTGAAGGGAAGGTTCCTTGGGAAAGTTCTATTCTGGTCCTCAGTTTAACTTTCTGAGAAATCGTTTTATAAGTTGACCCAGAAATAATCAGTATCTAAAATTCAGACAAATTATTTAAAAAATTAAGAAACAGTAAGGGAAATTTGAACACTGATGTTTGATGGTATTAAGGAATTATTAACTTTTTAAAGGTACGACAGTGATGTAGTTATGAGTCCTTGTTCTTTGGAGATTAATACTAACACATTTGCCAATGAAATGATGTAGTGGTTAGAATTTGCTTTAAATTAATCCAGGGGTTGGGGGAGTGGGTGAAGGTATAGATGAAACAAAATTGGCCATGAATTGATAATTGTTGACTCTGGGGCATGGGTTCATGGAGGTTCATTATACTTTTCTCTCTACATTATGATATGTAATACATTTTTTAATAAAAGAAAACAAGGTTCAGGCAACTGATTCAGCTACCCAAAGTCGTAGATATTTGATTAATAATTTAAAATATAGCCATCCATCAGTTTCAACCATCCATCTGTCTATCTAATCTATTTATCCATCTACCCACCTGTCTATAGGCTTTGGCTTATTTCAGAAAAATATTTAAAGTGATTTTTTACAATTCTTAATGATTTTTGGGCGGTGAAGGAATTGAGAAAAAGGCTTAAAAATAGGATAGGTGAAATATGCAAAATGCATATATTGAGTTTCTGTACATTTACTAGAGATGCATCATGAATTTGCCCATTAACTTCTTGGCAGCCCTTGTAAAACAAAGAACATAAACCGTTTTGTGAATCAGAGCATCATTTGCTAACTCTAGCTATCAAGTGACTTGAAATATACTTATGTAAATAGTTTGCATTGCTGCATCTTGAGACTTAATGACAAGGTATAAAAAAGTGGAGGGGAAAAAAAAACTATTTTTAGAGCATCTACTCTGCGTCAGGTATTGTGCTAGATCAGACTTGTCCAACCTGCTGCCCATGGGCCACATGCAGCCCAGGACAGGTTTGAATGCAGCCGAAAACAAACTCATCAACTTTCTTAAAACATTTTGAGATTTTTTTTTTCGATTTTTTTTTTTTTTTTTTTTTAGCTCATCAGTTATCGTTAGTGTTAGTGTATTTTATGTGTGGCCCAAGATAATTCTTAATTCTTCCAATGTGGCCCAGGGAAGCCAAAAGATTGGACACCCCTGTACATGCTCATATACTTTATCTTTAATCTTTACAGCCCTTATCTGTAAGTGTTCTTCGCATTTGCTTTAAAAGATGTCTTTATAAAAACTTGTCCCCAAATTGTGAGCACTTGCAAATCCCTTCTGTACTTACTGCATTTTCTTACTACAAAAAAAATATATATATATACATATATATTTCTAACATTAGTATCACACTTCAGTGCGTCAGACAATAGACACTTGATCATGATTGGTTTGTAGAGCAGTATAATGAATTTGTTTCTATAAAGTTATCAAAATTGTACTTATTCTCCATGTTTTCAACTTTTTATCTCAACATGTCTCAACCTAATAATCTTTTTCTGTCCCTAAAACTGCTTTTGCTCTGGCATTCCTTACTTGCCACAAAGAAGGGCAGCAAGACCCACCCAATTGCCTAATGCAGAAACCTAGACAGTCCAGGTTGCATTTTGGACACCTTCCTCAGCTAAATCTTGTCCTCCTCAGTGTATCCCTCCTGGTATCCCTCTGTAGAACTTCTGTCCGTCTACTGGCCCTGCCCTCAGTTAGCATTGTCCTCTTTAGCCTGACTATGGCAACTGTTCTTCCTGTACTCAGGCCTGCCGCCAGTCCTTTCTGCACAGCAGCCAAATTGATTTTCTGAAGCACAAGGCTGTTCATATCATTCCTCTGCTTAAATGCTTTCAAAGAAGTGACCTTCAAACTTTCTGGACTGTGACTCACAATAAAAAATAAATTTAACATCATGACCCAATACTCATATCAATATATATATGTGAACAAGTTTTATGTTTTCTGTCCTTTTCTATCCTATTCTATTTTGATCTCTTTTGTTGAAAAAGTAGTGCTGGTTGGACCCCATGAAAGTTATTTCAGAGCTAACTAATAGATGAGATCCTACGGTGTGTAAAGCATTGCTTTTTAGAATTCTTGCTGTCTAAAGGATCAAAACCAACCTCTGTAACAAGAATGATGGGTCTGTCCATGCTTTGCCACCTGCTCATCTCTGTAGCCCCAACTCTTCCCCTCCCGTCTGATGGCTCCACTCTCCTGAACCTCTTAGTGTCCCCAAGTGGCACTACTCTCTTCCACTCCACCCCCACCTACCCGGTTAATTCTTCCAGTTCTTCAGTGTCACAGGAAGTGTTATCCTGCTGTTCACGTGGATTATCTCATTTGAGCTCCAGTTGCCAGAGTAGGTGCTCAGTAATACTTGTTGAATGAATTAACTTCACATTATGCCCCTGCAGTTGTTAATTAGAACTGGGATGGTATATATGTAATATTCTCACTATGCTGACATTTCTATGGTACCTAGAAGCCACTTCTTAGTCTGGCTGCTCTCACGAGCGTTTGTCTCCATGTGTCCACTGGGCCTTTGGCCAGCAAGTCATCTGTGGGTACAAATGCCATGAAAGATGTAACCATTCCTCAGATTTGAGAGGAAAGTACAATCTACACCCCCCAGTGATCTGAGGGCCTTAGGATGAGAATGCGGTAAGATACTAACGTCTGCCTCAATATTTACGTTGTTAATTCATTTTCATCAATGGTTGTTTTTAAAGCCTAGTTTAATCTTGCATTTCCTATTATTAGAAGTGTACTGAATCAGACCATAAATGTTATACAGCTATGATCAAGGAAACATATATTTTTAATCTGATAAGGGTCATAATACAAAGTCATAGTACATTACCCATAATACAGAAAGTAAGGCAGTTGAAAAATAATGAATTTCTTTTGTTCTATAGCAAGTGAGTTAGAGCAATCTAGATTCTTGGAAACAGAATGGACATGGGTAAATACAGTTTTAATTTCAGGTGACTATTACCATTTACAAATAGAAATGACCCACAGCAAGTAAATAGTCCTTGAAAGAGCATCATAAGATAAAAATAATCCAAATGTTCTTAAGGCAAGAACTTCCATAATAACACCAGATTCATCTCAGCTAAATGTCCTCAGAGGTGTGTAGAAGGGCCTGATAAATTCTGTTCTGGGTGGTCTGAGGTCATTCGTGCTCCTCTGACAAGGTATGTTCTTGAATAAGAAAATAAAGGTGCCCATATCGCTCCCATTGGTAACAATCATTTCCAATATAAGAGTATTCCATTTTTTTCAAGTACTGTTAACATATTAATTTCTAAACTGGTGTTAGCTAATTTCTAAAAACCAGTAATTACTCAGGGCCACATAATTTATTGGCCCTGCTCTTTAGAAAATATGACTGTCACAATGAAGTAAACATTTAGTGTCATTACATTGTCAATTTTATATCATCTGTTTTTAGTTGTTCATAATTCTGTGAATCAACAATAACATGGAAGCCAGAAAGCTAGAATGAAAAGTAAATTGGTTTAGCAGTTAGGGAACCTGAATTCTAGTCCATATTCTGCTTTGGAATATTTGCATGGCCATACGCATATCATTTAACCTCTTTGGGTATCAGATTCCTGACCCACAAAATGAGGGAGTTAAAATCATAGCATGATTGTTTCCAAAGGGACCTTCTAAATTAGTATTAAATGAGACCCTGATCACATATCAGTAAGAAAATCCTTTGTTGACTTAAATAAATTCAATAGACCGTTTTTATAGATGATTTCTTTCGTACAGGAGATGTGAAATCTCTAAGGTTTTTAAGACATCTCAAAAATGGAACAAAATCCATATTACTAAAATAGCATCCACTGAATTTATAGATCTATTTACTGACTCAATGATTTACAGTAAGAGTAAAATACTCATTCATATGTTCCGGGTCTCAGCTGCAAAGCCTCAAAGCAAATCAAGCTTCTGTGCCTCAGCTGCATCCTGATCTGTGGGAACAGGGGGTTTGAGAACAGATGGCCTCAGAGCACACGTCAAAGCAAGTCTAACTGAATCCTGCCAACTTAGAAGGCTGCTCCATTTTTTTTGAAAAACTTCTCACTGAAATACAATATACTGCAGAAAAGTGTACATCAGTGTACATTTAATGTATTTTCATAAACTGAACACACCTGTGTAATCAGTATCCTGCTCAGGAGACACGCTAGCCTCCCAGAAGCCCCCACCCCATGATCCCCTTCCAGTCACACCCTCTCCCCAAAGGTCACCACTGTTCTGTCTCCCAACAACATAATTTAGTTGTGTTTGTTTTTGTACTTTGCGTAAGTGAAATCTTACTGTAAATACTCTTTGGTGACTCAATCTTGAATCTGTTTTCTGTTTCTTTCACTCAATATTGTATCTGTTTATAGTCACAGGTTATTCTTCTCATGCCTGTATAATATTCAGTTATGTGGCTGTCTCATAATTTATGTAACCTTTCTAGATTTTAGCTATGTTGAATAATATTGTGACGTACACTGTTATTTTTATCTTTTGGTGAACATGTGTACCCAATTCTATTGAGGAGACTGGCCCATTTTTTAAATGTTGCCTTTTCTGCTACTTTGGCATATAGGCTACTTGTCTGTTGGAACATTAAATAAAAATAAGCTGTATAAATATCAGAAGGCAGGGATTAACTTAAATTCAAACCAGCCTACTTTTTTTTTTCTTCCTCCCCTAAAAGACACACCCATTAAGATGAACAGAATACACCTCCTCTACCTGAGGAGTGATGGAACAAAGCCATGAGACACCCAACCATGAACAATGCTCAGAGATAGAAAGTGGTGGGCTTTGGTTTTGCTTTTGTTTGTTAATAGAGCAGCGGATTGTGAGTAGAAAGTGTTGAAGGTCTTTTTATTCTTTAGGTAAGATAAAGTTTCAGATGCACTGAGACTTTTTCTAGCGCTCTTTCCTTACATATCACAATAAGTCAACAGTAATTAGATCATGAAGTAACCCATCCCCCAAACTTGATCACTCAACTTTTATTTGCATTTTATAAGGTGAAATATCCCTTTTATTACCCCAGAATATTCAGTTCCAACGCATGCTGGCAGACATTTCAAGAAGAAATGGCAGACTCCAGGGACTTGCTAAAGGCCTAACCATTTTCAGGTATTCCTCTTCAAGCTTCCCAGGTTTTGTGGGGTTTTCTGTTTTGTTTTGTTTTGTTTTGTTTTGTTTTTTAACCATTTAGACCACATACCACAGCAAATTATTAAAGGATTTGTAGTTCAAAAACCACTCTTGCAGACATATTTCATTGGTTGGTCTTAGCAACTCTCTGAGGTGGGCAAAAAGGTTATGTGGATCACCGAGTGTATGAAAACATGACATTCTCATTTGCAAAGCGCCACCCACTTGGAACTTAGTCTACTATGGGTTATTTATTATTTTGTAGCTGGAAATTTCCAACCTTCTTCCATCTCCTTTTTTCTCACAATGTTCCTCTTCACTCCTCCCGCTTTCTGCCTGCCATCCTTGGCATGAGGGTGAGGTGGGTCTAAGTGTTCTGATACTCAAAGCACCTTCAGATCCACCTTTTAATTTTATTTTTTAGCTAGTGAGCACTTAATCCTTGTCATGGTGCTGTATTAGGAGGTGTTAGACTAGGCAGTGGCTTGTCATGTGGCATCACTGGCAAATCCAAGCCTCTGGCCGTTTCTCTATCCTTCCAGGCCAATGTTCAGATCACAAGACAACACTAAGCTGAGGGCTTCCCGGGGAAGAAGGTGCCAGTCCTCACACAGCCCTCTGGCTTCATCGCATATCCATATATCTGAGGTCTGCAAAAACGCCCAGTGTGCACATTGCTTGGACTTGAGGCATGTGGATTTTTGTCCCATATTCAGGCCATGTGACTAAGACCACATAAACTTGGATAGGATGATTCTTTTTCAAAACCGTATTGCACAGCCATTCTGCTGTGGATATTCTATCATTCGACTTACCTATACATTTTTTTGACAGAAATATTATTGGATCTGGGATGCTCCAAGAGTCTTAGGTGTATTTTCCCCAGTATACAGCTCTTGAGTATTTCAGAGGTCACGTATTCTCATTTAGACTGTACCATGTAGAACAGCACTGATGAAAGTCACCACTGCCCATCTGAAGCCGGGTCAGCCTGAGTCTCAGGCTTTCTTACTCTCCTCATTGACTGCTCGGCCTGCCAGCATATGAATGCTATAATTCACTAGTATGTGAAGAATGACAGTTTTATATAAGCACTTCTTCCTCCTTCATGCTGGCATGCACCTTGGCTATTGTGTGGAGTGTTATATTTTTTTCTGAAATAACTTAAAACTGGGAAAAGATTCTAATGTATATGGTTTCATTTCTTAAATTTGCTGCTGAGTCATTTCCCCTTCATAACTGAGCTAGTTTTCACCAATACCTTTAATTACATCAGTTCTTTTTTAATAAAGCTCATTTTCATTGACTTGCTCTCACTTAATGAATTCTTCTTGGTGAAACAGGAGCTTACTGGCACAACATATAAAATGACCCCTTAATACAGCCGAAGGTGGGTTGTGTTTCTCTGTCTCCTTTATCTATTAGCAGTGTATGTTTTTTGTTTTTTTAATGCTGAACCAAATCCACTGCAACTTTTATCTCTCTATTATATGAGCCATCCTTACTTTATGAAACAGAATTCTTTGAAGTTTGTACTATATGCAAAAAAAAAATTTCTTTGGCATGTTCAACATTATTTTAAATGGCACTTAAGCCTTGAAGAAAATTCTTTTGTAAAGCTGGTAATTATTTTATATTTTAAGTAATTATTCCCTCATTTATCAATTTTTTTATTGATGGTTTTCTAATAGTGCACACTTACAGTTAAACACCCAGGAGAAAAAAATAATGTATTTTACTGAAGAATAAGCAAAGCAAAGGCATTTTCTGTAACTTTGGCCTGGTGTATGTGGGGCCAACTTTTCACTTACCCTTTATATATCCTTCCCCAGTTCTATTCTCTCTACACCCACTCCCCTCCCTCAGTTACCATGTATAATTCACAGTTATATCTCCATGCTCATCATTAGTCCATTAGCGGCACTATTTTGATTGGGTGTTACCCAACTGTATAGCTTTTCATGAAGCCTTGTTTTAAACGTAATGTCATCTCTTCTTAGCACATCAGTTTTTCTTCTCATGTTTTGACAGATTTGTCCCTCTCCACCCAATTCTAGTACACTACCGCCCTGTCCTACACCACACACTGATGAAAGGCGAATCCATTCTGCATTCCCTTCCTGCACCTCCACTCCTGGGTTTTGTTAATAGTGTTAGCATTTAGCTCAAACAACGTAGGTATGTAATATCTGACAAATTTCAAGGGATCTGAAAGTCCCTCTTCCACTGGTTCTGTCGTACAATGCTCCCTACTTAAATGCAAGTATTACAAGAGAGTGCTAACCTACCTACGTCTTAACGTGAATTTCTTTCTTCTCCTTCTTCTTTTTTTTTTTTTTTTTTTTTTTTTAGATGGAGTCTCGCCCTTGTTGCCCAGGCGGGAGTGCAGTGACGCAATCTCAGCTCACTACAACCTCCGCCTCCAGGGCTCAAACGATTCTCCTGCCTCAGCCTCCCAAGTAGCTAGGATTACAGGCACCTGCCATCATGCCCGGCTAATTTTGTATTTTTAGTAGAGACAGGGTTCCACCACATTGGCCAGGCTGTTCTCAAACTCCTGACCTCGGGTGATTTACCCACCTCGGCCTCCCAAAGTGTTGGGATTACAGGCGTGAGCCACCATGCCCAGCCTTTTTTTTTTTTTTTTTTTTAATTACAGAAGGAGGAATCAAGAATTATAATATGAGGCCGAGCACAGTAGTTCATGCCTGTAATCCCAGCACTTTGGGAGGCCTAGGTAGGCAGATCGCTTGAGTCCAGGAGTTTAAGACCAGCCTGGGCAACATAGTAAAATGCCATCTTTACTAAAAAAAAATAAAAAAAAAAAATAAATTAGCCGGGCATATTAGTGTGTGCCTGTAGTCCTGGCCACCTGGGAGGCCAAGGCTGGAGGATTGCTTGAGCCTGGGAGGTCAAGGCTGCAGTGAGCCCTGATTGTGCCATGGCACTGCAGCCTGGGCAACAGAGTGAGACTCTGTCTCAAAAAAAAAAAAAAAAAGAGAGAGAATTAGAATGTCAGAAAATTAAATATAAGACAGTTGAGTTATTGGGGGAAAGAAAGAGGAAAAAAACCTTGGAAAATCGAGTTCACTATAAAGTAGCATTAGGGAGTACTGATTTAGAGGAACTAAAAACTGTTAGGAGTTGGGGAGGGGAGTGGAGGTTAAAGAGAAGACATAAAAAGCAAATGGTAATATCAGATGATGAAAAAGGGAGACCCTGAAAAAGTAACTCAATCTCTACTCAGTTTTGCAGGAAACATGCCTATGTGTTATTTTTCCTAGAAACTAGTGGTGGCACTGCTTCAGTAATTTCTTACTGGGCTCTTCATGCCACTATCTCTATTATTTAAAAAAAAATTTTTTTTTTAGAGGCAGGATCTCACTCTGCTGCCCAGGCTGGAGTACAGTGGTGCAATCATAGCTCATTGCAGCCACAAGCTTCTGGACTTAGGCAATCCTCCCACTTCAGTCTCCAGTGTAGCTGGGATTACAGGCATACACCACCACACCCAGCTAATTTAAAAAGAAATTTTTTTTGTAGAGACAGGATCTCACTGTGTTGCCCAGGCTGGTCTTGAACTCCTGGCTTCAAGCAATCCTCCCATCTAGGCCTCCCAAATTGTTGGGATTACAGGCGAGAGCTGCTGCGCCCGGCCTCTACTACTTTTAATTTACTATTTAATTAGATTCACCTTCCCCAGCCTACGACTTTGCTTTATTAGTCTCATAATCCCTTTCTTCTGTGCAGATACACATGTGCTGTTGCTACCCTGTATTGGGTATTATAGCCTATGTTGACTAATCTAAAGCTTTTCCTAATTCTCTTCTGCCTTAAATTCTTCCCTTTATAGAAGCCAAACCAAAGGAAAAGCAAAACTGGGGATCTTTTTCCCAGACTCCCTTGCAGTCAGGGATAGCCACACGGCTGAAGCCTTCCCAAGGAGACGTGAAGACACATCTGCCTAGAAGCCTCTGAGAAAGCTGGCCAACAACCTAATCCAACCCTGAATGTAGTCATTTGAAAAACAAATCTGAATTCACTAGTGTAAAGAAGAGTTGATCCTCACCACATCCCTGCAAAAGCATCACCTTTACCCACTGTTTAAAAAGAAACTAAGGTTCAGAGAAGCTGAGTCACTTGCCCAAGTCACAGAGCCTGTACATTTTGAGAGACCTAAATCCAGGGCTTCTCGCTTCAGATGGATCAGTCAGGCCCCTCCCACTGCTTGTGCTGCCTTTTGTTTACCCTTGTATAAAAACAAAAATATATCTGCACATTTAAAAGCCACATCAATTAGAAACTCACTCATAAATCTGCTCAGCGGTTTCCCATATTTCCTGGGTCACAGTGTTGTTTGTCAAACAACCTCGCTCTTAATTCGAGGTTTAATCTGATTCTCCCCAGGTGCTCTCTGTCTGGATTTTTTTTTTGTGAGTTCTTATCCAGTAGCAGCCACTTGTTAATCTGCTTTTCACCCTTGTTTTTCTCACCCATATTCTTTTCCTTTCTCGAACTGACCGTGGATAGAATCCACGCAGCAGCATTAACCCCCAGCCTGTCTTCTTTAGAGACAACAAGAAGTGGTTGTGATTCAGTGACCTCTCTTTTGCCGAATAGGCCTCCTACCACATCTGTCCCGTCTCCTTACTCAGTCCTTCTACTCAGTCTCCATCCAGACACACTTTTTTTTTTAAATATATATATATATTTTATTATACTTTAAGTTCTAGGGTACAGGTGCACAATGTGCAGCTTTGTTACATATGTATACATATGCCATGTTGGTGTGCTGCACCCATTAACTCATCCTTTACATTAGGTATATCTCCTAATGCTATCCCTTCCCACTCCCCCAACCCCACAACAGGCCCCGGTGTGTGATGTTCCCCTTCCTGTGTCCAAGTGTTCTCATTGTTCAATTCCCACCTATGAGTGAGAACATGCGGTGTTTGATTTTTTGTCCTTGTGATAGTTTGCTGAGAATGATGGTTTCTAGCTTCATCTATGTCCCTACAAAGGACACGAACTCATCCTTTTTTATGGCTGCATAGTATTCCATGGTGTATGTGTGCCACATTTTCTTAATCCAGTCTATCATTGTTGGACATTTGGGTTGGTTCCAAGTCTTTGCTATTGTGAATAGTGCCACAATAAACATACCTGTGCATGTGTCTTTATAGCAGCATGATTTATAATCCTTTGGGTATATACTCAGTAATGGGATGGCTGGGTCAAATGTTATTTCTAGTTCTAGATCCCTGAGGAATCGCCATACTGTCTTCCACAATGGTTGAACTAGTTTACAGTCCCACCAACGGTGTAAAAGTGTTCCTGTTTCTCCACATCCTCTCCAGCACCTGTCGTTTCCTGACTTTTTAATGATTGCCATTCTAACTGGTGTGTGGTGGTATCTCATTGTGGTTTTGATTTGCATTTCTCTGATGGCCAGTGATGATGAGCATTTTTTCATGTGTCTGTTGGCTGCATAAATGTCTTCTTTTGAGAAGTGTCTGTTCATATCCTTCGCCCACTTTTTGATGGAGTTGTTTGTTTTTTCTTGTAAATTTGTTTGAGTTCTTTGTAGATTCTGGTTATTAGCCCTTTGTCAGATGAGTAGATTGCAAAAATTTTCTCCCATTCTGTAGGTTGCCTGTTCACTCTGATGGTAGTTTCTTTTGCTGTGCAGAAGCTCTTTAGTTTAATTAGATCCCATTTGTCAATTTTGGCTTTTGTTGCCATCACTTTTGGTGTTTTAGACATGAAGTCCTTGCCTATGCCTATGTCCTGAATGGTATTGCCTAGGTTGTCTTCTAGGGTTTTTATGGTTTTAGTCTATCATTTAAGTCTTTAATCCATCTTGAATTAATTTTTGTATAAGGTGTAAGGAAGGGACCCAGTTTCAGCTTTCTACATAAGGCTAGCCAGTTTTCCCAGCACCATTTGTTGAATAGGGAATCCTTTCCCCATTTCTTGTTTTTGTCAGGTTTGTCAAAGATCAGATAGTATAGATGTGTGGTATTATTTCTGAGGGCTCTGTTCTCTTCCATTGGTCTATATCTCTGTTTTGGTACCAGTACCATGCTGTTTTGGTTACTGTAGCCTTGTAGTATAGTTTGAAGTCAGGTAGCACGTGATGCCTCCAGCTTTGTTCTTTTGGCTTAGGATTGACTTGGCAATGTGGGCTCTTTTTTGGTTGCATATAAACTTTAAAGTAGTTTTTTCCAATTCTGTGAAGAAAGTCATTGGTAGCTTGATGGGGATGGCATTGAATCTATAAATTATCTTGGGCAGTATGGCCATTTTCACGATATTGATTCTTCCTATCCATGAGCATGGAATGTTCTTCCATTTGTTTGTATCCTCTTTTATTTCGTTGAGCAGTGGTTTGTAAAAGGACACAGGGGAAACAGGTACACCTTTTTCTAATAGCAGATCTGTTTAGCCTGGAGAATAGAGCAGACACGGCTTCTTGTCTGGCTCTACCATCATTTAAATTTGGAGGCAAGTTATTGATGCTCTCTACCCCTTTGTTTTCCTAGCTGTAAAAGGGGACAAATGATATCTTTCCCACCCCACCTTAGAGGGACAGTGTGAGAAGAACTAATCAATTTTTTAAAATTATTTATTTAGTTATTTATTTGAGACGGAGTCTCGCTGTCTCCCAGGCTGGAGTGCAGTGGCGCGATCTCGGCTCACTGCAAGCTCCTCCTCCCGGGTTCACGCCATTCTCCTGCCTCAGCCTCCCAGGTAGCTGGGACTACAGGTGCCTGCCACCATGCCCGGCTAATTTTTTGTATTTTTAGTAGAGACGGGGTTTCATCGTGTTAGCCAGGATGGTCTTGATCTTCTAACCTCGTGATCCACCTGCCTTGGCCTCCCAAAGTGCTGGGATTACAGGCATGAGCCACTGCGCCCGGCCGAGAAGAACTAATCAATTATTAACTCAACTAATATTTCGTGGCTATCTACCATAGAACAGGCATAGCTCTTGAAGTTGGAGAATCAAAGATTAAAAAGTGAGACTTCTGCCCTGAGTCCAGTGGCAGAGATAGACTTGTAAATGGAAGATGTCAACTTATGGGAAGTGCTGAAAGAGGTGTGTGCATATTCTATAGGAACTCAACAGTTCCCAAAAAACTTCCTGAAGAGTTTATGTCTAAGGCCTTGAAAGACAAACGAGAAAAGGAGAGGAAGGCCATTTCAGGCAGGGGAGACTGCACTAACAGGCCATGGTGGGCACAATGGATGGTGGGCCTGGTAGACCAGAGCCATGCCAAGACTGGGAGGCTCCTGAGAGCTGAGGCGGTGCCACAACCATGTGTGTATCCCTGGCATCTAGCAAAGCGCCCGGCACCCAGAGAGGTGCTCAATAATGGTTTATTAAATGGCGAGTCAGTGGAGGGCTTACAGGAAGTCACATAAATATCCACAGCACAAAGTAGAAGTTGATGAGGGCTGTAAGGGAGATGTAGATAAAACGTTCTGGGATTCCAGTGGAGGCTGACATGAGGTGGGAGAGTGAGAGAGTGGGAAAGGCCAGGGCAACTCCATGGCAAGAGGCCTTTGAAACAGGCCTTTAAGGAAGGATGGTGAGATTTATCAGAGTGGCTTCTCCTTTCCCCCTCTTCTGTGTCACATTCTTCCATTCGCCAACCTCTCGACACTGGCTTAAGTTTACCTCCACCCCCTTTTTCTTCCTGGCTTCCTTCCTGGATTATTTCTTTCATCCTGCCTAGAAACCTTCATCCTCTCTAATAAGCCAGAGGGTAGAAAGGCGTTGCTCAAGCCCTTTCACCTCTCCTCTAGAGGAATTTTATTACAAACACCAGGGATTATTTTTTTTAAAGACACAGAACTCCAGTTTCTAGCCACATTAAAAATGAATAGAACCTGAAAATAATAAAGATGCATGGGTAACTCCATGAGTCTAAAACCCAGAAAACCAGTTCTAAGATTGAACCATGGTATTTTGGCTTAAAGGAATGTAATGTATGGGTTGCCATTTACATTTGTGAGGTCTACAAGTGTGCTATCCTAAAATGCAAGAATGCATTGCTTGTGTTCGATGAATTAGTCAAGAGTTTAAGATGAGAGCATCTGGGCATGACCCTACACCAGTATACACTGCCTTTGAAAACAGGGGTGAGCCAACATGGCGAAACCCAGTCTCTACTAAAAATACAAAAATTAGCTGGGTGTGGTGGCGTGTGCCTGTAATCCCAGGTACTCGGGAGGTTGAGACAGGAGAAACGCTTGAACCCAGGAGGCAGAGGTTGCAGCTAGCTGAGATCGGATCACTGCACCTGCACTCCAGCCTGGGCAACAGAGCAAGACTCCATCTCAAAATAAGTAAATAAATAAATGAAGACAGGGGTGAGAAATAGGCTGCAATAGAATGAAAGACAACAAGGGAAGGGGACACCAAGTCCTGTATGGTCTAATCAAGCAATGCACATGCACACGCCAGTGAGCACACACAGTTACAAGGATTCCAACCAAGCAAGCCAGTGATGCAGACACAGAATGATTGGTGTTCAGCATCAGTCACAACAAACTCAAAAAAGGAGCAGAAAGAGGTTAAAAACACTCTCCTATAAAAGCGAAGAGGGAAGTTAATCGTCCCAAACAAAAAATTATATGCAGCCACCCAAGCCTAGTTAGAAAGAGATAATTAGTTTGAAGACATAATTAAGAAATACAGTAATACGTGAGGCATTCTAATACCTCTACTAACAAAGAAAATGAGTATAACATATTTTCTGGTCAAAAACATTCCTATTAAATATAGAAATTAAGGACAATGGGCTATATTCTAGGATATTGTAAAGGAACTGTGGTAAAAAATGCCATTAAATACTTACTACGATATTATTGCATGTGCTAGAAAACACAAAATAGGCACCCAAAAGAAATGGAAATGACTCTTGAGCACTGAAGAGGACACCCCAGTGCTATTTGGCCACACTGCCTCCGTGGCCGGGAAATTGAGGGGCCCAGCTCAGCTGTCAGTGTGGGCCGGGGTGGGCTCATTTCTCTTTCACCTGACTTCTCTCCTTTGCATTTTTCTGCTCTTTGATAAGCAAGACTGTCTAAAAACTCAAAACGAAATTAAGTATTTTCTCAGCAAGAGTACAGAGCATCATGTTGCTGTTTATTCTTATAAGTTTTTTGGTTTCATACATAAATTATGCTGAGAAAATGGTGGCATCCTCCATTGGGCAATGACCTCATTTTAGCTGTATCTTCTTAATATGATATCACAAAACAAATCCATGCCTCTGAAATTGCTTACAAAGAGTAGATCTTTAATCACTCTGAAAGAGATCGTTTTTATTTGCAGGTTGGTGATATAACTTCATCTAACCTCCCAACTTCCTTTCTGTTAAGCATGTTATTACAAGCTATATTCAATTTGGATTCCTTTTATAATCTTTCCTTTGATTATTCTGTTTCCTTTTTTTTACACTTTGTTTTTGAAAGTGTCCTTGCATTTCCTGAAACCCTTGGAGTGTTTCAAGAGAAACATTGAGCTATTAAGGCTGCAGTGTGTGTGTGTGTGTGTGTATGTGCGCGTGCACGCATGCACGTGTGCATTTCTGTGTGTGCGTATTTAAATCCAATGCTGCCTGTGAACAAATGGTGCATTGTCTATTATATGGAGCTGCCTCCTTTGCTTCTTGGACAGAGCACCTGGTGTTACTGGTTTCAAAGAATATTTCAAGATTGGCAGTTGGAGTCTCTTCATAGAAGTGTAACAGCGCTTCTCAGAAAGCTTGAAAAATGATATTCAAAGTGAAGGAGAATAGAGAATAGGTGTCACCCTCTAAAAGAACAGTAAGCAGCTGCAAGGACCTTCATTCAGAGATGATTCTGAGGGAAAATGGAGACTTCTGAGAACCAATTTGCTAGCTTGACGTGAGCTTAGAAGATTGGGTAGCCTCTCAAAACTGGGTTCTGCTTGATCTATCTGCCAGCCTGTTTCTTAGGAGCTGTGTGCAAAAAGACAAATCCAAAACAAACAAAAAACAGGGCCCTTTACTTCAGGCAATATCCCGGAAAAGTTTATTCAAAAGCTAGAAATTGCTAGATTATCAGGCCCATTGTAAACTGTTGTCTCGAAATCCAAATTCTTTACCAAAAGGAAAAAATAGGTGTACTAAAGATGTTTCCTAATAAATCTGGCCTTCAGTGAGAAGAATTATGATGTATTAACACCACTTTGAAGTCTTTTGTAGCCACCAACCCCACTTCCTTCTCAGTACACACAAGGTGAGCAAATCTGTGTGGAAGGAGAAAATGAAAGATCCCTCAAAGTCAGTTCCAGGAGACATAAGGTACTGTCCTTATCTCGTCCTGCATACCACAGTTCATGAATATCCTCGTGGTTGCTCACTCAGCAGAAATCATTTGACAAAAATGAAATTTATTCATTCCAGATATGAGATAAACAAGGAACAGAGGAAATTACCTGTTTGAAAGCCTCCTCCCCAAATGAAGTACATATACCTTGATTTCTTTTTCTGAACATGCTTCTCATAAAAGTAAGGGTCCAAATGTTGGATTGCACATCAGTTGGTAAACCTAAAGCAAAGAGCATCAGACTAAGGCCTTGAGCACTTAGAAAAACTTAGCAACCTGAGCTGTGAACATTAGTAACACCAGCTTCTGTAATCATTACAGTGATTTATTTTTCTGTAGTCTTTCTTATGAAGCAGTATCCTTTATGAACAAGTACTCAGAAATTCATACAGAAACCATATTTACTCTCCAGAACTGGCACATAGGAAATGAAGTAGATATGGGGAATACAGTTTTTCTGGACAACATTGTTATAAAAGTGTTTTTAATTTGTATTTCACCAGTTCGAGGCAGGTCAAAAGAAAGTAAAAATAGACCAGCAAAAGTCCAGCACATGCATGTTGCCATGCACAAGGTCTATGGCCATTTTCATTCCTAAAGACCAGCATATTGCATTGAAGGTACAAAGTCAGATAAAACTGGACAGTGTTCATCTTGTCACTTTCTAGTAAGCATCATAACTACTAAATAATTTGTCCATGATCACACAGCCAGGGGTCAAACCCAAGTCTACCAGATTCTGCTTCTCCACTGTGCCTCAGGAAGTGCAAGTGGGGAGGCCGGCCGGCAGGCATCCTGGAAGGAAGAAGAAGGGGCTTTCCCATTGCTTCTTCATATGACTGCCTTCAAAGTCATTATTCTGCAAAAACATGTTCAGAGAAGGTTTCTTCACCATCATTGGCTACACCCTCTGGAATCCCATAGTCTTTGCTGTGTATACTCCAAAGGCACTCAAAGAAGTTGTCTTTTTTTAATACTAGATATCATAAAGACATTAAATTTGACTAACACATATTTTGGCATATCACAATATAGGCAAGGCTTGAAGTGCATAGATGCAGCAGGAATAAGGAAAATCTTTTACATATTTTTTAGGTTTATAATGTTTTATTGGCCAGCTGTGGTAGTTCGCGCCTGTAATCCCAGCACCTTGGGAGGCCTGGCAGGAGGATCGCTTGAGCCCAGGAGTTCAAGACCATACTGGGCAACATGGGGAGACCCTTTCTCTATAAAAAAATACAAAAATTAGCTGGGCATAGTAGTGCATGTCTGTGGTCCCAGCTACTTGGAGGGCTGAGGTGGAAGAACAGCTTGAGCCCAGGAGGGGGAGGTTGCAGTGGGCCATGATCATGCCACTAAAGTCCAGCCTGGGTGACAGAGCGAGACCCTGTCAAAAAAATAAAATAGGCCAGGTGTGGTGGCTCACACCTTTAATCCCAGCACTTTGGGAGGCTGAGGCGGATGGATCTTCTGAGGTCAGGAGTTCAAGACCAGCCTGGCCAACATGCCAACATGGGAAAACCCTGTCTCTATTAAAAAAAAAGAAAAAAAAAATACAAAAATTAGCTGGGCGTGGTGTCAGGCACCTGTAATCCCAGCTACTCAGGAAGCTGAGGCAGGAGAATTGCTTGAACCCAGGAGGTGGAGGTTGCAATGATCCGAGATCATGCCACTGCAGTCCATCCTAGGCGACAAAAGCAAAACTCTGCCTCAAAAAAACAAATAAATAAGTAAATAAATAAAAAATAAAATAGGTGAAATTTTTTTACCGATAGATGTGAACAAAAAGTCATTCTATATGGGGGATAATAAGAGAAAAGATGGAGAGATGGGGTGATGTGGCAGGCATGGCTTAGGTAATCAAAGCAGACAAAGAAGCAGGAAGATCGGATTGACAAAGGTGAAGAGCCTGGGCAGAGCTGCTGAGAACCAGACAGCTGGGGCCCTGGGTGTGGCCACACGGCTGGGCAGAGTCCCAAGTGCAGAGTTCTTGGGGACTGTCCAGTTCCATCCCTGCAGGCTCTGAGTTTGAGTTCCCCTACATTCCACAGATTGGTGAAAGCCCGCGGTTGCGTTCTTGCCTGGCTTCTGCTTCTCCCCACCTCATTCTCTCCCTCCTACACAGTCTCCATCCTCCTCCTACTTGCTGCCGTGCTTGTGCTTATGCTCTCTGTTGGCCTCTTTGCTGCCACCAGCATGACATGATGCAAGTGGTATCCTCTCCTTAGCATGTGCATTTAATACATAGAAGAAATGGTGTGGAGCTTCCAAAGTCACCTCATATTTGCCATGTTACTTATGACTCTACAAGGTTTATGATTGTCTTTCAAACCACAGAGGATGGCTTCCACTGCTTATCCAATAAAGCATAGCTCAGGTATCATTTCCTGTATTACTCCTCTGAGCCCCATCTTCCACCTACCCACTTACTAAGGCTGGAATAATTATTACTCCTTTGAAACTAGCCCTTACTAGGAAATACTCAGATGGCCTGTAGTGTTTTCCTTCCCACTAGCTCATGAGCTGTTTGTGATCTGTCGTGTATATCTGTGTAATAGTGAGAGATATTATGTCCTGCACATCTCCTGTGTGCCAAGCACTCTGCTAAATACTTTGTGTGCATTGTCTCATTTGAGGATAGTCATTGAAGAAACTGAGACTTAGAGGGGTAAAGTAACTTCCCCTAAGTCTCCTAGCCAGGTTTCAGGCCAGGTTGGTCTGACTCTACAGCCTGTATCACCACCCACTACCCAATACATACTAAAGAACTTGGCACACAGTTACCCAATGAATGTTGGGTGAACTCAACTGAAAGAAGGAAAATAGTGTGGAGAGAGGAGAGGAGCAGGCACACCCCAGAAACAGAAGCTCAGAGCTACAGTTCAGGCTCTCAGTCTTAAGCTGGTTCTTGTGTCAATGGCTAAACCATTGGAATGAATTGCTCTCAGAAGCGTATGAGAAATCTGAAGGATGTGACCCACCTACCATAAGATAATGTTAGGACAATCTTAGAGCTCCTTGTGACTTTGGTTTGAAGAATATATATAAAAATAAAGCTGTGTATAGTGTCTGGCACTAAATAATTATGGCTGTCATTCCAGAAGCAACTGATAATGCCTCTGTTGTCACCAAAATGGGGACCTCCAAAGCAACTAGAGAATGCACAAGACAGCTCAAGTCTAGAAGACCATGGATCTAAGAGTACTCAGAGCCTTAGCAGAGAACAAGTCATCCCTGCCACTTAGGCATTTTCCTCAAAAGGCCAATGTAATAATTATTTAGCCATCCTTTACCTCTGTTGGGTACTCACATCAATTTCCAGGAAAGGTGACAAGGAGTTTTTAAGCTAGATATCGTCAAATGTGTTTAAACTTGTTCAAAACCTCTCTCGTCCCCTGTAGTAATTCACCATACATGTTTAACAAGAATTAACAGCCCCCAAGTATTGAATCAGTAATTTGTGCTGTCTGTCAAATAATGTCTCTCTTCTAACCTGGAACAGATGACCTTGCCCAAACCACTTTAATCAAAACAACAACAATGCCCTCCCGCCCCCATTTTCTTCTAGTTTTTGTTTGATTACATACAGAGACCACAGCTATTCCGTAGCATCGAAGAGGCTAGAAGGAATGTTTTGCCAGAAACATAACTTGTCAGGTACCTCAGGCTAAGACCCTGGGAATCTTAAGAAGATACAGATACATAACTTGAATTGCATCTGAGCTTGGGTTGGCAGCCACTGCTGAGTAGAGGGAGAGGGTGAAGTGAGATGTGCTGACCTATATGAATGGTCTAATAGAAGGGGAATGATCCAATTAAGCACTGCCCTAGATTCCTCCTGCAGCATTCCTCTGATCTCCATTGTGTATTCACGGCTGGGGCTGGGGACGCAGGAGGCCCCAAGAGTCAAAGGAGCGGTGCCCGATAGGAGTTGCTCCTTCCAGAGACAGTGGCTGCATTGAGCAGATGATGCGGAACCAAGGACAAGTATTCCTGAAATATGTTTTGAAAATTCCTATTGAATGCATATATTCAGCAGCATACCAGGGCCCTTAGTAACAGCCCGTTGGGTGTTGTGACAACAGCGTGGGTGTGATGACAGCAGCATGTGTGGGATGTGACGATATGTGGAGGCGGAGCTGTGTGAGCTTGAGGTTGGGTTTTGATTTCAGTGGGAGCTCTGCACATGGTAGGGCTGCTGGTTGAGGTCTTCGCGGAGGGGATCATCTTAACGAGAGGCGACTTCACACAGGAGGCCCCCCTTCCTGACAGGGTGAAGGGTAAAAATGCAGCTCCAGAAACCAGAGTGCTTCCAACTATTTCAAGTTCCCCTTTTAAAAAGTTTGGGCACTCAAGATGGCTCTCAGAATGTATTTAGGGGTTTCTGATTTCTATATGGAAAATGTATTCTCAAAGGCTATTTCTATAGACTGGAAAAATATGGCTTTTTTGGTGCAAATCTAATAATAAAGCCTATCTGAAACAGTTCATATTATCTGTATTCACTGGGAATTCATTCTTCATGTTAGAAGAGGAGCTTGGTTTCTTGGCTTCTCTTCTGTGACTATACACTCTCAAAGTAAGAGCACCCTTTAAATGTTATTATTCTTTTTCAAATTGTGTCTCTGCATTTACCTTAGTAATATAAAAACCTTGGCAAGTTAACACCAAAACAGCAGCCGTTAGTTGTTAAAGAAAAATGAATATAGGAAAGTTCTTTTTGAAAAAAATCCTTAAGATGAAAATGTGATTACTTTCATGAAAGTAGGCTTCCATTCGATAAAATAATGTTGTCAAATCATTTAGTCATTGTAGGGAGTTGGAATGATTTAAATGTTTTATAATGCACTGTTGTTTTCCACGAAACTCTAGTGTGGCCCTGTTCCCTGGCCACAGGAATGTAAGAACTTCTTGGCAAATACCCTGACTAGGATCGGATGGGGCAATGTATAATTAATGTCAAGTGTTACTGCCCTTCTCCAGTGCCACCCACCCACTGACCAGCATCAACTTCTTCCTGTTCTTTCTGTATTCAGAGCTTGGTTTACACCACTTTGGTTCCAAATATATCTGGATAAAATGCTGATTTCCTCTTTTGAGAATATACCTGACAAGGATCAGATTCAAGTTACAAGAGGTAACTTTCTCATATCTTTGAATGGGTTCAGAATAAGCCAACATTTTTTGCAGTTAGAGAAAATATTCAAGTTAGTGAATTTTTTTTTAAAAGAAGCTTCTATACTGTAGCTACTTTTGGGTGATTTTTGTTGTTGTTCTCAGTTTTTTAGCTTTCTCCTTGAGCCTTGCTTCACAAGTATTGGGAGAGAATGTCTGGCAACTGTTACTGAAACTGCAGGCTTTTTTCTCTTTCTTTCTTGTTTCTGTAAACTTACTAGACAGGATTAAGCCCAAAGAACTGATAAAGTAAAAAGGTGTTTGTACATTAAATGAAAGAAGGAATAAGAGTATGATTCCTGGATTTCTTAGAATATTCTAATACTGAACAGGGATCAAAGTGGAAACCATGAGATTCAAATCCATTATCATGAAGCTGAATTGTCTAATGAGGAAAACCATAATGGTGAAAACCAAAATTCCAAGTCAATCCTAGGACCAATTTTATTTTATGGAAGTAAAGCTGAGAATTTTAATGAAGTAGTTCTTCCTGTGAGGTTCCTGGGAAGGAAATTTTAAAAGTCAAATTCAGGAATGAAATTTAAGGGTAGATTTTAATGGGAGTGATATTCAGCAGGTTGGTGTTAGTGTGCCTTAGTATGTCCATATAGGTTGTTAAAATATTGAAATACTTCCATGTTCCCAATTATCTGCTATTGGTAAGTAGCTATGGCCTTAAGTCCTCAGTGCCCTCCTCCAACCCCATGCTTAGGTCCCTCTCCTGAGACCCCGTTCACCTCCACAAGACCCAGCTACTCAAGGGATCACACCCAGTGCAACAAGGGAGTGTCTCAGGCTCTGCCCCAGCCCAGGGTGGCAATTAGTTCTGCTCGGTTGGTGCCCATGCACTCCCTACCTGTTAAGTACTTTGCATATCATGCCTATCCTAATGGAAATTATGTGAATAAAAACAGCTAAAATGGGGATACTTCAATGGAGAGGAGAGTCAGGCAAATACAAATATTACACCAAAGAAAAAGCCAAGAATGGTATTTAAACCCAGACTTAAATAAATTCTGAGCAAAGCCTTGGCGTCACAGGGACGTGGGAGATGTTCTTTTCCTCCCCCATCTTTTTATTTTGGCGGCATATCTTTTTTGTACCAAATCTCTTAGGCTGGAAAGTATAAAATGAAATTCCCTTGTGACAGCATCACCAATGGAAATATGAGAGGGTGCCTAAGCCTAAGCGGTTCATTCGAGATGAAGATTCAACTACGCGTGTAAGAGTGTGGAGGCCACACAGCCCCTGGGGGCAGCCTTGTTGGCCCTTATCCTAATGGGGTCCTTGGGAGGGCTGCAGCCTCCAAGGGCCTGAGCTTGGACACCAACCTACAGTGTATTGGATTGTTGATTGTCATGTAGATAGTAACATCTGAAGGGAGGTGGTTTTTGGTTGTTGAAATTTCTTTCTGTGTATTTCTAAGCTGGGGTAGATCTCTTTAGTATTCTTGCCATTTTCCATTTGAAAACAGATATCTGACTGCACAGTCATCGTTTCTATCCCTTTCAGTGCCCTTGATGAGCTAGAAAAGGCCAGAGAGGATTATGAAAAAAATCTAATTTATGGATATAATATGTCCTGAGGAAAACTCAACTTCAAAGAATTCCCAATGCAAGTTAAAGAAAGATGTCAGGGCTAAAAGAATGTTTGAGTAGCAATATATTTATTATATTAGAGAATCAAAGATTTGGGAACATTAAGAGACCTTGGTTTCATTTGGTAAATGTTGTTACTCGGTACACTGTGTGTGATTCACTACTCAATAAAATATTCTGTACAACTCCTGGAATTTGAATCTAGCAGCCCCTGTACTGTTTCCATGTTTAAATAGATGCCCAAATGTGTTTGCATATACATTTTTCCATACTTGAAACATATGTCATCATAGAGAAAATATCAGTGGCTGTAAACATAGAGAATGTTATCAGCTCCAGTAACCCACATAGGAACGGTAGGAAGAGAATAATTATCTGGTAAGACGGAATGCAATAGAAACTCCCCAAGACCTCCGAATATGGGCCCCATGCTCGTTCCTGCCTCCACACCAGGACTGTTCTGCCCCCTCCCTTCCTGCCATGAGGAGCACCTGCTCCCTCCCCCTCCCACTTAGCAAACTCTTCCTCTTCCATGTCCACATTTCCAATTTCTTTACATCCTCAGCAAAGCAGGGACTATATTGTACACTTAGGAGGTGTTCAAAAGATACCTGACTGAATGAATGATTGATAACTCTGGGCAGATTTCAGTTATTCTTTCTCCATGTAATGGAAGATGAGAGGTTCCATTTCTTACACTGGATTAATTTAGGTTCACCTATTTTAAAGAGGCCCTATTTAAAGTCTTCTATATCACCAACTGGGACCTGTTTTAAATAGACCACACTGTATATTTTCTATTGCCCTTTTGTGCCTAATCTCCTGTGGCACATTTATTTATTCCCTTTTTGACTTTCGGTTTTTAACTGAACAATGCTCCATGACAACAAGATAGAAACACATGCTGTTCACAGATCTGAAGATTTTAAGGGTATTTGTCTCACTGCTGAGCCTGAGTCTGCCCACTGGAGAGCATGTCCCATCGTCATTCATTTGTACCAGTACACGGATCCTTTCTGACATGGGTCTAGACATTTAATCCATCTTCTTAAACTCTAAAAACAGCCAGTGAACTTTGATTTGGATGACACACTCAGACATTAAACCTCAGCTTCTCATCCATCCCTCCATCCATCCATCCATCCGTCCGTCCATCCATCTCATATGTACTGAACATCCACTATGTTTTAGGTTATGTGTTGGGGCTAGAGAGATATGTACATCACCCCCCTTGACCACGGCCAGGTGGTGTACAGAGACACGTTGTAGTCTCACATATTATCAGTGTGATAAAAAAAAAAAACTATAACAGATATATGGGCAAAGCATTCTGGAAGTGCAACGGACAGACATGAAATTTGGAGAGCACTTTAGGGGAGGAAATGACGGTGGTTTTTCAGAGGAAGATAAGAGGTTAGGGCCTTTTAAGGATAGGGAATAACCTCAGCAGAGGCACAGAGCACCCCTGGGCCTGTCTCTGGAGGTTGTGAACATACCTCGCACTCCTGGTTTGGGCTGCTCTGGCCTGCCCTGAGCTGAGGCTGCCCCAGAGCCCAATGGGGACAAGTCCCACATTCTCTCTAGGTCAAGGGAGGTCTGGTGTCAGTGTCTGCTGCAGCAACAGTGAGCCTCCTAAACATGATGGCCTTTGACTCCCAACCTGTACTCCTGGCTCCCAAACCCTCCGCCCTGGCCACACAGCCCCTGAGAGAGTAGTAGTTTGACCAGAGACCAAGTTGCTAAATTCCCCAAATCAATCTCATGGCCTGTCCTTCCTGAGCCTTTGCAAGTGTAAGCTTGCTTACCATCGGATAGCTGTGAGTCTCTAGATAGATAGTTGTGAGTCTCAGAGCCAGCCCAAGCAGAGTGGGCAGGAGGCTTTGTGACCTGCACCTTTGTATGAGGAGATGGGATCCAGATGGCCCTTCTGCCTGCACCAAGGCATGTTTTTGGTAGGGTTGCACATGGTGGAATTCTAGGGTCATGCCGCAAACACTGAGTAGGATGAACTGGCTAAATGTTTCCATCTCCAGTTGAAGCTGAATCCTATCTCTAAGCGTGAGCTGGCTTGGACTCCAAGGTCCTGCCTAAACTACCTCTCTCCTAGTGGTGGGAGGAGCACTCGACCGCTCCACAGCCACAACTTCCCAGATCTGCATAGGCTGCAGCTCTCACTGGGCACCATTGTCTTGTGGGGAGGCACAGTCCTACTGTGGCTTTACTATAAAGTCATTTAAATCCATGATGTGTGTGTGTTAATATACATCTACAGACCATGCATATTAATCGCCGCTTGAAAGAATGCCGTCGTTAGTCTTTTCCTTGCCTAATACTCTTATTCTTCTCTTTTTAAAAATAAGAAAATGTAAAATGCCATTCAAATGGAAGATGTCATCATGGTCTGTGATTGCTATTTCTGTGTTGAAGAAGAGAGTGGATGGATAAATGATTGGCATGTCCTGTTGGGACAGAGTGACCTAGGACCCCATTCTATTGAGTCCTAATCTTCACTACCCTTGTCTGTTGCCACCTCTGATTCAGGGATTAAGAAAACATCCCTCCATACAGATACACAGATCACAAAAGGAAGTCTTTCAAATTCGGTGTTATGATCATATTATCAAGAAGCAAAAGTAACTATGTGAGTTGAAGGTAGGCCCACTTAACATTGTAAAAATTAGGTTACAGCTGCAGATGAAATCAGCAATCAGATAATCCAAGAAGAAATGTAATTCTTCGGGGTTCCACAAATTTTAAATTTGTCCAGTTGGTGTCATATCACAGCTACTGTGTAATATTTTGGCATGTGTAGCAAAACACCACTTTATGAATGTGTGGCATTTTAAAAACTAACAGCCTAAAGTGCAGAATTTGTGACTGCTAGATTGGGGAACGGAATTCCTTTTTTACGGCTTGCTCTATTGAGAAATAATTTTATTAACCTTTATATTCATTAAGGATAACTAATTTTTAAATAGTCTAATATTCTGAATTTTTTTTGTGAAAAATATATTTAGAATTAGGTGATCTTGAGTAAAAGGAACACAACATTTAGTAAAAGTGTACATTTGTTTTCTGGCTACACAGACATGCATCCAAGGGACAGCTTGAAGCTCAGCCCTCTGGAGTGGAGTGGCTCTGGAGCAAGTCGTCACTTCAGAAAACTGTCATCCTCACAGAGAGAGGGCTACACTGACCCACACCCAGGAATTTGCTTTCTTAAAACAAAACAGATACATGCCTGATCAGTAGCTTTGTATCTTTTTTTTTTTAAAAAAGATGTTATTTGTATTACCAGAGTTTAATTTCTTGTTGGTATAAAAATTAAAACAAAAATCTACTTATCCTAAGAAATTAATTGCCTCTTAAAATTTTTTTTTCTCCTTCTGTGTTCTAAAAAGAGGTATCTATTTTCAAACTGGTTTAGCTACTGAGGCCTCAAAGCACCTAAGCACTTGTGCCAATTTTCACCAGTTTGGTTTGGGTAGGTAACAAGGTGCCCCTTGATTTTTCCCAGACAGCTCTTAGAATCTAGAGTGTGTTTGCCGAATATATTTGCACATTCAGTGTCCATGTAGAGTGTAAATGATAGGATTACTGAGCAAAGAAATGGGAAGATATGCTTACATAGTCATTGTTTGTAACATCAAATGATAGCTTTTACATTCTTACTCAAATTCACGTGTTTGGGATTAATAATTGCCAGTTCATGAATATACAGCATGATATTTTATATGCTACTACAAGTGAATTTTGCTTCTACGGAAATGCGTTTTCCCTTTTACAATAATTGCCAACCTCTTTTTAAAAAATCACAGGTGTTTCTTTTGTTTGTTTCTTTGTTTCATTTTACTTTTCTGCTTTGTAATCACATTTTAGAGGTGAGATCTAGAGATTATATTTTTTGTTAAGAAACATGCAGCTGCAAGTCTTATCTTTGAGAATTATTCCTGCTCTTTTTCAATGTCTCCTTGAAGACACCGAGTCAGAGTCATTTACTAGCCACAAATACAAAATGCATTAGGTTTTAACAGCAGATCTAAATTAAAAACTCAGTAACGTGGAACAAATGGACCCCTAGTTCATTTCCAAACTAAAATCCTAGTTACATTTTATTGTTTCTAAACCTTTCTTACTGCAAACCATCAATCCACCGACTTTCTTCTGGCTCGTTGGAGCTTTGAACTGTACCTTTACGGTGCTATAAATTAGCATGTCACTGAGATACACTGTAATTTGCATTAATTTCTTTAGAGTCGAGGTTGTCTGTCTTTGAAGACATCTTTACAATACTTAGAATTCGCTCAGAAAAGCAATGCCCAACTAAAAGATGTAAAACATAAATTTTAAAAATATGTTTTGGCTTTTATCTCAGGATGGAAACAAAAGTGGTCAAAGTTATGTGTGCAGTTCTGTGATCCAGAACTCACATTCTACTACTTCAGTGTTATTGCTTAAGGCACAGACGTTTAGTGACAGGAAGGAGAGGGAAGAGCACAGCCCTGCTCTCACCCACCTGAAGACAAGGAGCCATTTTAAAGATATTGTTACAGGGGGAAATGGCCAGGGTCATAAAATTGTCAATGAAATGCACTATCATCAGGCCTTCCGTGGGATGCATGGCAGGAAAAGCAAAAGGTCTCAGCCAAGGAGGACAGGGCTTCTCCAGCACTGGGTGGGCTGGGCCCAGGCGAGGTTTGCAAGAGTGGCCCTGACCAGGTGCTGCAAATGGGCCCTTTGAGCCTCCTCAGAGCAAGTGTGCAGCGAAGCCCCTCTGTCCTCTGTCACAGAGCCGGGTGTCATGATAGGGAGAGAGAGAGAGAAGAGTTAGAGAAGAGGCAGTGGATAATTGGAGGGAGCCTCTTGAGAGAAAAAAGAAAACCCTCAGTTCCTCCCCTGGGAACCTGAAATACTAGAAAGTGAGCCCCTGGATGCATCAGGAGCTGTCTGTCTAGGGCGGCACCTGTCTGAGAGACCGTGTCTGCCCTGGTCCTGGCTCAGCCCTGCACCCAGCTCCTTGCTCTGCCTTGCTCCAGGCTGTATCCTGCAGAAGCTGATCCTTCTGTGGAATTTGTTTTCCAACCTTCAAAAACAAAATTACTTGGGAAGGTAAAAGAAAACCAAAGCCTTCAGTCCTTGGGCAGCATGCCACCAAACTCCTTTAACTCCAGCTCTGGGTTTTTGTGTCCCTTTGAAATAGACACGGTTTGGGTTGAACCTGCACTTCCTAGCATCTGGAGAAGAGAAGGAAGAATATACTATTTTTAAAAGGAACATTCTGGAAAGTGTACAAAACCTGATCATTAAAAAAATAAAAGCCAAGTCCTCAGCTGCACAAACAGCCCTTGTTCTCCTCCAGCAAGGTCTGTCAGGAGTGCCCACCTTCCTCGCCCTGAGAAGAGCAATTAAGGAGACCAGGAAGCATCGCTGAGTTGGTCTGCTCTCTCCAAAGCCTTTTCAATCACCTCCTTTGATCTAGTTGCGGGGGGTGGGTAGCCCAGCCTGCCTCATGCCTCAGCCGTATTTGTAGGCACTGTGTTAGAGGAACGCTTTCTCTCTCTTAACATATTTTTTTGAATCCGAGTGTACACATCTGTCTTTATACCCAGCCGCTTTTCTGGCCCCAAACAAGTTCTCTGTGAGTTTCCCCAACTGAGCTCAGTGGGATCTCTGTCAGCTGCAAGATTTATGTCATCTTGTCCAGTCCTGAGAACTGTTCCTGCAGCTTTTCACATCTGGATCTAATTGGAAAGACATTAAGTGCACTGGAAAAGCATATTTTAGGGCAGTTCTTTATAGACACCCCTATTAAAGAAGCTGACGGCTGTAGGTTCAAGTGGGATGAGCCAAGACAACATTTCAAAAAGTAGAAAGCACAAAATTATGAAAGAGCTGCTGGAAATGAGAAGGCCCTGTTCAAGGATTACGTTTATAGGGTTGCTTTGGGAGAGAAATGTGGCATGATGCCTGCCAGCTACAGGCTTTGCCGGCAGCGTGTGGATCAGCACACGGATAACTGGGTTCTTCGGTGTTTGTGAGGATGGATTCCTCCTGGGCCTGGTCTCCACATCCTCATGTGCTGGCATTAGGGTGTGTATACACAAACATCCTAAAAGAGCAGGAGGGTGGCTGGTAACTACAAATGCCGTCACCTTCTTGCCTCACTGTCTCCTTTAGGGCAACCACACCCTGAGATGTCTTGATACATAACAATAGAAGCATCTAATCAGCTTGGAGCAGAAACAGCACACACACTTGTGTGACTTTGGCAAAATCCCTCACTCCCTAGCCTTCTCCTGGTTTTGCACACATTGTTAGGTTTCAAATAAACACACCCAAGATTGAAGGCAGAGGGTACTTGAGATGATCAGCATTATACAGGTTTTCAAACTTGTGACTTGTGTTCAGAAGGATGATGAAAATCAAAGAACATTTGTCGTCAGAAGAATACCAATACTTTGCTTTTCTTTACCTGTATTATATTTTGAAGCCCTGAACTTTCCAGTTGCTCCAGAGCAGTTGAACTTCTCTGAAGTCCTAGCCCCCAAACGTCTTATTACTAGAGGGTAAAATGAGTCTTTAGTTTCCTCTCCTTGGACTCCACCTCATCTCATCCATGGCTTTGGTTAAACAGGGATTCTTAACCTTTTTTGAGCCATGGACTCTTTGGCAATCGGGTGAAACTTATGGACCTCTTCACAGAAGGATAGTTTTAAACTACATAAGATAAAAATGTGTGCAATTTTCCTAAGTTATGTCGACATACAACTATCACAATATTTTGAAAGTAAGTTTTTGCTCTAGTCATAAATGTGTTTAAAACATTGGCTAAAAAGATCTCCAGTTGGTTTAATAACTTCTAATATACTTCCAATATTTCTAATATTGTGCCTAAAGAAGTACGTTTCTGTTACTTATTAATACGTATTTTTAAATGTCTAAATTCATAAAGCCCCCAAATCCATGCATCCAAAGTTACCCATCCTCTGTTGGTTTGAAGGCCATTTGGTTGTCCACTGATCCCTTGCCTCTGCCAGCCCGGCATATCCTGCTGCCTTTGTCCAGGACTGCCCCTTGGAAGGTATCTGGCCCTCCCTGTAGCCCTGGTGGGGAAGTGCTGCTCCCTTCTGAGTCTGCAGAAGGTGCCCAACGGGCTGGGTCCAGATAGTGACCCTGCAGAGCTCCTCCTGCCAGAGGCAGGAGTAGTGAGGGGGCCCCCGGGAAAGGCGTCTCCCCGCCTCACCCCCACCCTAAGCCCTCCTGGGCCTCAGGAGTCCAGAGAGCCAACCAGCAAAAGTGGTTGTAACAAGAAGGGGGTGGGCTGGTGTAGGAGCTTAGTCAAGAGGGAGCTTAATCTGTCCTGCAGGCCTCTTGCCGGTGGTCCCACTGCCCACCCAACCCCAAGGCAGACAGGCCTTCCAAAAACAAATCTGAGCTCGCTGCTGCCCTGGTTCCAGTTGGTGCCTGGGAGAATCTGTGCCCCTGGAAATGACACAAAAGCCTTGTTACGGACTGGATTGTGCCCCCACCTCTGTAATTCATCCGTTGAAGCCCTAACCCCCAGTACCTCAGAATGCGGCTGTATTTGCAGATAAAATATTTGAAAGAGGTAAAGTGGCGATGAGATCATAAGAGTTGGCCCCAATCCAATCTGCCTGGTGTCCTCAGAAGAGGGGATCAGGACACAGAGCAGCCAGGTGTGCTGCCCAGAAGGAAGGCCCTGGGAGGACGCAGCCAGAAGGCCGCCACCTGCAGGCCAAGGAGGGACCCATCCTGATGCTTGCTCTTGGACTTCCGGCCTCCAGAGCCCAGGGAGAACTGGGGGCTGTTGATTCAGTGGCGGTCTGTGGGATAGTGCTGCGACGGCCCCAGCAGATGCTTGCGGCCTAACTCGCCCGGCCCCTGCCCGCCGCCCTCCCACTGCGGGGACACGGAGCTGCGCGGTCCCTGCTCGAAGGCCGCTGTTGGCTGGCCCAGGCCTCTCACCCAGTTCGGCCCTGTCCCGGCACCTTGCTCCTGCGCCGGGGGCCGACTCCAGCTCATCCTTGAGGAAAACCCGGGCTGCCCCTCGTCCAGGAAGTCTTCCCAGCCCCAGCCAGGCTGCAGGCCCCTCCTCAGAGTACCCGCTGTCCGCGCGCACGTGGCGGTGGGAATATTCCCGCGCTGAGCACTGGCCCCTAGCGCCCACGGCAGGGACCGGCTGTCCACTTGCGTTCCCACAGTGCAGGCACGCGGCATCCCGAAAGGGCTGGGTGAAGACATACCCTGAACCATCGCTCCAGCTGGATTGTCGTTGCTCTGTCCACCAACTCTGATTTGGGAAACAGATAACCAGGGTTCAAGGCCAGGTGGGTCATCTTCCAGCCCTGTGACGTGGATGAGTCCCATGACCTCACTGAGACCCCAGTTTCTGAGCAACTGTGAGCTCAGGAACACATCAGTGTCGCTCAATCCTTTCAAGACTTGTGTCTCCTAGCCGGGCGTGGTGGCTAATGCCTGTAATCCTAGCACTTTGGGAGGCCGAGGCGGGCTGATTGCCTGAACTCAGGAGTTCTAGAACAGCCTGGACAACAGGGTGAAACCCCGTCTCTACTAAAATACAAAAAATTAGCCGGGCGTGGCGGCGTGCGCCTGTAGTCCCAGCTACTCCGGAGGCTGAGGCAGATGATTGCTTGCACCTGGGAGGCAGCGGTTGCAGTGAGCCAAGATCGCACCACTGCACTTTAGCCTGGGACAGAGCGAGACTCTGTCTCCAAAAAAAAAAAGACTTGTATCTCCTTTTAGCAAACGTTAAAATCTTATATCCTTCCTTCCCAAAATGATCCCTGACCCATGAATTCCTGTAAGCCAATATGATTATGCCAACATTTGCCTTCTCTAGTTTAACACTCATGGGCACCTGCAGCTGGGAGGGAAAGGATCAGTTTATGGCAGGCCCATTTTAGGATTTTGCCTAGGGTCCTCCTTGGGAGGGTCCAGTCACTTTGCACCCGGGTTAGTCCAGTGTAAAGTCAAACTAGAATTGTTTTGGGAATGGGTCGGTGGTGGAAACGAGGAAGTGAAGTTGGAAGATGTTGGCTAAAAATCCCATCGATGGATGCCGTAGCCAGTGTGTGCACTCATGGGAATGTCCAGGTGTGTCTTGAGAGGGAAGACTAGCCCTGCTGTCGCTTTCCAGAGGGTGGTAAGATAGATCCTCTGATGTTAGATAATCTCACTTCATTTCCTGATAAAGATGAAGTGTCCCCTAGCCACCCAGAGGGGGGAGGAAAAGGAAAACGACTGCTAACTTTCCATAAGCCTGATGTCCCCACCAGTGCAGGTGGGAGGCGCCCTGGTTCTTCCAGGGGTTCCACCTCGTGGTCAGCGAGGTTCCTTCGGGTCCCTTCCCTTCCAGGCCCTTGGGGATGCAGCTGCCCTCCTGTTCTCTTTAAAGCTGCTTTTACCCACAACTTGTTACAAATTTTTAAGAAAGCAATTTGACATTATCTATCAAAATCATATATTTGTCTTATAGATGTAGTATTTGCACAAAACGTTTGTAGAGGAATATCCATTGCAGCATTTTTGGTAAGAACTGGACACAATCTAAATGTTTATTATTATGGGACTGATTAAATCAATTATGGCACAGCCATATGACGCAATGCCATGCAGCTATTAAAAAGAATGAGATAGAGCTGTTTATGGTGTCTTGAAAAGATGTCCAAGATGTATTATTATTATGTGGGAAAAAAAAGTTGCAGAAGAGTTAGCATAGTGATTCCATTTGAGGAAAAAACCAAAAGTTCATATATGTGTATATAAGAATATAATAATTGGCTGGTTGCGGTGGCTCATGCCTGTAATCCCAGCACTTTGGGAGGCCGAGGCGGGCAGATCACAAGGTCAGGAGTTCGAGACCAGCCTGGCCAATATGGTGAAACCCTGTCTCTACTGAAAATACAAAAATTAGCCGGACGTGGCAGCACACGCCTCTATGTAGTCCCACCTACTTGGGAGGCTGAGGCAGAAGAATTGCTTGAACCCAGGAGGCGGAGGTTGCAGTGAGCCGAGATCTTGCCACTGCACTCCAGCCTGGGTGACAGAGCGAGACTGTGTCTCAAAAAAACAAACAAACAGAAAAGAATATAACAAATAAGATTCATACCACACTTGACTGTTCATAGTAGTTATTCTGTGACATGAGATTGGAGTTGATTGAAAGGTGAGACAGTATGGGGGACTTTCCTTTAACATTTAAATAGTCTTAAACACTTTACAATGAGAGTTATTAATTTTAAAATTAAAAATAGGCACAATGGCTCACCCCTGTAATCTCAGCACTTTGGGAGGCCAAGACAGGAGGATCACTTGAGGCAAGGAGTTCGAGACTAGCCTGGGCAACACAGTGAGACCCTGTCTTTAAAAAAAATTAAATTAAATTAAATTAAAAATGTAAAATACTGTTTTTCCAAAAGCACAGTTTTAATTTTGTTCTTGTTTTACCTTGCATTTAGATATAATTAAACATTCACAGAAGGTAGTAGAAATAGTACAGAGAGGTCCCACGTACTCTGCACACAGTCTCTTCCAGTGGTTACATCTCACTGACCTGTAGGACAGTACCAAAACCTGGAGATCCATATTAGTAGAACGCATATGTTGCAGCTCTGTTCCATTTTATCACGTGTGTAAGATTCGTGCAACCACTCAGCGATCGAGATACAAAGCTATTCTGTCACCATGAGGCTCTCCCTCGTGCTGTCTATTCTCCCCTCACACCTACTTCCCCACCATCCCCAGCCCTGGCAACCATGAATCTGTTCTCCATCTCTATGCTTTTATCATTATAAAAATGTTACATAAATGGAATCATAATAACATGACTCTTTGAGATGGACTTTTGTTCACTCAGCTTCATGTCCCTGAGGTCCATCCAAGTTATATCAATAGTTTGTTCCTTTTGATGGCTGAGTAGTATTCCATGGTATGGATGCACCAGAATTTGTAACCCACCACCTGCTTAGGGATATTTTGGTTGTTTCTAGTTTTGTGTACAGGTTTTTATATGGATATAAATTTTCATTTCTTTGGGATAAATGCCCAGGAGTATGATAGCTAGGTTGTATGGTAAGTGAATGTTTAGTTTTTTATGAAACTGCCATGCTATTTTTCCAGAGTGGCTGAGCCAGTTTACATTCCCATCAGAAGTGGCTGAGGATCCAGTTCCCCCGAATCTTCTCTAGCGTATGGTGGTGTCACTACTTTTTATGTCAGCTGTTTTAACAGGTGTATAACATGGTCTTAATAGCCAGTGATATTGAGCGTCTTTTCACGTTTGCCATCCGTAAATCCTCTTTGGTGAAATGTCTCTTCGTGTCCTTTGCCCATTCTCTAATTGGATTGTTTGTTTCCACTGTTGAGTTTTGAGAGTTCTTCATGCATTCCAGATACTGGCCCTCTGTCAGATATGTGGTCTGCGAATATTTCCTCCCTGTTGTAGCTTGTCATTTTCCTTCTCTTATAGAGTCTTTCACAGAGCATAAGTTGTAATTTGATGAGGTCCAATGTATCCATTTTTCCTTGATGGTAATTGTGTTTTAAAAAATAAAGCTTAAAATTTTGTTTTTTGTTTTGTAATTTTGCACTTTTTTTGTTTTGTAATTTTATTTGGGGGGCTTTGTTTTGTGTTTTGTGATTGTGTTTTTGTTTTTGTTTTGCTTTGTACTTTCGTATAAAAAAATGAATAAGGGACTGCTGCCGCCGTCTCTTCCTTAGGATTCATCCTCTCCTAGCCTGACGCAAAGTGGAGTGCAACCCTGCAGAAACCCCTTCCTCTGTGGTCCCTGAATATTCATGTGGGGGCTGTTCCTGTTTTAAGTGAAATAAAATGGAGACAGAATAAGATTCTGGATTTGTCTAAAGTTCTATAGTGCTGCTCACTCACTTGTAAATTCTGACTTCTTTCTTGGCTGATAAGGACGTCTGGTTCGAGTTTGGCTCTCTTTTTATTCATGAGGTTGGGTTTCACTAGAAACCCTCCGCCCTATTCTTTGTCTTCCAGGAACACAGCCTCGCCATCTAGGCGCTCCTTCTAGAGGTGAAGAGTGTGAGGACGCCTTCCTCTGAAGGCTTCTCCTAGCTTGAAGACACAATGAGAGTTAACAAAGTATGTGCCCCTTGCCTACTGTCAGCATGTGGTCCCTGTGTCCTCTGGAAGTGTCTTCACAGGGAAGCCATCTTGAGGAGGGGAGAAAAATGCAAGTATTTCTTGGCAATATTAAAACACAGAACACCAGTCTTAACATCGCCAGGTCACTGTGCTGGGCGCTGTGAGCCAGACAGCCACATCCACTGACTACAAATGGAGCATCAACTCCATGCCAGTGTTAGCGTTAAAGATACCGAGACACCGAAGACCTAACTCTGTCCTGTTCTAGGAACTTACAATTTACCATGGGGGGATAGAACAGAGATTCCTCAGCAAGTGAGTACAGTGTCATGGTACCACTTGCAGTAGAAACTAATTACTCACACCTGCTTCCTCAGAATTCTCAGCTCACAGCTACACTACTCAGCCTCTCATGGAGTTAGGTGTGGTCGTGTCACTGGGTTCTGGTCAATGGAATATGAGGGCTTTCACTCTTCATTCTTTTTTTTTTTTTTTTTTGATGGAGTTTTGCTCTTGTTGTTGCTTAGGCTGGAGTGCAATGGCGCGATCTCGGCTCACTGCAACCTCCACCTCCTGGATTCAAGCGATTCTCCTGCCTCCACCTCCAGAGTATCTGGGATTACAGGTGTGCACCACCATGCCTGGCTAATTTTGTATTTTTAGTAGAGACGGGGTTTCTCCATGTTGGTCAGGCTGGTCTCGAACTCCCGACCTCAAGTGATCTGCCCGCCTCGGCCTTCCAAAGTGCTGGAATTACAGACGTGAGCCGCAGCACCCAGCTGTCACTCTTCATTCATAATATCCTCCTATGCACTACCTTCCATTTTATTTTCTCTTCCACTGGCTAAAAGGAGAGGACCATAATGCTAGCCTAGAGGAGAGCAGAGTCACAACATGGAAGGAGTCTGGATCCCTGACTGACCAGGGTCTACTGCCCAGGAACACCTACTTGGGCTTTCCATAATCACTGAGGTTCTGGAGTGTTTGTTTAGCAGTTAGCTAACTTTAACTAGTATCCAGATCACAAATCACAAGTCACTACTTTTTTTTTTTTTTTTTTAAGAGACAGGGTGTCACTCTGTCACCCAGGCTGGAGTACAGTGGAGCAATCTCAGCTCACTGCAGCCTCAAACTCCTGGGCTCAAACAATCCTCCCACCTTAGCCTCCCAAGTAGCTAGGACTACAGGCATATGCCACCACACCCAGCTAATTTTTATTTTTTAAAGGCAGAGACTTACTATGTTGCCCAGCCTGGTCTCAAACTCCTGGCCTCAAGCAGTCCTCCTGTCTTGGCCTCCCAAAACATTGAGATTACAGTGTGATACACTGCGCCCAGCCACTACTTTCTTTGAAGTCTAAAAAGGCTTCATTGAGAAGGTGCCTGATTTCCCTTGGGGCTCATCCCACATTACATCTCAGACACTGTGACTACTACTTACATTTACAAATTAGGATATTGCCTTGTTGCTTTCTATGCATGTATTCATTCATTCGTTTTCCTCCTTTGAAATGTCATTTTACCCTTATTTGGCTAATAATACTAGCTATACAAAGCACTAAGTTGCATGCTGCCAAATTCCAAATAGCTTATTGCTTTTAGAAACTGCTTCCCCCTCCGACTTCCAGCAAATTCTTCTAGCCTTTTGATAAATTAATTCATAACCTTTCCACATATTTATCCAAAGAGGCAGCTTTTTAATTCTGGCACAGTCACCCTTTTTTTTCCTCCTGGGCTTTGATACTACCAGATGCTAGAGGAAAAACATTCGCAATATGCCTACAATCTATTTCAATATATAATTCTATCCAATTGAATGTCAGGCATTTCTAAAGAATGCTGTTGGTTGATATAACATCCCTTGCCCAAGTTGAGGTTTTGATTTGAAGTTGCGTATTGGAATGCTTTGTGTTACATTTTGCCCCAAATTTATAAATCTATCATGGATTCTCCTTTCTATCTTGCTTCCTTAATAGATGAACCATCAAGAATGAAGTTTAGCGTGATATCTTGAGAAAGCAAAAGAAGAAAATCTTCTGCTTTTGAAAGGGAATGTACCCTCAGGCAAAAATTTTAAAAAATTCTCTGTCTCGTAATACATATTAGGAAATGCCAGTTGTCATGCACGCAGCTTAAGATGGATTAGGATTCCATCACTGATCATGGAATAAATTCTTATACTTTTAACCTTACAAGTTCATTTGCAGCCAAGCAATTAGAAAAAACTGTGTTTGGATATATTAGAATGTGTCAACCCTCTTAACAGTACTAGCAGTTTCTAGAAACAATTTAGCAGAATTTTTTCCAAAAGTATTTGGCAGGCCTAACTCATATCCCCATGAGTATACTAAATTTCTTCTCATTTAGGGGTGGAGGTAGGTAAGGGAGACCACTTGTGACCATATTATTCAAACACAGAGTAAATCTCTTTGTATGGTTACATTGTCTTAATGAGGATGTTTTGCAGAAATCAGGATACTAGCTTTTTCTTTGAAATGGTTATTTAAGTATAGACTTTAAACATTACTTTTTAATTTTTTTTTTTTTTTTTTTTTTTTGAGACGGAATCTCGCTCTGTCGCCCAGGCTGGAGCGCAGTGGTGCAATCTCGCCTCACTGCAAGCTCCACCTTCCAAGTTCACACCATTCTCCTGCCTCAGCCTCCCGAGTAGCTGAGACTACAGGCACCCGCCACCACACCCAGCTAATTTTTTGTATTTTTAGTAGAGAAGGGGTTTCACCGTGTTCGCCAGGATGATCTCGATCTCCTGACCTCGTGATCCGCCCACCTCGGCCTCCCAAAGTGCTGGGATTACAGGCGTGAGCCACTGCGCCTGGCCTAAATGGGGTTTCTAAAAATTGCCAAACCAAGTTTGGTATTATTAGTGATGTGCTTTCCTTTCAGCTGTAACTAAAAGAAGATATCGTTTACTTCTTGAACTTTACAGTGACTTTGCATTTGTGTTAGTTAAAAAAAAATACTTTCTAAGAAAAAATATTAAAGTTTGTCCTAATAAAGTTTCTTCCAAAGTTGTGATAATATAATTGACATAAAACAAGTTTAAAATACATTAGAGACACATAATACTTAACTTACTTCATTTGAAAGGCCAACGTTCAGCAGCTACTTACTCCAGACGGATTAGTCTTTAAACATCAATCGTTAGTTCTGGGTTTCAATAAACGGGCGAAATAATCTGCTCCCTAATTGCCATAGAAAACTTCTGAGAATTAATGAAACTGTGTGTAAGAGGTGGCTATATATTCTTCCACATGGGTACTGTTTCTAACCACTCATTCATTCTTTCAGTCATTCAGCCAGTAAGTGTCTATGGAGGGTCTACAATTCTAGATGTTGAGTATTCAGCAATGAATAAAGCAGAAAATTTCTGCCTTCATGGAACTTACTTACTTTCTTTCTTTTGGCTCACTGCAGCCTCCACCTCCCAGGTTCAAGCGATTCTCCTGCCTCAGCCTCCCGAGTAGCTGAGATTACAGGTGCATGCCACCACACCCGGCAAATTTTTGTATTTTTAGTAGAGACAGGGTTTCACCACGTTGACCAGGCTGGTCTCAAACTCCTGACCTCAGGTGATCTGCCTGCCTCAGCCTCCCAAAGTGCTAGGATTACAGGTGTGAGCCACCACGCCTGGCCAGAACTTACTTGCTAATGGGAGACACAGATACTAAACAAGTAAATGGTTAAATATATAATAGAATTTTAGACAGCAATAAAATTTTAATGAAATCTTGCCAAAAGTGAGGCAGTGTGAGGAGCTATGAGAATATAAGGGTAGGAGTGGGGTGGTTCAACTCCTTTAGATCCAGGGGTCACAAGGAGGGGACACTGGAGAAGAGACCTGGATGAAGCGAGTGAGCCATGTGAACTGGGAGGGGTGTCTCCTGTCTAAGGAAAAGCACAGGAAAGTCCTTGAGACAGGAGTGAATTCAGGGAGTTCTAAGAAGAGCCAAGAGGCTGATGTGCTGGAGATCCGGGGGCTGGGAGCATGTGGTAGGCGATGATCCGTGGGCTGGGAGCACGAGGTAGGTAATGAGCCTGGAGCTGTAAATGGGGCAGGATCATGTAGGGCTTTGGGGCTGTAGTCAGGAGTCTGGGTTTTGTTCTAAGAGAAATGAGAAGCCCCTGGAGGATTTGAATAGGGTGGTGACCAGTTCTTATTTACATTTCAAAAAAATCACTCTGGATATATGCAAAGGGTTGGCTTTGGGTGAGCAGGGATGCACACAGGGGTGCAAGTTAGGAAGGTACAGCTTGTGTCTCTGGGAGAGACTGACAGTGGCTTGGGCTAGAACCATAGCAGAGCATGTGGTGAGAAGTAGCCTCCGAGTACATTTCAAAAAAGAACCAACAGAATTTGCTAATGGGTTTGATGTGGGAGATGAGAGAGAATGAAAGCAAGTGAGGCTGATTGCTAGGGTTTTTGCCTGAGCAACTGGTGGAATGGGGACACCATTTTCTTAGGGAAGAGTGGTTTGGGGATGGTAATCAAGTTTCGTTTTGGGCAGGTTTGAAATGCTTATTAGACATCTAAGTGGAGAAATCCACTAGGCACTTCGACATGTGAATTCTAGGGCAGGAGGCCAGGCTAAAGATAGGGATTTGGAGCTATCAGTATTTCTAAGGGATTTAAGCCATCGGCCTCAGTGAAATCATCTAGGGAGAGAATTTTGATGGAGAAGATAAGAGGTCCAAGGATGGGCTTGAAAAGTCAGGAAGAAGTAAAAGCCAGCTGCACAGGAGACTAAGAGCTGAAGTAGGAGGAAAAGCAAGATGGCAGCGGTTTCCAGAAGCCAAGCAAAATCTAGTCTTCCCATATTAAGAAAAAAATGGAAGCGGCTGATTAACACCCTCTCAGGTCCTGCACCCTGAGCTTCGCTCTTAAGAGGCTCCAGGACATGGTCGGGCTCTTGATGTATCTTGAGCACTCAGGTGACACGTTCTCTCACTGGACTGAGGTGGGATGATATAGGTAGTTCAGAATTCAGCTCCAGAACCAGGCTGCCTGAGTCCAAATTCCAGATCTATCAGGAGCAAGCCATATGGCCTTGTACAAATGACTTCCTCTAGGTCTCCGTCTCCTCGTCTTTAACTGCGAGTGAGAGTCAAACCAACCTGTTGTGGTTACTGTGAAGATTAAGTGAGTTAGGAGATGGCAAGTCCTTAGAACAGAATGAATGCTTCATCAGCAGAAGATGCTTTCCTATTTACTAATTGAGATTTGTACTTGCTCAAGGTCATATGACCGGTAAGAGTTGGAGCTGCTCATTGAGCCCAAGTTTGTTCAGCTGCAAATCTCAGCCTCTTTCCCACCCCTGTCACTGCGGCCTCCACCTCCCGGGTTCAAGCAATTCTCCTGCCTCAGGCTCTTGAGTAGCTGGGATTACAGGCGTGCACCCCCATGTGAGGCTAATTTTTGTATTTTTCAGTAGAGATGGGGTTTCACCATGTTGGCCAGGCTGGTCTCGAACTACTCACCTCAAGTGATCTGCCTGCCTCGGCCTCCCAAAGTGCTGGGATTACAGGCATGAGCCACCATGCCCAGTCAAATCTTAGCCTCTTAACCAGCTTGCTGTCCTGCCTTCACACAGGATTCAGGGAGCTGGAGATAGTGCTTGACTTTTGCATGCAATGGGGGTGCTGGAGCAGCTCCTGCCAGCTCACGGTGCCAGCTGTGCACATGTCTTCCCAACTGCGCATCAGCCAGGGTGGAGGTGTTAACAGATGCTACACTTAGTGATTTTCTCCCCACGAAGAGTCAGTTGTTAAATATTTACCAACACAATGCTGTCCATGGAGAACCCCCTGGGAAGTCCAGACACATCCATCAGTTAATTCCCATGGTAGGATGGTTTTGCTGATGCAGTCTTCTAAACGGAGACGTTGAGGAACCAGGTATAGAGGCTTTCTCACATGACCAGTGGTGAAGCTCAGGTCCAAATGTGTCCTCCTAACAGCGGGAAGGAAGACAGCTTTTACCAGCAAATCAAGCTCCCCACACATTAGGTAGTTCTGAACGCCACCTCTCCGATAGCCCTTCTCACGTTGCAAATTTGCTGGTGCTGTTTACCTATGTGTCCTTGTCCCCGTTAGCGGGCCTAACCCTGAGTATCAGGGAGCCTGAAAGATGAGAGGCCTACACAGCCACCTGCCTCCCATCTGACATTTGGCCCAAGGTAGTAGGTGTCACCCAGTCTTAGCATCTAGCGTGCCCTCGCTGGACACAAGATTCCTTCCTGTTTTGAGCCCGAATCCGTTTGCCTGTAGCTTCCACTCCTTGGGCTTGGCCCAGCCTTCCCCAGAATAAGGCATTGCCCTTTACTACACCACAGCTTTGAAACTGCCTGGGACACTCACGGTGTCCTGGATTCCCACTCGCCCTGGTGGCTGCAGCCAATCTGAGTGGCTTTGTGCCCCAGCTCCCTGTGGCTCACCCCAAATGCTGCCTCTCTGGGACACCTCCATTTCCTCCAGGGCGACTTGAGCACCACCTCTTGGTGTCATTGCTGTATGTCCTTTCCTCACAGCTGTCTGGTTCCACTGCCGTCGCTGTCCTGCCTGTCTCCCTGCTGAGACGCATGCCATGGAAAGGTGATGACTGTCTGTTAGCGCCCAGCGTGGTGCCTGGTACTCCATGAGTGTTTGTTGAATGCATGGCCATACCCCAGTAGTGAGTCAGACAGGCCAGCCCCTTCCTTCAGAAATAATGACAGACTGAGACAAGTGCTATGAGGGAAATAAGCACAGTCCTGTGATTTGTTGGGGGGCATACTCTAGACAGAGTGGTCAGTGGAGGCCTCCCTGGAGCTGAGACCTGGAGCTGATGAGCAGCCAGTGGAGAAGGGATGGCCGGAAGGACCAGCCAGCGGGAATCCCTGAGGCAGGAGGGAGCTTGTCCCAGCAGAGGGACAGAAAGGAGCCCAGCACAGAGCGGAGGAGTAACGGGGGCGTGGTGCGTGATTGCCTTCCAAGGGCAGGGGAGGCTGCTGAAGGGTGTAGGTGGGAGGCGGCCTGATCCTGCTGCGAAGAGGCCACTGCAGCAGGAGGGCGAGCTCTTCTCTTCTTGCCTGACTGGCCCGTGACGAGTGGGCAGAGGCAACCGAAGGTCCCCTGGCACCTGGGCCGCTCTTCTCAGGCCCAGCCTCCCCTCCCCATGCATCTCAGCCAGACCCTTACCTTTCCCTGGGCCCAACACCAACCTTACACCTCAGTGTGACTTTCAGTCCCCCTTAAAAAGATGTATATTCATTTTTCCATGGCTGTGGTGACAAATTGCCACAAACGTGGTGGTTTAAACCAACAGCAATGTGTGATCTTGCAGTTCTATAGGTCAGAAGTCTCCCATGGACTCGCTGGAGCTATTGAGGTGCCCCCAGGGCTGAGTTCCTTTCTGGAGGCTCTGGGGAGAAGCCGTTTCCTTGCCTTTCCAGATTCTAGTGGCCACTGCATTCCTGGGTTCATGGCCTCTTCCTCCAAGTACAGAGCCAGTAATGACCCATCCCTCACACCCTTCTCCGATCATCATGTCTCTATCTCTGTCCTCAGCTGGGAAAGGTTCTTTAATTTTAAGCACTTGTGTGATTAGATTGGGCCCACCTGTATAATCCTGGCTACTTGTCCCATCTCTAGGTCCTTAACCTGATGATATCTGAAAAGTTGCCTTGCCAGGTAAAGTAACATACCACAGGTGACATGGATTAGGACATGGGCATCTTTGGGGGCCCTTATCCTGCCCACAACAGAACTCCTAGATCTTAAAGGATCAATCAATCAAATACAGTGTGTGAGCTGTCAGGATGTAGATTCAAAAACTGACTTTAAAGGACATTGTTGAGACTATCAAGGAAATGTTCACATAGGAATTTAGATGATATAAAGGATTTAGAGTTAATATTGTTAGGTGTGTTAATGGCATGTATCTTTACCTGATATTTGATTTGGAATATTACAGGAAAAACATGGAGTGAGACACCTGAAACAAGATTGGCAAAATAGACCAGGCACGGTGCCTGACACCCGTAATCCCAGCACTTTGGGAGGTCGAGGCGGGCAGATCACCTGAGGTCAGGAGTTTGAGACCAGCCCGGCCAACATGGTGAAAACCCGTCTCTACTGAAAATACAAAAATCAGCTGGGTGTGGTGGTGCATGCCTGTAATCTCAGTTACTTGGGAGGCTGAGGAGGGAGAATTGCTTGAACCCAGGAGGTGGAGGTTGCAGTGAGCCGAGATCGCGCCACTGCACTCCAGCCTGGGTGACAGAGTAAGACTCTGTCTCAAAATAAATAAATAAATAAATAAATAATTGGCAAAATACTGATAATTCATCTGGGTGATGGATGAGGGAGCTTCAGTGTATTATTATCCTTTGTACTTTTGCAAAGGTTTAGAACTTTTATTTTTAAAAGTTGAAAAATATAAATAGATAAATATACGTGTAAAATCAGGTGTAAGAGGAGGTTAAGGAGAGAAATTTGGGATGGAGCAAAGGTCTGTTCTAGCTCCGTCTTTGCTGTCCTCCCACCACTAGGATGGCCACCAAATGTCCCAAGGAAAACGTCAGGCTCACTGCATCCCTTACCCACTGAGAGAACCTGCCTTTACCATCTTTTATGCTGGGGCCTCTATTTCAATAAAACCAATATTCAGAATTAAACAGAACTTCAAAGGTTATCTTGTTTGACCATCACCCCCTCTCCCCAGCCCTCCCACATGCAATCCAGGAATATGCTAAGTGCAGCAAAAATAATGAAATAACCGTAATGTAAGGTTTTATCAATTGCTTACTCAAACCAAAATGAAATTCCTAAGTAGAGCTGTCTGTGCCCATGTTCAGCAGGAATGCTTCACATTTTTGTTGGAGTCGAATATCAAAGGACCAAGAAATCTCAAACAGACCTTCCAAGTGGTGAGGGGTGAGGGGTGGAGGCAGAACTCAGCCATGATTGCCCTACAGACCCAGGCTCCTCTCGGGCGAGAGGTGCTTCCCTCAGGTCCCTCTGGTTCAGGATGTGCCACCACCAAGGTCTTAGGCAAAACCCCAATTGTGGAGTCCTCCCAGATAAGGTTTCCCAGGCATCTCCTTTGCAGACCCCAGACTGGCCTGAAGAGGGCAAAACACTTGTTTCAGACCTCGAAGATGACAGAAGATTGAGATCTCAGATGACTGACATCTCAAAAAGACAGTAACTATTATCCATATTCCTTGGAGGTAAATTATGGGGCAGGAACATTTCTCTTGGACAAGATAGATACAACCCAGTCCTGCTTCCTAGGACTTTTTATCCCTTTGCATTTTGGCCGCAGAGCCCAAGGGTGGGGTTGAGGGGTGTGTTAGAGGCGGAGAGAAATATGGAGTGCTACCTGCTGAGAGGAAAGCCAACCAGGGCAAGATGCTGGCTCTGAGAACAGACAGAACAGAATAAGACCCCTGTCTGCGAGCACCTGTCTTCCTGGGGGAACTTCAGATGGAAGTGGATGGGTCATCAACTGAGGAATATTTTTTGAGGACGTTCTGTGGACACACTGTGAAGATTTCAAAGAGGGAAGGGGCCCCACCAGCCAAGGGTTTACCAGCTACCTGGGAGACAAGATGTAAACATATCAAAGGTGACTCACAGTTTAGAGAGGCAAATGGCAGGCACTGTTAGGAACCCAGAGGGAGGCAGGTGGGAAATTAGGGACATCCACCTGGAGAAGCAGAAAAGACTGCAGGGGCGAAGGTGTGGAGACAGTGGGCAGACCAACCTCAGCAGGGCAGAAGGTCCAGGGGGGCATCTCCATACCAGCTGGCCAGGGAGCGTGTGGATAACGCTGACATCTGCCAGGTGTTCCTGAGGCTAGGGACTGGTCTGCTGGGTTGGGGTTCACACTCTGGGAAATGGACTGGCACTCAATGAGGTTGTGAGGTAGAATGGGGCCAGCCAATGGGGGCCTTGAATGCTGGGGCAAAGATATGGAATGTGATTCTAGGGGCGGGAGTTACTAATGGCTTTTGATTGAGAGAGTGGCTTAATGATAGGGTTCTCTTAGGAAGACAAGTGAGAGAGCAATGGGCTGAAGGAATGAAGAAAAATACAAAGGAAATTGAACTTAAATTAATATGGAGTGAGAAAGGGAGTGTAAAGAATTTCATGACTGGATGTTGGACTCAAGAGAGAGCAAAAGAGAGAAAGATGTGTAATGAAAGCCCTCATTTATTAAACACCACTATGGTCAAGGCATTCACCTCTCAGATAATCCGGCGCATTCACGTAGCCTTCAGCTTACAAATGATGAAAAAGAGGCTCAGAGAGATAAAATGACTTGCATAAGGACACACAGCTGGTCTGCAGTAGAGCTGGAGTTTTAATCCAAGTCTAACAGACTCCACATGCCAAGCCCTCTCCCTTCCTTGTTCAGGTGACAGGGAGAGTGTATTCATTTTCTCTTGCTACCTTAACGAATTGCCACAGACCTAGTGGCTTAAAACAACACAAATGTGTGATCTTGGAATTCTGTAGGCCAGAAGTCAGACAGGTGTCTCACTGGGCTAAAATCAGGAGTCAGCACTGCCTTTTTGGAGGCTCTAGGGGAGAATCCACCTCCTTTCCTTTTTCAGCGTCTAGAGGCCACTCACATTCCTTGTGTTGAGTCAAGGAATGTGAGTGGCCTCTAGAAGCTGAAAGCCCCCTTCCTCCATCTTCAAAACCAGCAACATTGCCTTTCTTGGGCCCTTCGTCCCTAGCCACATCTTTCTCTCTGACCACAGCCAGGAAATGTTCTCTGACTTTAAGCACTTGTGTCATTGCAGCGGACCCCGGGAGAACCCAAGGCTAACCTTCCCACGTCACCATTCATACCTTCATCTCATGCACAGAGTCCCTTTTGCCATGGGAAGTAATGTGTTCACAGGCTCTGAGGATTAGGACGTGGGCATCTGGGGGGCTACGATTCTGCCCGCCACACAGAGTGAGCCTGCCGTGTGGACTCGTGCCTCAGCAGCAGGTGGATGTGCCCGCAGCTCTGTTTCAGTAAGCCCCGTGACAAAGGGGACTTTGTGTTGAATCAAAAATAATTAAATAGGCCAGGCACGGTGGCTCACGCCTGTAATCCCAACACTTTGGGCGGCTGGGGCAGATGGATCGCTTGAGAGCCCAGGAGTTCGAGACCAGCCTGGCCAACATGGCGAAACCATGTCTCTGTTAAAAACACAAAAATTTCTCAGGCATAGTGATTCACGCCTCTAATCCCAGCTACTCGGGAGGCTGAGGCACAAGAATCGCTTGAACCCGGGAAGCGCAGATTGCAGTGAGCTGATATTGTGCCACTGCACTCTAGCCTGGGCAACAGAGCCAGACTCTGTCAAAAAAAAAAAAAAAAAGGCCGGGCATGATGGCTCACACCTTTAATCCCAGCGCTTTGGGAGGCCGAGGTGGGCGGATCATGAGGTCAGGAGATCGAGACCATCCTGGCCAACATGATGAAACCCCATCTCTACTAAAAATACAAAAAATTACCTGGGTGTCGTGGCGGGCGCCTGTAGTCCCAGCTACTTGGGAGGCTGAGGCAGGAGAATCGCTTGAACCCGGGAGGCAGAGGTTCCAGTGAGCCGAGATTGCACCATTGCACTCCAGCCTGGCAACAGAGCAAGACTCCATCTCAATAAATAAATAAATAAATGACAAAACCCAGGAATTTGAAAAGGAATAATATTAGGAAAACAGCCTGGTCAGAGGAAGGCCTAGTAGCGAGGACTCTGCACTCAACATTTGTTCTAAGCACAGAACACATTCTGTGCAGTTACTCCTGCTGTCAGTTCCACTCTGCGTTGTTGTCAAGGCTAGCAGCTACACCATCATCCTTCTAAGAGCTTGACTGCAGAAATAAAGGCAGTGGCTAGGTCTGTGATTTAAGTGCTCGATTTTAAATGAATTCCCCAAATTCTAGAGTGAAAACACCTGTTCTTCATCTTAGGCAACTGTCTAAAATCTATGTGTCTCTCCGACCACCTACTCCTCTATTTTTTTTATGAGTAACCACCACCTTAGCAGGCAGATGCTCCTTTGTTCTGAGGGTAAGCCGTTTTAGAAAGTACCAATTTTATGGAAATTACCTGAACTGATAGGATCGTGGAAGCATGAATAAAAGTGCAGGCTATAATGAAATTATTAGAAAACAGGGCAGCAAGTGGGTTAACTCAAGCTCAATATAATCCTTTTTTTATTTAAAAAAAGTCATATCATTGATTCATCTGAAATGTAACAGACGGAAGAGCCTATCGTAAAGTTTTAAGTTTAGAAATATACAAATGTCTTCTTGGTTTCTCTTATTTTATATAAAAAGAGACACGGTATTTAATTACAGACCTTTCAAAGAAAGAAAAGGATAACTTAGAAATACTAATATTGACATACTTTGGACAATAAACTTTCAAGCTTATTGAAGAACCTTCTGGTTTTTCAGTTATTTTTATGATTTAATATAGATTCAGTATCAGAGATTGCTGGGATGAGAAATTAGGAGAATACTCAACTGCAGATGAAGACATTTACATTCGAAACCTCTCATTTCCTTGTGAAAGGAGACGGATTTAATTAACTGCATATATGACTACTGTGTGCATTTTGAGGTGAATCTAGCAGTTAGATCAGCTCCCAGGAGGAGTTCAACATGAACAAGCTTTTCAGGGAGAAAAGGCAAAACAAACCAAACTTTGAACACTTAAAAAATGAAGGCCACATTTAGACATATTTTGTTACCATCGACTTTAATGGGAACTACTTGTCTATTTCTGGGAACCAGAATATGACGTCAGTGGGGAAAGACTGAAATGGAAAAAGACAAAATAAAAAGATCCATTGGACATCAATACTCAAAGACTCCACAAAGAACTACGTGTCACAAGGGGATAAGTTAACACCCACATTTTGCTAATGAAGACTGCCGTTATCTCTCAGAGAATGGCCGAATGCTGCTACATTGTCGTTACAAACTGTTTAGTCCTGAAGAAAGAAGCAGGGCTGGTTTCAACACTATTTGCAAATTGCTAATTGACAAGAGGAAAGTTAGAAATTACAGACATGACTGGACTCACCTCCATTCTGTGAGCACACACACACACACAGGCGTGCGCGCGCAAACCAAGGCCAAGAAATAGGCATGAAAAGTATCTTATTGGCATCATGTTTCTCCATTGCTATAACTACGTACAAAACAAGCGATACATGAAATGGTAGCGACATCTGTTCTAAAACCTGTGGGGCTTTACTCACAAAACAGTTGTAAAATCTTTGGGGGACAAAAATATTTCTTGTATCTATGCAGATGCTTTCCTCTAAGGGACAGACACACACACAGATACGCACACACAGTCACATGCAAATGAATATGTGTTGACCTGAAAAGACAGGAATAAGGAAAGGAAATGTCATCCACTTTTCTAAAATGCTTCTTTAATTTTTCTCCTTCAAAGGAAGCTACAGTTATTGCTTTAGATGTACCTTTTATTTCTTTTTTTAAAATCCTGGAACATATTAATCGTCATAAAGCTGAGTTTAAGATTCCAGTTAGTAGGCTGTGGTAACATACAAGTAGATGCTAAATGTGTTTGTTTTGATTTGCTAGGAAAACATCTTCTGAGCTGGGAAATGAAATCATTTAGTTGTCCATTTGTTTATGGCCAAAGACTTATGGAGCGTTCTGGATGCTTATGTTAGTGTATCTTTGAAATTCTCTAATCTGCGGCGTGTGGGAAGTTACACAGCTTGGATTTAAGCATCATTCAGGATGTTCCTCATTAAGGAACCCAGATTTGCCTTCTTCCCACAACTCCCCAAGATTAGTTTACACTTACTACACAGCAAATTGTCCATGTTGAAAGTGAACTGCAGATGGTAGGATTTAAACACCTTGTTATCAATTTACCCTCTCAGTAAATATAAAGTTTAGAGCTTGCTTCTTAATCAGGCTTCAAGTATGTCTTCCAAAATGAAGGTTATTTGCGTCTTCTCTCATTCCAAAGTGTCTTTTAATATTATGTAGCATATTTATAATGTTTTGAATTTTTAAAGCAACTGGCCTGTAGCAAGTTAACAATTTATTCTGTTAGAGTAGTTTAAACATGAGGATATTGTTGATTTTACCATCTTCTGAACAGGTTTGGAGGTATTTAGTAAAACATTTTTGTGGACTGTTAAATTTCAGTGTTTGTTCACAAAGCCACTGCATTATATGTTCTTTGAAATCATCAATCTGATAGCAAAAGCTCATTCTGCTTGCCAACTTCAGTATATACTTGGTTCTTGCTAAAGGTAGTGTGGCTCTTACAGGTATTGGCATGATCCTGTAGAAAGAGAAGCAAACTCATCTCTTTCCATAGCGTTCTTTAATCTGTAAAGTGTTGTTTCTGGGAAAATAGGGGGTGATGAAGTGTGAGAGGAGAGCCCTGATTCCTTGAGCTCATGGTGAGCAGGGAGGCAGCCGCTCTGAGGGTTCTGTCCGTACCTGTGAGAGGGGTACCTGGTCGGCAGGCCCTGCCCACTCTTGTTTTCCTGAACATGTTGAGCTTGTTGCTATCTGTACATCACAGTTAAACCCTTCACCCTTGATTTTTGTTCTCTTCACCTTTGCAATCCCAGTGCCTCTTCTCACTGCAGCATCCTACATGCCACAAGCCCAGCAAAACCCTGGGGCTTCTCCCTCCTGCTAGAAACCACAGGAAAGTAAGAAATGAAAAAGAATTTTCAGAGAAATGGAGGAGGGAACAAGATACTCAGAATGTGAAGAAATGGAGAATCCAGTAGTCTTGTCTCTGGCCACTGGGTAACAAAACCCAAGTGACATAATAATTAGTAATTTAGTTTTAGCCAAAATTGCAAGTGTTACGGAAGTGCTGAGCGAAGCCTCGGAAGTCAACCCAGGGCTGGGAGCGGACTGCCGACGGGACACTGTGTGCTCCCCACGAAACAATCAACCCCTTTTCTAGAAAATGGAGATAACTTTATGAGCTTACCTCAAGTAATTATTTGTGAGAAACAATAGAATGAGTGTGGAAGAGGTAATGAGTGATTTTGAATATTAATATTAAAAGAAACTCTGCTGAAATCAGGTATGTGGAATGTGAGCGGCTTTAAATTTGGAGGAAATAAGAGACATGAGCCACGCCTGTGATCCCAGCACTTTGAAAGGCCAAGGCGGGAGGGTTGCTTGAGCTTGGGAGTTTGAAGTTTGAGACCAGCCTGGTGACATAGCAGGACTTTGTCTCTACTAGAAATAAAAAAAAAAATTTAGCCAGGTATGGTGGTGCCTGCCTGTAGTCCCAGCTGCTTGAGAGGCTGAGGTGGGAGAATCACTCGAGCTTGGGAGGTCTAGGCTGCAGCGAGCCATGATCACACCACTGTACTCCAGCGTGAGCAACAGAGTGAGACTCTGTCTCAAAAGAAAAAAAAAAAAAAAAAGAGAGAGACCTGAGCAAGAATATAGATTGGTTTCAAATCTCTGCTCTGCCACTTATGAGCTGTGTGGCCTTAAGTAGGTTACTGAATTCTCTGAGCCTCTGTTTCCTTATGGGTAGGAACTATCTCACAAGGCTGTGATAACAACTCAGGTCATGGCAGGTAAAGGGCCAGTCCCATGACAATGGCGGAGTGATGCTCATCGAATGGTAGCTATTACTGTTTACATAGGTTAAGATAAATCGGTCACCACTGCCTCTTATAAATTGAAAAGAAATCCCTCTCATACTTATAAGCTATTGTATTCAGGGTTATCAGTGAGATGTGGGTTGAATTATCTGATCAGGTAGATAAGGGACTGCCCCTTGGAAGCCTTTAAGCACACCTGTGGAGGAGAGCAGCCACGCAAGAATTCTGAAAATCCATTCGTGGCATCAAGTGAGAGAGCACGCCGCCATTCCAGACTCTAGGACATTCTTGGAGGGATGACGATCATTTTGACAGTGCACGGGGGACCTGCCTGGCATGTTGATAAAATCATCCAGGAGATTTTGCAAGAGCTAAAACGCTGAAGCTGCTCCCTGAGACCTGGCCTTCGTCTCATATATGCAGTTCTCTTCAGATGGAAGACAGCAGGTGCCATGGGTCCTGGACTGGGTAAAGCAGGTCATTTGGTTCTGGTGTTCAGGCCACACTAAGAACCAAGTATTCCCAGTGTACCTAGTGAAAACAGGCTACAAGTAGCCTAAAAACGATTTTTTAAAGATTTTTAAAAATTGTTTTTAGTTGTTGTTTTGCCCTTGCTAGGAATAAAACAGGACCGAGAAGCCCTAGAGCTCGTAGGAACCCCATTCAGCAGTATCACATTGCACAGTTCCATTTCCTGGCTCTCAGTAGCCCTCTGTGATGGTGCTTTTGGGATCCAGCACTGTCACATCTGGGTATTTACCTAAAAAGTTTGAAATTTGTGTGTCAAGAGATATCTGCACCCTCATGTTTATTGCAACAGTATTCACAATAGCAAAGATGCGGGATCAACCTAAATGTCCATTAATGGATGAATGGAAAAAGATAATGTGGTATATAGACACAATGGAATATGTTCAGCTTTTAAAAAGGAAGAAATTATGTCATTTGCAACAACATGGATAGAATTGGAGAACATTATGCTAAGTGAAATATGCCAAACATAGACAAATCCCACATGTTCTCATTTGTATGTGAGATATAAAACAATTGAACTCCCAGAAGCAGAGAGTACAGTGGTGGGTACAGAGGCTGGGGGTAGGTGGAATGGGAAAATGATAGTCAAAGGGTACAAAGTCTCAGTCAGGTAAAAAGGATAAGTTTGATTTTTTTGGACATCTACTGCACAGTGTGGTGAATATAGCTAACAGTTGAGTACTGCACATTTTGATATTGCTCTGAGAGTATATTTCAGGTGTTGTCATCACAGAAAATGTTAAATAATTTATCATTATGTTACAAAAAATAATAAAATTTCAAATGTAATTGTCCACTTTGGAAGAAATTCATAAATTTCAGAATTTATGCCAATAATTCACATTTTAATGGCTCAGAAGAAAAATAACTGGTCTTTTGTTAAAACTGTTGAATATACAAAGAACTTGAAGTTCATGAGCCCACTCCGTGAAAATGGGAATATCTGGAAAAAGGTCTGGCATGGATTGGTCCTTGGAGCCTACAAGTGAGTGAGCCTGGCCTTTAGCGCCCCACGCGCATGTGTGAGGTGGGACAGTGGGCCCCGGTTGATGGACACAGGCTGTGGGCACGTGCACTGCCCTCAGCATAGCCTCCTTAGCACTTCAGGACTTAAAAGGACCTCAGAGTCACTGAATCAAAGCTCCCTGAGAGTCAAATTCCTCTGTGAATTCCTTTCTTGCAGGGAGGGTGGGGAGAACTGTCCAAACCTCAGTCTTTTGAGGGTGAGTTTAATTTTTGAAAACAGCAAAACTTCAGACAAAGCCAAGTCTAGTGAAGAAGGTCAACAACCAGGATGAACACATTAAAATAAGGTGGGGCCAAAAGATGACAAAACTGGTTTGCTTCTCTGACCCACAAAATGGTTCTGAGAGGTAATTCCAGAAGCACCTAGAGTAACACCCTCCTCCCACTGCTGCTGCAGGCACAACCTCTCCAAGGGTGGATAGAGAGCTCATATTAACATCTTTAAGGCTGGGCACAGTGGCTCACGCATGTAATCCTAGCACTTTGGGAGGCTGAGGCAAGCGGGTCACCTGAGGTCGGGAGTTCGAGACCAGCCTGACCAACATGGAGAAACCCCGTCTCTACTAAAAACACAAAAGTAATCTGGCGTGGTGGTGCATGCCTGTAATCCCAGCTACTCGGGAGGCTGAGGCAGGAGAATCGCTTGAACCCGGGAGGCAGAGGTTGTGGTGGGCCGAGATCACGCCATTGCACTCCAGCCTGGGCAACAAGAGCAAAACTCTGTCTCAAAAAAAAAAAAAAAATCTTTAAAAATGGACATCATCTTTGGCTCAGAAATGCAATTTTAGGAATTTATCATAAGGAAAGTATTGAGATGATGCATAAAGATTGAACCAATAGGAAATTTGGTGCAGTGTTGGTATCACACGGGATATCGATAGGATACTGTGCAGTCATGAGAAATGATGCTACCGAAATGTTTCTGTTGATACTGCACACATTCAATGAAAAGAGCACACAACAGATGAACGGACAAAAAACCATGGTATATGTATACAATGGAATACTACTCGGCCATAAAAAAAGAATGAAATCCTGTCATTTATGGCCATGTGGATGAAACTGGGTGAATGTGAAGTGAAATGAGCAGGGCACAGAAAGTTAAACACCACTTGTTCTTGCTCATGTGTGGAAGCTAAAAAGGTTGATCTTATAGAAGTAAAAAGTAGAACAGAGGATATTAGAGGTTGGGAAGGGTAGGGGGAAGAGAGGGATAGGGAGAAATTTATTAAAGGATACAAAATTATAGCTAGATATGAGGAATAAGTTCTATTGCTCTATACCACTGTAGAAAGACTATAGTTAACAGCAATATGTTCTATAGTTTCAAGCAGCTAGAAGGAGAATATTGTATGAACCCAACAAAAAGAAATGATAAATGTTTGAGATGATGGATGTACTAATTACCTTGATCTGATCACTATGCATTATGTGTATTGCAACATTGTTACCTACCCCATGAATGTGTACAATTATTATTTATCAATGAAAAAAAAAAAAGCAGGTTACCTACAGTGTTAAGACATGATCCAGGCTACAGTTTGTAGACATGGGGAGAGGATACAAAGTGATATGGAGGCTGGGGGCAGAGGCGCATGCCTGTAATCCCAATACTTTGGGAGGCTGAGGCGGGTGGATCACTTGAGGCTAGGAGTTCAAGACCAGCCTGGCCAACATAGTGCAACCCTGTCTCTACTAAAAGTACAAACATTAGCTGGGTGTGGTGGCTCATGCCTGTAATCCCAACTACTCAGGAGGCTGAGGTGCAAGAATTGCTTGAACCCAGGAAGTGGAGGTTGCAGTGAGTCAAGATCACACCACTGCACTCCAGCCTGGGTGACAGAGTAAGACTCCATCTCAAAAAAAAGAGAGAGAAAAAACAAGTGATATGGAAAGACATGCGCCAAGTTGTGAATGGTGAGCAGGATTGTGGATACATTTTACATTCTTTTTGCTTGTCTATATATTCTGACTTTTCTGTAACAAAAAACTATTTTTATAACAAAAAATAATACAGGGAGAGAGAGAGAAGAGAGAGAGAGAGAGAGAGAGAGATTTTGCTATCCTTAAAGAGAAGCTATGAGGTCCCTGTACAGTTTGCTGGAGCTGCTGTAGTAAAGTACTACCAACTGAGTGGCTTCATCAACAGGAGTGTATTGTCTCACAGTTCTGGAGGCTAGAAGTTCAAGATCAAGGTGCTGGCAGGGCTGGTTCCTTCTGAAGGCTGTGAGGGAGAATCTGTCCCAGGCCCCTCTCCTCACTTCGAGTGCTTTGCTGGCAATCTTTCGTGTTCCTTGGCTGCTGCGGCATCACTCCAGCCCCTGCCACCATCTTCACGTGGCGTTCTCCCTGTGTGGGTCTGTGTTCCAGTTTCCTCTTTTTATAAGGATACCAGTTATATTGGATCAGGTACCTACCCTACTCCAGTATGACCGCATCTTAACTAATTACATCTGTACTAATCCTATTTTTAAATAAGGCCACATTCTATAAGGCCCCATTCTGAGATACTGGGGGTTAGGACTTCAACATATGAATTTGGGGGAAGAGCACAATTCGACCTATAACAGTATCCAGGGAGATGGCCACACAGCTCCCACCCCACTGAAGTTAGCGCCTACCTCCCACCAAAACCCACCTGGCTGTTGTCCAGCATGAGCATGGGCCAGGATCAGGAGCTATGGGGTGGCATCACTGACCTTCTCCCTGCAGCACTCCAGGTCCAAAGAGATTATGATGATAACTGAGACTTGAGCGCCACATCCTCCCTGCTTCGGGATGCCCGGGCCAGGGCTGCAGATCTGCGTGGGCACTCACATCAGCACCTCTGATCTAGGAAGCCTGGTTTAAAGATTTGAAAGGAAGGAGTAATCTAAAGAAAAAGAAAGGACACATGCCGACTTTTGCTTGGATATAGGATTTGTGATTTAAAAACAACAATAGAAAAACAAGAGAGAAGAAAGAAAAAAGTATTATGAATATTACACATTAAACTCCACATATGGATGTTTATAGCAGTTTTATTCATAGTTGCCAAAAACTGGAAACAATCAAGATGTCCTTCAATAAGTGAACGGACAAACTGTGGTGCATCCATGCGATGGGACATTATTCAGCAATAAAAAGGAGCTACGAAGCTCATTTATGAAAAGCCATATCATTCACAGAAAGAGGGGCTGGGTGCAGTGGCTCACACCTGTAATCCCAGCAGTTTGGGAGGCCAAGGTGGGTGGATCACCCGAGGTCAGGAGTTCGAGACCAGCCTGGCCAACATGGTGAAACCCCGTCTCTACTAAAAATACAAAAATTAGCTGGGTGTGGTGGTGCACGCCTGCAGTCCCAGCTACTTGGAGGGCTGAGGCAGTAGAATCGCTTGAACCCAGGAGGCAGAGGTTGCAGTGGGCCCAGATCGTGCCACTGCACTCCAGCCTGGGCGACAGAGTAAGACTCAGTCACACACACACAAAAAGACATAGAGGAGCTTCAAATATACATTGCTAAGTGAAAAAGCCAATCTGAAAAGGTGACATATTGTATGATCCCAACTGCTATATGGCAAAACTGTAGCGATGATAAAAAGATTGGTGGTTGCCAGGGGGCTGGTGGGGGTGGGGGGAGGTGAATAGGTGGGGCACAGAGGATTTGTAGGGCTGTGGAACTATTTTATATGATACTCTAATGGTGGATAAATGCCATTAGGCATTTGTTGAAACCCACAGAATGTACCACACAGAGTGAACCCTTATGTAAACCATGGACTTCAGTTAATGATAAGCTATCAATATTTGTTCATCAGCTATAACAAATGTACCATACCAATGCAAGATGTTAATGATTGGGGAAACTGTATTTAGGGGAGGGAAGAATATGGGAACTCTGTGTACTACCTGCCCAAGTTTTCTGTAAACCTCACAAGACTATTAACTAAAAAAGAATCACACCTCCAAAATATATTCTGAATAAAGAAACTTAAAGGAAATCATGCACTTAGTCAGCTACCCTAAAGGAGCTCTTGGCAGATAAAAGTTTGGGAAACCGCCAAGAGCTAGCTCGTTTTCAAAGGCAGCTGAGAAGACACAGATGCCCCAAGTGTGACCCAGCGGGATGCCCCAGGATGAAAACAGCCCTGCCTGCTCACGCCCATCTCAGACTCAGCAGAGCCCTTCCAATCTCACTCAGCAGTGTCGGGCTTGGGGGAGGGAAGGAAGACCCAAATTCTTACTCAAAGAAATAACAGTTTGGAACATGCACAAGAGTGTCAACAAGTTATGTAGATCTTATCAGCATGGCATTTTTGGTGCCTCCCAGCTATACAGCAAGGCTCCACCAGCCTGTTCACACCCTGCGGCTTCCCACGCACCCCGAGCCTATCAACACCTCGGGAGGCTCTGCCCGGCAGGCCTGCCTCCCCAGAGCATGACCAGCCCAAACTTTCTCTCTTTCCTCATCCTCTCAGGATCCCATCTTACCATCCATCCTCTCAGTCTGCATGAGGACCTACTGTCCATTCCTCTGCTGACATTCTGTACCTTGACTGGGGCTAAGTGTCTATCAGTTTGAACAATACCTTTATGCTCACTTTGGAAAGAATACTCAAGGTGGGAAATTTGGATGTCACACCTGAGAGAAGAGAATGTGTAGTTTCAGTAACGTGAGAAATTATGCAATGTCACCATGGAAGTATTTTAAGCTTATATGAGGTGTTGCCATGTTTGCAGATAAAACATCACAATTTTGCAAAACTGTGGAGAAGGGATAAGGCAGGAGACTTAAAGCCCTTCTAGTTCCGGTTATGTATATACACTGCTGCCTGATCATGCAGACTTTCTAGTGTACTTTTGTTAAACAATGCAAAAAAAAAATTATGTAGACTAATGAAAATGAGAGTCTTTCTATCTCAGCTTTCTTTCAGTTACTTGTTCATTACACTGAAGTCAGTGAATGGCTCTCTCTGTTTGTTTTCATTTTTAGGCAGCCTTAAGTGCCTTGAAACAATTTTCTGAACAAGGACTGGATCCAATCGATGGAGCAATGAATATCGAAAAAGGTTCTCTTGAAAAGTGAGTAAATCCCCTGTCAGTATTCTTACACCTTTAATTGTAACTGTACAAAAGATAAGACATAGATAATAATGTTTTAAAAAGTCAAGACAATAGTATCTACATCTTACACAATTATTAATAATACAATTAAATGTAAAGAAATGAAAACCAGTATATATGGCCATATACATCTCCTGTAATATTTCTGTGAAAGTTTTAACCTACTAATTGGTCATTGATTTTGCATTTCATTGCTTTGTTGGAAATATTTGTGCATTGTCCTGACTGTAGAGACTTGTAAAACTTACAAAACATTGTTTTTCACTTCATACTGTAGAGCATTGTCTGGCTAAGCCATTTTCAGAGGTAAAAGTTTTCACTCACAGTCCTGCTAAGTTGTGGGCAAAAAGCGGAGAGAAAAGAAAAGAAGTTGAGAGGAGGCGCCCCTCCCCTTGGCTGCATTTGGTTTTTTGTATTGTTTTCTATGAAACACCAGTACACATTGCCACAAAGTGTGGCTCCCAAGGGCTACAAAGGCAAAAATGCAGCTGTCATAATTATTTCTGAAATCCAGCTCATAGCTTTGTTTTAATGAGATGTGAACAGAAGGTCTCACCAAAGAGACTGAATTTGGGGTCTCTCCGGAGACTCAATTTATACTAAAAAAAAAAATGGAAAGGGGTTATATTTATATAGTAGAATTCAAACTCTTTCCAAGCAGTAATAATAGCAGGTAGGATCTCAGAACACATGCAGGAGATAACATTTTTAGGTTTAAAAGAAAATAAAAATAGTCAACCCAGGAAGTAAAAACCAGATACACTGATCTTATAGTTAAATGAGCATTCCAAAAAATTTTTAATAAGAAAAAACAGCATTTGGTTGTTAATATTTAGAAGGTGAGAGCGTGAGAAGAAAACATTTGGTAAACAGACATGGCATTTTAAGTTGTCTATAGATTGGCAACCATTTATAAGCTAATTTAATCAAAAACATTTCCACATGATCTCATCAGTAGACTATCTGAACATAAATATTGTTGTTTCACTTTAAAATGTCACTTTTGTGGTGACCTTTGAATCCTCTGTGCCATCTGCTAATAAACATGTCTGAAGATGTGCAACCCCAGGCCTTCAGCTCTTGTTAATGTATTAATCTTTCAGACAAGCCAAGCATCTGAGAGAGAAAGCGGACAATAACCAGGCACCCCCGGGCTCCATCGCTCAGGACTGCAAGAAATCAAACTCGGCCGTCTAGCAGCTCCCAGAACCCGCGGCTGCCACCGCATCCTTATAAACCTGTCAGCACGCATGAGGGTGTCTGTGTTCAGGGAAATGAATGACTAATACCATTATTTGAGTCTTATGTGAAGACAACACTATTCTAACACGAGAGATAATATACATGGTACTGTTTATTCAACTGGGGGAAAATAAAACTTTGAGCATTTCCCTTGGAACTCGAGATCAGATCATAACTCATTTGCCCAGAGGCAGCAGAAATCTGATCCTGCTACTGGAGCTTAAAATAACAAGTAAAGAAAAGTGTTAGAAACAAAGCTAAAATTTTAACATGATTAATAATAGAGAAGTTGGGTTTGGTTCTGTTGTTATGATTGTTTTGTCGTGGTGCTTGTGTTCAGTTATATTCTCTCTCTCTCATTTCAAATAATGCTTGACAATTCGAAAATGAACCAATGATGTGCTGTGGAATGTGATGGTTGTCTTCATATAGAGTCACATGGTTTCTCTTTTTATGCGGATATTTATAATCTTCATCCTATATCAGTAGGAATAACTATAAGGTGCACTACAAAAAGATGTATGCAAACAAACATGTTTTAAATCAGGTCAGATATCTGATGAAAAATACGAACTAATGTTAAGAGCAAGTAGTTTCAACATACTCCAGGAACTGAGAAACAAAACAAAGCAATTGTGGGTTTTGAGCTCCATATACTCTTAGCAAGTAAGGGGGCGTCTTGCCCCTATATATCATTTTCCCGGATTCCACTCCCTGTTGTGGGAATCGCGCCCACCCCCATCCGTGTGTTGTAGCCACTCACGGTTTGCATCAAGAGTGTTTTTTGTAACTGCCTCTGGACTTGGGACAGTGAGTAGGATAAAAAATAAATAATGTACATGACGGGGAAGGGAAAAACCTGTTGGAGTTGCTTCCAGCCAGCCACGCTCCGGGCCAGCATGTTGGAATCCAGCGTGGAGCAGATGCAGTAAAAATGTGGTTGGTTTCTGTGTGAAGCGCTGTTGTTGTTCTTTTGTTCTCTCACTCTCATCTTTTAAATATCACCTCCGTGAAACCCATCCGAAAGGCCACCACCCGGCCTAGTCACTCTGCCCAGCAGTGGGATTAGAGAATGGATAGGCTGTACCTGCGAAACTGCAGAGCCGCCTCCTGGGTGACTCGGGCCGGGTTCCTGGCCAACGTCATCGCATTGTTCAGGCTTTCTCCTTATTGATTTGCAAACGTTGTGCAATGAGAAAACACTATATGGTCTAACTGCTCGACCCAACATGACAATAGGAATATAATTATGTAAGATTTCACAAGCAAAACCACCACAAATCATGATCTGGCTGACTCACACGCGACTGGAGAATAAACAAACAGCAACATAAGGAAATAACTCTAGGGTTGTTTTTAATGATTCCCATGTGGGGAAGTCCGTCAGTATTGGGAGGGCTGGGTGCCCTTGGAGGAAATAGGTTATGTTACATAAAGCTGAGTCCTTGCGAAAAAAAGCAGCACATTTGTAAAGTTGGGGCTCACAAAGGTAAACTGGATGGAAACCCAGTCCTGCTGCCTGACACCAGGGCACAGAGGGCCCTAAATCATTCCCTTTGAAGGGCACAGGCCCTTCCTTCTGCTAGGCCTTCGCCACCTGAGGTTTAGACCCTCAAATGGGGCGAGGCACTGCTTCAGGCAGGATCATTGAAGTGGATCTTCAGTTTACCCAATGCAATAAACACAGGTTCCCTCCGGCAGCCTGCAGCAAACTACACCAAGGCTGTCAGGTCTATAGGAGAGCAATGAGCTCCGGGAACAAACCCAGCTAATCAGTTCTCACGACGCAAGTATCTGAAGGATTTAACTCTTGAGCTGTCTGACACAGCTTATCCTTAGATAAGTCACCCTTAGAGCCGATATATCCATGAATACAGCAATGGTGGTGGGGGCGAGGGAATGGAAATTTGCATAGGAGCTCAAGCTTAGTGATAGCTTATTTATTCAAATCCCATCCTCTCTACCTGCTCACAGAGTCCAGGAAGGCCTTCGGGTATTTTCTCCTGCACAGCAGCACTTCCTGGGAACCGCCTGGGTTTTCTTTGGGTTGAATTACCAATGCAGATGATGGGTGGCCTGCAGTTGTTGGCAGGGACCCGCTGCAACGCTCGGTTCCAAAGAGCAATGTTATATATCATTAGAGGGAAACCATTAAGTAGATTTATTGAAAGTATGTTTCTTCGGCACAAGGAGATCTTTTTGATGAAAAATGGAACTCATTATTCTCTAAAGGACACAGATTGACTTATCTCCTTTATCAATTACAGTGTCTGCTTTCAGCTTTTCTCAATCAAAGCACTGGGCTTTGTAGTCGCTTTCCAGAGCCGAGGCCAATGTGTTTTATGAAAAAGGTTTATTTTTACATTTTAATTGGAAATATAATATTGTACTTTGGAACTCTGACCATCCTTTCCAGGACAACTTGCCAGAGATCAATGGTGAGACACCACCCATCAGGCTGTGACAGACATCTCTCCCCTTTCCTGGGGTGACCCCTCTGATAAGCTGTCCTAGAATTCTTCTCCCCAGAAAACATGCTTAATAGTGATTCTTTTTGACAGCTTCAACCAATTTCCTGTACCATAAAATAAAAATAGCTTAATGAAAAACTTACCTTATTATACAGAGGTTTTCAGGACTCCTAGTGACTTTGGAAATGTGGCCCAGACCAACTGACTGGTACTTAAATCCTGCTGCAGGTGGGTTATCACTGTAATTGCCTAAAGTTTGTTTCGTACCTTTTAATTTCCAAAGGTTACCTCTTACCACTATGGCCAAGAATGATAGAGAATCTAACAGTTTTGTACACAGAGCTGACAAGCTGTTAATTGCATAGTCCTCTGTAAATTTATCTTTGAGCTGCCCATAGCCTGACCCACCATAATATAGGCACCAGATAAATGTAGAAATCATACATTGAATAAATGGACGAATGGATGATTTATCACTCAACACCCATTGAAGAAATACATGTCAAATCTCACTGTTTTTTTACATGACACAGAGGCAGGCACCCATGACAATGGTTTTGCTGTTGGTCAGATATTATATTTGCAATCCAAGGGGAACCGTGACATTTTTAAATCAAGAACATGGCAAGTCCAAAAAGCCCTCACTTCAAAGGACTTTGGACCCATGGAACCATCCTTCCCCCATGTTCCCATTTCTGTATTTATATTCCTTCCATCAGCTGGCAGATTTCATTCTAATCCCAGATACATTCCACTGTTTCCACAATCACATGTGCATATCTTCGTGAGGAGGGACTTTAATATCTGGGTCAAAACAGAGACTGCCTTAGACCTGATCAAACCCAACTGTCCATTTCTGGCAGACACTACCCAAGTTCCATCTCACCTTGCCAAGACTTGTTTAAAAGTTACCATGTTGAGGAAGCTTGCTTCTTATGTCCCAATTAAGAGCTTCCTTGACTGTATCCCCAGCACACTCTGATGTGTGCTGGGAATTCAGAAAATAAATAAACAAACAAAACAGCTTCGCTCTAAAGAAGTCACACTCTAGCAACTGGGAAAAACAGACAGATAAGGAGATGAGCCTGGATAATTGAGCCTTCTGTACTCAGAGTCACTCTGCTGTAGTAGTTGTTCACCTCCTTGGCTCTCTGGGTCGGTCACATTCATTCCCTCACTCACTCTACCATGCTTTGGGCACCATGCTATTTATTCTGGTGACACTGTCAAATAAGCCAGTTTTGCTTTTGTGGAACTTACACTTGAGTGGGGATCTCTCACTGCCACCCAGAGCCCAAACATCTGTGGACCCCCCCTCCCACATATACATATATTAGGTTTAAAGCCCTTTAAGCTCACAAACACTCAGAAGACCAATCAACCTAATTTATTCCTCACCATATCTCCTGACCCAGGAACAATGTCCACCTTAATTCAGTAAGTACTCAATAAATGTTTGTTGAATAGATGAATCACCCCAAAAACTCTACCTGATATATCTGCTCATCTAACCGCATCAATGTCGACCTGCATGCATGGACGGAGAAATCTGGCCTCCTGGGGCAAACCTTCTGCCTGGGGGAACGCTTCTAGTTCTAGTTCTGTTAGTGTGTAGCCTTGTTGATGTCATTTAGCATCTTCAAGTTTCAGCTTTTCAAGCAAAAATTGGAGATAAGAATATGCAGGACTATATCGACTATTTTTAAAAGTGCACAAGTTGTGAATGTAAATACAATACTTCAATCAAAGTGAATGAGTATTAGGGGAATAGTAATGGTCTTGGAGTCAAGTCTAGGGGCCTGGTTCGGACACAGACGTGACCTTGGCAAGGGATGTGGCCTTCCTGGGCCTCAGTTTCCACGTGTGTTAAATGATGGCCCCTAAAAGCACTGCATCTCTAGACCAATCTTCCTGTTAGTGATTCTGTTAGTACCTCTATAGTGATAGGCTTATATTTAAATTTTGTCTCTAATACATGTGATATTTAATCAAATACCTGGAAGGAAAATATCACTCTTATACCAATTAGGATTCTTTTGATTTGCAAGTGATAAAAACCGATTCAAACCAGCAAGGGGAAATTTATTATAAAGCCAGAGGGATGCTTCACAGAACCTACAGGCAAAAATGTAGAAAGGAACTGGGGCCAGGAAGTGGAAGGCTGTGGGGAAACCTGGAAGTTCTCTCTCAGTTCCGCATGCTCTCTCCCTCTCCCTCTCTATCTCTCTGTAAACTAGCCCTGCTTCTCAAGTACACACATCAGAGAACAGGGTTACCAATAGAACCCAAGTTTGCAGCCACCTGAAGAAACACCGAATGTCCCTCTTGATTTCATTCCCATTGTCTTAGGAAGGAGCCACTGACTGACCCATCTTGAACCAGGCATTCACTCCAGCCCACATTGCATAAATATGGCTGCCCCAAGCTTACCCTTATGGGGCACGGTGGAGTAATCATCAGAGAAGAGATAATCACTGTTTTGGGAGACAACCCAATAAATATCTGCCTCAGCCACTTCCCACAGTTTTCAGAGGGCAAAGCTTATTATAACCACGTGCTACTTCTTATTTTCAACATTAACAGTGAAGCTTAAATAACTGAGTTACTTCTCTCAAATGTCATAGATTGCTCTGAGGTTTGCCAAGTCTGTAGTATTTTGTTTGGTTTTGTTTAATTCTTTCAGTCTTTAGTTTCAAGGGTCTGATGAACCACATAACTATCCTGAATGAGTCATAAAATTACCTGGAATAAAAACCGAGATTTTTCCAGAGATCTCAAATTAGTATATTTTTAAAAAGCCTCATTTCCTCAGGCACACAGGGATAATGAGAAGCATAGGCAGTGGAGTGGTTGTTCATCCTCAGCGATGTCTACAGACCCAAAGACCAAAGGCCACTTCCCTGCTTTGTTAGCCTGAGTGGATTTTAACTATAAGGGACTTTCTGATTCTTACAACTGAGGTTGAGAGAGACAGAGGCAAACTTGATCTAATTCTCTTTCAAATTTTGCTCATAAGTTTTCAGAAGAGGCCAAAGAAGGGAGACTTGGTTATCTGAGGTGATGGAAGGAGGCAGATTGATAGAAAGAATCAGAAATTTGGATGGAAAACTGAAATGGATGAGGAAGCCAAGATGCACTGGAGCCAGGCGTGGTGGCTCAAGCCTGTAATCCCAGCAATTTGGGAGGCTGAGACAGACAGATCACCTGAGGTCAGGAGTCAAGTCCACCCTGACGTGGTGAAACCTCTTCTCTACTAAAAATACAAAAATTAGCCCAGCATGGTGGCTCATGCCTGTAATCCCAGCTACTCTAGAGGCTGGGGCAGGAGAATTGCTTGAACCTGGGAGGTAGAGGTTGCAGTGAACCGAGATCACACCATTGCACTCTAGCCTGGGCAACAAGAGTGAAACTCTGTCTCAAAAAAAAAAAAGCACTGGAGAAGAACGAGGAAAAAGGAAGCTCTGGAGAAGGCATCTGTGATGGGAGCAGACTAAGTGTTCCCTACAGGTAAGTCTTCAAATGCCTTCTCCTTAGCTCAGGAATGAGCAGTCAAAATCTTCCATTTCCTCTTGAGCCTGCCACAAAATCTCCTACATGGGTAGTAATTTTCCAGAGTGGTGTTTGGCCACTAGTCCTTCCATATTTTCTGAGTACAGGGGAGGGAACTAGATCCCACTTCACCAACTCAAGGTAATTAATAAACTTCCATCTTTGGCAAAGACCAGGCCTGGATATGAAGTCTGAGGAGAGAATCTAGCCAATGGGTCATCTCTGACATCAGGGAAAGTCAGCACCTTTAAATTTTTTTTTTTTTTGGTCTGGAACTGCAGTTGCTTTCACAGTCATCACAACATAATGTGCAACAGCTGTGTGCCTTCAGCTCCACTGCAGCTACTCCCTCTGTCATAGGAAGAGAAGAGACGACTAGCCTGGCTAGTCTGGCTAAGCATATCTTACCTTCTAGGTTCCAAACTTAACCAAATTCTAATCGATCAGTGAGCCAGCAAATATGGATTGAGTCTCCATCCTTGAGTTAGTCACTGTGAGGAACCAAATGAAGCCTGAAATAAGGTCTCTACCCTCAAAGGCTTCCGGTTCAACTGGGAGATGAAAGAGGAACCAGATATGGAGAGAAAATGCAAGAAGGTAGAAATAGATGCACTTCAATAGGAATTGATTTCAGCATCTCCTGCTTCTCATAAGCCTCATGGGGACACTTGGGCCAATCACCCGGGCTTTAATATAGAAAAGAGTGTCCAGGCCGGGCATGGTGACACATGCCTGTAATCCCAACACTTTGGGACAGCAAGGTGGGGATGATTGCTTGAGCCCAGGAGTTCAAGACCAGCCTGGGCCACATGGAGAAACCCCGTCTCTACAAAAAATACAAAAATTATCCAGGCATGGTGGTGCACACCTGTAGGCCCAGCTACTCGAGAGGCTAAGGTGGGAGGCCTGCTTGAGCCCAGGAGATGGAGGTTGCAGTGAGCTGAGATCGCACCTCTGCACTCCAGCTTCCATGACAGAGTGAGACCCTGTCTAAAATATAATAATAGAATGTCTACCCAGACTCCTGCTTTTTCTAATCTGTGACCTGACCAACCTAATACAACCAAAGTGCTATAGGAATCCAGTTCGCAGGTTTCCTTTTTCTGGGGTAAATCCCTGTGACAGTTGAGGTTTTATGAGCCAACATCCCCCCTACCACACCACTTTCACCACCAACAACCTTTCCAACTACTGATGCATAATCCTTATTCACCTTGTACCACAAAAGCAGTGTTGGGTATGGTTAAGAGTTGGATTCCAGGATCAGACTGCCTAGATTCAGCTCCTGGCTTTCCCTCTAATTCACTCTATGTGTTTAGTAAGTTACCTTCACTTCTCCAAGCCTCACTCCCCTCAGCTTTAAAATGAGGATAGCAGTGTTGTTACATGGACTCAATAAGTTAATTTTATGAGTTAATATATCTAAAGTATTTTGAACTGTATGTGGCACAGGTAAGTACTCAATAAACATAAGTTATGATTGACCAAAAGCCAATCAATGAATGTCAATAATTATTGATCAATGACTGTGTGCCAGAAACTAGAACCAGGTGCTAAGAAGAGAAAGGGGCAGAGATGAATAAGGCACAGCTGCTTTGCATCATGAAATTTTGGTTTCTTAAAGACATCATAAAACATGCATACAAGTAATGGCCAGGCACGGTGGCTCACGCCTGTAATCCCAGAACTTTGGGAGGCCGGGGTGGGTGGATTACCTGAGGTCAGGAGTTCAAGACCAGCCTGGCCAACATGGTGAAACCCTGTCTCTACTAAAAATACAAAAAATTAGCTGGGCATGGTGGCGGGCGCCTATAATCCCAGCTGCTCGGGTGGCTGAGGCAGAATCACTTGAACCTGGGAAGTAGAGGTTGCAGTGAGCCGTGATCGCATCATTGCACTCCAGCCTGGGTGACAAGAGCAAAACTCCATCTCAAGAATAATAATAATAATAATAATAATAAACCATGCATACAAGCAAGTATTACCCCAAACTGAATGATTTCAGACCCAGAATAGGGAGCAACTGCAGGAGAGTCCTGTGAGCCACCCAGACCCTAGGATCATCTTTGAGATGCCTTCTCCATACCTGTGGCCCCAAATGCCTCTTGGGCCTGGTTTGGTGAGAAAGATGCATGAGTCAGACAATATTTCTGAAAAAGGGATTACACATTCCCCACACACCTCCTGCTGCACTTCCTGACCTAGGCTTCCTGGGGAGCCAGGGGAAGCTGGGAGAAGAAGGCTATCAATGACCTAGGAAGGCACACACAGCCCCAGAGTCAGAGAAACCAAATCTGTTGAGGTGGTTCTGAAATATCAGGCCCAAGCAGGGCTTAGTGTCTGTTGGTATGTTTCTTAGAGGTAAAGAGAAGGAACTGTAAATAGCCCATCCCTCCTGGCCAGTATGGGAAACACACTCTTTGTAACTCTATCTGGTTACAGTGTCATTGCACTGTCCTTCTACATTGTTTCTTGGTGCATTGATAAAAGAAGATTAGAGACCCATGAAGCACTGCATAGTGGGTGACAAAATATCATTTCCAAAGGGTTTGAGGTAATAAGGGTCTGAATGAGGGCATTAGTAACAGAGAGGGAGAACAGAGAGAGTTGGAAGCACAAAGAAGGCAGACTCAACAGGCTCTGATCACCAAATGGCTGTGGGGGTGTAGATGGGAAGGTCCCCCAGGCTGGCTCCAGTGCCCTGGTGTGGGGACCTGGCTGAGTGGCAATGCCAGTCATGGAGACAAGAAATCCAGGGAAGAGCACGTTGGCAAGGAGTTCAGGTCTGGACTTGTTGAGTCTGACATGCCTGTGAGACATCCCAAGAAAGATCTTCACTGGTAACTGAGGATGTAGAATCAAACATTGAGAGAGGCACTGTGGCTCATGCCTATAATCCCAGCACTTTGGGAAGCCACGGCAAGTGGATGGCTTGAGGCTAGGAGTTCAAGACCAACCTGGGCAACATGATGAAACCTCATCTCTCCAAAAAAATACAAAAATTAGCCGGGGGTAATGGCGGGCACCTGTAGTTCCAGCTGGGCGGCAGGAGAATTGCTTGAGCCTCGGAGGTTGAGACTGCAGTGAGTTGTGGTGGCACCACTGCACTCCAGCCTGGGTGACAGAGCGAGACTCTGCCTCAAAAAACGAACAGGCAAACAAACAAACCCTCCAAAAAAAACACAAAACAATATGGAAAGAGACATCTAAGTTGAAGAGAAGGTGTCTGAGCAGTAAGCCCCTGGGTGGTAATGAGTGACATGAGAATTAACAGCATTCCCCCCTTGGAATAAGAAAAGAGCAAAAGGCCAAGGGCAAAGCCTTGGGAAGCATCTATGTTATGTTCAAGGGGTAGGCAAAAGAGAGGAGCTCATGAAGGAACTGGAGTAAAGAGAAAAGGCCAGCCATGGGGATGGGGTGGACAGGAGCATCAATCGCCACAATGAGGAGGTAAATGAATGAGCAAAGATGGAAGGGAGCCCGTCAGGACTGGCACCAGCAGGTCACGGGTGACTTTGACAGGAGGAGGAGGATGCAAGGAAGGGAGCCTGACACTCCTTTGGGGTGCTAGACAGCTCCTCCAGCTAAGTCCTAAGCCCACTGTTGTCCAGGTTCTAGCTATACCAGTACACCAGATATAAGGACTAGCAATTGGCACAGCTTTTCTAGAGGACAACTTGGCAGTGTGCATCCAAATATTGAGTGAAGAAACGACGCTGCTGTCAGCGATCTCTGCCCACTTGCCACCCAGCGCTGACACCTGTTTGGGCTGTCAGTGCTGTAGCAGGAGTCAGTGCCCACAGGAACTTGAAAACAAGTGACTCCTTCAGAGAGTGGCCTGTGACTGGGGAGTGTGGTGACTGCCCTCGGAGATGGCAACTGCTGCTGCCCAGCCCGCAGGTGCTGCCCCACGCAGGTGTCCTGAGGGGGAGTCTTCTTCCCACCTTGACAATGAGCTGTCCTTTGCTCTGGTGGCTGTGGTCTTAACTCCACCAGTTTTGATTCACCTTCTAAGGACAGTGCTTCTACTTCAAGGGAAGAGCCATGAGCGGAGTATTGGTTTTATTTTATTTTGAGACAGGGTCTCATCCTATTGCCCAGGCTGGAGTGCAGTGGGGTGATCACAGCTCACTGCATCACTGCAGCCTTAATTTCCCAGGCTCAAGTGATCCTTCCTCTCTAGCCTCCCAAGTAGCTGGGACTACAGGTGTGCACCACCATGCCCAGCTAGTTTTTGATCTTTTGTAGAGACTGGGTTTCGCCATGTTGCCCAGGCTGGGAATACTGGTTTTAAACTCCATGGGAAGTCAGCCTGGCTTCGGGACCCTTCGCAAGGGCTGTGTAGGTTGAGAGGATGGGTTTGTATGGGCACAGACTAGCATACATTGTCTTCTCTGGAAAGGCTACACTTTAGGTTATGGTGCTGGGTTAAAGGTGGCTGTAAATTGTCAATCCCTTCACTAAGAAGTGGAGTTTATTTCCCTCCTCTTGAAGCTGGGCTGGCCCTGGACTTGCTAAATCAGTAGGACCCAGGGGAAGTGGCACTGTGCCCGTCTCAGGATCTGCCTTCTGAGTCCAGCCTCCTGCCTCCTCCTTCTTTGGGCCACTCCCTCTTCTGACTCTCACTCTTGGAACCCAGTGACCATGAGAAGCCTAAGGCACACGAAGAGGCCACACGTAGGCACTGTGGTCAGCAGCCTCAGCTCAGCTCCAAACTCACCGCCGGGACCCACTGCCAGTCAAGTGAGCGGTCACCTGGGATGTGCCAACCCAATAAAGCCTCACATGACCTCAGCCCCAGCCGACATCACATGGGGCAGAAATGCCCCCCATCAGAGCCCGGTCAGCACCCAGCCTTTTGAGAAACAACAGAAGAGTTGCTGGTTTGGGTCACTAAGTGGGGGGATAGTTTGTAGATAGCCAGAACTGTTTTAATTCGTATTTTCCATACAGCTATTTCCCAATTGCTGGAGTAAACTGACAAAAGCAAACTTTAAATTACCCGTTAGCATCCATCTGTGTGGCACACAATCCTGCCCACAATCTCTTTCAAGTAGCTCAAGAGGGCTGGCGTTCCTTTGGCCTCTCTGTCTCCTTGTTGTAGGAGCATCCAGTGCAGTGAATGTCACAGGTGTGGGGTGGAGGCCCAGAGGGACTGGGAAAAGCCACCTGGAGAAGAGAGGACCTTCTACAAATGGGTTAGCGGAGCCGCTGGGGGCGGGGCCGCTTTTACACAGAAGGCTGAAAGCAGCAGCCTTTTTTTTGTCTCAGTCAGTCTCCATAGGAGAGGGCCCAATGCCCAGACTAGGTGGGCCCAGATGACTACGTTCCCCTTCTTTCTTGCACTGAGGGTTATTTTAGTGACATGATGTGACACCTGATCCCAGTAACTATGGGGTTGTGGCTTTATTCAGCACCATGGATTTGAGTCTCTGCAGCCTCTGGAGCCCTGTGAACCCTTTTCAGCCCTGTGGCCTGCTCCAAACCCCTCAAAATCTCAGCCCTGAGCTCCTCCAGGGTGGGACCAGGACTCGTTTTGGCTCCTGGACCGTGTGGCAGGTTAGGAAGGAATGACAAAAGGCTGACGCGCTTTCCTTTTTGTCTCATGGGAGCCCAGAGAACATGCCAGTTCACCAGTAGAGTGGGGTCCTGAGGACCAGGGCTTTGAGCTTTAAACAAGTGACGTGGAAAGTTCTGGTTCCACTACCCTGACCAAAGTTGCACTTTTCTTCCTGGGTTTTGATAATGGTTAACACACACACTTAGTCTCTTCAACTAAAGTGAATTCATTTACAACAGACAAAATTTGCTTCAAGCTCAGGCTACTGCCATAACTCTTCGCACTTCAGACTTACAGGAATTTCTAGCAAGAGGGTTGTGTTGTTTTTATAATGTCTGAAACATAAATGATAGCAGGAGGAAGACCCTATTCCTAGGAAAAAAATAAAATCAAACAAGGTGGTCTGTGGTGAGTTATCCCGTGTGGTATTAATTTCACATCCAGGTTTGAATGATCTCATAAATTGTTCTTTTGATTCGCAATCTCACCCCAGCCTGCAAGACTGAATTATTTCCTTGTTCTTCAGACCCCCTGTCTAGTCTGTAACGCAGAACACATTGTGTGTCTTGGCTGGCATGAGTGGGAGAGGACATGTGCCCACAATTGTCCGAGAGCTGTAGGCACTGAGCTCAGCTTTGCATCCTCGAGGGACAATTGGTGATGTTGTTAATAGTGCATTGTCACAATATCAGGTGTGTGTGTGGTAGAGGGCAGGATAGAGGATGGGAGGAAGCTCCTGGAACACTTTATACTTTATCTGTGTTTAGACTATGACATCTGCTTCAGACTAGTTGGCCCAATACCCGTGGAACGATGGGATTCCCCAAACTTCTACCATACCTCAAATGCGGTTTAGGAGAGGGATCACTCAGAGCTCTGATCTGCACTGGCTTCTGAGATTGCTGCCTGAGGAGCAACACTGACATATCTGGAGGACAAAAGTGGCTTCCTTGGCAGCAAGAATCTCAGACCCTTTAAGTCTAGTGGAGAGGAACAGGCATACAAGAGAATGACCTTCCAGAAATAAAAGCTACATAGATGAATTGTCTCCTTTTCACCCTGCAGGATGCAACAAATCACCCTCCAAAGCTGTGTCATCTTTATTCTAGGTGGAAGAGGGGACACATTCTCCTAACCCAGCACAGAGTGAAGGCCTCCAAAGGGCTGCAATGACCTGACCTCCTACCCGCAGGTCAGAGTCAGGCTCACTGGTTGTAGATCATTTGCTTCCTCTGAAATCTGCAAATAAAACAGCCATGTAAGATCTATTGCCTCATCAAAGACTGTGGAAACTGATCCAGAAACCGTCTTTGCAGCCGAAACCATAGCCCTGACTCTTCTCCCGTGACCATCAGCGCATCCTCCAGGGCCCAGGGCCCAAGTTACTGACAGCCTGGCTGCAGGAGGGCCATGGCTGTGCCTCACTCAGCCACCCCCGTTGGGTGGTGAGGTGGCTCTGGATTTGGGGTGGTAGCTGTCAGCACATGCCCCTGAGAAGACTTCTTTTAACCGATGCTTTAGAAAGCCCAAGTTTTATTTAGAGAAAAGTGCTTTTTAGGATTGCTGCTGTTTACAGGATGACCAAACCATTCCAGTTTGCCCAAGACTGAAGGGTTTCCTGGGATATGGGACTTTTAGTGCCAAAACCACAAACACCAAGCAAACTGGGACAGTCTACTCGATAGGAGCAGGGGAGAGGAAATCTCAAAGGCGCTACTATGCCGTACAAGCTGCCCTCTAGCTGTGGGCTGTCTGGCCACCCCAGGAAATTAAGGCAATTATTCCCTGTACTCTCCAGCGTGATGAAATCTGAGATTTGGACGCAGGGAACCTATCTGAGTTATTTTGGTGAGCTTTGTCTTCTAAATAGAATAAATGGTGTGTGAAGGCCTGCAGGAAAGTCGGTTATTCACACGGCGGTCCTCCATTTCTTCTTTGAGGGTGCACCTCCCAAGGCGGCCCACTTTCTACAACCTGGCCATCACATCAGAAGGCCACTTTGGAGCCTTGCCAACCCAAGTGTGTTGTAAGATCGCAAGAGCTGGTCAACAGATTTTTCTCCTGCCCGAGGCCATCTAAGTGTCTTTATAGGATTCTGAGTCAGAGACCCAGCCAGGCTTAGTTGCTGGTAGTTTCTTTGCTAAGTCTGGAAAAGATACACAGACTTTAAAGAGTGGAGACATTTGTTTTTGCCCAGAGATGACTTGTCCTACCGGGAAAGAATGCAAAAATCCTCGAGCACAATCTCTTTCTTGTCACGTAGAAGCCTCAAGACAATGCCAGCCAGTTTGGAGCATGTTGTTCTGTGGCCCAGGCTGCTAAGGATGGAACATGAGCACTAGAGATGTTCTCACTTCACTACTGTGGCCAAAATCCTGCTTTTCCAGCCTTCAGAACTGTAGGCAGCACGGAGCAGAGAGCAGGGCATGAAGTCCCAAAGTGGGGATGATTGAGAAGCAATTGTAGTAACCACTTGATCCTAGGACAAGAGACTCCCAGCTCTATGCAATTCTTGTGAAGCTTAACCACTTAACTGAAAAACTAAAAAGTGAAACCAAGATGTCACTGGAGCAGTGTTGGAATGACAGATTCATTTTTCTGCAACTGGAGATTCTAAGAAACTTAAACATTTCATGGCTGTGTCCAGATGTTTTGAGTATTGTTTTGGGGGCTAAAATGACTGATAACCCAGTTTACTGTGCTCTACAAGGGAAGAAGAGTCTTTCAAAACCCGAAACTCCTTACCCTGAAATTCAAAGATCTGTGCCCTGAACATCCTGCAGCCTGATTTTATGGTACTCCACTCCCGAGGCCCTTCTAGGCCAGGCCAGTTGTCTTTGGGACATGCCTGGCCCTGTCCTGCCCCCAAGTTTTCCTCGCCTCCCCAGCCTAGCATGACTCTCCTCCCCCCACCCAGTTCTCGCCCTCCTTTCCAGGTGCAGCGTAAGTACTGCTTCCTGCAAGAAGCCCTCCTGGAGGCTGGGACCTCTCCCTGCTCAGAACATGAGGCTCAGCAGGGCATCCTCATTCATTCTCTCTTTAATAGATGAAGAGCCCCATGTCCCAGGTGTTGTCATTTAAGTAGTCACATGTGCTCATCAGTCCCCCTCACTAGACTGCAAGCTCCTTGAGGCCAAGTGCTTTGTCTTTCGTTTGCTGGAAATATCCAACCAGGTCTGGCCCATAGAAGAAACTGAGTTGTGATTGCTGATATCATTTGATCAAACAGAAACCCCCATCACAGCCAGGTGACACATGCATCTACTGACTCTGTGACCCAGCAATTCCACACCTAAGTATTTACCCAAGAGAAATGAACACCAAAATGCCTGCACAAGAATGCTCAGAATAGCTTTATTCACAATAGCCAACAACGGGAAACAGTCCACATGCCCATAGATAGGAAAACAGAGAAACATACAATGGCACACTTGTCAATAAACAGGAGCAACTTACAGATACACAAGATACCACAGATGAGTTTCAAGCGCATAACACTGCGTGAAGCCTTGCACGAGATAGTGTATGCTGCATGATTTCATTTATATGAAGTCTTGGAGTCATCAAAACTCATTATGGTGAAAAATAGAACAGTGCTTGCTTCTTGGGGGATGGGGTGGGGACAGTGAGTGGGAAAGGGGCATTCAGGAACTCCCTGAGATGATGGTAATGTTCTGTATATCAACAAGAGTTTGGGTTTCCCAGTTGTATGCATTTGTCAAACCTTAGCAACTATCTGCTTAAGGTTTGTGCATTTCATTGGAGGCAAATTTTATCTCAAATAAAAAGAAATCACTAACAAATATTGAATATTAGTAACATGCATGGCGAAGGGTACTGATGTCTGCAATTTACTTTGAAATGCCTCAGAAAGGAAAGCTTACTGATGGATGGAGAGAGGGATGGATGGATAGATAAGTGATGGAGGAATCATAGTAAAATGAAGCAAACAAAACAAAGTCACTGTGCTGGCCACCCCCTACCCCAAACTACTGCATTTACCTTAAGGGTTGCCACTGTTGGGGAAGGGGAAGCTGGAAGGATGAACGTCTCCTCTGACAAGGATGTGGGGGAGGAGGTGGTGTCCTTGAGGGCAAGCAGGTTTCTAAGGGGCCAGGAAGGGGATAGGTGAGGTGGGAGCCATGAGTTTTGCTGTTGGTGAGAAGGATCAGGTCAGGAGTAAAGTTTGGGCTTCAGTGGGGGCCACAGTGGGGAAGGGGTGCACTGGGGGCCTGGCTGGAGGCAGCATGGCTTAAGGCTTTGATCAGCCATTACCCAAAGGGCTGCCTGGTCCCGGCACATACCAGGGATGAAGGAATGTTGATCGAATGACAGGCTGGCCGAGCTCGCCCCATCACAGAGTCTACAGCCCTTGAAGTTCATAGTCAAATTCATGGTTCAAAGAACTGTCCTTTCTTAGGAAACACTGATAATCTGAACCACATCTAACCTCATTCCTCCTTTGATAGGGTAACTGAGCTGGTAGATCACAAGAGAAATTCGGTCCATCTGGATTTCAGCAGAAGTTGCAAACTGGCCGCCCTTGGGCTGAATGCAGCCCACAGATGTGTTGTGTATTTTGTTTGGCCTCCCAATGGTGTTTTTTTTTTTTTTTAAGTTTAGTTTAGTTGCCAAGATTTTAAGATCACATAAAAATCTGGATCTGGCAACCATGGGCCTACCTGACCACAGTTGGCAGGAATGAGGGCAGCAGCCCCCTCGGAGCCTGAGCCTCACTCACTCCTGCCTCCCCACCACGGGCATGGACGCTGCACCCTTGCATATCATGTCCCTTGGTGACAAGATGGAGAAGTCAAGGGTGGTTGATAAAAACACTAAATTAACCTTAATGCAATAAATATTGACTGAGCAGTGTTTTGTTTTAGAGGCAGGATGGAGAACAAAGTTTCTCGGTTCCTTTTCTGAAGGAACTTTGATTCTGGAGTGGCAGACAGTCCAAAAAGGAAAGAAAGAAAAAGAAAAGGAAAAAGAAATGATTACAAACTGTGATCATTGTTATAAAGGAAAGGGGCAGGTGAAAGAGGAGCTGCGATGGAGTGTAATGTAGGTGGGGAGAGCCTGACTGCCTTTGCTAAGGTGGTGGGAAGTGCTCGTGGGCCAGCATTTTTCAGCTGAGTCCTGAAGGATGCAGAGATGTGGGGAAAAGTGCTGGGGTGAGGAAAGGTCTTGGGTGGGGCTGCACTTGGGTTGTTTGAGGAGCTGGGCGAAGCCCTGTGTCAAGGGCATTTCAGTGAGAGTGAATCAAGACACGGGTGTGGAGGTGGGCTGTGGGTGGAAGCTATAAACCAGGTGAGGAGTTTAGATTTTATTCTGTGTAAATGGGAAAGAGCTGTCAGTTTTGGGGCAAGGGAGAGACATACTAGCTCTACGTTTCATAAAACTGCTCTTGTTGTCAGTAGGCAATGTAGGGAAGAGCGGCCAGAAGTCTCATTAATAGGCCATTGCAGGATACAGGTGAGAAGTGATGGTGGCTTGGATGGTGGAGGAGAGAAATAGATGCAAGTGCACTTCAGAGGAAGTTGATTTAGCTGGATGCAAGAGAAGGTAGCCCTAGGATGCTATCAGTGGCTGCATTGGATACACATTTGTGAAGGAATTTAGACAAAGATTGCTCAGGATAAGGCAGCGCAACCTCAGCTTCTTTCAAAATGCAAGATACTTTTTGGTAGCAGGATGTAACCTAAGCAGTTCATTACAAACAGAAAATGCCTGAAAATTCATGCATATTTTGCATTTTATTCCATAATGTATCTGTATTCAATCTGATTTTTTAAAAGTATAAATCTTATAGCATCAATAAATAAACAAGAAAAAGACCCAGATATTCCTCCCAGTGTCACTAGTTAATACACAGTCAGTTTTTTTTTTTTTTTTTTTGAGACGGAGTCTCGCTCTGTCGCCCAGGCTGGAGTGCAGTGGCGCGATCTCGGCTCACTGCAAGCTCCGCCTCCCGGGTTCACGCCATTCTCCTGCCTCAGCCTCCCGAGTAGCTGGGACTACAGGCGCCCGCTACCACGCCCGGCTAATTTTTTGTATTTTTAGTAGAGACGGGGTTTCACCGTGTTAGCCAGGATGGTCTCGATCTCCTGACCTCGTGATCCGCCCGCCTCGGCCTCCCAAAGTGCTGGGATTACAGGCGTGAGCCACCGCGCCCGGCCCACTGTCAGTTGTTTTTAACCTTGGCTGTGCACTGAAATCACTGGAAGAGCTTCAGAAAATGCTAATGCCTGGGCCCCTCTCCCAGAGGTTCTGATTTAATTGTCCTGAGCTGTGACCTGGGCATCTGGATTTTTTAAGCTTTTGTTTTAACTTAAAGGGTCCAAGTGCAGGTTTTTTACATGGGTAAACTTGCTTCATACGGGTTTGTTGTGCAGATTATTTTGTCACCCAGGTATTAAGCCTAGTACCCATTAGTTATTTTCCTTGATCTTCTTCCCCCTCCCACCCCCAATAGGCCACAGTGTGAGTTGTTTCCCTCTATATATCCATGTGTTCTCATTATTTAGCTCCCACTTATAAGTGAGAACATGTATTTGGTTTTCTATTCCTGCGTTAGTTTGCTAAGGATAATGGCTTCCACCTCCATTCATGTTCCTGCAAAGGACATGATCTTGTTCTTTTTTATGGCTGCATAGTATTCCATGATGTATATATAACAAATATTCTTTATCCAGTCTACCACTGATAGGCATTTAGGTTGACTCCATGTCTTTGCTATTGTGGATAATTTGCTGCAATGAACATACACAATGCATGTGTCTTTATGATAAAATGATTTACATTCCTTTGGGTATATACCCAGTAGTGGGATTGCTGGGTCAAATGTTATTTCTGTTTTTAGGTCTTTGAGGAATCGCCACAATGTCTTCCACAATAGTTGAAGTAATTTACCTTCCACCAACAGTGTATAAGCATTCCTTTTTCTCCACGATTGGCATCTGTTATTTTTTGACTTTTTAATAGTAACCATTCTGACTGGTGTGAGATGGTATCTCATTGTGGTTTTGATTTGCATTTCTCTAATGATCAGTGATGCTGAGCTTTTTTTCATATGATTGTTGGCTGCACATATGTCTTCTTTTGGAAAATATCTGAATATATATGTATGTCCTTTGCTCACTTTTTTTTTTTTTTTTTTTGGTTAGGCTGAAGTGCAGTGGCATGATCTTGGCTCACTGCAACCTCTGCCTCCAGGGTTCAAGCAATTCTCATGCCTCAGCCCCCTGAGCAGCTGGGACTACAGACACCCACCACCATGCCTGGCTAATTTTTTTTTTTTTTTTTTTTTTAATAGAGACGGGGTTTCACCATGTTGACCAGGCTGATCTTGAACTCCTGAGCTCAAGTGATCTGCCTGCCTTGGCCTCCCAAAGTGCTGGGATTACAGGCATGAGCCACCGTGCCTGACCCCCTTGCCCACTTTTTAATAGGTTGTTTGGTTTTCTTTTCTTGTAAATTTAAGTTCCTTATAGATGGTGGATATTAGACCTTTGTCAGATGCATAGTTTGCAAATATTTTCTCCCATTCTGCAAGTTGTCTGTTTACTCTGTTGATAGTTTCTTTTACTGTGCAGAAGCTCTTTAGTTTAATTAGATCTCATTTGTCAATTTTTGCTTTTGGGTCAATTGCTTTTGGCATCTTTGTCATGAAATCATTGCTTGTCCTGAATGGTATTGCCTAGCTTGTATTCCAGGAGTTTTATAGTTTTGGGTTTTACATTTAAGTCTTTAATCCATCTTGAGGTGATTTTTGTATGTGGTGTAAAGAAGGGGTCCAGTTTCAATCTTCTGCAGATGGCTAGCCAGTTATCCCAGCACCATTTATTAAATAGGGAGTCCATTCCACATTGTTTGTTTTTGTCAGATTTGTCAAAGATTTTATAGTTGTAGGTGTGCAGCCTTATTCCTGGGTTTTCTATTTTGTTCCATTGGTCTATATGTTTGTTTCTGTACTGGTATCATGCTGTTTTGGTTACTGTAGCCCTACAGTATAGTTTGAAGTCGGGTAACACAATGCCTCCAGCCTTGTTCATTTTACTTAGGATTGCCTTGGCTATTCAGGCTCTTTTTTGGTTCCATATAAATTTTAAAATAGTTTTTTCTAGTTCTGTGAAGAATGCCATTGGTAGGTTAATGGGAATAGCATTGAATCTATAAATTGCTTTGGGTGGTATGCCCATTTTCACGATATTGATTCTCCCTATTTATGAACATGGAATATTTTTCCATTTGTTTGTGTTATCTCTGATTTCTTTGAGCAGTGTTTTGTTAGTTCTCCTTGGAGAGATCTTTCACTTCTCTGGTTAGCTGTATTCCTAGGTATTTTATTTCTTTGTGGATTTTTAAAGCTCTCTTGTAACTCTAATGTGCAGCCATGTGAAGAACCACTCACTAGGGCAGAGATTCTCAAAGAAGCGCAACTTTCTCCGGCCCTACCCCAGACTTACTGAATCCAAAATTCAGGGGGCGGAGCCCCCAAGCTACAGTTTAACAAGCCCTCCAGGTGATTCTGATGCCTGCTGAGGTTGGAGAGTAGCTGCTCTTGACTCTGTGCTTCTCAGCTTGAGAAGCTCAGACAGATAGTATTTCATCTGATCCTCACAGGGAAAGGCAGAGTGACTGGTATTGTCACAGGGATTGTCTTTTCCATCTATCAGATGGGTAGATGAAGCAGAGAAAAATTCAGTGATTCGCCAGTCAGTGGCAGATTAGGGACCCAAACCCAGGTCTTCTGAAGGCTGAGGTGAGGACAATCACTCACAACTACCCTCACCCCACATGCTACTTCTCGCTTTTGTCAGCTAATAGGTCTGATACAGGGGGCTCCCTGTCAAGGGGTAAACAGAGTCCTGGGCACTGCAGAATGGTGGAGAGGTTAGCAAAGTGGCTTGGTAAAAGGGCCAGATAGTAAATAGCTCTGTGGGCCGCAGGGCCTCTCAAAATTCCTCAACTATGCCATTACAGCAAGAATGCAGCCATAGGCAATGCATGCATGAGTGCAGCTGTGTGCCAATTAAACTTTATTTACAAAAGTAGTGGAGGACCAGATTTAGGCATGGGACTAGGATTCTGTTCTGGAGTAAGGTCGGCCTAGGTCACATATCTGAGTCAGGCCTCCATTAAGTGCCACCCCTTCTCTGTGTGCAGTGGTTGTGTGGAGAGCCCAGGAGGCCCTGCTATGTAGTTGCCCAAGGCTAGAAAGTGGTGATGGCTGAAGTTCAGCTACAGGAGGCAAGATGGCTTTGTGGCTTCCCCTCTTTACCAAGACATTGGGAGATGAGGCTAGTGAGCTCCAAGGCCTGGGCAGGTCATGTAGGTGGTGAGAATAGCCAGACCATTCCCTGCTAGTCCTGCAGAGGCAATGAGTGAGCCAATGAGTTTGCTGCCCAAACCCCATGGCTCATTCATCTGGAAATTATCTTCATGGAAAATTCTGGAACATTATAAAGCCACTGAATGCAGACTGATTGAGATGAATAGTGAGAAGGAACCAGGAGGGGTGCCAGAGGGTGGGCTCTTGGCCTGGTAAAACATGCTCCATTTCAAACCCACAGAATAATTGCAGGAGTCAGGATCCTGTGCACTTAACCCTGTGATTTCTAAGAAATGCAGCACAGCTTCACAAAGAGAGGGCAGTCCCACGGGAGCGACCAATCAAAACGTCGTGGGATTTTTTTTTTATTTGAAAAAAATTATCTTAAAAATATTTGTTTATATATAGATATACATATATATCACATGTGTTTACTTTATACAGATTACTTATATAATGAAAATATGTGGCCCCATCACCGAAAGAACTAGGACATTGCCAATAAGGCATAAACCTGATGCTCTTTCCCCATCCAGGAGCCCCAGGTCTCCTCCACAGAGGTCATTGTTATCCTAAATTTGGGAGTGTATCTCTGTATCACTGTGTCACTGCTTTGCATGTATAAAATCATTTGATCCAGCAATCTTATTACTGGGTATCTACCCAGAGAAAAATAAGTCATTATACAAAAAGATACTTGTGCACGCATGTTTATAGCAGCACAATTTGCAATTGCAAAAATATGGAGCCAACCCAAATGCCCATCGATCAATGAGTGGATAAAGAAACTGTGGTATATATATATATATATATATATATATATATATATATACACATATATATATATACATATATATATATATACATACACACACACACACACAAACGGAAGCATATGGCTTACTTTTGCTTATTCTTGGGTTTTATAAACATGATATCACACTATTTTATGTAGTCTTCTGATTCTTTTTTTTCTCTTAACATTTTTAAGATACTTCCACATTGAATGTAGCTGTAGTACATTTATGTTCACTTATGGGTATACCATTCCATCAATGTATCCACTTTTTTGTCAGTGTGCATATGTGCAAAGAATAGAATTGCTGATTAGTAGGACCTGCAGATGTGCAAATTCTCAAACAATTACAGATAGTTTTCAAAAATGTTTGGACTTACTTTTACATGCCTATCAGTAATGTATAAAGAGCTCCCCCACTCAGCTGGGCACAGTGGCTCACGCATATAATCCCAGTGCTTGAGGAGGCTGAGGGGGTGGGTCACTTGAGCCCAGGAGTTTGAGACCAGCCTGGCCAACATGGCAAAACCCTATTTCTACAAAAAAATACAAAAATTAGCCAGGCGTGGTGGCACGCGCCTGTAGCCCCAGCTACTCAGGAGGCTGAAGAGAGAGGATTGTTTGAGCCTTGGAGGTTGAGAGTGCAGTGAGCTGTGATAGCACGACATCACTCCAGCCTGAGTGGCAGAGCAAGATGCTGTCTCAAAGAAAAAAAAGAAAAAAAAAAAAGAATTCCCCATTACCCCACTTCCTCTCTGACACCAGGTGTGTGTGCGTGCATGTATATGTATATATATGAAAGTTACAGGTATGGATGTAGGAATGTTTCTATATGTAAGTATTGTTATAAAATATTTCAATCATGTAAAAAAGTAGAGCAAATGAAATATTGAACCCCGTATATACCTGTCACCCATCTTCAGTAATGATCCAATCATGACCAATCTTTTGTCACCAATAATCCCAATTCCCTCCCCACTGAAGTGTGTTGATGTCATATCATTTCATTTACAAATATTTCAGGATGTATTTCTTAAATAAAAGGACATCTAGAATATAACCAAAGTATAATTATCATACCAAAAGTAACAATAATTCCTTATATTGTTAAATATCTAGTCAGTGTTCAAATTTCCTCAATTATTCATACATATTTTACAATTTTATTGTTTGAATCAAGATTCAAATAAGGTCTATACATTCCATTTGGGGTTTGGTTGCTGTGTTAGTTAAAATTTCTATGTTCTCTCATTCTGTCTCTCCCTTATAATTTATGTGCTGAATGACTGGGGGCGGTGGCTCATGCCTGTAATTGCAGCACTTTGGGAGGCCGAGGCAGCTGGATCACTTGAGGTTAGGAGTTTGAGACCAGCCTGGACAACATGGTGAAACTCCACCTCTACGAAAAATACAAAAATTAGCCAAGTGTGGTGGCACGAGCCTGTAGTCCCAGCTACTCGGGAGGCAGAGGCAGGAGAATCGCTTGAACCTGGGAAGCAGAGGTTGCAGTGAGCCGATATTTCTCTACTGCACTCCACCCTGGGCCACAAAGCAAGACCCTGTCTCAAAATAATGATAATAATAATTATTACTTATTTATTGAAGAAATCAAATGTGGGAACATTTTAGCTGTTGATTCAGTTCCTAGATTGGCTTTAGGGCTCTTCACAGTTTCTAATTTTTCTTGGGTCATTATTTTTGGTTTCCTATTAATTTGGCCATTTATCCTGGCTTCAATTTGTTTCCATATGTTCACAATATTTTCTGATTATGTTTTTAATTTTTTGTTCCATTTGTATGTCCCCTTTTCATTTCTGACATCTTTTCTGTTTGCTTTTTCTTCTTGACAAATGACACCTCTAGACAAGTGACAAGAAGTTTGTCACTGTCTTAGTCTGTTCAGGCTGCTGTAACAAAATACCATAAGCTCATAAACAACAGAAATTCATTGCTCCTAATACCATTACCATGGGGGCTGGGATTTCAACATCGAGTGCAGGCTGGGGAGGGGTGGATAAACATTCAGAACACAGCAGTCACTTTAGCTTCTTGATCTTCTCTACTGTAGGTTTGCTTTGTATTTGTTTTTACTTTTATCATCGTTTTATTTTATTTGGATTTATTTTGTTCTTTTTCCCACCTCTTAAGTTAGACACTTAACTTCCAGCTTTTCTGGTTTTCTTTTCAAGTTTCCGCATGCAGCACTGATTTTTGTTGTTGTTATTTTTGGCTAAGGTTTTTCTTTTTTTTGATATGGGGATCATGCTATGTTGCCCAGGCTGGTTTCTAATCCCTGGGCTGAAGCAATCCTTCTGCCTCGACCTCCCGAAGTGCTGAGATTACAGGCACAAGCCACCATGTCTGGCTGATTCTGCTTTGCTAATACAAATATTTAAGGCCTAAATATCTCTCTAAGTAAAGCTTCGACCGCATCCCACAAGATCTGCCATGTACTACAATTTTTACTAATTTGTTTAGATCTAGAAGTATTTTTCTCTTTATTATTTATATTTTTCTTATTGATTTCTAACTAATTGCAATGAGGAAAAACAAGCAGAAATTCTTTGACATTCATTGAGACTTCCATTACATGATCCATTTGTGCAAATGTTTCGTATTCTTCAGAGGAATCTGTGTTCCCTAACTGGCATAGTGTCCTATATATGTCAGTTACAGCATCGTTATTTCAGTTGTTCCTATTTTTTACATATATATAGTCTGCTTGATCTATCAATAATTGAGAAATATGTTGAAACCTGCCACTCTCAAGATGAACTTATAAATTTCTTATAGCTCTATAGGTTTTTGCTTTATATATTTTGAGACTCTAATTTTTATGTTTAAAATTGCTATGTCATCTTGTTGAACTGAGTCATTATTACCATATACACTTTTTTTTGTTTGTTTTGCAACAATCTCACTCTCTTCCAGGCTGGAGTGCAGTGGCGCCATCTCGGTTCACTGCAACCTCCACCTCCCAACCAGCGATTCTTCTGCCTCAACCTCCTGAGTAGCTGGGATTACAGGCGCCCGCCACCATACCCAGCTAATTTTTGTATTTTTAGTACAGACGGGGTTTCACTGTGTTGGCCAGGCTGGTCTCGAACTCCTGACCTCAGGTGATCCGCCCGGCTCACCCTTCCCAAGTGCTGGGAATACAGGTGTGAGTCATCGTACCCGTCCTCATATATACTTTAAAATGATTTTTGTCCTGATACTATTTTTTTCTGAAATTAACATGGCTATGCCAGCTTTCCTTTGGTTAGCATCTACCTCACATATGTTTTTCCATTCATTTCCTTTGAAATTTTCCATGTTCTTTTATTTTAGGTGCATCTCTTGTGAACAACATACAGCTGAATTATTTTTAATTCAATCTGACAATCTCTGTTTTTGTAACTGATGAATGTAATACATTTCCAGTTACTTTGGTTGGCAGTACATTTGGATTTGTTTCTCCATCTTGCTTTTTAAATGTCTATAATTCCTGGGGTTTCTATACTTCCTTGTTCTGTTTTATTGAACTTGATATATTTTTTGGTTTAATTAGGTATTTTGGTTCTTTCTCTTTTTTTCCCCCTACTTTTATTCTTTCTACTAGTTTGGAATTTATATTTTCCTTTAGTATTTTAGTGGTTTCTCTTGGAATATCACAATGCCCATCTATCTTAACAAAGTCTAAAGTTAAACTGTATTTTACCCTCCCAAATGAATGCAACCATCTTAGAATGTTTTCCCTCTGATCATCCCTTCCCAATTTATTTGTGGTCCAGGGTCTTAATCTGTCCTTTTATCAACCATACAAATGTGATATCGCATGACCATTTTTACTATTATTTTTACACGTATGTTTTCTGCTTTTCTTTCCCAGCATTCCATCTCAAACTCCTTATGGGTAAACCTTCCTTCTTGCGGAAGCATAGTCCTTTAGATTCAGATGTTTCTTATTAAATGTCCTGTGCAGTCCACTCTCTTGGGAAAGATAGTTTTGCTGGGTACTCAAATGTAGATTTTAAGTTATTTTCTCTCAAACCTTAAAAAATATCAAGGCCAGGTGCGGCTCACACACATATGTGTGTGTGTGTGTGTGTGTGTATGTATGTATATTAGCCAGGTGTGGTGGCATGCACCTGTGGCCCCAGCTACTCAGGAGGCTGAGGTGGGAGGATGCTTTGAGCCCAGGAGGTGAAGACTGCAGGGATCACACCACTGCACTCCAGCCTGGGCAACAGAGTAAGGCCCTGTATCTTAAAAACATTAATTAAATCATTAAAAAAATTGTTGCTCTTATCTGCTGTTATTCTAAATGTCATTCCTTTGTAGATAATCTGTCTTTTTTTTTTCCCTCTGTCTGCTCTTAATATCTCCTACTTTTCTTTGGTATTCTAGTTTCATTATTGTGAATAAGCATGTGTTTCTTGTTCTTTTCTCAAATATTATTTGGAAAATAATTAAATCTAAAGAAAGCTTGAATATTAATACAATAAACATCTATTTTCCCTTCATTTATATTCACATAAATTTTGCTGCATTTGTTTTATCTCTTCTCTTTTTTTTTGTCATTTGAAAACAAGTTGTAGAACCCTGAGACTGCATCCCTAAGAACTTCAGCAGACATCTTTTAAGCCAGACTTTCTCTTACATAACCTACTACTACAAAAATTACCATTCCATCTAATTTAGAGCCCACATTCATATTTCCAAAAATGTCCCGAATTTCCTTGAATAAATTTTGGTTTTGGATCCAGGATTTAATCAAAGATCATTTGTATTTGGTTGTTACATCTCTTTAATCTATTTATTTATTTAATTTTATTTTTTTAGACGGAGTCTCAGTCTGTCTCCCAGGCTGGAGTGCAGTGGCGCAATCTCAGCTCACTGCAAACTCTGCCCCCTGGGTTCAAGCGATTCTCCTGCCTCAGCCTCCCAAGTAGCTGGGATTTCGGGCGCCTGCCACTGCGCCCGGACAATTTTTGTATTTTTAGTAGAGAGGGGTTTCACCATCTTGGCCAGGCTGGTCTTGAAATCTTGACCTCGTGATCCTGCCTCAGCCTCCCAAAGTGCTGGGATTACAGGCGTGAGCCACCGTGCCCGGCCAATCTATTTACTTTTTTAACAGTTTTCTTATGTAATTTACATACCATAAAGTTCATCCATTGCAAGTGTACAGTTTGGTGCATGTAAATATTTGCAGTTGTGCAACCACACATTTTCACTACCCCTAAAAGTCCCCTCATGACCTGCTTTAGCCAATACGTACTCTCACTCCCAGCCCCAGGCAACCACTGATCTCCATGAATTTGCCTTTTCTAGAAATTTCATACAAATGCAATACACAGTCTTTTGTGTTTGGTTTTTTAAAAAATCTAATCTAGTGGTTTTAAGGTCCATCCATGTTGTTTCATGCATCAATAGTGCATTTGTTTTTATTGCTATTATTCCATTGTATGGATATATCAGATGTCATTTATTCACCTGTTGATGAACATTTGGGTTGTTTCTAGTTTTTGGTTATGATTAGTGATGCTGGTTATGCAAGTCTGTGTGGACAACTTTTTCATAGTAAAATTGCTGTGTTATATAGTTAAGTATATGTTATTTTTAAAAATTGTCAAACTGTTTTCTAAAGTGGCTGTATAATTCTATATTCCCATCAGCAATATATGAAAATTTCAGTTTCTCCACGTACTCACCGACACTTGGTAGCGTTAATTTTTAAAATTACAGACATCACAGTGGTTGTGTACTAGTATCTCATTGTGGTTTTGATTTGCATATCCATAATGGCTAATCAAAGTCAGCATCTTTTCCTGTACTTACTGGTCACTTATATACCTCTCTGGTGAATGTCTACTTAACTGCTTTGACTATTTGAAAATCAGGTTGTTCTCTTACTACTGAAGTTTTTTTTTTCACTTTTTGAAAATGTTGGTAAAATGTTTATAATATAAAAGTCACAATTGGCCAGGCACAGTAGCTCATGCCTGTGATTCCAGCACTTGGGGAAGCTGAGGCAGGAGGATCACTTGAGCCCAGGTGTTCAAGACCAGCCTGGGCAACATTAGCCTGGCTAATTTTTAATTTTTTTTTGTAGAAATGGGGTCCTACTATGTTGTGCAAACTGTTCTTGAACTCCTGGGCTCAAGTGATCCTCCTGCCTCAGCCTCCCCAAGTGCTGGGATCACAGGCACAAACCACTGTGCCCAGCCTATTCTTGCATTTTTAATCCAGTCTGACAATCTTTCTTTGCCTTGCATTCTGCATAATTTCTTCCAACATAGCATTCATTTAACAAATTCTCTCTTCAGGTGTGTCTAGTCTGATATTTAACTCTTCCATTAGGCTTTATATTTAAAATTTTATATTTTTAATTTTTAGAAGTTATATATTTATTTCAAAATCTGTCTTGTGCTGATATCGATTATTACTTATCTTTGTGATTGCAGTCTTTATTTAAAAAAACATTTTATACATATTTCACAATTCCAATATTTTTAGTCCTTGTGGTCCAAAAATCTGTTGTTTATAGTTTCTGTTTACTCCACTGAGAGTGGTTTATCTTCTCACGTACTTACTGGTTTTTGATTGTGAGCTCATTGTTCTTATTCTCTGGGAATCCGGCAGGTCTAAACTGAGCAATATTTCTTCAAGAAAGAATTTTGCTTCATGAAGAGAAAGATCATAATGGGGAGGCTGAGGGGACTGAAACAGTGCCGACATTGCCATTTTGACCCAAGTTGCTTCTGGCACCAGCACCACCAGCAGAGCCTGGGTTTCTGGTGCTCAGGTTCGAGTCCTGCTTCTACCAGGCACTATGGTATATAAAGAGTCTCAGCTCAGCACTGAAATCCAAGGTTCAGCTTCCCTACATAGCTTCGAGCCCAAAACTCAGGAATCTACACTCAGGGCAATCTACCATTAAGATCTGGCTACTCTTCTGGTCCCAGCTCCTAGCATCCATAGCTTGAGCTAGTGGGGATGGGGCCTGGGAAGCCTCACTTACTTCTTGGGAGCAACAATAATCAAAGGGTGTGTTTAATGCAGAATATAGTTGCCCTGTAGTAGGAGGGCCTCAAAGGACTCCTAGTTAGCCATAGAATTATAAAAGGAAGGTATATAATAGGATCTTAAATGGGGAATGAAACAAAGTATGTGCCATACTCAAGGTCATGTAGCCAGTTGGCAGCAGAGCTGGGACTAGAACCTGAACTCCGGAAGTTCAGGCTTTACTGGCAGTGCTAGTGCCAGGGCCGACTTAGGACAAAATGATGACGGCAGCATTGTTGCCACTCCCTCAGCCTCCCCATTCTGTGGCTGTTCTCTTCATGGATCCACTCAGGCTATTAGGGTCCTTGGGACCTCTCTCTACTTCTTCCCAACTCTCCATTTCCAAGTGTGGCAGGCCATCTGTGCTTCCAGAATAGCCTGCACATACATACCAAAAACTATTGTCCCCAAAAAACCCTGAAACTTGAAGTTTTGTATTTGAATTTGAAGAGTAACCAAAGACTTAGGCTAAAGAATGAAAGTAAATGGTAGAATACTGGCCCTCAGGAGGCTGATGGAAGCTACTTCTTTTTTTTTTTTTTTTTTTTGAGACAGAGTTTCACTCTTGTTGCCCAGGCTGGAGTGCAATGGAGTGATCTCAGCTCACTGCAACCTCCACCTCCCGGGTTCAAGTGATTCTCCTGCCTCAGCCTCCCAAGTAGCTAGGATTACAGGCGTGAGCCACCACACCCGGCCTTCATTACCTCATTGTTTTTCCCAGTCCCTAGAGTATAAATCCACATAGGAAGTACCTACTTCACTTATGCATAACATCAAGGCAGGCCTTCATCTATTAGACTTTAATCTTCTCAAAGATAAGCCCCTTCTTTGAAGGTTTCTACCACTACAATTGATAATATAACCTCCTTTTAGTAATAACTTTTATCAATATATAATTTAAGAGTTTACAAAGCACTGTCACAAACATTATCATATTTGATTCTTACAAGTCTATAAAGTTGACATTCTGAGCCCCATTTAACAAATGGAAAACTGAGACTTACCCCAAGTCACGAAGTACTCTTGAGAGGTATCAAAACCAAATATAGAAAGGATATTGATTAGGCTATGAGGAAAGTCATTTTTAAGGGAGAAGAGCCCCAGATTTTCCTAGAGGATACTTGTTTCTTGAGGTAGGCAGAGAATGATTAGAGTAAGAAAACCCGTAGATGTAAAAGGGAGACTCTTGGAGATGGGACACCCTAGGGACTCAACATTAATGTTCAAGGAAAATTTGTAGCTCTTATCATACATGTAAGAAGAACGAATGTGTAGGAATAAGATCATATAGCTAAAGATTACAGAAATGAAAACAACCATCGTAATTACCCCTGTGGCTACATAGACCTTGTCTTATGCTGTTTGGACTGCTATAACAAAACACCACAAATTGGGTGGCTTGTAAACAACGGAAATGTATTTCTCAGAGTTTTGGAGGCTGGAAGTCCGAGATCAGGGTGCCAGCACCTTTGGGTTCTGGTGAGGGCCGTCTCCTGGCTTGCACACTCCTAGCTATGTTCTCACATGGTGAAAGGGGCAAGGGATCTCGCTGGGCTCTCTCTTTTTTTTTTTTTTTTTTTTTTTTGAGACAGAGTCTTGCTCTGTCACCCAGGCTGGAGTGCAGTGGTGCAATCTTGGCTCACTGCAACCTCCGCCTCCTGGGTTCAAGCAATTCTCCTGCCTCAGACTCCTGAGTAGCAGGGATTACAGGCGAGCGCCACTATACCTGGCAGATTTTTGTATTTTTAGTAGAGATAGGGTTTCACCATGTTGGTCAGGCTGGTCTCAAATTCCTGACCTCAGGCAATTCACCCACCTCGGCCTCCCAAAATGCTGGGATTACAGTCACGAGCTGCTGCGCCCAGCCCATGGGGTCTCTCTTTTTTTTTTTTTGAGACGGAGTCTTGCTCTGTCGCCCAGGCTGGAGTGCAGTGGCGCGATCTCGGCTCACTGCAAGCTCCACCTCCCAGGTTCACGCCATTCTCCTGCCTCAGCCTCCGGAGTAGCTGGGACTACAGGCGCCCGCCACCACGCCCGGCTAATTTTTTTGTGTGTGTATTTTCAGTAGAGACGAGATTTCACCATGTTAGCCAGGATGGTCTCGATCTCCTGATCTCGTGATCCGCCCGCCTCAGCCTCCCAAAGTGCCGGGATTACAGGTATGAGCCACCGCGCCCGGCCAGGGTCTCTTTTATAAGGGCACTAGTCCCAGTCATGAGGGCTCCACCCCCATGACTTAATCACCCCCCAAGGCCCCACCTCCTAATACCCTCTCCTTGAGGGATTAGAATTTCAACATGTGAATTTTTGGGGGGTAATATCGTCTGAATGTGCTTCCCAAAATTTGTATGTTGAAACTTAATGGCCAATGTGAGAGCATTAAGTGGGGCCTTTAGGAGGTAATGATGGGATGAGGGCAAAGCCCTCATGAATAGGATTAGGATTAGAGCCCTTGTCAAAGGGCTTGAGTGAGTGGGTTTACTCCCTTCGGCTCTTCTGTCATGGGAGGACACAGAGTTTGTACCTATTTGTCATTTCCATCCCTTTTGCTGTATGAAATTCTGTCCTCTTTGCCAATGATGGTTCAGGACCCACACACAAACCAATTCTGTCTCATAAGACATAAGAGGATCTGCTAGGAGGCTTCTGAGGAAATCACCCAATTCCTCTAAGAAAACTGAGGACACGACACTGTGTTCCTTCCTATGCACATCGTCTTATCTGGATCCACTACCGGGAACAGCCACATCAGCAGCATGGGGATGAAGCTAAGAAACAGAAAGAACCTCAAGCCTGTAATCCCAGCACTTTGGGAGGCCGAGGCAGGCGGATCACCTGAGGTCGGGAGTTGGAGACCAGCCTGACCAACATGGAGAAATCCCATCTCTACTAAAAATACAAAATTAGCCAGGTGTGGGGATGCATGCCTGTAATCCCAGCTATTCGGGAGGCTGAGGCAGGAGAATCACTTGAACCCGGGAGGCGGAGGTTGTGGTGAGCTGAGATTGCACCATTGCACTCCAGCCTGGGCAACAAGAGCGAAACTCCGTCTCAAAAAAAAAAAAAAAAAGAACTGTGCAAGCTGTTTGCTGCTTTTAAGCAGTTAAATCAAACACCCTGAACCCAGCCCTACCCAGCCTTCCTCTTTTGTGAGATAGTAAATTTTCTAATTGTTGAAGCCAGTTTAAGTCAGCGTTTGGTGAACCTCAGACAAAAGCACCCTTAAACAATAGGAAAGATTATCCAATCATAGGTTGTTATTGCTGGAAAGGAACTTGAGATAATTCAATTTAAAGCTCTTTCATTTTGCAATGAGGAAATTGGGGCCCAGAAAAAGTTGAGTGACATCTATAGAGTAAAAAACAGAACCAGAACTGATGCCAGCCTCCGGGCTTCTAGTTATCACTCTTTCTCTGAAACGTGACCATCCGTAATTTCATGGTCAAAGGAAGGGGTAAGCAGAGAATAGATGTGTTTTGAACACATTTACCTAAAACTGCACCACAGAGGTTTATGGGACCGCTTTTTCTTTTCTAAACAGGTGTTGCCCCATCTTTCTTCTTCTATCTTCCTCCCTCCTAGAAGTAAGATCTGATGCCCGGGAGTGCTGTAGCCACTTTGCATCTGCGGGCAAAAAGCCAGTTCACTAAAAATGGCACAGTGAAAAGACAGGAGCCTAGAAGTCTCCTCCCCAGCTCCAGAATAGCTAGTGTGGGAAAGATAGATTCCTATTTGCTCAAGCTGGGTTGTATAAAACTTGAAGTCAAAAGTATTTTTATTTTTGAGATGGACTGTCACTCTGTCACCCAGGCTGGAGTGCAGTGGTGCGATCTCGTCTCACTGCAACCTCTGCCTCCCGGGTTCAAGCAGTTCTCCTGCTTCAGCCTCCAGAGTAGCTGGGATTACAGGTGCGCACCACCATGCCCGCCTAATTTTTGTATTTTTAGTAGAGGCAAGGTTTTGCCATGCTGGCCAGGCTGGTCTCGAACTCCTGGCCTCAGGTGATTCGCCCACCTCAGCCACTCAAAGCGCTGGGATTACAGGCACAAGCCACCATGCTCAGCCCAAAAGCATTCTTAATGGATACTTTTTGAAGCATTTCTTTCATGCTACACACTTTCCCTGGTGGACTGTGTCTGACTGCAACAACCAGAACTCAGCTAGACATTTTGCTGTTTTAAGATTCTATGCATTTACTGCATTTTTGCTGTTTGAAGATTCTATGCATTTATACTGCATTTACTGTTCTTAAATATACCTGGCTCCATTTTTTGCTTTTTATTTTGAACACATTTTAAACCTACACAAAAGTTGCAAAATAGTACAATAAACTCCTGGATACCTTTCATCTAGATTCACCAATTGTCAGTTAATGTTTTGCTGCATCTCTCTCTCATCTTCTCTACATATATGAAAACAATTTTCTGAACCTTTTGAAAGTCAGTTGCAGACACCATGAACTTTAACCCCAAAATATTTCCATGTGTATCCCTTAGAAACAAGGATAGTCTGTTACATAACCACTATACAATTATGAAAGTCAGGAATTTAACATTGATACAGCAGTATCATCTAAAGCATGGGTCACATGCACATTTCAGTAATGGCCTCAATGCTGTTTTACAGGAATACTTTTTTGTCTTGACAAGAATCCAACCCAGGTTGACACCTTGCATTTTAGTCATCCTATCTCTTTCACCTGGAATGGTTCCTCAGACTTTCTTTGTCTTTTATGAAATTGGCATTTTAAAAAAGAGAACAGACCTGTTGTTTAGTAGAATTTACCTGAACCTGGTTTATCTGGTAGTTTCCTCATGATGAGATTTAGGTTACACAGTTTTGGCAGGAACAGGACATTGGTGATGTGTCCCTCTCAGTGCACCCCACAGAGGGTCATGATGTCAGCCATTACTGGTGGAGTAAATTTGATCACTTGATTACGGGGGAGACCATCTCTGGTTCATTCTTATGGCTCTCAGGGAGACAGAGAATCATCTTTCTTATATAGTCCATGGGCTGCGTGGAGTCATTCCCATGGTTTCCTGGATAGACTTTGAATTACAGGGCCCTTTGGTAAGCAATGGGTTCAGGATGTATTTTGAAAGCTGCATTTGGAATAAGTGGAATCACTCCCTCAAAGATTTAATTAGCCAGTTGCCAGATATTCTGGAAGCCAATAGGAAGGTGTTAATGACACAGGACATCTGCTTTTCCTTAAGGAGAGCAGAGCTTCCCCAAGTATCACCCTTTTACACCTGAAGAAGTCAAACAATCCTGTTCCCATGGAATCCTCAACCAATGTAGCCCTGATCTGTGATTTATATAAAAAGTAGCTGTTCCTTAATCTTCCCCACAATGGCTTCATTCTTACCTTATGAACCTGCTTTGTCAGTGTTCCCTTTGATTTATGGAAGATTTCAAACTCCCCAAATAACTATCCTTTTTCTTTTCATTAAAGCTAATCCCCACAAAGACACTTTCATCCACTGATTAGTCATGCCCCAGTGAGCCTTGCTAACCAGAGGCTAAGTTATTGATGTGTTAAAGATGTAATCTCTAAGTCTTGGGACCACTGAAGAAACCCCAACATGTTATTTGACAGTCAGAATCTCACAATGTATTGCCTCCTTTGAGCAACCTTGGTTGCACGAGTTCCTTGGGGTCTATAAATCTCTCTGGCCCAACTGCCCATGGGGGCTGAGTTATTGTGGGGCTGAGTTCAGGCTGCCAACACACTGCCCTGCACCCCAGGACATTGTGGTGCCTTCTCCAGACTCCAGTTTCCATTCCCAGTAACGCATATTCAGCAGCAAATCTATTACACCACAAGCAGCAGCTCATTGTTTCACGCCCTGCCTGTGGCCTTCCTCATAAATTCACACCAACCCACAAGTAAACAGGACTGTAATTTGGGTGTGCTATCGGCTGCCAACGGCACTAACCCTTCCTCCTTCTCGTTGATTTCGAGCGATGTGTAAGCTTGGCTCAGCCACTATTGAGTCTTATTAGATGATGATAAGGCCCCAACTGCACAGAGGAGCAGCCTGTGTGGAAATGTTTCATAGGCCCTCTCCAACCAATTTTACATTTGTATTTGAAAAAAGAAAAAAAGAAAATCCCAGACCTTTTTACATATGTGAGTTTCAGTTTGGTTCACCTAAAGCCAACGTTTTTCATAAATGGCAAAACCGTTCATGGGGCAGCATAGTGCCTGCATTACGAGATGTTTAGGGTTTAGCTTCTTCAATGCTCACAGTAAGTGGCAGGAGCGACCTCCCCCAGTCATTGTGACAATCTCAAATGCCTACAATTTTTTTTTTCCTAAAAGCATGTTTAACCATCCCCTGGGAAGGGAGCACTCCCCACCTCTCCTCCATACCAGTTAAGAACCACAGGCTTAAACAAAAGAAAACAGAGCCGAAGGAGGGCCTATGTGGGTACCAACTTCCTAATATTTGGGAAAGACCCATCCCAGGAAAACATATTCTTGATCATGGTGTTTTACTCTAGTTTTTTTGCTTTGTTTTGCTTTTTTTCCAAATAACACCCATTTACTAGCACACTGTTCCATAGGTCAGAAGGCCAGGTGGGCTCCACTGGGTATCACAAGGCTGAAATCAAGTTGCCAGCTGGGCTTATCTCAAGGCTCAGGGAGAGAATTGCTTTCAGGCTCATTCAGGCCGTTGGCAGAGTTCTGCTCCTTGTGGTTGCAGGACTGAAGTTTCTGTTTTGTTGCTGGCCATCAGCCAGGACCTTCTCTCAGCCACTAAAGGCCATTCACATTCTTTCTCACGTGCCCACTCCATCTTCACATGAACAATGCGTTGAATCTTGCTCTCACTTGGAATCTCTTGACCTTTCTCTTGTGTCCCCAGCTGGGGAAAACTCTTGCTGAGCTTAACGGCTGGTCTAAGCTCTCCAGATGAGCCCACTGATCATGAGATTGAATGTTGAGGCAATGTCAAATCACAATACAATTTTCTAATGGGTTACTCTCAATTTATGTACCCAGCTCATGGAGGACTAGTTTATTTTCTTAAATACAAAGTATTTTTTACTAACCATTTCAATTACACAAGAGATAGATGAATACATTCTTCTACACATAATACTGCACATTACTAAGATCGTAATGATAATTTCTACATTTTCTAATAATTTTTTCTCTTAATAATAATTTTACTGTTTTATTTTTTACACTTAGCTCTTAAGGTACTCTTCAAGCACCTTGCCACAATCTTACCACACTCCTCCTCTCTCCAGGAGAAACCATGGTCATGAACTGGTGGGTATATAGCCAGACCACTTTCACCACTTTGCATGCATTTATATGCACCCCAGAAAATGCATAGTATTGTTTCATGTGGGCATCTTTGTATAAATGATTTCCACACTGTATGCATAATTTGAAAGTTGTTTTTATCACCTAGTAATAGGTTTTGAGGGTTATCTATGTTAATCCCTATAGACCTGATTCATTTCTCTTAATGTACTGTGTATTTTCTTATTTAGACATTTGCCTTCATGATATACATTTACAATTTTCACATTAACAAGCAATGCTGCATTGACAGTCTTCCATGTACCTCCTTGTGCTCAGGTCTCTTTAAAGAAGATGCCTAGAAGTGTAATTGCTGGGTGGTGGAGTAGGAACTCTAGTTATAACAGATACAGTTAAATTGCTGTCCCCAAAGAGCAGAGTGTGCTAACCTACAATTGAAACATTTCAATTGAAGATCTCTCTTTGCCCACCAGCACTTTGCCCACCACCCACATCTTCACCAGCACTAGATAATATCAGACTTAAATGTTGCCAGTCCCATAGGTGTGAACTAGCATCTCATTGTTTTATTTGCATTTCCCTGTTTGCTAAGGAGACTGAGTAACTTATGTCTCCATTGGTCATTTACATTTCCATTTTAAAACTATATATATTCTTTGATCATTTTTAAATTTGATGGTCTCTTTCTTATTAATTTACATTCCTACTTTTTTCCTAGTCCTTTGTTTCATAAAATGTAAAAAAAAAAATTCTCACCAAGTTGCAATTTTTTTTTTTTTTTGAGACAGAGTCTTGCTCTGTCACCCAGGCTGAAGTGCGGTGGCGCTATCTTGGTTCACTGCAACCTCTGCCTTCCAGGCTCAACTGAGCCTCCCAACTCAGCCACCCAAGTCGCTGGGACTACAGGCACACGTCACCATGCCCAGCTAATTTTTTTATTTTTTGTAGAGATGGGGTTTCTCACGTGGCCCAAGCTGATCTTGAACTCCTGGGCTCAAGTGATTGCCCGCCTCAGCCTCTTAAAGTGGTAGGATTACAGGCGTGAGCCACCATGCCAGGTCATGTTGCTAAAATTTTGACATTTTTTATGATGCCTTTTGTTGGAGAGAAGACTTAATTTTGATGTAGTCAAAAATCATTTTTTTCTCTATAGTTCACATTTTTGGGGCCTTAGATTAGTAAGGCTTCCCTAATATTACTTCCAGAGTATTGCTAAGATCATAATGATAATTTCTACATTTTCTAATAATTTTTTTCTCTTAGTAATAATTTTAATGTTTTATTTTTTACACTCAGCTCTTAAGCCATCTGAAGTTTGTGTGTGTGTGTGTGTGTGTGTGAGATGCAAGATGATTTTCGTTTCTTTCACACAGCTAGTCAACTGTCCCAGCTCCACTTATTGAATAATCTGCTCTTTCCCTACTGATTTGAAACATCAACTCTACCATGCACCAACGTCCCATGTCCATACTCCTGATCTATGTTTTTTATTTGTTCCTGTGCCAATCCCATGCTGTTTTAATTACCTTAGCTTTGTAATGTGTCTTGATCTCTCATGCAGTAAATCTTTACTCCACTTCCCTTTGGGACAATTATCTTGGTTATTCTTAAACATTTACTCTTCTTTGTGAATTTTACAATTGGTTTGTCAAGGGCTATGAAAAACTATGTTGGGATTTTGATTAAAACTGTTTTAAACTTACAGACTAATTTGGGAAACATCACACAGATATTTTCAAAGACTTACAAAAATGAGACAAAATAAAACGTAAGGGCAAAGGTGTGGAATTTCAGCTAAGAGTTTTTGAATGCCTAATATGTGCCCAACATTATTCTAGTCAAAACCTATCAGAAGAAAAGCAAACACAGTTTCTAACTTTAGGGAATTTGCATTCTAGTGGGGCGGACAAAAGAGAGACAATTAAACCAACACGTAAACAAGATATTTCGATTGTCATAAATGCTACAAGGGAAGAAAGCCGAGAGTGCTGAGAGACTGAGCACTTCCGGACAGCCTCTCCAGGAGTCCAGCTGGAGCCAAGACCCAGAGAATGAAGAGCAAGAGAGAGTGTTTCAGACAGAGGTCCGAGGGTCAGAGGCTTGAGGTGGAGAAGACACAGCCTTGAGGATCCCACAGAAGCCAATGTGGAGACCAGGGCCAGATCGTTAGGGGATCGAAGGCCACAGTATGGAATTCAAATTCCATTTTATTTGCAGTGAGAAGCCAGGAAGGGATGAGATTAGGGGAGGAGTCAGAGATTGGGGCAGGCTCTTAACAGTAACAAATTTGGAAGTGGATATCTTCTAGAACTATCATTTACTGTGTTATTTAAACAAATATTATTTACTGTTTTTCCTGTTACTACCTTCTCCTTTATTTTCAGTCTTGATCTTTTGTAGGAAAGTAATCCCAGGTTATCGAGAGATTTTTCTATGGCCTTTCTTGAAGTAACCTGGCAAATAAATCCAGCTCTTTTCATTATTTTACTGCTTGGTAGCAGCTTTGCAGTGCTGTTTAGCTAAGGTGGAAAAGAAATGGAGTATCTGAGTAATATTTCCTTTTTCTTCCTCTTGGCTGGGAAATAAACTCAGGCTTTAATGTGATGAAAGTGGAGTTTGTGCTGAAACTCAGTGGGACCATCACCAGCTTGGGGGGCATTTCATCTCCTTTATAAAGTGCTTGCCCTGATGCTGCTGTGGGGGGCACCGAGGATTAGACCTTGATGGCAGAACTTTCCCTTGCTCTGAGGCTCATCCCCTACTCCAGCTTTGAAGGAATCAATGAGAGGGAATAAATCACCAATGGATGTAGTCTATTTTATTTAGCTTATCAAAAGCCTTGGCGAGGCTCCACAACAACTAGTAATAAAAGTATTCCGTTACTGTAGATGGGATTAAGTGTAATGTTTTGGTATGGATCAGAAACTGACTTAGAAACAGGAAGCAAAGGGTACAGGCAAACTCGGGACAGAAACACACCAACAACAAAATCCTCCATTACCCGTACTCAGCAGTGGCCTTTTAAAAATTGCTTTTGTAAACCATACAAAGTATGCGGATCTTCGGGTTTACAAAAGGCGGTGTTAAGAACTCTAGAGTCTGACAGATCTGTCCTTGGGCAAGTCATTTAACCAATAAGCCTCATGTTTCTGGTCTGTAAAATGGAAATGACTGTACCTTTTCATTAGGGTGATGAGGATGAATGAGATAACACATTTTCTCTTAGTGCCTAGGGTTCCTCTGCTATAGCTATTAGTCTTATTTCTGAAAGTAAATACCAAGCCAATAGGGACAAAGTAGAGAAAATCTCAATGAAGCTGTACATTAAGCCCGGAGAATATATGGAACATGTGTTCCCAAACATACTTACCATCCTCACTCAACTCTGGGCTTCTTCCTGCAAAAACATGTATCTCATCTGCTGCTGTCACCTTCCCCCGCGGGCTGAGCTGGAAAGTCAGGACCCATCCTCAGGGGCTCAGCTCCCTTCCCACCCCCACCGCATCCCGCCCACTCCTCTAATCCTGTCTCTAAATACTGGTCACTTTTTCTCCCTGCCTTCCAGCTCTTGCTTTAGACTGGAGGTCAGCAAACTCTTTCTGGAAAGTGTCAGGTAATTATCTCTTGCTTTGCCAACCTCACACTCTCTGTTGTAACTACAGTAGTTGCCCTCTTCTCCATGGTTTTGCTTTCTGCGATTAACTGGCCTCAATCCAAAAATAGGTGAGTATAGTACGATAAAATATTTTATCACAGTATATTGCTATAATTCTTCTATTTTATTATTGTTGTTGTTCATCTCGTACTATTGTTTTTGTGCCTAATTTATAAGTTAAACTTTATCATAGGTACATACGTATAGGAAAAAACATAGTATATATCTAGCCTCAATTTCAGGCATCCCCTGGGGGTCTTGGAACATATCTCCCTTGGATAAGGGGGGAGTCTACTCGATGCAACCCTGTGATTCTAGTACAAAAGCAGCCATAGACAATTACAGTGTATAAAAGAACGGGTGTGGTTGTGTGTTCCAATAAAACTTTATTACAAAAGCAGGTAGCAGGCAGGGTTTCACCTTCCAGGGTGTAGTTTTCTGGCACCTGATTTAGATCCCTCGGATCTTTCTCTGGGATTAAGACCCTTAGGGCTCCCTGTAGGCCTGATTTAATTTTGTCACTCCCACTTTAAAAGCCTTTCAATGGCTTCCCATTATTGTTGCAAAATGTGGCCTTGGATCATATCATTAGTCATTAGAATCACTTGAGCTGCTTTATATATGTATTTATTTTTTATTTTGAGACAGGGTCTCACTCTGTCTCTGAGCCTGGAGTACAGAGGTGTGATCATGGCTCACTGCAGTCTTGAACTCCTGGCCTGAAACTGATCCTCCCGCCTCAGCCTCCCAAGTTGCGAGGACTACAGGCACACACTACCACGCCCCGCTAATTTTTTTGTAGAGACAGGATCTCACTGTGTTGCCCAGGCTGGCCTTGAACTCCTGGCTTCAAGTGATTTTTCTGCCTCAGCCTCCGAAAGTGCCAGGATTATAAGTGGAACCACCGTGCCTGGCTCTGAGCTGCTTGTTAAAATGCAGAGTTCCAGGCTCCTCTTCAGAGCCACTAAAACAGCATCTCTAAGGGGCAGGCAGTGGAGCTGGATTTAAACAAGTCTCCTCAAGAGAATTGCAGTTCAGTGGTTCTCAAAGTGGGGTCCATGGGCCCCTGAGGGTCCCCCAAATGCTTTTGGGGGGTTTGTGATGCAGGAAGGAATAATGCAGTATGTTGGGGTGGGAGGAGAGCCTCACAGGGAGGTGATGGCCGAACAAAGGCCTGAAGGGGGTTAGGAAGCCATCCTGAGCTGTCCCTGGGAGAGTGTTCCAGCAGGAACAGCAAGTTTAAAGCCTCTGAGGCTGCTGTGTCTGGCAGAAGGCCACTGTGGCTGGCTTGCTGGAGGGAAGAAGGGGAAAAAGAGAGCAGTGAGAGAGGAGGAGATGAGGCCTGAGAGGAAAAGAGACAGGCAGGTGGAGCAGGGCCTTGGAGGCCATTGAAGCAGGGCCTTGGAGGCCATTGAAGCAGGGCCTTGGAGGCCATCTCAGTAAAAGGCCATTGGCTTTTACTCAGAACAAGATGGGAGCCACTGGAGAGTTTTGAGTATGCAAGCTATTCCAAGAATGTAACCACCTCTTCCTCCTTCTTCACACACTTCTTTCCTTCCTCATTGAGTATTTATCTTCCCCTTCCTGTTGGCTGTTAAGTTCCTTGAGGACCCAGGCTCTGTCTTAGCCATCTTTATCCCAGTATCTAGCAATGCCCAGGGCCACACAACCAACACTGACAAATGCAAGAATGCCGCTGTGTTCCTCTGGCATGATTCTCATTGGAGCTGGTAAGAACTGCTTGAGAAAAATGCAGACTTCCTCAAATAAATATTTTACATATTTCTTTTTCTTTTTTTTAGACGGTGTCTCACTCTGTCACCCAGGCTGGAGTGCAGTGGCGCGATCTCCACCCACCGCAAACTCCGCCTCCCAGGTTCAAGTGATTCTTCTGCCTCAGCCTCCCGAGTAGCTGGGATTACTGGTGCACACCACTGCACCCAGCTAATTTTGGTATTTTTAGCAGAGACAGGGGTTCGCCATGTTGGCCAGGCTGGTCTCGAACTCCTGACCTCAGGTGCCCACCTCAGCATCCCAAAGTGCTGGGATTACAGGCTCGAGCCACCGTGCCTGGCCTACAGATTTATTTTTCTGTTAATAATTTAATGTGTGATATACAGTTGACCCTTGAACAATGCAGGGGTTAAGGGCACTAGTCTCCACTTCCTGCACAGTCAAAAATATGTGTATAACTTTGTACTCCCCCAAAACTTAACTACTCATGGCCTACTGTTGACTAGAAGCCTTCCCCATAGGTAAACAGCCGATTAACACAAATTTTGTATGTTACATGTATTATATACTGTATTCTTACAATAAAATAAGCTGGAGAAAAATGTTATTAAGAAAGTCATGAGGAAGAAAAATATATATATTTAGTATTCCTTAAGTGGAAGTAGATCATCATAAATGTCTTCATCCTCATCTTCTTTACACTGAGCGAGCTGAGGAGGAGGAGGGGTTGGCTCTGCTGTCTCAGGGGTGGCAGAGGCGGAAGAAAATCTGAATATTTAAGTAGACTTACGCAGTTCAAACCCATGTTGCTCAAGGGTCAATTGTATTGTCTCAAAAAAAAGTTCCATCAACAAAAGCACATCACAGAGAGCCAGAAATCAACATGCCTTTCCTTTGCAATCATAAATAAATCAGAGTAAAAATTTAGTATTTTCTGGATGCATTTCTGTGGCATTAGAGAAGCAAATCCCCGTTTTCTGTACTGGGCCATCAGGGAGTTTCATAATCTCTTTTCCGCTCTTCTCAGAATGTAGCTGGTGTCCTGTGTTGCTTTGTCCCCTGCCCCTCCCTGAGGATCCTTCTGGGCAGTGTTATCCTCAGGGCCATGCTGGCCCGACACCCTGAGGCCGGAGCCCGGGCACTGCAGGACTTGGTTTCCTCTCTTCATTCTAGTTCAACTTTCTCTTCCCCTAGTTGACACCCTTGGTCTCCCTGGCTACCCCCATTGCCGGAGGCCTTGGGAGCTGAAACACACCTGCCCGTGAGAGGACCCCGATCCTCCATTCCTTTATTTCCAAAAAAGGGATCAGGGAAGCAGCAGCACCCACAGACCTTTCCCCACCTCCAAGCATCTTAATCCTAATGGAGGAGAGTTTAAGGAAGTGGGATGCCATTGCTCAGAGAGATGGGTATTTTATTCACCACGTATTTGTGTGTGTGCATTTTGTAAGTACACAAGTGTGGCCCATACAATGCTTTAGTTCTTCTCAGGGGCTGTCTTTTCTTTTAATTCTTATTTATAATAAAAGTTGAATGGCAGGGTGGTCATGGTGGCTCATGCCTATAATCCCAGCACTTTGGGAGGCTGAGGCGGGTGGATCACTCAAGGTCAGGAGATTGAGACCAGCCTGGCCAACATGGCAAAACCCCATCTCTACTAAAAAAAAAAAAAAAAAAAAAAAATTAGCCAGCTATGGTGGCGCATGCCTGTAATTTCAGCTACTTGGGAGGCTGAGGCCTAAAGATCCCTTGAGGCCGGGCGCGGTGGCTCACACCTGTAATCCCAGCACTTTGGGAGGCCGAGGCAGGCAAATCACGAGGTCAGGAGATCGAGACCATCCTGGCTAACATGGTGAAACCCCGTCTCTACTAAAAATACAAAAAAATTAGCCGGGCGTGGTGGCAGGCACCTGTAGTCCCAGCTACTCGGGAGGCTGAGGCAGGAGAATGGCATGAACCCAGGAGGCGGAGTTTGCAGTGAGCCAAGATCGTGCCACTGCACTCCAGCCTGGGTGACTCCGTCTCAAAAAAAAAAAAAAAAAAGATCCCTTGAACCAGGGAAGCAGAGGCTGCAGTGAGCCCAGAATGTACTGCACTTCAGCCTGGGTGACAGAGTAAAACTCTGTCCAAAAAAAAAATAAAATAAAAAATTGAATGGATTCTCTTGCCCTCTGTCTAAGAAGTCATTTTTAAATCCTTTGAGATTGCAGTTTTCTGCTAAGAGTTTCCTCTGCATAGGAGAGATCCATAGCTCTTTGCCTCCAGACTGGAAGCTCTGCACTGTGCTGTCGGCTCCATAGAGCAGTGATGTCCCCATTTTTCTTTCTATGGTCTGTCCAGCACTAGCACCGTGCCCGTCATGTGGAAAGCATGCTCGATTAATATTTGTTAGATGGATGAGTGTGAGACATTTCATAATTTAAAAATATTAACATCTTCTCTCCCCCCAACACTTCCTTCTACCCCATAACCATTGCTATACCCCATTTAGGCAGCCACAGAATAGAGCTGATTGTCTTGGCAAACAAGTGACTGGGAAGGAAGGACTTTTGAGGAAACTCAGGGCAGAAACCATTGATTAGGACAAGTATTGTTCTAATCAGAACTAGATGTCCTGCAGAGAAGTGAGAAGCCAGGAGAGCGTGGATGAATCCCCTGCCCTCTCTCCCGCATCATTCCTACAAGCCACATCCCAGGTGAACAGATGACAAGAGAAACCCCAGATGTGCCTGAGGAACCTGACAGAGATGAGAGCTGAGCCCCAGCCTCTGCTTAAGCCCAGGAGGAGGTGGAACCAAGGCTCCAGAGCAGACATGGCTGTGCAGGCCTCACCTGGGAGCCATAGGATGTTCTCTGTGAGCCCGAGGGTGGCATAAATGGTGGACAGCCTGCTCTGTGGGCCCAGCTGCAGAACATCCCTTGGGCTGGCTGTGGCACCCTAAGAGCACAGGGAACTGACAGTCACTTGGAGGCCTTGAGGTTGAGAAAGTGGGTGGATACAGCTGTGACCAGCCATAGAAGCTGGGAATGTTTCAGCAAGTCCTTCACAGAGGTTAGATCACACCTAGGACCAGGCCTCCATCTCCAGCTCCCCTCCCCAGCTATAGAGCAATGGAAGCCTCTCCAGCTCTTAGATCCAACCTGGGGAGATGGAAGGAAAACTCTAGATTGACTGCAAGTAAGTTTCTCCTACACCCAGGGAGCCTTGCTGGAAACTCAGAACAGCTATAAGAAAATACATTTATTTTCTTTCATAACAGGGTATATGGGAAAAGAATCATGCTCACTACTAATGAATGAACAAATGAGCTGCGGGAAGACTGTGTATGACAGATGCTCACCTTTCCTTTCACCCCTTTTCACCTTATTCTGATAAGCCACGAATGCAGAACTGAATTCAGAGGATCTACTGGATGACACTTGTTTCGTTATTGGTGACAATGGACCCAGCACTGCCAAACTCTGTACAGAGATGCGTGGATTGGTCTCTGTCCTCAAAAACCTGCAGCCAACCTGAGTGGACAGGACTAACATGCTGAAACAAGTAGAGGATGACAGAGATGCTACAGACTTGACTACTGCACTGCATAGGTCAGCAGTTGTATTAGTCTGTTCTCACACTGCTAATAAAGACATACTTGAGACTGGGAAATTTATAAAGGAAAGAGGTTTAATGGACTCACAGTTCTACATGGCTGGGGAGGCCTCACAATCATGGCGGAAGGCGAATGAGGAACAAAGTCATGTCTTACATGATGGCAGGCAAGAGGGTGTGTGCAGGGGAACTCTCCTTTATAAAACCATCAGATCTCATGAGACTTATTCACTCTCAAGAGAACAGCAAGGGAAAGACCCACCCCCATGATTCAATTACCTCCCACTGGGTCCCTCCCACGACACGTGGGAATTATGGGAGCTACAATTCAAGAGGAGATTTGGGTGGGGATACAGCCAAACCGTATCAGAGGTGCAGAGAAAAGTGGGACCTACATGGACTGGAGGGGAAAAAAAAAAAGGAAATTATCTTGTGATTGCAGGGTTTAGGCAGCAGCATGGCTCAGTTTGGGGAAATAATACCTAGAATTAAATCAGTTGGTCTTACCCTTGCACCTACTTGTTTAACCAAACTTTGTACGTGCCAGGCATTCTTCTAAGTGCTTTACAAATAATATTTTATTCAATCCTTAAAACAACCTGTGTAGTAGACTATTATTATCCATGCTTTTTAAATTGTGGTAAAATATACATCACATACAATTTACCATTGTAACCATTTTTAGGTTTATTATTCAGTGGCATTAAACACATTCAGTGTTGTGTGACCATCATCACTACCCACTTCCAGTCTTTTTTACTATCTCAAACAGAAACTTCATATTTATTAAACAATAACTGCCCATCTATCCTCCCCCTAGACCCTGGCAACCACCATTGTACTTTCTGTCTCTATGAATTTGCCTATTCTGGGTACCTCACATAAGTGGAATCATATTTGTCCTTTTGTGACTGGTTTATTTCACTTAGCATGAAGGTTCATCCATGTTGTAGCATGTATCAGAACTTCATTCTTTTTTCTTCCTTCAGAGTAGAGGAGGGAAAAATAATTTGATTCCTTTTTTAGACTGAGTAATATTCATATATGTATGTATGTGTGTAAATATATTATATATGTATGTATACACATTTTATTTATCCAATTCATTCATTGATGGGCATTTGGATTGCTTCCACCTTTTGGCTATTGTGAATGAGTACTGCTACTAGCATGAGCAGGTAGTTTGAGTCCTCGCTTTGGGTTCTTTTGGGTATATACCCAGAAGTGGGATTGCTGGATCATATGGTAATTCTATGTTTAACTTTTTAAGGACTTATGATGCTGTTTTCTACAGTGGGAACAATATTTTACATTCCCATCAGCAAAGCACAAGGGCTCTGCTTTCTCCACTTCCTCACCAATACCTGTTATTTTCCACCATTTTTTTCAACTTTGATTTTAGTTTTGGGAGTACATATGCAGGTTTGTTACATGAGTATACTGCGTGATGCTGAGGTTTGGGATACTAATGATCCCGTCACCCAGGTAGTGACCATAGTGTCCAAAAGGTAGTTTTTCAACCCTCACTTCTCTCCCTTCCTCCTCCCTCTACTAGTCCCCAGTGTCTATTGTTCCCATCTTTATATCCATGTGTACTCAATGTTTAGCTCCCACCTGTAAGTGAGGACATGGAGTATTTGGTTTTCTGTTCCTGTGTTAATTTGCTTAGGATAATGGCCTCCAGCTGCATCTATGTTGCTGCAAAGGACATCATTTCTTTCTTATGGCTGTGTAGTATTTCATGGTGTTTATGTACCACAGTTTCTTTACCCAGTCCACCATTGATGGGCATCTAGGTTGATTCCATGTCTTTGCTATTGTTTTCCACCATTTTGATGATAGCCATCCTAATGGGTGAGATGTGTTATCTCATTGTGGTTTGATTTTCATTTCCTTAATGACTAGTAATGTTGAGCATATTTTCCTGTGTTTATTCACCCAGGCTAGAGTGCAGTGGCACAATCATAGCTCACTAAAGCCTCAAACTCCTAGATTCAAGAGATTCTTCCTGCTTCACACGGCCTCCCAAGTAGCTAGGACTACAGGCGCGTGCCACCACACCTGGCTGTTTATTTTCATTTTTAGAAACAGCGTCCTGCTATGTTGCCTAGCCTGGTCTTAAACTCCTGGTCTCAAGCAGTTCTCCTGTCTCTGCCTCCCAAAATGTTGGGATTATAGGCGTGAGTCACTGCACCTGGCCTCTTTGTCCATCTTGATTTGGGTTGTTTGTGGTTTTGTTGTTGAGTTATAGGAGTTTGTTATATATTCTGAATATTAATCCCTTATCAGATACATGATTTGCAAATGTTTTCTCCCATTTTGTGGGTTGTCCTTTCACTCAACAGTATCTTTTGATGTACAGTTTTTAATTTTGATGAAATCCTATTTATCAATTTTTTCCTTTCTTGCCTGTGCTTTTGGTATTATTATCCCCATTTTTCAGATGGAAAAATTTAGCACACAGAAGTTAAGTTGCTTGTATAAGACCATACTGCTCTTGGGCAATGGGGCTGGAGTTGTGACCCCAGCACTCTGCTGTAGATCTAATGAGAGCGGCCACTCTGCAGCTGCCTTCCTGTTGCTGAGCATGGGACAGCACCTGACACAAAGCAGGCATTCAATACATATTTATGGAAATAATATACAGAGCTGCTCCATGACTATTTCCAGTTTTCTACGCTTTGCCTGAGCAAATTTTAACCTGTGTTATGCCTGTTACTTGTATGTAAAGTGGAAACTACCTAAAACCCTCACTGCAGACAGAGGAGAAATAGCTCATCAATCGACTATCAACCATGCACACTGTAAGGCATTATTTGTCAGGCATGGCACTGACAAATAAAACATGCTCTTTGAACCCAAATATTTACTGGTTGGGAGAATAACACTCATGAAATAAAGGAAGAAACTGATAGAAAAATAAGCATAAAAGCCAAATGAGGCTGACCATCATTGCAGGAGGAAAAGACCATCATTGCAGGGAGAGTTGATGGGAGAGAAGGATCTTCAAATATGAGTAGTGTGTTAGTCTGCTCTCATGCTGCTAATAAAGACATACCTGAGACGGAGTAATTTATAAAGAAAAGAGGTTTAATTGACTTACAGTTCAGCATGGCTAGGGAGGCCTCAGGAAACCTACAATAATGGCAGAAGGGGAAGCAAACACGTCCTTCTTCACATGGCGACAGTGAGGAGAAATGCAGAGCAAAGTGGGGGAAAAGCCCTTTATAAAACCATCAGGTCTTATGAGAACTCACTCACTATCACGAGAATGTCAAGGAGTTAACTGCCTTCATGATTCAATTACCTCTCACTGGGTCCCTTCCACGACACATGGGGATTATGGGAACTACAATTCAAGATGAGATTTGGGTGAGGACACAGCCAAACCATATCATTCTTCCCCTGGCCACTCCAAAATCTCATGTCCTCACATTTTAAAACATAATCATGCCCTTCCAACAGTCCTCCAAAGTCTTAACTCATTCCAGCATTAACCCAAAAGTCCAAGTCCACAGACTCATCTGAGACAAGACAAGTCCCTTCCGCCTATGAGCCTGTAAAATCAAAAGCAAGTTAGTTATTCCTGGATACAATGGGGGTACAGGCATTGGGTAAATACGCGTATTCCAAATGGGAGTAATTGGCCAAAACAAAGGGGCTACAGGCCCGATACAAGTCTGAAATCCAAATGGTGTAGTCATTAAACCTTAAAGTTCCAAAGTGATCCCCTTTGACTCCATGTCTCACATCCAGATCATGCTGATGCAAGAGGTGGGCTCCTACAGCCTTGGGCAGGTAGGATAGAAATGAGAGAGAAAGAGAGATAAAGCAGGGATGGTATGGTGGGAGAGAGGAATTGGACGAATAAAGAGCTGGAAGCAGAAATAAGCATGATATATCTCAGTTACAGTAAATTATCAATATGAATGGCTGGACTGGAGGTCTGAGTCAAGATGTACTCATTAGACTATAAAGCAGAGCCAGCCAAATTGCAACAGTTCTGAATGCCAAGCTAAGGGTTCTTCTGGACTCAGCATGTAAGCAGGACCCATTACCTAATTCACAGGGTCCGGTGAAAAATGAAAACATAAGGCCCCTTGTTCAAAAATGATTAAGAATTTCAAGACAGTGCAACAGAGATCAAACCAAATGCAGAGCCCTCCCAAGCATGGGGCCCTGTGCGACTGGCCAGGTCCTACACCCATGAAGCCCACCTTGTGTGCAAGCCTTATGTTAAGAATGCATTGAAAGATTTTGAGCAGAAAAATGCTGGATTAGAGTGGTCTATTAGATGGGTTAGCTGTCGGGTGCTGCCTGGATGGATGGGGACAGAAAGTGGAAGAGGGACACCTGTTAGGAAATCACTGGACTTGTCAAGGTTGGTGGCTGTTGTAGGAATGGAAAGAAAGGTCACATGTGATGTGATAGGATGAATCCCTGTGTATATGGGCTGGGAGGGGAAGAGCCCAGGCCTCCATGATATCACCATAGGTTGAGCCTGGATCTTGGAGAAAGCTGTTATCATTGAGAGAAAGAGGAAGTGTGGAGAGCGGAGCCGGCTTTGGGAGGCTGGTGCAGAGTAACCAGCCTTAGTCATGCTGAATGGGAGATAAGGATAGGGCCTCCAGGAAGAAATGTCCAGCTGGCAGCTGAAGATGAGGAAGAAAATCCAGGCTTGGAAACGCAGCTTTGAAAAATAATGGGGTTGTGTAACTGTTGAAGTTGTGAGACCATATGCCATTTCTTAGGAATTAGGTGGATAGATAAGCAGAGTGCTAAAAAACAGATGAGGACTTTAAAATAATATTTTCTACCACCACTTCAAGGAATTGGGCAATTAGCTGTGATGCTGGATCTAGCAGCCTGGAAGGTTTATCCAATTGCGATTTCCACAAGGTGGTTGTGCAGAATAACAAATCTGTTTTCATCTATCAGTGTTAAAACATGGTTTTTTAAATAAATGCCGGAATATTGCTAAAAACTTATCAACATTGACTGTCAGAGGCGCTCCTGGCAGGTTCCCAACCCCCCTCTTCTCCCTTTTCTTCACATTTTAATGATCCATTTATTTTTCAGGCAATTCTTTCAGGAATTTGAAAGTTTAAGCAGGGGTTACATGGAGCACTAACAGGAAATGTCTCATCTTTCCAAGTTTATTGTTGAGAGTGGCCAGATGTCATTTGTTTGTGAGTGGGAAATGGGAAGTTAGATCACAGAACGTGAAATTTAAAACTCCATGTTTTTTTAAATAACGGGGAGTGCAATGGAGAAACACACGGGGAAGCCACTTTTGACTCCTCTGACTGTGTTAGCAGTGTAGGGGGCAGTGCTCGTGAGAAAGATGTTAATACGAGAACATGTTTCACTGTCTGCAAGCCCTGCTCGCTTCGAGGTCTGTGTGCAAACAGCTGGTCTCTGCCTGGCCGGGCCAGGGTGTTTGCGAGCTCTCCGTGGATCTGCTGTAATTATAAACCCCAAGAAGGGCCAGGAATGGAGGCCAGCATGCTTATTGGTCACTATGCCCCAGAATAAAGAATCAGAAAGTAACTTATAAAGAGTTCTGCAGTATTTAGCACTTACAAAAGCAATTATATTGATTTTTAAAAATTATATTTTCAGCCTCTGTGGTTTAAATTCTGGGTCAAACACTTCCCGACTGCTCGGGCTGGCTCGCTCTAGCCCCTGGTCTCTAATTGCTCACTAACTGTCCCGGAAATACCCTCTTCGTCCCTTGCTCTTGCTGCAGTGGGCTTTGGCAGGCTTCCGCTGGCCAGGTGTTGTCCCCAGCAGTCGCCATGGCAGCGATGTACAACAAAGACTCTGAGGGGCTTGGAATTGACAGGCCGGAGGTGGGGCCCGAGTTCCTGTCTCCAGCCCACGATTTGCCGATCCATCTGTCTTCCTCAGAGAGAGAGGGCGGATAATGCACACTGCGCTTCCTTGGAAGACGGCAGGCTCCAGGCCAGACAAACGAATGTAAACTTGAAATTGGGCCAAATATGGGACATTTAGTTGAATGGGAGGATACAGAGCAAAGGGATCCAAGAGCAGCCCCAAGGTTCAGAAGGTTCTTGGCTGCTTTTGCAAAGGAAAAGAAAAAGTCTCCACCTACCTGCTGGACTTTCTTCTTCTTCTTTTTTAAAAAAAATATTTGTTTATTTATTTATTTTTTATAGAGACAGGGTCTCCATTGTTGCCCAGGCTGGTCTCAAACTCCTAGCTTCAAGTGAAGCTTGGCCTCCCAAAATGCTGGGATTACAGGTGTGAGGCACTGTGCCTGGCCCCTGCTGGACTTTCAAGAGCACAGGAAGGATTTCTCTTCAACCCTTACCCCGCTCCTCCACTCAAAGTTATTTAGCACGTTTTTCTTTCCTGGGCCCTGCCTAAGATCCTGAAATCCCACGTTAGTCTCTTCTTGGGGTTAAATCATTAAGGTTCCATTTATACAAATACTGAGCTGGTGCAGCCAGCCTATTGGCCAGCCTTGCCCACCATACTGGCTACCTGGTCATCTACTGCCACAATGCCCTGGGATGGGAAACACAGCTAACATGCTTTTTAAAATTGTAGTAAACTATACATAACATAAAAATGACCATTTTAACCATTTCAAATGTACAATTTAGTCTCATTACGTACATTTGCTGTCTTGTGCAACCATCACCACTATCAGTTTCCAGAACTTTTTCATCATCCCAAACAGAAACCCCATACCTGTTAAACAATAACTCCCCATCCCTCACCCCCCCTCCCCTGATAACCTCTATTTTACTTTCTGTCTCTATGAATTTACCTATTCTAGGTATCAACCATACAGATGAAGAGCTGAGGCTCAGGGAAGGAATTTGCCAAGGTCACGAAGCTGTAAGACACAGAACCTGGGGTGTCTGCCTGCAGAGCTCACACTGACTCTACAGCCACTGATCCAAAGCTTCAGTAAGGGGGTCTTTCTAGCAGGGCTCCCCCAGGGTGAGAGTAATGGTGGGGACTCAGCCAACCCTTTATGTTGACATTGTGCATTCCTGCAATTTATCTAATTTGCTCTTCTTCATAATATTCCCATCTGACAGATGAGCAAGAGATGAAGTGACCCCTCCAACCCCACAGCTCAGAGTCTTTCTTGAAGCTCCAACTCCAGGGCCATTGTTTTCCTGTTCTCCCCACTCCAAGGCCTCTCCTCTCTCCTTGGCCCAACTCTCTGACAGTGATGCAGGTACTTGGCAAATTTAAATGGGAGGGACTGCCTTTAAAAACCAACGAACCCCTTCCGAATGAACATATTCTATTGAATGCCATATGAAGAAAAATCTAGGGGTTTGTACTGGTTTCCTGAGGCTGCCAGTAACAAATTGCCACAAACTAGGTGGTTTACAACAACAGAAATGTGTTCTCACAGTTCTGAAGGCCAGACGTCCAAAATCAGAATGGCATTTGCTTGAAGGATCCAGGGGAGAATCCCTCCTTGCTTCTTCCAGCTTCTGGTGGCTCATGGCAATACCTTGACTTGTAGACATATCCCTCCAATCTCTACTTATGCCTTCATATCACCTTCTCTTCTCTTATGAGAACACTTGTCATTGGATTTAGGACCCACTCTAATCGAAGATGATCTCACATGTAGTTTAATTACATCTATAAAATATGCTTTTCAGTAAGGTCACTTCCGTGGTTTGAATGCCCCCTCCAAAACTTAATGTTGAAACTTAATCCCCAACGTGGCAGTACTGAGAGGTGTGGCCTTTTACAGCTGGTTGGATTGTGAAGGTTCTGTCCTCATGAATGGATTAGTTCCATTCATGGATTAATAAATTAATAGGCTCATGGATTAGTGGGTTACCATGGGAGGGGAACTGGCGGCTTTATAGGAGGAGGAAGAGAGACCTGGGCTAGTACATTAAGATTCTCAGCCCCCTTACCATGTGGTGACCTGTGCCACCTGGGGACACTGCAGAGTCCCCACCAGCAAGAAGGCTCTCACCAGACTTAGCCCCTCAACATTGGACTTAGCCTCCATAACTGTAAGAAATAAACTCCTTTTCTTCATAAATTACCGAGTTTCAGCTATTCTGTTATAAACGACAGAAAACGACTAAGACAGTCACATTCACAGGTTCTGGGCAGGACGTGTCTTTTGGGGGCCATTCACCCCCAGGCTTCGTGGTGAATGACTGACTAGAAGCAGTGCCCTCCAAGTTGGTCCTTTTGAACCCATCAATGACAGTGGACAGAAAAGTTGGCCGCTGATTGAACTTCAGATCTGTCTTGAACAGGGAGCCACTGATACCTGTGTAGGAACCAGCTCCATCACCCGGCATCCCAGCCAGACCCACCACTGCAAATGTTCCTACATTTTGCTATTGCATAGAATTTCCCTTTGGGGATTATAAATATACCTTCTTGCTTAGGTTTTTACTAGAAAAAAGAGAGAGAAGCAAAACAGCAAAGCAAAGCTTTGTGACACCAGGCTGTGTCACAAATCTGTGTATAATGTTCTCCTGTTGCTCAAGGAAACACCCCCACAAAGGAGTTTTGTTGAATGCTTTGAACTGTCCCTCAGTGTAGAGGACATATTATGGGGTTGGAACATCCAACAATTTCTTTTTGGAAAATAAACTGGGTCCTGATCCGGAACATACCCTTTGTCTGATTTTGTGCCGCAAGAGCATAATGATGTAAAGCCTGAGGTTCCCAGCTTCCCAGGAAGATGTTGCATTGATAGATTCTGGTTCCACTCTGGCCAAGAGACCTTGCCCACTAACTCTTTGCCATATGAATTGCTTTCTAAGCTACAATTCTCCTTTCATCTTGCTTTTCCAGCCCATCTCATACTGAATTTAAAGAAGCTTACAATGGACCTTTTTTTGGTACCAAATATCTTTCCCTAGGAGGATGCCTCATTTCTTATCATTCTGTCTGACTCAGAGTCCATGCTCTCCTTGAATCTTTTCTGCCTCACTCCTGGCCTCACAACTCAGGCCCTCTTTTAAAGTCCCAAAGGATACATTGCTGCCCCCCTCCCCAGCATGTGGCATCCGCCTCACCACGGAGGCCAATTTCCTGCCTCCCTGTATTCCCCTTCTATGTCCAGGACCAACATAATTGTATGTGACATAGTCAGAGCTATTTGAGTGACACTGGAAGCCCCTAGTATTCCTGTTACACGGGTTACCCCATGATCCCCACCAGATAGGCAGCAGTTTCTCAGAATTCAATAGCTTCATAAATTTAATTCATTTTAAAATAGCTTTATTTTACTGATTTTTATTTATCCTGAAAAATTGTTGTGAAAGTTCCTAGCTTTGCTTCTTTTTAAATGGCCTATTGCTCATTTTATTATTCAGACCTCATCCTTGCTTTAAAAAAGAAAGGGAAGCATCGAATCCTGAGATCTGACCACTTTTATCTGTGACTAATTCATTTTAGCCTTAGAGAGTCAGCGTGATAGGAACCACTAGTCATGCATTGCTTCTGCATGGCTCGATCCTGCTAGGAAATGAAGCAGGATTCTCCGACACCGGGGTGCTTGGGCAGCCCCCCACAGGTTCGTCATCGTTGAGTGCATGGCTGTATAGTCAGGGGTAGAGAATGGCTTCCTCACCCCTCTTCAGAGGTCCCTGCCAGGAACCCACACAGGGCCAACCGAGTCAAGCACTGCTCACTTGCTTTTACAAGTGTTTAATCCTCCCAGTGGGCCTGTGTAGACAGTCTTATTATTATCTCCAGTTTAAAATAGAAAAACGGGGTCCTGAGAGGTTAAAGCCTCAGAGGTGGACCCCAGCTGCCTGGCCTCAGAGTCTGTGCATTTGACCACTGTGGCCCTTGCTGTGTCACAGGCCCCCTAAGGCAGAAGGTGCACCAGCCACCAGGCCACACTGCTGCCTCAGGGAGGAGAGAGTAGACATTTGAATCATGTTCATTAGGTACAGTGCGATGTGGAAAGTAAATTCCAGCATACCTCAGTTAGTATGATAAGAATCCCATAGGTTAGGATGAAGGCACTATTTATTTATTTATTTAGTTAGTTAGTTAGTTATGTTTTGAGATAGAGTCTCTCTCTGTTACCCAGGCTGGAGTGCAGTGGCGTGATCTCGGCTTACTGCAACCTCCGCCTCCCAGGTTGAAGCAATTTTCCTGCTTGAGCCTCCCAAGTAGCTGGGATTACAGGTGCCCACCACCACACCCAGCTAATTTTTGTATTTTTAGTGGAGACGGTGTTTCACCCTGTTGGCCAGGTTGGTCTCAAACTCCTGACCTCAGGTGATCCACCCACCTTGGCCTCCCAAAGTGCTGGGATTACAGATGTGAGCCACCACGCCCAGCACTATTTTTTTTTAACTTTTAATTTTTCCTTTCTTTCCATTTTCAGGTTAAGGTCACACGAAGGCACTGTTTTTATCACTATTTTACTCATGAGGAATTGACAGCTCCTTGACTGGATTTGCCTAGGTTTGTTTGTGGGTAGAGGGAGGAGACAAGATTGGAACCCAGCCTAGTTCTTCCATCCCTAAGTCCAGGCTTTCTGGTTCCCAGGAGCACGCCTTCCCACAAGTGCAGAGGCAGTGCCTGCTGGGTCTGCTTTGATCACGTGGAGGAAACTCACTTCCCCCAAGACCTCTTTTGCACCTGCCTGCCCTTTTGTCTGAAGTCCCCCAAAGCCCCACCTCTGTTGGCCTCCGCCACTGGAGGTGCCCCCACTGGGTGGGCTCACTGTTTATTCCCAAACCTGACCTGGATGAAGTGGGCGCTCCTTACCTTGTTCCTCGTAAGGAGTTTTCCCCCAGAAAATCCCAGTTAAAATGCAAATGTGTTGCCTGGCAGAGACGCCTGGAGTTCGTGCATTGGTTCCTTCTCAGAGAGCAGGATTCTGAGGGTTGAGACTTGATAGGACTGAAGAACACAGTCGGGGGAGCTGCAGGGAGGACAACGGGCCCTGGGGAGTTCAAGTGTGGGATGGAGGACCCCAACCACCATGGAATAGGGAAGAGGAAGCGGTCCCGCTCTCAGGGAGAGACAGAGATAGAATGGGCACTATCCTCTTCAGCAGCACCCTGGGGTGTCTGGCCCTCAGGACACAGTGAGCCTGGCCATCTCATAGACAATGAGTGAGGCCCACTGGTGGAGTCCAAGGCTGGATTCTCCCCAGTCCTGGAAAAATGCAAAAGGAGCAGGTTTCCCCGAGAGGGCCCTGGGAGCAAGCTTAGCTACCCACTGCTCCTCTCCTACTCAGGCAAGTGTCCCCCTGCCCCTTATAGGACAGTAAGTCAGGAAAGGATCCATCTCTCACCCCACCCACCCCAAGTTCATCAAGCAGCCCTGCACCCCATCTGGAGGCAAGGAGTGCCTCTCAGACCCTTCCCTAGGTCATACATACAGATGCACTGTACACGGCAATGGAATCACTCTACAGATCATTTTCTGCCTCACCATGCCCATTTAAATCTATTGGACCTGACACTGTCAATGACAGCAGTGTGCTGTCATCGTTTGAAAATAGCCGCATTATATTTCATCACGTCACATCGCATCACATAAGCCAGTTGCCCACTCATGAATTATAGACTCGTTTCCAACCTTTTGCTGCTGCAAATACTGCCACAACCGGCATTTGGGTACCAGTATCTTGCGTACATGGAGCAACTTGTTTTCTAAAGACTTCATGAACCACTGAGCTTGCTGACCATGGCCTGTCCTTAGGAAAGGAGAGAACAGAAATGAGTTTTCCTGGGCAAAGGGCTCAGCTTTGGAAACTCAGCTTCAAGCTGCCCTCCAAGCCATGCCAACGCAGCAGGTGAATCATTTCACCCAGATTTCTGAGCCAACCTCAGTGAGAATGACCACGAGTGAGAATCTCACGCCAGCCAGACCAGCCTCTCACCTCTTGTTCCGGGGAACAGAGGCAAAACCTGCATCATTTTCTGTAATGCCAGAGGAAATCCCCAGATAAGGCAGACACCCTGATGCCTCACAGAAGGCACTCCCACAGAGACATAAACGGATGAATGCTTTCTTCATCACAGTTCACAGTTCTCAATGGCCCTTCAGGGCTGCCAAAAAACCTCTCTTAGCTCATTGCTGCTTCTGCCGCAGCCAGACACAGCACTTCCTAGAAAATCGTCATTCCATTTACTGTTTATTCTTGGGGTGGATTACTATTTCCCATAAACTCTTGCAGCGTTAAAGGTAGAGTTTCAGTAAATCTCATCAGATGTCCACACGAAAGGAAAAAGATGTCCTTTATTTTTAATGTGCCAGAGAAAAGGAAACCATGACTGCATTTTTCAGTTAGTGACAAAAGCCAGTAATGGACGATTCTAGCTAGGGGACCCAGTGCTGCTTTACAATTGCTATCCCTACCTCTCTAAAAGGCCAGGGTGCTACCTGGCATGTAAAGATGTCAGGAGGACTGTTCCTTCATTACCCTTTGGAGTATATTAATTCTCATATTTGTCATTGACAGTTTGCATTTTAGTCAAATCTGTAAATCACTCACAAGAAGCTCATTATTTTTAATGACTTTTTTGTTAACATATTTTTATCCTGATCAATATTTGAAATAATGAGTTTAGTGTGCTAGTTGTATTTTTTTTTTCTAATGCCCATGTCAAAATGTCAAATGTTACATAGCACCTAGAATGCTCTGGAGCCTGGAGCAGCGGCACACTCTGCTAAATGCTGGACCGCATTGGATCCCAGATTCCAGCCTCCTAGCAGGGTGCCTCCAGAGGCTAACACACGTAGGCTACCTTTCAGACATGGAGATACTGTCATCTGTCTTTGCATTTATATGCATTTAATGTGCCACAGATTCAGAAAATGGGGGTTAGGAGAGATGGAGAAATTACCTACTTTTCAAAAGGCAGAGGTGCTTAATGGAAACTGCATAGGCTTTGGAATCAGGTCCAGGTACACATCTTAGTGACATTAGATAAGGTGGCTCATTTGTAGAGGGGGCATATTAAGAGCCACTTTATAAAGCAGAACAAAGATTAAATGAGATAATAGACACAAAGTGCCTGATTGAGGAAAGGTATTCACAGCCCATGGCAGCCAGCATGACCTTCAGTGCAAGTCTGGATGTGATAATCACCCACGTGCAGACAGATCCAAGCCTTCGAGACGTTCATACCTGACTCAAGGACGGGTCTTGCCTCTGTCACTTGCCATCCATGTGATCTGGGGGAATGACTTAACCACCAGGGATTCTCAACTTCAGCTATACCATGGGGCTAACAATGTCTATCCATAGGACTTCTGAAAGGACCACACAAAACACACAGGGAAGCGCCCCAAGCATGCAGTAGGCCCACCATTAATGTAACTGAACTTTGAGCTGTGTGCCAGGATCAGTAGGCATCTGGGTGCTGGGAAACTGGGTTCCTTCTTTCCTTGCCTTCTGGGAATAGAGGGCAAAGTGAGGGAGTTGTGATAACATTTCTGGCTGATGGTCTCAGGAGACTGTGGCATCGATATGAAATGTCCATTCTAGATTCATGATCACAGCAGTGGAGGATGGTGGGCATTTGTGGGGTCTCTTATGATGATCTAAGTTTAAGTGTAGTCAGATTTATTGTGAGTAGGAGTTGGGGAGACAAAGAACACTCAGGAAAACCAGGAAGGGTATCAGAGATCCCCCCTACCTGGCTCCATTTTCCTTAACAGTTACCACGTGGCATGGGGTCCTGCCCTGCCTGTCGGATCCAGGCGTGGTGGTGGTGGACAGGGTGGGGAATGGGAGGGCTGCATCCCGGCTGAGCTCCTGCAGCTCCCACACAGTTGGCCACCCTTAGAAGATGCGCTCAGATGTGGTGCTGAGAAAACAACTCTACTTCCTGCAGAGACTTCAAAAACCCACGCCCTGTCTACTGCTGCACATTTTTGCAGCTGAAGGAGAAACTGCTGGAAATAGGAGTTTCCCTGATGTTATCACGATGATGCCGACTGTGTTCTTCTGGAGACATCAGGGAGTTGGCTCAGGAAGGGCTGGGTGGGAAGTGATGCAGCTTTGGACAAAGGCTCTGGGCTCTTCACAAAGGGAGGTAAGGTGGGGCCTCCGGGTTCCGAGTTGGCTGAACTTTCACCTGCCCTCAGTGGCAATAGTTCTAGTCCTAAGAGTAAAGGGAGAGGAGAGCAGAGATTTAGAGAAAGAGATGAGCAGAGCAGGTAAGGCCATGCAAGACCCTCTTCAAACTTGCTGTCTTCCTTCACCCTACCCATCTTCTTCCAAAAAGGTAACATCTTTGTCCTATTGATCATCTTGGTGTTTCTAATTCCCTTTCTTTAGATCTTTTTGTATCATTCAGAGATGCCCAGAGCAGTAAAATGAGCAATGACTCCTTTGGAGAAATAGCTGATTCCTGCTGGGATAGGAAATGTCCAAGATGAGCTTTATACATGTGATTTTGCCAGATAGCAGAAAAGCTCTTAAAAACTGGTCCAGAAGCCAGCTGGAGAGTCCTACTGGCCAAAGATGGGTTCATTTTTAACATTGCAAAAGAATAATGACTGCAATATATGGAAAGGTAGTAAATATAGAAATCCATGAGCTCACGATGATAAAAAGAGACCCCTCATTGATCACCACTAGAGGTTGTTTGGGTATCAACTAATTTCTCTAAAAATTGACAGAGAACAAGCATCGATCCCATCTTTCCTGTGTGAACTATATTTCAGAGTAACTGAAGAGCCAACAAGGTAAAGGTCATTTTTATGTAAGAATTTCCCCCTAATAAATGCAGAAGGAATAACAGAATTAGAAAATTATGAGTTTGCAGTCCCTAATGAAATAATGAATTCAGAAATGATCATCAGTTGATACTGATGGCATGGTGGCAGGTGCCTGTAATCCCAGCTACTTGGGAGGCTGAGGCAGGAGAATCGCCTGAACCCAGGATGCAGAAGCTGCAGTTAGCTGAGATCATGCCACTGCACTCCAGCCTGGGCAACAGAGTGAGACTGTTTCAAAAAAAAAAAAAACCACTCTTACATAGTATTTAACATACTTGGCCAAGGTTCAAATCCTGCTTTTGGTGCCTACCTACCCATGCATTTATATTATTTATTATTTATTATTTATTTATTTAGAGACAGAGTCTCACTCTGTTGCCCAGGCTGTAGTGCAGTGGCAGTGCAATCTCGGCTCACTGCCACCTCCACCTCCCAGGTTCAAGTGATTTTCCTGCCTCAGCCTTCCAAATAGCTGGAACTACAGGCACCCACCATCATGCTCAGCTAATTTTTGTATTTTTAGTAAAGACTGTGTTTCGCCATGTTGGCCAGGCTGTTCTTGAACTCCTGATCTCAGGTGATTTGCCTCCCAAAGTGCTGGGATTACAGGTGTGAGCCTCCACACCAGGCTGACAGAGAACTTTAAAGCAGGAACTACATAGCAACACCCATGAAGTATTCGTTGCACATTAAAACTTTAAAATGGAATCTATTGAAACTCCTAGATCTGCCCTATCCTATCCGGTAGCCACAGGTGGCCTTTGAACACTTGAGATGTGGCTATTCTGAACTGAGATGTGCTTTAAGTGCACAATACATACCTGATTTTGAAGAATATGAAAGAAAAAGAATATAAAATATCTCATCTATAATTTTTTATGTTAATCACACTTTGAAATGATAATATTTTGGCTATTTTACATTAAATAAGTTATTAAAATAATTTCACCTATTTTTTTAAGTTTTAAAAGAGAATGTTTAAAATTAAATATGTGGTTCAAATTGTATTTCCACTGGACAGCACTGCTCTAAATATAACTTCACAGTTTATAGAAAATACTGGTGGTAATGGAACTAGTTAACACCAAAAGGAAATAAATCCAGAATGTGGGGCAATTTACTTCCTACAACAAATAAATGGTATTAGAACAAATTGGGAAGAGGGGTGGTCTCAGATTAAAATAGATATAACAACCAAATGCAGTATTTGAATCTTGTTTGCTTCCAGAACGACTAGTTATAAAAAGACACTTTTGAAACAATCTGGGAAATTTGAACATTGAGACTGGGTATTAGATCATCTTAAAGGCTTATTGTTTATTTTGTTAGAGGTAATAACAGTATTACGGCTATGTTTTTAAAGATGTGCTTATCTGTTAGGAGTGCATAGCCAAGTATTTGTGGGTGGAATCATGTGTCCTCTGGGATTTGCTTTAAAATGTTCAGAGTAGGAAGGTGTGGTGGTTGGGTAAAACCAGGCTGACTAGATGTTGATTAATATTGAAACAAAGTGATGAGGCTATGGGAGTTCATTATATTTTTCTTTCTACTTTTTACACATTAAAAAATTCTAAAATTTAATTATAAATATTTAATACATATCTATATTTATACTATATAATGCTATATTTAATAATGAAAGTATGTATTTTATATAATAAGTTATAATGAATTTTGATGCCGCCAAAGCTTTTTTTATTTTTAACACCTGGCAAAGGTAAAAGCATGATTGGTTTGTCCGGCAAAGAGTCATGAGCCCTTAGAAGGCGGAGTCCAAAGGGACTGGGGAGGAAGGCTGAAAAGACCAGTGCCCCACTCTGGCCCTGCGGTAGCAGGTCGTACCTGTTTCCCATGAGATGTGCAGGCCGACCAGGGCCAGTTCAAAGACACAGGATTCCCAAGGAGGGAGAGGGTTGGCAGGGCCCATGACCATCTAAAGGCCTGAGACGCACTTACAGGTCTGCCTGGGCAGGCCAGCTCAGTGCCTGGATGGGCCTCACGGGTGGGCACTGGGTCCCAGGGCCTGGCATATTCATGGTGTACCTGGAGGTGACTAGGCCTGAAATTCACGAGAGAGGATGAATAATCCCAATTTCTGTTTGCTAATTTACTGTGAGCTGTAACTGCCAAGGATCAGATATCCATGAACAGCATGTTGTGGAGAACCAACACTGGGTGGGAGAAGAACTTAGAAAGTGGCAGCGGCTGGAATCACCGGGCTGTGATAATTCCCAGTACATCTCTCCCCACCAGAGAGAAAACTGCCCTAGTGATGGCGCAGGACTTTCTTTTTGGTAGTAAGAGGATGTGGTTAAAAATGTAGTCCTGATTTTAAAGAATATAAAATATCTTATTTAAATTTTTTACATTAATCACATTTTGAAATGATAGTGGTGTGTCCCTAATTTTATCTGTTGTGGGAGACTGTGACCGACCACTGAACCCTCCTCCTCCCTCCAGACCTTTAATCAAGTTACCCTTGAGGTAGTCCATCTCTTTAGAGTAATTCTTCATTTTTATTCTGTGTTAAGAATCAGCTCTCAGAGGGCAAAAGTATTCTTCTAGTCCCAAGTTCTGATGGTGTCTTAGTCCCATTATGCTGTTTTAAAAAAATACCACAGATTGGGTAATTTATGAACAATAAACATTGATTTCTCACGGTTCTGGAGGCTGGAAAGCGCAAGGTCAAGGTGCCAGAAGGTCTGGTGTCTGGTGAAGGCTGCTGTTTGTTTCCAAGATGGCACCTTGTTCACTGTGTCCTTACGTGGAGGAAGGTTAAAGGCCAAAAAGGAGCAGACGCAGTGTGAAGCCTCTTTATAAGGCATTAATGCCATTCATGAGGGCAGAGCACTCAACCCCATCACCAGAAGGCCCTACCTTCCGATACAGTTGCGCTGGGGATTAAGTTTCAACATGAATTTTGGAGTGGGCACACACATTCAAACCATAGCAGATGGGATCCCTCGTGTTACACCTTCAGGGTGTAGACAAGGGACTAAAGGTGAACTTTATCTGGTTCATGATTTCCGCAGCATAATAGTCATGAATATGGGTCCTGGAGTTGCACAAGTGGGGACTGTGTTTACTCTTACCTCATCTGTTGACTAATTGTGTGATCTTGAGCAAATATCCCCTCGAAGCGTTGGGTTCTTAAAAGTATATGCCCTTGACATGATTGCAAAACACCAATCACACAGAGCATCCACTACTGCACCTGGCATCTAGTGGGTACTTGATAAATGAGAGCACTAGCTGTTGTGTTATTATTATGGGTGCAACTTAGAGTTGGTCCTGGCTAAATAGGTTTTGCTCACAGAGGCTAAACTATATGCCAAACCTAGGAAGCTTAGATCTGCACACCCCACTTGCAGATCTAAAACATTTCTTAAGAGAATTAAAAATGGGACCTGGGCCAGGCACGGTGGCTCATACCTGTAATCCCAGCACTTTGGGAGGCCAAGGCAGGTGGATCAGTTGAGGTCAGGAGTTCAAGACCAGCCTGGCCAATAGGTGAAACCCCATCTGTACTAAAAATACAAAAATTAGCCGAGCGTGGTGGTGCTCGCCTGTAGTCCCAGCTACTCAGGAGGCTGAGGTAGGAGAATCACTTGAACTCAGGAGGCAGAGGTTGCAGTGAGTTGAGATCACGTTACTGCACTCCAGCCTGGGTGATAGAGCGAGACTCCATCTTAAAAAAAAAGGGGGGGATACCAGGTTGAGGAATATAGGCGAATCTGATAAACGAGGTGTATTTGACATGCCCACCCTGCTTGTTTCTCTGCAATTTCATGAGGCTGCAGGGGTGGAGAAATGGAAGTTGCCTTTGACCTGACCCATGGCAGCCACTCATGACACAGGGAGTTAGCCTGTGTTCCACAGGATTCACTCCTCTTCTTTTCCCCAGCAACTTGTAGCCATATGAGTCCTAAGACCCTCCCCATACAGCTGCCACCTTCCTTAGTGGTGTCCTGGGAAGGATGGTATTTGATGACTTGATAATGCTCAGTGGGTTACCCTCCAAGAGATATTTGCTTTTGAGCTCAGGATAAAGCCTCAGTTAGCTCAAAATAACAAACCTATAAGGATTCCTGTCAGAATCCCTAAGTGCCTGGCACCTAGTAGGTGCTCAAGAAATACTTATTAAGTGATAAATGGAGGGGATTTCAGGCACTGTTGTGAATTCCTGAGGGGCATCCTTAGGCCTGGGGACTTTCCTGGGACCATTCCAATCACCCCACAGAGGGTGCTTTCCTGTTGCAGTTATTCAGAAGACCAGCCCTGAGCAAGGGCTCCAAACCAGGATTTCCTTCAGGGTTGAGGCCGACTCTAGTGGCAGCTTTAGGAGCTTCCTCGCTTCGCAGTGCTTTAGCACCATTAAAGCTCTGCTTCGGAGGACTGGGGTCCCAGCGGGAGTGAGAGAAAGCTCACCACTTAAGTCATTTATACTTTGGCTGCCCAGGCCTGAAAAAATGCCCTTGGGACTGATCCTGAAGTGCGGAAGGATAAGTTAAATGGCTTAATAGATCCTGGCAGCTTCGGAAAGGACTAATGGCTCAGCATTAATTGGGTACATAGAGTGCAGATGAATCTCTGAAAAGGTATTTCAGATTTGCCTGTTCAGCTTTCACTGGCTTCAAAGCATCACATCAGTCGACTCCCAAACAATGTGGATTATTAAAGAAATATGAATACTGGATATTTGCATCGACCTTCATATTCCTGGTGCCCTTGTTTATCCCCTGAGCAACAAACTGAATACCACTATGTGGCAGGGATTGTGCAGGGGGCTAGAGATAGATGAAGTTCCTGTCCCTGTCCCCACATGCCTTTATTCTGGAAGGCAGAGGTTGGGAATTTGAAAACAATGAGACAGCTGCTGGGTTGGAGGTCGATCCCAGGAAGACACAGAGGAAGGAGGAGGCCGGGGCTCCGCCTGGGTGGTAGGTGGCAGTGGAGGCTTCCTGGGTGGGTGGGGACTGGGGCATATGCCAGGCCTCCAAGGCAGGCAAACAAAGGCTCTGGCCGAGGGAGCAGCATGTGACTCACGCAGGGGGTTGGATGGGGAGCACACATGAGCTGGAGGGAGGAGGAGGGGGCTGGGCGAGGTAGGCAGGAGTCAGATAACGAAGAGCCAATGGGCTGTCAGGGGAGCGTCTGCATGCACTGTGATGTGACTGTGAGTCACCGCAGGACCGGAACACGGACAGGACATGTGCGGCTCTGGGCTGTAAAAAAGACACCACTGAGAGTACAGAAAACACCTGTGAGAAAGGCTGGCATCCAGGGTGGGAAACCTCTTTTGAGGGCGTGAACCAGGATATGAAGCAGCGTTTGAAGTCTTGCTGCTGTCTTCTGGAGCAGTGGGATATTGGGCAGTTCACTTAACTTCTCTGAGCTCCTTCCTCAAGGTGAGGAGAAAATGAAAAGATGTCTGAAAAAGAATATCTCAGGCACTTTGGTTGTAAGTGACACAGAGAAAACCATCTTTTATTTTTATTTATTTATTTATTTTTTGAGACGGAGTCTCACTCTATCCCCCAGGTTGGATTGCAATGGTGCCATCTTGGCTCACCGCAACCTCCACCTCCCTGGTTCAAGTGATTCTCCTGCCTCAGCCTCCTGAGTAGCTGGGACCACAGGTGCACCACCATCACCCCTGGCTAATTTTTGTATTTTTACTAGAGATGGGGTTTCTCCATGTTGGCCAGGCTGGTCTCGAACTCCTGAACTCAAGTGATCTGCCCACATCAGCCTCCCAAAGTGCTGGGATTACAGGTGTGAGCCACTGCGTCTGGCCCAGAAAACCATTTTGAACCAGCTCAGTCAAAAGGAAGAATTTATGGGTAATCTCCTGTTGCCCTGGAAGAGGCAGCGGTATGGAGGCCCTCAGGGTGGCAGAAACAGCTGCTGCAGGAGGCTCTCTCTCCATCCTTCACACTCCTGCTGCCCTCCGAGCACTGGTGCCATATTCCTCCCTGGAAACATGGCCAGCTACTGTTCACACGCCACAGATCACAGAGCTTCAGCACTTTCTGTAGTCTCTTTCTGTAGTTTCTGGTGGACAAATCCTGGAAAGAACTTTGATTGGCCAGGTTGGGGCTGGGTACTCTTCCATTGACCGGTCAGTTTGGACAGTGGGCAAAATATCATGACTGACCCAACTCAAGCCTTGTGGCCCCACTTCAGTCAATTAAATACGACCAGGGGAGCCACAGTTTAGAAACTGTGATGGCTCCCACTGAGAACACAGGATTGCAGTGTGGGAAAGAGTATTTCCTAAACGTATGGGTGCTACGGGGTTGCTATGGGCTGAATGTTTGTAGGCCCCTAAGTTTGATACATTGAAGCCCTAAATCCCAAAGTGTTAGGAGTTGGTGCCTTTGGTGGTAATTAGGATTCGATGAGATCTTGGCTGGTATCCTCAAAATGGGATTTGCACCTTTTTAAGAAGAGGAAGACAGAGATTTCCTCACATACACCAATGAAAGGTCAGAAGAGAACACAGTGAAAAGTCATCTATAAACCAGAAAGAGGATCTTCCAAGAACCATCTGCCAGTACCTTGATCTTGGACCTCCCAGCTCCAGAATTGGGAAATGAACATCCGTTGTTTAAGCCACCCAGTCTATGGTATTTTTATAGTAGCTCAAGCTAAGACAGAGGTGCAATCCCAGAAAATGAGAGATGCTGGGTAGATAAAACTGGATCAGCATTACCAAACAATTTGTTGATGTAAAACATTATACAAATATTAGATATTGAAGATATTGTTCCCTCTTTGAGAGTGGTACTTCTTTGGATTCATCTCTCTAGTTTCGGTGTGTAGAATAGTTACTGACACATAGTAGGGACTTTGTAACACATGGTACTGAGTTAGTGAATGCCACAGATTGAATTAGAGGATAGTCAGTGGACAGCATAAGAGGCAGAGGAATCCAACTTTATTAGAGATTAGGTTCTAAAGTCCACACAGGCTGGGCACAGTGGCTCACGTCTGTAATCCCAACACTTTGGGAGGCTGAGGCAGGAGGATTGCTTGAGCCGAGGAGTTCAAGGTCAGCCTGAGGAACATAGCAAGACTCTGTATCTATTTAAAAAAATTTGAAAATTATTTTAAAATTAGCTGAGTATGGTGGTGCACACCTGAAAAGTTCCAGCTGCTAGAGAGGCTGAGGCAGGAGGATTGCTTGAGCCTAGGAGGTCAAGCCTGCAGTGAGCCATGATAGTGCCACTGCACTCCAGCCTGGGCAACAGAGCAAGACCCTGTCTCAAAATAATAAATAAATAAGATGTGGAAATCACATGTAATCAACATAACCCTTGAAAATTCCCTAGGGAGGTGACCATGTTGAAAAACACATACCATCACTCAGTAAGTTTGATAGAACCATTTTTTCCTCCAAATTGGAACACATTGATGTTTCCTGTGGTCAAACACCAGAGGAAGCAGTTGGCTTTTATTTAAGCATGATGTTTTATAAGAAAATACATTAACAGCTGAATCTCATTTAGCTTGGGGAGATGCTCAGGAGGAAACAGCAGATTCACTTCTCCCATCTCAGGCTCTCTCTGGACTGGGCTCATTGAGTCGAATGGCAGGTGGACTTCCTTGCGTTCAGTTTCATATTCTCTTGTTTACTTATTTGTACAGTGTATGGTGCTCATCTTCTAGAATGTGCATACATTGAGTTAGGAGGCCCATCTGTCCTGGTCACTACAGACTCTCCAATGCCTATCATGGTGCCTGGCATAGCAGGCTCTCAACAACCACATACCAAAGGAATGATCTACTGCACAAGGCACCATACTTGGTACTGAAGAGGTGGGATGAGATCTGTGAAACTAGCCTTTCCTTGGGGCATGGCCAGCCTAATAATAAGGGAGGTAAAATATGAAATGCCTGAAGAGACATGCAATGACAATAGCACCCAGCTGGAAGTGTCAGTAAATAACAGAAGAAAAAGTTCTGGTGGACTCTCAGATAAAGTAGGACCTACTTCTAGGGACCATCCTGACTTTTGCTTGAACTCCCTCCTGTTTGCTTCTCCATTCATCCAGAGACGTTTTTGCTTTTCTGTAGCCTGGGCCACGCTCAAGCCCAAGTGTTTACTTCAAATATGTGCTGGTGCCTGGAGCTAGCTGCTTTGTGACCCACTTGCTCAGGGATGTGCCTCAGTAAGGAGGCATGACAATTAGGTCTGGACTTGGTGATCCCTTGGGGGAAAGGGTCTTACATTCCTCCTCCCCACTGCCCGTCTACCACTGCTTTGTGGAGTAGGACTTCATTCAGGCTGTCCCAGCTCTCACCTGAGTGTCCTAATTCCACAGCAGAGCTACTGAGGACGGTCACCACCTTTGTCCTCATGAACCTGCCCATCTGAGGAGCAGTTTCTTCCTCTTCTGCTCTTGCAGGCAAGAGAGAAAAAAAGGCCACCCGCCCTGTCTGACCTGCTCTGGTCTGGGAAGAGTTTCTCTGCTAGTGGCTTTAGACTCATGTCCTGATGGGGATCATGTAACTGGAATCTCCAGTCATGGCCAATGTGGACAGGTAGTCAGTGCATGAAGGGAGGCAGCTAACTCATTCACCTGACTGCCAGGTCATGGATAGTTCACATGGAATATAAAATTTATTTTGTTTTACTGAGGAAAAGTTAAAGCATGCATACATAACCATCATACGTAGCAGACATTCCTCCAGACTTTTGAAAATTCTCTATGTATTTATCAATATACATGCATCTTAGTCCATTTTGGTTGCTATAACAAAACTACTATGGCTTATAAACAACTGAAATTTATTTCTCACAGTTCTGGAAGCTGGAAAGCCCAAGATCAAGTTGCCGACAAACTCACTGTCTGGCGAGAGCCCTGCTTCCACACAGACTGTTGTAACCTCACATGGCAGAAAAGGCAAAAAATCTCTCTGGCGTCACTTTTATAAAGACACTAATCCTATTCATGAGGGTTCTACCCATATGACCTAATCACCTTCCAAGCCCCACATCCTCATATCATCACATTGGAGGTTAGGATTTCAACATATGAATTTTGAAGGTATGCAAACATTCAGCCTATAACAACATACAAATACAAGAATGGGATTATATGATAATTTTGTAACCTGATTTTTTTCACTTTTACTATATCATAAACATCTTTCAATGTCAAAAATACAGAATTGTCACTTTTTTTATGTCTACATAATATTCTATTGCGTGGGTGTACCGTAATTTATTTAATAGCAGCCTATCATTAACCAGTTAGTTGTTTACCATTTATTATTATTATTATAGGCAATGCTGCAATAAAATCTTGTACATACTAGCATACATTTGTTTGACAATTTTCTTTTTTTTTTTAAGACAGGGTCTCACTCTGTTGCCTAGTCTGGAGTGCAGTGGAATAATCATAGCTCACTGCAGCCTTGAACTTTTGGGCTCAAGTGATTCTTCTGCCTCAGCTTCCAGAGTAGCTGTAAGTACAAGTGCATGCCACCACATATGGCTAATTATTTTTATTTTTTGTAGATACAGGGGTCATCCTATGTTGCCCAGGCTGGTCTTAAAGTCCTGGCTTCAAGTGATCCTCCCAAAGTGTTATGATTACAGTGCCAGGACTTGATAACTTCCTTAAGAGAATTTCCTGGAAGATTATCGAATTGAAGGGTATGCACATTTTAATATTGCATCGATTTACATTTTTTAAATTCACTTTAAAAAAAAAAAAGAGATGGGGTTCTCTCTATTTTGCCCAGGCTGGTCTCGAACTCCTGGGCTCAAGCAATTCTCCCATCTCAGCCTCCTAAGTAGCTGGAACTACAGGTGCATGCCACTGGGCCCAGCTATAATCTACATCTTGCCAAGGATGGACAGGAGAACCACCAACGGGATACACACATTCTTTTTTGTCTTTAGTACTCTGAGCTCTTGTATCTTTTTCTAAGTGTCATTTTTGACTTCTATTAAGTTTTTTCATATGTTTAAGGTCCCTAGATTTCTTTTTTGGGTATTGCCTATTTGTGGATGATATTTTTTAATGTAAAACAAAATGACTCAAATTTACAAGGTCAGACTGTTTGAAGCATGTCAGTTTTATTCATTTCCATTTTCTCTTTTCTGTTTTTTCTCACTTTCTGAACATGACCTGTGTCATTTTCCCTCCGTTGCACCTATTTAGCCTGGTCTGGGCCCCTGGCCTGTCCCTGCCATAGCCCAAGGCCAGGATGATCCTCCCCTCCACACCCCCGATTGCCTCAGACACTCCTCAGGATAGGATTTGATTCATATTTCAACCTTATAAACAGTGGCCGAGAACCTCAGTGAGCTAGGGACTAGGCTGAATACTGAAGTGGTTAAAAATGAATAAGACAGCTGGGTATGGTGGCTCATGCCTATAATCCCAGCACTTTGGGAGGCTGAGGCAGGCAGATAATTTGAGCCTAGGATTTGAAGACCAGCCTAGGTGACATGGCAAAACCTTGTCTCTCCAAATAAACAAAAAAAATTAGCTGTGCGTGGTGGCGGCACGTGCTGTAGTCCTAGTTACTCAGGAGGCTAAGGTGGGAGAATCACTTAAGCCCATGAAGCAGACGTTAGAGTGAGCCGAGATTGTGCCACTGCACTCCAGCCTGGGCAACAGAGTGAGACCTCGTCTAAAAAAAAAAAAAAAAGAATAAAACACAATCGTTCTCAGGAGCTGAGCATCTAGTAGGAGATTCAGACACGCCCCTCGTCACCAATGCTCTCAGATGTCCTCTAATAGAAGTGAGATGGGAATGGAGGAGGAGATAGGAATTTCAACTCTTGGATCTCCGATGATTTCTTTAAAAAAAAGTAGAGATGGCTGGGCATGGTCGCTCACGCCTGTAATCCCAGCACTTTTGAGAGGTTGAGGCGGGCAGATCACGAGGTCAGGAGATCAAGACCATCCTGACCAACATGGTGAAACCCCGTCTGTACTAAAATACAAAAAGTAGCCGGGTAGGCCGGGCGTGGTGGCTCACGCCTGTAATCCCAGCACTTTGGGAGGCCGAGGCGGGCGGATCACGAGGTCAGGAGATCGAGACCATCCTGGCTAACACGGTGAAACCCTGTCTCTACTAAAAATTCAAAAAATTAGCCGGGCGAGGTGGCGGGCGCCTGTAGTCCCAGCTACTCAGGAGGCTGAGGCAGGAGAATGGCGTGAACCCCGGGGGGCGGAGCCTGCAGTGAGCCGAGATCGCGCCACTGCACTCCAGCCTGGGCGACAGCGAGACTCCGTCTCAAAAAAAAAAAAAAAAAAAAATTAGCCGGGTGTGGTGACACATGCCTGTAGTCCCAGTTACTTGGGAGGCTGAGGCAGGGGAATTGCTTGAACCTGGGAGGCGGAGGTTGCAGTAAGCCAAGTTCGTGCCACTGCACTCTAGCCTGGGCGACAGAGTGAGACTCTGTCTCAAAAAAAAAAAAAAAAAAAAAATTAGAGATTTGAGGGGAAAAGGTATTTCAGGCAGCACAAACAGTGTAACATTAAGAGCAACTGCTGATTAAATAATTGTCATGTGCCAGGTTAATTGGTGTTGTTGCTAATTCTGCCAACAGAGCTACACATGGTAGTTTCTATTCTCATTCTTCTACAGCTGAGGAAAGGAAGGCTTAGAGAGGCTGAACAACTAGCCCAAGACTGCTAACTAGTGCCACAATGGAGGTTTGAACCCAGGTCTGGCAAAATAAAAGCGTGTGTTTCGTGCTCATCCAATTACTGCTTGAACGAAAGTTGGAGGGCAGAGAGTGTGCAGGGTATAGGATTCTTTGGAGATCAGGACTGCAGAGGGCTGTGAATGAGGTGGAAGCACCTATTGTCTCTTACTAGTGTCTATTGTCCCTTCTGTCCTGCAAGTCTCAGTTCAGGTATCACCTCCTCCAGGAAGCCTTCCCCGACTTCCTCAGTTTTTCTGGATGACTATCCTCCGCCACCACCATTCAGGTGTAACCCTGTGCCTTCCTTTCCCGTGGAGTTATTCACTGTCTATTAATTGTCTACTCATCTCTTTCTGCCCACTGGACAGTAAGCTCTTTGAGGGTGGAGCCACATCTGATCATCTTTGCATTCCTACTTTGTGAGTGAAAGAATGAAGGAGTGAATGGGGCACTGGGTGTGGAGAAGAGGGAATGGATAGGTTCCAGGCAGCCTGGCAGGATCTGGCAACAGGCAACGGCAGGGGCAGGGTGGAAAGAAAGCTCTGAGGGTTCAGCCTGCCCTGAGAAGAGGGATGCAGGGAGAGAAGCAGGGTGGTGGGAGGGTCAGGGATCCATAATAAAGGTCATGGGGTCCTGAGGATAAACACCTTGGGTCTGGTTGCAGGCTGTCTGGGTTCATTTCCAGTTCTGCCACCTGACTCCCTTAGGACTTCTGGGAACTTTAAGACTGTGTCTCGGTTTTCCTCATTGGTAAAACGGGCCTATTAATCATACCAGCTCACAGGTTGTCATGAGGATTAAGCTGAGCTCATGTGTGCCCAGAGCTAGCATCACTTTCCTGCTTTTTCTCTGGGCATCTCCCAGTTTCCCAAGGCTCTGCTTCCCATGCAGGGTGTAGGCAGCGTTGGGGTGCTACTGCGGGGAGCTTGAACTGGTGCAGCCCAAGGCTGAGATGTCTTTGGTAAGGGATCTGTAGCAGTTTTGTTTTTTGTTTAAGGCAGTGGGCTCTGAGGTCACAGGACCAGGGACAAGTCCCAGCTCCAAACTTACTAGCCGTGGAATCCTGAATTTGTTACCTAACCACTCTGAGCTTGAGATTCAGAGGATAACAAAACAGGGATAATAATAGCACATGCCTCGTCAGGTTGTTGGTGAGTGTTAATTAAGATAGTAGATGGCTTCTTCTTAGAATAACTTCAAATTTCTCATGGTAGCCTGGTGAGTCTCCATGTACTCTGACCTTAGATGGCCGCCCACCTGCCCCCGGCTACCCCCTGTCCTCCTCTCAGGCCCCTAGGACTCTGCTATTCCTGCAAGCTTATTGTCATCTCAGAGCTCGCGCCTTGGAGCTGTTCTTGCCCAGGTCGTTGCAAATCTTTCTCCCTCACATCATTCAGGTCTTTGTTCAATGTTACCTCCTCAGAGTGGCCTCCAGGATCTCCCTTCTAAACTAGCTTCCTCCTGCCCTCCTATCCCCTCCCTACCCGCTTACCTTGTGTTCTGGATGAGCCCTTCCATGCACATGATGTGCTATTCACAACTATTTGTGTATCGTTTCTCCCTTCTGGAATGTAAGCTTCCCGAGCACAGGCACCTGGTCTGTCTCCTTCACTGGTGTGACCCAGTGTCTGAAAAAGCAACTGGCACATATGAGGTCTCAATAATATTTAAGAAATGAGTGCGTGAATAAACGAACTGCTTAGCACACACCTGACACACAGTCGGTACCCACTAAACGGTGGCGGTTGAGACTCTTAACATTATCATATCACCACGGCAAAGCAGAGTCATTTGGGTTGGAGCATGAGCTCCAGAGCACGGTGCCTATGTTCGAGTCCCAGTTCTGTCCTTTTCTACCTGCACAGTCCATGGCACAGCCTCTAGGCCTGGCCTTTGTGGTGTTGAAGAGTCAGTGGGTGAATCCTCGTGAAGTCCATGCATCAGGGCCCAGGCAGAGGAAACCCTGCACGTGTCAGAGTTGGCTGATGGCACTTGTGGACTATACCAAGGCACACTCAGTAAAAGTGCTCGAGTTTTCAAAAGAGCAGATAACAAAATAACATTTCTACTCTCTTCTGCCACTTCTGTCTTGTTTTTAGCTTAAAAAAACAAAACAAAACAAAACAAAACAAAGAGGCCAGGCACAGTGGCTCATGCCTGTAATCCTAGCACTTTGGGAGGCTGCTTGAGGCCAAGAGTTCAAGACCAACCTGGTCAACATAGTGACACCCTGTCTCTATTTTTTTAATTTTATCACAAAAAATTTTTTAAAATAAAAATTAAAAACCAGGCTGGGCATGGTGGCTCACAGCTATTATCCCAGCACTTTGGGATGCCAAGGCAGGAGGACTGCTTGAGCCCAGGAGTTTGAGACCAGCCTAAGCAACATAGCGAGACCTGTCTCTACAAAAAATGTTTTAAAAATTAGCCAGGTGTGGTGGTGCTTGCCTGTGGTTCTATTATAGCTACTTGGGGGGCTGAGGCAAGAGGATCACTTGAGCTGGGGAGGTCAAGCTTGCCATGATCTGTGATTGTGCCACTGCACCCCCAGCCTGAGTCACAAAGCAAGACTCTGACTCAAATAAACAAACAAATAAATAAGTTTTTAAAATCAGGGCAAATTTTACATAACATAAAATAAACCTTTTTCAAGTGTACAGTTCAGTGGCATTGAGTACATTCACAATATTGTGCAACTCCACTTCTATCTAGTTCGAAAACCTTTCCTCACTCCACGCCTATTAACTACCTGTTAAGTAGCCAATCCCCAGTCTCCCTTCCCCCAGCCCCTGGAAATCCAGTCATCTATTTTCTGTCTCTATAGAGTTACCTATTCTGGCTATTTCATATAAATGGGATTATACAAATACGTGACCATTTGCGTCTGACATTTTTCACTTAGCATAATGTTTTCAAGGTTCGTCTGCATTGTAGCATGCGTCAGTACTTTTTCTTTTTAGGGCTAAGTCATTTTCCATGGTAGGTGGACACCGTATCTTGTTTATTCATTTATCCTTCGATGGAACATTTGGGTTGTTTCCACTTTGGGACGGTCACAGAAATGCTGCTGTGAACATTTGCATACAAAGTTTTGCTGGAATACCTGTTTTCAGTTCTTTTGGGTATATCTCTAGGAGTGGAATTGCTGAGTCATATGGTAACTCTATATTTAACTTTTTGAGGCACTGGCAGACTGTTTTTCCGTGTGGCTGCACCATTTTACATTCCCACCAGCAACGTATGAGGGTTCCAATTTCTCCACATCCTGACCAGCATTTGTTATTTTCTGGTTTTATGATTCTAACCATCCTCGTGGGTGTGAAGACGTAGCTCATTGTGGTTTTGATGTTTATTTCTCTGATGACTAACGATGTTAAGCATCTTTTCATATACTGTGTGTTGTTGAACCAGGGGCAGGACTTAGTTTGATGGCCTTGTCTGAGGTTGTACAGTACAGGGAAATGTATTTGGAGAGTTCCATGTTTCCTCCCTGGTTTTCCCTTCATACCAGGGCGTGGGATTGGCTTCCTGGGTCCTATTTTACCTCCGAGTGGGCCCAGGAATTGGAGACCGCCCCCGTCTGTTATACAGGGACAGTGGTACCTGGCTCAGAGGGATAGCACATGAGATATGGGAGTAACTAAGGGAGCAGACTGAAACCAGACTACTGGCATCCCAGTCCTGGCTCTACCTTATCTAACTATGACCTTGGGCTACATGAGTCAATGTCTCTGCCTCAGTTTCATGTCTGTAACTGAGTTTAATAATAGTAACTGCCTCGCAGGGTTGTCATGAAGATTAGATGAGTTAATATCTAAAAGCCAACACTCAGTCAGGGTCGGCTATCATTATCCCCGGCATTTCGTATTTCGGCTTCGGATGGACATGGGCTATCAAGTTCATGTTTGTTCTTCTGCCCAAAAGCCTCCTCGGAGTTCTTTATGGACCGTCTTCCATTTGAACTACATAGGAACTCTCTTATCTGCTATTTGTCTGTACCAATCTTCAAAGCAAAAAGAGCATGGTCTCATTTAATAGCTCATCTTGTGTCCAAGCAAGACTTTGATAAAACCTTTTAAAAACTGTGCACCTCTGATCATCAGACATAGGCCTGGAACGCAGAATGGGAGAAGTCAAATATGAAAGGCCAGTGTAACCCCCCAGACCACAGCTGCCTGGGCACTGCAGGACAGAGGGGAAAATCTGTTTCTTCCTCCAGCACAGGCCTCCCTGCCTTATCTCTGAATCCCACCCCAGTCCCTTCAGCATGCGGCTTAGCCAACCTAATCCAAACATCCCAGGAAAGTCTTCTAGAGAAATGCGCCATGAGCCTCTCCTAAGGATGGCTTCCTCTGCCGCATCCGTGATTCCTTCAGCTCCCTTGATTCCTCACACCCTCATTTTGGGCCTCAAAATTCTTAGGCATGTGTTAGGGGTGGGAGGAGGGAGAGGATCAGGAAGAATAGTGGACGCTGGGCTTAATACCTGGGTGGTGGGATGATCTGTGCAGCTAATCGCCAAGGCACACATTTATCTATGTAACAAATCTGCACCTCCTGCACACGTACCCCCGAACTTAAAAGCTGGAAAAAAAAAACTTAGGCAGGAAAACTCTTACTTTGTAGGAAGAGAAGAAAATCACTTTGAACTACTTTATTCCTTTTGTAGCCTTTTTTTCCTGACTACAGCGAGCAACAGCTGTTTGAGATGGTGGAGCACATTCTTGCTGGTGAAAGGAAGCAAGGTACTGAATGGAGTGGGAGATGGAGGGCGGGGGGAGTTGCCCATGGCTGTGTTACCAGGTCTGGTCTAAAAAAGTGTCTGGGTGCCCTTCATGCTCACAGCAGAGTAGGTTAACCACCTAGGGATCCCTTTCAGCCAGCTCCTGGAGCTAGGCAGGCCGTGAAAGCAAGGGCTCTGGTCCAAATCCCGGCTACCTACTTGTAGCTTTGTCCTTGTTTGTAATAGTGGGGTCTAATGAACTCACTGGCCTTTAATCTGACTTTTCCAATGATTGACCCGAGAGAGTCTAGTCCACACTCTCAGTTCCACAGATACGTGTAGAAATCCATCCTGAAAACCCAGACCCAACACAAGAAGATTCCTGGGCACTTCCAGGGCAGGCTGAAGACACACATAGGCTCCCTACTCTCCTCTGAGGAGTTCCAGAGCTGCCTCCCAGTATGTGCTACAGAATCTACCAGGTTCCAGTGTGGCAAATTAGGGGTGCAGGTCTGCAGTGACTGGAAACTCAATTTTCCCACAGCTTCAAATCCAAGTTCCTCTACGAGGATTCACCTCTAATCTACCTACTTATCGATTTAAACTAGTGGAGCATTCAGCCTGCTAGTCACTGCACTCCTCATGTTATCTCTCAAGAATTACAGTGGCTCACGCCTGTAATCCCAGCATTTTGGGAGGCCAAGGTGGGTGGATCAGTTTAGGCCAGGAGTTTGAGACCAGCCTGACCATCATGGTGAAACCCCATCTCTACTAAAAATACAAAAATTAGCCAAGCGTGGTGGCATTCACCTGTAGCCTCAGCTGTTTGGGAGGCTGAGGCATGAGAATCACTTGAACCCAGGAAGTGGAGGCCGCAGTGAGCCAACATCACGCCACTGCACTCCAGCCTGGGTGACAGAATGAGACTCCAACTCAAAAAAAAAAAAAAGAATTACCAATAAGAGGTTGCAGGCTGAGCTGGGGCAAATTGATGCCATCACCTGGGGTGGGGACTTTGGGGAAGCCTGAAAGCCTCAGGGAGGGAAAGGGAGGAGGTGATGCTCCAGCTCCTATACATGGCATTGGCCTCAAACTCCGACACATATGCTTACAGCCTCCAAATCTGTGCACATCTCCTTTGTACTCCTGTGACATGCTGCTCTTCCCTCATCTTCTCTTTGTAGAGGTACAAAGAATCCCACCCCATGTGACTGGGCCTTGGGAGGATCCTTTGGACAGGTTGGCAAGAGGGAAGCACAAATGCGCCTGTGCATGTGTGAGTAGGGACCCATCCATGGACTCTAAAGAAGCGAAGGAATATGTCCCTGTGTCTTCATATCCGTGATCAGCTGTGAGGGGACTCTTCTGTTGGATAAACTCAGGGCTGGGGGCTGGAGGGTCTACTCCTCAAATTTCCTCAAATATGGCTGCTATGCTCCCGCCTCAGGGCCTTTGCACTGGTGGTTTCCTTTGCTCAGAACACTCTCCCCCAGACTTCTCTGTGGCTCACACTGTCACCTCACGCAAGCCTTTGCTTTGAAATTACCTTTTCAGTGACACCCATTCCATCCCCTGACCCTGCTGTATTTCCCTCCAAGTCATGTAACATCTTCTATAATTGTCTTATTTCTTGTGTTTGCTGCCCTTCTCCATCTACTACAGCATAGTTCCCTGGGGACTTGATTTGTCACCACTGTACCCCCAGTGCCTGAGATGGTGCCTAACCATTTATCTCATAGTAGACTTTCATTAAATATTTGCTAGATGAACTAATAAGTGAATGAATGACTTGTAAGGTATCCATTAGCTTTAAGAAGCTGTAATTTTGGGTCATGAATCTGAGGGCTCAGGTCTGAGTTCCAGCTTTGTCACTTGAAAACCAGGTTACCTGAAGAAAGTTAGCTGAAAGTGTGGGAGTCTCAGTTTTCTCATCTGTGGAGTGGGGTTAATAATAGATCATATTTATTTTGCATTTGCTGTGTTCCAGGCACTTACCAAGCGCATCGCCTGAGCTTAACTCAGTTGTAGTGAGGCAACCTGTTATTAGGTGTCTCCTGATGTGATTCAATATTCAGTACACACCATTACTTAGGAAGTATTCTTGCCAAAAATATTTAACCTGAATCTAAACAAGCCTTTTGTTAGTTTACAAGAAAACCAGAAACAGAGAAACATGTTAAAACAATGCTATGAAGGAAAAGCTGACAAATTCAGAATTTAGGACATTTTTCAGGACAACTGGCCTAGCCACTGAACACACATTAGTTTCAGAAAAATAATTATAAAGGTGAAAGCTTGTTTTAGATTAAAACGATATAAAGATACATGTGATGCATAATGATTTGCTTGGAATGTTGTTAGAAAAAATCATCTGAGTAGGCAGAAACTAGAAACAATAATAATATAGATAACCCGTTGAATGGATCTATAAACATGTATATAATATAATGAAATATTATACAGCTATAAAGCAGAATGTACTATATGACATAAATGTATCTCAAAAACATAACATGAATTAAATAAACAAGACTCAAAAGAAGAAGAAACCCATCATTTGGACATGTCTGAATTGGAACTGGGATTTAGATGACAATAGGAAATTGTTAGCGTTGTCAGGTGTGATGTAACATTATGATTATAAAATAAAACATCCAGGAGATTTATACTAAAGCACTTTGAGATAAAAATGTCATGAGATAACCTGAGGTAAGGAGTTCGAGACCAGCCTGGTCAACATGGTGAAACCCCGTCTCTACTAAAAATACAAAAATTAGCTGGGCATGGTGGCGCACGCCTGCAGTCCCAGCTACTCGGGGGGGGCTGAGGCAGGAGAATTGCTTGAACCTAAGAGGCGGAGGTTGCAGTGAGCCGAGATCGCACCATTGCACTCCAGCCTGGATGACAGAGTGAGACTCCATCTAAAAAAAAAAAAAAAAAAATCATAATATCTGCCAATGATTGAAATAGTTCTATATGTAGATAGATAGATGATATAGATAGATAGATAGATAGATAGATAGATAGATAGATAGATAGATAGATAGATAGACAGACCGATAGATCTAGTTAGAAGTAAATAAACCACTGTGACAAAAAGTTTGCCACTGTTGAATCTGGGTGGTGGATAAATGGATGTTCATTGTACTATGTTTTCAAGATTTTGCATATTTGGAAATATTCATAAGAAGGTGGGGAAAAAAATCCAGGGAGTTTCTGTGCCTGTGCACTGCAGGGATTATGGACAGGAACACCTGCCCTTGATGTCAGCTTGTCCCCAGGTATCCCTCTTTCTCACACGCATGCTCCCTCAGCAGCCCCTGTGCCACTTCTGTAAGGTGCTGTGGGCACCACAAGTTGATTGTTTAAATCTCCTTGAGGGGAGCTTTGTGTGTGAAAGGAGAGATTCTATGTGTAGTTATTTTTCAAAAATTATATTCAATTTATTTAATACATTGAAAAGAACTCTCATTTTCTATAAGCTTTTCATGTCAACCGACAACTCTCATTATTTTATTTATAAATCTAATAAATTTTAACAATCACTTTTAAGGGGGCTTTTTACATCTTAGTTAATTAAATCCCCTTATATATTTTAAACTGGACTTATAAATTTAGTATATTTGAATTCATTTACAAACACTCGAAATCCCTAACAATCAGAACATTCCCAAACACTTAAACAATTCTAATAAGTATAATAAATTAAACTTTAAAATACAGTGCATCTCAAGTTCTCATGAACATTCCAATATTGTTTACAAACCTAGTAAAATCACAAATCTAAACAATTACTCAATAACACTTTTAAAATTGGAATCATGAGGCTAATATATTAGATTATTTAATGCCACTCCTCTTAAACATTACAAACCCTCAAAATGCCTAATATAAACAGATTGTTGCTAAACCTAACAGAAAAGCATTAATACTCAATCTGAACCCTTCCCAAGGTCAACAGAGACTCATAGAGGAAACATTCAACAACTTGAACAGTAAGCAATTTGCAGTTTCCGTCTCAGTGGACTGAGGTGGTACAGCAGATTTTGCTGTGGACCGAGATCCAGTTTTCCTCATAACACTCACAGGCAAGTTGAACAATCATAACAGGAACTCCTTGCCTGCAGAGAGGGGCTGGAGTCTCTAGGGTTCACATGATTCTATTGCCTAAGTCTCCCACCAGGTTTGAGTTTCTAACTCCTTATACCTAGGTTGCTTTGCTTTATTTATTGCCTGATTCTGTTCAGAATTCCCTGCAAGTGTATCCCATCCCCATATATCCTTCCTGTCTAGTGGGACGACAACTCTCAGCTATTTAACGACACCCAGTTGGATTCTGCACTTCTCTAATGGCTTTGTCTAGCTCCACACTCAGAACACAAATCATGCTGGAGAACTGACTGGGGGCCCAGGAGCTGTTTACCACCTCTGTGTCCTCTAAGGCAGCAGGTAGCCCAAACAGTGTCCCTGGGAGAGGGGTATGGGTCTCTTCTATGCTCAAATTCCAAATAATTGCCTTGGTTATTGCCAGTTCCCCAGGGCCCTGCACAGGGCAAGGGCAGGGGCAGGGGCTCTTTATTTAGAGACCACAAAATCCATATTTTTTTTTGACTACTCCTCTCTGAGTTTCTTCTCTTCATCTGCTAGCCCTGTGTGTATTTGAATATTTTCACAGTGTCAGGGGTGAGTGGGATCACTTTATCTTCCTTAAACCCCCTGAACCCAAGAAATTTGTCTGTGTGTCCCCTTTCTCTAAGGAGTCAAGTTCTTAGGATTTAGAAAGCAAACACCAGGAAGAGATTCGTTTCTCTTTCTTTCCTTCCTTTCTTCATTTCTTTCTTTATTTTCTTTCTCTCTCTTTCTTCCTCTCCTTCCTTCCTTCCTTGTCTTCTCTTTCTTCCTCTCTCTCTCTCTCTCTTCTTCCTCTTTCTCTCTCTTCTTCCTCTCCCTTCCTTTTCCCTTCTTTTTATCTTTTTACTTCTAGAAAACTATGAAGTATTTCAAGCATGCAAGAAAGAATAAAGGATAATATAAAGAAAACCCAATTATCCATCACCCAGTCTGTTTGAGCTTAGCATTTTGCCATATTTGCTTTTGCTATATATACTTTAAAAAGGAAACACAAAGCATTATACAGCGGAAGCCCTGTATACTTGTCTCTCATCTGATCTTATTCTTTTTCCTCTAAGGAGATAAGCACTACCTGAAACTTGGTGCTTAGCATTTTGGGTATGCTTTTCTACTCTTATTTAATATGTGCATCCATAAATCAACATAAAATAGTTTTGCATCTTTTTTTTTTTTTTTTGAGACAGTCTTGCTGTGTCGCCCGGGCTGGAGTGCAGTGGTGCAATCTTGGCTCACTGCAACCTCTGCCTCCTGGGTTCAAGCAATTCTCGTGTCTCAGTCTCCCAAGTAGCTGGAATTACAGGCAGGTGCCACCACGCCCTATTAATTTTTATTTATTTATTTTTATTTTATTTTTTTGAGACGGAGTTTCGCTCTTGTTGCCCAGGCTGGAGTGCAATGGTGCAATCTTGGCTCATTGCAACCTCTGCCTCCCGGGTTCAAGCGATTCTCCTGCCTCAGCCTCCCGAGTAGCTGGGATTACAGGCATGTGCCACCATGCCCAGCTAATTTTGTACTTTTAGTAGAGACAGGGTTTCTCCATGTTGGTCAGGCTGGTCTCAAATTCCTGACCTCAGGTGATCCGCCTGCCTTGGTCTCCCAAAGTGCTGGGATTACAGGCATGAGCCACTGTACCTGGCCAGTTTTGCATCTTTTAAACTGTAAATACATGACATTGTATAATGTGTCCTTCTGCAGTTTACTTTTTGTATCCAATAATAGGTTTTGTAAAACAACAACAGTACCTTTTTTTTTTTTTTTTTGAGACAGAGTCTCGCTCTTTCTCCCAGGCCGGATTGCAGTGGCGCCATCTCGGCTAGCTGCAAGCTCCACCTCCTGGGTTCACACCATTCTCCTGCTTCAGCCTCCCGAGTAGCTGGGACTACAGGCGCCCGCCACCGCGCCCAGCTGATTTTTTGTATTTTTAGTAGAGACGGGGTTTCACCATGTTAGCCAGGATGGTCTCAATCTCCTGACCTCGTGATCTGCCCGTTTCGGCCTCCCAAAATGCTGGGATTACAGGCGTGAGACACTGCACCCGGCACAACAGTACCTTTTGAGGTGTATCCATGTTGGTGCATATAACAATAGTTCAATCCTTTTTTCATTGTTTCGTAACAATTAATTGAATGAACATATCACAATGTATTCATTCTCCTGTTAATAGACATTTAGGTTGTTTCAATTTATTTATGCAAAGATGCTACAATGACATTCTTGCTGACATCTCCTGTGCCCACGTGTGAGGATTTCTCTAGGCTTTCCCTCTAGGGGTGTGCTGTTGGATAATTCAGCATGTGCTGTCTTCAGTTTTGTTGGGTGTCAGAGGTTATATGCTCTCTCCAGCAATTATGAGAGTTCCTGTTGCTCTGCACCCCGGACGACTATTTGTATTGCTGGGGTTCACTTTTGCAATCTGATAGCCATGAAACGGTATCTCTTTGTGTTTGTTTTTAATTTTTTTAATTTATTTTTTCTTCAAACAATTTTTTTTTCTTTGTAGTGACAAGGTCTCACTATATTGTCTAGGCTGGTCTTGAACTCCTGGCCTCAAGTGATCCTCTTGCCTCGGCTTCCCATACTTTTGTGATTACAGGCATGAGCCCCTGCACCCAGCCTCTTTTGTGGTTTTAAACTGCATTCCCCTGATTACTCCAATTTCTAATGAGGGTGAACATTTGTTTATTGATCCTTTACTGCAGTTTTCTAGTCTGTGGCCTCTCGCCCAGCTGTTTTAAAGAGGTGGGGGATGTGAAACAGGTTTGGGAAAGAACTAATAGTTTCAGCAACCATACCAAGAAAGAATAATTAGTTTTGTTATTCCATAAATGTGCAGTGGTTGGCTATAAGTGCAAGAGAATCCATGTGCCATTGCTGTCATATTTCCTTGTCTACCAATCTTACTTTATCAATTCTGCACTGCCTTCACCAGCAAAGTCTCATTCCCCAATTTGTTCCTGACCAACTCCAGTGCCAAAGGTGAGGTTCAGTTGCCTAGGATTGGCTATCCTTGGCCCCAAAGGCTTGCTACCTGCCTGGAAAAGTCTTTATCTCCAGCTAGTGTGCTTTGTTGGTGTTCTAATACTAACTTGGAGTTACTTTCCTGGGATGAGCACAGCAAATCTAGACATTCTGCCTCTAGATTCATGATGACTTCCTCCCTTCTCTAAAAGCCAGGGTTCTAAATGTTAGAATCTCTATATTTCACATGAAAACTCAAAGACTTTCATGAAACTCTAAAATAGTGAACAGCATCATCTGTTTATACTTACTGACTTTATGGCTATCCTCCTCCCACCCCAATCAGGGCCATTTTTTCCCCAAAAAGAAAGTGGTATTAGAGGCTGGGCCTGGTGGCTCACGCCTGTAATCCCAGCACTCTGGGAGGCCGAGATAGGTGGATCACCTGAGGTCAGGAGTTTGAGATCATCCTGGCCAACATGGTGAAACCCCATCTCTACTAAAAATACAAAAATCAGCCGAGCATGGTGGCGCATGCTTGTAATCCTAGCTACTTGGAAGGCTGAGGCTGGAGGATCGCTTAAACCTGGGAGGCAGAGGTTGCAGTGAGCCAAGACGGCACCACTGCCCTCCAGCTTGGACGACATAGTGAGACTTCATCTCAAAAAAAAAAAAAAAAAAAAGGAAAAAAAAAGTAGTATTAGAGTTTGTATCTCTGCTCTTTTACCTTAATTTATAAAGCACACTGATGTTGCATGGGTGAAGGAATATGGCTGGCATCCAGTCTCCCCACTTGGCCCAGGGACTCCCTAGAGTATGGCAGCCTCTTGGCTTACGGAATTCAAATTGGACCTCAGCAATTTTAAATGATGGCATATCATAGAACTCTGGGGTATTACATGCATATTCTTAGACACGAATGCTAAAACTTGAATGTTGAAAGTTTATTAAATATGTTCATTCATTCTGCCTTTAAGAAAATGCTCTATTGGAATATAATTTACATACTATACAATTTACCCATTTAAGAAGTGTGATTCAGTGATTTTTAGTATAGGCACATATACATGCAACCATCACCACAGTCAATTTCAGAACAATTTTATCACCCCAAAGAGGAACCCCATACCCTTTAGCTATCACACTCCCATCTTCCCACATCTGGTCCTGCATAACCACTGATCTTTCTGTCTCTATAGGTTTTGCCTATTCTGAACATTTCATATAAATGGAATTGTATATAATATAAGGTCTTTTTTGTCTGGCTTCTTTTATTAAGCATAATGTTTTCAAGGCTCATTCATGCTATAACAGGTATAGTACTTCATTCCTTTTTATGGCCGAATAATATCCCATTGTATGAATGTACCACATTTTCTTTATCTCTTCATACACTGACAGACATTTGGATTGTTTCCACCTTTTAACTATTGTGAATAGTGCTGCTACAAACATTTGTTTACAAACTTTTATTTGAATATGTATTTTTAATTCTTTTGGGTATATAGCTAGGAGTGGAATTGCTGGATCATTTGATAATTCTGTGCTTAACTTTTTGAGGCACCACCAAACAGATTTCCACAGCAGATACACCATTTTACATTCCCATCACCAATGAACAAGTGTTCAAATTTCTCCACATCCTTGCCAACACCTATTTTCTGTTTTTCAAAAAATATTATTATAACCACCTTAGTGGGTGTGAAGTGGTATCTCATTGTGGTTTTGATTTGTATTTTTCTAATGACTAATGATGTTGAGTGTCTTTTCAAGTGCTTTTTAGCCATTTATATATCTCCTTTGGAGAAATATATATTCAAGTCTTCTGCCAACCTTCTAATTGGGCGTTTGAATTTTTGTTGTTGAGTGGCATGCATTCTTCAGTTAACATTTTCTGAGCACAAATTGTGTGCCAGGCATGGGGCTGTGGCACTTGGGAGGAGGAATGCAAAGATGAATAAGGTACAGCCCCTGTCTCGCAGCTGCCTTCAGCTGTCATGTGTACAGTGAGTGAGTCTAGCAAGGGACCCTGCATGCCGAGAGTTCAGTGGAGGGAAGGAGATGACACTTCCACCTGGCCAATTCTGGGACTCTGTGGAAGGAGTAAGGCCTGAGCTAGGCCCAGGGAAATGGGAGCTGAGTGAACTTGGGAGCCAATGTTGGAGTTGGGAAAGCAGTAGGAATGCCTGGCCAGAGCCCAGGGATCCCCAGGGAGACAGTGAATCCAAGAGGATGTCAAGTGTAGAGGTGGAGGAAGGAACATGGGTAGAGGAAAATGCATAAATGAGATGATACACAGTTAAAAATTGACAGGGAGGCCAGGTGCGGTGGCTCACGCCTGTAATCCCAGCACTTTGGGAGGGCGAGGTGGGTGGATCACCTGAGGTCAGGAGTTCGAGACCAGCCTGGCCAACATGGTGAAACTGTGACTCTACTAAAAAATAGCTGGGCATGGTGATACACTCCTGTAATCCCAGCTACTCTGGAGGCTGAAGCAGGAGGATCACTTGAACCTGGGAGGTGGAGGTTGCAGTGAGCTGAGGTCGTGTTGCTGCACTCCATCCTGGGTGACAGAGCGAGACTCTGTCTAAAAAAAAAAAAAATGGACAGGGAGCTGGGTGCAGCTGTAGCCTGTAGCTCCAGCTACTCAGGAGGCTGAGGTGAGCAGATTGCTTGAGAACAGGAGTTTGAGGCTGCAGTGTGCACTGTGGTGGGGCCTATGAATGACTACTGCACTCCAGCCTGGGCAAAAAAGCGAGACCCTGTTTGTAAATAAATAAATAAATAAAAGACAAGGTAAAGCTACCAAAAAGAAAGAAAATGAACGGAAAGTTTTGCCTGATGACTGTAAGTGCCTGGATCATGAATAACAAAGTGCCAAGAATTGCCTGTAGATGTAGCAACAGGTGGGTTGTACTGACGTGTGGTTGGGCTGTTATAGTCAAGGATACGAGTATGCCCAAGAAAACGTGGCCCAAATACCTTGGAGCCCAGAGGTGTTCTGTTTCTTACTAGGGAGTGTCTGCATTAACAGCTGGGCTGGTTTGCAAGGCCTAGAATGGTTGGTGTGGCCTCACTCCCTGTCCCCAGGATCTCTGCTCAGCTTCTCTGGAGCCACAGCTGGCTCTGCTGGCTGCCTTTGCACTGTTGGTTCCCCAGCAGTGCCTCAGCCTCACGGCTCCTTGTCAAATCTCAGGTCATCTACACATCTTCACCTACAGAGGTGAAGGACCAGAAGACTTGTGGGAAAAGTCAGCCTGGCTTCATTACTTTCCACCCTAGGCCAGTCAGAGAGCTAATTTCCAACTGGGTAAACTCCTTCCTTATCTTGGCAGGAAGACAGGTGTGAAGGACAGTAGCTCATGTGCCCTGAATACCTACTGGGTACCAACCACTCCAAGGGGAGGAAGGAAAGCAAGATTCCACCCTGACTCCAAGAGGCAACCCAGTCCAGCCAGGATCAAACACACCAGGAAGCATAAAAGCTGCATTCCCAGGGTTGCTCAGCGCGGATTTGTTTCAGTGGGCAGGTCTACGCAAACCTACCTCAAAGTCTGAGGAAATTGAGAGGCTCAAGAAAGAGGCTGACATATCCATTTCTCAGAAGGAAACCTTTAATAAGGACTTAGAAACAGAAACCATGACTGTGACAAGATGGTGGATCTGCTGAGCATTACCTCTCAAACTCAAAACCTATATACCATAGAAAAAGAAGCTGAAGCTGACACCTCAGGGAAAAGCAAGAATGCTATGGGAATCTGCCCAAGGGCAGGATTTATGGTTGAGGTTGTTTTGACCTAAGGGCAGGATTTACAGTAAGTACGTGCTCTTACACAAGGAACCCTAGACACAATAGAAACCTTAGAGGCGTTCCTGGAACTGGGGTTAATTAGAAGTCAACATGGCGGATCAGCATCCAAGATGCAGTTACTTTAGCCTCTACACGAGTGCCCCTCAGCACTGAGGGGTGTTCACGGTGCGACTGGGAACAGTCTTTGGCCATGGAGTGCTTGTCTTCTCTTTTTTTGAGACAGAGTCTCACTCCGTCGCCCAGGCTGGAATGCAATGGTGCGATCTTGGCTCTTTGCGAACTCCGCCTCCCAGGTTCAAATGATTCTCCTACCGCAGCTTCCAAGAAGCTGGGATTACAGGTGTGCACCACCAGGCCTGGCTAATTTTTGTATTTTTAGTAGAGATAGGGTTTCACCATGTTGGCCAGGTTGGTCTCGAACTCCTGACCTCAGGTGACCCACCCACCTGGGCTTCCCAAAGTGCTGGGATTACAGGCGTGAGCCACTGCGCCTGGCCCATGGAGTGCTTTTCTAGCAGCATCTCGTGAGACCAATGCTCCAAGTGACACACTTGGGAAATTGTATCTTATGGCATCTTGTACATGCTTGACCTTATGTCTGGGTGTGTTACCAGTGGAAGGTATCTGAGTTACCAGCAGTGAATCTGTACAGGTCTGTGGCAACCTCAATTCTTAGCTCCTCAGAAGAAAGAATTCCACTGAGGGGATAAGGCAGAAAAGGAGACTGAGGCAAGTTTCAGAGCAGGAGTGAAAGTTTATTTAAAATGGATTTAGAACAAGAAACAAAGGAAAATACACTCGGAAGAGACCCAAGTGGGACACAGAGGTCAAGTGCGGTATTTAACCTTGATCCTAGGACTTTATAGGCTGGCTCCTTTCCCATGCTTCTTCCCTTTGTGTGGGCTGCCCACATGTGCAGTGCCCTCCTTACCCTTGGAAAGTGAGCATGCACAGTGTGTTTAGGAAGTTGCATGCATGCCCATCTGAGACTTTCTTCCCGTTTCCAGTGGAGTGCCCTAGAAGGTCATGCTCTGCCATTTTGTCCCTTAATGCACATGCCCAGGAAGTTGCTTCTCCCTGGCAGCTGCATTCAGTTAAGACTTCAGTGCAATAGGTGTGGACCATCAGGGAATGACCTCTCCCTAGCCCTGGCTGCCAGTTTATCACTTTTAGAGAGGCAAAACAATAATTCCCAAACCGTCACTCGCCATTCCTAGTGGGTGGGGGAAGGACCTCTCCTGTTCTGCTCATGCCTGTCTAACTACCTGTAACAGGTGCAACCTAGGAGTGGTCAGGGGGAGCTGGAGAAACCATGGAAGCCAGGAAAGACATTGCTACATGGCTTAGAATATACACATCGCAAAAGTCTTTGTACTGTTCATAGAGAAATTATTTCATCTAAATATTTTGGCCTTTGGTGCCCTGAGAACAGGGGACTTCTGTATCCTGGCCCCCTTTGGGTTTTCAGTCCCCAGCATGTGGCATCAGCTAATAGTGTTTGTTCTGTGATCTGTCCTGTCTTGTCATAGAGAAGCATGACATAGGGTTGAGAGACCATCTGCTGCAGCTACTTACAGATGGAAAGCTGTCTCCTCAATAGTGGCTCCAAAGGCCAGGTCATTCTAGTCTTTTCTTAAAAAAAGAAAAACTGCAGTAAAACACATAACATAAAACATACCATCTGGATCATTTTAAAGTGTAGAGTTCAGCAGAGTTAAGTATATTTACACTGTTGTGCAACCAATCTCCAGAATTTTTTTTCATCTTGCAAAGCTGAAACTTTGTACGCATTAAACGATAACTCCCCATTCCCGCTTTCCCACCAGTTCTTGGCAACAACCATTCTACTTTCTGTGTCTATGATTTTGACTACTCTAAGTACTTCATATAAGTGGAATCTCATGATACTCACCCTTTTATGACTGGTTTATTTCACTCAGTATAATCTCCTCAAGGTGTATCCTTGTTGTGGTATGTGTAGGAATGTCCTTCTTTTTTAAGGGTGAATAATATTTCACAGTAAGTATATGACACATCTTCTTTAAACCATTCATGCACCAATGGATCTATGTGGTGGTTCCACCTTTTTGTTACTGTGAATAGTGTTGCTATAAATATGGGTGTATGAATGATCTCTTCAAGACTCTGCTTGCAATCCCTTGGATATATACAGACATAGAATTGCTAAATCATATGGCACTTCCAAGGTTTAATATTTTGAGGAACTGCCATACTATTTTTTATAGTGGCGGCACCATCTTACATTCCCTCCAAAAGTACAGAGGGGTTCTAGTCTTTTAAATAGCTCTTCTACGAGCAGAGTGTGTTCTCTAAATAGGTTTCACTTGAAGTTGGAAATATAGACCGTTTTCTTCTCTGAGTCTCTTACAACTTTCTGCTTCCCAAAATTCCCAGTATGTCAATAATTTTGATGGCAAATGGATCTAATTTTAGGGGACTGATACGATGAGAAAACACTAGAAACCCCAAGGCTGATAAAGAAATCAACTTCAGCCTGCAAGCCTCCACTGCCAGGGAGAGCAAAGCAAACTGGCCTGGTGAACACTGCGATTTTGTGCATTTTTCTCTCTAGTCCACCAGAACCTCTCCTTTTCCTTTTAAGCTGACATTTAACTGATCTCTGAAGTTACTTAAATTCTTTTTCTCATACATAAAATACTTCTTCCCTTCTAAGATAAATCATTTCAAACTGACATTTCCTCGTGAAGAATAAGCCAGAAGCACCCACGTTGCACAAATTTCTTATTCGTGGCTCACTGAGCTAAAATCTTGAGGTGCAAGTGAAACTCATTCCCAAAAGCCCAGTCCTGGAGAGGGAAATCTGGCGGATCCCTCTTCTCCAGAATGTGCTCAGTTCCCTATGGCCTCTGTAGCAGGTAAGGAGAAATGGTTCCTGGGCTTTCAGCTGGCTGTGGGAAGGTCTTCAGGGACAGACTCCAGGCGGTGGTGGAGCAGGAAGTTGGAGCAGCTGGAGGAACTGTGGTTAGGGAATCTCCCCTGGGGCTGCAGTTTTGCTCCATCTACTTCCTTCCCTGACAGCGGTATTCATTTCTTCACTCCCTGGCCAGGTTCTGCATTTCCCGGCTCTCAGTCCTCAAGGGCCTCCGCTTCAGGAGCACTCAGGGCAGTGGATTGGGCTCCCAGAGTGGTCATGAGAAAAGCATCTCAGGTCCACTTCTGGGGGTGTTTCAAAGACCCCCTCAGCATACTGCAGTGAGTCCCAGGAAATCTGACAATGCCAAACCATCGCCAAAGTCAGAGAAAAGGGTAGAAAATAAAGGTGGCTTCTGGAGAACAGAGAACACTGTTTATTCTTTTTTTTTTTTTTTTCCCTGAAAGGATAAGCTTTCCATTGTCACTGCAAGCCAGAAGAAAATGGTGTTTATAGGGGTCAGATGGAAGTTCTCTCTGTTTGCATCTGTCTCAATGTTTGTCCTATTCAGAACCTGGCTAACTTGTTTTACTCTCTGAACTATCCAAGACTGGCCAGATATTCTGAGGGCTTGGGAGGACTCTCCGTGTTTAATTTTGGTAGAAGCAGCATCTGTGCGGTTGCCTTACAAACTTTTCTGGCCTTCGGTAACCTCTTGCATACAGGTGACGTTGATCAGAGCAAAGGCTCAAAGAGCACATAAGTAGTAAACTCCTATGTCCTCACAGTTCATTTAGGAGCAACAGCGCAGGGAAAAAAAATTCTCTGGTGCACAGACTTGGGAAAGCCCCATGCTTGGGTATTCCTATTTCACAGACCACCAAGTATTTGAAGAGCACAAAGGGCCATGAAGATCAACATTTATTGAGCATCTACTGTGTGCTTGGGTCTACGTGAGATGTTGGAACTAAGACTACCGAGATCAATAGAACAGGACACTTGTCTTCAGATGTACCAATAACTAATTGCAACACACTAGGTACTTGCAGTAGAGTGAAGACTATATTTGGTCTTTGTCCCTAGCTTCTGGCACAGAGCTCCTAAAACCCTTGGAATTTCCAGAGTGACACGAGTGTCTCTTGTTATTCATAACCGGCCTCTTTACATCCTACTTGAGTCTATGCTAATGATGTGGACAGGGTGGGCCCTTAGAGAGTTTCAAGGGAGGAGTTGAAGTTTCAAACCCCGTCACTTCTGGGGAGAGAAAAAGGGGTGGAGACTGAATCGATTCACCTGTGGCCGATGGTTTGGTCAATCATGTCTACATAATAAAACTTAAGTAAAAACTCTTTAATGAGGAGATTTGGAGAACTTCTGGGTTGGTGAACACATGGAGGTGCTGGGAGGGTGTCTCCTGGGGAGGGCATGGGAAGCCCGTGCCCTTCCCACAGGGCTTGCTCTGTGCATCCCTCCCATCTGGCTGTGCCTGTGCAGCCCTTCTAATAAACTGTAATCAAGGACTGCATAGTGTTTTCCTGAGTTCTGGGTCATTCTAGTGAATTATCAAACCTGAGCAGGGGTCTTGTGAACCCTGAATTTGTAGTCAGCTGGGCAGAAGCATGGGTAGCCTGGGGACCCCATTTGCGATTCTCTGGCCGGTATCTGAAGTGGAGGCAGTCTTGTGGGATCGAAACCTTAACCTGTGGGGCCTGCACTAACTCTGGGAAGTGTCAGAATTGGACCGAACTGTAGGACATCCAGTGGGTGTCAGGAAGTAAGAATTGTTGGAAACACAAAACAGTACCATAAATAGAGATTCTGATCTAGGTACTGTCACTATCCATCCCCCATCATCACTGTTATGTTGAACGAGATAAAAGTGCCTTTTTTGTAGGTCAAAAGAATTCAGTCACAGCAATTTCATATGATTCAACCTAATGCAATCTATTGCACACCTCCAAGGTGTGGTAGGCACAGTCCTAAGTGCTTATCTGTGTCCTCCCACATTCCTCACGATGCTCTTGATATAGGTACTGCAGTTATTCCCAGTGTACCCATGAGGAGACTGAGCCTTACGAAGGTTAAGAAAAAGACCTGGGATCCATGGCTAGGGAGATGCAGAGCTGGACTTGCACTCAGGCTGTCTGACAACAGACCCTGAGTGTATTCGTTTGCTAGGGCTGCTGTACCAAAGCATCACAAACTGGGTGATACTTAAAATAACAGAAATCTATGCTTTCACAGTTCTAGAGGCTATGCATCTGAAATCCAGGTGTCAGCAGGCTTGGTTCCTTTTTGGAGGCACTGAGGGAGGGCCTGCTCCATGCCTCTTTTCTAGCTGCTGGTCCTTGATACAATTCCTTGGCATTCCACGGCTTGCAGCTACGTCAGTCCGATCTCTGCCTATTGTTACATGGCATCTTCTCTCTGTGTGTGTCTGTGTCTCTTTGTATAAGAACACCAGTGATGGGATTTATGGCTTATTCTAATCCAAAATTACCTCATCTTTTTTCGTTGTTGAGACAGGGCCTCCCTCTGTCGCCCATGCTGGAGTGCAGTGGCACGATCACAACTCACTGCAACCTCAAACTCCTGGGCTTAAGCGATTCTTCGGACTACAGGTGTGCACCACCACACCCAGCTGATTTTCTCATTTGTTGTACACATGGGGTCTCACTATGTCATCCAGGCTGGTCTTGAACTCCTGGACTCAAGTGATCCTCCCACCTCAGCCTCCCAAAGTGCTGGGATTACAGGCATGAGCCACTGAGCCTGACCAAAATGATCTCATCTTGATTACATCTGCAAAGACCCTATTTCCAAGTAAGGACACATTTGCAGGGACTAGGGGTCAGGATTTCAACACATCTTTTGAGGGGACATGATCCAATCCACAACACTGAGCTCTTAAGCAGGAACTCTGTGGCTGCCGGATACTGTGCTGTCAACATACGTAAATATGCCTGTGTCCAGGCAGGACTCCCATCTGCTCATTAGCCTCCTGGACCACTCAGGCCCTGGATAAGCTGGGCTGGCCGGGAGATGGCCACCTGCTAGCAGAGGGCTGGAGGAGCTGGGCTCAGGTTCCTCCCTAGGGGGAGGGGATGCCTGCTGAGTGGCATTCAGGTGGACCACCCATGAGGTATGGACAAGGAGAGGGGCATTCTTCATGGCTGCTATGCACACACATTTCTCCCTGCAGCATGGTTTCAATCACCTTGACAGGAAAACCTCAAACTTAGAATCTGGGCTGAAGATGCTTTGTTTTTCTTGCTAATCAATTCTCTTGCGTTTTGCTAGTGGTAGAAATGTTTCAACAGTCACAGCTCAAAAGCCTGTGAGGAGCTCCTGGAAGACATTAAGTTCTCTACAGCAACGGAGCACGTTAAATGAGAAATAATTACTCAATGAGCAGGATTCTCTGGACTGTGTGGCTGTGTGTTGTCAATGCTTTCCCCCAAATAATAGATGAGTTGTGAAATGTGTAAGTGCTTTGGTATAGCTATCGTAATGTAGGAACTGCAATCCCCAGAAAGCGTCATAATAAACAGTAGCAAGACTGTGGTTCCACACTGCTCTGCCGTGACATTTCCTGGGAAAGCTGGGAGTCACTGCATGTCCACCTTGACCCAGGACCTGCCTGAGAGGTTCTTGGCCCGCTGTGAGTTTAGTGCTTCAAGGACCAGATAGGAACCCATCTTTTTGAGCACCCTGATAGAAGCTGGTCCTGTCTCATCTTTTTGGCACATAAAAATAGTTCATTTGCACTAACATGTATCCATTTGGTGATACTCAAAGTGCATTTTGTTTTTCCCCAGGGTTCTGATGAAACGTTGCTTGCACATCTAAGCAAGTCATGCTTCTGAGGCCAAGCAAAGAAAATTGCCAAAGAACAACAGTTTCCAGGATTCACTCAGGAAGAAATTTTCCTTTGGTCCTTTTAACAATGGATTCAGTTACTAGAAACCCGAGTGCGTGGTCGAAGCCTCCATGTGCTGTCTGTTAACACTGCCCTTCACCTTTTGGGCCTCTGCCCCAGGGCTGGCCACACAGACTCTTTTTCTTGGGCCAGACTGAGGTTTCTTAAGTGTGACTCAGCCTGGGGACTAGGTCCGAGGAAAGGAGATAATTATTTCTAGTCTGGTTTCTCCTTGGGAGGAGAAAGTTCCCTTCTTAACTTTACTCTGTCACCTTTTACACCTTCTGCTGCTGCTCTCCCACATTCCCCAAGCTGGGTCCTTGGATCTCCACTCATTCTGTGCTTTCCCCCTCCCAGGTTTGTTCACTTCACAGCCTCTATGTGGATGACTTCAGGATCCCAGCACCAACCTGTTTCCCGAGGGCCAGAATTAACATTCGCCTGTCTGCCAGCTATTGTCACCCGGCATCTCAAATGCAACATTTCTAAATCAGATTCACTCTTGGTGAATTCTGTTCTTCCCACTTAAAACCACTTGGCTCGAGGGATAAGCTATCTTCAGTCACCTAGGCTTGCAAGTTCAACCTCCTGCGGTATCGGTTGCTCAGCCTGGGTTTCTCCCTCCATTCCCTATCCCCCTCTCTTGCTGGCCCATTCTTAGCACCTCCCCGTGGACTACTGCAATAACTTCCTTCCTCACTGCTCCCTACTTCTTGTGCCTTGAAATTCTTCACAGCGGCTTCATTGATCCTATTAACTTACAACTCTGCTTCTGTTACTTTCCTGCTAAAAAAAACTTTCTGGGGCTTCTCTCTTCTGTATCAAATGAAGGGCCCATTCCTCAGCCTGGAATGAAGGCCATTCTCAAGACGGGATCTCCTTAGGGAACGCATGTCATTCTCTTCCCATGTTCTATGCTTCAGTCATAATGAGTATAATCTACCTTTTTTGATCTCTGGGCCTTTCCTGAGAATCTGTTCCCTGGAATCTGCAAACTCCCATTCCCAAATCCATCCATTGCATCACCAACCTTCCAGGCCACCTTTCCTTCCCTTACTGAGATGTCATCATACTCTGAGGCTTCATTTGTGGCATGTGCACATAGATACTTACATGTGTACTTGTGAGTTACCTGCACGCTCCTTGAGTCCCTGGGATGGGCGCTTCGGCAGATGCCTGGTGTGCAAATGCTGACTACATGTGCCCAGGGCCCACATCTCACCACTTCCGAACCATTACATCCTTGCTTTCCCTACTCTTCTGACTCAGGCACAGGCAATACATTTGGCATAGAAAGAATGACCCTGTTCCCCCAACCCCTACTGATCTTATATTTTGCTGGAGGCAAAAGCAAATTTCCAAGATTCAGGTCAATGTCAATTTAGAATTATTTCTGCCAGTTGGAAAAGAAAACATTTTCTTTTAACTTGAGAAAATTTGAAAGCTACAGCCTTCTAAGGAAACAGGATACCTAACACACACACACACAAACACACACACACACACACACACACACCCCAGCCTGGCTTTACGTAGCTCAATCCTGTCAGGCTAATCTAATCTTTTGTGACAGAGCAGCAGACCTGGTAGATCAAGGGGGAAAACAATAGTTGGAATTTATGTTTGTTGGCTTCAGAACTTTTGATTCCTGGGTCCCACTCAATATAATTATCATTAAATTGGTTGAAAGGTTAGAGAAAGGGAGAGTGCCAGTATGAGCTGGGGGTGTTGCTAACAGACAGAGGTGCTGCTCCTTAGGGGATCAGCCTTGAGTCCAGTGGCCCTGAACGTTCACATGAATGGGCCAGATGACAAAAAAGAGAACATATTCAAAGTCAGCATTCATGTTAAGGGGTGGGGGCAGGTGTAGATAAATAACCAGCCAGAAAAGCAACCTTGGCAATTACATAGGTGTTCAACACAAACAGGCAGACTTGTCTAGAAGAGATTTCATGTTTAGAAACAATAATGCACACAATCAGCAATGTAGCATTAATAAGAACGTGACATTGGGATGAAGAAATGCAACTTGTAGGAATTCCATAGTTCTAAACCTGCATTAACTGTATCCCTTTCCAAACTCCACAGCTAAAGATGGGAGGGAGAATATGGACAACATTCAAGGAAGAGCCACAGAAGTGACTGAACTGGGCTGGGACATGGGAATGAAAGACTTCTACAAAAAAGTTAAACGAATTAGTTTATTGAACTTGGAGATGGACACCCTTATAAGGGCAATAACAAACAAAAATAGAAATAGGTTTAAGTTGTAACATACAAGAATAAAATTAGATGTAAAGAAGACTTTCCTCAGTTTTAAGGTGGATAAGTGGGTTGTTAAATTATAACCGATTTCTCTAGGAGGGTCTGGTGTACTCCAGGCTCGCTGGGAGGCAGACCTGGATAATCTCTGAGTATATCTGTCCCCACCTGGCATTGTTGAGACCCTTCAGAGTACTTCTTTAGGTCCATGATTGAAAATTAAGAGGCAGCCAGTGCCTCCATTGTTATAAGGGCCATAAGGTTTGGTTATCTTTTATAAAGAGAAATGGAAACATATAACAGAGCTCTTCCTCAAGTCCTGCATTGGGAACATTAGCACACACCAGGACCTTTCCTATATGTAGACACAGTGCAGATTTGATCTGTGGTGCAGCCAAAATAAAACACAGGTCATGGCATTGTTTCCCCACTTTTGGTACAAACAAGCCCTTAATCAAATCTCTAATCTAGGGACAGTAACATCGGCTATTAGAGTGCAGGCACCCTAGGTTGTTAATGTCTGTTTCCCAACACTATTCCATTCCAATATTTTTCTTTACCTAAAGTGGGATAATGATCATAAAAAAAAACAGTAATTTTCCTTACAACACTGCTGATAACTAATAATCACACAATTGCATGTAAGTTAATTCTTTAAATTTAATCAGTCATTTATAAAACTCCCCAATTAGTAAAAGTTGGCTTATTTTAACAGCCTTAAACATTGGCCACTATTTAAACAAGACATTCTAAAAAAAAAAGCAATCACATAATAGTTTATAGTCATTTACAAGTGGATGGTATACATTTAGATACAGAGGTAGAAGTTCACCTTTACAATGTTTCACTAATACACATATACCAAATTCAAGGCACAAAATAGTTTGCTTTACAAAAAAATACTGTAAAAATGTCATTTGCTGTTCTACAATGTGAATAAACCTTTCAAAAGAATCTTTACACCCTTCCATACATATGCCATAGAATAAGATTTCTTCCTCTCACTAATCATAGTTGGCACAAAAATGGGGACTTTTCAATGTAGAAGTTCCCATTTTTAAAAACTGTTTCTTTGCAGAGCTGCTATGTATTCTAGATAAGAGTCCATCCAAAGAAATGAAACACAGCAACTTCCTGAGGAAAGGGCACTTTCTGTATGCAGCAAAATTCATAGGTAGAAAATGTATGATCTTTTAGGATAATTAGGTCTCCAGACACTTAATGAAGTATATCAGAGATAAAATTAAAAATTCAAGGCTGGGTGCAGTGGCTCATGCCTGTAATCCCAGCACTTTGGGAGGCCGAGGCAGGTGGATCACAATGCCAAGAGATGGAGACCATCCTGACCAACATGGTGAAACCCCGTCTCTACTAAAAATACAAAAATTAGCTGGGCGCGGTGGCGCATGCCTGTAGTCCCAGCTACTTGGGAGGCTGAGACAGCAGAATCACTTGAACCCGGGAGGCAGAGATTGCAGTGAGCCGTGATTGTGCTACTGCACTCCAGCCTGGTGACAGAGCGAGACTCCATCAAAAAAAAAAAAAAAAAAAAAAAATTCAACTAATACTTTAGTCATTGTGACTTTAAGAAAGAGACTTGGTCACCTTTACTGTAACACTCAGACATCATTTACTTCAGTTGATGGAGATTTCAAAATTCCTTTTCAAAAGAGCTAAACATACAAACACCACGAAAAAGCCACCTAGGCCTTGCAAAACGGAAACTTAGAAAACGTGAGAAAATACAGCACTATCAGTCCTTGAAATTGCGAAGATGTCAACTGGCTAGAGTTTAATAACAAGAATAAGTAAACTCTGGGAATTCTGAAAAATCACACACATGAAACATACAGTCTAGTTATCATTTCTAGACTTCCTGCTCATTAAAAAATAATGGTAACCTGAAGATGTCACACTGCTTCTCTACAGATTTGACTGGTTTCTGGGTTCTGCCTAAAAGGACCCTGTTGGCAACAACCTAAGTTCACTTGTACTGATCACATTTTCCAAGTACTCTAGTCGGTTAATTTACACTTTATTTTTTTAAAAAGTTGATTTAAAAAAGAAACAACACAAGTTTAGAATCCATAAAATGTCAGCAATGCTGATGTGCACTGGACTGAAACATCTTGATCATCTTCTGATAGAAGTAATATTCCATACAAAAAGATTCTTAGATTCCATTTTTTGCTTCATTATTGTTTGTGGCTTGCTTTCTTTGAGCAATAAAGGGGTACATACACTTGTCCGCTCCTAGGAACCGATACATGCACACAACTGCTTCAAATGGTAGGATGCTGAAAAAGGGAAGTCACAGCTGTTAGCAAACTTGAAGTTTCAATTAAGACATCGGGCAGGCATGGAGAGACCCAGTCAGTGAGGGAACCCCTCCCAGTTAGTTACCTCTTCATGAAGGTCACGATGTACATGAGGCGGGGAGTGCAGATCATGGGCTGGTCAGTGAGGATGGCCTTCATGGCCTGCTTCACACAGTAATCAGGCTTCAGAGGTGGCAGAAAAGGCTCAATTTCTTTCCTGAAAGTTATTTATTCAAAAACAAAATGAAAAATTAACACAATAGAAAAGACTGGAAATACATATCAAAACATTAACAGTGACGTTATCTGAGTGATGGGATTTTGGGTACATTTTGTTTTCTTCATAGTGCTTTTCTGTATTTTCCAAATTTTCCTGCTATGAACACATTTTATTGGCACAGTCTGGAGAACAAGTTGGGAAAAAAAAGCAAAATTGGTCTGCTTTTCCATAAGATGAGAAAGTCATGTTTTTAAGATGCCTTAAAAGTATTTCAAATTATTTTCCTATGTTTTGCTTTCAATAGAAAGAGGAGAAGGTGTTTGGCATAGCAAACACTGATCTCAAGCAAGATGCCAAGCTTTTAGTATTAGTTGTAGTCAAAATGAGGGTGTAAGCTTTCAAAGTGAAAGGAAGGCCACAGGTATCCACTTTCCAGGATGCCGGAAGAGGGAAAGCTAAGGTATATTCTCTAGGGGCCCCTGAAATGAAGGGTATATAGACATCCTACCTTCAGTCTGATTCACTGGGTTACATGTTGAAATGATAGTGTGCAATTTATTCCTTTCATTCTTCATTTTGCCACCATAGCTTTGGACCCCTGCACCTGCTGCTATGCTACACTGGAGGAAACAGAGCTCTGCAAGACCCTCAGCAACTGCTTCCCAAGTACATAAGAGGAAAACAAACCAAACCAAACCACCAACACACACACATGTTCACACAGACACATACATGTGTGGGATAAGAGGCAGAGCTAGAGTCCATTTTCCAGGTCAGACTTGGGACTCCAAGCCTGACTTTGGAGTGATTCAAATCACCTTCCACCTATTTTGCTGCTTGTTCAGTTCAGTACACGTTAAGAATGGCCCCCAACCAACAGGGAACTGGTTTGGTTATCTTCCTTTGCCTTTCAAATTCACCCAAGCAAAGATAAAAGTAAGCATGTCTTCACAAGCATCCTCTTAATGATTCACAGTTTTGTTTATTCTGCTGAGCTCAAGTCAGATGTAACTTGACATTTATATTCCCACATACCTCCTTTCTATGTGTGTGGGTATTTTATTTCATTTTTCAGTATATCTAAATGGTTCTTCTCATTCTGCCAGAGTGAACCTAGTTACATGCGCTTGCTGCAAAAAGGAAGTTTCCAAATCTGGAGTGTAATATTCAATGGTCTTTTCAGAAGAAAGGCACGTTACTCTCTGTGACAGTAACATTGCTTCATATCCAGACCCAAGTCACATGAAGGAATTTTCTTCTGGAATCCTTATTTACCAATACCAATTTTAAAGAAACAAAATAACTTCAAAAGATGAGCTTCTAAGGAAAAGACTGGATACTTACGTTTTCTCTTTACAGAGAAGCCATTTCCTATCTAATGATTCTGGATTAATTTCTGCAAATTAGTATCAGTGTGTAGCACCAGTCTCTCCTTTGCAAATCTTATACACCAATTTTACAAACTTTACAAATCTTGACCAATAAAAGCCACAGATTGTCAAATGATAGTTAAAATACAAGGTTATGTTTGAAAGTCCAGTTCCACATATTCTCCCAACATTATTCTTTTTATCAGTAATAATATAGGTTCTCACTGACCTGATTCGGCAGCCTCTGAACATGCCAGTGTCTACAAGATAAGGGCAAACCAAGGTTGTTTTAATTCCATCCTTTTCAGCAGCCTTTAGTTCATGGCTCAGGGATTCATGAAAACCCACAACTCCAAATTTACTGGCACAGTAATCCTGAGTTAAAGAGGGGAGAAAGCAGAAATACTAAGCATATGCCCCTATCTCCAACCAAACTAAAGCTTCCCTGGTCCTATTACCATGTTTAGATGTCTAATACATAAGGTTACAGGTGACTACACAAAGAAAAGGAAATCATTTTAAAAGACAGATACCTGGCTGGGCACAGTGGCTCATGCCTGTAATCCTAGCACTTTGGGAGGCCGAGGTGGCTGGATCACTTAAGGTCAGGAGCTCGAGACCAGCCTGGCCAAAATGGTGAAACCCCGCCTCTACTGAAAATACAAAAATTAGCTGGGCATGGTGGGCCTGTGCCTGTAGTCCCAGCTACTCAGGAGGCTGAGGCAGGAGAATTGCTTGAACCTGGGAGGTGGAGGTTGCAGTGAGCCAAGATCACACCACTGCACTCCAGCCTGGGTGATAGAGTGAGACTCTGCCTCAAAAAAAAAAAAAAAAAAAAAAAAAAAAAAAAAAAAAAAAAAAAAACAAAAACCACAAACCAGATACCTGATGTGGTTCAGTGCAGAAATAATATTTTCAAAGCAACAGCAGAAACAGATGAATACTTTTTGTCACATCAACTAAATATCATATTACTTTGGGGAAGTTACCATAAAGGATTCTATGAAAGCTCATAAGCTGAAGTTAAAATGGAGAGAGGTTCACTTTGAAGTGTCTGGAAAATTTACAAATGGTCTCTTGTTCAGTAAAGGAGAAAGAAAAACCAGTTTGTTTAAATTAATGCAAGAAGAATAAAGGCAAATCTAGCTTAGGCTATAAATTGTTATGATTTGACTTTCTTTGTAAGGCGAAGTTAAAATGAAAATGATAATCATGCCTTGTAATCTTAAACTAGAACTTAACCTAAAGGCACAGAATATAGAAAAAAAGTTATTGTCCATGGCCCAACTTCAGAAATGGAATCCCTTGATATAGGTGCTATTTAAATAATGTGTCCTTTTGCATATTTGCATGGAGTGATGTTTTCAGTTTTACAGGCATGCAGAGGACAAACAGGATAGAACAACATATATACTCATACTTTATAATCTGAATATCGTGAAGAACAGGGTTTGATGAAATCCAGTTCTACAATTCTACAAACTTACAATGCAGGATACCTGACCGCCTCATCTGATGGGCTAATTAATACAAGATAGCTCAGTTTTGGCAATGTGACCACAACCGCATGTGAACCTCTGGCCTCATTCTTCTGTTCCCCGCAGCCTTCCATGGTTCCATTCTTGGCCCTGTGCCTCCTGCCATCGTCAAGTGAAGCTGCTAATGAAAATGGGCACACTGAGGGCTGGCCCATGTACTTTTCTTGTCGCTGCTGCTTTGTCAAACTAGTGTAAGAGATTTTATGGCAGAAGAGGCAGAAGTCCATTCCCTTTGTTTGTTTTGTTTTAGAGACAGGGTCTTGCTCTATCTCCCAGGCTGAAGTGCAGTGGTGCCATCATAGCTCACTGCAGTCTTGAACACCTGGGCTCGCACGATTCTCCCACCTCAGCCTCCCAAGTAGCTAGGACTACAGGTGTGCGGCACCACACCTGACATAGAATTCCATTCCAGTGGCTGGCCCTGGGTTCCTGTGGAACATTCTACACGCAGCACACATGCAGAGTGCCTTCGTGCAGCTTTCATGAATGGAGGGGCAGCAGGTGCTCTCCTGGAGGTTCTGGTGTACTTATCACAGGATAAACAGATTGAACGAAAGAAATGCTATATATCTGACAAACCTCAACTCCGGCAGTACTGAACAGTCCCAAGGAACTTGCAACTGTCACAATATGACCATGATTAATCTCCAGCATCGTAGGAAGAAAAGCCTTAGTGGTCTGAAACAAAGTAAGATTCAAGTTTTAGAACTGATTTCATGAATTTCATCTAAAACCCAGTCAGGATCACAAAACAAACTTTTATTCACATGATGTTATGTTTCCCAATTCCTTTAAAAATATTTTATATTTATCAAAAAGATCTTTTAAGTGTCTGGCTAACTTAGCACTGTATCATCGGCATGGCAGGCCTATTATAAGTCGTGACCAACAAGACTGTAACTTAAAAGCTTTTGGGGACAGTGTCTAGAGATAAAAAGAGAGCCATTGGCAGAAGATTCTTAATTACCTTTCAAGTGACAGTTATCTGCTAATTTAAAGTACTCCCAAGCCAGGTATTTGTTTCTGCTCGTGACACTTCAATGCAGCTATCTCATGGTTTAGGAGGGACCACAGCCTACTACAAACATTGCCTTGTATTAATGTGTGCCTTACGGCGATGTCTACGTAGTAATAGACCTATCAATGAAGAGATACTCCAGCAGCATGCTCTGGGATCCCAAGGCTTATTACCAAAATGTACTAGCAGGAGACAAAGTATTTTAGGATGTAAAAAACAGGCTAAATTACAGAACTATTTTTGTGAAAAACATATCATAATGCCAACTATGCACTGACAAGAACGTGTATCATTCTGAACAGTCACATTCCAACATGGGTTTCACTGCAGGGACTCTGCCACAGATGCAGGTGACTGGCCACACAGTGAGGCAGAGAGTGTGGCACAAGTTCCAGGCTGGGGGACCCAGAGGCCCTGAAACTTGTGCCAGAGGTGGCACAAAATCAGAGGTGGCGCTGATTTCTTACTCACTAAACTCTTTTCTCTCTAGCTCGCTTGCCTTCAAAATGCAAGGCTGTATCAAAAAAAAAAAAAATTACTTCAAATTGCTTACGATGATCTATTAACTACTCTACCAGGCTCCCAACAGTTTTATAACCTGCTTCTTAAAAGAAAGCAGCGAAGAGCAATCTGTCTACTGCTGAGTTATCTCCTACTGCCAGCACAGCTTCCCATGATTTATGAAGTTAAAAAAACCCACACAACCAAACACTACAAAGCAGACTTAAGGAAGAGCTGCATTCCCTTCTCAGAGGATTTGCTGGCTAAGGTATCACTGAGTTTTTGCATGAATACCTAATATGGGTTTGTGGTTTTATTTTTTGGGCGGGGGTGGGGGACAGGGATTTGTGGTGTAGCCCAGGTTGGAGTGCAATGGCATCATCATAGCTCACTGCAGCCTCGAACTCCTGGGCTCAAGTGATCCTTCTGCCTCAGCCTCCCGAGTAGCTGGGACTACAGGTGCACGTCACCATGCCCAGCTAATTTTTAATTTTTTGTAGAGAAGGGGTCTCATTATGTTGCCCAGGCCAGTCTTGAACTCCTGGGCTCAAGTGATCCTCCCGTCTCGGCCTCCTAAAGTGCTGGGATTACAGGCGTGAGCCACTGCCCTTGGCCTTATCTAATTTGTTATAATTTTTGTGTGTAAAGATTGAAAACAGCAATTCCCTTAATTCTGATGTTTTCCTGTGCTCCCACCAATTATTCATACAGGTGCCACATGAATTTTTGTGAAGTATCCCAAGGTCTTCCCCAGTCATCATGTAGTACCCCACTCCCAACTCACACCCTGTTTGAGTTTCCTCATCAGTACCCATGAAATGCTTATTCTCACCTGTGGCATTTGACCCATGAACTCTTCTGATAATCTATCCCAGACCCTTCCTGTGTAAATCAAAGTGTAATATTCATCACATATTTATATAGTCTCTCATGCTTTTCAAAGTGCTTTATGTCACTGGAGCCCCCTAATAATTCTTTATTGAAGGTAGTTAGGGTGTTAAACCTTTATCTAATATTATTCTAGGCCAGCCTGACTTTGTCTACATTTCTCTAAGACATATAGTCAGTACCATTTACCTTAATGCGATTATGTGTTTTATAGTGCTTTGATTTTGATTGTCTTATACTTATTTGTCTGACTGTCCCAGACTAAGCTGGAAGACCCAGATCAGTCTTCCAAATATTAAGGGAGAATTACCTTGCTACACTGAGACAGGCACTGTGGAGGAGAGCTAGTGATACGGTTTGGATCTGTGCCCCCACCCAAATCTCAGGTCAACTATAATCCTCAATGTCAGAGGTATGGCCTGGTGGGAGGTGACTGGATCATGGGAGTGATCTTTCATGTATGGTTCAGCACCATCTCCTGGTGCTGCTCTAGTGATGAGTGAGTTCTTGCGAGATCGGGTTGTTTAAACGTGTGCAGCCCCCACCCCCACCCACCCCCTCGCTTCCTCCTGCTTCTGCCGTGTTTATTGCTGCACCCTCTTTGCCTTCTACCATGACTGAAAGCTCCCTGAGTCTTCCCCAGAAATGGAGTAGAAGCCTCTATGCTTCCTGTACAGCCTGCAGAACCGTGAGCCAATTAGACTTCTTTTCTTTGTAAATTACCCAGTCTCACATATTTCTGTATGGCAGTATGAGAACAGACTAATACAGCAAGTGAACACACTTCTCATTACTGCATTGCCCAAGTACACTGCTGAGGAAGAGAGACACATGTTTCAGCTTGATTGTATTTCTTTGTAGTAGTAAAAACAGAAAGAGTAATTATGACAGTAATTATTATTTTGATCTGTTACCAGAAAAAGTCAAAAACTGGTACTTCAGGTTATTATGGGTTCAACTTTAGGCTCTATAATTTATACATGGGTATTATATCACAGAATTGAAATAAAGTAACATCACAATGGAGTTTATATATTCCAATCTAAACTAGAAAACAGCTGGGCACAGTGGCTCACACTTGTAATCCCCAAGCTTTGGGGGAGGTTAAGGCGGGAGGATCACTTGAGCCCAGGAGTTCAAGACCACCCTAGGAAACACTGTGAAACGCTGCCTCTACAAAAAATACAAAAAATTAGCCGGGCATAGTGGTGTGTGCCTGTAGTCTCAACTACTTGGGAGGCTGGGGTAGACAGATCGCTTGAGCCCAGGAGGTCGAGGCTACAGTGAGCCGTGATTGTGTTATGGCACCCCAGCCTAGGCGACAGAGCGAGACCCTGCCTCAAACAACTAGAAAACATATCCCTAAGTAATCAAGCCTATATGTCTTTTAAAAGTATCTAGTTATGATTAATTGTTCCCAGATTAGCCAAAAAGTATAAAACATATTATTGACGTTAACCAGAGATCATTTGTAAGTTTTGAAAATTTGCCTAGTCTTGGAAGACAGCAATAAACTTAACAATAAAGGGTCTTAGTTATCTTTCTGTGTAAAAGTTAAAGTATAAGGACTCAATATTAAATCCTAAGAAATTACATCCAATATCAAATTCCTATCAGAACCTGCTACTTGGTTACCTGACAAATCTGAATCACTCACTCACGTGTCCACTCTAACTCCAGCCAGCGGCTGGCTCTGACTAGAAACTCAGACACCATAGCAGGTTGGCTGTAATGACTTCCCTGTATTCACGTGCTCTGGTCTTGCCTGCAGGTATTAAATGACTAATCCAGATCCCCAGCACCACATCAAGGTAGGTGACAGAAGATTAACAAGTTCCTAACTGTTCTTTAATTTGTTGCAAGGTTCTGAAACTGATTAATATCCCCTCCCCTTCTTGCCCTGAAATGAATCTGGTGGTATTAAATTAAATAAAATAGTTCCAGTTTGTCCATAAGGAGGGTAGTATGGCTGCATATTCTAAAAAATGTGACGTGGGGTCACACTTCCACCTGTGGGACCCTCCCTCCACCCCCAAATTGTCTGAAGAGGAGTTAAGCTAGTGGTTTAAAGGAAAAGGAAGCAAAAAAGGGCGAGGGGGAGAGAGAGAGGAGGCCGGTAGGGGGAGAGAGAGAGAGAGGAGGCCGGTGGGGAGAGGAAGGGAGAGAGAAAGACAAACCAAACAATCCAGATATGGCTATGTGAAAAAAATCTTTTCCAACTGTGGGCTATAAACATTTGGAGAAATATATTCCAATTTTAAAGAGTAAAGTATGACACATGTTGGCTGGTTGTAATATGAAGCTTTCTTTTGAGAGGGAGATTATTTGTTTTGTTCTGTAAAGCACAGGTGGGTCAATGTTCAGTTTAAAACATGTGATTTCTTTGCCTAATCAAGGACAAATCTGGCCTTCTGTATAAATTAAATCCAATGTATCTTTGCATTTTCTACATTTTTAAGACAAAGATCCATATTTTTTATTTGAAAGGCTCATTAATTACAGGCAACACTGCAATTACTATAACAATCACTCACAGCGTCAACAACCACCAAAGAGCTGCGCGGAGGGAACTGAGAGGTGAAGAAAGCTATCCAGGGCCGCTAATCAGCCTGAGATCCCAGACGGCTTGTTTCTAAAGCTGGTGTCAAACATTTACTCAGCTCTGCTCTGTGTCGGGCAAAGGCAGGCGTGGGGTAGGAGCACCCACATCAGAACCACTCGGGTTTCTTTTAAGCCTGTGCTCAGGTTCCCGCTGGAGCCCAGTACACGTGACTGAGCACGAAGGCTGTTAATCATTTCCTTTGCTGCCTGAATAGAGGCGAGCAATTACTCCAAACTCCTGCCTTATGTCTGGGGCGCATTATTAAATAAACTTTGATCAACATGAATTCTATTCCATACTTTGCAAGAAAAATGCTATAGTTGGGTGACTAGAAAGCATCACATTTTCAGGAATTTTCCCAAGTAACCTGACTAGTTTTCTTTTCTAATTACTCTTGCCCTCAACAGTCTGGTAGATGACATTTGAGATAGCACAGCATATTCTGTCCTTGACACTGCTTGACAGCACAAAGAAATCTGGCACTTTGCAATGAATTATTAATGTGCACAAATATTGTAGCATGTATGAGGTAGAGACCAGCAAAAGGTGAAGTGCTAGTTGCCATGACACCAGTCAGTTCAAGCTAAGGTTCATAATCTTTAACTTTGTCTCAAAGAGTCGTCAGAAGAACATAAAGGGCAAATCTGAAACACACAGCCAAACGGCTTTGGTATGGATTAATGCCTGTGACGCATGGGTGGATCTGAGAGGGCAGCACAGATAATTTGCTGACCAATAGGACTGCTGTGTTACATCAAGTATAAGGATGGATAGATCAGCAGTTATCATCTAGTAAAGGGGTCTCTAAATGCAGTACATGTGCTCAGTCTCCAGAGTGAGCTGGTGCCCATGCTGGTTGGCAAGGTTTGCTAGATGCTAAATGTAAGTCAGAGAATTGCACTCTATTGCAGTGTCCTCTTTACTGTCTAAAAAACAGAAGAGGACATCAAGTTCTTCAGCAGGAAAATATGGTTGACTCTTGATCTAGGGGGTCTCAAAGTCAGTAACCAATATATGAAACAGGAAGTTTACAGAATTTAGAGTTGGAAGGGGCCTAGGGATTTTCTTATTTGCAAAAGAGAAAACTTTTAATAACTGACTTTTGCTATTAAATGTAGAGCTAGAACTTTGACTACCATGATTAATTTGATCACAAGATTCCAATACCATAATCTGCTACCAGCTGACAGGGTTGCTGTGTGATTAAAAAAAAAAGGGAAGGACATTCAAATGGACACTGACATTCCTATGAAACATGCTTAACAAGTCTAATATCTCCTTAGCTCCTCAGGGTTCCTCTTCAAAGCACTGGGCACTTTGAAAGATAACTGTAAAGGTCACATTTGTAATATAAGCAAGAACTTCTTAAACAGACATGTAAGTAACTGCACATAGACATGACATGTCATAGCTCGAGAAATCTTTTAAAGTAAAGTTTACGCCAAATTAACTTCCAACAGCTCCGACTCTCCAGACCATTCTTGGTACTCTTAATGACAGACTGTGCAGCCCAAAGCCTGCAGCTGCAGTGTCAGGACAAATTAGCCTAAAGTGGAACAAAAGTCAATGTGAAGAAACGTGGTATCCGGCAAGGTCTGACTTTTGAAATTCTGAGATTGATGACATTTTAAAGGTGTAGGTATAACAGAATGTGTTTTCCATATTTGTAAGCAATTCTAGGTTCCTGAGCACTGAGAGAAAAGCAAAGTTAATTTCTCACCGTAGGAGAAGGCCTCATTATTTTTGTGCACATACATGACTGTCCTGTGATCAAGAAAAGGCATCTTTTAAAAGAATCGTTTTGAAATGTTTATCTCTTATTTGAAATCCAAGAAAGAGAGTAGACATTCATTTCCAAAGAGGACCATAAATCATATAACACTGGGAGAAAGGTCAACACCACCAGCACAGTACAGTTTTCTCACGTATGCTTAAGGATTTTCAGAATCTCCAAATAATAGCATGATGTAAACTTTGAATAAAAAAGAACACCATCAAGACTCCACTGAACAAAGAACGTCTGACTGGAAATGCTTACGGCACCCTTCACATGGTTGGGCAACTTTCCTCTACTGTTCCACCCCTTCTGCCTGTGCAGCTGCCAGAGTTAACTTATCTTTATCAGAATCACAAAGGAACACTCTCCTGCTTATTTACAAGGCTAAAATGACATCTGGTGGCGCTCTTCTCTGAGAACTCAGTCACTGTTCCTGGAAAATGATTCAAAAGCACAAACTTTTGCAGGGCAACTGTAGGAGTATTCTTGTGCATGTGTGTTAAGTACTAACTGCTGATGTTGCTCAAATGTTCCGCTAGTCCCTGTAGCCTCACAATGTTTTATTCATTGTCCTGTGATCAATTCAAAAAAGCCATCTTTTATAAGAATGGTTTTGAAGTGTTTATCTTTTATTTGAACATCCAAGAAAGAGTAGACATTGACTTCCACAGGGGACCATACCTCCTATAATGCCTGAAGGTGCTTAAAATATAGTGAACTGTGTTAAAGTTAATAGGATACATCATTAGTGTGTTAAAAAATGTAAAATGGTGACATACTATCAGCTCACCTGGGTAAGGAAAATATGGCTAAAGTACCTCTAAAGGTATCTACTCATTAAGTATACTGACCAAACTTTAGACATTTTACTTCGACCACAGAAAGTATTATTTGAAAAAAACAATCTTCATTACAAAATTATATATTTAATTAGGAAGTAAAACCTAAATCTGTATTTACTAGCAATACCAACTTTAAATATTCTAGTTGCAGCTGACAACAGAAATTCTAACATGCATATGTTGTTGCGTAATAGCCTCTTTTTCCTAGTTGGGTATGTTTGTAGAGACAGAAAGGTCCCCTGACCAATTGTGCAATAGAGCCCCAAGATACTTAAGCCTGGAACTACTCTCTCAGACTTAACAAGATGTTCATCTTAATTTCTATCAGATTGGGACAAAACATTCACTCTTTAGATAATAGAGGAGAGACTAAAGAACATGTCATAATAGTCAAATTTGTGCCAATGTTAAATCTATCCCTTTAAAAACATGTATTATTGTGAGGCCACAGGGATTAGTGCAACATTTGAACAGAATCAGCAGTTAGTACTTAACACACATGCACAAGAATACTCCTACAGTTGCCCTGCAACCAAGAAGCTAATAAAAGAGCCAGGCTTTTCAAATGAACACCTCGATGATGACACCATTAGTTATTCAGCAAAAATAAATGCTTCATTAACTTGTCTTCCCACTGTTAAAGGATAGGATGAATTTACCTCAAGGCAGCAACTCAGATATTAACGTTCCCTTACATTTTAGAGCTCACTATGCAGAAATACCAGAAATAAGGTGACTTAAAACTCAATTTGTCTGTAAAATACACTGGCCTTTGGAATCCAGAAACCCACTTGGTCCTGACTGCCAATTACTTGACCTTCCTTTTGTTACTTGACCTCTCTGGATCTCACTAAACTCATTTGTGAGACAAAAGAGGAGATGTCCAAAGTTTTTTCATCTCAAATATGTTACGATTTAGATTCAACAATTATTTTTCCAATTCCTACCACACACCCCGAATACTGAGGTCACGCTGAGGTATTATTTGCCTAAGACTCTCGTAAATGACTCAATAAGGGATCAACTCCATTAGTGCAGTGGCCAGCATTGAGTGATCAGCAAAAATATCTCATTGAGTATTTCTATGATGTCACAGCTGTGCCTTTTAACATAATATAACTTGAATGTATGCCTCTTATCTATTAAAAAAATTACAAATTATTTGTTTGAAACAATCATCCTTTTTCCGTTTTACTTGAGTCCATGGAGGCTCAATGTGTTAAACAATGAATGCTGAAGAGTGTTTCTGAAATGCTGTTTTCCCTGATCTTTCCCCTGCCGGGCCCTAGATGATCAAACGAGTGTTCGATGATCTCCTTCAGCCTCACGCCCCTCCCCCTATTTAATAACTCTTTATGGAATAATGAAAATAACCCACAAAATTGCGGCCAAATAGCTTGCCAAACAACAGGCTGTCATTGATCTCTTTGCTTTGCCCCAAACTCAAACTGCATCTCAGAAATTGTAATAAAGACAGATCTTCCAAAGGGCAAAGGCTTCGGTTCTGCTCTAGTGACCAGTAACTACTTCCATGACGCATAAACACATGCATGCGAGCTTAGCCACTGCTCCGGCCATCTGCAGTGGCAGACTTCTTAGCCCCTGTTCCAACAGCACAGCTCTCAATGTCCCCATCATCATCAACCCCTGTAATTCCTAAGTGTAAATAGTTCAAATTCTTCCCTGCTTTCTAGTTTGCTTACTGTGAAATCTTTAAAAAGTTAAAATCTTTACGTAAATGAAGGGTAAATATATTCAAGAGATTACACCTGAAAACTTATTCTGTTTTTAAACATGCACTGTTAGAACTTAGAATTCACTCAACACATACGAGGGTCTATGAGGTACCTACATTGGGATAGGCATTGTTAAAAAACAAAAATAAGTATTTGTGAACCTCTTAAAGGATTTTAAAGATTGCAGATGGCAACTTTCCTATAAATCAGTGGTTTGGTACATTAGAATCACCTGGGGAGCTTTTCCTCCTGGTGTTCAGGACACCTCTCAGACCAATTATACCAGAATCTCCAATGGGAGAATCAGGCATCAGGAGGCAACGTCCCTCAGGTGGCTCCCATTTGTAGCTGAGTTTGGGAACCAGTGCTCTAGAACAGCGTTTCTCAATCTCAGCACCATTACATTTGGGGCTGGGTAATTTTAAGCCATAGGATTGCCCTATGCATGGAAGGATGTTGAAGCAGCATCCCTGACCTCTCTCCACTAGATGCCAGCAGCAGCTCCACCAGTCTGACAAGAAAAATGTCTCCAGATGTTACCAATGTTTCCTGGGGGCAAAATCACCCACATGAGAACTACTCACTAGAAAGAACATGTACATTAGGAAAGGAAGTCCCATATACTCCAGTGATGATTGTCCCTTAAGTTTTCATTCTCATATTGTAATGACATTTTCCAGGTTTGGAATATATTTGGGGCTGGAAATTGAAAAAAAAAAAAAGGCAACAACTTAAATATGGACTCAAAACTTCATCACTTTTAGTTTCTATATTTCAAACCACCACTCCACCATGAAATTAAGAAGTACCTTTGAAGGACAATAATACTGATCCAACAAGTCTGATATATTCTAGCTACCTCACAGAGGAACAATATTGAAATGTCATAGAAGATCACACCAATCACTTACCAATCACAACTCTGGTTAAACCACCGAAAATATCATTACTAAATTATGAGAACTGAAAAAAGAAAACTTCCTTTTAAGGACAACAAATATACATGAGACACCATTCCTTCCATTATCCAGCAATGCCACACAGTTCTTCACTGGCGGGCCCTGACTTTCTGCTGTGGTGCTTAGGGCTGTGAAAACTCCACCCTGGGCAGAGCAACCATTCAGACACTGGACCTGAATCAAAATTTAAAAAATAAACCTAGATCAGAGTGGGCCCCAGAGTGCGTGGTCTGACATCTTCCTAGGTACAAGATTCCTAAAGGGCTGGTTAGCTCAGGAAAAAAAAAGTGTGTGTATGTGGGTAAGGGGGAGATGGAATATTGAAAAAGTGGGAAGAGTAGTTCCTCTTCAAACTTTGGCGCACATGCGTGTAGGAATCACCTGGGCTCTGAATCAAATGCAGACTCAGATTCAGTAGTTAGGTGGTGCTGCTGTGGCTGCTCGGGACAAGCCGAGAAGAAGGTTCTAGAGTGAGCCTGAGCAATCTGTCTACTCCCAACCTCACGTGGCTTCAGATCAACTCTCCTAAGAGTTCAGTGAAACAGGCAATATAATTGATCCTCTTTCTGTTCCCAGTGCCTCCTACCCCTAGCATTTATCAGGTAAAGCCTGGTTCAAATCAATGCCAAGAGCCCCTAGTGCAAGAGCCCCTAGTATGAATGACCATGGGACTTTGTGGACTGACTCTATGTCTATTTACCTTGGATCCATTTTTAGCACTAGCAAGCCACCCAATCCCATTAGAACAAAGTTCGTAAAGAAGAAACCTAAAAGACTTCAAATCCTTCCCTCTGCATCCACAGAGGCTTTGAAGGCTTAGCTTTCAAGACAGGGACTGTAGACTCCGCCAGCCTTGGCACTTACCTCACTGGCTTTCCAACTTTACCTTGGACAAGTGAACCATAGAGGCTTTTATACTATGGTAAGCCTGTGAGAAAACCTCATTTAGGGAATAATTACCGCTTTATAGATCACATGCTTGGACTATAAGTTTGGACACTACCAGTGGCCCAAAGTGCACAATTTTGAAAATCCATGATTAACATTTCAAAGGCAAAGCTTATGAAGCTATCTGGAATTCTGATCCCATAAGAATATTATATAACAGAATAAAGGTTTTACATTTTGTTAGGAGATAAGCTAACAAAATGAACTAAACTAAAACCACACTTAACTGATATTTTGGTACCAATTATTCATAGAACTTTGTTCAGCCAGTCCTTGTAGAAGAGCCCTATCCATTCGTGACTTTTTTTGTGTCTAATTTGTCGACGAAGGATGCACTACACTATTCTCAAGGAAATAATAACTCTCTCCAATACAAGCTATGGAAAAGTACAGAAAAGGCCCAGAAACACGCAAGTTGGGCTTTCGTAATAAAATTCTAGTATAGTATTGGTTCTTCAGGCTTGAATTTTACATGCTTGTCTAATCTACAGAGCAAGCTTCCTGGGGATATTAAGCTAGGGTTAATCAGTTACTGCTAAACTAACCATGCTAATAAAAAATCAACATTTGAAGATTAATTCTTACACTATACCACAGGGCAAAACTCCTAAGTGACTCATAGGAAAATCTACTTACTGTACCAGGAGCTTTGAACTTGTAGCCCACAGCTAAGTATTTGTACAGGCTCTAACCTGGAAGCCTAGGCTGAGGGTTTGGGTCCTAGTTTCTTCCTTCCCTGGCAGTGACCTTAGGGAAGTCCCTTCACCTCTCTGGGTTTGTTTCCTCATCCATAAACATGAGGATAGTGGCTCTATTTAATTCAGAGTTGCTGTGAGGCTCAAATGAGAAAAGTGTTTATGAAAAGGCTTTGTAAATTTAAGTGCTATATAAAAATTTAGTACACAAGGCTCATTAAGCATGTATTTATAGACTATTTTTGTTATAAGTGCTATCTATTTTTGGTTAGGTTGTTTCCTTAAGTTCCTGCAAGTCCTGGTTCTTACTATGTATGGCTCCTAGTCCTCCCTGCCCTCCACGCAGACCATATTCTGGTTAAAACACAGTATCTGACCTAAGAAAAGAAGTCGCAAAAACACTGCTAAGCAGTTGCTTCAGCTGCCTAGTCCCTTTCATCCCAAGTCCTAGATGACGCTGGAAAACAACTTTCCAACACCACCACCTTTCTAATCCTTCTTTTATCAGTCCCATTTTACTAAAGGCAAAAAACGACTGTTATAAGTAAAAATTGCAACACTTAAAGAGTCCAGCAAACATAATAAAAATACAATACGAAATCATTTAGAAGTAATTCATTACACCTTATGCTTCTCTTTCCCAAGAGACTGCAGGACTAGCCCATGTAAAAAACCCTTAAGAAATCAGTAGGGGGCAGTATGTTAATTACAACTTAAGGTGGGAAAATTCAGGCTTTGAATTTTAAGTTTCACTTGTCCTCAAAATACCCATGTGTTTACATAAGTAACACTTATGTTATTTTGAGCCCTATTGTTTAGGCTAACACTAAGAAGCTGCACCATGTTAATATTCAAAAATTCCAGTACTAAACTATTTGAAGGAAAGGCAAGAAATTCACATTTTATGCAAGCAGCATGTAAGAAACACTTGTGGTTTTTTCCAAACCAAAAAATACAATGCTAACACCGCTGCCACTTTCACACATCTTTGTGTGATCTTTGAAAGTTTCACAGACCAAGTAATGTTTTGTTTCCAAATGTGAATTCATTGTAAGTGGCTTGTCATTGTAAGGGGCTAATTTGACAGCACTCAAGGTTGCGGCAGTAATTGCCCTTACTTGTTAAATATTCTAGCAGCATTTGCTGCAGTGTTGAAAGTTTTATGAAGATTATAAGAGGATATTCATTTTTTCCCCCTGTGGCTCACTTCATTTCAGTTTCAGAGCATTTAGGAAAATGGTCCCTGACAGGTGTGAACCTGAGTTTTAAGAGAATTGACAAATAAAGTAAAAAAGAAGAAAAAAATTCAAGAATGAAATACACTGGGGAAGCTCTTCAAGTAAAAAATGTTAGCATTCCTTCAGACCACATGAAAAGGTTTGCGTCCCTTCGCATCCACTCCAGTGTGGGGATGGCATAGGCCTGTATAAACCCAGGGATGCAGGTGACTGGAACTGGCCAGCCAGATATGTCAAGGCAAATGAATCCCAAGGCCATGCTCTGTCAGCCTAGGCTCTGAACAATGGTATCTTAACAGAATGATAATTCACAATACAGGGAACCTTCTGAAGGCTACCTATTATGGGGACCAGCTGTATGCTTTAGAAAGAATCAGAAACCCCTATCTTCTGAGTTATTTTCCAATTATGTCTATATGGGGTCTCAGCCTAAAGGAGCTTCTAGGTCAGTTGATAGAATCTAGAAGTGTTAGTTCTTTGAATAGCTAACTACTATACCAACTTCTGATAAGAAAGATTAACACATTTTAATCTGATCTCTGGAGTTACAGGCTCAAAATATTGAACTTAACCCATTCAGCTGAGGCAGGAAATAGTTCTCTATTTCTTAAGGACTATTAGATTTTGTCATACTCCAAAGATTAGTTACAAAAGACCCTTTCTCTCAGGAAAATACTGGTTCTATGTGCAGGAAATAAGATACAAATCCACCCTGCCAGTACACCCCCTAGTGGAACTTCAGCATAGTACAGTTTGGGGGTCCAAAAACATCCTGGGTATTTAGGACTTTCCCAGGTCCAGTGGCTGTAACTGCACCATAATCATGTCTTCTACTTATTACTGAGCATAGAAAAACAAGCAAGCAAACAAACATAGCATGTCATCTGCACATTTATCCATATAGGCAGACATCTGGATTAGACACATGCAAATAGACTACTTATCATAATTGAAAGAGGCTTAATTTTAGTTTCTGAAAGAACTAAAGCAGAAATTTTAGATGAATTTGCTATTAATATTTCTCAACTCAAGACAAAACTTAAATGTAAAGGGGTTTCCTACTTAAAATTCATCTAACTCTCAGGTGAGGCTATTAAATTTTCTCAGATTGTCATGGGTTAGATATATTCAAGTTACTAAAACCGATTCATTAGAATTTGCCAAAGATCTCAAAAATCTGAAGCATGATCAGAGTAAAAACAAATGTAGGAGAAGAGAATAAGTGGAGTGTGAGCAGTTAAGTATTAAACTATAGGGTTTGTAGTGACCCAATCCTGCAATGAATGGCTAAGGGCTCTGCCGGGGCACTTTGCATTCAGTCTTTTTGAGAAAGCTATTCAGTCAGTGTTAGCATTAGCACAGGCTACACAATGCTTCCACTTTGACATATCCTATAGATTAATTTCTATTTGGGCAGAAAATGGATAAAGCCTGGGATGTAGAAATAATGAGGCAGAAAAGAACAAATACCAACTTTGCTTCCTTCCAGGAATTGAGATAAATAGCACAACTCACTCCATGATCAAACAAGAAAGGGCCATTCCTTGAGCCAAGAATTTCATGACTATTTTACAGGGACTGCCATCTTAACATATAAAGATATTATTAAGTGAACATGAAAATATTTTGAACTTGTTTTTCTTTCTCAGGAATAGTGACAGATTTTTTTCTGAACTATTCAACTTCTGTTGTCTTCAAGTAAAACAGGACTCAAATGGCAGAACAGCCAAGCAGAGGCTCTTGTGTGAAGCATAAGTGTGTGCAAGGCTCTCTCCAGGCACAGTGAGGAGTCCAGCCCATCTGAAGTTTACAGTAGATGAGGGGATAAATAGGTGCTGACCTGGAAAAGCAGGTGGAAATCAGCTTTGGAAGGCCCAGGATGCCATGCTAATGAGCCTGGACTTCACGCTGTGAGCAATATGGTCATACAAGCGTTTTAAGCAGGCAGATAACAAACTCAAGGCTGCTTAGATGACCCTAGGGTGGAAAGCCAAAAGCGAATACAGGAAAAGAAGATCAGAGGCACTTTCAAGAGTCCAGGCAAGAGGTGATGGAGGCACACAGGATGAAGTAGGAAAGGAAAGGGGCGATCAATCAAAGCACAGGGGCACAAGCAAATAGTCAGGATTTGGGGACCCATGAATGTATGCAGGCTGGAGAGGTGAAGATAATGCTGACGTTTCTAAGCCTGGTGACCAGGGAATGCAAGAAGGAGCAAAGAGGAGTTTGTTCAGTTTTGTGACATGCTGCTTTAAGAGAATGTGTGGCGCAGTCAAGGTAGTTGAAGGCAGACAGAGAAGCACGACAAAGTGGGCTTATCATGGAAGCTAAAGCACTTGAGTTTCAAGGAGACGGTCAAGAGGGTCACATTCTGTAGAAAGGCGAAGCTGCACACTGGATTTGGCAATGAGGGGAGCATTGCTGTTTTTTTCATTTAGGTTAGAAATTATGACATTGGTTATTTAGCAGTATTTTTTAAACAACTGAGAAAAACAGACACAGATTAGAACATATTGAAGATGTTGGAGAACTTTTTATCTGATGCAGCGTCTGGTTCCCTATTCACACCAGCTATGTAAAGTGATATTTTATCATGTCATAGATTTTGATTTCTAGTAGCAACAGATTTGGGCCCAGCATGTAATGTATCAAATACAGAAACTCAAAGTTCAATGAGCATGTGATCCTATTTGGTGTATATAGGTATTCAGTCCCAGGTACCAAGCAGTTCCTATCAAAAGAGATGTTTTACTCAGTTTTCAACTGTGACTACAAGAATAAGATAAAATTGACCCCAGGTCAATTTACAACTCTGTTTAAGACATTGAAAGTACTTCTAAAGTTCAAACATTTTTATACATATGACATATATTTAATAACAGAAACCAGTTCTACTGGAGACTTCTAAAAATAGGCCATGAATTCCAAGTGTTTAGTAGCTATCTTAAGATAGGAAATCAATATTCTCTATAAACTAATTAGTCTTACAGTTATTATGGTAAGGAGAAAGAAATACTGGCCAAATATTTTTATGAATACTTTAGAAATGATTTTTGAAATTCTAAATGTAAGAAACCTTAAACAAAACTAGTTTCTGTAACCAGAGAACACAGGAATGCAGTATGTGAGATTAAAAACCAGTAAATCACATAAGAACCTAAACATTAATGATTAGGGACCATTCATGAGATATTAGGTACAACTGCAGCACTAATGTCTTTAAGTGCTACATTACTCAGATCTAGCTGGTGGGCTTTTACTTTTCCTGGATAGATTTTAACTAAATAGACTTTAGACATTTGGATATAGATAAATGCTTAATTCAGTAATTAGTATTTTAAAACTGTGAAACCTTTTAAGTTAAGTGGTCTATTAATTAACTACCAATTATCTTGTCTGACTACCATATCAATAGAAGTAAATTACCTACTAGCTATTTGACAGATTTAGTCCTTTACCATGCAAAAATTCTTCAGAATATAAAAGGCCTGGAGTTAAATGCTTTTGCTTCCCCCTTTTGGTTAATCAGGGATCAATTTGCTGCTCACGTATAAAGGCCAAATGCAGCTCTTCAGTTAAAAAGGATCTACAGATAAACTTTGGCTTTTAGAAATAGCAAGCTAAGGTTCTACTTCTCTTAAAAAATAACAAGTAAAGCAATGTTAGTACTTTGAGGAAAACATGGGTTTGCATGGAGACCAACTTTCCATATTTCAAAGTAGAATACAGAGAGATATTTTTCTTTTCCTTTTTTTGAGACAGAGTCTGGCTCTCGTCACCCAAGCTGGAGTGCAGTGTTGCGATCTCAGCTCATTGCAGTCTACAACCCCTGGGCTCAAGCCAGCCTCCTGCCTCAGCCTCCTGAGGAGCTGGGACAACAGGCACGTGCCACCACGCCCAGCTAATTTTTGTATTTTGGTAGAGACAGGGTTTCGCCATGTTGCCAACGCTGGTCTTGAACTCCTGGGTTCAAGCAATCCACCCTCCTCGGCCTCCCAAAGTGTTGGGATTACAGGCTTGAGTCACTGCACCCCGCCCAAGAGAGGTATCTTTCAAGTTTTTACATCTCACCCAGATACAAACAGCCCACATGAATAATTTCTATGCTAGTGTTAAAGTGCATGATAGTGCATTCATTTTCCATGGTCTTGTACTGGGTGTTTCACAGTAGATTATGCTGACTAGAACCTAACCCAAATCTATCACTAAGTCTTGACTGGGGACCAGGAGAAGGTTCCTAGGAGAGCTACTGGTGATGGAACAACATTGGAAGACGAAGTGTCACAGCAGACTGGAAGGCTGTACAGAATTAGGCCAGGCTGAGGAAAGGCTTCCAAAGGGTACAGAAATGGTACATGGTTAAGAGGGAAGGAAAGAATTGCTAAGGGGGTCCTCTTTTTGAGGACTGATCATTGGTAAATATGAATGGCTGTTACACATTCATTGTGAGCTTCATTCAAACTGGCATACCAACACCAGCCTTATCAAGTCACTAGCCTCACACCAATGAGCAGAGTTCTAACACAAAATAGTAAAAATCAGAACACATGTGGGACAGGGAGAATGGAAAGTTACGTAGGAAAGCAAAAGAAAATATGAGTGATAACAAGGGTGAGACAGCCCTGGTTTGCAATAATGGTCTTACACAGCTTTAGTCCAACATAATGCTCACCTTTTTCTTTCTTGAGATGGAGTATTGTTCTGTCACCCAGGCTGGAGTGCAGTGGCGCCATGTCTGCTCACTGCAACTTCGGCCTCCCGGGTTCAAACAATTCTCCTGCCTCAGCCTCCTGAGTAGCTGGGATTACAGGCTAGCACCACCACGGCTGGCTACTTTTTTTGTATTTTTAGTAGAGACAGGGTTTCTCCATGTTGACCAGGCTGGTCTCGAACTCCTGACATCAAGTGATCCGCCTGCCTTGGCCTTCCAAAGTGCTGGGATTACAGGTGTGAGCCACCGTGCCCAGCCCATAATGCTTACCTTTTAAAACTTCAGAACATAGACCCATGTGAGTATTCTCTGAATAGGTTATCTTCTAAATATTTAAGCCTATTATTATCAAATATTTATTGAGTGACTTAAGAATAGAGTTTTGTTCCAGGCAAAGGAAAATGAAAGATGTATATAATAAACTGCCTTCAGACAGCTTGCCATCTACTTTGGGAGAATGATAACAAATGCTGTGAGAGATTAATGGAAAGAAAAGAAAAACCTTAGATGAGTCATTTAACCCCTACTTCACTGGAAAACAAAGGGTTGAACAAGAAGGTCTCTGGATTCTTGCAACTCTAATATCCAAAAATGCCAGAAGTGCTGCAGTGGGAAGGAAAGGTTATATTGAAACTTGAGCTACACCTTAAAAGACACGTGGAATGGAGGAAGAGGGTGTTTCAGGTAGGGGGAATAGCATGCGGACTGGTTTGGGAGTGCCCACAGCTTTTCAGTGGAAGTCCACACGGTTTTCTATTTCACTCACTTTGGCTCTGAGTCAGGATCAACATACTACTTGTTGAAATACAGGTATTAACTGTATTAACTGCTGAAAACAGATATTAACGGTTACTTAAATGTCTGGTTCAGGATGATCTGTTCAAATGACTGAACAGTTCTTTGCTCAGCTGATGGACTTTTAAAAATGTATGGGGTAACTTCTTTTCCATACCCAGATACAGTAAAAAGACACACTCATTATTTTTTCTAGAAGGAAAACAGCACATGCCAACGTCAACACATCTTTGAAAAGTTGCCACCAACGCTTCGCATAAGAGGACTACTGGAAGGGAAGCTGAATTCAGGTGGCTCTTGTGACACTCCTTAACCCCTGTTAAAAATTCACTGTAAAATCTATACTGAATTTTCCTTTAAATTTTGGTTGCTGAATCAAAACTTCTCAAAAGATTTGTAAATTTCAGCAAGAAGTCAGAAATTCCAACTCTAAAACCAATTTTCTGACTCAATATTGAAAATAAATTCTTAAGTTTAGATGCTTAGGGGAAAAACAGCTGGAGAATTCAGGAGCCTCCCATATTTTAATACAAAGTGACGTCATTACCATCAAGGCTTCCAAGAACTCCTTAAATTGTGTGGTTAAGCAACATCTCAAAGCACAGTGATGACTCTAGGAAGGTGCTATGCTCCTCCCTGGTATACAGATTCAGGTCCAGAATAATTTTTCTATTTAGAGATTTGATTTGACTTCCTCCTTATGTTAAAAAGTAGCCTAATATTAGAAAGACGGTATATCAATTTATGTGCATTTTCAAAGCTAAGGCTATGAATTTTCTGTGCTTTACACACACTAAATTAGCATTCATTTTATCAGATGTCTTCCTGGAGCTGGTTTCTTGTTGTAAGTATTTAACTGCAGATTGTATGGGGTTTCTTAAAAACCTGATTACACTTAAAATTTTACAATTAAGCAAAATAATCATGCAGACAAAGTAGGCAAGATGGCTAAACTTTAGAATACCTGGTGTAGGTAAAAGTTTACAGTTATGTAGTCTTGCATCATCTTAGTCAAAGGTTACGGGAGAAAACAATCCCAGTCAGTATCTGCGGTTCATAATGAACCTACTGATAGTGCTGTAACTGTTTAGGGCTGACTTAAATCAACTGCAGTTTTTATGGCAGCTTCATCTTTACCATTCTTCAAATATGAAAATGACACTTCGCCTCCCACTTATGTATGTCTTTTATTTCAAATGGCAGTTATTTTACTCAGGATTAGTCATAAACACACAAGATTCTTGATAAATTCTATGTCAAGTTTATTTGGTTGGACTGCCTTTTATTCATCTAACCACCCCTTTGACACCTGCTGCCTGTTCCTGGGGACCCAGCCACAGCAAGGACTTTAATTCAGTTCCCCACCCCCACTGAACACAACACACACCTACAGGCAAGCTGAAGTTGCCCAAACTGTATTTGGTGATTTCCTTGTTTAAAACATATATAAGCTCAGGTCATTTATATATTCATTTCTAGAGGTTTGTGAATGAATTAAATAAAGTTCATGTTGGCCGGGTGCAGTGGCTTACACCTGTAACCCCAGCACTTTGGGACACTGAGGCGGGCGGATCACCTGAGGTCAGGAGTTCGAGACCAGCCTGATCAACATGGTGAAACCCCGCCTCTACTAAAAATACAAAATTAGCCAGGCGTGGTGGTGCATGCCTGCAATCCCAGCTACTCGGGAGACTGAGACAGGAGAACTGCTTGAACCCGGGAGGTGGAGGTTGCAGTGAGCTGAGATCACGCCATTGTACTCCAGCCTGGGCAACAAGACCAAAATTCCATCTCAAAATAAATAAACAGGCCAGGTGCGGTGGCTCACGCCAGCACTTTGGGGGCTGAGGTGGGTGGACTGCCTGAGCTCAGGAGTTCGCAACCAGCCTGGGCAACACCATGAAACCCCATCTCTACTAAAATACAAAAAATTAGCCAGGTGTGGCAGCATGTGCCTGTAGTCCCAGCTACTCAAGAGGCTGAGGCAGGAAAATTGCTTGAACTTGGGAGGCAGAGGTTGCAGTGAGCCAAGATCGCACCACTGCATTCAGCCTGGGTGACAGACTGAGACTCCATCTCGAAAAATAAATAAATAAATAAAGTTCATATTTAAAAATAAAACATTAAAATAAGCTTCCTCCAAGAGCAGAGAAAAGGTCTGATGCTTGAGGTGCAACATTTGAATAAGTACTTTTAAAGCCAGATTAAGTTTTTAAGCAGTTGCTAAAAAATTAATGAGGTTTAATGTGACCTATTTAGGAGAAACAGTTCTTTGTTGTGTTCTATTAGAAGGCTAATCCGCCTATGGAAAAAAAAAGTAGAATCCTATTTCTTTACTCCTTCTTTATTGAATCGTATCTGTCTACAAAAGGAAAGGGAAAATACTGTGAGGAAAAAGAGCATAAAGTGGGTCAGCAGTGTGCAGTTATAGGGGACAGAGTCACACCTACCTTTACTGAAGACAAGTTGAGATGAAAAACTGGGGTTACTTTTGCCCCTAGAGCAGCAGAAGGCCCTGCTCCCCTCCGTAGATCATGACATTGTTTAAATCCCCAGCTTACCAGGTTTCACCACCTCACTTCCCTCTCTAGGGTCCTATTAGGGTGATATTTGCCAGGCACTGTCTAACCCGAGAGAGTCCCGAAGCGTCCTGCAACAGGAAGATGCCCTGGACCCAGTGGATGGTCAGGAGATGCGAAGTGACTGCCAGGGTGGCCTGGGCACTCCCAACAGACCACAAATGTTGATTTCAGAATCTTTGGCACTTTCCAAAATGTGGCTGAGCAGTAATTTGGAAGCCTAAATCCTGACTTTAGAAATTCATAAGAACAACCAATGTTTTATAAACTCAACAGAAAGTAAAATAAACAAACCCAGGGTTTTATGCTCCTTTGTGTTATTTTTATGGCAATCTTTCAAACTAGTTCAAAATGTTCAATCCTCTGCCCTCTCAAAAATACTGAGTTAGGGGTGGCGGGGGGGTGGGTGGGGACAAAACGACTAACAGTAACCAGCATACACTGCAGTTTACCATAGGGAAGAGCTAAGGAGACCTTGTGGCGAAAGAGTACAGGTTGCTTTCAGGCTGGCACTGAAGTCTCTCCCCTTCCCAACCTTCTCATTGAGGAGGGCCCAGCAAAGAAAACAAGGATGTTTATATTTACCCAGAAGTGTGCATGGCAATTGACCATCATGGTTCTCTCAATGAGCTCATCAGGACATTCCAGAAGGTGATGCCCAGAGACCACACCAGCATTATTGACCAGGACTGAGACTTCGCCAACCTCCTTGCGGACTCTTTCAGCCGTCAGGTAGACGTTCTCCCTCTTCCCCACATCACAGGTGTAGGTAAAAACCTGCAAGTTACAGTGGGGCAGAATTTCTTCCTCACCATTCCCAGCTGTCCTCAGAAGTCCAGATGAGGAGAAAACATGCAAAAGAGAAGGAAGTGCAGAAAGTGAGTCACATGGCGATCAGTAGGACAAAGATCACACAAAACAAAAATACTACAGTGAGCTTCAAATTTCTAACGCTGCAAGGCTTGCCAACGACTGAGCTTTACAGCTGCCTTCCTCCCATGAAGTCTTTGGGAATTACAGCAATTTACTGGATAACTTTGCTTAGGGGAAAGTCATGTAATTGTGACAAGCCCAATACAAGTAGACCACATGGGATCAGCTTGCTGGAGCTAAAGACACCTGCAAAGAACTGATCTCAGCCCAGAGCTCAGAGAACAACACACACACACTACACACTCCTCTTTTTTTGGGGAAACAGTGGCCCAAGAGAAACAGCTCTTAGTCTTTAGTATGAGAACCCTCAAAATGGAAACTCACTTCAAGGCTCACAAATCAAAACTGCAATTAATAATCTGAATTCATCCAAAGCCAAGAAATGAATCTACAATTTTTAATGAAGAAATAGGGATCACTGGCTTGTTCTAACTGGGCTAGCTGACTCCTCTAAGAAGTACTCTCACAAATCAAGTTACAGGTAAATATGCAATTTTACCGCATAAGAACTTGACAATTTAAAAACCAAAATCGGTATCCTGGAAAATGAATACCCTTATCTTTTAGGTTTCGGCAGGGAGCACAAAAATCTGTATTTGCTACACCTCCATACCACCAATGAAAATGGTACATTTTCACCCTTAAATTAAAAACGCAGGTATCAATAAGTTTGATGATAAATTATCAATACAGGGGAGAAGTGCCCAAGTCAATTTTCTCCGTACAGGTAAATGTTTTCCCTAAAAATGAAAAATTTTGTTAAAAACCAACAGCCATTATCAAATTTCCTGAACCAATATTTATGGTTGGTTATGGACTTTGCTTTGGCTTAAAAAAAAAAAATCTCAGATTCAGGTTAGTTAATAAGTATTCAGAAATGCAGATTTTCTGGGGTGACCAAAAACATGGAAGAAATTTACAACGAAGCCTAAATCCTCCAAGAGCTTTCTCTTAGGAAGCAAGGCGTCTTTCAATCACGCTCAGGGAATGTAACTAAAGCACTTATCGCTGGCGAAACAATGTAATTATGTTCCTCAGGCTAAACTTATAATGAAACCGTCAATACTGCCCTCGTCTAAGGGGTTCAGACCACAGTAAGACAGACACTTCTTCAGTCTAGTCAGAACAACTTCCCAAAGACGCTTCAGTTTCCCATCGCGCCGCTTGTAAGTCGGAGCAAGACATTTCTTTGGGATCCAAACCTGTGGTAACAAGTTCCCTCCGCCTTCCCTACCCCGGAGGGCTTAGGAAACCCCCCCCCCGCGCGTGGTCCCCAGAGACCGAACCTCCGCGAGGACAGGGCACCTTCTCCCTGGTAATACAGAAGTGATCGCGTTCCTTTATCAGGGAGCGAATTCCACTCGTCTCCCGAAAGACCGGTGGGGTGTTCCTTTCCTCCACAGCGGGGCTGACCAGGCAGCGGGATTTGGGGCCTGCCGTGGTAGGGCGCGGGGTGGAAAGAGGCTTGACCCAACAATGCTCCCGCGCGGGTCCAGGTTACCTTGCAGCGCGGCGGCGTCGGCCGCCTCCAGGTCGCGGTAGATGTGGCGCACCATGCCAGCCGTCTCCTCGTTGCTTTGCGTGTTGATGTCCCACAGCACCAGCAGCGCCCGACGCCGGGCGAACTCCAGCGCGAAGAGGCGGCCCAGGCCGCTGCCGGCGCCGGTGATGAGGCACACCTGGCCCGCCACGCTCTTCTCCTTGGGCCGCACCAGCCAGCGCGCCGCGGCCAGCACGAACGCCCAGAGCACTTTGAAAGTAACCACGAAGAACTCCACCACGATGTTCATCGCGACGCCCGGGGCCCCGCACGAGCCCAGTGCCTGCGTCCGCGCCCACCCCGAGCCCGGCAATCGGGCTCCCGGCTCCGGGGCGCTTGTCACAGAGGCCGGGACGAGAAGGCTGCGCCCCGCGCCCGCCCCCGAGGTGCCCGCCGGGTTGGAGTGCGCGGCGCCGCTCCCTGCCTGCGCGGGGCCACTCCCGCCCGGGCTCGGCGCTGTGGCCCCGGACTGTGCCCGCCGCGGCAGTCACCCGGCTCGGCGCCTCCTGCCGGCAGCCGCCCGCCCGTCCCGCAGCGCCCGGCCGGCCGGCTCCGCTGCAGTGGCGGTGACAGCCGCGAGTTAGACGACTCGAACTGCCCTCATGGCCAAGCTGCTGCCGCCCGAGCGTCCCCGGAACCGGCGCGCCGGCTCCCTCTCACCCCGGGGGAGGGGTGCCCAGCGGAGGCGGCACGGGCCAGCAGGCTGCCGCGGGAGTTGTCAACTCGACCCAAGTTGCGAGAGGGTGGGAGAGTGGGGTGCGGGGCGGCGGAGCGCCGGGAAGGGGAGACTCGCACGGCGCAGGCAAGCGCTGCCCAACGCCTTGCAGATGCCCCCGAGGGCTCGCGTTCCCCGGCCCTGCACTCTCCGCGGCTGTCACTCGGGCACTGGGCTCCGCAGCGCAGCCCGCTTGCAAGTCAGAGCGCTCCGGGCCGGCTCTGAGCGGGCTCCACGCTCCGCGCTATATAACCCCGCGACCGGGAAGAGCCCGCGCCAGCCTCGGCATCGGCCCTCCCTCCGCCCGGCCTCCCCGCCCCCGGGCGCACCCCGCCCCCGGCCCAGCCCCCAGCCCGCCAGCCGTCCGCGGAGCCGAGCCGGGTAGCCCCTCTCACACGGCCGTGGCCGCAACCTCAGCCCTCCTCGCACCTCCCTTCGCAGCTCACGCCCCCTCCCGTGGGGTGTCCTGGCCTCCGCCTGCCGAGCTCGGCAGTCAGCAGAGCCCCGGCCATCCTCCTCCGGCCGTCCGGTCCCCACTGGTCCCTGGCTAGCCACTTTTCGTAAGCCAGAGCACTCCGGACCGCCCCGCCTGCGATCAGGCGCTGCGGAAGACAGCCCTGTGGGCTGGAGCGACGACAAGGACCTCGCGGAGCGGCGAAAGGGGTGTAGTCTGCGACTACCGCGGCAGGGAGCCGGGAGGGCGGCCAAAAGTGACTTCGAATTGCAGCTAGCCGTTTGGAACGTGGCCCAAGAGGCTCTCATTTTCCTGGCTGGAACCGTCGCCGCGGTGCTTGCCTGCGGTCCTGGTCACCCGTTGCCCTCCCGCCGGGCGGGCGAAGACTGGTGCATGCTGGGATTTGTAGTTCGTCCCCATGAGGCTCGTCCTGGGAACATTATGGGGAGGAACGGAGCCTAATCCTGTCAGCGCAGCCTGGGGATTAGGACCCGGAGTTGCCAAGGTGTCAGCACTCTTTGCTCTTGAATTGATTAAAAAGTCTAATCAAATGCATATATTTTCTTCAAACAAGTTTTACCCGAAAGTTTGTTGAAAGAGGCTAAATCAGGGAGTTCTTTGCGTCTGCAAGGCGGCTTTTTAGTTCTGGATTCTTTTCCGGCTTATTCTAAGACACCTATGAGTCGTGGGGCTTCTCTCGCGAAGTCTTTAAGTGGACAGTACGCATGCGCCAACTTCCTCTTTTTCCGGCTGGAACCATGGAGGGTGTAGAGTGAGTTGCTTCTGGTCCTCTTGAGAATCCTTCTCCATCTCCAGAGCCAGATACTTTTTGTGCCACTTTTTCTCTCTCTGGCCGTAGCTTGCACCTTTGCCCACCTCCCTGCTTCATTGTGACGCTTTGTGACACCAGTGGGGACCCGAGGCTGGGGTTGGGATGCGGGCGGTCTTAGGACGGAGGTTTTGGAGATCCCGGGAACGAGATGTTGGGTTGGAATGTGTGTGGAACCCGTCGGTTGGCTGACGGCCCAGTCCTCGGTAGAGGGTCTTTCGGGGGAGGCGCAGAACCTCAGCATTGTGTTCGTCCTTGGCTGGTGCTTGGTACAGGCCGACCTGCCGCCAGGCCTTTGCTTTCAACATGTGGATCCTGATTGAACCAGAGTGGTGGTGGCTTGTTTTTTTTTTTTATTTTTATTTTTTAATTTTTGCGCTTAAAGTCTCGGGGTCAGTGCCTTGCAGTAGTCTTTCAGCTAGTACATTTTGTTATTCGGGTGTTGGTGTGTTTTTTTTGTTTTTTTTTTTTAATTAGTCGTCGGAGGCCGGGCCTCTTGGTTGAAATAGGGAAAAACGTATTGCTATTGTCATATTTGTGATTGCGTTTTAGGCAACATGGTGTTAAAGGTTATTGACATGGAGCTAAAATATGCATCGTACACTGTAGCATGCCAGAACAAGTAAAGTTACTAGTGACTAAAGTCAGTGACAGCATTTCTGGTAAACAACACTGCTCAGTACGGGAGTAATTCAGCGCTGTGAGCTTTTTGAGCTATTGATAACATTTTTGTTTATTAACGTTAGAGAGAAGAAGAAGGAGGTTCCTGCTGTGCCAGAAACCCTTAAGAAAAAGCGAAGGAATTTCGCAGAGCTGAAGATCAAGCGCCTGAGAAAGAAGTTTGCCCAAAAGATGGTAAGTAAACTTTTTGAGGCACTAGCACATAAGGAGGCGCCTTATTGGGATTGAGGATGAGGTGAATGTTCTTGGCAAGATTTACTTCCTAACTGTACTGAGTAATTGCTTAGCTCCCTAATGTTACAATCTGAAGGTAGTGGGGTTTTTTGGTGGGGGATGTAATTGCATACTGTGGCAAGAAAAGATTTAAAGGAAACGTGTTTTAGTTTTCTTTTTAATAATTGGCATTGCTAATTGTGATTGAGCTAAAAATTATGAATAACTGATTATTGGTTTTCAGCTTCGAAAGGCAAGGAGGAAGCTTATCTATGAAAAAGCAAAGCACTATCACAAGGAATATAGGCAGATGTACAGAACTGAAATTCGAATGGCGAGGATGGCAAGAAAAGCTGGCAACTTCTATGTACCTGCAGAACCCAAATTGGCGTTTGTCATCAGAATCAGAGGGTAAGTTCAGTTTTACTGCATTCGGGTTTGAAAGGGAAGAAAAAAAAAAACTTCACATTACTTCTGGGAGCCCTGATTCTGAAACACTGGAGGAACAATATTTTAGGGGAAGCTAGAACAAGGAGGGTGCTGATCACTAATGGTTTAGTTGCGAGCCATGTTCCCCAAGCTCCTATCCCTTCTCTTAATAGAATACAGAAATTCAGTGTGTAACATGAGAGGATTCCTATCTGTTTAGGTAGGATTCGATATTCAAAACTATAATGGTTAGTATTAATAAAAATTTCGATGAAAGGCAAATGCATTTCTGGTCTGTTTTCACCACAGTATCAATGGAGTGAGCCCAAAGGTTCGAAAGGTGTTGCAGCTTCTTCGCCTTCGTCAAATCTTCAATGGAACCTTTGTAAAGCTCAACAAGGCTTCGATTAACATGCTGAGGATTGTAGAGCCATATATTGCATGGGGGTAAGTCTCTTTTCTCCTTTGATTTCTATTTGATAAATTGGTTATGTAGCAACATGAATTTTAGATGTTTTAACAGTGGTCACCTTATTTTTGTTTGCTTTTTCACTTCAGGTACCCCAATCTGAAGTCAGTAAATGAACTAATCTACAAGCGTGGTTATGGCAAAATCAATAAGAAGCGAATTGCTTTGACAGATAACGCTTTGATTGCTCGATCTCTTGGTAGGTTCTATTTGGGGGAAAATTTGGTATTAGACCATGCGATAATTTCTTACCCTCTTGTGGCCGTATATTTCTCACTATTGTGAATCTTCATGTGTTCCCTATGATTCTTGATTTAGCTTAAAAGAAAACGTAAGACATGGTTTCATTAGCTTGAACCTTATCTTTGTAAAGCCATGCATTTACCTTGTTTATTCCTGGTTATGTTTTTATCTCACAGCCTATTCAAAAAGATTTTGAATAATTATTTCAAAACTTTTTGCAACTTTAATAATCTTAAATAACCTTAAAATATTTAGGTAAATACGGCATCATCTGCATGGAGGATTTGATTCATGAGATCTATACTGTTGGAAAACGCTTCAAAGAGGCAAATAACTTCCTGTGGCCCTTCAAATTGTCTTCTCCACGAGGTGGAATGAAGAAAAAGACCACCCATTTTGTAGAAGGTGGAGATGCTGGCAACAGGGAGGACCAGATCAACAGGCTTATTAGAAGAATGAACTAAGGTGAGAGACCTCATCCTGAGAAAGGTTGAGTTAATGTTAAGAGTATAAGTGGTGGTAATCTTGAATACTTTTCCCATTAAATATTGATGGGGGTTTGAATTTTAATCAGTGCTTTTGTGGGGAGTGGGGGTCAACTATCTTAATGATTACAGTTGGTTTGTTTACTGCTTTTGAGGACCTTTCTGGAGGAAAGGAAAAGCCTGTTTTGGGGAGTCTTTAAAGATGGAAATTGGGTGGTCTTAAAAATGTAAACTCAATCATTACTTTATAACTGCCTAGTTTATGTTAATTGTTAGCTGCCTAAAGTGTTTTCTAATGGTTTTCTTTTTTCCTTTCAGGTGTCTACCATGATTATTTTTCTAAGCTGGTTGGTTAATAAACAGTACCTGCTCTCAAATTGAAATATATTGTTGTATTTGTGATTTTTTGTTGTTGTTGTTGTTAGCCTGCCTCTGTCTTCCCTTAACTACTGTGGCAAGTCTGGTGTGTGATAAAATTAAGCCAAATCAATAGCCCATTTCATGCAAAATCAGGGTGGAGTCTGTGTGAAAGACATCTCTTGGGTTTTTAAAAGGCTTTTCTCTACAAAAGATTTTAATTTTTTGTTTTTTAACTGTGCTGAGTGATTCGAAATGGGTTTATTCTAAGAAAGCCTGTTTCACAAGCATTTGTACATGATTTGTCGGTAAGGTAATCCAACTTTGGTTTATGGAAAAAATTGAATTTAGTTGCTAAAATTTATTTCTCGGGCCTTCGCTTGTTTATAAACTGCCATGTAAATGTGTTGTTTTCCTTTTGCATTCCATTTTTGTGTTCTTGTTTTGCATCTTTTGCCATACTTACGTGAGTTACTAATAATTGTTACATACTGTGGGTATTATGAAGGAAGGCATGAAATTTGTGCCCAGGGATGCAAATTATTTCAGAGCATCTGGTGAAATTAATGGGCAAAAACTTCAAAGGTTTTTTTGTAAATAAAATTCCTTTATACTTGATGTATTGTTTCACCTAGACTAGTGAACAATGTAGGGTGTAACATGAAGTACATAGAATGAGAGTAAAAATGTTTGTGGTCCTCATTTAGTTGTCAAAGGTCTGACACACTGTGAAACAGCTCCCTTAGTAATTATTTTGGTACTACTGCTCCACAGTCATTTATTGCTTTTTAATATTCGAAAGTTGCTAGACAAATAGAATTTCTTTGAGTTCTTTGTTCCTGGTTTTGGGACCTATTTCTCTGGCTTAGTAAGTTTGTTTAGGGTCAGTGAATTTTGGAGAGAAATCAAGATGATCGTTTATAAAAATCATTTTACATATTTATGATTGTATCAGTGTTTGGCTAGATATTTTTTGTCTTAGCAGTTGGGTCAATATTTTGAAATAGTACATGGATATCTAGGTAGAGCCAAAGAGTTTATTTTTTAATTTTCCTTTGTAGAGATGAGGTCCACACCAGCCTGTGTTCCCCAGCATGTTACTGAACTCCTGGCCTCAAGCAATCCTACTGCCTCAGTCCCCTGAATAGTTGGGATTACAGGCATGACCCACTGCCTCCAGAGGGTTTTTAAGTTATAAATTCAGTTTTGTCTTACTGCTTTGGTAGATAGAGAGTACAGTTCCCAGTGTTAGCACATCCAGTGTCGTGAAGGGTAGTTGTGCCTCAGAAGATGTCAGAGCCTGTTTGGCTTCCAGGTTTTAGAGGAATAGTGAGGGCCATCAGTGGCCTCTGCAGGGTCAGAATTAAGACTAATTATGGAATGAAGTTGTACAGATGGTGTATTGCTTGCTTAATCTAGGTGCAGGTGGGTGGGTGCATGAAATGTGGGAAGTCTTCATTGGGATAGGAATAAGCACTTTATATACAGAGAGATACTTAGCAAAGCTTTTTTAAAAAAAATTTATATAAATATATAGCCCGTGCAGACACATATTGTAAGTGTGGCCTGGGGCCAGGGAGGATGGGGAAATGTGGGAGGGGTTGCAGAGAACCAGGATTCCCATAGAGAACAGAGTAAAGTGGGATAACCAATCTGGTTTTATAAGAGGATTGTGAGGAACAATAATAGGTATGAAAATGTTTGAGCTGGTGGAACCTATTCAAATGCAGATTAACACCTGATTAGGAAACTCACCTCTTATAAATGTCATTGCTTTCAAGGGATCCTCCTCTGGAAGGCCTAACCAACCTTAGGGGTCTGGGCACCCAGTAGGTTCTCCTACAAGATTTCACCTCATATATGTTTATTTCCTGTTCATCCTTCTAAGGTCCGGCTTTCTCTAGTGGATGGTCCCTTAGCTATCTCAGTTTTTATAAAGTTGTCTTGGACTCACTGGCCTTTAACCAGTGTTAACCTAGTTAGTAACTTCTTTGAAGGTTCATTTGTGGTTGGCTGGATTAGGAGTGTTGGCTTCGGAGCCAGAGTGCTTGGGTTCATATTTAGTCTCCACTTATTTGTTAGCTTGGGCCAATAAATAATCTCTGTCTCGGTTTCCATGTCAGCAAAATGGAGATAACTTTGCCTAATTTCATAGGATTTTAATGAAGATTAAATGTTAACAGGTCCTGTAAAATGCTTAGAGCAGCGCCTAGCTCGAAAGTGCTCAATGCTGCTGTGCAGTATAGCTTCAGCACTTAATGTGGGCACACAACAGTGAATTACGGAAAATAGCCTCTGCTTTCAGGTGTCAGTCTGATGGGAAGACAGGCAACAGATACGGTGAAATGAGTGCCCTGGGGATGTATAGGATGTGATAGAGCCTCTTAGGGGTGTCTGGTGTCTTTGTGGGCCCACCTCCATGGGAAGATTGACAGCTTTCTGCTCCCAGTGGTTTTCCTTAGAAATGTGGTGTCAAAGAGCCAAAACATTCCTCTCATGTGCCTCCCTTCTGTTAGGTAGTAAACTTTAAGGCCAGGCCTTTCAGTTTCTGCCCATTTGCTGACATGTAGGCACTCAGTGTTAAATGTATTAGTTTTCTTTTGCTGCTGTAACAAATGACCATAAACTTAAGTGAATTTATTGTTTTAACTTTTCTGGAGGTCAGAAATCTAAAATAGGTTTCACAGCCAAATCAAGGGGTCAGCAGGCCTGTGTTCCTTCTGAAGACTCCTTTTCTTTGCCTTTTCCAGTTATGGGAGCCCCTTGCTTTTCTTGGTTCGTGGCATCTCTGCTTCCATCGTCTTTGATCTTCCTCCTGCCTCCCTCTTAATATAAAAACTAATGTGATTACATTGGGCTACTCGAATAATTGAGGATAATCTCCCCATCTCAAAATCCTTAATTCAAGCACACATCTACAAAGTCCCTTTTGTTGCTATATAAGGTAACGAATTTACAGGTCCCTGTAATTAGGGCATGGAAATTGGGAGGCCCATTATTTGATATTTTATTTCCGGCTCCCCAGCTATATTCTTTGTTCCTCAAAAGTGTCTTCAGCCTCCAGGTCTGGGTACTTGGCTTTTCATTCTGGAAAAAGGTCTTTTCTGACACACGTCTTCATATATCACCTTTTTGCATAGCATTAATTACTATCTGAAACTGCTAACTTGCTTTTCCCAGCCATTCTCCAATGTAAGGTTTGAGTCTTAGCTTTCTCTATTCTGGCACTTAGAACAATGCCTGGTGCATTGTAGGCACTTCACTTTTTTAAGGGAATCTAACCTCATCAGGAAAATAGATATTTAAAATCTTGAGACTTCAATTACTGGCATATTGTAGTCCTTGAGTATTTGGTGATGGGGGATGGCGACAGGAGGAATGGGGTAGAGTATGGATTTATGGATATATATTTCTGTATATATAGTTTACTTTGGAGGACTCAGAAATTGCATTTTGTAGGAATAATGATTTGTAATAGTAGAAAACCATGTTAGGAGAGAGTACAGGAGATGCTTCATGCTGTGAAGATGTGGCAAGTTTCACGGAAGAGGTAGAATTTGGTCACCTGATGATAGGAACAGTTTGAGAAATGGCATGGAGTTTGGGAAGTGTCAGGTAGGGGTGTGATAGCAGAACTAAACAGGAGACCATTTAATAAACATTTGATCACTTGCTGAGTGCCAGTATATCACTTGATCCACATAATCCTAGGTTAGTGTTTCTCCACTTTGATTGCAACCCCAGAACTAAATTCTTAATTGGTTTTGGGATGAGCCCTAGACTTTTTTCTAATTAAGTACTCCACATGATTTTTAATATGCAGCCTAGTCCTCTTGTTAGGTGGGTTAACTTTCCCTCACCCAGGATCACATGACTAAGTAGTGGGGCCAGTGTTACGATTCCAGGCCTAATTTGAGTGTTAAAACCAGGCCTAATTTGAGTGTTAAAAAAATAACCAAATGACCTAGGAGAGGTTAGTGTAGAGCTTAATAAGAATGGAGAAAAGTGTGTTGAGAGCAGTTTCAGGAGTTTTTGTGGGCTCTGAAACCTTGTTACCAGGGATAAGCTTGCAGCTCTAGTGGGGAGTCAAGTCATGAAGGCAGAGGCTTTATATGATAACTTAATCTGGCAAGAGTACAGATGCTAAGATCCCACTGTGCAAGGGGTGCTAGGTGTCCAAGCCAGAGAGGGCACACACACCTAACCTTTTATAAAGGAACCAAAACAAAGGAGTCAGAACATGGAATTTGGGTGGACTCGTGAGGGAACTCGTCATTGTTGTCATTTACCTAAAATTGGGCTAGTCAGGTATTAAGTGGCTAATATTTGAAAGGTACAGCTCATCAGTACTCTGGAAAGCCTGGTTATTTTGAACCTGAAAAATAAGTCTTTGATACAAGCTGATGTGCAAACAACCCAGAAAATTGAATTACACCAAGCTTGCCCAACTCCCCTCTCTTTGCCCTATACGTGCTTCCTGGTGCTGTTTGCCATTGGGCCCCTCACCTTGTGTCACCACTGACCAGTGTTCACCCAGTTTTGATTCAGCTCACTCCCCCACATTACCCCCCATACCCGGCAGCAGTGACCTGAAGGCAGAGGCACTAGTGCTGGTCGAGGAGTCCCGGTGGCCTCCGCTGCCCAAGCTGTCCAAGCACCCGTCATGGCCCTGAACCCTAACACTGGGCCCCTTGCCCTATGGAACTGAGGCGCGAGGCCCCGGGCGCCTAGCAACTGGTGCACGTAGGGCAGGCAGCGCTGCAGCCTCGGGAGACGCCGGCCGGGCTGGGCCCAGCGTCGCCGGGCTGCTGGCTGCGGGGCGTGCTCACCCCAGGAGTGGTGAATGTGGGAGCTCGCGGCCACCTGCATCACCTGTCCCGCCCCGACGCCGTGGCCAGCCCCGCGACAAGGCCGGACTGGGCCGGGGGCTGAGGTGGGCACCGGGCTGCCGCTGGCTCCCACACTGCCCGCTGTGCCCGCTGCCCCAGCCACCCCTGCTGCCGGAGCCTCCTACCTGGGCCGCAACGGCCAGGATCGCAAAGAAATCCCTCCCCTCGGTGCAGCTGCGGGCACAGTGAGTGCGGGCGGCTGGCCCGTCTCAGGACGAGCCCTGGCCAAGGAGCGGGAGGCTCAGGGGACTTGCCAGGTCAGGGCTGGATGGGAGGTCGGGTCCGGAGGTCATCTAGTCCCACTCCCTCCCACGAAGGGGACACTAAGGCTCAGAGAGGCACGTGGGTCACTCCGAGGATGCTCTAGATGCACTTTATGATGGGAGCTGGCAGAAACATCTGGGCATGGGGACCTGAGGAAGGCTACTAGGTGGGGTTGGGGGATGAGATTGAGGGAAGCGGGTCCGCCTGCCAGATCTGTATATTCTTTCTGCACCCCTTACTTCTGGTAAGTAAGTACTTACATCTATCCGTTAAGTGGACACACCCTTACAGATTGACCCTCCCAGGCTTAAACTGGAGTGGGGGGAACGTGTTTACTTTCCTTCCCTTGCCTACCCCTGTGTCTTCCCTTCTCCCACACTTGCACCCAGCCATGCAGTGGGACATGGAAGACCAACCCAGTTAGACTGTTAAAACCCTCTTTCTGTTGCCAATTTTACTTTGAACCATTTCTGATTTACCTATAATTTGTGTGTCTGTTACTTTTCTCACCAGGAGTTAAACATTCTAGAAATTATTTGTGTAACATAGGTAGTCTTTTCTACTGTACTGGTGATTTTCCCATACAACCTTTTTGGGTTCATAGACATCATAAAAACTGGAGTCTCCAGACAAATGCAAACAATTTTGTGAGCACGTTTAGGGTATTATAATCCCTAAAGCACAAGAATTCTTGCTCCTCTTTATTGACTTGTTATGTACATTGTTAACAAGTTAAAATCTCTTGTTACAATGGTATTTCTTCAGAAATACTCTGACATTTCCTTTTTTAAGTTCTTCCTTACATTTTTCAAATTACATTATAATGTATTAGTACTTATTGAAACAGTACGGAAGTATATGGAGTTAGAAAGGAGAGGTCTATGCCTTTCTTTACTTTTTAATCCTTGTTAGAATTCATTTGGTGTTCATTCTTCCTTCTTTTTTCCTTTGTTTTTTGGTCATAATGGAATCATACCATGAATTATTTTGAGAAATGTCTTTTTTCACTTATGATGGAGCGGGCCAGGCATGGTGGCACACGCCTGTAATCCCAGCACTTTGAGAGGCCGAGGCGGGCAGATCACAAGGTCAGGAGTTTTGAGACCAGCCTGACCAACATGGTGAAACCCCGTCTCCACTAAAAATACAAAAATTAACTGGGCATGGTGGTGCGTGCCTGTAATCCCAGCTACTCAGGAGGCTGAGGCAGGAGAATCGCTTGAAACCAGGAGGCGGAGGTTGCAGTGAGCCAAGATGCTGCCACTTCACACCAGCCTGAGTGACAGAGTGAGACTCCATCACAAAAAAAAAAAAAAAAAGATGGAGAATACCATTCATATCAGTTTACTTAGGTCTGCACGGAGTATTTCATAGTATAGATGTATCAGTTTATGTGACCATTCCTCATTGAGATTGGTTTCAATTTTTCCCTGTTACAAACAATGCAACAATAGGCATTCTTTTTTTTTCTTTTTTCTTTTTTTTAAGACAGAGTTTCGTTCTTGTTGCCCAGGCTGGAGTGCCATGGCGCGGTCCTGGCTTACTGCAACCTCCGCCTCCAGGTTCAAGCAGTTCTCCTGCCTCAGCCTCCCAAGTAGCTGGGATTACAGGTGTGTGCCACCATGCTCGAGTAATTTTTTTTGTATTTTTAATAGAGATGGGGTTTCACCATGTTGGCCAGGGTGGTCTTGAACTCCTGATGTCAGGTGATGTGCCTGCCTTGGGCTCCCAAACTGCTGGGATTACAGGTATGAGCCACCATGCCCAGCCACATTCTTACACATGGGAACAGTTCTACAGAATAAATTCCTTGAAGCAGAAGTGCTAAGTCAGATGTAGGCACATTAAAAAATTTTGATAGAATCTTGCCTTTAAGAATCTTGAATGATTTATCTTTTTGTCAACAGACTGTATTGAGCAAAATCTGTATTTATTATTCTTTAAAAGAAGAGAATAGCTTCCACTTAGTGTTTATAACATGTCAGGTACTGTGCTGAACACTTCACATGCATTTTAAAATTTAATCCTCACCTTATGAGAGTCAGAGGCAGAATTATTTTCTTCATGACCCTGTGGTTCTGTAGCTCTTGAGGGGCACATTTAAGATTAGAATCCAAGTTCATTTTGCTTCAGTTCCTGGGTTCTTTGCAGGGTCTGAATCCCTGCTCAGTCATTGACTGGAATCTGTGTTTCATTGGGTGACTTAAGGATTAAATTGGATTGTGTATTTGCTGTTACAGTAATGTTATTAATAATTCCCTTCTCCAGTAACTTGCACAATTGGACATGGTCCAATGCTTCCTATGATGCTGGTTCCCCTGAACTGTCTGCCTCTCCATTCCTTCTCTGCCTTTTCTTCTTCCTGCCTTGCATATATTTTAAGGAAATCTCTGGCTTTTCTTCTTTCTCTCAAATCTCCTTTGCCAACTTTATTACAGTCTCTGGCCTTATTTCTCACGTGTAAGTAGATAACTCTTAACATTTTCATCTTCAGACCTGTGTACCTCAATTCGTACTGCATAGATCCAGATTATATATCTCCATGGGATGTCCTGTACTCACTTTTTTCTAAAACAGAACTCCTTGTTGCCCTCCACCTCCAGACTAGCATGTCCTCTTTGAATTTAATTCATGGTTCCATAATTCTCAGTCACCTCAATTCCCAGCCTCATTCAGCTTTGACTCCTTTTTCTCTGCTGAATCTCCCAAATTAAATAATCAATCTTGCATTCTCACTGTGACCACTCTAAATACTCTGGACTATTATGATTGCCTTGTAATTTCTCTTTTGGGCTCCAGTCTCTGCCATATTAATTTTTCTAAAGCATAGCTGTGAATAGAAACCATACCTCTGTTCAGAATATATACCATATGTCTGTTCTGTGGTTCCACATTACTCAAGAAAATATAGACCACTTTGTCCAGCATTCAGATTTGTCTGTAATCTCATCCAATTTATCATTTCATTATTTCTCACACTGCCTTTATCTGAACCCCTCCCTCCAGGCAATCCAGAGTACTTACATTACATGCTCTGTGACATCTTTCCCATCTATATCTTTTCCTGGAATGCCTCTACCTACATTTCTGCCGTCTAAATCTTATTTAAATGCCATTTTCTAATTTCTTTAAAGTCTTTTTTGAATCTCCCCCGAAAGTAATATCTCCCTCCTTTTAACTCTTCTACTACTTTATATATCTCCTAAGGATTTAATTTATACACACCGCTTTGTATTATAGTTGTATAAGTGGCTACTGTTTTTTCTTCTGGACTGGAAATTCTGTGCAGGCAGAATCTCTCTTTAGTTATTTTTGTGTTTTTTGTGCACGTGACACATTTATGTGTATATCGTACATGCTTAATGAATATATTTAAGTGAGTTACTACATTATTTGAGAATAAAAAGTCACATGTATTAGCCTATTGCTAGCTGTAGTGACAAACAGATCCCAACATTTTCTTGATTTAACATAGAAAAGTTATTTCTTGCTCACATAACAATTTCAAGGTAGGCGTCCCTGGTCAGCAAACGGCTTGCTTTCACTTGGTAGAAGGACCCAGACTCTGCCATTCGTCAGCACTTCACTCTTGTCTAAATCCAGTCAGCAGAAAGGCAAGGAGAAAGTATGGAGAAAGCATACTTGCTTAGCTTCTTAGAAGCTTCTTGCAGTGTTACACATTACATTGGCTCACATTCCAGTCACAGGGAGGCAGCCACTTCCTAGAACAAACGCTATTCTCTGGAGGAGGAGCCAGGATTTTAGTGGACAAACAACCTTCTCTCCCACAGTTAATTTCTACTTGTGAAAACCTTTGGGACTTAGCTTGAACATCACTTGCTCAAAAAGCAAAACAAACAAACAAACAAACAAACAAACCTTCCTACTTCTCCAGTCTGGTTAAGGTCAGCAAAAGTTCTGTTGTGCCATAGAATTTGAACGTAGCTTTATCATAATGAACTAATTACTCCTCCCCACTACCTCCCACAGACTGTATGCTTTATCTTTAATCATTGTTGTATTACAACTCCTAGAACAATGCATGACATGAATAAATAAATATCTTTCTCAATGAATCTATATCTCATCTTTCTTTATGTTCACTTGGTAATTATTTTGGTTCAAACAACCCTAAAATTAAAGATTATTTTGCCACCTGCTGTTTGACATTTGAGTTATTTTCATTCTCTTTTCTATTATAAGAAATACAGGAATTGATATTCATGTATCAATGATTATTTCTTTTTGTTTTTGTGGAGACAGGGTCTCATTATGTTGCCCAGGCTGGTCTCAAACTCCTGGGCTCAAGAGATCCTTCTGTCTCTGCCTTCTAAAATGCTAGGATGACAGGTGTGAGCCACCACACCTGGCCAGTGATTATTTCTTTAGGATAAATTCCCAGAAGTAGAATTGCTGGGTCAAAAATATATACAATTATAAGGACATGTATATTACTAGATTATTCGCTGGAAATATTACACCAATATATACTCCCACTGAAACCTTATTCCTTGCACTCCATCTTACTCTATTAATAGTAAAGAAAAAAATCCCTGCCATTTTGATTGGCGAAAGTAGCTCATTATATTTTCTGCCTTTTATTTGAGTACTAGAGAGAATGAATTTTTTATTGACTGTATTTTCTCTGCAACAAGTTACCTGGTCTTTAATAAATGCACTCTCAGGATTATTTTTCTTTTCTTTTTTGATTTTAATATATACATATATGTATGTATGTATGTATATGTGTGTGTGTGTATGTATGTATGTGTGTGTGTATATATATATATATATATATATATATAAAATAAATTACTGGCCAGGAGTGGTTGCACATGCCTGTAACCCCAGAACTTTAGGAGGATGAGGTGGGTGGATTACCTGAGGTCAGGAGTTCGAGACCAGCCTGGCCAACATGGTGAAACCCCTTCTCTACTAAAAATGCAAAAAAATTTAGCTAGGCCTGGGGCCATGTGCCTGTAATCCCAGCTACTCAGGAGGCTGAGGCAGGAGAACTGCTTGAACCTGGGAGGTGGAGGTTGCAGTGAGCTGAGATCGTGCCACTGCACTCCAGCCTGGGCAACAGAGTGAGACTCCGTTTAAAAATAAATAAATAAATAAACAAATTATTCAGTTCTTTATGTCATTATTTAAAAAGCTATTCTGGGAACTTCTGGGCAATGTGGCAGACTGAGCTGGCATGGAAGGGTCCCCATTTTGCTTCAATATATTTCAAATGCTGAGTAAAAGATAATTTATGGAAATGTGGCTAAGCTAGGAACAAAGAAAAGGAAATCCCCAGGTGCCTGAAATGAAGGAATGTTCACAGAGAAAGCCACCGTTGAGCCATCTGCTGAAAGCTGGGAGTCACAAAGAAGTACTGTTCAGTTACTATGGCTTCATAACAAATTTCTCCAAAACTTAGTGGTATGAAACAACCATTTATTGTGCTCATGGATTCTGTGGGTCAGGAATTCGGACAGTGCACAGCAGAGACAGCTTGGCTCTGCTTCAGGATGTCTGGAGCCTCAGCTGGAAGATTTGAAGGCTCAGGACGGGAATCTCCTGAAGGTTTATTCACTCACATGTCTGGTGGTTGATGCTGGCTCTTGACTGAGACCTTAGCTGTAGATGTCAGCTGTAATCTTTGTATGTGGCCTCTCCATGTCACCTGGCTTCCTCACAAAATGGTGGCTGGATTTCAAAGGTGAGTGTCCTGAGAGCCAAGTGGAAGTCATATCACTTTTATGACCTAGCTTTGGAAATCACATAGTGTGGTTTCTACTGTTTTTTTGTTTGGCTGAGGAAGTTGGTTTCAGGGAAAGAAACATCTCACCTCTTGATGGAGGAGAGGAGGAACATCACAGTGAAGGAAGAGCATGTGGGGCTGCATATGCATTAGTACACCTATCTTTGAAAAATAAAATCTACCACAAGAACCCTTTGACCCTAAGAAGGTAACTAGAAAAACATCCCCTTATTGACCTGAGGAGGCAAGAAGGAAGCTTGCCATCTACTTGAGCTATGGTAAGAAAAGAGTCAGCTGCTAGAGATTAGAGATTAATGGTCCATACTAGCTCAAGTCTGGGGTCTGAATTCATATTACTACATGGTCAGGACCGTAGTCCAAGAAATTGACATTTTAGCTGGTCTGGTACCTCTGACACCCAGGGCCAGGCAAAGATCAATGGAAAACCTCTCTGCATAGCAAAGTTCCTGTAATTCAAGGAATCCTTGACTTCTATAGATATCGATCTCTCTATAGATGAGTTTGCAAAGATTACAGAATATGTAAGGAAATTAACTGCAAGGAAGCAGACTTGGCAGATGCTGCAAACGGGAGATTTGTACCCTAAAACTAAATAGAATGGCATAGAAAAAAATTTAAATTTTTCATATTCAAGAAGGTGAAGGAATGGAAACCATAAGACAAGAACAAGACCATATGAAGAAGAGCAGAAGGACTGGGAAAATGTCCTGTAATACTTAGGACAGTTTGGTACAACAAAGAATTGTCCTTTTAATTAACAGGGTAGCTAAAATGAGAATTAAAAAGGGGGAAAAAAAGAAAGAAAAAAAGAGTTGTCGTACCTAAGGTGCTTGGGTTGAGACTCTCAGTATAGAAAATAGGGGGAGTTATGGATCACTAAAATGAATATAGTTAAAGATAGTCACTGAACACACTCATTAACTCACTTTCTTCTAAAATTCTATTGATAGGAAAGGGTTTAAAAATTTTTTTAATAGCATGGATTTATAAGGACTTAGAGAATAATAGATATAGTATCAACAAAATTTGGAAGTTGGAATCAGAACAGTATTGGGCTTCTCAACAATAAGAATCAAAACATGTAGACTATGGAATAGTCCTTTCAACATTTTTGGAAAAATAATTTATAATCTGAGATTCTGCTCTCATCCCAAGTTATCAATAAGTATGGGGGTGAAATGTAGAAAATTTTCAGACACACGGTATCTTAAAAAATTTTACTTCCAGGGGCCTGCCCCTGGGACCCTTGGGGCCAGGTGGTTTGGCCCCTCAGCGCCCGGGCGTCAGGGTAGGAGAAGGCTAGCAGAAGGGAGGCACTTGTGGTGGTTTTTAAAAAGAAAATAATGAGGATTTATTTTGAAAAGCATTGTGAAGGAGTCAGCTTGAATAGTCTTGAATGCTCCTGCTTAGGCCCAGCCTTGGAGAATGAGAATTGGGATTCTGACTGCAAACCCTGACTCCTTACCATACTCATTCATCAGAAAACTCTCCATTTTGTGTACAAATAACGTTTTAGGGGTAATCATTGTTTTAGAAATGAGAAAGAATTATACATCGTATTATGGCACTTTTTGTAAGCATCTATTCAGAGGTTTCTGAATCTGGCATTTGAGAGTAGGGCTGGGCCAGAACCAGGCAGACACACACCCCAAGGAGCAGAACTGAGAGTTGGAGACTGAGGCAGAAATGTCTTTCTTCCAGAACCCAAGTTTCCTCACCATGGGCATGTGGTCCCTCGGTGCAGGAGCCCTGGGGGCTGCTGCCTTGGCATTATTGCTGGCCAACACAGACATGTTTCTGTCTAAGCCCCAGAAAGCGGCACTGGAGTACCTGGAGGATATAGACCTGAAAATGCTGGAGAAGGAACCAAGGACTTTGAAAGCAAAGGAGCTATGGGAAAAGAAAATGGACCTGTGATTATGGCTGTGCGGAGGCCAGGCTGTTTCCTCTGTTGAGGGGAAGCTGCGGATCTGTCCTCCCTGAAACCCATGTGGACAAGCTGGGTGTACGCCTCTATGCAGTGGTAAAGGAGCACATCAGGACTGAAGTGAAGGATTTCCAGCCTTATTTTAAAAAAGAAACCTTCCTGGGTGAAAAGAAAAAGTTCTATGGTCCACAAAGGCAGAAGATGATGTTTATGGGATTTATCTGTCTGGGAGTGTGGTACTTCTGAGCCTGGAATGGAGGCTTCTCTGGAAACCTGGAAGGAGAAGTCTTCATCCTCAGGGAAGTTTTCGTGGTGGCATCAGGAAACCAGGGGATTCTTCTCGAGCACCGAGAAAAAGAATTTGGAGACAAAGTAAACCTACTTTGTCTGGTTCTGGAGGCTGCTAAGATGATCAAACCACAGACTTTGGCCTCAGAGAAAAAATGATCGTGTGAAACTGCCCAGCTCAGGGATAACCAGGGGCATTCATCTGCGTTCATTGGATGTGTTGCTTCCACTTGTGTCCCTAAGGAGTGAGAAACCCATTTATACTCTATTCTCAGTATGGATTATTAATATATTTTAATATTCTGTTTAGGCCCAGTAAGGCAAAATAGCCCCAACTGACAAAAATCTAAAAAACCAATGAGGATTACTAAGCTAAACCCTGGAAGATTTGAGGCTTAAAATTGACTGCCGGGATGGGCGCGGTGGCTCATGCTTGTAATCCCAGCACTTTGGGAGGCTGAGGTGGGCAGGTCACTTGAGGTCAGGAGTTCAAGACAAGCCTGGGTTACATGGCAAAACTCTGTCTCTACTAAAAACACAAAAATCAGCCGGGCATGGTGGCGTGCACCTGTAGTCCCAGCTATTCAGGAGGCTGAGGCAGGAGAATCACTTGAACCTGGGAGGTGGAGGTTGCAGTGAGCCGAGATCACGCCATTGCACTCCAGCCTGGATGACTGAGACTCCCTCTCAAAAAAAAAAAAAAAAAAAAAAAAAAAAAGACTGCTGTGCCTCATTACAAATATATATGGTATTTGGGTGCTGTTGTTTGAAATTATTTTTCTTTCCAGGTCTTCAAAAATCTAAGAAAAGTTGATGGTTGACTTGAAGATTACAGAATTTAAGGTTTTTTGGCTTGTGTGTTTTCTACTAATAATTTGTTATATAATAATAATTTCATAATAGAGTGGTCATGCTCTGGGATAGTTTGACAAAGGTAAAATATAAAGTGAAATATCTTGTTTCATTGTCTTCCATTCTAACCTCAAAGATTTGTTTCTCTAGAATAAATAACCACCTCTGACTTTAATAAAAGTATGCATCAGAAGGCTGGGTGTGGTGGCTTACTCCTGTAATCTCAGCACTTTGGGAGGCTGAGGTGGGTGGATCACCTGAGGTCAGGCGTTCAAGAATAGGCTGGCCAACATGATGAAACCCCGTCTCTACTAAAAATACAAAAAATTAGCAGGGCGTGGTGGCATGCGCCTGTGATCCCAGCTACTTGGGAGGCTGAGGCAGGAGAATCGCTTGAACCTGGGAGTTGGAGGTTGCAGTGAGCCGAGATTGCACCACTGCACCCCAGCCTGGGTGACAAAGCAAGACTCCGTCTCAAAAAAAAAAAAAAAAAAAAAAGCATCAGAAATCACCTGTATGTACAAGCTTTTCTGATACAACTAATAATAAAAATATATTTACCATAAAAAAATTTTACTTCCTATGAACCCTTTCTCAGGAAGCTTCATAAAACAAGGGAGCGAACAAAAACCAAACAAAAATAAGCTTATATGCACACATAAATGCATATATAATTTTTAGAAATTAAGGTAATGTGATAATGGCTCAGGGGTAGTTAATAAGATCAGAGAAACAGTATCAAAATCAGACTCAAATATTAGGGGATCTTGGCTTTATCTTTTTGTCTTAGAGTAGGAAAGAGGATTTCTTCAATATGATATTATAGAAAAAGAAATAGACAAATTTGACTATATAAAAATTTAAAGTTTCTGATAAACTAAAAGATATAAACAGGTTAAAAATAAACTAATATTGGGAGAGATATTTGTAACATATATAACATATAAAGAATTAGTACTCACCAAATATAAAGCACTACAAATAAGAATAAAACAAAACCCTGTACAAAAATGGGGAAAGCATAGAAATAGGCATTTCACAGAAGAGGAAACCTAAGTGGCAAATAAACACTTTTAGGGAAGTAAAAATTAACAAGGTACCATTTAACATCCAAAGATTAGCAAAAATTAAAATAGCTTAATTGGCAGGGTACAGTGGCTCATGCCTGTAATTCCAGCACTTTGGGAGGCTGAGGTGGGTTGATCACTTGAGGTCAGGAGTTTGAGACCAGCCTGGCTGACATGGTGAAAACCTGTCTGTACTAAAAATACAAAATATTAGCCAGGTGTGGTGGGGCATGTCTGTAATTCCAGCTACTCCGGAGGCTGAGACAGGAGAGTTGCTTGAACCTGGGAGCCAGGGGTTGCAGTGAGCTGAGATCAAGCCACTGCATTCCAGCCTGGGTGACAGCAAGACTATGTCTCAAAAAAAAAAAAAAAAAAAAAAAAAAAAAAAGAACTATTACAAGTGTACATAAGAATGTGGGTAAACAAAAATTATGGGAATACAGGTAGAGATAACCACTTATTCAGTATAAATTAAGATTAGTACATGGAGAATAATCTATTAGTAGTAAGTAAAGTTAAATATCTGCACATCTTACAAACCAGTGAATCCAATTTTAGGTATATTGCCCTACAGAAACACACATGTGTATTAGGAGTCATATACAAAGATATTAACTATCATATTGTTTGTAATATTAGAAAATTCTAAACAATTCACCTGACCACCTGTAGGAAGATAGATAATTACATATTCATATAATCGATATGTTATAGACAGCAGCTAAAATGAATAAACTAAATCTATATGTACACTCAATCTCAGTCTCATGTGACTCAATCTCAATGACTCAATCTCGAGTGAAAAAAAGTTGCAGAAGATATGTGTAACTTATTTATGTAAAACTAATAAAATATCAGACAACTCAGTATCTTTTCTCCTATACCTACGTGCAGTTAAAATATAAAAGCAGACTTCAAGGATTCACACCAAATTTATGAGAGTGGTTGCTTCCGGAAAAGGAGCATGATGGGGGATGGAAAAATATTTGCTGTCTTTCCCTTAAAAACATAGGAAGCAAACATGCAAATTCTTAAATTTTGCTAATATTTAAGCAATATTAGCATATATTTAGCATAATGTTAGGGTGATAGGGAAACAAATGTTACATTTCTCTCTGTACCAATGCATTTTTTAAAACAAACAAAAGATAACCTAAAAAAGATGAAATGGCCAGGCGCGGTGGCTCACACTTGTAATCCCAGCACTTTGGGAGGCTGAGGTGGGCGGATCACAAGGTCAGGAGATTGAGACCATCCTGGCTAACACGGTGAAACCCCATCTCTACTAAAAATACAAAAAATTAGCCAGGTGTGGTGGCGGGTGCCTGTAGTCCCAGCTACTCGGGAGGCTGAGTCAGGAGAAGGGCGTGAACCCGGGAGGCGGAGCTTACAGTGAGCCGAGATCGCGCCACCGCACTCCAGCCTGGGCGACAGAGCAAGATTCCATCTCAAAAAAAAAAAAAAAAAAAAGATGAAATATGGTCTGCTGTATACTAAATAATATAGTGTCAGGTAAGCACCTCTCTCCCCCCACCCAAAAAAAGTCCTTTTGACAAGCAATATAATATAAAAGAGAAAATAGTTAACAGTAATCTCAAGGTGGTAAAAAAAAATTAGATGAACGTTTCAGAAAAGCATAATTTGGATGATATATCATTACAAAATATAACATTTTGACCTTTTAATGGTATTTCTTAGTTCTATTTAGTAGTTTTAAGAGTCATAAAATATACTTAACTAAGAAATAAAATAATTAGAATACATTCCATATAGTTACCAAGGTTAAGCAAGATAAACAGTTGGATATTAAGAAGACCATCTTATGTATCAATCTCCCATGTAAATTTTGAAGTTTGAAGTATCTTTCAGAAAAAAAAAAAAAACTGGCATCACCAACAGAAAAGCACCCCAAGTTCTCACTCTGGGCGCAGACTTCACGTGGAACTGACAGCCTGGGCCCCAGGCTTCAGGCTTCACTGGGGACCGCCTCTTTCCACCTAGGAGCCTGACTCTTGCCGCCATCAACCTGCTGTCCATGGTGCCCATGGCGCCCAGGCTATTCATGCAGAGGGGTTCCTGCAGGGCCAAACTGAGCTGCCCTCAGCCCCACCTCGGCCTCCCTCCTGTGCTCATCAGTGGCCACAGTCTGGAGAGGGCCAAGGTGGCAGGCGGCTGGCATGTTAGTGCCTCCCTGAGCGAGCACACGCCCAGCCAGGTTGTGACAGTGCCCGGGCTCGGCCATAACTTTGCTCTAAAATCAGAGTGGGCACTGGGAGCTGGGAGAGGCCAGGCCGGGGAAGCAAGCACTTTGAAGCCTACAGAGGCAAGTGGTTTCCGGGGCCCTGAGAGTGCAGGGATGCCCAGGTCTGCAGCCATGGCTGGGTGGCTGCAGCTGTGCCCAGGAACATGGGACTTCTGCCCCGCCACTCAGAAAGGGGCATGGCTTCTGCCTGTTCCTGGCTCCCACTGGCTCCATGGAGCATGCAGCCCTGGCTGCACCTCCCCCACTGCAACTGGCATCATGGCAATGACCACTCCAGGCCGGTTGCCGCTGCCATCAGAAGTTTTGAACAAAATTCTGAAAACTTTTGAGGCTCCTAATTTCTCTGATTTTACTTACCTTTTTCCTTGGCATTATAGGAGAGAGATTAAGGGCATCATCTTTGCAGTTGGGAAGGTGGCCTGAGTTAGATTTCCATTTCAAACAGTTAGTAGCTATGGGATTTTGTTATCTAAACCCCAGGTTTCTCAATGTAAAATAGAGATGATAATAATAATAGTGCCATCCTCCAAGGTAGGCTCAATATTAACACTTTACAAAAATTGAGCAGCCATAAAAAAATGATGAGTTCATGTCTTTTGTAGGGACATGGATGAAGCTGGAAACCATCATTCTCAGCAAACTGTCGCAAGGACAAAAAACCAAACACTGCATGTTCTCACTCATAGGTGGGAATTGAACAATGAGAACACTTGGACACAGGAAGGGGAACATCACACACCGGGGCCTATCGTGGGGTGGGGGGAGGGGGGAGGGATAGCATTAGGAGATATACCTAATGTAAATGACGAGTTAATGGGTGCAGCACACCAACACGGCACATGTATACATATATAATAAACCTGCATGTTGTGCACATGTACCCTAGAACTTAAAGTATAATAAAAAATATATATATATTAAAAAAAGAATTAAGTGGGCTGATATAATGTGCATGTCATAGTGCTTGGTACGGTGAGTATTCAAGGAATGTTAGATGTTTTAATTTTATTATGATTACAATAATAAGTATATTAAGCCCTGATTAGGTCCTTTCACAAATGGGCATAGAAATGGACAATTTTCCTGAGTTAACTGGTCAAAGGTGGGAGAGAGGAGAAAGGAAAAAGGAACTTAGAAAATGTTTCTGAATCTGCAAGAAAGATATACTTCTCTCATTAGGAATTAATTGAATTGCCAGTGGTAAAGGGGGAAAAGGTAGAGGTCTAAGTTTGTAGTTTCACCCTGAAAGGAAATAGGAAGAGGCATTGAGTCAAGCTATACATCCCCTACCCCAGCCATTAGTCGATTCTTGGCCTATAATAATAATCATGATGATTATGATAATAATTGCAGCTATCATTTGTTTCTGTGCATAAGAAGGATCCTTTACTGTGGTCTGAAATGAAGATTCTTGCTTGAGAATTAAAGCAGTGTACTAGGTTATATGGTTTGGCTCTGTGTCCCCATCCAAATCTCATCTTGAATTGTTCTCCTATAATTCCCACATGTTGTGGGAGGGACCTGGTGGGAGATAATTGAATCATGGGAGTGGTTTCCCCCCTCATGATTGTGAGGCCTCTCCAGCCACATGGAATTGTAAGCCCAATAATCCTCTTTCTTGTGTAAATTGCACAGTCTCGGGTGTCTTTATCAGCGGCATGAAAATGGACTAATACACTAGGCATTTAGTTAGGTGCTGTCTTAGTATGTTTAGTGTTGCTATAAAAGAATACCTGAGGCTGGGTAATTTATAAAGGAAAGTGGTTTATCTCACTCATGTCTCTGCAAGCTGTACAAGAAGTATGGCTCTGGCATCTGGTTGGCTTCTGGCAAGGGCTTTTGTGTTGCATCAAAAAATGGCAGGGAAAGTCTAAGGGGAAGTGGGCACGTGCAAAGAGGGACCTAACCCAAGGGGCATCCTGGCTTTATCACAACTCCCTCTCCTGAGATGTAATCCATTTCCCCAGAACCAATCCAGTCTCATGAGAGTGAGAACTCACTCACTGCCAGGAGAAGAGGCACCTAGCCATTCATGAGAGATCCACTCCCATGACCCAAACACCTCCCACTAGGCCTCACCTCCCAACACCACCACACTGGGGATAAAAGTCAGCATGAGATTTGGGGAGGAAACAAACCATATTCAAGCTATAGCAGGTGTTTTCCTTAAGTTACCTTTAAACTTCACAATGACTCTGTAAGGCAGAGTGTGCTAGTTCCCAAGATTGGGAGACTGAGGCATAGACAGGTTGACATGAAAATAAATGGCTGCCTTATCCAGGAAGGGGTGGCAGGAATGGGGGATTGGCAAAGGGCTTTGAGGTGGCATGGATGGGGATGTAAATATATCACTCACCATTGCATCTATATACATTCATCTCTTCATTTCTTGATTCACAGGCTGTGAAGTTTTATTTCATAGAACTTTATTTAGGGAAAGCTTAAATGTAACTTTTCCTGTAAGTTGAATATTTAGACACAAATAAGCAAATTAATTGCTTTCAGATTTTGGAAGTGGGAAATACTTTTGTTCAGATAAGCACTTTGCAAGTGTTTTTCCTAATTTTTCTGAATGCTGCTTATTTTGTTAATATTTATTTATTTATTAATTAATTTATTTATAAGATTAGAGACCAGGTCTCCCTGTGTTTCCCAGGCTGGTCTCAAACTCCTGGGCTCAAGTGATCCACCTGCCCTGGCCTCCCAAAGTGCTGGGATTACAGGTGTAAGCCACCACATCTGGACTATTTTTTTAATTTTGTTAGAGCTTCATTTTAATATTTCTTCTTTAGTTGTGTTCCTTTGGCCATCTCCCCTCCTTCCTGAAAGATAATTTGATAAAAGTAATAGTTTTTGTTTTGTTTTGTTTTGTTTTCTGTTGCATAACATTTGATGCAAACCATTTAACCTCCCCAAATCTGTTTCTTTAACTCAAAAATTAGGGGATTAGGCCTCTTAATCAGTGATTTCTGTTGAACCATTCTGTTAATTTTCAAGTAAGGATCTCAATTCAGACAGGAGTTAGATATTCTTTTTATACAGATACGTAGACCTGACTTTGAAAAACTGGTTATTACGCTATTAAATTTTCAACGACTTTCACTTATCTCCTTGCTTATTTTTAGATGTTTGGTATTGGGATGGGGGTGCATGGGCAATTCTAATTCCAGAAATCTTGCACAGAATAAATTTTTATTATAATGACTGAGGTTTTAAAAATGAAGATTTGAAAAAAAACTTTGTTGTTTTTCATTTCACTCAATGATTCTATTCTCTTCCACTAAGTAATTAAAGATTTTCTTGCTACTATAAGTTTTTAATGAAGGTTCTTATATTAACAGGAACAACTTTCCCCATTAACATACTAGTGTTGCTTCAGTGAGTTTAATCTCTGTAAACAGGAACCCCTTACCTTCTTAATATCTTCAAAAATATAGATAAATATAACCAGATCTCTATGTTGAGGTCACCTTTTAATACATTTTAAAATTTTTAAGAATTCTGCTTTTAAAACAATATGTGTCAAGTGCTGAGTAGTGCTGATTTTTAAAATAACAGTGAAAGCTACAGCTTTTTGAAGCTTACTCTGTTTACATACTATATTGAGTTATTATGTCATGGGAGCCCCTAAGGAGCTGGGTTTGTGTTATATTATTGGAGGAGGCAGACAGTAGTATCTTAGTGCACAGCCTGCAGGAATGCTGAATAGATGATTGCTTAAATCTACCTGCATATATTAAGTGCTTTGAAGGTTTGCTGGGTGGATGAATTTATCCTGAGGCAGCCCAGAGTCCCTGTAAGGGTTGGTGGTTCTGCTAATGGAAAAGAACACTGTGCATCTGCCATTGCTTCTCATCCAGTGCAGATCAGACTATAATGAATGTTCAAAGTTTTCTATTGTATTAGGTTTGGAAAAATTCTGTATTAGAGCAGAGACTATTGTTTCAATGTGATTTATGACAGTGGTGGTTAACTGAGAGGTTTTCATCTTTTCATTTTAGGAGAGCAAAAACTTATTGTCAGTTTTTTAGGGAGATTGTGGCATAACAGCAAAATATATTTTAAACTCGTAATCACTTTTCCTCAAATTCTACAGGACAATTATTAAGTATTCCCTGTATTATATTATGAGATGTAAAGGGAGGGAATGACATGTTTAGACTAATTTTTAAATAGAGATTTTGCCCTAGCCAGTGTAGCAGGGATTGCTAAAGTTTTCTCACTGTACCTGTTCCTTCCTTTTTTTCAGTAAAAAGATTCCTGACATTTTTGCTGGATACTTGATCCCCACAATAAAGTCTACATTTTCCACCTTGTTTTGCAGCTTGGTGTGACCACATGGCTAAGTTCTAATCAATAGGATATAATCAAAACTCTGTATGACTTCTGGAAAGTGACCTTAAAGGGAAGGAGAATGTCTCTCCCCTTCCTTCTTCCTGTAGGCAGGAGCTCAAGCTGTTTTGTCTTGTTTTTCAATTGTGGAGTATGCTCAGAACATCCCAAAGTAGAAAGGGTTATATAATAAGGCCCAATGTACCAGCCATTCATTGCAACAATTAGCAACTCATGGCTGACGTGGTTTTACCCATACTGTCACCACTACCCTCTCCCTCCCACGCCCATTATATGGAAGCAAATCACAAACATTGTATCATTTTATCCATAAATATTTCCATATATATCTGGAAAGATGAGAGTTCTTTTGAAAACACAAACCATTATGACATCTTAAAAAATTAATCATAATTCTTTAATGCTATCAAATATCCTGTCAGTGCTCAGACTACCCTGATTGTCTCATAGAGTATCTTTTAAAAAGCAATTCATGCAAAGTTCATACACTGCAATTGTTTGCTATGTTTCTTTTTTTTTTTTTTTTTTTGAGACAGAGTCTCACCCTGTCGCCCAGGCTGGAGTGCAGTGGCGCAATCTCGGCTCACTGCAACCTCTGCCTCCCAGGTTCAAGCAGTTCTCCTGCCCCAGCCTCCTGAGTAGCTGGGATTACAGGTGCGTGCCACCACACCTGGCTAATTTTTTTTATCTTTAGTAGAGACAGGGTCTCACCATGTTGGCCAGGCTGGTCTCGAACTCCTGACCTCGTGATCTGCCTGCCTCGGCCTCCCAAAGTGCTGGGATTACAGGCATGAGGCACCGCGCCCAGCCTGCTATGTTTCTTAAATCTCTTTTAATCTATAGATTATCCCTACCCCCTATACTGATGATTGACTGATTAATTGTAATTTATTTGTGGAAAGAAACAGTTTATTTGTCTCAGGTCAAAACTGCAGTCTGATTTTGCTGATTGTATCCCCGCGATGCCATTTAATATGTTGTTTTGTCTTCTATTCCTCTAAATCAGGAGTTAGATCTAAAGTCTTCATCAGAGTTGGGTTTGATTTTTTTCTGGCAAGAATGCTATATAGATGGTGGTGTTCTGCCAGAGACACATCTTCGGCAGGAGTTAGTACTGCAGTGTTGAGGTAGAATTTCCTTCCTCAAGGAAACATCAGTTTTTCTCCAGGGACTTTCAACTAATTAGATAAAGCCCACTCAGATTATTGAGGAAAATCTCCTTTACTTAAAGTCAACTGACTGTACGTGGTAACTACATCTACAAAATACTGTCCCAGCAACACCTAGATTAGTGTTTAATTAGATAACTAGATACTATATAGCCTAACCAAGCTGAAACAAAACATTAATCGTCATAATTGCCAAGCTCCATTTATTAAGGTTTGCAAAATGGTAATATTTTATAATCATACTCTAATTCCCTCATTTATTAGTTGAGATACTGTGAGAAACTTTCCTATCATCATTTATTTGAATAAATGCTTGGTTATTTCCTGATATGTATTGGGTTTCAAATTAAGTTGATCCTTTAGTATCCTCCAAAGATGAGTAAGGTTTTCATTTGTTTTTGCTGTTGTTTTGTTTTTAAGTGCTGTACAGCAGTTCCCCCTCATTTTCAGTTTCTGGTTTCAGGTATCCATCATCAACTGAGGTCAGAAAATATTACATACAATAAAATATTTTGAAAGAAAGGGCACATTCACATAACTTTTATTATAGTACATTGTTATAATTGTTCTATTTTATTATTAGCTGTTGTGGTTAATCTCTTACTGTGCCCAATTTATAAATTATCATAGGTATGTATATATAGGAAAAAACATAGTATATATAGGGTTCAGTACTATCCACAGTTTCAGGCACACACTGGAAGTCTTGAGCTGTATTCCCCAGGGATAAGGGGGGATTACCGTATATTTACACATTTGTGTATTCTACATGCTTAACATATTTTAATCCATTAAAGTTAATATTCTTATTAAGGTTTATAGTCCTATCTTTGGTCAGTTGGCACCTCATTAAATCGGTGACCGCCATGATTGCAGTTGTCTTTGATAGATTCCTAGACTTCTGAAGTGACAAATTATTACAGGTTCATTTTGTATATTTCCTACCACAGACCTGGAATCAGCTACTTCTTCCAGGGGCCCTAGTTTTTTTTTTCTTTTTTCAGGAATGAGATCACAGCCTGGTTGTTAGGGGTTTTTAATGCTCTTGGTTTGATGATTGTTTCTGGGTGCCTGCTGTTCAGTGGACAGTGCTAGGAAACATTTTTTCATGGTTATTTTAAATAAAAGCCTGTATAATGATACTTCCAATTCATGTTTAGGACTTTGGGAGTTTTCACTTAATCTTATTGATCTTAAATCTTTATGTTTTTCTCCAACACTGGAAACCTTGGTTGCCATCAGCACCATATAAACATTCACTTACTGAAAAGCCACCTCGAACCATAAGGTAGATCCTGTATGTTCAGGGAGGTAGAGCAGTAAGATAGAAGTAGTCTGGCTCTCTGACATCCTGGCACCAGCCTTGAGAGGTCTGGCCAGGCTTTTATATGGTGGAAAATATTCTTGTGTAAGCCATTCATATTCCAGCCATCTTTTCCCATGTCATGATGACACCTCAAATGAGTGGATAGAAACTTTGAGCAATCTATCCCAAGATAGAAGGGCTTCATAGATTGCTCCATCTCAGAGTTCTGTGAGGGACCATAAGCAGGTCCATTCACTCACTGAAAAGCCCAGAAGGCTGCCTGCCAGCTACACAGTCATCCTAAATCAGCCAGAGGTGGCCGAAGGTTTTCACTCTTCTGTCTCCCTCTTTATCAATTTCTTTTCTGTTCTCCAGATGAATGGAGATACAAAAAAAGGTAAGAATCATTTTTTAAAAGTTAAGATACCTTCATTAGTGTTTTGAAATTCAAATTTTAGACTGTGGGAATGTGACTGGATGTGAGGAGATCAGTTAAATCCTAATACAACAACCCAGGCATGAAATGACAGTAGCTTGGAGTAGGGTGGAGATGGAGAGAAGTAGACAGATTAAGAGATATGTAAGAGATAAAACGAACAGCTCTTATTGAATGACAAGATTTAGGAGGAAAGAGGGGTGTCCATGTTGGCATCCAGGTTTCTACCTTTTGTTACTGGAGCATGATGATGTCAGGTACTGTTAGGGAATCTGGAAGGAAACATACTTCAGTTGGAAAACATGGCTAGTTTGGGGGCATTTTGAATTTGAGATGCCCTTGAGACATCCAGGTAAAGCTCCCTAATAAGCAGTTCTTTTTGTATGCTGATTGCTCAGAAGAGATGCCTGAATATACAGATTTAGGATTCTTTGAAGAATGGCATGGGAGAGATCACCATGCTAGCCATATTTAACTGCTTACATTCCTTGAACAGAGAAGTTCTTTTGATACCTCTGTGTCATTGCCCAGCAACGACTCTATAAAGAGGTCTGACCACTCCTCCAACCTGGACTTAGCTTAGGGGGGTCATCTCCTTAAAGCCTTTCCTGAGAATTAACAACTCTCTTCTTTGTGTTCCACAGTGTCCTTTATGTGCCTTTAAACCAGAGATTTGCTTTTAACCCAACTCTAAGATGTTTCTTCCTATTCAAAGCCTTCTGATGGATTTTTGATGCACGTAGAATAAAATCCAAACTCTGTTATGACTTATAAAGCCCTAAAATACCTGATATCTGCTATCTTTCAAACCTTGTCTTATTCTCCTCTCCCCTTTGCTAGCTTCATATGTAATTTAAAAATTTCTGAAAGCCACATTAAAAATGCAAAAAGAGACAGGTGAATTAATGTAAATAACCTTATTTAATCCAAAGTATCCAAACTAGTATCATTTCAACATAAAATCAATACAGCATATAAATTGTTAATGAGATATTTTAGATTCTTTTTTTTTTTCCACAAGAAGTGTTTGCAATCTGATGTGTATTTTACACTTATAGCACATCACAATTCTGACTAGCATGTTTTAAGTGCTCAGTAGCCACCTATGACTAGGGTCTACCATATTGGATACCATAGCTGTGATACACAGAGCTTGTCTACCTATAGAACATGCCAACCTCATTCTGGTTTTATAGCCTTTGCACTCACTGTTCTCTTTGTGAAGAGTGCTCTTCACTTTTAGATATTCCTCCAGATATCTGTGGCTACTCTGGTCCATTGAGATCTCAGCTCAGGATCACCTTATTGCCAGATGTGGTGGCTCACGCCTGTAATCCCAGCACTTTGGGAGGTTGAGGCAGGTGGATCACTTGAGGTCAGGAGTTTGAGACCAGCCTGGTCAACATGGCAAAACACTGTCTCTACTAAAAATACAAAAATTAGCTGGGTGTGGTGGTGGGCACCTGTAATCCCAGCTACTCAGGAGGCTGAGGCAGAAGAATCACATGAACCCGGGAGGTGGAGGTTGTAGTGAGCCGAGATCACGCCACTGCACTCCAGCCTGGGTGACAAGAGTGAAACTCCTTCTCAAAAAAAGAGATCACTTTGTCAATGAGACCTTCCTTAGCCACCCAGTCTGAAGCGCTTCCTGCCCCTCATGACATTGCCAAGTCAACCCTCATTATTCACAGATTCTGCCCTTACAGATTCATCTGCTCACTAAAATGTATTTGTAACCCCAAAGTCAATACTTGTGATGCTTTCCTAGTCTCCTGTGGACATGTGCAGAGCAGCAAAAAATTCACCTGACGTATACTTTCCCAGCTGAGGTCGAACAAGTCAACGCTCTGCCTTCTCGTTTTAGCTTCCATACTGTAAACAAATGTCTTTTTCACTATTTAGTACCATGTTTTTTGCATTTCTGTCCTTTTTTTGGTGATTTTCCTATTTTAGAGGACCCCCAAGTATAGTTACACTGAAGTGCTGTTCAGTGTTCCTAAGCACAAGAAGGCTGTGATGTATCTTGTGGAAAAAATACGGGTGTGAGATTAACCTATTTGACCGTGAGTTCCATGTTAATGAATCAATAATGTATATATTAAATAAGATGTCTTTAAACAGAAACACAAATATGACAAAGTGATGTATGGACTGGTTGATGAAAATGTTGGGACCAGAGGCTCATAGGAACCTACCCTTATAAGTCCCCCTAGGAACAATGGTTCAGTATTTGCTAATTCAGTGTTCACAGTGACTTTATAGAACTTAACCATCACCAGTATAGAACTCTACTTTTATTGTACTTTATCTGAAATAAGCTTGGTTCATTCATTTACTTACCTATTGTCTGACTGCCCCAATTAAGCTTCAGGAGAGCAGGGACCTTATCTCCTTGGGTTCAGTATTACATCTTCCATGCTTGACATGACAGATGTTCAATACATTTTGCTAAGTGAGTGAACGAATGGGTGGATGAATAATAAATATGTGAGCCAATATTTAACATTTCCTTTGAGTTCTAAGCTAGGTGATAAAAGGAAATCTTAATTTAAAAATATTTGAAATATTTTATTATTATTTTTTGAGATGAAGTCTCTCTCTGTCACCCAGGCTGGAGTTCAGTTGTGTGATCTCGGCTCACTGCAACCTCTACTTCTCAGGTTCAAGCAGTTCTCATGCCTCAGCCTCTGAGTAGCTGGGATTACAGGTGTGCACCACCACACATGGCTAATTTTTTTGTATTTTTAGTACAGATGAGGTTTTGCCATGTTGACCACACTGGTCTTGAACTCCTGGCCTCAACTGATCCACCCACCTCAGCCTCCCAAATTGTTGAGATTACAGGTGTGAGCCACCATGCCCAGCTGAAATATTTTTAAAATGTTTAAATACACCCATATTTGGGGGTGCCTTAAAAATACAGTAATTTTTTCACAACTGTTAGTTTTAAACAAGTTTATCTCAACACTAGTTCTCTTTACTGGTAATTTGAGAAAGCATTTTTTCAGTGATTTTTTAATTGGTTGCCCTAGAACATAAGTACTTTCTTCTTTTTATTATCTCTTCCTACATGTGTGTGTGTGTTTTAAATAGCCTTTTTATTAGTTCTGTAAAGTATCCTTAATTTTTCTTTTTCCACTAGAATTAGGTAGAGACCGTGTTTACGGGAAACATCACATCAAAAATATTTGGTTTTTCATGATTTCAGCATATTCTTTAAGTTATATATTCTTGCAGATATGGCTCTTTTATTTTGATTTTTTCAATTTTTTTTTTTTTTTTTTGAGCCAGGATCTTACTCTGTTGCCCAAGCTAGAATGCAGTGGCATGATCATGGCTCACTGCAGCCTAGAACTCCTGGGCTCAAGCAGTCCTATCACCTCATCCTCCTCAGTAGCTGGGACTACAGATGTATGTCACTACACTTGGCTGTTTTAAAATTTTTTGTAGATTAGGGGGTCTCACTATGTTGCCTGGGTTGGTCTTAAACTTCTGGCCTCAAGTGATCCTCCTGCCTCAGCCTCTCAAAGTGCTGGGATTACATGTGTGAGCCATTATGCCCAGCCAGCTGTTACTTAAAAACATTTTTTTTTATTTTGGAAAATTTCAAATACACACAAAAGCATAAAGATAACAATAGTATAATGAATGTGTATTTATCATGTGAACTTTTACTAAAAAGCCAGTTTTAGGAAAGCTTTATCTTGGCCTGATAGAATAAAATGCCACTAAGAGGGCTGTTCTTTGGTATAACCTTGGTCTGGAATGTTCAGAAATGCAGATGTCCGCTGGAGGGTGTGAGGCATTTATTGTTAGTGCCTGATGGCCTCTTCTGTCCTAGAAGAGGGGCTTTGAAGAGGGAGAGGAGGCTGACTTAAAGCTGAAAGAAAGTTGTCTGGTCATCTTCACCTTTACAAATAAAATGAGAAAGAAGCTGTTAGAGTCTGGATCGTGATTCTGAGTTCTTTAAGACTGGAAATTATAATTTACTCCATATTTTAGTTAGTTTTGTTGCCATTTTCATTATTTTTGCGCTTATAATTGTCTTATTTGTTTTCTCAAGTCTTTAGCAACAAATCCTGTGAAATCAAAAGAGTTTGTCTTCAAGTACATCAAAGAAAGAAGGAGCCACTCTTCTTTCTTTGTTGCTTGGAAAGAGGATCAACCCCAAGAATAGAGAGGGTGGTGGCAGCATTAGAGAACAAGCCTGGAGCCTTGCTGCAGGGAAGGAAGCGTGGGCTGGGCCCAGAGGACCTGGCAGGACAGGTTGGAGCTGCCAAAACGGGCCTTTGGAACCAGTGCTGAGCTGGATTCTCCCCTTCCCTTTGCTGTCCCTGACTACATTTCCTAATGCTCTTCACCTGTGCTCTGTAGCTCCTTACTGTCTGATCTCCATCCTCACTTTTAGCTGCCAACACTGCCATTTCAAGCAGTGTAAAAAGCATGTCCAAGATCTCATCACAAAATCTAAAGACTTTCCCTCCTTTATTTTTAACTAATTTCTCACTTTGTAATAAATAACTTTCCAGGATCTGAGGCAGTGGCCCCTCAGGAGTAGCTTCTTGGAGAGGGCTCGCCTCTCCCTACTCCCCCATTGCTGAGGCTACCTTTGGGTCTCCCCCTCCTCTCTTTCCTCCCCTTCTCCCTGTTCCTCCTTTTCCCTCTTTCTCTTCTCCCCTTTGCCCTCACCGTTTGCCCTCTCTCCCCATGTTCTGGGCCACATTCTTGTTTTTCCCCTTCCCTCCCTGCTGGTGTGCAGCACACACACTGCGGCTGTGTTAAACTACATTCTGGAACCCTGTTGTCTCTCACCGGAGAAAGGCATGCTTTTTATGTGCTTGTATTAGTCAGGGTTCTCTAGAGGGACAGAACTAATAGGATAGATGTATATATGAAGGGGAGTTTATTAAGGAGTATTGACTCACGTGATCACAAGGTAAAGTCTCGCAAAAAGCTGCCTGCCAGCTGAGGAGCAAGGAAGCCAGTCTGATTCCCAAAACCTCAAAAGTAGGGAAACTGACAATACCGAGAGCCCCTGACAAATCACTGGGTGTAAGTCCAAGAGTCCAAAATCTGAAGAACTTGGAGTCTAATGTTTGAGGGCAGGAAGCATCCAGCATGGGAGAAAGATGAAGGCCAGAAGACTCAACAGGTCAAGTCCTTCCACGTTTGTCTGCTTTATTCTAGCTACACTGGCAGCTGATTAGATCGTGTCCACCCAGATTAAGGGTGGATCTGCCTCTCCCAGTTCACTGACTTAAATGTTTATCTCTTTTGACAACACCCTCACAGACACACCCAGGAAAAATACTTTGCATCCTTCAATCCAATCAAGTTGACACTCAATATTAACCATCACAATGCTCTTCTTCTGCTGGGAGCCATATCCTCCTCCTGCTCTCCCACGTCCTTGCTTTGTTGGCTTCCTCCAGAAAGGCTTCCCTAATGCCCAAGACTGCGGTGGGAATCCCTCCTGTGTGCTCCCACGGCACCCTTATATTTTGCCCCCCATCATAGCACTTACTAAAACTGTATTATCCGTTTTCTTTCTTTCTTTTATTATACTTTAAGTTCTAGGGTACATGTGCACAACGTGCAGGTTCGTTACATATGTATACATGTGCCATGCTGATGTGCTGCACCCATTAACTCATCATTTACATTAGGTATATCTCCTAATGCTATCCCTGCCCCCTCCCCCACCCCACGACAGGCCCCAGGGTGTGATGTTCCCCTTCCTGTGTCCAAGTGTTCTCATTGTTCAATTCCCACCTATGAGTGAGAACATGTGGTGTTTGGTTTTTTTGTCCTTGCGATAGTTTGCTGAGATCAGAGAAATGTATTATCCATTTTCTCATCCGTATTTCTTTTACTAGATTCTAAGCTCCTCAAGGGCAGGGACTGTTTTGCTTAGCATGTTTCTCTAAGGCTTTATGTAATTCTTGGCATAAAATTGACACTCAGTAAATAATTTATTTTGCATGAATGAATAAGCATAGCTGAATCTGGCTATCTCTAATTCTTTGTTGTGATCACTGGAAAAAATGGATGCAAAATGCCCAGCAAGGATCCTGGAAAAATAGGCATTTCATAAATGGTAGCTGTCATGGTGGTGTCACTCCTCACCATTCCCATGGGACTCCTCGGGGTTTCTCATGGTTGTACTCTTTGGATGTAGTCATGCCTTGCATGTAATAGATAATGTATATGACTGAATTGAATATGTGTTTAATATATTAAGTAAGCAGGGTACGTGATTGATTTTCCTTCTGTGTCCATGTTTAAAATAAAAGTGATGATTATCTAGAAAACATGTTTATTTTCCATGGAGCATAAAATTTGTCTTTTTTTTTTTAGGCACAAATGCATTTTATAATGATAATGTTTTTGAGAGAATCCAAGTATTCCATTGTCTTGTAGGTGATAACTTGCTATTGGACTTTACTTTTAAAAATATTACCCAATATCTGTAACCTGGAATTTGAAAGAATTCATTAAAATGTTCAAAGTTTGAAAGAGAAACATTATGACACATCTGTTTGCCTTGTCTCGGACGTGACTTGTTTTTTTTGTATTTTGTGTCCTGTCTCTGCAGCAGCATCTCCCTCTCATCAGCACTGTTGAAAGAAGAAAAAATGTCAGTGCTATCTCCTGAAATCAAATGTGAGACTTCTAAATTCACCAGAAGTTCCTTTGGCAGTTGTTTTATTTTTGAGAGTAGTTGGAAGAAAGCAGTTTTAGAAACACAAAAGATTAAGAAAGGTAACTTTATTGTTATCATTTTCCTTAAGAAAACATAGAAATAGTGCCTTGAATTTCCATGTATTTTTTTCATCAGGCAAGGGACATTTTCTGTGACATTTATGTAAGAATTATATCTTAAATTGATGAAAAAGAAAAATGGAAGCAAACTAAAATTAATTTAGTTAATGTAATTCTGTGACTCATGATGGAAACAAATTTTAAAGAGCTGTATTTCTTTTTTTTTAAACTCAAATTTGTCTGAAAGAACTGCATTTCTTAATATCCATTGCAGTACTGTCTCTGTTGAATCACACTCCGTTTTATAAATGGCATTTTCTTTTAAATAACTCAAGGTGATTTTTATATTTTAAGACATCCAAATCTTTAACAGTGCTGTTATGTATTAATAATTCTAACCAAAGCCAGGCACAGTGGCTTAGCCTGTAATTTGAGCACTTTGAGAGGCCAAGGCAGGTGGATCGCTTGAGCCCAGTAGTTAGAGATCAGCCTGGGCAACATGGTGATACCCCATCTCTACAAAAAACACAAAAATTAGCTGAGCGTGTTGGTGTGCACCTGTGGTCCCGGCTACTCAGGAGGCTGAGGGTAGGAGGATCACCTGAGCCTGGAGAGGGTGAGGCTGCAGTGAGCCATGACCATGCCACTGTACTTCAGTCTGGGCAACAAAGTGATACCTTGTCTCAAAAAAAAAAAAATTCTAACCAAAACTTTATTTTTGACTGAGTTATGTGGAGAGTATCTTAAATCCCATAGCTGCTCAATGAAGACTAGTTTGATAACTTTTGACATGTAGATGAGTATATTAATAGTTATTCCCCCTTTCTTTCAAGTTAATTATATTTCTTGTTTATTCTGAATTCTGCTTCCATCTTTATTAATGGAGAAATAATTCTTTTTTTTTTTTTTTTGAGATGCAGTCTAGCTTTGTCACCAGGCTGGAGTGCAGTGGTGTGATGTTGGCTCACTGCAGCCTCTGCCTCCCAAGTTCAAGTGATTCGCCTGCCTCAGCCTCCTGAGTAGCTGGGATGACAGGCATGCACTGCCATGCACAGCAGATTTTTGTTATTTTTAGTAGAGATGGGATTTCACCATGTTGGCCAGGATGGTCTCGATCTCCTGACCTTGTGATCTGCCCACCTCGGACTCCCAAAGTGCTGGGATTACAGGCGTAAGCCACCATGCCCAGCCAATAATTCTTGAAAATAGTAAAATGCAAACTACTCAATGATTTATCCCTCTTTGGCTTTGAATGTGTTGCTATACTTTTTCTTCAACTTTCTTACCAGGTTTCCTTTAAAGGTACTCAGACAGTAGTTTATCCACCCTTCTACCCCCCAAATCTAATTGATGAAAAAAGAGTCTATATGCTTTTTGACCAACAGAAACTATTTTTTCCAAAAGAGGAAAAAATCAAAAGTTACAAAATAACATGTTGAACATTCAATATAATAATTTTAGTCCCATTAAATACCATTTTTGTTGCTGTGCTACACTTGCTTTGTAGAGAATACTTTCAAAAAAATTCTCTATGTTTAGTTCAAAGAACACGCAAACCTTTAACCTCTTAATCTCCTTTTTCTTTTCATTTAATGCCTTGAAAATTTTTAAAAATAATTTGACCGTTTCTCTGTGCAATGGATATGTGAGGTTAGTAGAAGAAACAATCTTGATGCTTCAAGGTGATGGTTTACAGATTTGGTATGGAATTTTGTGGACAGAAAATCAAAATCAGTGCCTCAAGTATAATTCTTTGACTCTCATTGCTAGCTAAGATGATCATCTGTTTACACCTCTTATTTACATAAAAGCAGGAAAATGGAAATACTCTAAGTGCTAGATAATATCAGACTCTTGAAAGTGCCTTTTATTTCAGTGTGAAGGTATCTAATATTCTGGGAATTCTAACTGTATAAAATAATCAAAGCAGAGGATAGTGACGACTGTGGAAGATCCGTGAAGCTGTTCTTTTTCCTTATTCCACTCTTAATCATCCCCTTAATCTATTCCTTCCTGCAGTCCCTATAGTCAGGATGTAGAAGGAAAGCCATTCTCTTGGGAAAGATGCTAGATAAATTACAGTTGCTTAATTTTCTTTACTTAATAACTGATTTTGTGTATTTTATTATGTGTTTTAGAATGCAGTAAAACAAGTAGTATGCATTTAATCAAGATGATTCTTATATATTTTTAACCAGAATATACCACAGCATTTGGTCTAGGAGAGCTCAAGGAATGTATCAAAATGCCATATTTACCAGGACTGCAAAGTTGCCAAAAAAGTGTAAGTTCAACTCCACTAGAGGTTCCTAAAAGACTGCCACGTGCTGATGCCGAGGTGTCTGCAGTCAGGTAGATCATTGCTATTTAATTCTCATTTGTTGAATGTGTATTTGTAGTAATACTGCTGAATGTAGAGGTTTTTCTGGTCAGTGAATTGCATTCATTTTTGCCTGTTTTTTTTTTTTTACATAAAGGATTTAATTTTTAAAATCTAAGCTATTTTATTCAGTTTGACAGCTCGGCACTTTTCTCTGTTTTCGAGTGATGTTACCAGAAAAGATTTAAGGGCTTTTTTTTTTTTTTTTTTTTTTGAGACAGAGTCTCGCTGTTTTGCCAGGCTGGAGTGCAGTGGTGTGATCTTGGCTCACTGCAACCTCCGCCTCCCGTATTCCAGCGATTCTCCTGCCTCAGCCTCCTGAGTAGCTGGGATTACAGGCGCCCGCCACCACACCCAGCTAATTTTTGTATTTTTAGTAGAGACGGAGTTTCACCAAGTTGGCCAGGATGGTCTTGATCTCTTGACCTCGTCATCCGCCCGAGTCAGCCTCCCAAAGTGCTGGGATTACAGGCGTGAGCCACTGCACCCACCCCCGATTTAAGGGCATTTTAAAAAAAACCTTGATTGCCCTAGCCTAGATCATGCCCATGAAAGCATTGGAATTTTTAGCATTAGAAAAAAAAATTAACTCTCTGCAATATTAAAAAGTTTCTGTACCCTCTATATAGAACCTTGTGCTTCATTTCTGGTCTGACTGAAGTAATGTGAAGGAAGATTCTGAATGAGATGTTGGCCTAATTAACATCCTGCATTGACTATCAGAAATGAATTTTTCAGCCAGAAAAGTCTCCCTGACTTTGAATACTGACATTTGAAAACATTATTATTATTATTATTATTATTAATTTTTATTTTATTATAATTATACTTTAAGTTTTAGGGTACATGTGCACAATGTGCAGGTTAGCTACATATGTATACATGTGCCATGCTGGTGTGCTGCACCCATTAACTCGTCATTTAGCATTAGGTATCTCTCCTAAAGCTATCCCTCCCCCCTCCCCCCACCCCACAACAGTCCCCAGATTGTGATGTTCCCCTTCCTGTGTCCATGTGTTCTCATTGTTCAATTCCCACCTATGAGTGAGAATATGCGGTGTTTGGTTTTTTGTCCTTGCGATAGTTTATTGAGAATGATGATTTCCAATTTCATCCATGTCCCTACAAAGAACATGAACTCATCATTTTTTATGGCTGCATAGTATTCCATGGTGTATATGTGCCACATTTTCTTAATCCAGTCTATCATTGTTGGACATTTGGGTTGGTTCCAAGTCTTTGCTATTGTGAATAGTGCTGCAATAAATATACGTGTGCATGTGTCTTTATAGCAGCATGATTTATAGTCCTTTGGGTATATACCCAGTAATGGGATGGCTGGGTCAAATGGTATTTCTAGTTCTAGATCCCTGAGGAATCGCCACACTGACTTCCACAAGGGTTAAACTAGTTTACAGTCCCACCAAGGAGTGGGACTTCTCCACATCCTCTCCAGCACCTGTTGTTTCCTGACTTTTTAATGATTGCCATTCTAACTGGTGTGAGATGGTATCTCATTGTGGTTTTGATTTGCATTTCTCTGATGGCCAGTGATGGTGAGCATTTTTTCATGTGTTTTTTGGCTGCATAAATGTCTTCTTTTGAGAAGTGTCTGTTCGTGTCCTTTGCCCACTTTTTGATGGGGTTGTTTGTTTTTTTCTTGTAAATTTGTTTGAGTTCATTGTAGATTCTGGATATTAGCCCTTTGTCAGATGAGTAGGTTGCAAAAATTTTCTCCCATTTTGTAGGTTGCCTGTTCACTCTGATGGTAGTTTCTTTTGCTGTGCAGAAGCTCTTTAGTTTAATTAGATCCCATTTGTCAATTTTGGCTTTTGTTGCCATTGCTTTTGGTGTTTTAGTCATGAAGTCCTTGCCCATGCCTATGTCCTGAATGGTATTGCCTAGGTTTTCTTCTAGGGTTTTTATGGTTTTAGGTCTAACATTTAAGTCTTTAATCCATCTTGAATTAATTTTTGCATAAGGTGTAAGGAAGGGATCCAGTTTCAGCTTTCTACATATGGCTAGCCAGTTTTCCCAGCACCATTTATTAAATAGGGAATCCTTTCCCCATTGCTTATTTTTCTCAGGTTTGTCAAAGATCAGATAGTTGTAGATATGTGGCGTTATTTCTGAGGGCTCTGTTCTGTTCCATTGGTCTGTATCTCTGTTTTGGTACCAGTACCATGCTTCATGCTGGATATATGAAACTCAGACCCACAGATGTCTGCTGCGAGGTCTGTGGCTGGCCTAGGGGTGGGAGGGCCTAGGATGAGACCGGGAGGAGGGCATGAAGAAGGGGAGGTGGGACAAGCCCAGCCACCCAAATGACCAGGCATGAGGTGTCCCCTGGATAAAGCTGCATCTGGAGCCCATTTAGCAGCTTCCTTCTTGCCACTCCCAGTTCCTGTGACCTCCTGGGAATAGAGGAGGCCTCCTTCCCTGAATGCCTTTTTTACAGAATAAAAGTGGTGGTGTTTTCAGTTTGGGCCAGCATCATCCTGATACCAAAGCTGGGCAGAGACACAACCAAAAAAGAGAATTTTAGACCAATATCCTTGATGAACATTGATGCAAAAATCCTCAATAAAATACTGGCAAAATGAATCCAGCAGCACATCAAAAAGCTTATCCACCATGATCAAGTGGGCTTCATCCCTGGGATGCAAGGCTGGTTCAATATATGCAAATCAATAAATGTAATCCAGCATATAAACAGAACCAAAGACAAAAACCACATGATTATCTCAATAGATGCAGAAACGGCCTTTGACAAAATTCAACAACTCTTCATGCTAAAAACTCTCAATAAATTAGGTATTGATGGGACGTATCTCAAAATAATAAGAGCTATCTATGACAAACCCACAGCCAATATCATAGTGAATGGGCAAAAACTGGAAGCATTCCCTTTGAAAACTGGCACAAGACAGGGATGCCCTCTCTCACCACTCCTATTCAACATAGTGTTGGAAGTTCTGGCCAGGGCAATTAGGCAGGAGAAGGAAATAAGGGGTATTCAATTAGGAAAAGAGGAAGTCAAATTGTCCCTGTTTGCAGATGACATGATTGTATATCTAGAAAACCCCATTGTCTCAGCCCAAAATCTCCTTAAGCTGATAAGCAACTTCAGCAAAGTCTCAGGATACAAAATCAGTGTACAAAAATCACAAGCATTCTTATACACCAATAACAGACAAACAGAGAGCCAAATCATGAGTGAACTCCCATTCACAATTGCTTCAAAGACAATAAAATACCTAGGAATCCAACTTACAAGGGACGTGAAGGACCTCTTCAAGGAGAACTACAAACCACTGCTCAAGGAAATAAAAGAGGATACAAACAAATGGAAGAACATTCCATGCTCATGGATAGGAAGAATCAATATCGTGAAAATGGCCATACTGCCCAAGGTAATTTATAGATTCAATGCCATCCCCATCAAGCTACCAATGACTTTCTTCACAGAATTGGAAAAAACTACTTTAAAGTTCATATGGAACCAAAAAAGAGCCCGCATCGCCAAGTCAATCCTAAGCAAAAAAGAACAAAGCTGGAGGCATCACGCTACCTGACTTCAAACTATACTACAAGGCTACAGTAACCGAAAACATTATTACAAATACTTTTCCTGCTAGAAATCAGACTGACTGACATACCATTAAAAGAAAACTCTCCAGAGGGATCTCTAAGTTAGTAAGATAATCTCACATTCTACTCAGCTTCTGCTTTGGTTTGTTTATTTGTTCTTCAGATATTTGTCGAATGTCTAGTTCCTTTTTCTTTTTTTTGAGACGGAGTCTAGCTCTGTCGCCCAGGCTGGAGTGCAGTGGCGCGTTTTTGGCTCGCTGGGAGCTCCGCCTCCCGGGTTCAAGCAATTCTCCCGCCTCAGCCTCCGGAGTAGCTGGGACTACAGGGGCCCGCCACCACGCCTGGCTAACTTTTTGTATTTTTTTAGTAGAGACGGGGTTTCACCGTGTTAGCCAGGATGGTGTCGATCTCCTGACCTCGTGATCCACCCACCTCGGCCTCCCAAAGTGCTGAGATTACAGGCGTGAGCCACCGTGCCCGGCCGAATGTCTAGTTCTTATTCACTCTGGTAGTATTAAAAAAAGTGAAGCACTTATAGCATTCTGAGTTGCACCTCCCTTTAGGGGAGGATTTATATTTTTATGTTATCTTCCTATTATAATGAACTTTAAAGTCATCCAGTTATGCCTAGCACACAAGGTTGACGTTTCAAAATATGTTTCTTGAGTTTTCCAGCTAATACAATTGTTCTTTTTAAGTACTCTTGAAATAAATTCTGGTAATATAAATAGAGAGCTGGAACAGGTTAAAATGAAAAGTTGATAATTTTTATTTAAATTATGAAAATAAGAATAAGAACTTTGCAGAAAAAAAGGAAAATAATTATTTGATAATCTACCCATCATAACATATCCATTTTTATTGTTTGGATATTCCCTTCTTTCAAAAGAAAGAAAAAATTCTTTTTCATGGATTTCATTTTCGTTATGATTTTAGTGTACTTAAAATTTTTATCCTGCCTTTTTAAAAACTTTATATATATGCATTTTGTCATGCCACTATATGTTCTTTAAACAGTCTTACCAACCACATTATATTTCACTGACGGATCCACAGTTTACTTCATCACTTCCTATTGTTGGATTTTGAAAATGTTTGATTGTTTTGGGTTTGTAAGTAACACCACAATAAACAATATCATACATATAGCTTTTCTCATCATTTTTAATATTATCTGAAGAAAGATTTTCAAGCTATGAAAATATAAAACGCAAAATTGTTCTTTCTGAAGTAAGGTTAGAATAAAATAAGGCAGAATTAGAAACGGAAGAGAGAGAGGGTTGCTACCGGATGGTAACTTAAGTCAAAGTGGAAAATGGCGGGGATGCAGAAAAAAGAGGGACCGTTTGAAACATGACTATAAAGCTACTAAGGACAGTCAGTTACATCGTAACCAAGACACTTGTGTCCCTGACTGTCAACTTATGTCATTTTCATCAAGGGTCACAGTGCTCTTTGGGGAGGAGGTAGGAGTGTGCAGGGCTGCCTGTGCCGATGGACTTTGTACTTTGCATCAGTATGGACCCGTCTTGTTACCCTTCCTTCGATACACGTGATCATCTCAAAGATACTGGAAGCCTGGAAAATACCCATGAATTAGCCCTTTCTGACTCTTAATTTGGGGTCTTTATTTTGCTTCTCATTGTTTCCACCCTATTCAGGTTTTTGTTTGTTTGTTTCTGTTTTTCATTTGTGATTTGACTGTGAAATTATTTCTAAACATTTTACATTGATTTGAGTGTGAATTTACTTAGGTCAATGAAGGATAATTGACTATATTTTATTCATGTTATGACAAGTGTTCTTCATATATAAAGTGGAATAGTAATGGCTAAGTGACATAATGTATATGAAGTGCTTGGCAAACATAAATGTTAGTTCTTTTCCCTGCCTTTAACTCAAGTGTCTTCATTTTAGCTGTTGTAGTGAGAACATGTCAAATTGCCTGCAAGTATTTTATTCTCCTGTGCACATTGCTCAGCAGCCTGTGAAGGAGCGGTTTTGGCAAAGCAGAGAAGTACTCATTTTTGTTCGTTTTATGTACAACCCCTTACTCTCTTTTTTCCCTCCTTGTGTGAATATTTGATTGAAAGTGTAGTATTTTTTCAAATTTCCTTATTGGTAAGCAAAATATTTTAGTGACTCTCAAAGCACACTCTAGTAATAGAAATAATAATAGTAATCCTAGAGGCGGAGTACTTAAAAGTTGCTGCTGACTTTTAAAGTGTAAAATGGTTTCAAGAGGCTGGTCTCAGTGGCTCATGCTTGGAAACCCATTTTGGGAGGCTGAGGCAGGAGGATTGCTTGAGGCCAGCATTTTGAGGCCAGCTTGGGTAACATAGTGAGACCCCGTCTTTACAAACTTTTTTTTTTAATTAGCCTTGTGTGGTGACATGCAGCTACCATCCCAGCTACTCAAGAAGCTGACGCAGGAAAATTGCTTGAGCCTAGGAGTTCAAAGTTACAGTGAGCTATATGATTGTGCCACTCCAGCCTGGGAGCGAGTGAGACCTTGTCTCAAAAAAAAATATTGTTACAAGAAATTTGGGATTTTTATAATGGATTATCTCACCCACAGCAGATTCAATCATGATATATTTCCCCTAATAATCTACTTATTATCTAGATGTTATTTCAGTGGGAACAAAATTATGACAAAATTCAGATTGAGGTGATTGATAGGTAAAAAGTGTACAAAAAAAGTGATAGTTGGTATTCAACATATCCAAATGGCCTGTTTATCTTGATTCCCTCCCACTTAGCACTGCTTGAGTCATGACTAGTGAGAGGTATGATAAAGGTCTGTGGGAGAAGTTAGACCTAGCACTCAGCCACTGGTAAAATTTGCTAGCAAGATGTTGGGTTGGCTCATATCTGCTTCTGATGGAAAAAGTTATAATGGAAAGACTTTCCTTAACATTTATTTAATGTCTATGTGATGTTATTCAACAAGTGAGTTTCACTGTACCCTGAATTTATATGTAAGTAATTTTATGATAATATATAATATTCAGGCTAAAGAAGACTAAGGAGACATGCAGTGTGGCACCACTTTGGGAGAAATCAAAAGGTAAGCTGACTCGTCCTTTTTTCTACTACCTCTCTTGGGTGTCATATACCTTATCTTTTTTTAAAAAAAATTCCTTTCTTTTCATTGATTAATTATCTTTGTTTTGTTACTACTTCTTTTAAGCTTTATTTTATAAACTAAGTGGATGTTGGGTTCATTATAAACATACTTTTATAATTTCAGGACTCAAGGGTAGGCCCTCATCATATCTCACTTGGGCCATTTAGTGCCTGCAAACTGGTCTTCTTGTTTTGAATGTCTGATCTTTGAAATCCTTCAATACCACAAAAAAAAGCCTAAAACTTTGACTTCTAATCACATTAGTCTCTTCTTCAAACACAATGACTCCCTCGTTACCCACAGACTGAGTATGAACTCTTTAGCTTGACATTGAACCCCTTACCATCTTCCCTCAGCTTTCCTTTCTAGCTTTATCTTCTAATTGCTATTTTTGTGAATCCTGTGTACTTATGACATCTAATACAGAACTTATCTATATACCAATAGTTTTGGCCCCAAAAAACTACTTTTAAGTCAAGTTACTCCTAAGTTCATGGTGACTAAAAGGGTTTATGGTACTAAGGTATATTTTATTTGCCATTTGTCCTTCAGTCTATCAAATGATTCATCCTTTCCTATGTGCAACAATTATTTCATTAAAAGCTTAAGTTTTTTATTGAATCAGTACAAATAGCCTACCATCAAAGAAACCAGGACTAGACAGATTCACAGCTGAATTCTACCAGATGTACAAAAAGAGCTGGTACCATTCACACTGAAACTATCTAAAAATTTGAGGATGAGGGATTCCTCTGTAACTCATTCTATGAGACAAGCATCATCCTGATACTGAAATATGCAGAGATACAACAAAAAAAGAAAACCACAGGTCAATATCCCTGATGGACATTGATGTAAAAATCCTCAACAAAATACTGGCAAGCTGAATCCAGCAGTATACCAAAAAGCTAATCCACCACCATTAAGTAGGCTTTATCCCTGCAGTGCAAGGTTGGTTCAACATACCCAAATCAATAAGGCAATTCATCACATAAACAGAGCTAAAGACAAAAACCACACGATTATCTCAACAGATGCAGAAAAGACTTTTGATAAAATTCAACACCCTTCCTATTAAAAACTCTCAATAAACTGGGTATTGAAGGACATACCATAAAATAATAAAAGCCATCTATGACAAACCCACAGCCAACATCATATTGAATGGGCAAAAGCTTAAAAACCTGAAAACCAGCACAAGACACTCACCACTCTTATTCAACACAGTATTGGAAGTTCTGACCAGAGCAATCAGGCAAGAGAGAGAAATAAAGTGCATTCCAATAGGAAGAGAGAAAGTCAACCTATCACTGTTTGTAGATGACATGATCCTATATCCAGAAAACCCCATAGTCTTGGCCCAAAAGCTCCTTAAGCTGATAAACAACTTCAGCAAAATTTCAAGATACAAAATCAATGTGCAAAAATTGATAGCATTCCTATACACCAACAACAGTCAAGCCAAGAGCCAAATCAGGAACACAATCCCATTTACAACTGGCACAAAAAGAATAATATACCTAGGAATACAGCTAACCAGGGAGGTGAAAGATCTCTACAAGGAGAACTACAAAACACTGCTCAAATAAATCAGAGATGACACAAACAAGTAGAAAAACATTCCATGTTCATGGATAGGAAGACTCAATATAGTTAAAATAACTATACTACCCAAAGCAATTTATAGATTCAATGTGATTCCTATTAAACTACCAATGACATTCTTCATAGAACTAGAAAAAACTATTTTAAAATTCATATGGAACCAAAAAAGAGCCAAAATAGCCAAGGCAATCCTAAGCAAAAAGAACAAAGCTGGAGGTATCACACAACCTGACTTCAAACCATGGTACAGGGCTATGGTAACCAAAACAGTAAGGTACTGGTACAAAAACAGACACATAGATCAATGGAACACAATAGAGAGATCAAAAATAAGGCCACACACCTACAACTATCTGATTTTCAACAAAGCTGACAAAAACAAGCAATGGGGAAAGTTCTCCCTATTCAATAAATGATGCTGGGCTAACTGGCTAGCCATATGCAGAAGATTAAAACTGGACCCCTTTCTTACACCATATACAAAAATCAACTCAAGATAGATTAAAGACTTAAATGTAAAACCCAAAACTATAAAAACATTGGAAGACAACCTAGGCAATACCATTCTAGACATAGGAACAGGCAAAGATTTCATGATGAAGATGCCAAAAGCAATGCCACAAAAGCAAAAATTAACAAATGGGATCTAATTAAACTAAAGTGCTTCTGCATAGCAAAATAAACTATCAACAGAGTAAACAGACAACCTACAGAATGGAAGAAAAATTTTGCAAACTATGCATCTGACAAAGGTCTAATATCCAGCATCTATAAGGAATTTAAACAATTTACAAGAAAAAAATAACCTCATTAAAAAGTGGACAAAGGACATGAACAGACACTTTTCAAAAGAAGACATACATGCAGCCAAACAAGCATATGAAAAAAAAGCTCAACATCACTGATCATTAGAGAAATGCAAATCAAAACCTCAATGAGATACCATCTCACATGAGTCAGAATGGCTACTATCAAAAAGTAAAAAAATAACAGATGCTGGAGAGGTTACAAAGAAAAAGGAACACTTATACAGTATTGGTGGGAATGTAAATTAGTTCAATCATTGTAGGAAACAGTGTGGTGATTCCTCAAAGACCTAAAAACAGAAATGCCATTTGACCCAGAAATCCCATTACTGGGTATGTACCCAAAGGACTATAAATCCTTCTGTAATAAAGACACATCCATGCATATGTTCACTGCAGCACTATTCACAATAGCAAAGACATGGACTCAACCTAAATGCCCACCAATGGTAGACTGGATAAGGAAAATGTGGTACACACACACCATGGAATACTATGCAGCCATAAAGAAGAACAAGATCATGTCCTTTGCAGGAACATGGATGGAGCTGGAGGCCATTATCCTTAGCAAACTAATGCAGGAACAGAAAACCAAATACCACATGTTCTCACTTAAAAGTGGTAGCTAAGTGATGAGAACACATGGACACACAGAGAGGAACAACAGATACTGGGGCCTACCTGAGTGTGGAGGGTGGGAGGTGGGAGAGGATCAGGAAAAATAACTAATGGGTACTAGGCTTAGTACTCAGGTGAAGAAATAATCTATACAACAAATCCCTGTGACACAAGTTTACCTATATAACAAACCTACACATGTACCCCTGAACTTAAAATAAAAGTTAAAAAGAAAGTTAAAGATTTTTAAAACCTTATTTTAAATTTTTATCATAATCATACTTGTCTTCCTCTAATACACTCATACTTCCATGACTTTGGCTTATGGAATAATGGAGTTAACTGAACACCTCCAAACAAACAACCAAAACTAAAATTACTAAGTAATGCTTCTATTGACATTATTGGTAGCTGTCAGAATTGACTTGTTAGCAGCTCTGCAAGCTCAGTCTATGGAAGTTTATAAGTTTAAATGTTCATGAACTTTTCCTTGGATGTTTTCTCTCTCTTAATTTCATATACTAAAACAATTTCTGTAATCAACAGACAGTGTAAAATAAAAAATATAAATGTTAATTAGAACAAAAGACATTGCTGGCTGGGTGCGGTGGCTCACGCCTGTAATCCTAACGCTTTGGGAGGCCGAGGCGAGCAGATCATGAGGTCAGGAGTTTGAGACCAGCCTGGCCAACATGATGAGACTCCGTCTCTACTAAAAATACAAAAATTAGCTGGGCATTGTGGTATGCGCCTGTAATCTCAGCTACTCAGGGAGCTGAGGCAGGAGAATCGCTTGAACCTGGGAGGCGGAGGTTGCAGTGAGCCAAGATTGTGCCACTGCACTCTAGCCTGGGCGACAGAGCGAGACTCTGTCTCAAACAAACAAACAAACAAACAAACAAACAAAAAACCCAAAAGACATTGCTTTGAATCTCGGCCCAAATGAACATTTGCCAGCCTCTTTTCTAACATTATGGCTTCTGTGTCTTATTCACTCACCTTCATATCCCTACAGTGCCTACGCTAGTTTCTGCAACAAAGTAAGTCTTCAGTAAATACTTATTATTTCTTATTTTGATGTGAAGAGTAACATTTACAGATTTTGTAATGTTAAGTCACTCTTGCATTCCTGAAATACACCCAATTTAGAAATGATTTATTATTTGTTTATATTCTGCCACATTTAATTTGCTAATATCTCATTTGGCATTTTTTACCTATGCTGGTAAGTGGAGTGAGATTGCCATGAATTTTCTTTTTTGTTCTGTCCTTGTCTGGATTCAGTGTCCACATTATAATGGCCTTGTGGAATGAATTGGGGACTATTCTTTCTCTTTCTGTTCTCTGAAGGATACGACCTAAAATTGGAATGATTTTTCTCTTGAAAGTTTGAGGAAATTCATTTATAAAATTCATTTGGGTTACTTGTTTTGTTTGGGAGAATATTTTAATATTGGCTCAATCATTTTGAATTTAGAGCTCTTAAGGTATTCTAATTTTTCAATCAGTTTTGGTAAGTTATATTTTCTAGAAAATTGCATTTTGTCTAAGTTTTAAAAATTTATTAGCATGAAGTTTAGTCTTTGCTTTATCTGTAATTCTGTTCCTCTTTTCCCAATATTATATATTTGTGCCTTCTTTTATTTTCTTGAGTAATGTCACCAGAGGCTTTCCTTTTTTATCAGTTTTTTCAATGAAGAGCTTTTGTCTTTTTAAAAAATCCCTTTTATTGTAACTTGGTTTTCTACTTCATTGATTTCTCCCCTTTCCTATATTATCTTTTTCCTCCATGTTCTTTGGGTTTACTCTTTTCCTACTGTGTATCTAATACCTATGTTTTAAATTTTCAACCTTCTTTTCTAACATAGACATTTTAGGGTATAAACCTCTCTATATACAACTTTTGCTCCATTACACAACTTTTGCGATATTTATCATTTAGCAACAAATATTTGTATGTTTATTATGATTTGTTTTTTGACTGATAATTTAGAAAATGTGTTTATATGGTTTGACTGCGTCCCCATCGAAATCTCATCTTGAATTGTAGTTCCCATAGTTCCCATGTGTTGTGTGATGGACTCAGTGGGAGATAATTGAATCATGGGGGCGGTTCCCCCATACCGTTCTCATGGTAGTGAGTAAGTCTCACGAGATCTGATGGTTTTATAAGAGGAAACCCCTTTTGCTTGGTTCTCATTCTCTCTTATCTGCTGCCATGTAAGACATGCCTTTTGCCTTCTGGTGTGATTGTGAGGTCTCCCCAGCCATGTGGAACTGTGAGTCTATTAAACCTCTGTTTCTTTAAAAAGTACCCAGTTTCAGTTATGTCCTTATCAGCAGCATAAAAATGGACTAATACATGTGTACAAATTTCTAAATATTTCAGAATTTTAAATTTATCTTATTATTAACAACTTCCAACTTAATTGCATTTGTGTGTATGATACTGATCCTTTGAAGTTTTTTCAGGTTTGTGTAATGCCTGGAATCTAGTTATTTTGCTGCCAGAGGGTCTTTTAAAGTGTCAAGTCCATTGTACTGCTAAGAACAGAAGTCCTGATCATATTCTTAACTCTCAGCTGTTTCTCTCTGAACTTCTCACTCATATTACCCCTGCAAACAAAACAAAACAAACAGAAAAATAACAACTACACTGGAGAATTGAAGATAGTGCTTTTTTTTTGACACTTGAAACTGAAGTTAAATAAAAATAATAATAATAATATTTTAAAGCAATATAGGTCAGTATTTTCAAAGCTGCATATATGTTTTTAAATAGAAATATTTCTACATATTTGTATATTGTATATAGAGAGGTTTATACCCTAAAATATTTCTACATGTATTTAGGGGTAATACGTAGTGATTGGAACTTTGATGAATCTGGATTCAAATCCTAACTCTGATAGTTACTAAGTATTTGCACTCGGGCAAGTTATTTAGCATCCCTAAATTGTCTTTTTAAAATCTGTAACTCGAGATAGTACAGATGACTATTTCATAGTGTTGTTGTATGGATAAAATAGATGTAAAGTACTTGACAAAGATCATTCAACAAATGCTATCTGTTGTTATTACTACCACCCTATGATAGAAGTTTGATTAACGCTATTTCAGTTAAGTGAACGATTTTATTTTACTTTACAATTTTACTTCACTTAGCATTTATGAGAAATGTTTTTATTTGAAGAAAATAACTTGATAGGCATGTAAAATATGAAATGAGTTAATTATTTATGGAGATTATGCCTTTTACTTTGAAATAAATCTCACAGTTGTCCCATGTTTTAAAAAGTATTGTACAAAATCAGATTAAGTTGGTGCAAAAGTAATTGCGGTTTTTAGAACTGCAATTACTTTTGCACCAATGTAATTTTATATAATTAAATACAGGCATTAAAGGTTTTTTAGATAAATATTTTTTGAGGCACATAGTCATTTTATAAAGTAGCATTAAAACTGAGTGCGGTGGCTCATGCCTGTAATCCCAGCACTTTGGGAGGCTGAGGTGGGCAGGTCACTTGAAGCCAGGAGTTTGAGATCTGCCTGGACAACATGGTGAAACCCCGTCTCTACTAAAAATACAAAAACTAGCTGGGCATGATGGCACACGCCTGTAGTCCCAGCTACTCAGGAGGCTGAGGCATGTGAATCACTTGAACCCGGGAAGTGGAGGTTGCAGTGAGCCGAGATTGCACCACTGCACTCCAGCCTGGGTGACAGAGCAAGATTCCATCCTCCATCTCAAAAAAAAGAAAAGAAAAAGAAAGTAAACATGGCATTTTTAATTCAAAATATGTGTTATATCAAAAACTAGTCGTGTTTTTTTAATTTTCTGGGTACATAGTAGGTGTATTTATTTATGAGGTATATGAGATATTTTGATACAGGCATACAACGTGTAATAATCACATTCACGTGAATGGAGTATCCATCCCCTCAGGCATTTATCCTTTATGTTACAAACAATCAAATTATACTCTTAAAGTTATTTTTAAATGTACGATTAGATCATTATTGACTATAATTGCCCTGTTGTGCTATCAAATATGTGTTCTTATTCATTCTTTGTATTTTTTGTACCTATAAACCATCCCCACTTCCCCCGCATCTCTCCTCCACTATCCTTCCCAGCCTCTGGTAACCATCCTTCCAGTCTCTATCTCCGTGAGTTCAATTGTTCTAGTTTTTAGCACCCACAAATAACTGAGAATATGTGAAATTTGTCTTTCTGTACCTGGCTTATTTAACCTAACATAATGATCTCCAGTTCCAACCATAATGTTGCAAATGACAGGATCTCTTTTTTTTATGGCTGAATAGTACTCCATTGTGTATATGTACCACATTTTCTTCATCCATTCATCTGTTGATGGACACTTCAGTTGCTTCCAAATCTTGGCCATTGTGAACAGTGCTGCAGTAAACACAGGAGTGCAGATACCTCTTTGATATACCGATTTCCCTTCTTTTGGGTATATGTCTAGCAATGGGATTCCTGGACCATATGGTAGCTCCATTTTTGATTTTCTGAGAAACCTCCAAACTGTTCTCCACAGTGGTTGTACTAATTTACATTCCCACTAACAGTGAATGAGGGTTCCCTTTTTTCTCTGCATCCTTGCCAGCATGTGTTATTTCCTGTCTTTTAGATAAAAGCCATTTTAATTGGGGTGAAATGATATCTCATTGTAGTTTTGATGCCTCTGATAATCAGTGATGTTGACCATATTTCATATGCCTGTTTGCTGTTTGCATGTCTTCTTTTCAGAAATGTCTATTCAGGTCTTTTGGCCCATTTAACTAATTAATTAATTAATTTTTATTAACATGAGAGTTTAAATGAGACAGGGTCTTGCTATGTTGCCCAGGCTGGTCTTGAACTTCTGAGCTCAAGGGATCTGCTCACCTCAGCCTCCCAAAGTGCTAGGATTATAGACGTGAGCCACCCCTTTTGCCCATTTTAAAATGGGATTATTAGACTTTTCCCATAGAGTTGTTTAAGCTCCTTATATATTCTGGTTGTTAATCCCTTGTCAGATGGGTAGTCTGCAAATATTTTCTCCCATTCTGTAGGTTCTTTTCATTTTGTTGATTGTTTCCTTTGCTGTGCAGACACTTTTTATTAATAACTTGATGTGATCTCATTTGTCCATTTTTGCTTTGATTGCCTGTGCTTCTGGGGTATTACTCAGGAAATCTTTGACCACTCCCATGTCCTGGAGAGTTTCCCCAATGCTTTCTTTTAGTATTCATAGTTTGAGGTCTTAGATTTAAGTCTTTAATCCATTTCGATTTTTTTTATATGTCAAGAGATGCGATCTGGTTTCATTTTTCTGCATAATCTCCAGTTTTATAATATCCATAATACCCAGTTTTCCTAGCACCATTTATTGATGAGACTATCTTTTCCCTAGTGTATATTCTTGGCACTTTTGTTAAAAATGAATCCACTATAGATGTATAGATTTGTTTCTGGGTTGTTAATTCTGTTCTATTGGTTTGTGTGTCTGTTTTTATGCATGCTTTTTTTGGGGTTAGTATAGCTCTGTAGTATAAGAACTAGTAGTGTGTAATAGTCATTTGTGGAAGAAATATTTCAGTCACATTATATTTAACAGAATATTATTCATGTGTGCTTAATTCATTTTAATAGCTGACTCCCCACCTCCTCCTCCAGGTTCTGGCTTCAGTGATCCTCTCACTGGAGCACCATCTCAATACTTAGAGAGACTTTCCAAAATAGCCATATTGGAATATGATACCATTCGTCAGGAAACAACCACAAAATCAAAAAAAAGCAAGAAACGAGACCTCCGAGACCGCTGAAAAATGTCGTACAGTGTGATGCTTTCTTCAGTGACTTTTAAGCTTTATATTTTCTTTTTTTATGTGATATGATGCAAAATGATTTATATAAAAATGGAAATGTAAATAAGAAATAAATATTTTACATTATAGATGAGTCATTTGTATTTTGTTAACATTACAGAGATAAATTATATTTTTTCCTTATTTATGTTGAAGGACTATAAATTATGGTTTATGGGAAAATAAGCATAAGATAAATTTTATTCCATGAATTTTATGTACATTGATTGTGTGTTTTGATTCAATTTGATACTCTTGAGTGTCTATTTTGTGCAATGACCTTGGCTAGCTGCTGGGGAAGATTGAAGAAAAAGTGAGGTCTTGAGGGCAGTGCAAGATGGCCAAATAGGAACAGCTCTGGTCTGCAGCTCCCAGCGTGATTGACACAGAAGACAGGTGATTTCTGCATTTCCAACTGAGGTACCTGGTTCATCTCATTGGGACTGGTTGAACAGTGGGTGCAGCCCATGGAGGATGAACTGAAGCAGGGCAGGGCGTCGCCTCACCCGGGAAGTGCAAGGGGTCAGGGGATTTCCCTTTCCTAGCCAAGGGAAGCTGTGACAGACTGTACCTGGAAAAATGGGACACTCCTGCCCAAATACTGTGCTTTTCCCAAGGTCTTAGCAACTGGCAGACAAGGAGATTCTCTCCTGTGCCTGGCTTGGCAGGTCCCATGCCCATGGGGCCTTGCTCACTGCTAGCGAAGCAGTCTAAGATCTAACTGCGAGGTGGCAGTCTGGCTGGGGGAGGGGCGTCTGCCATTGCTGAGGCTCGAGTAGGTAAACAAAGCAGCCAGGAAGCTCGAACTGGGCGGAGCCCACTGCAGCTCAGCAAGGCCTCTAGAGACTCCACCTCTGTGGGCAGGGCATAGCTGAACAAAAGGCAGCAGACAGCTTCTGCAGACTTAAACGTCCCTGTTTGACAGCTCTGAAGACAGCAGTGGTTCTCCCAGCATGGTGTTTGAGCTCTGAGAACGGGCAGACTGCGTTCTCAAGTGAGTCCCTGACTCCCGTGTAGCCTAACTGGGAGACACCTCCCAATAGGGGCCGACAGACACCTCATATAGGTGGGTGCCCTTCTGGGACTAAGCTTCCAGAGGAAGGATCAGGCAGCAATATTTGCTGTTCTGCAACATTTGCTGTTCTGCAGCCTCCACTGGTGAACAGGGTCTGGAGTGGACCTCCAGCAAACTCCAACAGACCTGCAGCTGTTGCAGCTGTTCTGCAGCCTCTGCTGGTGAACAGGGTCTGGAGTGGACCTCCCAGGAAAACAGGGTCTGGAGTGGACCTCCAGCAAACTCCAACAGACCTGCAGCTGAGGGACCTAACTATTGGAAGGAAAACTAACAAACAGAAAGGAATAGCACCAACATCAACAAAAGGACATCTACACCAAAACCCCATCTGTAGGTCACCAACATCAAAGACCAAAGGTAGACAAAACCACAAAGATGGGGAGAAACCAAAGCAGAAAAGCTGAAAATTCTAAAAACCAGAGCGCCTCTTCTCCTCCAAAGGATTGCAGCTCCTTGCCAGCAATGGAACAAAGCTGGACGGAGAATGATTTTGACTAGTTGACAGAAGTAGGCTTCAGAAGGTTGGTAATAACAAACTTCTCTGAGCTAAAGGAGCATGTTCAAACCCATTGCAAGGAAGCTAAAAACCTTGAAAAAAGGTTAGATGACTGGCTACCTAGAATAAACAGTGTAGAGAAGACCTTAAATGACCTGGTGGAGCTGAAAACCATGGCATGAGAACTTCGTGGCGCATGCACAAGCTTCAATAGCCGATTCTATCAAGTGGAAGAAAGTGTATCAGTGATTGAAGATCAAATTAATGAAATAAAGCAAGAAGAGAAGTTTAGAGAAAAAAGAGTAAAAAGAAACAAACAAAACCTCCAAGAAATATGGGACTATGTGAAAAGACCAAATCTATGTTTCATTGGTGTACCTGAAACTGATGGGGAGAATGGAACCAAGTTGGAAAACACTCTTCAGGATATTATCCAGGAGAACTTTTCCAACCTAGCAAGGCAGGCCAACATTCGAATTCAGGAAATACAGAGAACACCACAAAGATACTCCTCAAGAAGAGCAACCCCAAGACACATAATTGTCAGATTTACCAAGGTTGAAATGAAGGAAAAAATGTTAAGGGTAGCCAGAGAGAAAGGTTGGGTTACCCACAAAGCGAAACCCATCAGACTAACCGTGGATCTCTTGGCAGAAAACTTACAAGCCGGAGGAGAGTGGGGGCCAATATTCAGCATTCTTAAAGAAAATAATTTTCAACCCAGAATTTCATATCCAGCCAAACTAAGTTTCATAAGTGAAGGAAAAAAAAAATCCTTTGCAGACAAGCAAATGCTGAGAGAGTCTGTCACCACCAGGCCTGCCTTACAAGAGCTCCTGAAGGAATCACTAAACATGGAAAGAAACAACTGGTACCAGCCACTGCAAAAACATGCCAAATAGTAAAGACCATTGATGCTGTGAAGAAACTGCATCAATTAATGGGCGAAATAACCAGCTAACATCATAATGACAGGATCAAATTCACACATAACAATATTAACCTTAAATGTAAATGGGCTAAATGCCCCAATTAAAAGACATAGACTGACAAATTGAATAAAGAATCAAGATCCATCAGTGTGCTATATTCAGGAGACCCATCTCACATGCAAAGACACACATAGGCTCAAAATAAAGGGATGGAGGAAGATCTACCAAGCAAATGGAAAGCAAAAAAAGGAGGGGTTGCAATCCTAGTCTCTGATAAAACAGACTTTAAACCAACAAAGATTGAAAGAGACAAAGAAGGCCATTACATAATGGTAAAGGGATCAATTCAACAAGAAGAGTGAACTATCCTAAATATATATGCATCCAATACAGGAGCACCGAGATTCATAAAGCAAGTCCTTGGAGACCTACAAAGAGACTTAGATTCCCATACAATAATAATGGTAGACTTTAACACCCCCCTGTGAATATTAGACAGATCGAGATAGAAGGTTAACAAGGATATCCGGGACTTGAACCCAGCTCTGCACCAAGCAGACCTAATAGACATCTACAGAACTCCATACTCCAAGTCAACAGAATATACATTCTTCTCAGCACCACATCGGACTTATTCTAAAATTGACCACATAATTGGAAGCAAAGCACTCCTCAGCAAATGTAAAAGAACAGAAATCACAGCAAACTGTCTCTCGGACCACAGTGCAATCAAACTAGAACTCAGGATTAAGAAACTCACTCAAAACCACACAACTACATGGAAACTGAACAACCTGCTCCTGAATGACTACTGGGTAAATAACGAAATGAAGGCAGAAATAAAGATGCTCTTTGAAACCAATGAGAACAAAGACAAAACGTACCAGAATCTCTGGGACACATTTAAAGCAGTGTGTAGAGGGAAATTTATAGCACTAAATGCTCACAAGAGAAAGCAGGAAAGATCTAAAATTGACACCCTAACATCACAATTAAAAGAACTAGAGAAGCAAGAGCAAACAAATCCAAAAGCTAGAAGAAGGCAAGAAATAACAAAGATCAGAGCAGAACTGAAGGAGATAGAGACACAAAAAACCCTTCAAAAAATCAATGAATCCAGGAGCTGATTTTTTGAAGAGATCAACAAAATTGATAGACCACTAGCAAGACTAATAAAGAAGAAAAAGAGAAGAATCAAATAGAAGCAATAAAAAATGATAGACCACTGATCCCACAGAAATACAAACTACCATCAGAGAATACTATAAATACCTTTATGCAAATAAACTAGAAAATCTAGAAGAAATGGATAAATTTCTGGACACATACACTCTCCCAAGACTAAACCAGAAAGAAGCTGAGTCTCTGAATAGACCAATAGCAGGCTCTGAAATTGAGGCAATAATTAATAGCCTACCAACTAAAAAAAGTCCAGGACCAGACGGATTCACAGCTGAATTCTACCAGAGGTACAAAGAGAAGCTGGTACCATTCCTTCTGAAACTACTCCAATCAATAGAAAAAGAAGGTGTCCTCCCTAACTCATTTTATTAGGCCAGCATCATCCTTATAGCAAAGCCTGGCAGACACACAACAAAAAAAGAGAATTTTAGACCAATATCCCTGATGAACATCAATGCAAAAATCCTCAATGAAATACTGGCAAACCGAATCCAGCAGCACATCAAAAAGTTTATCCACCATGATCAAGTTGGCTTCATCCCTGGGATGCAAGGCTGGCTCAACATATGCAAATCAATAAATGTAACCCATCACATCAACAGAACCAACGACAAAAACCACATGATTATCTCAATAGATGCAGAAAAGGCCTTTGACAAAATTCAACACCCCTTCATGCTAAAAACTCTCAATACACTAGGTACTGATGGAAAGTATCTCAAAATTATAACAGCTATTTATGATAAACCCACAGCCAATATCACACTGAATGGGCAAAAACTGGAAACATTCCCTTTGATAACCGGCACAAGACAAGGATGCCCTCTCTCACCACTCCTATTCAACATAGTGTTGGAAGTTCTGGCCAAGGCAATCAGGCAAAAGAAAGAAATAAAGCATATTCAATTAGGAAAAGAGGAAGTCAAATTGTCCCTGTTTGCAGATGACATGATTGTATATTTAGAAAACTCCATTGTCTCAGCCCAAAATCTCCTTAAGCTGATAAGCAACTTCAGCAACGTCTCAGGATAAAAAATCAATGTGCAAAATTCACAAGCATTCCTATACACCAATAACAGACAAACAGAGAGCCGAATCATGAGTGAACTCCCATTCACAATTGCTGCAAAGAGAATAAAATACCTAGGAATCCAACTTACAAGGGATGTGAAGGACCTCTTCAAGGAGAACTACAAACCACTGCTCAACGAAATTAAAGAAGACAGAGACAAATGGAAGAACATTCCATGCTCATGGATAAGAAGAATCAATATCATGAAAATGGCCATACCCACCCAAGTTAATTTATAGATTCGATGCCATCTGCATTAAGCTACCAATGACTTTCTTCACACAATTGGAAAAAAACTACTTTAAATTTCATATGGAACCAAAAAAGAGCCCACATTGCCAAGACAATCCTAAGCAAAAAGAACAAAGCTGGAGGCATCACGCTACCTGACTTCAAACTATACTACAAGGCTACAGTAACCAAAACAGCATGGAACTGGTATCAAAACAGAGATATAGACCAATGGAACAGAACAGAGGCCTCAGAAATAACACCACACATCTACAACCATCTGATCTTTGACAAACCTGACAAAAACAAGAAATGGGGAAAGGATTCCCTATTTAATAAGTGGTGCTGGGAAAACTGGATAGCCATATGTAGAAAGCTGAAACTGGATCCCTTCCTTACACCTTATACAAAAATTAATTCAAGGTGGATTAAAGACTTAAATGTTAGACCTAAAACCATAAAAACCCTAAAAGAAAACCTAGGCAATACCATTCAGGACATAGGCATGGGCAAGGACTTCATGACTAAAACACCAAAAGCAATGGCAACAAAAGCCAAAATAGACAAATAGGATCTAATTAAACTAAAGAGCTTCTGCACAGCAAAAGAAACTACTATCAGAGTGAACAGGCAACCTACAGAATGGGAGAAAATTTTTGCAATCTACCCATCTGACAAAGGGCCAATATCCAGAATCTACAAAGAACTCAAACATATTTACAGGAAAAAACAACCCCATCAAAAAGTGAGCAAAGGATATGAATAGACACTTCTCAAAAGAAGACATTTATGCAGCCAACAGACCACGAAAAAATGCTCATCATCACTGGTCATGAGAGAAATGCAAATCAAAACCACAATGAGATACCATCTCATGCCAGTTAGAATGGCAATCATTAAAAGGTCAGGAAACAACAGATGCTAGAGAGGATGTGGAGAAATAGGAATGCTTTTACACTGTTGGTGGGAGTGTAAATTAGTTCAACCCTTGTGGAAGACAGTGTGGCAATTCCTCAAGGATCTAGAACTAGAAATACCATTTGACCCAGTAATCCCATTAGGATATATACCCAAAGGATTATAAATCATGCTACTATAAAGACACATGCACATGTATGTTTATTGCAGCACTATTCACAATAGCAAAGACTTGGAATCAACCCAAATGTCCATCAATGATAGACTGGATTAAGAAAATGTGGCACATATACACCATGGAATACTATGCAGCCATAAAAGAGGATGAGTTCATGACCTTTGCAGGGACATGGATGAAGCTGGAAACTATCATTCTCAGCAAACTATCACAAAGACAGAAAACCAAACACTGCATGTTCTCACTCATAGGTGGAATTGAACAATGAGAACACTTGGACACAGGGTGGGGAACATCACACACCAGGGCCTGTCAGGGGGTGGGGGTCTGGGGGAGGGATAGCATTAGGAGAAATACCTAATGTAAATGACGAGTTGATGGATGCAACAAACCAACATGACACATGTATACCTATGTATCAAACCTGTCACTTATGCACAAGTACCCTAGAACTTAATAATAATAAAAAGTGAGGTCTTATTGTTGAGGTCATAAAAATTTCTTTTTTCCCTGCTTGAGTTTGGAAACAGTTGCTAGATAAGTATTCAGGCAGATGACAATGAAAATTTAGCTTGGTTTGCTGATCAACGCAGGATAGGAAGCCCTGTCTTAGATGTGTAGCAATAAGGGGCTTCCCATTACTGGCCTTCAGAATTGGGCAGATGGACACGCACAGGTAGTGTGAACACCCTCAGTCTCACCTGCACATCAGCGCCTTTACTGCCAAGCATAACAAGGCCTCTTCACTGTGTAGACAGGCAGGTCCCTGAGGAGAAAGGGAGGTGGGGACAGATGCTCTTCATCTCTATGGAGAGGAGAAAGAAAGTCTAGGTCAAGAGGAAAACCCCTTTTTGAAAAAGCCTGAGGAGTGGGGAAAAGTGTACATCTCTATCTCTTCCTGAGAAACAGGGAGAAAGCAAGGATATGACTGTGATGCCAAGAAGGGTGGGCTCTGGGCCATAAGAAAGCCACAGAGTGTTACAGACGTTCACAAACGGGCAGTCACATCCAGCGGGGTGCTCACAGAAAGCTTCAAGGAAGATATGGTGTTAGAAATGGGCCGTAAAGACAGGAAAGAAGGAAGGAGAGGGCATTTTCAGAAAGAGGGGGAAACAGAAGTAAAGACGCTATGCATTTGGGAATGTCGCACTTGGCTGGAGCACTAGGTATTCTAGAGCAAGTGTCATAAATCCACGTGCATGAAGGCACCAAGCCAGCACCAGATTGAGTGACACCAGTCAGGTGAAGGCTGTAGTGAACTGGGGCCTGTTTCTCCCTTTCAAAGGGCTCTGGCTGCCTAGCCTCAGCCCTTTGTGCCATGCAGGTTCAAAGCTGCCAGACATCCCAACTTTTCATGTTGGGATCCAGAAGCCAGAATCTGGATTTCTACATGAAAAAACCTTCCAATGTATAAATGTTAGCAACTAATTTGAAATAAGCAGCTAATTCAAAATTTATAAAGCCATTGTGTTTCCCAAAGAAAATTATATCTGCAAGCTAGATCTGGCTTTTTGGGGCCATTCATGCACAACCTCAGGGACAAAGGAATAGAGGGCAATAGGTCCCAAAAGATAACTTGATCATCTGTGGTAGAGAGCCTCAGATGCCAAGCATGAGTTTATATTTAATGTTTCCCAGTGGGAGATTTTGAGAATGCAAGTAAGTTATTGCTTCGGTGATTAAGGATGAAGGTTCATCTAAGTATCATTTGTAGGCTAGACGGTAACAGGGGGACACTGAAGGTTGGGAAACCATTGGGAAGCAGGAATGGGAAGGAGGGACTGGATAATTAGGATATCAAGGGAGAGGACTTAAGATCAATTGTTTAGCTATAGAATATCAAGAAAGGAAGACTCAAAACTAGCTCAGGTTTCCAATCTTAGAGATAAGCATATCAGAAGGATATGCTAATTTGCAGGGGAATAAGAGCATAAATGCAACTTCAGACATATTCGGTTTAAGGTGCCGTCAGGATGTCCACATAGAGATGCCAAGCAGGTATTTGAAAAGCAGCTCTGTAGTTATGGAAAAAAGACACTGACTAGAGTTGGAACTCTGAGAAACATTTGCACAGCAAAGACTGAGTTTTCCATGATAAAAATGTAGAGAGAGAAAGAGTCCAAGTTCATGAGGGATGAGAGGAAATAGGAAGAAGACAGAAGACACAGAAGACAGAAGAGGAAGAAAGGAGGAGAAGAAGGAGGGGGAGGGGGAAGAAGAAGGAGGAAGGAGAAGGAGAAGCAGCAGCAGCTATCACAGATATAGGAGAATGAGCATATTCTATGTCCTTGCATGCTTTATATTAATTCATACATAATGCTATTAATACATATGTGTTTGTAAGCATTATGATACATTAGATCCTAGGAGAATAATTAACTACACTTAAATGGACATGTTTCTGCTTATGTCTGAATTTTGGTTAAGAATGATTTAGATTTACGTTTCTATTTTCTGATCACCTCTTCCAAGTATGGTCAATGATTTAAGAAATCGGAAGCAGGAGAAAATTTTCAAAGAAAATTTTAACTATTTTTTGGATGAACACTCCTAAACACCTTTGATTATCAGATGGATTTAATATTGAACTCCTACTATGTACTCTGAACATTTAATATTATTTATAAATCTTATGAAAACTCTAAAAAATAAGTAGGTGATATTATTTCTGCTTCATAAATAAGATAAATTTGGAGTCTCTGTTTTACACTAGGTCTCTAGCAAGAAAGTGGGAGAACTAGGATTTCAATCTACTAGGATTCAAAGCGGATATAATAAACTCCATGGAACAATTATTCTTAAAACCTTAAACCTAGCTGATACATGTAATAATGGTTTAATCACTTAAACTTTAGGGCAAGATAGTACTTCTGTTACTGAAAATCCAGGAGTTCAGTCTAGATCCTGCTACTCGCCACACAGAAAGCCAATCACTGAGACAAGGATTATCACGAAGGAGGAAGTCTTTAATAGGGTGCTACAGCCAAAGAGATGGGAGTTCAGTCTCAAATCCATCTCCCTGAACTACTAAAACTAGAGGTGTATATAGCAGGGAAGAAATGTAACAATATGCAAGAAAACAGAAACTAGGAACTAGGGAGGAGCATGGAATCAATCATGATGAATTAGTGGTCCAGCCTCACTGTCTGGATGTGGTGATCTGATGAGTTTCAGTTCTTTGATACTTTCTGTTTTGAGATGCTTGAAGGTCCTTCCCTGAGGAAGGAATTCAGATAAAACAAATATAAGTTTCAAGTTTTAAGACTAGAAGGATCAATTTCCATTTTTATCCAAAATAAAATTACCAATGGGACCATTGGGTTGGTTTCACTTCCACAGACAAAAATATCTCTCATGGGGACTTGTGGTGGTGGCTCATGCCTGTAACCCCAGCATTTTGAGGCCAGGAATTTGAGACCAGCCTGGCCAACATGGAGAAACCTGTCCCTATTAAAAATACATAAAAATTACCGGGGTGTGCCGGCACATGCCTGTAATCCCAGCTACTCAGGAGGCTGAGGCACAAGAATCGCTTGAGCCTGGGAGGCGGAGGTTGCAGTGAGCTGAGATTGCGCCACTGCACTCCAGCCTGGGCGACAAAGAGAGATTGTCTTAAAAAAAAAAAAAAATCAAGATTGAGCTGAGTTCCTGACATGAACACATCATGGAGCATTTACACTGGTAGAATGGAAAGCAGGGATCGTATACATGAATAATTATGTCTGCTCCCTGCCCCAGTCTTCCCTAGGAAAGAGTTAACTGAAGCCAATTCAAGAAAGGAGTGGAATGTTTATTTCTTTTTAATAAACAGGATGTGCTGACATTAATAATAAATCACCTTTTTAGCCTTGGGATTGGATTTATGTTTTTCATTAATTTTTTTTTTAACCACAGGCTCTACTTCCTTACCTCACATTTACTCTTTTCGTTTCTCATGAAGTTTTAAGAAAAACCAGTGTATATTTTATTCACAGAAAGCTCGAATCACCCTCAAGTAAGATAAACTCAAGATTTAGAGATAAGCATGAGATGCCAACTTCTGATATTGCAGATGCCATGGATGTTCATCCTTGGGATGGAACACAATGACTCTTCTGCATTTGTGGTTTAGAAATTCCTCCAGTGTAAGCAATATCAATCATAACCTTGGGAAACTGTACCTTATGATAAATATTTAGGATGGGAAGATGGACTTCTGATCGTAGACTGAGAAAACAATTCTTTACAAAGAATAATTACTTTGGTGAAGGACAAATCATTAGTAGTGATAGTTTCAAAGAAATTTCCTAAGACAGCTCACTTCCTTTTCTGTAATTTTCTGCTTACCAAGCAGCCTTCTAGTGTGTAATTTAGACTCTTGAGTACGTATGTCCACTAAAAATCAGATGCCTTCTCTTCATGACATGTTTTAGATCTGGGAATGAGTATGTTAATTAATGAATTGCTATTCTGCTTCACAGTCTCTGTGAATTTGGTTGGTGTGAATTACAGATCATGATCATCCTCATCAGATTAACATATAGAGGGTTTTTTTAATGAGAAAAATCACTTCAGTAATTTTGAAAAATAATGGATATTTTTAGGAATTTCAGCAATGTGGAATAGTACAAAAAAGTCTAAAAAGCACCTCAAATCTCATCACTCATAAATAACATCAGATGCCATTTAAAATTGGATGATTCTACGTATGCTATACTTAAAGTTATTCACTTAATTTTTACTCTGCTATAAGAAAAACTTCAGTAAAAATGTGACATTGCTTAAATTCAAATATTATTACTTTTAAAATTATATATTATAAATTCATATTTAGATCAATTTTTAGATTTATCTCCAGACTTAGATCTAGGTCTTCTTTCCTTAAAGATTCCTCTGTAAGGCTTTTGAAACTGAAGCATGCCTCCAGATCTCCTGGAGAGCTTGTTAAAATCCAGACTCTTGTAGGTCTGGAGTGGGGCCTGAGAACTTGCATTTCTCACAGACTCCCAGGTGATGCTGACGCTGCCTGTCCACAGACCACACTTTCCGTAGACCTGCTTGAGAATCGTCTGTACTCAGAATCACCTGGCAAACATCTGCGAATTACCATTGTCCAGGTTCTACCCCCACAGATTCTGATCTAATTGGTTTGGGGTGGCCTCTTGAACTGGGGTAATTTTTAAAAGCTCTTCTCATGACCAGCCTGGCCAACATGGCAAAACTCTGCCTCTACTAAAAATACAAAAATTAGCTTGGCATAGTGGCAGGCACCTGTAATCCCAGCTATCCAGGAGGCTGAGACAGGAGAATTGCCTGAAACAACCTCCCGGGAAGTGGAGGTTGCAGTGAGCCGAGATCGTGCCATTGCACTCTAGCCTGGGCAACAAGAGCGAAACTCCGTCTCATTTTTCTTCCCTTCAGACCTATATGGATGTTTTCCGTTGTCTTCTGGTATTAATTGTTACCATGGAGAAATCTGATTCCTCACCATGTTTTATCCCTTGTAGATTATTGGCTGTTTCTGTGGGGATGCCTCAAGATTTTCTTGATTTTTGAAACTGAATTAAAGTATGATTCACTGTAGGTAGTACCAGTTCAAGATGTCCTGGAACATGGTGTATTCTTTCAAGGCTGTAGAGTCCATTCTTTCTGCATTTTAGGAAATTTTTCTTTTATTAAATCTTTGAATACTTACTCTTTCTATTCCATAGTTTTGAGTTCTCTACTTCAGGGACACCAAATATCCTTATTTGGGATCATCTTCATCTGTTCTAAATATCTAGAGAATTGGAGAATAAGAATTTGTCAATATTTTCTATTTTCTTTCTGATTCCTTGAATCTGTGGAATTTTTTTCTCCCACGGATGCATTCACTGTTGATTATCTTAGCATTCTTCTAAGTCAGCAGTTCAGTTTCTAGTTGTGACTCTTCTTCCTTGCTGTTTCTAATTTATTAATTTTGTAATGATATTGTGAGTCCAATTTATTTTCTTAGATCTACAATCACTCTTTATTTAATTCTATGTCCAGGGATTGGCAAACTTTTTTTTGGTAAAAAGGCTAGAGGGTAAATATTTTAGGCTTTGCCGACCATACAGTCTCTATTGCAGCTACTTAACTCTGACATTGTAGCGTGAAAACGGTTATAGACAATCTGTAAATTAATGGGCATGACTGTGTTCCAATAACATGTTATTTACAAAAACAAGCCGCTGGCTCGCTCATTCTCAGTGGCAGTAGTATGTTTAGCACATAGTGTTCTTTAAGTAATTGTAATCTCCCTCTTTTCAAGACCAGCTCTTAATTCACTGCCTCTGGGGATAGTTTCCTAATTCTTCCTTAAGTGGATGCTTCTTCTCTGTTCTCAGAACACTTTGTTTACAGGCAGCATGATCATCACCAGGTTGATTTAATAATAAGTAATGTTTTTTGCAGGCCAATTATGTGCAGGCCATTGCACTAAATGCTTTTCATCTACTATCTTGTTGAAACTTCCCAGTAAACCAATTTTACAATTCCTAGTCAACTCATCTTTACTCCATTCTCCTGGGTGACTATTAGGCACCTCTTTTCTTTTCAAATCACCAATGCCTTCCCTCAGCCTCCTATTCTGAGCTTATGACCCATCTCTTTATTTCACTAAGAAAATATTAAATAGACGGAGTCAGAAGAGAACTTCCAGCACCCTAAATGCTAATCTATAACCCTACCTGCTTCTGTTCTCAGACGTGCACTACCCATGTTCCCAAGAGCAACCTCTTCACTTGTGCAGCAAATACATCTCGATCTCCTCTTGCTGCAGCAATGTATCCCCGAACCATCACAGTTTTTCCTCTGAATTTGATCATTTCCACCAGCATAGAAACTTGCTACAAAATCTGTCTTAAATGAACAAGCATCCCTCTTGTCACCTGCTACTTCATTTCTTTGCTTCCCTTTATAGCAAAACTCCAGAGTGCCCTGGACTCAGTCTTCCTTCCTCAACCTCCTGGCTCTCTTGAACCCACTCCAATTAGGCAGTTGGCATCACCACTGCACTAAAACAGCTCTTGTCAAGGTTTCTGGTAACTTCCATGTGGCCAAAGCCAGTGACAATTCTCAGTCCTTATTTGCCCTGTCAAGCACCTTTTGACACAGTGGATCTCTCTTCCTTGAGGAGGCTTCCAGAGCATTATTTTCTTTCTCCTTTTACTTTTCAAGCCACCTCTTCTCATTCTCCTTAACAAAGTCTACAGCTGGTAAATTGGCACATGTGGGATTCGAGCTCCTCCAAGGCAGAAACTACTTCTTACTCATTTCTATGTCCCTAGTACCTAGCACTATCCCCAGCACCTCATGTGAACTGAGAAGAATCTTTATTATTTTGCAAGAAAGGATGTTAGTTGGCGATGAGATGGTTCAGATCAGAGATGCTGGACTCTGAGTAAGGTGAGGGAGATGGGATGGAATTTCCAAAGGGTGGAGAACAGGTAGGATACCTGGACAGCTAAGTGGCAAACTTAGGGTAGGACCAGATGGAAGAAGGAAATTGGGTCTAGTCTGGCAGGCCCTGTCTTCAAAGACTAGCAGCATATAGTTGAGAGACCACTTCCTGGTCTTTAGTCAAGAACTCATTGCCTAAGGACATGTTCCCAGGGAAGAGAACTCCACATGTGCCAGAATTTTACTGGCTGTGCCTTCAGTAACAGTTCCCAGGAGGGTGGGCAAGCAAAATGATTGGGCAGAGAACTTGAACAGCAGTGCAACCTCAGTGAAGGCTTCCACCAATCCCACATGGATCTGTGGAACTGGAAAAGACCTTCAGGATTTTCCTGCTCTGAGGCAAGGAGATTTCACCTTTATAAACTCCACCCCTCCCTGCACTAGTCAGCCACAAGATCATGGGATCATGGATCATGGGGTGCGACCCTGGGCAAGGTAGATCTCTTCTGCCGAGGGAAATTTCTCAGGAGGGCCTCTCCTGTGGACACTCTCAGCAACTGAGGAGCAAGTACTGCAGCTCTCAAGATGCAATTTGGATGGCACACTACAGTATTCATTACACCTCTCCCCAGAGAAACCAAAGTACAGTATTAGGTAGGAATGAAGATAAGCACCCAGGAGTAGAAGAAGAAGATGGCTTGACCATGTATTGGTAGGGCTTCTCTTAGGAAATGGCTCAAATGAAGAGACTTTATGGACAGGGTTAAAGAAGCAGACACGATTGTGATGTACCTGGAGACTAACACAGTGAAAAGCTGTTGCCACCCTTAGGGCTAAAGGGCCAAAGGGAGAGCCAGTAGGAGCAGGCACTGCGGAAGAAGTGCTGCCTGGTAGGAGCTGTGGTTATGAGGGATGCCAGAGATGGTGCCGCATGGGGAGCAGGGAAGTTCCTGACTCTTTCTACTCCCTCTTTCCACCTCCTGCCTGTGTGCCTCCCACGGCCAACCCCTGTTCACAGTCTGTTGATAATGGAGCACGGGTCCTGCATTCCACAGGAGTCAGCTTCTTGGGGTGCAGAGCAGGGTGAACAGAGAGTGGATGTGGGTAAGGAGATGGAGAATAATCAGCAGAGATCACAAGGTAAAAGCAGTATTAGAACCGGGGGCCACGGGTGCGTCTGAGATGCTACTCTGCTCTGCCTTCCAGGCTTTTCTACTGACTGAGACTGAGGCTGAAATAGAGTCTGGGTGTGGCTGAGTCTGGGGTGGATCCCTAATGTGAGGATTGAATGCCAAATTGAGGGCAATTATGAGTGGTAGGCATGGCTAAGTGTTCCCAGGTGGGAAGGTGGGAGGGATCGAGGGGAAAAGAGACAAGGAGGAGAATATGACGCCCAAGAAAGCAAAAACTCAACAAAACCCACACAGAACCCTGAGGCCATTTGACGTTGCCTCCAGTCCCACCAAGTCTGTTGGTTTTGTTTGGTTCTAGCTGAGGTCTCTAACACAGAGATCAGACGGAGGACCAGATCTTCCTTCCAGGGACACTTGAACTAGTGAACTTGGATGTGCCCTTCAGCCTGAACAACCTGTGAAATGCAGGGAGAGGGAGTGGCGAGAGAAGGGAACCTTTACAGTAAGGAGTTGGGCTGGATGGGAGCCACATCTTCCTATGGAAAGGCCATGTGTCACTGCCCATCACCATAAAAAAATCTTGTGGGCATCCGGTAATCAACACTTACGGAGCCCAAATGGTAGTGGAAAATGCTTTTGACTTTACTCATATAGTCGGAGTGAATTGGGCATCCAGGAATCCTGTCTTCCTGGTGTCCTCCCTCTTTGTTTTTAACCTCTGTAGCCTCCCTGCTCCCCCGCCTTGGCAGGGGAGATCAAGGTTCTGGTGATTATTTTTCCTGAGGAGATGGGACGGTAGCAGCTTGTAAATGGTCCTCCTCCTTAGAGGTAATCCTGGTCTTTTAGTCTTTTCACAGTGGAACACCTATGAAACAAACCCATTTCCCTCCTGGCAAATGAGGCCACTCCCACGCACTTCTTTGATGTGTTATTCAAGTGAAGCTCCCCTTCCAAACAAGGGTGAGGGCAGGAGCCAAAAAAAAGGGTGGTGGTGGTGGAGGGCTGGGGGGTGGTGGTGAGGGAGAGAAAAGCCTTGTCCTTCCACACGAAAAATAGTGATAATAATTATTACTCTAGTGGGCTATTATTGAGCAGTGGTTCATCTATTCTGTGGCTACTCTATGTTGGTACATATTAAATGCATGTTGAATATCCCTAATGGGAAAATTGAAAGTGCTGCAAAATCCAAAACTTTTTGAGCACTGACATGACCCCGCAAGTGGAAAATCCCAGATCTGACCACATGTGATGGATCACAGTCAACACACAGGTGCGTGACACAGTGTATTTGGTGTCCTCAAGGAAAAAAAGACCCAGTCCATTTAAGCTGCAATATATCTGTGCAGACTCAAATTCCCCATGCAAGCACAACCACAAAAAGCTATAAAATGGTACGTGTGCCAGCTGGACACACCAACAGCAGCTCCCCCATGATGCCCCACGTGGGGCTAAGGCTTACGTGCATTGCTCACTGTTTTTTGGCGTGTGCTCTGTGGTATAAAGATATTGTTGAAAATGTCAAAAAAAGGCTGCATGATATCCATAGGGTAATGCAGATATTCCAAAATCTGAAAAAATTCAAAATCCAAGACACTTCTGGTTCCAACTCACTTCCACAAGTTGAATATGAGGGATACTCAACCTGTACTATTTTGGCTTGAATGGCGGCCCTCCCAAAAGATATGTTTATATCCTAACGGCTGGAACCCATGAATGTGAACTTATTTGGAAAAAGGGCCTTTGCAAATGTTATTAAGTTAAGGATCTCAAAATGAGATCATCCTGGATTATCTGAGTGGACCCTAAATCCAAAGACAAGTGTAGAGTCCTTATAAGAGACAGATAAAGGGATCCAGGAGAAGAGGAGAAGACCATGTGGAGACAGGAGAAGAGACTGAAGTGATCCAACTGCCAGCCAGGGATCTCCTGAACCACCAGAAGCTGGAAGAGGGGAGTGATTCTCTCCTATGGCCTTCAGAGGGAGCATGTCCCCTTGTTCTCACACTTCGAGCCTCTGGAACTTTAAGAGAATAAATTCCTGTTGTTTTAAGCCACCCAGTTTGTGTTTATTGGTTTTGGTGGCTCTAGGAATCTAAAACTAATGTTTACATGCATTATTTCTAATCCTCATGGTGACTGGTAAGATGAAGGAATTTTTTCCCCCATTTTATAGGCAAATAAATTGCAAGTTAGTAACTTACCCAAGTTTCTGCAGCTGGTAAATTGCAGAGCCAGGATTTGAACCTGGACTTGCCTGAATCACAAATCCAAGTTTCTCCTTCATGATGCAGTTCTCTTTGAGTACTTCATTTTTGATATCCTTTCCATGCAAAAAGTGCTCTTCTGCAGTCCTGACTCATGGGCACGTCTCTGCTTGCCCCAGTCATACTCATTCACTCAGCAACATTTACAGGCACACCTCATTTTATGGCACTTTGCTTTATTGCATCTCACAGATACTGCACTTTTTACAAACTGAAGGTTTGTGGCAACCCTACATTGGGCAAGTCTATCGGCATCATTTTTCCAATAGGATGTGCTCACTTCATGTCTATGTGTCACATTTTGGTGACTCTTGCAATATTTCAAAGTTTGTCTTTATTATTATTTCTGTTACAGTGGTCTGTGATCAGTGATCTTTGATGTTACTATTGTAATTGTTTTGGGGCATCACAAACTGCACCCACATAAGAGGGTGAACTTAATTCATAGTTGTGTGGGTTCCGACTGCTCCATTGACCAGTCATTTCTCATCTCTCTCCCTCTCCTCAAACTCCCTATTCCCTGAGACACAGCAATATTGAAATTAGGCCAATTAATAACCCTACAATAGCTTCTAAGTGTTCAACTGAAAAGAAGCATCACATGTCTATCACTTTACGCCAAAAGCTAGAAATGATTAAGCTTAGTGAGGAAGGCATGTCGGAACTCAAGATAAGTAGAAAGCTAGGTGTCTTGCACCAGTTAGCCCTGCTGTGAATGCAAAGGAAAATTTCTTGAAGGAAATTAAAAGTGCTAGTCCAGTGAACACACAAAAAGTAAGAAAGTGAAACAGTCTTATTGCTAATATAGAGAAAGTTTTAGCAGTCTGGATAGAAGATCAAACCAGCTGCAACATTCCCTTAAGCCAAAGCCTAACCCAGAGCAAGGCCCAACTCTCTTCAATTCCATGAGGGCTGAGAGAGGTGAGGAAACTGCAGAAGAAAAGTGTGAAGCTAGCAGAGGTTGTTTGTTCATGAAATTTAAGGAAAGAAACCATCTCCATAGCATAAAAGTGCAAGGTGAAGCAGCAAGTGATGATGGAGAAGTGGCAGCAGGTTATCCAGAAGATCTAGCTAAGATCATTGATGAAGGTGGCTACACTACACAACAAATTTTCAGTGTAGATGAAACAACCATATGTTGTGAGAAGATGCCATCTAGGACTTTCATAGCTACAAATGAGAAGTTGATGTCTGGTGAAATAGTTTAGATATTTGCCCTCACCCAAATCTCATGTTGAAATGTAATCCCCAATGTTGGAGGTGGGGCCTGGTGGAAAGTGACTGGATCATAGGGGTGTATTTCTCATGAATGGCTTAGTGCCATACCCTTGGTACTGTTGCTGTAATAGTGAGGGATTTCTCACGAGATCTGGTTGTTTAGAATTGTGTGGCACCTCCCCTGCCTTCTCTTTCTCCTGCTTTGCCTTTTGCCATGATTGTAAGTTTCCTGAGGCCTCCCCAGAAGGCAAGCAGATGCCAGCACCATGCTTCCTATAAAGCCTGCAGAACCATGAGCCAATTAGGCCTCCTTTCTTTATAAATTACCCAGCCTCAGTTTTTTTTTTTTTGAGACAGAGTCTCGCTCTGTCACACAGGCTGGAGTGCAGTGGTGCAATCTCAGCTCACTGCAGCCTCCACCTCCCAGATTCAAGCGATTCTCCTGCCTCAGCCTCCCAAGTAGCTGGAATTACAGATGTGCACCACCACGCCCAGCTAATTTTTGTATTTTTAGTAGAGATGGGGTTTTGCCATGTTGGCCAGGCTTGTCTCAAACTCCTGACCTCAAGTGATCTGCCTGCCTTGGCCTCCCAAAGTGCTGGGATTACAGGCATGAGCCACCGTGCCCGGCCACCTCAGGTATTTTTTTATAGCAACATAAGACCAGCCTAATATGCCTGGCTTTAAAGCTTCAACACATAGATTGATTCTCTTGTTAGGCACTGATATAATGGTGACTTTAACTTGAAGCCATTGTTCATTTCCCATTCTGAAAATCCTACGGTCCTTAAGAATTATACTAAATCTGCTCTGCCTCTGCTCTAGAAATGGAACAACAAAGTCTGGATGACAGCACGTGTTTACTGCATGGTTTGGTGAATATTTTAAGTTCACTATTGAGACCTACTCCACAGGAAAAAATACAGATTTCTTTCAAAATATTACTGCTTATTGACCATGCACCTAGTTACCCAAGAGTTCTGATGGAGATGTACCGGGAAATAAGCATTGTTTTCATGCCTGCTAACACAACATCCATTCTGCAGCCTATGGATTAAGGAGTAATTCTGAGTCGTAAGTCTTATTATTTAAAAAATATATTTAGTAAGGCTTTGGTTGCCATAGATTGGATTCCTTTCTTGGATCTGGGCAGAGTACACTGGAAAACTCCTAGAAAGTCATCATTCTACATACTGTTAAGAACATTCATGACTCACAAGAGGAGGTCATACTATCATCATTAACAGGAGTTTGGAAGAAGTTGATTTGCACCCTCAAGTGTAACCTGGAGGGGTTCAAGACTTCAATGGAGGAAGTAACTGCAGATGTGGTACTTGTCAGGGGATTGCAGCAATCTCATGACAAAACTTGAATGGATGAGGAGTTGCTTTTTATAGATAACCATAGAAAGTGATTTCTTGAGATGGAATCTACGCCTGTCAAAAATGCTGTGAACATTGTTGAAATGACAATTAAAAATTTAGAATGTAGTATAAACTTAGTTGATAAAGCAGCAGCAAGATTTGAGAAAATTGACTGAAATTTTGAAAAAAGTTCTCCTAACGAAGAGACAACATACCAAAATCTCTGGGACATAGCTAAAGCAGTGCTAAGAGGGAAATTTGTAGCACTAAATGCCCACATCAAAAAGCTAAAAAGATCTCAAATCGACACCCTAACATCACAAATAAAAGAACTAGAGAACCAAGAGCAAACGAACCCCAGAGCTAACCAAAGACAAGAAATAAGAAAGCTCAGAGTGAAACTGAAGGACATAGAGAAATGAAAAATCCTTCAAAAAAATCAGCGAATCCAGGAGCTGGTTTTCTGAAACACACAATAAAATAGATAGACTGCTAATGAGACTAATAAAGAAGAAAAGAGAGAAGATTCAAATACTTACGATCAGAAATAAGAGGGATACCACCACTGACCCCACAGAAATACGAACAACCATCAAAAAATACTATAAACACCTCTATGCAAATAAACTGGAAAATATAGATGAAATGGATAAATTCCTGGACACCTACACCCTCCTAAGACTGAACCAGGAAGAAGTTGAATCCCTGATGGGACTAATAACAATAACAAGTTCTGAAATTGAGACAGTAATAAATAGCCTACCAACCAATAGCTTAGCCCAGGTCCAGATGGATTTATAGCTGAATTTTACCAGAAGTACAAAGAGGAGCTGGTACCATTTCTCCGGAAACTATTCCAAACAATTGAAAAGGATGGACTCCTCCCTAACTCATTTTATGAGGCTAGCATCATCCTGATACCAAAACCTGGCAGAGATACAACAAAAAAAGAAAACTTCAGGCCAATATCCCTGATGAACATAGATGCAAAAATCCTCAATAAAATACTGGCAAACTGAATCCAGCAGCACATCAAAAAGCTTATCCCCTATGATCAAGTTGGCTTCATCCCCGGGATGCAAGCCTGGTTCAATACACCCAAATCAATAAACATAATTCATCACATAAACAGATCTAAAGACAAAAACCACATGATTATCTCAGTAGATGCAGAAAAGGCCTTTTATAAAATTCAACATTCTTTAAGTTAAAAACTCTCAATAAACTAGGTATTGAAGGAACATGCCTCAAAATATTAAGAGCCATTTATGAGAAACCTTCTGCCGATGTCAGACTGAGTGGGCAAAAGCTGGAAGCATTCCCTTTGAAAACTGGCACAAGACAAGGATGCCCTCTCTCACCACTCTTACTCAACATAGTATTGGAAGTTCTGGCCAGGGCAATCAGGCAAGAGAAAGAAATAAAGGGTATTCAAATAGGAAGAGAGGAAGTCAAATTGTCTTTGTTTGCAAAGGACATGATCCTATATCTAGAAAACCCCATCGACTCAGCCCAAAAGCTTCTTAAGCTGATAAGCAACTTCAGCAAAGTCTCAGGATACAAAATCAATGTGCAGAAATCACAATCACAATGTGCAGAAATGCACCAACAACAGACAAGCAGAGAGCCAAATCATGAATGAAATCCCATTCACAATTCCCACAAAGAGAATAAAATACCTAGAAATACAGCTAACAAGGGAAGTTAAGGACCTCTTCAAGGAGAACTACAAGCCACTACTCAATAAAATCAGAGAGGACACAAGCAGATGGACAAACATTCCATGCTTATGGATAGAAAGAATCAATATCGTGAAAATGGCCATACTGCTCAAAGCAATTTATAGATTCAATGCTGCTATTCCCATTAAACTACCATTGACATTCTTCACAGAATTAGAAAAAGCTATTTAAAAATTCACATGGAACCAAAAAAGAGCTCGTATAGCCAGGACAATCCTAAGCAAAAAGAACAAAGCTGGAGGCATCATGCTGTACTACATTCAAACTATACTACAAGGCTACAGTAACCAAAACAACATGGTACTGGTACAAAAACAGACACATACACCAATGGAAAAAATAGAGAACCCAGAAATAAGGCTACACACCTACAATTATCTGATCTTTGATGAACTTGACAAAAACAAGCAATGGGGAATGAATTCCCTATTCAATAAATGGTGCTGGGAGAACTGGCTAGCCAGATACAGCAGAAAATTGAAACTGGATCCCTTCCTTATACCTTATACAAGAATTAACTCAAGTTGGATTAAACACTTAAATGTAAAACACAAAACCTTAAAAACCCTAGTAGAAAATCTAGGCAATACCATTCAGGACATAGACATGGTCAAATATTTTATGATGAAATTGCCAAAGGCAATTGCAACAAAAGCAAAAATTGACAAATGGAATCTAATTAAACTAAAGAGCTTCTACACAGCAAAAGAAACTGTCATCAGAGTAAACAGACAATCTACAGAATAGAAGAAAATTTTTGCAGTCTATCCATCTGACAAAGGTCGAATATCCAGAATCTACAAGGAACTTAAACAAATTTATAAGAAAAAACAAACAACCCCATTAAAAAGTGGGCAAAGGATATGAACAGACACACCTTAAAAAAAGATATATATGCGGCCAACAAACATGTGAATAAAAGGTCAACATAACTGATCATTAGAGAAATGCAAATCAAAACCACAATGAGATACCATCTCATATTAGAATGGTGATTATTAAAAAGTCAAGAAACAACAGATGCTGATGAGGTTGTGGAGAAACAGGAACACTTTTACACTGTTAGTGGGAATGCAAATTAGTTCAACCATTGTGGAAGACAGTGTGGTGATTCCTCAAAGATCTAGAACCGGAAATACCATTTGACCCAGCAATCCCATTTGACCCAGCAATCCCATTACTGGGTATATATCCAAAGGAATATAAATCATTCTATTATAAAGATACATGCATGCATATGTTCATTGCAGCACTATTCACAATAGTAAAGACATGGAATCAACCCAAATGCCCATCAATGATACACTATGGAATACTATGCAGCCATAAAAAGGAATGAGATCATGTCCTTTGCAGGGACATGGATGAAGCTGGAAGCCATTATCCTCAGCAAACTAATGCAGAAATGGAAAACCAAACACCGCATATTCTCACTTATGAGTGGGAACTGAACAATGAGAACACATGGACACCGGGAGGGGAACAACACACACTGGAGCCTATTGGGGGAGGGTGGGGGAAGGGGAGAGCATTAGGGAAAAGAGCTAATGCATGTTGGGCTTAATACCCAGGTGATGGGTTGATAGGTGCAGCCAAGCTGTGTTACATAGGTGTTTACTGTGTAACAAACCTGCATTCTGCACATGTACCCTGGAACATAAAAAAAACTAAAACAATGTTTTTTAAAAAAGAAAAAAGTTCTCCTGTGGGAAAATACTATGAAATAGCATTCTCATGCTACAGAGAACTCAATCAAGGAATAGTCAATCAATGCGAAAACTTTATTGTGGTTTTATTTTAAGAAATTGCCATAGTCACTCTCACCTTTTACACCACCCTGATCAGTCAGTAGCCATCAGAATCAAGACAAGACCTTCCACCAGCAAAAAGATGATGACACACTGAAGGCTCAGATGATTATTATCATTTTTTAGCAATAAAATATTTTTAAATTAAGGTAGGGAAAATTTCAAACCATGTTTTTCCTCTTTTCTCATTCAAAACACAACAACAATCAACACAAAAAAGTTCTGTGACCAAATGTGGGGGATTACTCCCTACCAAAAAATAAGCAATCTGCAGTTCTGCTGCAGATACGAACTGAGTATCCTCTAATTTAATTCTGACACTATCTACCTCAAGATAGTGTCAGAAACTTACAATCATGGTGGAAGGTGAAGAGGAAACAAGCACCTCTTCACATGGTGGCAGGAGAGAGAGAGAACAAGGGGGAAAGTGCCACACACTTTTAAACCATCAGCTGTCATAAGAACTCATTCACTATCACGAGAACAGCATGGGGGAAACCCGCCCCCATGATCCAATCACCTCCCACCAAGTCCCTCCCCCAACATTGGGAATTACAATTCAACATGAGATTTGGGTGGGGACACAGAGCCAAACTATATCAAATAATATCACAGGTATGTTCACTTTTAAAGACATGCTATTGCACACTTAATAGACCACAGTATAGTGTAAACATAACTTTTATATGACTGGGGACCCCAGAAAAATTGTGTGACTCACTTTGTCATGGTGTTCTGGAACTGACCCTGCAATATCTCTGAGGTTTGCCTATAATTAATGGGCTATTTGTGTTGAGCATTAAATTAGTGCTGTGGATACAAAATTGATTGTCACTAATTCCTTTTCCTCACCTCATTGAGGGCCTCAAATTTTAGAGGAGGAAAAGTCTAGCTTCCATATCTCAAAAAATAGGTTAAACTATTGTAGAACCCTAAGTTATAGTTTAAAATATTAGTGATTACTGGCATCTGTACAATTATTTATGGTTTAATAAAGGTTTTCCATCATGGTCTTAGTCTGTTTTATGCTGCTACATCAAAATACCTGAGACTGGCTAATTCATAAAAAACAGGAATTTATTTCATACAGTTCTGGAGGCTGAGAAGTTCAAGATCAGGGTGCTGACAGTTTCAGTGTCTGGAGACGGCCTGGTCTTTGCTTCCAAGATGGTGCCTCATTTTTGTTTCCTCCAGATGGGAGGAGTGCTGTTTCCCCACATGGCTGAAGGTGGAAGGGTAAAAGGTACGAACTCCCTCTGTAAATCTCTTTTATAAGGGCACCTAATCTCACTCACAAGGGAGGAGCCCCATGGCCTCATCACCTCTTAAAGGCTCCACCTCTTTTTTTTTTTTTTTTTTTTGAGACGGAGTCTCCTCTGTGGCCCAGGCTGGAGTGCAGTGGCACCATCTCAGCTCACCGCAAGCTCCGCCTCCCCGGTTCACACCATTCTCCCGCCTCAGCCTCCTGAGTAGCTGGGACTACAGGTGCCCACCACCATGCCCGGCTAATGTTTTGTATTTTTAGTAGAGACGGGGTTTCACCGTGTTAGCCAGGATGGTCTCGATCTCCTGACCTCATGATCCACCCACCTCGGCCTCCCAAAGTGCTGGGATTACAGGCGTGAGCCACCGCACCCAGCCAAGGCTCCATCTGTTAATACTATCCCATTGGCAGCACGTGAATTTTGAAGGAGAAACATTCACATTCAAATCACATGATTTCATTTCAGCCTTGGACAGTGAAGTTACACATGGATGTAACATGAGTAATTTTCTGGTGAGAGCAAAGAGCAGGTGGCCAATTCTGCTTTTGTGGACTGAGTGTGGAAGCGGGGCTTCAAGGTAGTCTCTATGACCGAGTCCATTGGTGAGTAATGTGTGCAGAGGCTCAAGGAATTTGATGGGAAAAGCCTGGTCTCAGTTACCAAGGAGAGTCTGGAGCTACCTGAGGATGAGGAGGAGAAGAAAATGGAAGAGAGCAAGGCAAAGTTTGAGAACCTCTGCAAGCTCATGAAAAAAAATCTTAGATAAAGAGTTTGAGAAGATGACAATCTTCAATAGGCTTGTGTCTTCACCCTGTTGCATTGTGACCAGCACCTATGGCTGGACAGCCAATATGGAGCAGATCATGAAAGCCCAGGCACTTCAGGACAACTCTACCATGGGCTACATGATGGCCAAAAAGCACCTGGAGATCAACCCCAACCACCCCATTGTGGAGATGCTGCAGCAGAAGGCTGAGGCTGATAGGAACAGCAAGGCAGTCAAGGACCTGATGGTGCTGCTGTTTGAAACCGTGCTGCTCTCTTCTGGCTTCTTCCTTGAGGATCCCCAAACTCACTCCAACTAGATTGACTGCAGGATCAAGCTAGGCCTGTTGAGGATGAAGTGGAAGCAGAGGAACCCAGTGCTGCAGTTCCTGATGAGATTCTCTAGCTTTGAGGGCAATGAAAATGCGTCTTGCATAGAAGATCAGGAGTTTATACCTTGGGTCTTCATATAATGTCCCCACGGTTCTCACCGCATCCTTGAGTGCCTTATCCTACGTGGCTCCCTCTGCTAATGTCTAGTGTTTTTTCCTCTCCTGTCCTTGTGTCTAAGGCAGGAAACAAGGGCCTCAAGCCCCATTCCCTCCCTTCTCTGACAGCAGGATTGGATGTTATGTATTGTGGTTTTATTGTTTGATCATTTTGTTCTGAATCTAAAGTATGCAAAATAAAGAATATGCTGTTTTTATTTAACAAAACCCAAAACATATGAGTGATTTTGTGAATAAAGACAAAAGTGTGTTCCTAAGTCCAGAGGCTCCCTTGGTGTCACATGGTTTCTAGGTGGCGGCTCTCCACAGCACGCTGCCATCAGGAACACTTTCCAAACCTCCATTAGGTCCATCATAGACTCATATAATCAGCCATAGAATTTCAAGTGCTTAATATTCCTCTGGTTTTTCTGTCTGAATTTTTCTGCATTTGAAAATGAGGGGAACGGCTACCTGGAATTATGAAGAGCTGGCTTCTAATTGAATGGGCTTAGAATGTTGAGTGCAGGGCAGATTTCAGCAGACAGTCCAAGTCAGAAGAAAGCTGAATTTAAGACCTGCTTTAGAATAAATATTTGTGATTCCTCAAGCAGTTCTTGTCTCTTAATGTATGGCATTTTCAAAATGCTTACAGTCTGTACCCTGATTGATGTTTATGTTTAAAGAAGTATAGAAATTGCCATCAGTACCTGTTGATCCCACCAGAATATTAAGCTAAACAGAGAAAATGTATGTGTTCACAGTTACAGGCACAATTTATAGTTCTTGGAATACAAGTTGATATCTACACAAAATAGATGTATAAAGAGAGGAATGCTTTTTGATTATTGAGAGTGTTTTGCTTGTGCCATGTTTTTACCTGAAACTAAGGAGACATCAGTGTGTAATTTTCCTATAACTCTACAAGCCTAAGTATAATCTGAGGTAATGTGTGCACAAAGAGACCAAAAACCTATCTTCTAAAAACTGGGCCTGGTGAAATAATACTATCAGGGACCTTATTCTAGAACTTATAATTTTTGTGGTAGCTGACAGACTTGGAGTCTAGGCTTATAGAGTGTTGTTTTGGTGACAACAAAAATGTTGGAAGAAAAGATGCCTTTGGCTCATAACAAGCCAATTTCATTTAATATAAAGGTATTTTAGGCTGGGCATGGTGGCTCACGCATGTAATCCCTACACTTTGGGAGGCCAAGGTCAGGAGTTCGAGACCAGCCTGACCAACATGGAGAAACCCCGTCTCTACTAAAAATACAAAATAAGCCAGGTGTGTTGGCGCGTGCCTCTAATCCCAGCTACTAGGGAGGCTGAGGAAGGAGAATTGCTTGAACCTGGGAAGCAGAGGTTGCGGTTAGCCAAGATCACACCATTGCACTACAGCCTGGGCAACAAGAGTGAAACTCCGTCTCAAAAAAAAAAAAAAGTATTTTAGCAGGTTAAATATATGCACAAATTGATTTACACTTTAGAAGATCTGGCATATATACTTGAAACAATTTCTGACAACTATCCCCTCTCCTTCCAACTACAGGTTGTGCTTCTGCAATCTTTTTTTTCTAAATTGTGATAAAATACACAAAACGATAAATTCACAGGCACTTTGGTTCACAACTGTAATCCCAGCACTTTGGGAGGCTGAGGCAGGAGGATTGCTTGAGGTCAGGAGTTTGAGAACAGCCTGGGCAACATAGCAAGACCCTATCTCTTCAAAAAATAAAAAAAGTTAGCCGGGTGTGGTGTTGCATGCCTGTATCCCAGCTACTCAGAAGGCTGAGGCAGGAGGATCTCTTCAGTTCAGGAGTTTGAGTTTGCAGTGAGCTATGTGCCACTGTACTTTAGCCTGGGCAACAGAATGAGACCATGTCTCAAAAAACAAAAACCCCAAAATTACCATTCTCACCATTTTTAAGTGTACAATTCAGTGGTATTAAATATGTTCACATCTACAATCTTGAGTTCTCTTGGTGTTTTGTTTAGGACTGACTTCCTTTCTTCTCTCTTAGTTAATTATTATTTTTTTTCTTGACTTCACTCTTACCATTCCAACAAATAGGCAAAAAATTCTGAAGCTTGGTACAAAAGGGGAAAAAGAACGATAGGGCTTGTGGAAGGCTATCTCCTCAGAAACTGGAGGAGTGAGCTGCTGGGGCCTTTACTTGTGCCCTGCCTTCTGTTGTGGTAGCAGGAGGACCCTCTCCCAGGGTCCTGGAAAGGCACCAACTTCCCAGAAAAAGGTGGAAGCCTTTTCTGTTTCTATGGCAGGGTTGTCCTCAACCTTATGGAAGCTAAATAGACCTTTTTATGCCTTGGGACTCTTCTACTGCCAAACTCTAACCGATGGGCCCTCAGGTTCTACGGAGGAGGAGGAGAGGAATAAGATGTTTAGTGTTGAAGGACTCTGATCTGAAAAGGACTGGAAGAAAGAGAAGGAGGGTTTCTATATCCTGAGGCGCAGGTGCTCGAACCCCAACATGACACAGGTCTGATAGTTGGCATAGGGCCTAAGATGCTTGGGACTGGTGAAATGCTTGTGCTGCTGCCTAGGAGTGGCTAGATCAGAGAGGATCCATCCATCTCAACCCCACAGCTTTAGGAAAGAGTAGAGTTAATCATAACTTCAACCTAGATGGAAATTGATCTTAGAGAGAAATTTGTCAGCTGCTGGAGTATGGAGGCTCTCTGGTATTGCTTACATAGACAGAATGGGACTGAAGACAGAGAGTCCTAGTCATATACTGAGATGAAAGCTCAACACACAGTGGCGAGATTTGGCAAGCCTCTGCCTTACGGAGAGCCCCTAAGCAGGAGAGCAAAAGGGAGTAGACAGCCTTGTTACACTGTATTGTGAACCTGTGAATTCCTGTGAAAGTCTCAGTAGCTCAAGAAATATTTCTTATAATTTGGCAAGATTAGAGAGAAATCCACTCCTGAATTCCTTAGCAGAAGTTGTAGATGGGCTTGGGTGAAGATTTCCGTTTCAGCATACAGGTTTTCCTTGCAGAGAGATTATTCAAATCAGCTGAAAAACCATTGAGCCTACCATGTGAAGGCAACTGCAGTGGACATTCAAGGGTGGGTAAGACATGGTCCTTGCTTCAGGGATTTTACAGGATAGTGTGGATAAGTGAGCATGGATACCTGTGTGATGGGATGGCATAAATGTTGTGAACTGATGTAAATGCACAGCACTGACTTTCTTTAAGACTTCATTTCTGGTATGGAGGCCATATTAAGTCAGTAAATGAAATAGAGTTATGAGGAAATCCACTAAGAAAATCACTAATTAATCAATTTATTTCAATATATATTGATCTTCCATGTACCAGGCACTAAGTCATTGAAAATCTAAAGAAAAATAAGCATGGTCCCTGTTCTTGCAAGGCTGCCACACAGGATGGGGAGACTGACAGCCATCAGCAATGCAGTATCAGGAGAGGCATCAGCCCCCCCCTTGACTTTACACCTTTTTTGGGGTGGAATTTCCAGGACCACTTGGACACTGGAGCATCCTGATTAATAAAATCACTGAAGGAAAGGCACAACCCCATGGTGCTTGGGTAGACAGGATGAAGAAGGGCAGTGCAAAAAAGGGCAGGAAGGAAGATAATTCTCCAAAGGGCAGGAAGGAAGATAATTCTCCAAGTGTCTGAACATGTCACCACCAATGCCCACTCTGCCATGTTGAAACCTCTCTAAGACAGCATGGTTAAAACTGCAGCTCTTCTAAGTGGCCTGCGAATGTTTGCCAACCCTATAGTTGAACTCATCTTCCCCACCCTATTTATTTGCAGGATTATCACAGCTTGTCCATGCCCTGGGAAGGCCAACAGGATATGGCTACAGCCCGAGTTGATTTCCATTCCCTCTGAAGTCCAACCAAGGGGTCAGGGAGATAGCCTTAGGGACCAAACTAGAGCCTCACCTGGCTGGCTGGTTGCTGAGTGCCACATCTGTTGCTTTCAGAGCAGCCGGGGGGAGTGGAATATCATGGGCCTTCTAGCAACATGGTGGGCATCTTCACCAAGCATGTCTTGGCTCAGGCTATTGTAACAATCCTATAAACTGGAGGCTTTAGTGACAAACAGTTCTGTCTCACAGTTCTGGAGGGTGCGAAATCCAAGATCAAGGTGCCAGCAGACCTGGCATTTAGTGAGGGCTGGCTCCCTTGTTTGGAGACAGCCTTCTTACTGTGTCTTCATATGACTGACAGAAAGAGATTCTCGTGTCTCCTCCTCTTTTTAAAAGGGCGCTGATCCAATTTATGAGGACACCACCCTCATGAAATAGAGTTATGAGGAAATCCACTAAGAAAATCACTAATTAATCAATTTAGCCCACCTCCTGATACCGTCGTATTGAAGAGAAGGCTTCAACATATGAATTTTGGAGGTTCACAAACATTCAGTCCCTAGTACAGCAGGCTGGAGTTTTGAAGTTCATGTTAGAATAGAGGTTAACCACGTGGGCTGTGATGTCATGCTGCCTGGGAGCAGATTCCCACTCTGGAAGTTGCCAGCTGTTTAGCTGTTGTCAGGTTTCTTTGCCTTGCCACGTGTCAAAATGGAGATGTAAAAAACCCAAAATAATAATAATGCTGGGGGTGTTGGGAGATGTAAGTAAAAGAATGCATGTAAAGCCATTAGCACAGTGTCTGTCACATGGTGCTTAATTGTGTTAGGTTTATAAACCCTTCAGGGGGGTTCCCACCACCCAGGGATTGAGCAAAACCCTTGAAGTCCCCGGCTGGTGTGGGAAATAGGAATACCACATGAATCGTATTGTAACTTGAGATGGTCTGATGGGCCACTTTCTCCTCTTTCAGACAGGTTGAGTGGGATACAATTACAATTTCTTAGTTTTTTTCAACCTTAGCAGAAAGGGTATAATTTTAATAAGATGAAAGGAAGCTTGCAGGCTCCTGATAACAAAGACTATCACAGGCCACCCTTGTGTGTCTGCAGTTTCTCAGATCATCTTGAGGAATCCAGATTAATGAATGTGCAGTAAAGGGATGACATTGGTGCATGCCAACAAGACCTCGCTTTCCCCATGGGGGATGAAGGAGGGGGAAAGGAACTCAACTTGAGTCCTCTTTCAATAATTGCTGCTGTTTAAATGGGGGTGGTGGTATACGTGTGTTTTAGAAAGCCTCCTGTGAACATTCCTGAGCTCTATTCCACCAGGGTGGCAGCTCTGGTTTGTTACACTGCCTGATAACAGTTTAGAGTTGACGTAGGGAAAAACCATATATTCCTAGCTCTGTTTTTGAAAGAGACCGAGTAAATGTTCATATTAGAGTTTAATTAAAATGTGCATACATATTATTCTCTTAAATAAGTGTTTACACTGGCCCCTTCCTTTCCCTTTATGTTCCAAGTGAACAATACCAATATCTAACTTCTGTAACATTTTGGTTCAAGAAAACCATACAGAATCTAAGATTACCTCCCACACCCCACTTTCTGCCAGCTCCAGAATGGCTTTCTCCTTCCTTCCAATGTTTTTTTCCTTCATTCACAGCCTTATTGCCCAGTAGTTAACACTGATGCAGGAAAGACACATATAAATGTAATGCACTCAAAACTGTCAAGCTGTGAGTGACTTATTATATTCCGCCTCTATCTTGAAAATGACAACTTTCACTGACATCCCCCTTGGCCCTCCCAGTTGTCAAGGGAGTAGTGCTAAGGGTCCTAGAACAGTAGACCATAGAGCTGCTAGATAGCTAAGAAGGAGTATGACATCTCCATTGAGGCCAGTGAGAGAAGCATAGGTCCAATGCAGTTAAAACCTAGAGGATGTACAGATTAGTAACTGCTATTGTCACTTGTCTGATCTATGTCAGGTACTGTACTAAGTATTTAACAAACATTTCTTTTTATTTATTTATTTGTTTTTAAATTTCACTTTAAGTTCTGGGATACATGTGCAGAACATGTAGGTTTATTACATAGGTATACATAGGCCAGGGTGGTTTGCTGTGCCTATCAACCTGTCATCTAGGTTTTAAGCCCAGCATGCATTAGATATTTGTCCTAATGCTCTCCCTCCCTTTTCCCCCCACCCCCCAACAGGCACTGGTGTGCGATGTTCCCCTTCCTGTGTCCATGTGTTCTCATTGTTCAACTCCCACTTATGAATGAGAACATGTGGTATTTGGTTTTCTGTTAGTTTGCTGAGAATGATGGCTTCCAGCTTCAACTATGTCCCTGCAAAGGACATGAACTCATTCTTTTTTATGGCTGCATAATATTCCGTGGTATATATATGCCACATTTTCTTTCTTTCTTTCCTTTTATTTTTTTTTTTGGATGGAACCTGTTGCCCAGGCTGGAGTGCGGTGGTGCGATCTTGGCTCACTGCAAGCTCCGCCTCCCGGGTTCACGCCGTTCTCCTGCCTTAGCCTCCACGAGTAGCTGGGACTACAGGCTCCCGCCACCACACCCACCTAATTTTTTTGTTTTGTATTTTTAGTAGAGATGGGGTTTCACTGTGTTAGCCAGGATGGTCTCGATCTCCTAACCTCGTGATCCACCCGCCTCGGCCTCCGAAAGTGTTGGGATTACAGGTGTGAGCCACCATGCCCGGCCTGCCACATTTTCTTTATCCAGTCTATCATTGATGGGCATTTGGGTTGGTTCCAAGTCTTTGCTATTGAAAATAGTGCTGCAATAAACATACATGTGCATGTGTCTTTATAGTAGACTGATTTATAATCCTTTCGGTATATACCCAGTAATGAGATTGCTGGGTCAAATGGTATTTCTGGTTCCAGATCCTTGAGGAATCGCCACACTGTCTTCCACAATGGTTGAACTAGTTTACACTCCCATCAACAATGTAAAAGCATTCCTATTTCTCCACATTTAACAAACATTTCATTTATTCCTTGCAACAACCCCAGGTACTGTTTTGAGACAGAGTCTTGCTCTGTTGCCAGGCTGGAGTGCAGTGACGCGAACTTGGCTTACTGCAACCTCTGTATCCCGGGTTCAAGCAATTCTCCTGCCTCAGCCTCCCAAGTAGCTGGGACTACAGGCGTGTGCTACCACGCCCAGCTAATTTTTGTATTATTAATAGAGATGGGGTTTCACCATGTTGGCTAGGATAGTCTCGATCTCTTGACCTCGTGATCCACCCGCCTCTGCCTCCCAAAGTGCTGGGATTACAGGCGTAAGCCACTGCGCCCGGCCCAAATCCTGTGTTCTTAACTACTCTGCAGCCCTTCTGGACACAGGACTCTCTGTGGGATTATAGAAAATATACTTTTTTCTCAAGCTGTTTATAGTCTAGAATGAACTAGAATGTATGCAATAGTATCTTGCTGTTCTAACTTAAATTGTTTTCACTATCTGTTCACCAATAATCTGTTCCAACAGAAAATGCATGGAGTATGATTTTGTCATGCAGGGGAAGATCCACACGGATAGAATTACTTCCCAAAGTGTGTTTTAGATTCACTTCCCCCAAAGGCAATGGTGTGGAAGCTTGAATGTTTATTCTGTAAGCACAAATGATACACGTAGTGTAGTACCTCCAGGTAACGTGGCCTGGGGACTGGGGTAGGCTGGGCATAAGGGAATTATTTGGCTTGTGAGATGTTGCAGACAGATTTCAATACAGTCATGCATTGCTTAACATTGGGCATACATTCTGGGAAATGTGTCGTTAGGCAATTTCATCGTTGGGCAAACACTGTAGGGTGCATTTACACAAACCTAGATGGCAGAGCCTGCTACACAGCAAGGCTAGATGGTGTAGCCTGTTGCTTCTAGGCCACAAGCCTGCTCAGCATGTTGCTGTACTGAATACTGTAGGCAACTGTAACACAACAGTAAGTATTTGTGTATCTAAACATAGAAAAGATACAGTAAAAACACAGTAGAAAAGGCTTCAAAAATGGTATACCTGTAGGGCACTTATCACGAATAGAGCTTGCAGGTCTGGAAGCTGCTCTGGGTGTCAATGAGAAAGTGGCAAGTGACTGTGAAGGCCTATGACATTACCGTGAACTACTGGAGACTTTATAGACACTGTACACTTAGGCTACACAAAATTTATTTAAAATTTTTGTCTTCAATAATAAATTAATCTTAGCTTATTGTAACTTTTTTACTTTATAAATGTTTTTCTTTCTTTCTTTTTTTTTTTTTTGAGACTGAGTCTCTGTCACCATGGCTGGAGTGCAGTGGCGCAATCTCAGCTCACTGCAACCTCTGCCTCCCAGGTTGAAGCTATTCTCCTGCCCCAGCCTCCCGAGTAGCTGGGATTACAGGCTCCCGCCACCACACCTGGCTAACTTTTTTTTGCATTTTTAGTAGAGACAGAGTTTCACCATGTTGGCCAGGCTGGCTCAAACTCCTGACCTCAAGTGATCCACCTGCCTCGGCCTCCCCAAGTGCTGGGATTACAGGCATGAGCCTGTACTTTTTAAAAACTTTTTGGCTGTTTTGTCATAACAATTAGCTTAAAACACATTGCATGGCTATACAAAAATATTTTCTTTCTTTATATCCTTATTCTATAAGCTTTTTTCTATTTTTATGCTTTTTTTTTGTTAAAAGTGAAAACATAAGCACACACATTAGCCTAGGCCTACACAGGGCCAGGATCATCAGTGTCACTGTCTTCCAGCTCTACCTCTTTGTCCCACTGGGAGGTCTTCAGGGACAGTAACAGGCATAGAGCTGTCATTTCCTATGATAACAGTGCCTTCTTCTGGATACCTCCTGAAGGACCTGCCCGAGGCTGTCCTACAGTTCATTTTTTTGTTGTTTTTAATAAGTAGAAGGAGTACAGTCATAAAGATAAAAAGAATAGTATAGTAAATGCTAGGCGATAAAAATTTTCCAGCTCCATTATAATTTTGTGGGACCACTCATATATGTGGTCCATTGTTGACTGAAATGCTATGTGGTGCATGTGTTTTTATAAAATGAAAAGTACAGTTTCCCTCAGGAGCAGCAAAGCTGTGGACCCTGTAGTGTGATAGAGTGATGGGTTTCCCTAATTATTGCTGATTTACTTCCATCAGAGAATGATTTACCACTAGCTGTGTTATGGAAGGTAACATAGGGTAGGCACTATGATAGAAATTAAGAATGCTGATTATCTCATTTGTATGTGAAATCTAGAAGTAGAAACCATAGAATGAGCGTGGAATGATGGTTACCTGGGCTGGCGGTGGGGTTAATGGGGGAGTGGAGTGTGAGAATGGGGAGTTACTGGTCCAGGGGTACACAGTTTCAGTTAGACAGGACAAATAAGTTTTGAGATCTATTGCACAGCAGGTGACTATTGTCAGTAATAATGTATATTTAAAAATAACTAAGAAAGTAAAGTTCAAATGTATAACCACAAAAAAGTCAAGTGAGATCATAGATATGATAATTAGCTTTATTAAATCACTCCACATTGTGTATATATATATATATCACAACATCACATTGCACTTGTGAAAGTTGTCAGAATCAAAGTGGAGTCAATTGTGTTAAAACTTCTGACAAACAGAGCTGGGGAAGGCCATGAAGGAAGGGATCTCATGCACGAATGCCTGATAACAAGAACTATCAAGGCCGGGCGCAACGGCTCATGCCTGCAATCCCAGCAAGAGGAGGGAAGATTGCTTGAGCTCAGGAGTTCAAGACCAGTCTGGGCAACACAATGAAACCTTGTCTCTACAGAAAAATTTAAAAATTACCAGGTGTGATGCCTCACACTTCTAGTCCCAGTTCCTCGGGAGGCTGAGGTGGGAGGATTGCTTGATTGCTTGAGCCCGGGAGATGGAGGCTGCAATGAGCTGTGATTGCACCACTGCACTCCAGTCTGGCCAACAGAGTGAGACCTTTTCTCAAAAACAAAAACAGCAAAAAAGTAATACAAGACTCTACCAAAACCACAACCTTTCATTGCACAAAGGCCATTGCAACCTTACATTTCAAAAAAAAGAAAAAAAAAAAACTTCTGCTGAGGACACTTGCCCAAAAACTTCCTATCCAGCCTCGGACTGGTACCACCTTGTTATTGATCTGTGTGGCCAAGGATAATTATTGCAAAATAATTATATAATCCTCCTCCTTTTTTCTTTAAAAATCTTCCTTTATCTTCCTGAACACACACAGTTTACTATGGCACATGTATTCCCATCGCAATGCCCATTCCCAAATACATGTCATTTTGCTTTAGAGAGTTTCCCTCTGGTTGTTATTTAGGTTGACATACTCTATTAAAATGACACAAATTAAAAAATAGGAGTGCTGAGATGAATAGGTGTTTTGGCTCTTCACTGAGGGAAAGAAAGACCTGTAAGCAGCTGAGTCCAATCGAGAGGTTAAGTGCAGACATGGAAGTGTGTGTAAAATTCTGTGTGAGAAAACAGGTCAGAGCACCTAATTCTGTTTGTGAGTTACAGGGGAGTATGAACATTGGAGGAGGCTTTACTAGGTCAAGAAGGTCATTTCAAGTCGTGGAAACACAGCCCATTGGTTGGCTTGAAGGTATGAATATGTGTGTCATTATTGCAGGATTGTGAAAAATTAGTGACTGGGACATCAGCTCTCTATGGGGAGGTGAGAAAGATGGGGAAGGGAGGCAAACAGGTTTTCTTTTTTCTTTTTTTTTCTTGAGATGGAGTCTCTCTCTGTCGCCCAGACTGGAGTGCAGTGGTGCCATCTCGGCTCACTGCACCCTCCGCCTCCTGGGTCCAAGCGATTTTCCTGCCTCAGCCTCCTGAGAAGCTGGGACTATAGGTGCCCGCCACCACGTCCGGCTAGTTTTTGTATTTTTAGTAGAGATGGGGTTTCACCATTTTGGCCAGGCTGGTCTTGAACTCTTGACGTCGTGATCTGCCCACCTCAGCCTCCCAAAGTGTTGGGATTACAGGCGTGAGCCACCGCGCCCAGCCGCAAACATGTTTTATAACAAAAATATGCAGCAAATTTCTTCCTGTTATATGTTAACAGTAACAAAATGCAATTATTTTAACAATAAAAGTGGGAAAGAAAATAATGCAGCATAGTTTTCATGACCACCGTGTTTAGACAAAAGTTCACCTTTTCAAATATTCCAAAGCATAACAATTCCACTGGGTCATGGTCCATTCCTGGCCACTGAGCTCCTCATGAAAGTAGAAGTCTAGAAAGTGGAGATATTTCTTCTATAATTACAAATGGCAAGACTGATGATAACTTATTGTGGCTTAAGAAATGTCTCTGACAGGTTGGGGTGAGACCTTTGAATTTAAAAAAAATGTATACAAATTAATGGGGTACACGTGAAATTGTGTTACATGTATATAATGCGTAGTGATCAACTCAGGGTATTTAGGGTGTCCATCACCCGAGTATAAAACATTTTTCTTAACTATAGTCACCCTACTCTGCTCCCAGACATTGAATGTATCCCTTCTATCTAACTGTATGTTTGTACCCTTCAACCCACTTGTCTTCAGCCTCTCCCCTCCTGCATACTTGAATATTTTGTTGATCTTGCAAGGGAAGAAATTCAAAAACACTTCAAGAGAAAATAGAGAGGACAGAGGTTAAAGCTGTAGAAGTCTTTGTTTCTTTACTCTTATCGACCAAATGACTTCTAGGAATAAGTGTGTGCTTGTGCTCACGCACAGTGAATTATTTGTAGTTATTTACAAGATCACTCTATTTCATAATTGTAAGCTTTCAAATGGACATTAATGATGAAATTCAAATGCCAAAGGAACAATGCATGTCATAATTCACAGGGCTTGCAGGCCATTCCAGCCTTTATAACTGCTACCCAATTAATGGTGACGCTTAAGCATACTGGAAACAATAGCAGAAAAGAGATTTACTTTTTTTTTGTCGAGGGGTGGGTTAGAGTTTGGATCTCATTCTGTCACCCAGGCTGGAATGTAGTGGTGCAATCATAGCTCACTGTGGCCTTGATAACTTACTGCTTGGCTCAAGCAGTCCAAGCTGGGACTATAGACATGTGCCCCTGCACCCAGCTCCAGGAGATTTACTTTGAAAATACTCTTTGAAATAATGCTAAGGCAGCTGAAAGCTCCCTGGGTGGAAAAAGCAGAGTAGGTCCTGGAACTACCAGGACACTTCCTCAGAGAGTTTGAGAGATTGGGTGCTTTGATCTCAGGTTTGGCTCTCTGAGCCTCTCCCAGAGGGTGTGTTCTATCCTGCCCTGATCCAGGCCCTGATCCATTCAGAAAGGTCCCCAGAGAAAGCAGTTTCAGAAATAAGAGAGAGACAGTAACAATTCAAGCTTTCTTCTTCGGTGGTTACAAAGAGGAGTAGAACACAATAACCAGCACAGGATGGCTTAATTTTAAACATTAAAAAGGAGAGAGTGAAAAGCAAATATGAAAACGTATTTCAAATTCCAAGGAGAGAAAAAAAGAGCAGCAACTCCCCACTTCGACTCCTGTGTGTGTTCATGGTGTCTACCCTGCCCAAGGAATCACAGGGCTGTTCATTATTTTGGAAAAAGGAATTTGTTATTGACATATCGATGTGTGCCCTTAACCATTTGGTGGGTTTTATTTTTCAATGCCCCTCTTTCATGTTCTGGAGTTTTTCCGGGACAAGGCCTCTCCATCCTACGGGATTACACATGGTCAGATTCATTTTACATTGGATGACAAATTGCATTTGAATTCATCGGGTTGAAAGGTCAGGGCTGTTCTCTGTTACCCAGTCAGGCTCCCTCAAAGTGTCTCAGTCATGAGAATATGTTGGAATCCCTGGGTACTCCATGCCGCTGCCCGCCCAAACCCTCATGAATACTGAACTCTGCGCCGACTTGGATTCCTAATTACTGACTCCATCAAAAGGAGGAGCCACAGCCAAGGACAGACAAAGTAAATGGCGTGGGGTCGTGTCATTCCTCTCCCACAGTCTGTACTCAGTGGTAACCCAGAATTTTTAAAAAGATCTATTTCCTGAACCCTAAATAGGAGATATTTTCTCCAGGATACTACTTCGTGACAATAAGTGCCTTACCAAAGATATGCCCAGAATTATTGGGAGGGGAATAAAAACGTAGTTCTGTACTATGGTTGTAAAAAGGTTGAAGAATGTTTCTAACCCAAGTAGCCCACAGGCCCAACAGCTTTTATCTAGTAGAGAAGGTTTTGTTCTGCTAAGTTTACATTAATTTGATTAAAAGTGACTTACCCCAAGATGCTTGGTTCTCCTGTGAGCACCTTGTTTTGGTCTCTGGGTGGGCTAGGTATAAATGTCATGCTACACACACACGAACGCACATAAGGAGAAAAACCACATCCACTCAGATTCTGCTGGTTTTAAATCTTGTGCCATTCACACTAGTACTGGCTAGAATTTAGTTTTGTACTATCTCGAATCAAATGAGTTTTCATAAAATTTTAATAGTGAAAGGAAATTGTAAATAAAACACTCAGGAAATTTTTTTCAAGTACTTTTAAGCTCTAGCTAACATAGAAACAACATGCAAATTTCAGTCATTTTTTACCTAAATCATTTAAGACGATTCTTTCAAGTCTTTTACTAGGCTATATTAATACCAGTTTATTCAGCTAAATAATTACTTACCTCCTCCTTTCTCCAGGTTTCCAGAAACATCTATTGATAATTATGCTAAAAATTATGATATTGGTCATCATGTATACTTGTTATTAAATGTATATAAAAGTAACAAATACATAATAAAAATTTCACAATTCAGACTTTTCCCTTCATTAAGTATTTAATAACAGCTATCTTCTATTAAACCTTTTTTTAGTAGGATGCTAAATGCTTTATATCCATCTTATTTAATCTTTCACCAGCCCTGGGAGGAAAATGTAAATATGATATTGATATTGCAGATGGGATGCAGAGAGGTTAAGTAACTTGCCTCAGCTCACATAGCATGAGTGGCAGAACTGGGATTCAAATTCAAATCTTCCTGATTCCAAAGCCAGGGCTTTTAACCACTGTGATGTACTGCTTTCATAGTGTGGTAAACTGGCCCCGCATGTGTCTGAATGAGTGAGATTCTTCCTGTCCATTTCTCTGCCCATAGCACCTGGCCTCCTGCAGTCATCAGCAAACACTTGTCCTGCCCTCATAAATACTTTTGGACGAATGAAGGATATGGTTAAAGACCAAACGAAAGGTAATATCCACAACAGGAAAGACTTGCTAACAAATTCATGAGTAGATTTTAGTTTAGCTGATATAGTGAAAGTATTTTTGTGTGAAACAAAGCCCCAGATCCTGCTTGCTTTTGTTGCAATGTGAAAATATTGATGGAAAGATTTAGCAGCTGTTATTCATACTTCTGAAGAAGGCAGAAGACTTTCATTATAATGATGATTCATGTCAAAAATAGAAGTGCAAATAACATTTTTTTAAAATTTACACTTTAGTTCTTTCTAAAAAAGTTTCAGATGACAGATCTAATAAGTGATTTTTAATTGATTTTAGTTCGTTCTTTAGTCTTTAGATACATTGCATCTGTGTACAATGATGTAGAAATTCAGTTCAATTCTACACACAGGCACTGATAGCCTTTATGTGTCATTCTCTGAGCTGGCTGTTCCAGACACTTTTCTTCAGGGACACACAGGGTAGAAAGGTAGGCAAGCGGACATGCGCTGAGTCTGGAATTGAAGTTTTGGCCGGGCATAGTGGCTCATGCCTGTAATGCCAGCATTTTGGGAGGCCAAGGCCCGCAGATCCCTTGAGCCCAGGAGTTTTAGACCAGCCTGGGCAACATGGCAAAACTCCGTCTCTTAAAAAAAAAAAAAAAAATTAGCCAGGTGTGGTGGCGCACGCCTGTAGTGCCTGCAGGGGCTGAGGTGGGAGGATTACTTGAGCCCAGGAAGTCAAGGCTGCAGTGAGCTGTGAATTGCACACTGCACTCTAGCCTGGGTGACAGAGAGAGACCTTGTCTCAAAAAAATAAAAGCAAAACAACAACAAAAAAGAAGTTTTAAAATGATGGTTATGACCCATATAAGCACTATCACACCAGTATTTGGCACTAACAATAAGAGTAACAATAAAATTCTGAAGCACTTCCACAGAGAGGCAGTGGCACAGTTCAAACACCAAGAGTGGACTTGAAGTTTAAGCAGAGTATCTTCAGCTTACACCTTTGGATTTAACTAAATTGGAAATTACATTTTCTCCACATCTTAATCGACTAATTTTATCTTTCTTGCAAAGGGGCAGGTTAATTTTACCTGGGTAAAAATTTGTCAAATAAACCAGCATTTTTTTTCTAAGCTGTGTAGTCTATGGCATTTTGTTGTAGCAGCTGAACGTGCTAAGACATCAGATCCACAATTGTGTAAGTCACTTCCTTGGTTCTGCTTCTGTGAGCAACTCTCACTGATACAGCCCATTTTGAACCTGTTCATAAGCTTGGCTATTATAAAGATTCTGATTAATGAATGGCTTTCTACTTTCCTTTCTATTACTTCTTTCAAGTACAGGGAGGATTAACTCTATTCTCTGGGATTCAGGGATTTTGGGGGCAAAGCCTTTAGTCAATGGAGCTTCTAGGAAAATTGCTCTACTCTTGAGTCTCAAATTCTTTTTTTTACCGTGAGCGTGCATCAAGTTACAACTGAGGGAAATAAAACATATTTTTAAAAAATTTTAACTGATATTTGATAAATAAATGTGTATATTTATTTACACATTTATTTATAAAAATAATGTATATTTTATATATAATATATATTTTATTCTATTATTTATTCATATATAAAAGATTATTTTAATATATTTTAATAAATGTATATTAAATAATATATAAAATATATATTGTTTTTATTTATATATAAAAATATATTTTTTATTATATTAAAAATATAATAAAGACAGAGAGAGAGGCTGGTGATTACCTCCAAGATTGTTTCTAGCATTACACGTGTGCACAGGTTTGGCCATGACTTTATCAGAAGAAAACTCTGTGTTTTCTATTTGATTTCCTCATGTTCACCTCAGTTTGGTTCAATGCCATCTGTGAAGCATCTGTTATAAGTCATGTACTGATGGGGGTCCAAAATTTTATACAGATCCCAAAAATATAAGTCTATAAAATTAGAAGGAATTTCACCCAATCTCTTGCTTGATCCTTTTGTTTTGTATATCAGGAAACTAGTTCAGTGGGTGATTTTCTCAAGTTTGTGCAGCCTGTTAATTATAGAACTGAGTCTAATATCCAAGTTGTCTGATTACTAATGCTGTTTTCTTTTTACTGTGCTAGACTATCTCTGATTTGTTGTTAATTGTAAAAAGCAGTCTCTTAGGCGTTACCAACTTCAGCAGATATAACAAGGCCTTCTTTTTTGGACCACCTCACCTTATGTACTAGCTAAGAGCTCACAAATGCTTATTAGAAAGGAATTTGACTTGCTGTTTTTCTCATTATTTTGATTGGTACATATGTCAAGAAGTGAAACTCAAGTTCAGATGAGTCATATTCATATTTCATAACAGGGCAGCAGCAAATTGGTAGCCAATATTATTGGAGAATTAGGATTAAATTTAACCGTGATGAATCAAAGACCAAAGGAAAAGTAATGGTTTCTCAGTATCACTGGACACGTCCATTGATTTGAGTTATCTTTGAATTCACAGGAGACACAGGAACAAAGTTTCCTAGACATCACCCTGGTAAGGACTTTGGTGGTCTGGCGACCAGCCTGTGAGCTGGGTTCTCAGAAGCACATCTTGAATTTCCTCTGCAGTATCCCCTGCTCTCCAGCCTCTTGTCTCTACGCCTCTTGCAAACTTTCAGCCTGGAATCACTCCCACCCTAACCCATCTACCTCCAGGTGGTAGTGAACTCTTGGAAAAGCCCACACAGCTATGTCAAATGGGGTGGCCACAAATTCACACTTCTAGGCTCAGCTGGGCCCTCAGTGCTGCCATTCAGTTTTTTGTTTTTTGTTTTTGAGACGGAGTTTCACTCTTGTTGCCCAGGCTGGGGTGCAGTGGTGTGATCTCGGCTCTCTGCAACCTCCGCCTCCCAGGTTCAAGTGATTCTCCTGCCTCAGCCTCCCAAGTAGCTGGGATTACAGGTGCCCACCACCACGCTTGGTTAATTTTTTGTATTTTTAGTAGAGACAGGGTCTCACCCATGTTGGCCAGGCTGGTCTTGAACTCCTCAGGTGATCCACCCTCCTTGGCCTCCCAAAGTGCAGGGATTACAGGCGTGAGCCACCGCACCTGGCCCCATTCAGTTTTTTGTTTTCTCTTTGTTAAGCTCTCTCTTTGGTCTTATCAGTTCTTTTTTCATTACTGACTCAGTTCTCTTAGCAGATGCTCTCACCTTCTACTTCACGTAAACAATTTGTCAAATCCCCTCTGCCATCCCCTCCTGGTTTCTGTGAGTCTGCACTGATCTCTGGTCTGAAGAGGCTGGGGAGCCTTCCCTGCTACCAACACTCCTACCAAGCTTTCCACCTCTTTTCCTGCCATCCCCTGGGACCCTACTTCATCAGTAATCGCGTCTCTCATAATCTCTGATCTTTCTCTGCTGGCTCATTCTCCTCAGATTATGAACATGATGAAGACCCGCCTATCCTAAACAAATCAACCAAAAACAAGCCAAAACTTCTCTTGGTTCCCTGTCCTTCTTTAGCTACTAGCCAATCTCTCTTCTCCTTTGGAAAGTTTTTCTGAACAATGATCCCCATTTCCTCTGCCAACTTCCTCAACTCCTGTTCACGCCTCAACCTCCCTGGGTCTAGTTTCTGTTTACTGCCTCCACTCTCATTCATTTGTTTGTTTATTTGTTCATCCATCCATTGCATTCAACAAGTATTTATTGATCAGATGCTAGGTGCCAGGCATTGTTCTAGGTGCTGGAAAATAGCAAAAAAACTCCATTGCAACTTCTCTTGCAAAGTCTCATATTCCAAAAAATATTATTCTTTTAAGACATTGATTATAAAACAAATACAAGATACACGAAGTAACTTCATGGTATTGGTCAAGGCTCCACTTTGACCTCATTATTCCCCAATCTGTTACCTACAAAGATCCCCAGTGTGGCAGGTTGCAACTGCCTCTGCCAGGCCAGAACCTGTATCCATCCCCCTGCTCCCTGCCTGCCCCCTGTGGAGTTCCTAGAAATGTCAACCTTAAAAGCACATCAATTTAAACACCAAGATGTCTTCAGTGTTTGCCCTGGAGCTCCAGAAGCTTTTGGTGAATGGAGGTGAGGGTGGGGGGCTAGTGGGAAAGAATCAGAGGAAAGGAGAGGGAAGAGAAGCCCCAGGAGAGAAAGAGCTAAAGATTATGGACCATTCCACTAAAAGCCAAGGCCCTGATCAAAAGATAATAATAACAGTAGAAGTAGTAATAATAATAAATAAATGAAATTAATATTTTATTATTAAATTCATTGCAAAATTTGGAAAACACACAAAAGCAAAAGCACAAGAGGATAATAAAAATCACAAAGTGTACTTCCCAAAGGAAGCTATTCTTTTGGTATGTTTCCTACCAATAGGTATTTCTCTGTACATGTGGTGTACATCCCATGCAAAGTTGATATCCCACTGTAAAAGCTGATTGCATATATCATTTTTCACTTAATATTCTATTATGAGATTTTTTCCTCAACTCATTAAATGTTCTTGAAAAGCATGAAGCTGGAGAAACATGCAAAGAATAGATTCTAAGAGACTGCAGCAAGGGGTTTAGATTTTTCCTGAAAACAGTGGGAATTCCCTGGAGAGATTTTCTTCACCCTCTACTTTTTTTTTTTCTTTTTTTTTTGAGAGGTTTTCTAAGTCAGGCTAATTGAGGAATAATTCACGTGCAGTACAGTAAAAGTCACCCTTTTGAGGTGTGTGGTCTGATGAGTTTAACAAATGGATGCATGTAATATTATCACAACCAAGACATATGATATTTCAATCACCACAAAAAGTCCTTTTGTGATCTTTATGTAGTCCATCCCCTTTTCTCAATCTAACCCCAGCAACCTAATCTGATGTCTTCGTTTTGCCTTTTCCAGAAAGTCATATAAATGAAATCATACAGAATGTTACCTTTTATGTCTGACTTCTTGCACTTAGCATAATGCTTTCTATCCACATTGTCACATGTTTGTTCCTTTTGGTTGCTGAGTGGTATTCCATTTGATAGTATGGCACAACTTGTTTATTCATTCACCAGTTAATGACATTTGAATTGTTTTCAGTTGTTGATTTGTAGTTTTTTCTTTAAGGCCTTTGTCTAGGTTGTTATTAGGGTAATGCTGACTTCATCAAACAGTTTGGGAAATATTCCTTCCACTTCCATTTTCTGCAAGAGTTTGTACACAGTTGCAATGATTTCTTCTTTCAATATTTGCCAGAATTTACCAGTGGCACATCTGGATCTGGACTTTCCGTTGTAAGCAAAATTTTAATGGCAAGTTCAAATTCTTTTATACATATAGGACTATTCTAGTCATCTACTCTTCTTGAGTGAGCGTTGTAGCTTGTATCTTTCAAGAACTGAATCTATTTATCTTTTATCAGACTTTTTGCTATTAATTTTATAATCTTTTAATCTTTTAATGTCTGTAAGATCTATAGTGATTCCCCTCCTTTCATTCCTGAAATTGGTAGTTTGTGTCTTCTCTCTCTTTTTTTCTCGATTACATTAGTTCAAGGTTTATACATTTTGTCCATCATCTCAAAAAGCCAGTTGCTATTTCATGATTATCTCTATTTGTTTTCAGTTTACCTGATTTATGCTCTTATCCCTATTATTTTCTTCCCTCTGCTTGCTTGGGTTTGATTTACTTTTCTTTCTCTCATTTCCTAAGGTTGAAGCTTAGACTGTTGATTTGAGACCATTCTATCTTTTAACATAAGCATTTAATGTTATATATTTCCCTCTAGGAACTGCTGTAGCTATATCCCTCCAATTTTGGTATGTTATTTGTTTTCATCTTCTTAAAAATATTTTATAATATATCTTGCGAGTTCCTTTTTAACCAAGAATTATTTAGAAGGGTGCTGTTTAATATAAAATATTTAGATACTTTTCTAGATACTCTCTTATTATTGATTTCTAATTTTAATTGGCTGTGGTCAGAGAACAGAGTTTTATATGATTTTAATTTTTAATTTTTTTTTTGTTTTGAGATGGAGTCTCACTCTGCTGCCCAGGAGTGCAGTGGCACAATCCCAGCTAGCTGCAACCTCCATCTCCTGGGTTTAAACGATTTTCCTGTCTCAGCCTCCTCAGTAGCTGGGATTACAGGCATGAGCCACTATGCCTGGCAATTTTTGTATTTTGAGTAGACATGGGGTTTCACCTCTTAGCCAGGCTGGTCTCGAACTCCTAAGCTCAGGTGATCTGCCTGCCTTGGCCTCCCAAAGTGCTGGGATTACAGGGGTGAGCCACGACTCCCGACCAATTGTAATTTTTAAAAAAATTATTGAGGCATGTTTTATGACCTAGAATGTGGTCTATTTTGATGAGATTTCATAAGCATGTCAAGTGAGTGTGTGTTCAGCTATTGTTGGTTAGAGTGTTCTGTAAATGTCAATTAGGCCATTTGTTTAATAGCACCGTTTGCTATCGTCATACTGATTTTCCATCTACTTTATTGAGAGAGGCCGACATATATGAAGAAGAGATGCTCAATATCAACATCACTAATCATCAGGAAAATAGAAATCAAAACCACAATGAGAGCATCTCACACCTGTTAAGATGGCTATTATCAGAAAGACAAGAGATAACAAGTGTTGGAAAGAATGTGGAGGAAGGGGAACCTTGCAGACCGTTGGTGGAAGTTCAGATTTGTACAGCCATCATGAAAACTTTACAAATAGAACTACAAATAGAACTACCGTATGATCCAGCAATCCCACTACCAGGTATACATGTAAAGGGAAAGAAATCAGTACCTGGCTGAGATAGCCACACTTTCATGTTCATTGCAGCATTATTCACAATAGCCAAGATACGGAAACAACCTAAATATCCATCAGCAGACGACTGGCTAAAGAAATTGTGACACATACACACACACACACACACACACACACAAACAGTGGAATAGCATTCAGCCTTAAAAAAGAAGGAGATCAGCTGGGCACAGTGGCTCATGCCTATAATCCCAGCACTTTGGGAGGCCGAGGCAGGTGGATCACCTGAGGTCAGGGGTTCGAGACCAGCCTGGCCAACATGGTGAAACCCCGCCTCTACTAAAAATACAAAAATTAGCTGGTTGTTGTGGTGTGCTCCTGTAAGCCCAGCTACTGAGGAGGCTGAGGCAGGAGAATCACTTGAACCCAGGGAACAGAGGTTGCAGTGAATCAAGATCATGCCATTGCACTCTAGCCTGTGTGAAAGAGTGAAACTCTGTTTCAAAAAAAAAAAAAAAGGAGATCTTGCCATTTGTGACAACATAGATGAACCTGAAGGAAATTGCACAAAGTGAAATAAGCCAGACACAGAAAAGAAAATACTGCATGATCTTACTTATATGCAGAATCTAAAAAAAACCAAGTCAAATCAAATACACAGAAATAGAATAGAATAATAGTTACTGGGGCCAGGGAAGGAAGGAAATGGGGAGATGTAGGTCAAAGGGTACAAAATTGCAGTCCAGTAGGATGAATAAGTCTAGTGATCTAATGCAGTGGTCCCCAACATGTTTGGCACCAGGGGCCAGTTTTGTGGAAGACAATTTTTCCATGGACTGGAGAGGGGGTGGTGGTGGTGGTGTGGTGGTGGGCAGGGGGAGAGATGGTTTCGGGATGAAACAGTTCCACCTCAGATCATCAGGCATTAGATTCTCATAAGGAGTGTGCAACCTAGGTCCCTTGCATGCACAATAGGGTTTGCATCCCTATGAGAATCTAATGCCACCACTGATCTGACAGGAGGTGGAGCTCAGTTGGTAATCTGAGTGATGGGGAGCAGCTGTAAATATAGATGAAGCTTCACTTCCTCACCCACTGCTCACCTTTTGCTGTGTGGTCTGGTTCCTAACAGGCCATGGACTGGTGCTGGTCCATGGCCTGGCGATTGAGGACTCCTAATCTAATGGACAGCATGAGAATTACAGTTAACAAGATTGTATTGTATGCTGGAAGTTTGCTGAGAATAGATTTTAGGTGTTCTTACCACACACACAAGTAAATGTGTGAAATGATGGATGTATTAATATGCTGGACTGTAGACCATTTCAGTATGTATGAATATATCAAAATATCATGTTGTATACCTTGAATACATAGTACAATAAAAATATATAAAAATTATTGAGAGAAGAGTGTTAAAATCTCCAACTATAATTGTATATTTGTCTATTTTTTGTTCAGTTATGCTTCATGTATTCTGAAGCTCTGTTAAGTACATGTACATGTAGGATTATTATGTCATTCTGATGAAGTGACCACTTTGTCACTATGTAATGTCTCTGTTTATCCATGGCAATATTCCTTTTTTCTGACGTCTAGTTTGGCATTAACCATTTCAGTTTCATTTTATTAGTAATTTCATAATTACTGATTATTTCATAGTGTATCTTTTTTCCATTTATTTATTTATTTATTTATTTATTTATTTGAGACAAAGTCTTCCTCTTGTCCCCAGGCTGCAGTGCAATGGTGCAACCTTGGCTCACTGCAACCTCCGCCTCCTGGGTTCAAGCGATTCTCTTGCCTCAGCCTTCCGAGTAGCTGGGATTACAGGCATCTGCCCCCATGCCCAGCTAATTTTTGTATTTTTAGTAGAGACAGGGTTTCACCATGTTGGCCAGGCTGGTCTTGAACTCCTGACCTCAGGTGATCTGCCTGCCTCAGCCTCCCAAAGTGCTGAGATTACAAGCGTGAGTCACTGCACCTGGCCTATCATTCTTTTACTTTTGACCCATCTGTGTTTCTATTTTTAAGGTGGGTTTCTTACAAACAGCATATACGTGGGTCTTGCATTTTTAATCCAATCTGACAGTCCTGGCCTTTTAATTTGGCTTCAGCCACACCTGTAGCACTCAGATAATCTCTCTTTCTGGCCCCTTGCCCCTTCCCTAGTCTTTCTCATGAGCACCTGGTAGAAGCCAGTGGAAAGAGCTTGCAAGTGGGTACAAACTCCCCCTGTGTCTGGTGATCCTACCTATTCCAAACTGATGTTCTAACCCACACTAGCTTTTAAGAATATGTTAAAATTTTAGATAATTTCTGTCTCCCCATGTGTATGGTAGCCACCTCTTCCTTTCTTGCTCTGTCAAAGGTGAAACAATATTTGAGTCTCATCTGTCCTCACAGGGTTTGTCACTCTTTGGTATTCAGTTTACCTTCCAGGGAGAGTGGAATTCAGTATCTCTTATGACCTCAGCTATTTGATGGGTTCGAAGAAAAGTGATGGTTTTGTAGAGATCAGCCATTTTCCCATTTTTCAGGGAGCTATGCTCTCTTACGCATTCTAAGTGGAAGCAGGATGATGCACTGAAAAGAGGGGAAGGAGATAAAGGGAGGAATTCAGGATGGCTGCTAGGCTTAGTTTGAGCAGTGGAATAAATGTTGACACCACTTACTAATAGTAAAATGGATCTGGGGGGAAAGTCGAGAGGTCCGTGTTGCACATGTGAAGCCGTAGATCATGTGGATGTGTCCAGTTGGCTGTTGGATACTCAGAGGAGAGCTCTGGTGTGACAATTTCCCTGTGAGAGTTGACAATACAGAGATGATATTTACAGCCTTGGGACTGGATGGGACTACCTAGGGACAGAATGTAGACAGAAGAGGCTGCCTATAACTGAGCCCAGGGACAGTCCAGCACTTGACACAGGATGGAGGAAGAGGAAGGAGCATAAAGGAGAAAGAGAAGCAGTGGCCAAGGACACAGAGGAAAGACATTAGTAATCCCTTGAGGGAAGATTTTCATCTAGATTTGGTAGGAATCCATAAGTCACAAAACATTGTGTTTCATTCAAGACAAACTTAAGATCATAAAAATCTATTGACTCTTTTGAGACTTCCTATCGCTTATGGAATCTTGGGCCCAGGACCTTTCATTGATGCCAAGCAGAGGTCTGCTCCTGCTGAGGCATGGGCTAGAACCTCTCTCTTTCCAAGACCAACTGCAGTGAAAGTTAAATGGGCTCTTGAAAAAAATCCTGCTCCAAATCCCTGAGGATCAGAATGAGCCCTTCATTTGGAGCTCAGTAAGATTTCTGGTAGTTGCATGCAGATATGTCTTTTTTGCCACTTTACTAGGCTTTACAGATATGTGCATTTGTCAGAAGATTGATGCTACCCTTCAAATATTTGTCTCTTCTCCTCCCTCTGGGGCAAGTGCCGCATGGTCTGATGGGTGCTGGCCACATCACACAGATTCCTTCTTTGGTCTTTGCATGTGTTATTGTGAAATCTCCTGGTTCTTCAGAGGAGACACGCTCTGTTGAATAAGAGAAATGTGGTCAAAGGAACATACTAATGAGGCTGATTAGATGGTTTTATTGGTGGTGACCTTTCTATTTCATGGTGGGAATGTGTTGGTTTTTGTTTTAAAAATAAATCATGCATCTCACATTTCTTTCATTTGGCATCTGCATCACATATAGACCTATACTATATAACAGGGTTTAGAAAGAAAATAATGTTAGTGTGTTTAGATTTTTTTCAGGCAGTTAAAAACAATATTATGCTTCCCTTAAACATTCTGATTGACAGAATGATAAGACAAGCTGTATGAAGGAGGGCGAGTGTTTGAATGACAGCACCAAACACTGTCAATGCTACTTGTGTTTCCTAGTGACTCTAAGAGGCCACCAGTTTGAACATATACCTAACACACTGATCCAAGGATCTGAGGCCATTAGCTTAAAGGGCAGTGCCCAGTTCCTAAATTAGCCTTTTTTTCCTTGCCTAAGACACATAAATTTGAATCCCCTCTTGATCTTTATCCATCTCCTTCACACCAAGAATTTAGATTCAGATCATTATTTTTAGTTAGTTCAGGCATTTCTGTGACTGTGTGCCATCTTAAGGATCTTAATTCTTTCTACTAACCACGGGGAATGGACTACCATGACAGTGCTGTCATGGGTGGCCCCCACGCCAGCAGTGTCCTAAGATGGCCCTTCCTCTCCTTCCCCTGTCCTTCCCTCACTGCCCAGGAGGGAGAGCACTCCTGGCCCAGCGGTGATGCAGCATTGGTCTTGGGGCACCCGGGGCCACACTGGGAGGCATTTTCCATGTTTGTCTTTCTACAGAAACCAGTTGCATCAACTCATTCTCTTTGCACATTGCCTCTCTTAGGGTTTTATTTTGTTTGTTTTGGTTTATTTGGTGGTGTGGAGGTTTCCTTAATCTCAGAGGAGTGTATGAATAATTAGAAGCAAGCTGTGATCACCAGCGAAGTTTACCACCTGGGTCTGCTTCTGAGTAAGTTAACTGAACATGCTTAACATATAGTCTGTGAATTTAAAAGAAAAAAAATTTTGGTTTTTATGGAACTCAGATGTCCAGATCAGTCCCTCTGTCTCTTAAGAGCTCCTTGAGTTTGGCCTGAATGTTGTGGAAACCTGTTGGTTGCCCCAAAGCTGTACAGATTCCTTGCAGGGGCAGAGGAAGGGCTCTTTCTCATGGTGGTGTCTAGCTCCACATTCCCGGTTCTCCTAAACTCACTCAGGTTGTGGACTGTATTGCCATCTGCTAGGTGCTATTTTGGTTCTATTCTATAACAACCCAGACATGAAACTTAGCCCATTCCTTTGGTTTACACACACACACACACATACGTGTGTGTGTGAACACATGTACATGCACGAATACACACACAACCACTTGCACGAGGTATATGGCTGGGATGCAGAGGGAATGTGTTTGAGAAAAAGGAGTGGAAATGCACTTCACAGCAACAAAGCTTCATATTTAATATTAGACATCCTGGTTGTATTAGGATTTTCCAGAGAAAGACAACTAATATGATATGTGCTTATTTAGAGGAAGACCTATTTTAGGGAATTGGCTCACACGCTTATGGGGGCTGGCAAGTCCAAAATATAGAGTTCAACTCTGAAGGCTGCCAGGCTGGAAAGCGAGGGAAGAGCTGATGCTGCGGTGCCAGGCCGAAGGCTCTCTGTGGTGGAATTCCCTCTTGCTCAAGGGAGGTCAGTCTTTCATTCAATTCAGGCCTCCAACTGATTGGATAAGGCCCACCCACATTATGGAAGGCAGTGTGCTTTACTCAAAGTTTGCATATTAAAATGTTCATTTTATCCAAAAACACCCACACAGAAACAGCTAGAGTAATTTAGACCACATATCTGGGCACTGTGTCCCAGCCAAGCTGACATATAAAAGTAACCACCATCTGGTTTTCAAAAGTCCTTTCCTACTGCACTGAGTTGCTCAATGATTCTAGTCTTCCCACTCTGCCCCCAAATACCTGCTTATTTCTAGTGCTGTGAAATTTGGCTATTTATTTTATTCAGTTGAATCGTCAGGGTCTCATTTTCCATTTGAAATGGTTTATGAAGGTGTTTTCCTGAACAAAGATAGTTTCCTCCCTAAGAGTACCGGGGCTAGCTGGTAAGATGATGATTTTTCTCACTTTGTTTCCTCTATAAAAATGCTGTCAATGGAGTGGCAATTTAAAAATCTTTCAGGATGTCCTGTTTTAAAGAAACTGCATAAACAATCAGCTGCATCTAACAAAATGACAACAATTTATAATATAAAAGGGCAAATGGTAAAGGGTCTATCAAAAAGAAACCTTCCCTTATTCATTTATATTAAAATAAGATGATGTATAAAGTTTGACTTCTCTGCAATTTCTCAGGAGCACACTGATAAGGAAAAGGCAGGCACAACTGCAGGTTGCTTTTTATCAAGCAAGAATGAATAATTCCAGCCTAGAAAGCTGGAATGCCCTGTTGTACTTTGCTTCTGCCCTGGGTGAGTTCTGCCTCATGCCTACAGCTAAAAATACCTTGCTTCTGGCCAAGCCGGTGGTGGCCAAGAACAGTTAACTACTTAGAAGCTGATTCAGGGCAGAGAAGCTTTTCTCTATGCTTTTGTTTTTATCTTTTATCTTTATTATTAGCATTTGTTTATTCAAATGATAACAGCTAATATTTTTGAGTGCCTGCTGTGTACCAGAGTATTAAGCAGAGTGTATGCTGCATCTCACTTGCTCCTTACAATTCATTTATTAAGCATTCCTGTAAGCTTCATTTTATGGATGAGGAAATTTAGCTACTGCTTCCAAGGTCACACAGCTGTTTAATCCTGAAGCTGGGATTTACATCCAAGAGTATTTGTTGTTGTTTTTGTTTTTTGCTTCGACACAGGATCTCAATCTGTCGCCTAGGTTGGAGTGCAGTGGCATGAACACGGCTCACTGCTGCCTCAACCTCCTGGGCTCAAGCGATCCTCCTGCCTCAGCCTCGCATTGTAGCTGGGCCTATAGGCACATGCCACCATGCCCAGCTAATTTTCAGATTTTCTGTAGAGACAGGGTTTCACTATGTTGCCCAGGCTGGTCTCAAACTCCTGGGCTCACACCATCCTCCCACCTTGGCCTCCCAAAGTGCTAGGATTACAGGTGTGAGCCACTGCACCTGACTTTCCAAGAGGATCTGACTCCAAACTAGCAACTCTCGGCCAAGAGGCCAGGCTTTCTCCTGCCGTGTGCTGGATATTCTGCTGGATGCGTCCCTATAGTAAACCAGTTAGTTTTGTAAAATCTCAGCTAGTTCATCACATTACATATATAGTCACTTAACTGCATTTTACAATAGAATTAAGAACTCTTTTTTTTTCTCTATTCCTTTCTGCCAATCAATTTTTACTATGTAGGAGGGAGGCCCTGGGGAAGCCTCAGCTTCTTAAGGCTGTGGCCCAAAAAGTCTCATGGAGCAAAGTTCCAACTCACTCCTCAGTGGTGCAGCTTGGGGCCAGTGTTAGCATCAACATGGCATTGTGACATGGCGGGGCCCAGGTGTCCTCCTCAGGCCTGCCACCTGCTCTGACATCTGAGGGGTGTTATCTGTCTTGCTCTGAGTAACTTTTTGAAAAGAGGATTATTGGATACTCTCTGAGAATTTACTCCAGGATCTTAAATCAAAGTCAGGAAAAATAGAAAAACATAAGACAGAACAACAAGAACATCCTGAATTTCATAACAGGCAGGACTGGTATTAATATACATACATACATATATATATATATATATTTTTTTTTTTTGAGAGAGGGTCTCGCTCTGTTGCCCAGGCTGGAGTGCAGTGGCAAAATCACTGTTCACTGCACCTTCTGCTTCCTGGGTTCAAGTGATTGTCCCATCTCAGTCTCCTGAGTAGCTGGGACACAGGTGCGTGCCACCATGCCCGTGAGAGCACAAGGCGGTTATTCCCCCTCCCTCGCGTGTACAAGGAGGAAGGAATGTTGTGGTCCAGCTGAGGCCTCATAGCCTCACTCTACCCTGGGGTTGGAGTGTCTGCTGCAACGTCAGGGCAGCGGCAGCGTTCTTAGCTTTGCTCACAAGTAGTCAGAGTCAAATTTTTCAAATTTCAAATTTCAAATGGAGAATGATACAGTGAAAAGAAGAGGCTATAGAAAGAAAATGAAGAGAAATCTATATGCTGATTCAAATTTATGAATTTTTTGTAGAGACGGGGTTTTGCTATGTTGCCCAGGCTGGGCTTGAACTCCTGGACTTAAGCAATCCTCCTGCCTCGTCCTCTTAAAGTGCTGGGATTGCAGGCATGAGCCACTTCACCTGGCCTAATATTCTTAATAGCTATGGACAGGAGGAAAATGAAAACTGCCACTTGCTATCTCTCTTGTGTTCCCCACAGTGCCACCCCTGCAGTGATTCAGCTGGAAGGCCAGGGGTCTCCTCCTGAGCTCCTGGGAGCCCAAGAGGAGGTGACTTTTCAATGTGTTGCACAGAAAGTATCTAGGAAGTGTCTGTTTTCAGTCTGAAGCCCAGGTTGAAAGTGAATAATCCCATTGAGAGGGGTTAAGAGCAGCTCTCCTCTGCCCTGGTGATGGAGCACTGGCCACTATAGGGGTGGGGACCTTGACACACAGGACCAAGACGTGCAGCAGCAGAAGCAGCACAATGCTATTTCCTACTAAGGAGCACAAGAAGCCAGAGAGCTGCAGACACATCGAAGGGTGAGACAGCCTTGGACTCAGCACAGAAGAGACTTTTACCACGCGTGAGCAAAGCTAAGAACTCTGCCGCTGCCCTGACGTTGCAGCAGACACTCCAGCCCCAGGGTGGAGCGAGACTATGAGGCCTCAGCTGGACCACAACATTTCTTGTACACGCAAGGGAGGGAGGATAACTGCCTTGTGCTCTCATAATTTATATTGTAAAAATTCTTCTTAATAATCTCTCTTCCTTGTTATCCAAGTAATATACATGAATTGTGAAGCACATAAAGAAGAAAGAAGAAAAGAAGGACAAAAAAGGAAGAAAAGAAAGAGAAGAAGGAAAGAAAAGAAAGGCAAGCAAACAGCATGGAAGAGTTTAGTATTGAGGAAAAGTGGGTGAAGGGCACATAGGACATCTTTGTACCATTTTTGCAACTTCTGTAAATCTATAATTAATTCTGCAGCATGCAGCTTTGGTTACGCACGTCTGTATAATTTGTTGTAATTAACAAAGCACAGTAAATCGAATGAGAGCTAATTACAGAGCCGGAGCTAGTCATTCTCCTCAAATGTTTGGCATCTGTATAATGTCTCCATGATTCCTCTGTGAAGCTATCTATATCTCTGGATTGCACAGACCCCATCCGACGTGAGAGTAAGGATCTATTGCCCTAAATGGGCAAAACCCCAGCGACCGCCCCTGAATCGGATTCTGCCTTAATAGTGCTTATTTCTTTCTGGGTATATGATCCATCTCTGTTTCCCCCAGAAAAATATCCTTTTACTGAAGGCTTCAGAATCTGGCTGCTCAGGTAGGAAACAGTGCTCTATGAAAGTAACGAATATAGCTAATGAAGAATGATACAGTGAAAAGAACAGGCTAAGAGAGTGAAGAGAAATCCGTAGGCTGAACACAAAAGATGAAAAAGGCGACGCAGTGAAGGCCATGTATTATAGGCCTAAAATTAGGGCCCGATATTATATGTTGCTTTCAGATCCGAAACCAGAAGGACCTCGAATGGCCTGACCACAGGTTTCCCTCCCTACTTTGCTCCCCTGGATAAGGTCCCATTGCCAAACGACACTGCACATCACCGAGACCAGGCACAGTGCCCGTTATGCCTAAGCATCACGCTTCAGTTCTCTGCCGGCCCACGGAATGATTCAAACAGGCCAATCCCATCCTTCCATGGGAACCAGGGGGAACCCCACCCTCTTGGTACTCCAAGGCCTGTCTCCCACAGCCCCTGCTTGCTCACTGTGTTCCCGAGTGCAACCCCTGTGTGGCCCTGCTTGGCGTGCGGTGTCTACCCCGGGCTGTGACTATGTGACTCATAAACCGTTGTGGATCTCATCTGCCCAGTGTTGGGCGTTGCGTGTTCAGCCATCCCCAGAACGCTAGGGTGGGACTCTCTCCGTCACCAATGGGGTGAAGAGGAGGTGATCAAAAAGGGTGGAGGGCTGTGTCAGTAGCCGGAGCCTTGCCCGTCTGCGGAGCCGCCTGGCCTGGCCTTGGGCGCAGTGCTTCATCTCTGGTGTCTATCTTTGTGTATTCCAAGTCATAAAATAGAAAGCTGTTAGAGCAGATTGAGTCACTTCTGTTTGCCTTGATTTACTTACATTTCCTCCCTTTGTTGAGAAAATGTCAACAACCCAGAGTTTGCATTTCAGGGGTTGGTGCATTTCAGGGTGGGAAGAGCTGCACCACCAGGGCGGCTGGCAGCTGCAGGGGCGGGCACCTCAAAGGAGTGAGGGAGCAACACGTGGATGTACTGAGACCACAGGAGGAAGGGAGCTTATTATCTCCAAGCAGGCCTATTTTCTTGTTAGTGAGGTTTTTCCACATTAAATGTGTAAAGGGGCATAATCACAAGCATGCTTTTGAGTTCTTGGCATATTTGAGTAATTCAGAACAGGTTTTTCCTATCCAAAGGGACAAATAAAAGGAAAGGCTAGGAAAACAAGCTACTGAGGTTATCTTCCCTTTAGGAACCAAAGGAATGAGAGTAAATAAGTTCATTAAAGAAGAAAGTGTCCTCAGCTATGTTTTGGGATCATTATCCCTATCTGTCCTTTCAAAGACCTTTGTTTTTATGATAATGGGACTACTTCATACTACTTTTTTGGGGTCTCTCTTTGATTGTTCACAATACTCCTATGAGGTATAGCAGCAACTTAATATTTATTGAAGACAGGAGGAGGCAATGCAGACATTATTATTCTCAGATAGCAGCTAAGTCAATGGTATAACCAAGGGAAATAGGGTCTCCCATTCTTTGTTACCATCATATTGGAAAGGATACACGTGGTATAAAAATCCTTCTTTGCAAGCTTGCCGTGTCTCGTTTAGACAGTGCTGATCCCTGCTGCCCCTAGACACAGTGGAGACAGAGATGCCAAAGGGGGGGAAAAGCTGGCTGGGGCTGGGTGCGGTGGCTCACGCCTGTAATCCCGGCACTTTGGGAGGCCAAAGCGGGGAGATCACTTGAGGTCAGGAGTTCAAGACCAGCCTGACCAACATGGTAAATGCCCATCTCTACTAAAAATTAAAAAAAAAATTAGCTGGGCATAGTGGCACACACCTGTAGTCCCAGCTACTCATCGGGAGGCTGAGGCAGGAGAACTGCTTGAACCCAGGAGGCAGAGGCTTCAGTGAGCCGAGATGGCACACTGAACTCCAGCCTGGGCGACAGAGTAAGACGCTGTCTGAAAAGAAAAAAAAAAAAAGAGAAGGCTGATACTCTGGTACTCAGTCAAGGCTTCACTGACTGGTGGTACCTTGGAAAGGGTCACATGGTCCAAGAGATGATCCAGATGTGGAATTCCAGAAACTCTGATCAGACCAAGGGGAATAACTCCTGCTCACAAGGACTGACCTGTAACCCAGATTTCCAGCTGGTTAGTCCACATTGAGATCCATAACTGCCAGTGGCACGAATGTGTATGTCAACTGTTCAATCTGAAGATACACCTTCTCCCACACCCCCATGTTTTCACATCTCTGACACAGGGATTCCCATCACAACCACTGTCAGTCAAGCAGCAGTTCTGACATAGTTGCCGTTGCCTACACATAGATGGATCTGATTGTTACTTCTTGGGTGTCATGCTTGAAAAACGGCGCAGCAACCAGTGATGCTTCAGTGAGCAAACTCTGAGGACCCCTTGGGGGAAGGAATGTGAATCATGATTCCTGTCTGAAAACTTATGTGGACATCCATCTGGTAAGATCAAGAAAGCACTGATCTGATCTGAACTGGTGTTGGCAGCTTGAGAAAACTTGGAAAAAATTATTGGAGTGGATTTCTCAGTGAAGCACGCTCTTCTCCTACTCAGCTCACTGAAGCCTCTGCCTCCTGGGTTCAAGCAATTCTCCTGCCTCAGCCTCCCGATGAGTATCTGGGACTACAGGTGTGTGCCACTATGCCCCACTCCGAAATAACATTTAATTTTGGAAAACCTTAAGCTTAAAGAAAAATTTAAAAAATAGTTCCATGAATACCTGTATATCCTTTATCTAGATTTTCCTGTTGATATCATTTTGAAGGCATTTCCTTTACTCATCACTCTTTATGTTTCTTTGGGCATTTTGTTTGTATGTTTTTTTGCTGAATCATATGAAAGTAATATGCAAATAGCATGACACCTCACTGCTAAACACTTCAGCACGTATCTTTTAAGAATAAGAACATTCTTCTACGGTATAGTATTATCACACCCAAGAAATTTAATATCAATATCCTAATATCTAATAAACAGACCAAATTTCAAATTTCTATTGGAATATATATATTTTATATATAACATATATATTATATATAATATATAATTCAGAACAGGCTTTTCATATCCAAAGGGGCAAATAAAAGGAAAGGCTAGGGAAACAAGCTACTGAGGTTATCTTCCCTTTAGAAATCAAAGGAATGAGAGTAAATGAGTTAATTTAAAATATATATATATAGCATATATTTTAAATTCTTTTTTAAAGGTGCTGTATTACAAACATTGTTGAAGGTACAGAGGATGATATTGTGCAGGAAAAATACAGACACCAAAGACAGTCTAAAAATGATTCAGAAGAATCAGACATTGAATTTGAAGAAGTTTTAGGAATTATTGCAGCCATTTTATTTCAGTTATATTTTTCTTTTCATTTATGCACAAGCTTGATGTAGAATAAAATCTATGTCAAAATAAGTGTAAAATGATTAAAAGTCAAAGTGAAAGGAAAGCATTATGATGCAGTGTAATTGGCATAAATGTTTCTTCTTTGTGGTACATAAAATAATGGCACGACTTACATATGATAAAATACTCTAGGCAGCTGGGGCTTCAGTGACAAGGAGAAAATATGCCGGGACACGAACTCAGCCGTGCATCCTGGAGTGTAACTGCATGGCTGGCTCCCTCTCCAGCATCTATTTGGCCGGAAACAGCCTGACCGACTCTCACTCTCTTTCTCCCTCTTCAGGATGCCAGGCAGGCATCTGTAGCCTCTGTCTGTTGCAGAAGACCAGAATATGTCACCCTAAGATATGCCACTTTGGCATAAAAGTTATTTTGAGCTGAAGGCAATCGAGAAGAAGCAGATATAAGAAAAGGTCTCTGCTCTACCCCATTAGCCTAAAAGCAAGACATAAATTTACCAAGGCTATGATGTCCATCGTTGCCTCTCTACCAGAAAGAACAAAGGTTGTTCACTGAAGGCAACTTTAGATCCTTCTCATCCTGGAGATGGCACCGAAGAATCCACATGACAAATTCCCATTTCCTCGCCTTCCCTCAATTTGCTAACCCTAGAGACTCACAGTACTTTTCCTTTGGTTACTTCTCTAACAATTTGCTCTTCTTTGTTAAAAATGCCATATAAAACCAGAGTTCTAAGATACTTTGAGAATTTCTCATTTCCTGGGATCTCCTATGTATATATGAAATATACATGCTAATAAATTTGTTTGTTTTTCTCTTGTTAATCTGTCTTTTGCTACAGGGGTCCATCCGAGCTACAAACTCAGAAACGTAGAGAAAAAATTATTTTTCTTCCCTTACACTGTGGTCATATTTTATCTTCAGATGGGTTGCAATACAAGTAATTTAAGTTCCTCTTTCTCTCTGGGTGGACAACTCCCCTTAGATATTCCTAAGCCATATCTGAGCCCATCTTTAGGCAGACATTTTCTGAGCTTTCTCAGCTGGCTAATCACAGGCATTGCGAGTTTATCTTCCAACCACCATCTGCTCCTGCAGGGCAATCAGATTTCTGCTTTCAAGGATCACCTTCCTTGTCACCTTCTAAGTACTGGCTATAGGTGCATCTTTGCCTACTTGCCCTGGATTCCACTCTGCAAGAGTGAGTATTGTTGAAGTTAACTGGTCTCTCTCAGCTTGTCCCAACAGATAGACTCAGAGAACCCCTAAGCATTTGGTCTCCTGTTCAGGGAAAATTTAGAAATAGATGGCGTTGCCATTGACATCTTTTCACCTCCCACCACCATATGATTTCTCCTTCTCTTCTCCGGAAACTCCAAAAGCATTTCTCATTCTTTTTTTCTTTCTATCTAATACCAAGCTTCCTACCCTTGGAAAAAGTTTTCTGCTTAATTAACCCATGCACAGGGATGAATGATTCCTTTCTCTTTGTGGTTTGGAACATAGACTGTAGAGAAAGGGGAGGGAAGAAAGGTTTTGTTTTCTGTAAATACTCAGAAACCCTATAAACCCTTGCCAGAAAAGTGGGAACATTTTCTTGCTTGATAGATTCAGGGTTCTTTAGAGGGACCTCAAGAGCTGCTTAACCAAATACCTACCATTTGAGTGTGTAAATGCTTGCTTTCATTGAGTAAAGTAACATTAAATAAAGACATTTAATTAAAAATTTTTAAAATCAATTTGAGTGGGTTGTATAGTTATTGTTTTTGGTTTTCTAGCAAGTTTTCTCCTGTTTCCCTTCTTTTGGAAGTGGACTCCCATGCCTGGTCATAAAGGCATGGATTCATGGCCTGGGTCAGCAAATCAGAGAATCCCATTTCCCTGGAGCTCGACCCAGCTGTGGCCAATAAAAATCCTCCTGTGGGAATCAGTCCTGTTTCCAGGGTGGTAGGAAAGAGACGCTGTCTTTTCAAGAAGCTTGCTGAATTTGGATGGTGTAGATATGGGGATGCCAGCAATCACTTTCTCTCTCTCTCTCTCTCTCTCCCTCTCTCTCTCTCTCTCTGTCTCTCTCTCTGTGTGTGTGTGTGTGTGTGTGTGAGAGAGAGAGAGAGAGAGAGAGAGAGAGAGAGAGCAAGCTAGCAATGTGCAGAATAAAACCAAGAATATATACAGGCAAAGAACTAAAAGTAGATCTACTATTCGGCCCAGCAATTCCACTACTGGGAATCTACCCAGAGGAAAAGAAGTTATTACATGAAAAAGACACATGCACACACATGTTTATAGCAGCACAATTTGCAATTGCAAAGATATGGAACCAACCTAAGTGCCCATCAACCAACAAGTGACGAAAATATGGTACATATATACCATGGAAATACTACTCAGCCATAAAAAGGAATGAAATAATGTCTTTTGCAGCAATTTGGATGGAACTGGAGGCCATTATTCTAAGTGAAGTAACTCAGGAATGGAAAACCAAATATTGCATGTTCTCACTTACAAGTGGGAGCTAAGTTATGAGGACACAAAGGCATAAGAATGATACAATGGACTTTGGGGGCTCAGTGAGGGGAAGGTTGGGAGGGGGGTGAGGAATGAAAGACTATATATTGGGTACAGTGTACACTGCTCAGGTGATGGTTGCACTAAAATCTTAGAAATCTCCACTAAAGAACTCATTCATATAACCAAAAACCACCTGTACCCCAAAAAACTATTGAAATACAATGAAAAATATATCGAGAGAACAAGAGATAGGCAGAGATAAGAAACAGAAAGGGAGAGGTGTGATGGAGCTGGATTCTCTGTCTCCTGAAGTCTTGTTTCTACAGAAGCTCTTCCTTTGATACTGAATAGATTTCAACTCCCTGCCTTTTAAAACCTTATTTGAGTTGGATTTCTGCCACTGGCAACCAAAAGCATCTCAAATAATGCAGCCATTGTACCTGTTCACTGAGTTGTATAATGGCCCCCAAGCAGTATGTCAGGGAAACGTGACTGTACCTTTATTTGATTACACACTGTATTTTCCCTTGTTTCCAAAGGTTTTTGCTCACAAAATATGTTTCCTTTTGAACAACAGAAAAGATAAAAGGGAACTCTGGTCCAAGACAGTATTTTTGCTGTTTTACTATTACTGTTGTTGGTTTTCTCATCAATATGAATAGTTTGCCACACACACACACACACACACACACACACACACACACCCCTACCTGGGTCTAGATTAAAGATTTCAAGCTCAAGTAATTACAGGAGTGAAGCAGGTCATGCCAAATGATGAGGAGGTGCAGGCATTATGGTAATGTGATAGACGGTAGAGGGACAGAAGTGAGCTGAAAGGAATATGCTGTCTAAAAGGCAGCACCATTCAAATTAAAACAACAATAGCAACCCCATGTGGGTCAAAGCAAACACATCTGTGATCCATCCTGCAGGCTGCCATTTTGCAGCTCCTGGCCTAGAGCGCATCAACTAGCCTAGCTCGCTTAGCCGCGAAGCACTGGGTTGTGAAGAACAGACTTCCATTCAAGCTAGGTCAAGGAAGGGGCCATTACCCATAAGTGTATGACAGGTAATTGCTTGAACACAAGATACAAAGTACAAGCCACGTGGGAACTGGAGTGGGGCACTGCACAGAGCCAGGGACACCCTATTTCTGATTACAGTCTCCATATTGAACTTCAGAGTCTCAAGAGAGAGTTGACTAGTTTCTGGCCAGTGAGTCAGACATCTGTTCCTTGTCTAAAAGGTATATGTTGGAGACGGAGGCAGGTAGGATGTGGCCACTTAAGCCCATGTCTCAGCAGAGGCTGTGGACAGGGGTAGAGTGGGGCTGGGCTGGGCAGACAGTTACAGCTGTCTCACATGGCAGGTTGGCCACTCCTACGTTATCAACACCTAAACTAGTTCAGATTAAGATTTGCTAACTTTGCATATTTTCTTTTAATTTTTTTCTGATCTGATAGAGGATGTGGGACTTTTAATAGGGCATATGTGTGTGTGAATGTGTATTTACAATTCGTCATCAGTGAACATCCTCTGGACTTGCACTGGGTCAGCTCTTATAGGAGCTTTTCTCTGGCTCCTTGGTAATCGTACGTCTCACTCTACAAGGCTCTTCTTATTCCACAGCAACACTCCTGCCTTGTGTTCTGCATAGATGAGTATAAAATGTATAGTTTCTTCCACTTTCAGAATATCCTGAATATCATTATCCAGTTAATCTTTCCAAAGTACCATTGTTATATTACTCTTCTCCTGGGAACATGCCATGGCTCCCTATTGGATTTCTTTCTTTCCTTTTTCTTTTTTTAGACAGGGTCTCATTCTGTCACTCAGGCTGGAGTGCAGTGGTGTCATCACAGCTCACTGCAGCCTCAAACTTTTGGGCTCATGCTATCCTCCCACCTCAGCCTCCAGAATAGCTGGGAACGCAGGTGTGCACCATCACGCTCAGCTAATTTTTAAATTATTTGTAGAGATGGAATCTCCCAATGTCCTATAGGTTTTCTGTCCTGAAAAAATGAACTTCTCTGAATCTTGTACCCAATCGTAAAATGCTTCAATACCAGCCCTGTAGGGAAAGTGACAATGTCTAAAAATGCCTGGAGCAGTGCCTGGCAAAAAAGTGTAAAATAAGTGCAACAAAAATAAATATTTGTGCCGCAGATTTGGGTACTGTTTCCTGAGTCTACATCATTTCCACAGAGACCCCAAGCTCCTTAAGAATATTCCTTTGCTTTCTCTGTATCCTCCACAGCTGTCTAGAGCAGCCGACCACCCAGCACGTGCTCAGTGAGGCACATGCAATGAACCTGAAATATGGTAGGCCTGGCCCTGTGGCCCTGTGGCCCTGAAACAGGTTTGAGCTCCAAAGAGTGAATTAGAGGCTGGGTGTGGTGTCTCACACCTGCAATCCCTCAAACCTGTATGCTTGGCTTTTCTTAGGCTCTGCGGAAGCCAGTGGAGTAGAAGCCCAGTGTTTCCCTGCACCTACAAATTGTCTCCGAGGCTCTTGTAATGGGCTGCAAGTTTCCTAGACCCTGTTCAGGGTGTTTCTGGGATACTTTTCATAGATTCGTTATCCCAGGATGAAGACTTAAGCACCTTATAACTCTCTTCCCCAAGATAGGACTAGGAAACTGCATGGTGGGAGGTTAAATAACAGCCAGTGAACTGCTGACAAGCATGAGTTTGCATCAACAAATCTCAACCTGGCCTGGCTCCCTAGATACCAGTGTGTGTTCGTTACCCTTCTTTGGTTATAAGGAGCAGAAGCATACTCACTGGCCATAAAAGGTCCATTGCCTTCAAGCTAAAAGCTTAACTTCTTAGCACGACATTCAAGACCCTTCTGATCTGGCTTCTGCCTGTTTCATGGGTTTCATCTCCTTCTCTTCTACTCACACTCCTCCCTCACCAATGCAGTGCACACCTAACACACCTACGCACATGTGCACACTATTTGTGTATAGGCACCCTATGTTCTAACCATGTTCAACTTCTTGGAGTCCCCCAAATTTATCATATCCTTCCATGTTTGGAGGCCTTTCTAGATTATTTTCCCCTCTGTCTTCTGATTCACTCCAATTCACTCTTTTTTTTTTTTTTTTTTTTGAAACAGAATCTTGCAGGAGAGCACTGGTGTGATCTTGGCTCACTGCAACCTTCACCTCTCAGGTTCAAGCAATTCTTGTGCCTCAGCCACTCGAGTAGCTGGGATTACAGGCACGCACCACCACACCCAGCTAATTTTTGTATTTTTAGTAGAGACAGGTTTTGCCATATTGGCCAGGCTGATCTGGAACTCCTGACCTCAGGTGATCCACCCGCCTTGACCTCCCGAAGTGCTGGGGTTACAGATGTGAGCCACCACGCCCAGTCTCTAATTCATTCTTTGGAACTCGGTGTCGTTGTTTTTTTGTTTGTTTTTGAGAGAGGGTCTTGCTCTGTCACCCAGGCTGGAGGGCAGTGGCATGATCATAGCTCACTGCAACCTCAACATTTTAGACTCAAGCAATCCTCCCACCTCAGCCTCCCATGTAGCTGGAACTACAGGTGTGCATCACCACACCCAGCTTATTTAAAAAATGTATTCTGTAGGGATAGGGTCTCACTATGTTGCCCAGGGTGGTCTTGAACTCCTGGGCTCAAGTGATCCTCCCACCTAGGCCTCCCAAAGTGCTGGGATTATAGGCATGAGCTACCAAACCCGGCCCCAGTGTCAAGTTTTTAATAAACCTTCCTTGGCCCTCCAGAGCTGACTCGGATGCCTCCTGTCACGTGCCCTTGGCATATGGACCCACCGCCCATAGCACTCACCACACTGCTCTGTCTCTATTGCTGAACTTGTTTATATTCTTTATTGGATGGCAAACTCACTAGGGGCAAGAGCTATATTTTATTCACCATGGTATTGTCACATTTTGTTAGAACTCAAAATTTTTTTGAATGAGTGAATTTTCCCCTAAATATGTTCCTTTTGTAGAAGCAATACAATGAAGTTAAGAACATGAGCTTAGAATTTTGAGTCTCAGTTCTGCCACTGACTAGCTGAGTAACCTTAACCTCTTTGAGACCTGCATAGTTTATTGAGAGAAGGGACAGCTTGAAATCCTGCTCTCTTGGCCCCAGGCTCAGCAGGACCTGTGTCCACATAGGGTCAACCAGCAGAGGACCTAAACTGAGATGCCTGGCTAGGGACGCTAGTCACCAAAGAGACAGGGCAAGATTTTCCTCCTTCTTGCAGACCTCTGTGGTTTAAACGAGACTGCTCCATATCTGCTTGTCCTTTAGGGGTTTCGTGAAGTGCTGCCTTGATTCAGTTTATTTTCTCTAATCGGCCTTTAAAAAGAACAAGGGTTAAACTCTATGGTTTGAAAAGTAGCAAAGAGAGAAAGACATAAGAATCCACCTGCATGTCTAGACATGCCTGTACTATAGCTCTCACTCCATACTCTATTTTTTTAAAACTTTTATTTTGAAATCATTTTAGACCTTTCCCGCTTAAATCGTCTTCTTGATTTGAAATTGGTTTTTCATCAAAAAGTAAGTGGCGTGAGATAAATAGTGTCCCGGAGACTTTATTTTTTCTACTACTAATAAGGAATTTTCCAAGGACAGTGAGATACAGGGATCATCTACAGAACGCGGACAGGACACAGCAGAATTCACCCATTCCTATCTCCTTGGTTAATATGTCTGTTGCCAGCATGCGTTGAACTGGGGCCCAAGCAAGTGATTTCAGTTGTTGATTCAAAACTCACTGACTTTCAAGTTTAATATTGGTCTGCCTGGTTACTGTGGCCAGAAACCTTAAATAGAAAATAAAGACAAGGTGGATTATTGGTCTCCAAGTGCCCCTCAAAAGCAACCTTCGTCTTTGATTGGGTTTTTATGTGGATACTCTCTCCCCATTATGGTGTTCAATACCCCATGCCCTGCATGCCAGAGCTGAGTTACTGGCAGGAGGGTGCTCACTAGCCTTGGGGGATAAGCTTTTAATCATCTACAAAGAGCAGTTGGCCTTCTCTAAAAACACTTCAATAAAGCGAGATTCAGCCCTCAGTCGGCTCAGCCCTTGTCAGCCCCAGGCTTCCCTGTGCCAAAATGCATCGAAGCCAGAAATGGAGGTCAAAAAGTTGCTCAGCGTTGGCCATCCTGCTTGCCGGCTTTTTTGTTATATGCTGATTAAAATATAGGTGAATGTTGGCTAGCTTCTTTCTTGCTCCTATAAATACGGTCATGTCAGTTTTCATTCCTTTCTTCTCTGTCTGGCTTTGCCAAGACGGTTTTGCCAGAGGATGAAGAGGCTGAACTCATCAGTAGAGCTGTCGGCTTACAAGAGGGATTCCCGGTGTCCCAGACGATTAGTGCTGATGATGCACATCAAGAGGATGGTGTTATGAGATCATCCGGGAGCTGGCCGGACGGATCAGGACAGTCAGGGCTTTAAACCCTTTCCTCTGGCTTGTCTGAGGGCCTCCAACGGCAGCTGCGCGCTGTGTCCACTAGATGGCGCAGTGACACAGGCCCACGCCAGGGGGAGTTCTGGGAAAGCAGGGAGCGGAGGATGAACTCACCGAAGCTCTCTCCGCTGTTGGCTCTATTTCTCTAAGTCTCCATATACATGCCGTAAAAATTGTGTGGATTTTGTAAAACGCCGTGGACAATAATTAATGGCAAGAAGCCAAAGAAATGCAAAAATAGCCCTTGATTATGCAGGAGCAATGCCTTTTTTTTTTTTTTTTGACGGAGTCTCGCTCTGTCCGCAGGCTGGAGTGCAGTGGTGCGATCTCAGCTCACTGCAGCCTCCGCCTCCCAGGTTCAAGCGATTCTCATGACTCATCCTCCCGTGTAGCTGGGCTTACAGGCGCCTGCCACCACGCCAGGCTAATTTTTTTTTTTGTATTTTCGTTAGAGACGGGGTTTTGCCCAGTTGCCCAGGCTGGTCTCGAACTCCTGACCTCAGGTGATCCACCCGCCTCGGCATCCCAAAGTGCTGGGATTACAGGCGGGAGCCACCGCGCCCGGCCAGCAATGCCACTTAAAGTGGATCTAATCATCTCTGATACTTAGAAAATGTATCCTAGTATTTGGCGGAAAATAACATGGCTTAAACAGCATTTACGTTTTGCCTGGTGCTGTCTTCCCATGCCTTATCTGCATTAACTCATTTAACCCTTATAATAACCTCTGAGGGAGGTGCTATTAATATACTAATTTACAGATAGTAAGATCCAGGTATAGAGAAGTTAAGTTACTTGCCCAAAGTCACAGGGCTAGTTAGTGCTACAGGTGAGACTCAAACCAAGGGAGTTTGACTCCAAAGTCCAAGCTCTTAATGACTGTACTAAAATAGAAGTCTGGGAGCTCTGCATGGGTGAAAAAGAAGCTTTTAGGCTTTCTTATTACTAAGGAAAGAGCTTCGCTTCTAGACTTCTTCATCCCTAACATCCCCCCGCTTTAATATTACAGCATCGGGACGTCACTGAGATATGTCAGTGTTAACCAGAATCCTCATGTTCTAATTATACAGCAAATGTCATCATCCCTACAGAAATAATGTCAGAAGAATATCATATTTTTGTCCATCTGTTTAAAAGAACATTTACAAAAATCTGCCTGGTGGATTCTCATTCTGATTTTTATTTACAGATAGGAAAATAAATGTGCTAAGTCATTTGTCCACTTAAGGATACACAGGCTGTGGCTAGATAACTTACTCCAATATTCATTCTTCCAGCTTCCATTTCTTTTTTGTGTATTTTATTTTATTTTTATTTTTTGAGGCAGAGTCTCATTCTGTTGCCCAGGCTGGGGTTCAGTGATGTGATCTCAGCTCACTGCAACCTCTGCCTCCTGGGTTCAAGCGATTCTGCTGCCTCAGCCTCCCGAGTAGCTGGGATTACAGGCATGTGCCACCATGTCCGGCTAATTTTTTGTGTTTTTAATAGAGATGGGCTTTACCCACGTTGGCCAGGCTGGTCTCGAATTCCTGGCCTCAAGTGGTCCACCTGCCTTGGCCTTCCAAAGTGTTGGGATTATAGGCGTGAGCCACTGCATCCGGCCATATCTTCCATTTCTTTAATGATGTCTACAGGACATACACAATGTGAGTGGCCCAGGACATGCACAATGTGAGTGGCCCAGGACATGCACAATGTGAGTGGCCCAGGATGTACACAATGTGAGTGGCCCTGAGGTTGAAGACAGCAAGGGCAGATTTGCCACTTTACACCATGCACAGTTTGATAGAGGAGGCAAACACCTCAACACGTCATCAAAAGCAGTGCTGTTGGGGCTGTCCCAGTACTTTAAACAGTTCAGAGAGGGGCTGCCTCACTCTGCTAGGGATCAGCCTCCACAACAGTTGGGGTCCTTGAGTTGAATCATGAAGGATGAGCTGGGACCCCCACGGGTAAACACAGGGGGAAAGAACAGGGTGTGAAAATGGTTGGAGTTTGGAATGGCTGTTGTGCTTTGGCTGGAAGACCTGCAGAAGATGAATCTCAAAAATTCCCAAAGACCAGGCACAAATGTCTCCATGTTTTGAGCTTTCTTCTGTAGCTGACAGAGAGCCACAGCAGGCTTCCTGAGAAGAGATTAAGTCATTAGGTTTGTGTTTAAGAAGAGGACTCTGGTCTGAAGGATGGACTATGGGTTGGGGGGCCATGGCTAGAATGGACACAGGGTCCAGTTAGGAGGTTTTGTGATCATCCAGATGAACTAAGACAATTAGGGTAGGGGATGCTGAGTGGGATGGAGAAAAAGAGTGTTAGGAAAATTTCAAAGATACTATAAATAGAGCCTTTATATTCATACATATATATATATATATATATAGTATACACATACATAATAATTCATGCAAATATATATATGTATATACAATACTATTTTAGAGCCAGCTTTATTCCACAAAGGGTTTGGGATAGCAGCACAAGACTCGATAACCACCAGATAAACATAGGGACCAAGGGAGAAGAAAGCATCCAATAGGACGCCCCGTCTTTGGCTCTTTGGCTTGGACGACTGGGTGGAAGGTGCTCCCTTAATCAATAAAGGTCATGATGGAAAAGATGCAGTGTTCAAAGGGATGGCCAAAGTTTTTTGTGTGTGTGTGGTCTTTTTTTTTTTTTTTTTGTGATAGGGTCTCACGCTGTCACCCAGTCTGAAGTGCAGTGGTGCAATCATGGCTCACTGCAGCCTTGAACTCCTGGGCTCAAGCAATCCTCCCACCTCAGCCAGCTGAGTAGCTAGGTAGGACAACAGGCATGTACCACGATGCCCAGCTAATTTTATTCTTTGTAGAGGCAAGGTTTCACCATGTTCCCAGGCTGGTTTTGAACTCCTGGGCTCAAGTGATCCTCGTGCCTCAGCCTCCCAAAGTGCTGGGATTACATGTGTGAGCCACTGTGCTCGGCCCAACGTTGCATTTCAAATGGGAAGTCTGAAGTGTTGTGAACAATCAAGCAGCTATCAGGAGAAAGCCAAGGTTGGAAATGTAGAATTTGGAATTGTCAGAATATTAGTGTAGACAGAGACTGTGAGGGTGGACGTCATTATGGACTCTGATGAAAATGTGAAACATTGAGTTGTTTCCAAATATTTGGCTGTTTAGTATCTCATAGATCTGACTGCATTTTCCCCCTTTTCATCAGAAGTTAATATCATACAGAAAACTTCAGTGAGTAACAGTAGAACTGAGCAAAAGATCCAGTGTTTCCAGGATTCTTTTGTTCTGTTTTTTCTTGTGCCCAAAGTCCCATGCACCTTTTATACTCAATGGTCTTCCCAAGGTAAATCAAAGACTGGTGTGGAGGGAAAAGCCTTGAGATTTCAACCAGATTGTTGGCAGATTCTACATAAAACTCTACCTCCAGTGCCCAAGTAACGCTCTGGCTTTTTGCAGAACTGGAGAGAACATGTTTTACTGGCAGGTGAAGAAAGGGAGGGCCTCAGGCTTGCATTTATTTTAAAACTGTATAAATGTTTAAAATATGATATGTAAACTTGCCGTCAGACCACTTTTCACTTTAAGCACCCTTGACAGTTAACCATTAGGTTTCTCTGGGGTGGAGGAAGCTCTCTGGGTGTTCTTTGGAAGAAGACAGCAAAAAGGCTGCTTTCTAGGTGGTACAAGGTTTGCCATCTGCTTTTGGCTTTGGCAAAACAAAGGAATTGAAGGCACTGTGCCAGCACGTGGGTGAAATTGAATAGAAGAGGCCTTGTTCCTCCAAGGTCAGAGCTTTTACTGTGGTGACAAATAACTCCCAAATCTGTTTCCTAAGAGCAAATCCTCATGTCTCCATCACAACACTCAAGAGCAGCAGATGGAGTACAGCTCTGTTCCAGGCTGTGGGCCAATTCTGGGTCTCCTTTTCACATCTTCTCGAATCTTCTTGTTCTGGAACAAAGGCTGCAGGAGCAGCATGCAGCCATGGCAGAGAGCAGCAGTGCAAGAGGCGGAGCCACGGCACATGCACTCACTTCAGGTTGCTGCTCAGGCGAGCCTGCGTCATGGCCCCCCGTATCCCACTGGCCAAAGCAAGTCACACAGACAACCCCAAAGTTGTTGGAGGCAGGGATGTGATATGAGGAAGGAGGAAGGCGATGCTTGAGCATAGCTGTTCTGTCTGCCACCGTTAGTCATTCATTCATTCATTCATCAAATATTTCTTGAGTGCTAACTCTGTGCTAGCACTGTATCAGAAATTGATCTATAGAAGTAGACCTATCTGCCTCCTGCCCTTGGGGAGCTTGCAATCTAGTATGGGACACAAATAATAGAACCAGCAATTATAATGAAGGCTGAGCCCAGTTCCAGATTCCAGATCCCTTAAAAGGGTAGTGGAGCAACATAGCACTGAATGACCACCATGAACTTTTAGGGATAAATCACTCCAGAATGTTATCATACCAAGGCCTGTAAACTTCTCTAGAACCTCTTGGTGGGTTTCTATTCACCCGTGGCCTTGGACCTGATGGCTATGTAAGAACACATGTAAAAGATAAGTGTGAATGCATCAACGTTTTTCCACTGATGGGATGGAGGATGGGGAGGGGTGGTGGAAGGCTTCTGTTCTTGAAAAGTCTACTCAGGTCACTAGTGGCCTCCTGGGACTATTTATGGCCTTGTTTGCTGAAATAATGTCAAGTCTAGCATGTTACCTGCCTTGATATCTTTTATCCCACTTGCCATCTGCAAACCCAGACCCACCTGCCTTCCTAGTCTGCTCATGTCCTGAATCAGTAAGGACTTAAACAGATTCAGCTCTGTTTTCGGGGGCTGAGGATCCAGTTACTGTTGGGTACTTGCCTCCTTGACTGGCTGCCCCAGCCTTGAAAACTGGATTCCTGCTGCATCCCTAAGCTTTCTTTATAACTTCTCAAACTCTGCCACACTGTTCTGACCCATCCTTCCCAGGCTTCTACCCAGTGATTTCCTGTGTATCTGTTTGATCCCCAGTTCCAGGGTTAATAACTGCCAGCACTCATTCAACATCTTTACAGAGTGGTATCTCTCACAAAGCTCCTCCCTGTGGGTGCCACTTCTCCTGTGGCCCGCTTGATCTCGGGACCAGGAGACAGACAGAGTGTTCTCCTTACATCCCAGTGTGGCCTCCTATACCCTGGTGACACACTTTGCTCCTTTGCAAGGAGAAATTCTTGGTTACATTTGTGTGGATGGCTTCACTGGTCTTCAGGGAAGCCCCTGGCAAAGGGTAGCTGCTGCTCTGCTCCATACTCACTGCTTGGTGCAACCAAACTACTGAGAAGGTATTGAGGAGTGGGTTCATGCATACGATGTGCAGACGGTGGCCAGGGAGGGGATGGCTTTGAAGTAGGGCAGACCAAGGATTTCCTCCGTGACTCGTTCACCTTTTCCATGAGTTCTTACACAGACATCGGGTCCAAGGACATGGGTGAATAGAAACACATCCAGAGTTCTGGAGAAGTTTGTACAGGGCTCACCGAGGCTGAAAGCAAGCCAGCCAAGTGGGGAAGCAACTCAAGTGCCCTGTCTGCAAAGCTTTACTAAGATTTATTTGGAAAGTTATGGTCTCTCCCACAACGAATCTGTAGATTGCCTTGCTCTGATTACAAGAAGAATGTTGAGGTCTTCATTAACAGTCATCATCAGATTCCTTCTCTCCTTAAGGAGATTAATTAGGTAAATTTCATTACAGTAACACCAAGTTTCTTGGAAAGAAACCATTCAACTTGAGAATGACTTTGCGTTTATATCTGGAAACAAAGCAATGTGAGTGTTTACAGTGAAGAACATGAAACGTTAGGTTTTAATAGATGTTGATGTCATTCTTGGCCTCCTGCAAATGATATAAATGACTCTGTGAAGAGGTAACACATTGTTAAATGTAACCAAAATGCGAAGAAAGAAGGGAAATGTACACACATGACGTTCAGCCCTGCCTCCCACTTCCCTCCCCTGACTTCGCCATCTGAGCTGAACCAGAAAACCACTTCCCTCCCCTGCCTTCACCATCTGAGCTGAACCAGAAAACGGCAGCTGACATGCCCCATCTGTCAGATGTCAAAGAGAGAGATGGAGGACTCTCTCCCGTCCTGTTTAGTGGGCTGATGGTCTAGAATTTCCAAAGGGGAGCCCAAATGGCCAAGGAAAGAGAGGCCAGGTTCAGACCTGGCTCTGCCACGACTTGTCTGACCTTGGACCAATCACCCCCTCTCTGGGCCTCAGTTTCCCCACATATGAGCTGAGAAGTCTGAACTCACAGGCTTCCAGCAATCATCATAAAACTGCTGAGAGAATAACTTTCCCACCATTTGGGTAGATTGTACAATATGCAGCCATTTGACAACTACCCTTTCAGCCCCAAGGGAATATAGAAGCTTTTTTTTTGGTTTTGAGATGGAGTCTCGTTCTGTCACCCAGGCTGGAGTGCACTGGTGCAATCTTGTCTCACTACAACCTCGCTTCTCTGGTTCAAGTGATTCTCCTGCCTCGGCCCCTGAGTAGCTGGGATTACAGGCACACACAACCACGCCTGGCTAATTTTTGTATTTTTAGTAGAGATGGGGTTTCACCATGTTGGCGAGGCTGGTCTCAAACTCCTGGCCTCAGGTGATCCACCTACCTCAGCCTCCCAAAGTGCTGGGATTACAGGTGTGAGCCACCGTGCACAGCCAGAATATGGAAGCTTTGAGTCTGAGTCCTTGAACCTGCCCAGGTGGCCAATCTGTGGCTGACTTCAGTGACAGTCCAGGGCTAGGACAGTGTTGAGACTCTGCCGCTCTGCTCCACACTCACTGCTTGGTGCAACCACAGTTGTTGAGGAGGTATTGAGGAGTGGGTTCATGCACACATGGGCCCGTGGTGGCCAGGGAGGGCATGGCTTTGAAATACAGCAGACCACGAGTTTCCTTAATGACTTGTTCACATTTATCTTCTCCATGAGTTCTTACATAAACATCAGGTCCAAGGCCACAGGTGAACAGAAACACATCCAGGGTTCTGGAGGAGTTCTGTCAGCTCAGAGACAGACTGTGTCAAAGCTTGCTCTTAGGACCTGCTGCCCCCACCCCGCTCTGTCCTCCGTTGGTTTTGCCAGTTTTCAGAGTGTCACCCTATGTGACTCATTCTCACACCATTGCCAGGTGGGCAGGGCAAGTGTTACGTAGCATCGCTAAATGGAGCTCAAGTGTGTTAAGGAAATTGAAATTTAGACACAGCATACAATTTCTTCCATAATGCTGGGGAGAGGGGCATCTCTCTGTGATCTCTCAGTACCCCTAAAGCCATTCTGCACAGCAGCTTTGGATGATTGGATGACTTTGGGAAGAGTTAGGCAAGGTCCAGAGTGATCTGTATATCTGATTTCCCCTAGTAATTAATTAGTTAGTTTGTTCTTCTGTGGAGGCTTTAGGACCTGGCTAAGCTTTTAGTAGTCCTCTAGATCAGGGGTCACTAAATCCCAGGCCATGGACCGGTACTGGTCTGTGTGTGGCCTGTTAGGAACTGGGCCACACAGCAGGTGAGCAGTGGGTGAGTGAACATTACTGCCTGAACTCCACCTCTTGTCAGATCAGCAGTGGCATTAGATTCCCACAGGAGCATGAACTGTATTGTGAACTGCACATGTGAGGGATCTAGGTTGTGTGCTCCTTATGAGAATCTAATGCCTGATGATCTGAGATGGAACAGTTTCATCCTGAAACAATCTCCCCTGTGTCTGTAGAAAAATTGTCTTCCATGAAACCAGTCCCTGGTGCCAAAAACGTTGGGGACCACTGCTCTAGGCCCCCACGTGACCTGAGTGCTAAACTGGACTTTCCATTTAAGACGTTAGAAGGTCTGTCTCTGAGGTTCCTCTTCCACCGTTTCTGACCTGAAATGTGTATGGATGGAACACGAATAATCAGAGACATGCTAGGACTCCACAGGCCTCCGAACAGATTTGCTTGGGCCTGGAGAGTCCAGGAGAGATCCCCGCAGGCTCTAAGGCATTTGGACCTTCCAAGGAAGCAGGGATGTTGGGCATTTTTGCACTGACTACACACGCCCTCAAAATACTGTGCTCTGTTCTGGACTCAACAACTTACGAGTGACAGGAAAAAGTAAGATGAAAACTCAGAGGTAAGCCACAAAGATGAAAAAGTAGATTGGTAGATGTTATTTTTGCATGAAGATGGAAAAACTAGGAAGAGGCCATTTTGGAGAGAAAAAGTCAAGGGGAAGTTTGGGAATAATCTTCAAACACGTAAAGTTTATTTTACAAAAACAGGAGGCCATTGCTGTCCACGGAGAAGGGAACGAAGAGAGACGTGCATGCACTCTTGGCTGGGCGGATTCAATTAGCAAGAGGAAAACTGTCTTGCCAGCTAGAATGAGTGTCTGAAAGTTGTAAAATGCCCTTCTCTGGCACCCTCCTAAGCAGGGTGGATTCTCCTCTTGCTAGTGAGTTTACGAGTTGAAGTCCCTGACAGTAGCAAAAGGGCTAGCTCAGACATCCCATTAGCACTCACCCCAGTGGTTGTAATTTTTCACTGAAGACCGAATAAAATCTTTAGATTTGTAGAAAATGGCATCAAGAGAGCAAGAACATTAGAGAAAAAGGAAAATATTTGAACTGTCAGCTCCAGGAATTGTAAGCACAAGAGCTGGGATGCAGGGCCAGTGCCCTGGAACATGTAAAAGCCCAGCTTTGATTCCCTCAACTATTTCTCAAACTGTTTACAAGATGGAATTAGCTATTCTTCCAAGCTTCCAGAATTCTGTGATTGTGAGTGCTTTTTACTTAAACATTTTTAAAAAAATTTTTTATTTTTATTTTTGAATTTTCATAATTTGGTGACAGAAATTGTTTCATTTTTATTTTTTGGAGACGGAAGTCTTGCTATGTTGCCCTGGCCGGTCTCAAACTCCTGGCCTCAAGCAATCCTCCCACCTTGGCCTCTCAAGTGGCTGGGCCTGCAGGCGTGCACCACCACACTTGGCTATGAGTGCTTTTTAAAAAGAATGGTTTGAATTTGTTTATATAAGCTATATAGGAATGACTCATTGTCCAGTCCATTGGCCACTCTGGAAGTGAAAAAAGAAGAAATAAGACTGTTTCGGTATTGAAGACCTAAACCAACAGTGAGGCTTGACTTTGCTGCGAGTTGCTTGATTTTCATGTGTGTGCATGTGTAAATAATAGCTGGTACCACTCTGAGCTGTGTTTCTCATTGTAGGGTTGGCTCTTAGTACTCTTGCAATGTAAGTCACAGCAATGTGCTGTGCTGAAACGGACAATGGACTCCAATCACTATGAAACGGACAATGGACTGTCTCCATCACTAGGAACTGTGTGATCTTGGGCAAAGCCACCTAACTTGCAGAGTTCTGGTTTGCCTATCTCTAAGATGAAGTCTTTAGAATAGACTAGTGTTTCCTAAATGTCAGGCAATTGTCATTAAAGTCACATCTTTACCTTCCAACTACTACCTGTACTTTTATATTAATATTTTATTTACATTAACTCATTTTAAAATTAATTTACTTAAAAGGTAATTTTGTATCTTACTACACAAGGAATGCTACACTACTTGCCATAAGTAGAAAATAAATGCAAAGTAAACACAATGAAAATAAAACAATGTTATTAAATTCTAGCTAGTAACTGCTGCTTGCCAAAGACTGAGCCTGAGGCCTGTGCTCTCTCTTTACTAAAAGGAGATTAAGAAGTGTTAGAAACATATTAAAGATATATTAGTCCCCCCTCCAAAAAAAAAAAAGATATATTAGTCCCAAACTGATACTTTCTCTTTGACATAATCATGAGGGTTGAAAGAAACTTACAAGGCTGGCTAAATCTTTTTTAAGAAAACTTTTGTTTTGAAGTGATTTCAAATTTAGGGAAATTCGTAAGGACAATACAAAAGAACTCCTGTAGATCTTTTAGTCAGATTTACTAGTTACTAGTTCTGGCCATATTTGTTTATCATCCTCTTTTTTTTTTTTGAGACGGAGTTTTGCTCTGTGGCTGAGGCTGGAGTGCAGTCACACAATCTTGGCTCACTGCAACCTCTGCCTCCTGGGTTCAAGCGATTCTCTTGCCTCAGCCTCCTGAGTGTCTGGGACTACAGGCATGCGCTACCACGCCTGTCTAATTTTTTTTTTTTTTTTTTGTATTTTTAGTAGAGACAGGTTTCACCATGTTGGTCAGGCTGGTCTCGAACTCCTGACCTTAATTAAAGGCTCTGCCCGCCTAGGCCTCCCAAAGTGCTGGGATTACTGGCATGAGCCACCACACTTGGCTCTCTTTCTTTCTGGATATATACTTGTAATTTATTTCTGAATTTTTAAGCAGGCTGCATATACTATACCTTTAATAACTCAATATGTATTTCCTAATAACAAGGATATCCTCTTCTATAACCACAGCATAATCGTCATGTTCAGGAAATTTAACTTTGATGTGGTACTTCTGCCTGACTGAAGTGTATAATTCAATTTTGGCAACTGACCCAAGAACATTATTGATAGCCTTTTTTTTTTTTTCCCCAGACCAGGAACCAGTTCAGATCATGTTTTGCATTCACTGGTGCTGTCTCTTTAGTCTTTTTAAGCCTGGAACAATTCCTCAGCCTTTCCTTGTCTTTTGTGATGTTGACATTTTTGAAGAAGGCAGGCCTAGTTACTTTATAAATTGACCCTAAATTCCTGGTTGTCTGATGTTTTATCTTGATTAGCTTCAGGAAACACTGGTATGCTTCTGATTTGCTAGTATTTAATGCCATGTCGATGTCCCTGTGAAATCCTTTCTTGTGTGATCCTGACAGCCACCCTATGCTTGGCTGACCCTGAAAGAGATCATCTCCATGTTAACTTTTATTACTATCTTTCTGAAGAAATCCAAATGCTAATATTGACCAAATCACATTATCTAAAATAAATTATATCATCCGCAATATTTCATGTTGTTTCTGGTGCTACCAGATATTGTATAGACAGCCTAGAACTTCAAAAGAAGCTCTTTCTTTATACCTCTGTCTACAACAAGGATCCATGATGCTTTTCATTTGGGAGTCAGGAATGGCTGGGGAGAAAGAGTAAAGAGAAAGGTGCATGAGGCCAGGCACGGTGGCTCACACCTGTAATCCCAGCACTTTGGGAGGCTGAGGTGGGCAGATCATCCGGGTTAAGGAGTTTGAGACCATCCTAGCCAACATAGTGAAACCCCATCGTCTCTACTAAAAACTACAAAAATTAGCTGGGTGTGGTGGCAGGTGCCTGTAATCCCAGCTACTCGGGAGGCTGAGGCAGGAGAATCACTTGCACTCGGGAGGTGGAGGTAGCAGTGAGCTGAAATCACGCCACTGATCTCCAGCCTGGGCGACAGAGGGAGTCTCAAAAAAAAAAAAAAAAAAAAAAAAAAAAAGTAGGTGGTTGTAGCAGTGATTTGTGCTCAAAGTGGCCTCTGTTGTGAACAGGCATGGAAAATAAATAATGGGTGAGAGATGGTCCCTGGTGAGGAATTATCTGGGTCAGAGTAGACGTCTTCACAAGCAGTTACAGAGGCAGACAGCAGCTGGTGGCCAAGAAGTATGACTCAAGTCTGTCACCGTGTCTGCTATATGAAGAATCTTTGTAGTTAAAAAAATATATGTTTAGAGACAGAAAACCAACTCAAACTGGCATAGGTAAAAAGAATAATTTATTGGCTCATTTATTAGGCTTCAAGAATAGTGAGATCCAGGAGCTCAAATGACATAATCAGGACTGTCTCTCAGCTCTACCTTTTTCCATACCAGCATCTTACTCAAATAGGCTCTTTCCATTTGGATAGAAAAAATGGCCCTGTTTGGCTTACACAATTGTCACAATCTTAGGAGAGACCCTCTTGTGCCTGTTGGTCTTCCAAAGTGCCCTCTGAATAACCCTCCCTGGGTTATTCATTGTGTTTAGGAAGGGGGAATACTCTGGCCCGGCCTGTGTCCCCCACCTCCCATTCCCTGGGGAGTCAGGGCACATGACTGACAAATCCCCCAGGTGTGGGAGAGGCAGTTCCCCAGTGGAAAAGGTATTTTGTTTGTTTTTGTTTTTGAGACAGAGCCTCGCTCTATCACCTAGGCTGGAGTGTGGTGGCATGATCTCGGCTCACTGCAACCTCCGTCTCCCAGGTTCAAGCAATTCTCCTGCCTCAGCCTCCCAAGTAGCTAGGACTACAGACACGTGCCACTGCGCCTGGCTAATTTTTGTATTTTTAGTAGAGACGTGGTTTCACTATGTTGGCCAGACTGGTCTCGAGCTCCTGACCTCAGGTGATCCTCCTGCCTCGGCCTCCCAAAGTGCTGGGATTACAGGCATGAGCCACTGTGCCAGGCCCCAGATGGAAAAGATATTAGTCAAGGAAACAACAAGCAGATATTCAGGACAGCAATGATGCAGTATGGAGGATGATTTGGTGAGTTCTCTGATGCCATATTAAGAAGGCTTGGTGCAGTGTAGCGATTAAAAGCCCAGGTTTTGGTCTGAATCCTTGTTCTACCATTCACTAGTTCTGCTGGTACTTGGTAAATTATTACAAAATAAAAGCAGAGAGAGACATATTGCAATAAAGCATATCAGGAAATTATTAGAATTTTTCAGAGTTTAGAATCACTGGTTTTGAAAATTGTCATAACATTGCAAAGCAGATATCCACAGGATTAGAAACAGAAATTAAATTTTGATTATCACCCTTAATGGAAAATAACTTTATTTCCACATGAAGCTCTGGATGAACCAAATCTAGTACTAACAAGGAAGATAATTTTATAATTAGTTTTTCCTTGCCACTGAAGATACAATGATAGAATGTAAAAACAGGTGTCTTGAATTATATATAAATCATAAAGCTACTTTCAGTTTCCTGTATGACTTCAACAAGCTACAGGGAATGCCAGAGGAAACATTAAAACGCCACTGTATGAATTTGCATCAAAAATTAAACTCAGACTCACACAAAACTGATTTGTATGAGGAGTTAAATCTTTTTAGAAAATTTCTTCTGCAAAAATTGTCAGCTCTAGATGTACTAAAATTTGTATTTCAAAAAAATTAACAAATTTATCTCAAAGTTGTCAGACTATAAAATACTTTTAACAACTTAAGCAATGGTGACTTTAGTGGAAAAGTCATTCTCAAAATTAAGGATTGTCAAAAATTATTTGTGACCTTGCATTTGCCAAGAACTGACATCACTTTCAATTATACTGATTAAGAATGATGTTGCTAAAAGCAATAAGTGACCTAATAAATGAATTTGTAGAAAAGCATGTGAGAAAAATCTTATGATCAATCAAGATAACATTATTACAACATTAACGTGATAACAATATTGTTCCCCGTATTATACAAAATTGACCCGTTTTTGCAATTTATAACTTTGTTATTAATGCATTGCTATTACCCCATAGTACATTTTGTAAGTAATAAGATCTTTTTAATGAATTAAATTTTAGTACCTTTAACTGCACTTTTCCTCCTGCTTTTTGAATAAGCAGGAGGAAAATGGAAATTTGAATAAATTTTCCATTTTCACAAGGCCCTGCAGATTATGTAGCTAGCACTAGTTACGTGCTATACTTTAGGTGCAAGTGAAGCTGGAAAAACGTAGTTTCAGCGGATTCTACCTTGGGAAGGAGGATTTCGTAAAGGAAGAAACCAACTAGTCAGGAATGATAGACTATCAGCTCCCCACCCACCTCACTGGCTGCCAAACCACTAACCATATTTATTTTCTCTTGGTTTAGGAGATCCCAGCAAAGTTTGAAAGAGGATGAGATTCAGTGCACTAAACTCACCATTCTAAGGATCAGCCACTTCCAAAGGCTGGGGTGGTGCATCAAAGAGAAGCCAGCTGTGCCCCAGCTCCGTGAGGGGTGGTTTCCCTAACACCATGTGGCCCCTTGGCTCCAACTCAGCTTTCTCAATGCCTCTGGGCATTTGTCTGCCTCCCAGAAGTTATTTTTGTGCGTGTGTACTCTTTGGTGATTTTCCAATTCTGTTTAATGCACAGAATATATAACTACAAATATTTACCTCTCTCAAAGCTAGGTCCCAGGAAACTCTTACTGATTTGAAAAGGTTAGTGATTTAATCTCATGCCATTTTCATGTGAGCTGCATGACTGTGAGTAGTCCCAGAATTCTCCTCTGCAAATATCCTGAAAGAAAAAGAACAAATTGTTCTGAATTGAAGACTGAATTCCAACCTGCTAACCAGAAACCTTCTCTGAGAGACTTGGCAAAGATGCATCTGCTGTCAATGCTTGGATCTTTCTTTTTATGCCTCAAAGGATACCATAAACACGTGTGTGTGTGGATGGCCAGTTTCCTAAAATAAATCTCATGTCTCATTCTTGTCCAGAGACTGGCCATCAAGCTTCCTGAGAAAACATGGTGGTTAAAAAGGAAGAATGGCCAGTCGTGTACCCCTAGAAAGAGACCACTGAAACACAATTTTTAATGTTTTAGAGATCACCGAGACCAAGTCCTTCTGTTTAGAGATAAGAACCCTGTGCCCGTGAGGCTGCTTGTTGGTTAGAGGATGAGTTGTGGACTCCTGGATCCTGATCCAGAGTTTATCTGTTTCTCTTCTGCACCATCCCGCCATTGCCAAAACAAAGGAAGCAGGTGTCCAAGTGTCATCTAAGGGGTTTAGAGTACCTGTTTATCCCAGGAAGGGGAGTCTTCTGGGCCTCCCACAGCAGGGACCATAAAGGAGGAAAAGTCAAGTCAAGACTAGAATACTGCTGTTTAGATTTGCAACTGGAATACTGGGGCCAAGTGGAACAGAAACAGGGATTAGAAAATTGCTTCAGGTTGGGATTGAGAAGGTAAGAAAGTGAGTTTGTATGCCATTTTTGTGGGAGAGGAGGAAGGAAAAGGCACCTGACTTTGACATCCCAAGAAATCTGTGTGTGCGTGTGTGAGAGAGAGTGTGTGTTAGTGTGAGTGTGTGTGTGAGCATGTGTGTGTAGGCATATTTGAGAGTGTGAGCATGTGAGTGTGTGAGTGTGTGTGTGCGCGCATGTGTGAGTGTGTTCAAGAGTGATGGTTGTGAGACCATAAAGCTGCCATGGAGTCCCAGCTCACTGCTGACTGGCTGTGTGCTCTGGGCAAGTCAAATCAAGTCATCTCTCTATGCCTCAGATTCCTTAGTTATAAAGTAGGGAGAATTGTCAAAGTCACTTCATAGAAATGTGAGGATTAAATGAGATTATCTACGCAATGTGCTTGGAATAGTGCCTGGCACATGGTAAGTGCTCCATAAATGTGTGCTTTTATTATCACATCAGGTAGCATCTATGACCTAGACTTTTCAGGCTGTTAGTGTACTGCGACCCCTGTCTACCAGGTACGCTTCTCACCTGCTGTACAGAGATGTAACATCCACCCATCCAGATTGCATGTAAACACAACTATGTTTAGAAAGGGACAAGCTCACCTCCCAGCCCACTCCTCCATGTGGGGATGCCCACCTCCCTCACCCACCTCGGACCTGCCTCCAACAATGGTTGGCAGGGTCAGAGGTCCATGGACTGTGGCTCGTATCCCAGTCCCTAAATGAAAACATTGTCTCCTTTCAGTCAGGAGAGTTGTGTCTGCATTTACCTATGAAATAAATCAGATCTTAGGATTTATCCCTTATAGCGGATTTTTAATAAAAAATACCTTTTGCATGACTAGAGCAACATTGCCATATTGAATTGATTTTTCTCCACCTGCAGCCTGGGGAGACCAACCTTGCTCCTTGTTTCTTCTTTCTCACGACTTTATGGGCCTCCTGGGTTTCCTGGCTTTTTTATATTGGTGACTATAGCTACTGAAATGTCTTTACTACTTTCTTTTCTTGCTGAACTGACTGGGTACCTGGAATCCTGCCCTTCTGAGGCTCCAGAGGGAGGCAGAACAGCAGAGGGTTAGAGGATCTGAGACTCTGTGGCTTCAAGAGAGATTCTAGCCTGAGGCAAGTGTAGAGTTAATCAATAAAACAAGAAACCCTGAAGGGGACAAAAGCCCACATCCAAAGATGGGAGAGAAGTGCATGGTGGCTGGAGGTGCCACATGCTAGCCTCATGGGCTGAGCCACAGGGGCCCCTGGCTGGCTGTAGCTCAGAATGAAGAGCTGCTTCCACTGCTACTTGCTTGGACTGAAGTGATGGAGGCCTTCCAGTGGGGGCCCTAACCTCAGGCAGCCCCCAGAGGCCCACATCGCTGGTCCCAAAGGACTCTTGATTCTCACTGACCACTGCTCAGTGAAGGGCAACACCACTGGGGTGAACTGGGTGTCCTCAGGGGTTCCTGAGCTATGGGCAACTGTCTGGTAAATCCAAATAGATTGGTGGGCCAGACAGTGGCTCACACCTGTAATCCCAACACTTTGGGAGGCTGAGGCTGGCAGATCACTTGAGCCTAGGAGTTTGAGACCAGCCTTGGTAACATGGCGAAACCCCATCTTTACAAAAACTACAAAAATTAGTTGGGCATGGTGGTGTGCATCTGTAACCCCAGCTATATGGGAGGCTAAGGTGGGATGATGGCTTAGGCCCAGGCAGCAGAGGTTGCAGTGAGCCGAGATCGTACCACTGCACTCCAGCCTGGATGACAGAGCAAGACCCTGTCTCAGAAATAAATAAATACATAAAGCAAAAAGATTTGTATTTAAAAATAAAAAAAATTAGATGAGTGGCATAGGGTTTGGAGCAGCTGTGGTGTCTGGGGCCTGATCTCATAGTGAGATGTATAGTGGAAAACTGAGGTTGCTGGCCGTGTCCCAGGCGAAGGAAACCTGACTGTAGATCTCTGGCATTCTGAGTTGATAACTTTATAATATTGTTCCCTATCCTCTTAGCAATTCACTTCCTTACTCACCTATCTACTCATTCCAACACCTGCTGAACGTCTACCATGAGGCAGACACTTTGCTGAGCAACAGAGAAATGGAGAAAAGAACAGAGCCCTGTCCTCAGTCAGGTCTGCTGGGAAGAAATCTTAAGAGAAATCCTCAGTGCTTAGAAAATTGCAGATTAATTTCATGTGTCAACTTGGCTGGGCCACAGTAGCCACGTATTTCGTCAAACATTATACTAGTTGTTTCTATGGAGTTATTTTTTAGATGATGTTAACACTTACATCAGTAGAGTTTTGATAAAGCAAATGCCTCTCCATAACGTGGGTGAGCCTTACCTAGTCAGTTGAAGGTCCTAACAGGAAAGACTGAGCTTCCCTGAATAAGAGGGAATTCTGCCAGCAGATTGCCCTTGGCCTGGAACTGCAGCTCTTCCCTGGGTTGCTAGCTTGCCAGCCTGCCTTGCACAGTTTGACTTCCCAGCCTCCATAATTGCAAGAGCCAATTCCCTAAAATCCCATAAAATAATTTCTCTCTCCCTCTCTTTCTCTTTCTGTCTACACACACACACACACACACACGCACGCACGCACGCACGCACATGCACACACCCTATTAGTTCTGTTTCTCTAGAAAACCCTAACTAATACGGGAATACAGCCTCTGTTATATTCCTCTCCTGATGACTTTTGCATTTTATTAAACAGGTTTGGCGTGAACCCGGGAGGCGGAGCTTTCAGTGAGCCGAGATCGCACCACTGCACTGCACTCCAGCCTGGGCGACAAAGCGAGACTCTGTCTAAAAAAAAAACAAAAACCAAAACCAAAAAACAAAACAAGTTTTTTTTTTTTCCCAAAGATGAAATACACATTGTGGAAAATATAGAATATACAAACAAATAGGCTGGGTGTGGTGGCTCATGCCTGTAATTTCAGCACTTTGGGAGGCCAAGGTAGGAGGATCACTTGAGGTCAGGAGTTCAAGACCAGCCTGGGCAACATGGTGAAACCCCATCTCTACTAAAAATACAAAAATTAGCCAGATGCAGTGACACATGCCTGTAGTCCCAGCTACTCGGGAGGCTGAGGTGGGAGAATCATTTGAACCTGGGAGGTGGAGCTTACAGTGAGCCGGGATTGTTCCACTGCACTCTAGCCTGAGCAACAGAGCGAGACTCTGTCTCAAAAAAAAAAAAAAAAAAAAAAAAAAAAAGAAAGAGAAAAAAGAAAAAAGAAAGAAAATACAAACAAATAGTACAAAATAGCCTGTAAACATCCTGCTGGGTGTGCCTTTTTTTTCCTATGCAAACATAGACATGTATACTCAACAACAAAATTTGGATCATGAAGCTTTATTCTGTCTTTTTTCAAAAACATGAATCATGAGCATTTTAAAAATCTCATTAAAATTGTATGGAAAGATGTTTAGGGCCTGCCCACTCATCTGTTTTTGTTGGAAATTTAGGTTGTTTCCTATTTCCTGTTATTATAAATAGCTCTGCAATGAAAGTTTTTCTACATAAATCTGTCTGCCTCTCGGATAATTTCCTTAGGGAAGATTCCTGGGAGGGGAATTACTGAGAACGTTTGCCTCATAAATGGGAGAATTATGAAAAATGGAAGGGGAAAATGCAATAAATTGAATGAACTGGGCTTCTTGACTCATTTTAATGGAGAAAATAAGAAACACCTGACCTCCTCCAGGGCTGAAGTCATGGTCATTAGTGTTATTTAGGGAGACAGTTGGATATGGTAGAAAGAAGCCGATTAGGAGCCAGAGCTTGGGTTCTGGGCCTGCTTCGCTTCTCTGTACAGCCAGGAGCCCCATGTTTTGCTTACAGTTTCTTCATCTATAGAGAGGAGATATAGTAACGACCCTGCCTACTTTGCAAGAGGTTGCGAGGGCCATTGATGCAATTGGTGTGAATGATCCCTCTCACCCACCTGGCCTTTCCTCCCCCTTCCAGAACAAGCAGAACCCTGCTGCTTCTGGGAAGTCTGTTTAGACTTTCTGAGGATAAATCAGTAGCCTCTTCTCTAACATTCTCCAACCTCTTTTCTATAGCGTATATAACGTGGCATTAAAATAACCACTTCACACTTCTATTCCTCTAGCTGGCCTGCGAGTCTGAGTCTTATTCATCTTTTCTCCCCACTGATGCTTAGTATAGCATCAGGCATGCCAGAGATGCCCTATTCACATTGACTAAAATAAATAGTAAAGAGCTACATGAGCATCATTCACAAACATTTATTAAGCACCAACGGTGTGTCTCTGAACTCAAAGCACTCACTCGACAGAAGAAGAAATATCGCATTTGCTGAGTGCCCAATCAGTTGTGTGGATGCTCAGCGCTGCAGGAACTTGGGCAGAGGGAAGCCATCACTGAGGGCCCAAGTGGCCAAGAAGTCTTCTCAGACCAGACCTGGGCCTCTGAGAAACACTGGCCTCGGACGAAGAGAGAATACACAGAGGTAACCCCCCTGCAAAGGGAATAGCATGAGCGAGGGTCATCCAGTGGTGTAATATGTGGTCTGGTATACAGTAGGGGCCTCATAAATACTTGCTGAGTGAGTAAAGAAGAGCACAGTGCAGTGCATCACATTTTCTGAGAACAAGATGGCCTTTTTGCACCTTCCCAAAGAGACTGTCTATTCTATCAATGCAAAAATGACATGTCATCCAATAAATAGGAATGGAGTGTCTAATCACCTCATCAGTTTCCAAATACAGGTACAAACACTGTCCAGCTAAATTTCCTCAGTGCTGCTCACAAAATTACAGGTCCACGTAGCTGTGCATGCTCCTCCACTTCCTCCTGTGACCTCCCTGGGTCTGTAGCAGATCTATGAGGAGCAACTGGCTACTCTGTCAGCTTCTGTTGACAGAGCTTCCACGAGCAAGTGACATGAAACTGAGGTGTCATCCTGCCTGATTCACGGTTCCTGTAGACAGGTTTTTTTTTTTTTTTTTTTTTTTGAGACGGAGTCTGGCTTTATTGCCCAGGCTGGAGTGCAGTGGCCTGATCTTGGCTCACTGAAACCTCTGCCTCCCGAGTTCAAGTGATTCTCCTGCCTCAGCCTCCCAAGTAGCTGGGACTGCAGGTGTGCACGACCATGCCCAACTAATTTTTGTATTTTTAGTAGAGACAGAGTTTCACCATGTTGGCCAGGCTGACCTCGAACTCCTGACCTCAAGGGATCTGCCTGCCTCGGCCTCCCAAAGTGCTGGGATTATAGGCGTGAGCCAATTTTTTTTTTTTTCTTTTTTAAGCCGCTCTGTCCATTCTGTTCTGGCTGACATGGCCCAGCCTTTTATTTGTGTCAGTCATGTTGCTTGCCAAAAATCAGAAATTGTAGGTGTTTATCACAAAATCATCAGTAATCATGTTGGACAATGTGTTTTATCTCTTGGCATCTAACTTTAGGTAAAAGCTTCAAACTTGTCTTGGAAATGGATGGGTCAGTAGACTGATGTTTTTTGGGTAAAATTAATTTCAGCTGTAAATAACATAGACCCTCTCCTCACCCCTTCTAAAAGGTAAACAAGGTAGTTGCTTAATTATTTCAAACATATAAGAATCCAGAACTAGGTAGTGGAGGGTGTGTGTTGACTTCATTGTCACCAGGGATACAAAGCTCCTCTTGCCTCACCGTCGTCCATCCCTAGTGAGGCAGGAGAATAGGGTCTGGAGGCAGGGAACCTAAGGCTGTTTCAAGCTGACTTCCTAGATCTAAATCAAAAGGACAACCCCAAATTTCCAAGCCCAAGTAACAAAAGGACCAGAAGCCACTCCCTTTGCCACATCCCCCTTTTCTGTGTAGCATAGGAAAAATTAAAAGTACCTCTGATTTGTCCCCTCCCACAACCAATCAGGCTGGTCACAGGCCAAGTCTTCATTTGCATAGGAATATAACTTTGTACCTTCACTTCAACCTCTGATTGGCCACTTTCCACACCAATCAGATGTTTGCATAGGGTGTAATTTTGTAACTTTGCTTCAGCCTCTGATTGGTCTCCTCCCACAAGCAATCAGATTGATGGTGGCCACTACTTCATTTACATTGGGTGTACATCAGGTAACCAATGGGAGTGCATTTTGTTCAATTCTTTGTTCAAGACTCCAAGAACCTGGACACCCTCCACTGGTAACACTAGGACATGGCCTGCTTCTTCATGTCCAAGGTTAGCCATTTCAACCACTTCCCAAACAGCAGGGTGGAAGAAGTGAAGGGGGAGGGGTGCAACTCCTCCCTTTTACAAAACTTTCTGGAAATCCCACACAACCCTCCGGCTTACATCTCATTGGCCAGAACATAGTCAGATGGCCACACCTAGCTGGGAAAGAAAATAGGAAATGCTGGGTATTGTATTGCTGTAGCTGGGTGTTGCTGTCCCCATCTAAAAAATAGAGCTCAGTTAATTTGATAGAGGAGAGGATGGATATTTGATGGACAACTAATAATCTCTGCCTCAAACTTGATTGCAGCTATCATAATCTTTGACTCACTTCAGAAAGCAAAGCAACGATATAAATAAATGAAAGAAACATGCCAAAATATCATGCTTGGGAAAAAAACTTGTTTTCTGAATGCCAGGCTCTAAAATTTCAGAGATATTTAATCAAAAGTTTATAGCCCAATTTAGGGCACTGATGTGTCTAACACTCTAGCCAAATATGTATATGTGTATGTGTGTGTGTGTGTTTATGAAATATAAAATGTATCTGTTTATTTAAATTGTTAGAATGCCAATTAACATTTGAATAAGGCACCTTTTGCTTTGAAAGTTTGACAATGATTTGTAATTGTCCTATAGTTATATTTTTTCAGTGTTCATCATTTTAACATTATTTATTGTGAAATATACATGTAAGAAAGTGCAGAAAGCATGAACTTAACTTACTTTTAAATAGAGCTTTAGAGTGCCTCTTTATCATTATTTAGCTTGACCCTCTGGACAGCTCTGTGAGGAGGGAATGGGAGACATCACACTTTCTAAGTGAGGAAGCACAGAAGGGAGATGACTTTCATGAGGTTCGAAGACAGAGGTGGATTCAGAGCTTGAACCTACGTCTTCTGCCTCAGAGCCCCTCGCGTGTTTACCACATGCTGCCAGAGACTAGAAATTCCATGAAATCTGTCAGAGATAGAAAGAGGCGGCACAACTTTCTGGAAAATCATTGGTAAGTAAAAGTGAACAGAGAGGACTAGTAGTTGCTGTTCATATTGAAACATAAGATATCCCAGAGCTGTGGAGTCGATGCATCGTGAATTACCACTTGACATAAACAGTGCCTTAGTGCGAGGAACACTGCAAAGCAGCTCTCACAGATTTAAGATTTTACTATAAATGAAATAAAGGGGGAAAGAAGGACATATCTTTGGCAACCCTTTCTCCTTGTCACTATTTTTGGTTCCTCATCTGAAGAAAGTTTGAAAGATTTCCTTGTAAGGACAAAAGAAAAAAATCACGCCATGGCCTCGTGACCTCAGTAGAAACAGTCATGAGTGAATGAATATTTCTCTTCTCTAGCACTTGGGAAGAATTGGTGGCAGACTGTAAAGACTTCCCACCCACCCAAATGGCATAAATGAATGAAATCAGCTCAGCGATCTCAAAAGGCCGTCTCTGGGACTGATTAATCTCAGCATTTCAGATACAGAATGCCCCCGGGATTTGGATAAGAGTGCACCCAAAGAAGAAGGCAGCCTTTTCTTCCTTAAGTAGACATTGGACCCGAGCCCTTAGAAGAGATGTTTGGTGATATGTATTTGGTTTTCATAAACCCTTTCATCTATGGAATTTCTTCCAGATGGAGGAAAGAGGAGAAGCAATAAAGCAAATGTCTCCCTCCCGTGTTTTTGCAGATTAGTTGTAATTGTGTGAACAAGTCACTGAACAGTGAGAATAAGTATAATCTTTCTCTCACACAGGAGTCAACTGACCCAGCTCATTTATTTATTAAACATACACTGCTTACTGAGTGCCAGGTAAAGACTTTACAGATAGTAATTCATGTAATCCTCCTACAACCCTCTGAGGGAGGTATTATTTACAAGAAAGGAAACTGAAACACTCAAAGTTTAATTAACTGCCCAAGTCAAAGAGCCTGTAAGTGGAACCAGGCAGGGACCATGCCCTGAACCACCATTTATTCTGTCTCTCATCTTCCTGTATAGGGAAGTCCAGGAAGAATGCCTATCTGAAGACAAAGTCACTTGGGAGCAGGGATTATGTATTTATTAGTTTCACTGCCTTATACATATATAATATACATATATATGTATATAGTATATGGTGTAGAAAACTTATGCTTCTCTTAAAAAAGGAAGGAAAGAAAATAGGAAGGAGGGAGGCAGGGAGGGAAGGAAGGGAGGGAGGAAAAATGGAGGTAGAATCATTATATACCAGGAAGGAAGGAAAAAACGAAGGAAGGAAGGAGAAAGGAAAGGAAAGGAGGGAAAAAGGAGTGAGGGAGGGAGGAAAAAATGGAGGGAGAATCATTATATACCAGAAAGAGAATCCTGGTTTGGACATTCTCTCAAAGGCTGCTGAAGATGAAGCTATCCTCAGTGTCTTCATTTCTTTAAACCGGGAGGACGGATTGTCACAACCAACCTGCTTTCATTATGAGTTGTTTATAAATATAAGTCAAATTAAATAATGTATGTCAAAGCACTTTTAAAAATTCTGGTATATATGCTCAAGTATTTTTGTAATTACTATAACCAAGCCAGCTTACCAGTTTTTGCTTTCGATTTTTCCTTATCCCACCTTGCTTTGACTTTCGGGTAGAAAAAAAAAGACTCGAACTAAAATTCTCATGTTCTCCAAAAGTCATTAGAACTAGCTGCTAATCTTTTTTCCTTTAGCTGAACATTCCAAATATTATACCACTTCTTCAAACACAAAACATTCATTCTTATAATGACACCTTCACAAAGGAAACATTTTCTGAATGGCATTCACGCAAAATCTTAAAGTATACTCATCTTCAAGGCTTCGAAATGTTGGATTGGCTCACAGTTGTTCAGCCCTTCTGTTTATCACGAAGGTAGGGGTGATCACCTTCTGATTATCTGTATCTACAGCAGCAGAGTCTTCCCTACAGGAAGCTTTATTCTCTTTAGGCCTCTTCCTGTCAGTCAGCTGTCAATCACAGAGCAGGGCTCATGGCCTTTGAAGTATCTGCTTTCTCTCTTTCTCCTTTTCCTAGAAGAGTTTCAAGGGCAGACATCGGGGCCCTGTCAGAGGAGGATTGGGACTGAGGGATGGGGTATCCGGGTTTACAAAATCTTAATTTTTGTATTGAGACAATCTCGCTCTGTTGTCCAGTCCCCTGCAGTGGCACGATCTCGGCTCACTGCAGCCTCCTGGGCTCAAGTGATCCTCCCACCTCAGTCTCCTGAGTAGCTGGGACTACAGGTGTGCACCACCATGCCTGGCTAATTTGTCTATTTTTATGGAGACTGGGTTTTGCCATGTTGCCCAGGCAGGTCTTGAACTCCTGGGCTCAAGCGATCCGCCTGCCATAGCCTTCAATACTACTGAGACTACAGGCATGAGCCACTGTGCCTGGCCTGAGTCTATGAAATCTTTAGCTTCAGATTTGTTTATCTATTTGCTCATCTGGGTATCCCACAGGCATTTCCAACCCATCGTATCCAAATCTTTTTTAACATTATATTTGATTATAGATTTAGGGGGTACATGTGTAGGTTTGTTACCATTATATTTGATTATAGATTTAGGGGGTACATGTGTAGGTTTGTTACCATTATATTTGATTATAGATTTAGGGGGTACATGTGTAGGTGTGTTACCATTATATTTGATTGTAGATTTAGGGGGTACATGTGTAGGTTTGTCACCATTATATTTGATTGTAGATTTAGGGGGTACATGTGTAGGTGTGTTACCATTATATTTGATTGTAGATTTAGGGGGTACATGTGTAGGTTTGTTACCATTATATTTGATTATAGATTTAGGGGGTACACGTGTAGGTTTGTTATCATTATATTTGATTGTAGATTTAGGGGGTACATGTGTAGGTTTGTTACATGGGTAGGTTGTGTAATGCAGGGGTTTGGGTTTCTGGTGAATCCATCACCCGAATAGTGAACATTGTACCCAGAAGGTAATTTTTCAACCCTTGTCTCCCTTTCACCCTCCCGGCTTTTGGAGTCCTCACTGTCTATTATTTCCATCTTTATGACCAAGGTACCCATTGTTTAGATCCCACTTACAATTGAGAACATGTGGTATTTGATTTTCTGTTTCTGAGTTATTTCACTTAGGATAATGGCCTCCAGCTTCATCCATATTGCTGTGAAGGACACGATTTCAGTTTTTATGGCCGTGTATATTCCATGGTACATACGTACCACATTTTCTTTATGTAATCCACCGTTCATGGGCATTGTGTCCAAATCTGAGCCCACCATCATGAACCTTCTTCTCTTCCTCTGTCCCCATTTCAGTGACTGATACCACCATCCACCAAGCCCTGGAGTCACTGTGGCCCTTCTTTCTCCCTCACACCCACAGTCACCAAGTCCCCCTGATTCTGCCTCCTTAGTGGGTCCATCTCGGTTTGCTTTCAATTCTCCTTCCATATTGTGGCTAGAGGGATCTTCTGAAACTAATTTGTTCATTATTACTCCTCTGTTTAAACAGTTTCAGGGGCTTATTCCTGGCATGGCACAGAGCCCTAACTACTAGCCTGGCAGAAAAGGCTCCTAGTGACCTGTTCCCTGCCCATCCTGAGAAACCTCAGCTCCTCCTGCTTCCTGGCACACACCTGCACTTAGCCACACTGGCTGCGTTCAACTGCAATTACCTCTCCCTCCTTTTTCCACCTGTCTAAGTTCTCTGCGACCTGGAATACTCAGCTCAAACATCCTGTCTCCCCAGCCTGCTGCCCAGGTCCTCCCTGCTGCTGCCATAGAGACCCAAGTAAAGCCCTTGCCATGTCATATGCTGTTAGTTTCCCTTTATCTATTTAGAAGATCTTCAGGGACAGGAGCTGCTTGTTTATCTTTGTATTTCCAAACCTAGAATAGAGTATTGCACCAAATACATGTGCCAAAAATGTTACTGAATGAATAAATGTATTCTAATATTAATTGTCTACTGCCTACAGACTCAGCCAGTGCCACTCTGCAGGGCACACTGAATCCCACACAACATAGCCTCTGATCAGGACACCCACTTTACACAAAGGGAGTGTGGGTGGGAGCCCAGGGCCATGGAATCCACTGAACATATCACAAATTGTACCATCTAGAAGCGACTGCCTCATCATGGAACACAAGAGCAGCCTACTGGATACACAGACACAGCTGAAGATTATACTGAGAAGCAATTATCTGAAAGGATAGGAGTGTCCTCAGACAGCTCTCTATGATGCTGTGTAGAAAGAATACACAAGTGTGGGAACAAAGGGGTGGAAGTGGGAGTGCCTGCACTTACTATCACTTCCAGTGATCCACTGGGGGACTTGGCACTTCTCACCTCCTCAACTCTGGGCTCTGCAGTGGAGGTTCTCTTCCCTTAAAGGGACACACTCTTGCCAAGGGACCCAGACAGGGCCCCATTGCACTGCAAGCTGCAGCTGCCTCTGGGACATGTTAGACTCCTTGTGTCCAGGGACCAACAGACAAGAGAAGGAATCACCATCTTTGCAGGTGTAATTGCCCCTGGCAGGCAGGAGGGGGTAGGGTCACTTTTGCACCTTGAAGCAGAGAAGAAGACATGTGGGCCCCAGATGCTCCACTGAGCACTCCCTGTGCTCACTTTGGCAGCTGACTTTGGTTTGGGCACTCCCCATTGGCCTGGCTGAAATGATTGTAGAATTGTGCTGCCATTCAGGATGCTTTCTGGTCAACTTTTCTTCCTTCCTGCTCTCCTTTCACAGGTGTAATCCTTGCATTGCAGTTTGGTCTTTTTTTTTTTTTTTTTTTTTTTTTTTGAGATGGGGTCTCGCTCTGTCGCCCAGGCTAGAGTGCAGTGGAGTGATCTTGGCTCACTGCAATCTCCGCCTCCTGGGCTCAAGCAATTCTCCCGCCTCAGCCTCCCAAGTAGCTGGGACTACAGGTGTACATCACCATGCCTGGCTAATTTTTGTATTTTTTGTGGAGATGGGGTTTCCCTGTGTGGCCCAGGCTTGTCTGGAACTCCTGAGCTCAAGCAATCCACTCTCCTTGGCCTCCCAAAGTGCTGGGATTACAAGCATGAGCCACTGCCCCAGCTGTTCTCTTTATTTTTAACAGGCATTTCCCCTAATAAGTCTGTTGCACTTCTAATCCCATCTGGCCAGCTGCTTCTCAGGGGACCAAGACTGCACAAGATGCAGTCCTTTTCATGGGCATCTGCTTTTTAAGAGATTTCCTAGAGCAAGCACTCTTTAATAAAATAAGTTAATGCCAAATAGTGGAATTGTAGGCCTGGCAGCAGGCATTCGGGAGTGTCTTTCACATGCTCTAGTGCTGGTGACTAAGCTTATTCCTAAGGCTGGCTGGCCTGGAGCACCTTCTCCCTCAGCAGATGTGCTTGGCTTCTGGTTGGCTTCTTCTTGTAGCCTGGTTGGCTACAGGTCATGTCAGGCTTTGGAATCAGACAGATGGGCAATTCATATCTTGGATTTGTGGAACCTTACCCCCTGGTAAAATAGGAGCAGTAACACTCATTAGGTTACTGGGAGGATTCATATAGAAAATAAATGTAAAGTGTGTAGCATACAGTAAGTGCCCAATAAAGTGTAGGTAATCATACATTATTCTTACTCTTAAACTTAGGAGACATCTCAAAGTCACCTTTAAAATCTACTAATTCTAGGAGAGAATGGTGAGGCTAATCCTTTTTTTCTACTGAAGAGCTGTGTTTTTAGAAATGCGGTTGGCTTTTGTTTATTTTTTTTTTAAAGGTCACTTCCAACTGAATAGCCTATCATTGGTATAACTGTGGCTGTTCATCAAATGGACATAAACACACAGCAAGAAGCCTGCCCATCTGCCTTTTGGTGTCTGGGCTCACTGTAGCACAGGTCAGTCATGCCACCCATCTACCAAACTGTCTTAGTCTGTTTGGGCTGCTGTAATAAACTAGTGCACACTGGGTCACTTATCAATAGAAATGTACTGCTCACATTTCTGAAGGCTGGGAAGTCCAAGGTCAAGGCACCAGCAGATTCTATGTCTGATGAGGGCCTGCTCCTCACAGATGGGGCCTTGTTGCTGTGTCCTCACGGGAAGGAAGATGGAAAAGGCAAGCAGGTCCTCTAAAGCTGCCCTGTTTTTTTGACAAAAAGAAAGAAATTTTATTATATATCTAAGAAAGGACTTGTATACAAAGTGCGTAAAGAACAATGAAAACTCAAGAAGGCAACCCAGTAATATGGGCAAAAGATTTGAAACGATGTTTCACAGGAAGATATAAGAATCACCAAAAGGCACAGGAGAGTATGCTCAGAAATATTAAGTCATCAGGAAAATGCAAATAAAACCACAATGAGATACCACTTTCACACAGTAAAATGGCTTAAATTCAAATACCAAGCAATACCCAGTGTTGCTGTGCACGTGCTGCAGGTGACTCTCTTGTATGTTGTTGTTGTGCGTATAACATGCAGTCACCTGATTTGAAAACATCAGATTTCTTGCGAAGTGGATCACAAACTTATGAGATGATTCTGCAGTTCCATTCTGAGGTATCTACCCAAGAGAAATGGAAATGAATGTTCTTAAAAATTCTAGTCCAGGCTGGGTGCAGTGGCTCATGCCTGTAATCCCAGCACTTTGGGAGGCTGAGGTGGGTGGATCACCTGAGGTTAGGAGTTCGAGACCAGCCTGGCCAACATGGTGAAACCCCGAATCTACTAAAAATAGAAAATAAACAATAAACTAGCCAGGCATGGTGGTGCACACATGTAGTCCCAGCTACTAGGGAGGCTGAGGCAGGAGAATCGTATGAACCTGGAAGGCAGAGGTTGCAGTGAGCTGAAATCGTGCCACTACACTCCAGCCTGGATGACAGAGCAAGACTCTGTCTAAAAAAAAAAAAAAAAAAAAAAAAAAAAAATTCTAGTCTAATAACATTCAAAAGAAATTTACTTATTCCCAAAATCCTAAACAACCCTTTTGTCAATCAAGAGGAGGATAAGTAAACTGTGGTATGTTCAGACCGAAACCTCTACTCAACTATAAAAAAGAAGCTACTGATGCATGCAGTGTGAGTGAATCTCACATTGTGCTCAGTGAGACGTGTTAAACACAAAAGGGCACATACTGTGTGATTTTAATTATATGAAATTCTAGAACAGGCAAGGTTAACCTATAGAGAGAGCAATCAGATGAGTGGTTGCCTGGAGTGGGGAGTGAAAGGGAGATTGACTGTAAAGGGGAGTGAAGGAGGTGAAAATGTTTTATACTTTTGTCAAAAGTCATCTACTTGATATTTCAAATATGTAGAACTTATTGTACATAAATTATGTCTCAATAAAGTCGGTTTATAAAAATTTGTGTGCTTTTTAAAAAAATTATTTTAAGTCCCATGATACATGTGCAGGATGTGCAGGTTTGTTACATAGGTAAATGTGTGCCATGGTGATTTGCTGCACCCATCACCTAGGTATAAATCCTGTTATGCATTAGGTGTTTATCCTGATGCTCTCCCTCTCCCACCCCACCCCCACCAACAGGACCCAGTGTGTATTGCTTCCCTCCCTGGGTCCATGTGTTCTCATTGTTCAGCTCCCACTTATAAGTGAGAACATGCAGTGTTTGGTTTTCTGTTCCTGTGTTAGTTTGCTGAGGATAATGGCTTCCAGCTCCATCCATGTCTCTGCAAAGGACATGATCTCATTTTTTGTTATGGCTGCATAGTATTCCATGGTGTACGTGTACCACATTTTCTTTATCCAGTCTACCATTGATGGCCATTTGGGTTGATTCCATATATTTGCTATTGAGAATAGTGGTGCAATAAATGTACACGTGCATGTATATTTATAATAGAATGATTCATATTCCTTTGGGTATATACCCAGTAATGGGATTGCTGGGTCAAATGATATTTCTTGTTCTAGGTCTTTGAGGAATCATCACACTGTCTTCCACAGTGGTTGAACTAATTTATACTCCCGCCAACTGTATATTATAAAAGCATTCCTATTTCTCCACAGCCTTGCCAGCATCTATTATTTCATGACTTTTCAATAATTGCCATTCTGACTGGCACAATGAGATGGTATCTCATTGTGGTTTTGATTTGCATTTCTCTAATGATCAGTGATCATTAGAGCTTTTTTTCATGTTTGTTGACCTCATAAATGTCTTCTTTTGAGAAATGTCTCTTCATGTCTTTTGCCCATTTTTTAATTGGGTTTCTTTTTCTTGTAAATTTGTTTAAGTTTCTGTAGATTCTAGTTATTAGATGTTTGTCAGGTGGATAGATTGCAAAACTTTTCTCTCTTTCTGTAGGTTGTCTGTTCACTCTGATGATAGTTTCTTTTGCTGTGCAGAAGTTCTTTAGTTTAATTAGATTCCATTTGTCAATTTTTGCTTCTGTTGCAATTACTTTTGATGTTTTCATCATGAAATCTTTGCCTGTGCCTATGTCCTGAATGATATTGCCTAGATATTCTTCTAGGGTTTTTATAGTTTCGGGTTTCACATTTAAGTCTTTAATCCATCTTGAGTTAATTTTTGTGTAAGGTGTAAACAACGGGTCCAGTTTCAATTTTCTGCATATAGCTAGCCAGTTCTTCCAGCACCCTGTATTAAACAGGGAATCCTTTTCCCATTTCTCCTCAAGCCCTTTTATACTGGCACTAATCCCATTAATGAGAATGGTGCTCTCATAAACTAATTACCTCCCAAAGGCCCCACCTCCTAATACCATCACCTTGAGAGTTAGGTTTCAACATACAAATTTTGGGAGGATATAAACATTCTGACCATCGTGTGAACCTTCCACAGAATCAAGTTCGGCTTCATATAGGATGCCAAGCTCAGCACTTACCTTCACACAGGTTGCCAAGGTGTCACATTTACCTATTCCTCTAATAATTGGGCTGTCAGCTGGCCATGCTTCTTGGAAAGAAGTGATTTCATTTGGGTACATGATGATATAATTAGACAACGAATATGTGTCTGCTCTTGGTCGTCTCCTACTCCCAGGCCTTGTAACCTTTCTCTGGAATCTGTTCTTAAATGCCCAGTTATTAGCAGCCAAGTCATGAAATAGAAAATAGCCTTAATTTCTTAAAAGGAAAGGGGAAAATATTACTGAAGTGGAAAATAGGATGGAGGAACAGCTTGAAATGGTTCCTGATGTTTGGGAAATTCAGGTCATAGTAAAGTAGAGACTATTTGTGTTATTTTTTCCATTTAAAAAAAGTTAAAAAAATAAATGAAGTCTTACAGACTCTGAAAGAAATTTCTATCCAGAGACCACAAAGACTGGACCTTAACAATGCTTTTTAGACATCTGGATCCATGATAATAATGTCTGGTTGGGGAAAGGGATAATATGTTTGCAAAGAAACTAGACTTTTTATCATGTTTGGGGTTGAGTCTGCTATGGGATCTTCTTATTTTTATTATGCATTGTACAACTGGCAGAGAGAAAAGCTAGACCCAGAAGCCTGAATAATTTTGGGTAATGAACAAATACTTCTGTAATGAACAAATACAAACTTTATATAATTATGAATCAGATGAATGGTTAATTTACAATTAAAGTCAGCAAATTCCAGTCCCTCAAACAAACGTATTCTATAGATTAAATAAACAACTCACTGTTTTACATACCTTGAGATTAAAGTTTATGTTTCAGAAAATTTGTTTTTAACTTTTAGGACCATCACAGAAAGAAAAGCACATGATGAACTTGTGAATTTGTTAAGAAGCTTCTTGTTTCTTTTTAGGAAACACAGCAACGGTCATGGTTCATATAGTTCAAATAAAAATAAGATATTTTCCCCCCTGTCTGATTTTGTTGTTCTTTGTATTACAGAGATTACTGGAATAAAAACGTTTTTTAGCCCACCTCTCTATTAATAACTAGTATATGACGTAATAGGATTTTGCCCTCAAGATATTAAATTGATTCTGACCTACAGTTTCTTTCCATTTTAACCAAGACAGAATCAAAGTGTTTGTGTTTCTGTTTTCTTATCATCTTATTAACCAGACTGTTGTATTTGAAAGTTATATTTTTTCACTATAAAAATGATTCTTCCTCCCTGTTATTTTCCCTCTCTCCCCTCCTATCTTCCCTACCACCTTTCTTCCTTCTTATTTCTTTTAAAAAATATTAGTTGAGCACCTATTATGTCATGTAACAGATTAGATGTTGGAGATTAAAAGATAATTCAGACATAGGCTTTCACAGAGGAAGAGAGTACAGTGGACAAAGCAGATGTGCAAACAGAAAATCACAACACAGCGTGAGTGCAGCGCTTGAGACACATCCAGGGAGTACAAATGAAAGGCACCACCTCAGAATAATGAAGGGTTGCACTTCATCCAGGGCCAGCCTCCTAGGGAAGTGAAGCTGTGCCTAAACAGGTGAAAATGAGTATGTGTAGGAGAGGCAGGGGCTCGAGGCTTTTCAGGCTGGGGACATAGCACAATCAAAGGAACAGAAGTCAAACAAGAACAGGGAACAGAAGGAGATCAATGTTGCTGGAGTATAAAGTGTGAGGTGCGGAAGGGCAAGAGATGAGGGAAAGACATTTTTCAGGTGCCAGATCATGAATAAACCTCTGCGTTGTATTAAAGAGTTTGGATTTGATTTAATAAGAAAAGAGACTATACTTGTGAGATCCAAGTCTGAATGCAGGGAAACTAATTAAGAAACTGTCGGCCATGCACGTGGTGGCTCACACCTGTAATCCCAGCACTTTGGGAGGCCAAGAAGGGCAGATCATTTGAGGTCAGGAATTTGAGACCAGCCTGACCAACATGGGGAAACCCCATCTCTCTTTAAAATACAAAAAATAACCAGGCCTGTGCCTGTAATCCCAACTACTCAGGAGGCTGAGGCAGAAGAATTGCTTGAACCTGGGAGGCAGAGTTTGCAGTGAGCCGAGATTGTGCCATTGCACTCCAGCCTGGGTGGCAAAAGTGAAACTCTGTTTCAAAATACATAAATAATTAATTTTAAAAAGAAACTATCACACTGGTCCAAGAGAAGAAAACATGAGGGCTCAAACGAGAGAGGGAAGAAGGGAATGGAGCCGAGAAATATTTGAAAGGTAAATTCAGCAAGTGTGAATGACTGCTTGGACATGAGGGGTAAGGAAGGCAAGGGCAGGAATGTGAGATATCTGTCAGGTGTCTAGTTTGTGTGATTGAATAACAGGAGTGCTTTTAGTGCAGATAAACTAATCTTGGAAGGAAAAATGCTGAGCTGCATTTTGGAAACATTCAGCTGCAAATATCAGTGGGGTATGGGGCAGAGATGTCCAGATTTGGATGTATAAGTCTAGAGCTCAAGGAGAAGAATCTAAAGATACAGATTTTTTGGAGTTATTGGCATGTTGTGGTTAAAACCATAAGAAAGGATAAAATCACCCACGATTGCTCTGGGAAAGTGTTTAGAATAAGAGAAGCAGCGGGTTAAAGATGGAACTTTAGAGACAGGAACATCTAAGGGAGAGTTAGAGCAAAAGGAAACCCACGAAGAAGCCAGAAAGACAATGGTCAGAGGGATATGACAACAATTGAAGAAGGCATTGTCACAGACACAAAAAGAATGAAATGTCTCAAGGGCAGCAAGAACAAGAGTATCTGATGGAGAAGTACATAAGACCATCTGAAATGTGTTCATCAGACCTCATGATCAGAATTTCACTGGAGAGAGAGCTTGGCTAGAGGGGAAGACTCCAGGAGGCAGAGGTCACACTACAACAGCTTGAGGAGGGAATAGGAGCTGAAAGTTAGAACAAGTGAAAGCAAATTATTCTTTCAAGAAGTTTGACTGAGAAAGAGAAAAGTGAGATTTGACAGTAACTAGAGGGGAGTAACAGCAACATGGAGTCAATGGAGTTGTTATTTTTCTCTATATTTGAACAAATCTTCTTTAGAGGCTGAAGGGAAGGAGTCACTTAATAGAGAAAGGTTTAAAGATATAAAAACTAGGCCGCGTGGATTGATAGAAGTGTATTTTGGGGGAAGCAATGGGAGGCATTAAGCATACAGGAGGAGATTTTGGTCTTGAGCAAGAAAAGGACTCTTCCTCCTATGAGACTGGAGGTAATAAGAATGGGTATGGTTAGAGCCAAATTGGTAGCCAACTGCTCAATAAGTTGAGAAAGATTGCTGCTGGGGATCTCAGTGAAAGTCCTCAGCTGACAAAATGGGGGTGGAGTTTGTGAAGCCTTGTGAAGAGTGGTGAAGGTTGAGAACCGTCTTTGAGAGGACGATTGAGGGAGCTGATGAAGGACAAGTGAAATATGACCAGCTGGTTGAGTTGGGAAACTGTCATTTTGTCAGTCCTCAGAGACTGTTGTGACTTTTCTCCAGCAGCACTGATTGGACTGAGCATCGACCTAGAGAAAGAGGAGCTGTGCCTGTGATCTAGGGCTGGGGGGAACATGACCCAGAACTATCAGGGTGTTAGGGAAAAGATGAGAGAGAGCGTTCAGATGACCAAAATGGGATCCAGATGGAGTAGTGAGGTCAGGAAGGAGCTCACAAGTTGAGAGAAAATGGAGAGTAAAAGAGGCTAGGCATGTTTGAAGTTGAAGAAATCTTAAGCTGCAACATTCTACTCTCTCCTTTGCTGATGAGTTTCTTGAGAGAGCTGGTCTATGGAGAGAGTAGAATGTTGCAGCTTCAGATTTCTGATATAAAAGTAGCTCTAGATGACAACAAGATCCAAGGTGTGGTCCTAGAAATAGGTGTAAAGATGAAGGCCATTGAAGTTAAAGAGGTCATTAAAGTGAAAAAGGTATAGGAAGGTCCAGTCAAGGGCACTATATCTACAATGTACACTCAAATTTCCTGGATTTGTGGGATAGATGGGTGTAAAAGTCTGTGATCCAGGTTCTAAAGACTTTAGTGATGATAATTTTTCATCTTTATTTGGTGCTTATGTGTTTCTAAAACTATTCTAAATTCTTTGTATACATGTAAATCCTAAGAGGTAGGCATTAATATTATCCCCATTTTATAGATGAGGAAATCTTAAGAACAGAATGATTGAGTAAATTGCTCAAAGGCACAACATTAACAAGTAGTGGAGATAGGATTTGAACTCAGGCAGACTGATTTCAAGATCTTTGTATGTAACTATTGTGTTATTAGCAAGAGGTTGACAATCCAATTCTTTTCCAGTAATGCTCATACCTACCTTTCCTTTTCGTGCTCACTGTTACTTCCCTTGGTTGGGTTCTAATTGCCTCTCTGCAATCTGCAATCTGCAGGACCTGCAATCTGCAATCTGAAAGGACCACTGCAATCTGCATGCGGGCCTTTCACAGACTGCTGCCAAATTACAGAGTTCTGACATTGGTCTATCCCATTGCCCTGCTGTGCCCCTTGTATCTTTTTTTTTTTTTTTTTTTTTTGAGATGAAGTCTCGATCTGTCGCCCAGGCTGGAGTGCAGTGGTGTGATCTTGGCTGACTGCAACCGCTGCCTCCCACATTCAAGCAATTCTTATGCCTCAGCCTCCTGAGTAGCTGGGATTACAGGTACATGCCGCCATGCTGGACTAATTTTTGTATTTTTGGTAGAGACAGGGTTTTGCCTTGTTGGCCAGGCTGGTCTCAAACTCCTGACCTCAAGTGATCCACCCACTTTGGCCTCCCAAAGTGCTGAGATCCACCGTGCCCAGCCACACTCCTTTTATCCTTAATGACTCCTCACTGGGTCGAATCTGAACCTTCTTGTTCAGACCGTTAATGCACTCTGCAATCTGATCCCCATCCTCATTTCCAGCCCTGTCTCCTCTTACTCTCTTAAAAGGCCTTCTTACAGCAGCTCCAGTGCTCAGCACAGTGTCCCACACATAACAGGTGCTCAGTGATTATTCGTTGATGAAGTCCTATTTTTCCCACTAATGAAAGCTCTTCATAACAGGGAAGAAAGCTTTGTATCCCTGTTAAAGGAGAACAATCTGGGAGGAGGACATTAAGACCATCTCGATCAGCAAGTTCTCACCCTGAGACACACAGGGTGGTGATCATTTAATAGACGAGGAGCTGAGACATTGAGAAGATAAGTTGTGAGCCAAATTTAGAAAAAAATATGTGAATGTTCTGCCTCAGTCTATGGTACTAGATTAGAATTACCTTAGATTTGGCAATTGCATTCATCTGTCTGCCTATCTGGTAATAACCTGAACCCTTTGAAAGCAGAAACTCACCTTTATTGGTAGCTTTCTAGAGCCTAGAATAGCATCTTGTAAACTGAAGATTCTCAGTAAATATTTGTTGAATGAAATAAAATAAGTGGGTGTTAATCTTTACATCCCAGGAGCAGCTTTGTTTACATATTAGATAATTTAATTCAATTTAAAATACATTTACTAAGTGTTTAGTCCCATATTGGGCTAAGCTCCCAAGAAATAAGAGAATTATCACCAGGCACAGTGGCTCACACCTGTAATCCCAGCACTTTGGGAGGCTGAGGTGGGCAGATCACGAGGTCAGGAGATCAAGACCATCCTGGCTAAATGGTGAAACTCCATCTCTACTAAAAATACAAAAAAATTAGCCAGGCATGGTGGCGGGCACCTGTAGTCCCAGCTGCTGGGGAGGCTGAGGGAACAGAATGGTGTAAACCCAGGAGGTGGAGCTTGTAGTGAGCTGAGATCACGCCACTGCACTCCAGCCTGGGTGACAGAGCAAGACTCTGTCTCAAAAAAAGAAAAAAAGAGAGAATTATCATATGGCTGCATTGAACTTATTTATGCATTGCTGTATTTCTTCATAAATGGATCAAAAGTAAGATGCACATACAAACATGTAATGGGCCCCCATAGATTATTTAATTGCTTTGAATTTTGTATGTCCTTTGCCCAGGAACGCTATGTTCTGGAGTAGATTGATGACTGTTTGGAGTACAAGGTAGGGTGAACACTTACATCATGTCTTCACCTCAATCCCTACATGGCTGGACCCAATATTAATATTAATACATTTCCCTTATATTCTATCTGCAGTTTACAAGGCATGTTCACATTCATTATATTACCTAGGCTTCGATGAAAAGCTAGGAGTGTCCCCATGTTACAGATTCAACATTCATTTAACAGATATTTACTGAAATAAGCCAGGTACTATTCTAGCTACCAGATTAAAGATTGAGTACAAAAACAAGTTCTCTACTCTCATAGACTTAGCTTCTTGCCAGGGCAGGCAGACAGTAAACAGAGAAGTAACCAGAAGATAATAACGTGGCTCTGAAGACAATGAAGTGGTGTGATTGAGAAGGACCATTGTTGAGAGAGGCTTCTCTGGGGAGGTGACACTTGGGCTAGATGTGTCCTGGATGAGAATCAGAAGTCACTCATGGGCAGGTCCCATGGAAACCTGTTCCAGATAGAAGGAGTAGCAAGTTCAAGGACTCTGAGGTGAAAATGAACTTGGTATGTCCAAGGGACACATGTGTGGCAGGAGCCTAGTGGAGAATGAATGAGATGAGATTGGAAAGATATATGGGTGCCCCATCAAGTAGGCCTTTTAGGCAATGACCAGTCAGTGCTGGATGTCTCACTCTAATTGCAGAGGGGAGCTGTTGGGAGTTTTAAGTAAGCATGTGACTACTGGGAAGCATTTATCCACGGATTCCTCACGTTCCTGCATGGTCCAGGCCTTCTGAACAAAGGCATTTATTGCCAATGTTCATTTAAGGAGACATTCCAAGATAACAAAGCTTAGAGATGTCTCTCTCCCTCTCTCTCTGGAGACATCCCAGGGTAATAAAGATAAAGACTTCCTCATGCCCTCCCCAGAGAAGATTTGCTTACATTCCAAGGTAATGAGTAATCTCTCTCTCAGCAGCCCCATACATGATTGAATTTTCCTAATTTCAGGTTTCCTCTTCTGTGATACACCCCATGCACATGCAGGTAACCTCTGGTCCTATCACATTGGGGAAATAAAGCAAGATATTGCTCTGGATCCTGCTTTTGCTGTGAGTAACAAATGGTCTTTTCTCTGACCCTGAAGTCTCTTGTATCCTCTCAGCACATGTATGTAACACTATGGTAGGCTAACTTGTTAGTTTGCTAAGATAAAATTCCAGACCCTTCACAGCTTCCAAACTTGTCAATGACCTTATCCTATTTGCTTTTGAAAAATATTTCATAATAAGGAGACTGAGAGTTTGAGAGCTGAGAGGATTTTCCCAAGGTGAGGCAGCCATAAGGTTCCCATTAGGACAGTCAATACTACAGGATTTTTAGACACTTGCTTAGTTTTCTCAGAAGAAAACATTTTCTCAGAAGAAACCATTCTGATCACTGTGAGTTTTCTTTCTGAACTCTCCAGGTGTGTTGTAACTTAGTTCCAGTTCATAGACTATTCCTACCAGTCCTCTGAAGGTCTATAAATTCAAAAAGTGGTGCAAGAAACAGCCCAATGGAAGAAATACATAGAAAGTTAGACCACAGACTTTGTGAAAAACAAGGTAAATAGACTTGTTATGAGATTAAAAAAAAAACCTATTTGAAATTTGATGGATTCTCATTTGAATTGAGTTTATTGATGAAAGACATTATATCAAGCCACCTTTGCATTTTGTGAAAGCAGCATCTCAGGGTGCAATGAAATACACCCCCACCTCCCACCGTCTTGTTTAGTCTATTGGCGCCCGATAGGCTGGAATGCTGCCAGCCCACGCATTGCAGAGCACTCGGGAGCTGCCTCCCACAAGGCACAGCTCTCTTGGTGTGGGAGGCTGTTCGATTCGTGTCACCTGGAGAGAACAGTCACAAAGAGAAGAGTCCCTCGAGGCCTTCGTTTGTTTTATGTGTGTTGAACATAAAGCAAGGAACACTCTTGGTTGAACTCACTATTCCTGGTTGCTTCTGAACATCTGCTCTCCAGTAAAGAATATTGTTTGGATTCAAAATCAAAACAGAAATCCACATTATTTTATTTTGCAATGTCCTTGTCTCGCCGTGTTGATCTCTGAAGTCTCTTGTAATCTCAGGTCTTAAAATAAGTATTTCTGTTCCAGGCTCATATTTTCAAAGGAATTGGTCACTTCAAAATTGCTTTGTACTAAACTGCCACTTGCGAGAGTCTTATGCCCTATGTTAGATATGGAAAAAGCCCTAAGAACTGACCTTTGGGATCAATTACAATATTCTTTGGGTGGGCATTAAGGCAGTGGTTCATAACTTTTTGTACTGAATATCTTACCAATTGCTGGATGAAAAACCTTGTTCCTATCATCAAAAAACAGAAACAAACAGAAAAACCCCACTTTTTCCAAAAGAGCGTTTCTACCTTGACATGCATTCTCAGTGGCTTAGAACTTTTAGGAAAACACTGCTTCTCACCCAGACTACTTCACAAGACCATTTACAACCTTGGCAGTCAATCCTAGACCTAAGTAATTACATCTTGGAAATAGGTGTTTGGTGATTATTACTTTAGGTGAGGAATATTTGAGATCCAGGTAACCTGTAAAAACGTTGATCCCATTTATTTTAGTAATGGGTATCCCTTAGCAGTATCCTGGTAGTAAATATTTGCAGGCTGACAAGTATTGTGATCTCATTTTCAAGGTTGTGTTTTAAATCACTAAATAGCTCTCCTTTTCTACTTGCCTGGATGGACAGGGGCTCTCCATTTCCAATTTCCCCTGCTCTTTCTCCATTCAGTTATGACTGCGCTGGGTCTCACCCATGCACGGTGCCCTTCCTGTCTCCAAGCAATTGACCATGTTCATATCTGAGGCTTTTTCAAGTAAAGGGAACTGAAGCGCTCTTCAGAGGCAAGAGATAAACAGGTCCATAGAAACTTCCCTTCCAAACTGAGACATTCTAACTTAAAATATTTAAACTAGGCCTCATGGATCACAAAAACAGTGTGGTTCTTTTCAACCTGATTCTCAAAACAAGCAATCCAACCACACATGCAGCTGAATCAAGTTTGTTGATCAATGTACTGGCATTCGGAGTTACTTTCCCTGTTTCTGAGAGTGACAACACCATCTACTTCTTTGAAATATCTGAGCTGTCTGATGCAACGTTGGCTTTGCCTTCCTGTTTAACTATGGCGTGGTGGAAAGAGAATTGGATGCGAAGTCTAGAGATGTAGGTTCCACAGCTGTCTTTACTGCTGATGAGCTTGTGACTCTGGGTAGCAAGGAGATGTTCCACAACTCTCCCAAAGTGGCAGTGCTGGAATCTGAGCCTGGGCAGCTGGCCCCATGCTCTGACCTTCCCCACTGCAATGCACTCCAATGGGGGTGTTGTCTGCCCTGTTAACCCGTGGGGTTGCTATGATAATCACAGTTCACATCAGTGAGGAAAGTATGTTAGTTTCCCAATTCTTGAATGTAGTAAGCCAGGTTATAGGGTTATTTTCTTTGATCACTTAAAGTGATTTATCTTATTATTAAACTGCAGTGATAGCCTCTTACCTGGCTTCATAGCCCCCACTCTCTTTCTCCAAACACTCCTGCATGACCCCACTCCACTAACCCTCCTGGAGAACCACTACCATCACAGGTCACCCTGGAAAGAGTATTGGAGTAGAATTCAGAAGTCTCACATGCCAGCTCCAGCTTTCTCAGGTTTCCCTGAATTGTGTGATCTCATGTAGTTCACTTAGCCTCTCTCATACTTAGTTTCCGCATTTATAAAATGAAAGGGTTGGTGTAGATTTAGAGATGGAAAACAGGTTATATTTCTCAAGCCAATTTGATCAGTAGCAGCTACCCAGAGCCATGGGTTGAGAAGGATTCTGAGGTTCCAAAAGAGCTTAGCGGGAAAGAGCAATGCTGGCCTCATGTGGGAAGGAGGCAGTGATGGCGCCTGTGCCATGTATTTGCCAGCGCTGGTTTAGATGATCTCGAAGGTCTTCCCAGCTTAAACATTTGATTCTATGTTAATCTCCTGCTCAAAACCACCCATTTTTCTCCATTGCTTAGAAGCCAATCAAATGTTCTCAGTCTTTATTTTAGTACCAACCTTAATCCAGTTATTTCTAAAGATTCTCTAACAAGCACTTTCCGAACCTAAATGTTTGCTAATGCCAATGAGCAGATAAAGTGGTTCTTGAAAATGAGGTGATTTAGGCCAGGTATGGTGGCTCACACTTATAATCCCAGCACTTTGGGAGGCCTAGGTGGGAGGATCGCTTGAGCCCATGAGTTCAAGATCAGCCTGAGCAACATAGAAACCTCATCTTTACTAAAAATAAATTTAAAAATCAGCTGGGCCTGGTAGCATGCGCCTGTATTTCCAGCTACTCAGGAGGCTGAGGCCAGAGGATGGCTTGAGCCTAGAAGTAAGCAGCTACAGTGAGCTATGATTGCTCCACTGCCCTCCAGCCTGGTGACAGTGTGAGACCCTGTCTTGAATTAAAAAAAAGAAAAAGAAAAAAAGAAAAGAAAAGAAAATGAGGTGATTTGCAGGGTAGATAATCTTTGGGTAAATGTACAAGGGCTGATTTATCATCTATGTGAAGATAATAGAAAGCACTGAACAAAAATTAACAATTGATTTGATATGTGGCATTATGTAAACAGTATGGTGTTATGTATGTATGATATAATATATAGATTTGGGAAAGGAATTTAAAGGATTAAATAGCATGAGGACTTTATAAAGACACAGCATTAGGCTTGTTTTCCTTTGAAACAGTTTATTTTGTCATGATACGCTTATTAAGTCAAGACCGTATGGCCGAGTGGTATAATAAAATGGATAGGCTTTGGCATCGAATGCCCTGGGTTAGTTCCACTGTTTACGGCTCTTGGCCCAGGTATCTCAGTTTCCCCCTCTGTGAACTGGGGGTAAAGCACCTACCACCTAGGGTTGTGTAAGGACTGAGTGAGTCAAAATACACAAAGTACTTGCAACAGCATCTGGCTCATGTTAACGCTAAGATTATATGACCTCAGTGGGATGATAGAGAGAAGACAGCACTTTTTGCTTTATCACAAAACTTGCCATCACCACGCAGATAGCACCAAGGGGTTGTAGAGACCAGGCTGTCCCACAGCCCTCAGTATCTACTTAGATTGGTGTCCTCTCTGACCTGTGTCATGAGTTAACACCTCCAGGATGCTGCCTTGTGCTTAAACCATAGGACAGGCTTAAGAATTAGTAGAAAGATTCTTGCGTGTGTAAAGTAAATATGTTATTAACTTATTATTCTTAAGTTGTGAAGAGAAGGAGGAAGGGAAAAGCAAAGAGGAAAGGAAGGGGAAGAAGGGAGGGGGAAGGAGAAAAGAATGAGGGAAGACAAGGGAATAATAATCTTCTTCACCAATATATTTAATTGAATATTAATCTAGAGGAACAATTTATGATGAAATTTGGCTCTGTGAGTTCAAAGCACATTAAATCCTTTTACAGCCTCTTGAATGTATATCAGCACTAGGTCAACTTCAAAATTCCTCCAAGAGGAATAACTCCTTTCTCAGAGCATTGAGAGTTTATCTAAGTACTCCCTTACCCCCTCTTTAAAACAAACAAACAAACAAACAAAAATCATATCTTCACAGATTCTGGTCTTCACATTTATTTAAATTAAAAAAAAAAAAAACTGGGCCAGGTGCGGTGGCTCATGCCTGTAATCCCAGTAGTTTGGGAGGTTGAGGCAAGCAGATCACAATGTTAGGAGATCGAGACCATCTGGCTAACATGGTGAAACCCCGTCTCTACTAAAAATACAAAAAATTAGTCGGACGTGGTGGCGGGCACCTGTAGTCTCAGCTACTCGGGAGGCTGAGGCAGGAGAATGGCGTGAACCCGGGAGGCGGAGTTTGCAGTGAGCTGAGATAGCGCCACTGCACTCCAGCCTGGGTGGCAGAATGACACTCTGTCTCAAAAAGAAAAAAACAAAAACAAAACAAAAAACTGGAAAACTTTCCACGGGGCTGGCATTGCCTGTGGCTCTCCACAAATCATGGAAGTCACCTGGTAGGTTTGCAGGCCCTTATGGTGCTCAATAGGTTCAGTCAGTCTGCCCAGAGCTTTGACATTCAATGGTGGGAGGATTGTAAGATACAGTCAGGCTGTGTGGGTGGTCCAGCTGACCCACACAGCCTGACTGTGAGATGTTGTAATGAATGGGATGGATGCTCATGGGTCTCCTCCAGGGTGTGGGTCTGTCCATCACCTGACAGAGTGTCAGAGTTACAACAGAATCTTCTTTAGGCTGTTTTGCTGTGAAATGCACAGAAGACTCACATGATGCAGGGGTGGATGAGGATGTCATTCACCCCTTTGACTTTAGACAGTGCTGTGTTTTGTTCATCCCTGCCACTGGACTGTCTGATATTTTGTTTTCGAAGGAAACATCTCCACTAAAACAGAGGCCCCCGTCGGAAGGAAACTCACCTGCCTTGTACCTCTGTTTCCCCAGGGCCTGTCCCAGAGCTTAGCATATTGTGGATGCCCAAGAAGTACTCACTCAAGATCTTCACAGCTTCCTTGTTAACAGTTTACAAACCAACTAGCCCTAGGTTTGAGAGAGTTTCAGTAACTCCACCAGTATTGATTGGGTGCCGATTCAGTGGCTGGCACTTCAGTGGATACTAGAGAAATGATGGTGAGTAAGACATAGTCCCTGCTCTTGAAGAATCTAAATCCCTCATTTCAGGCCCTGATGTTTCTGGGTTTATCTCGGGCATTTTAGTCAGGTTGCCCTGCACACAGGGCCTCAGCCTTATTCCAATTGCTTGTAATGCTTGTTCCCTGGTGCCATAAAGAACAGCACTTGAACATAAATTTAATTTCCTCAGCAAAGCCATTTTTATACTTTCTGCAGAAAGGGTACACTCGCCAGCAGTTTTGTCATGAGAGTACACCGAACGAAGCATCATTTATAACCTGATGCTTCCACCCTACTGCTGTGTCTGGTTTCCATTGGCTGAAACGGGACCTCACATTCTGTATTTGTCCCGATTGGCTAGCAACTTAGAACTTTTTAAAAGAGGCAAAGGCAGAGGTGTACAAAGGAAGGAGGAAGTAACTTGTGGAATGCTGAGAAAGGTAAAAACACCTTCAAATAAGGAAGAGGAACAGGCTATGGCCTACTGCTTGCTTGGACCAGTATAAGCATGCCAGGGCAAATATTTAGGCTAAATTGTGGAAGCTAAGAACACAAAGTACATTGATTTCCTTATTATGGCTAGCAGATATTTAAGAATGTTAGCAGGTCTTCAAATAAATTTTGTTTCTAACAGAAGTTACTATTTGTTCTTAATTAGATGGGGAGGAAAGTCTTTGAAGAGTAACCTCTACTTCGCTTTTGACATCAGGATGTCCCTCCTGCTCTTCCTCTTGCCCGGAACACCCTCCACCTCCTCTCCTCCATTCTTCCTATACCCTGAGACCAGCTCAAGTACCCCCTCTCCCACAAAACCCTCCTGACATCACCAGATCCTGCAGCTCCCCTGCCCAACCACCCATAGTCTTGACACATCATCATTTTCCTTACAAACTGCAAGGCTTAATTACACAGCTTTCTGTGGGCTTCCCTTGTTTCACCATCATGCTTATCTTATGCCCTGGTAGAACCTTAGGTGTGGGTCTTCCACGTCTCTGTCTCCCATAGTGTTCACGTTGCTCTTACTACATGGTTACTGCTCAAGGAATACTTGGTTGATGGTATAGTTCTTTTCTTCCTGTTTTATTAGTGCCTATAAAGACCATCAGGACAGTATTTTATTTATAGTAATCCTTTATGTACTTGTTAGCTAAGGTTACTCCATTTCTCACTTTTTCAGATTAAATAGTCCCAGTTCCCTGCATAATTCCCAATGGTTCTCATCTTTTACCTGTTGTGATTGGAGCTGCATTCCAGGAGTACGTCCCATGAAACACCACATGAAAAAGTATTCTGTGGGTAGTTTGACAACTCTTGCTCTTTTGTTTACTGTGGCTATGCAGATCCTTTAATATCCTCTACTATGTTATGAATCTTCTAAAAGTAAGTCTAGTGTGCCTACTTAACACTGAAAAGTTTGAGTCTTATTTTACTTTTACAGGCATAACTTGGATTTATTGAAAGTTCAGTTCCAGACCACTGCAATAAAATGAACATCACAATAAACTGAGAGACATGAATTTTCTTGGCTTCTCAGTACATACACAAGTTAGGTTTACACTATACTGTAGCCTATTAAGTGTGCAATAGCATTATGTCTAAAAACAACCAACATACATACCTTAGTTAAACATACTTTATTGCTAAAAAATGTTAACGATTATCTGAGCCTTCAGTGCATTGTAATCTCTTCACTGGTGGAGGGTCTTGCCTCAATGTTGATGGCTGCTGACTGATCAGGGTGGTGGTTGCTTAAGGTTGGGAGGCTGTGGCAATTTCTTCAATAAGACAAGAGTAAAGTTTGCTGCATTAATTGACTTTTCCTTTCATGAAAGATTTCTCTATAGCATGTGACGCTGTTTGATAGCGTTTCCCCACAATAGAATTTCTTTCATATTTGGAATTAATCCTCTCAAATTCCGATGCTGCTTTATCAAATAAGTTTATGTAATAGTCTAAATCCTGTGCTGTTATTTCAACAATGTTCATAACATCTTTATCAGAGGGCTCAGAAGGGAACAAGAAACATGTTATCGGAAGCTGGAGGACAGGGGATTCTTGTAATATAGTGGCAGAAAGCTGAGCAGAATAGTGTCCTGCAATTATGTGGAAAGCAGAACTTCCAAGTGATGAAACTGAACACTAGGTTGAGACTTCCAAGAAAGGTCTTAAGACGTGGTCTGGTTTTGCTGCTTATAGTGAAGTGTGAGAGGAATGAGATAAATTGTGTGAAGAACAGTTAAACCAAAAGAATTCAAGACTTGATTATTTGGGGAATTCTCATTTTACCCAGATTGCAAAAGATGCTAAAATTAAGAGATTCACCATCAAAAAGCATGCTGTAGAGAAAAAGCTGAGATCATGGCTGGATCCATTTGATAATACTCTGGAAAAATAAAACATTTCAGAAAAATGAAAAGTTCAAAGTCTTTGGTCACAAAAGAAAAAAAAACACAAAAAACTTTTTTGTAAAGATTAAAGATGCAACTCACAGATCCCATTATCTCAGCAGAAACCAAAAATAGAGATGGGATTATCTAGGAAAGATCTTTGAAGGATCCTTTCATCAAATGGAGTAAATCACTGTGATTTAACATGGGAGACTTACAAGGTTTCTGAGGATTTTTATACCTGCTGAAACACTTCCAGCTTGGACCGAAAAGGACAGAGTGCAAAATGAAAGAAGCCTGTTGGTCCCCAGAAATGCAGAACACAGACCAATAAAACTACTCAGCTGCCTTTTATGAAAAAGGAAGGATGGCTCAGGCAGCAGAGCAGTGAACTACAGAGGATTAGTTTTAGGTTTTAAAACCAAATGGAGTTTGCCTCGCTGCAGTTTGAAATCACTTGATTGATGATTTCTTTTTTCTTCTATTTTCTCCTTTTTTGAACAGAAATATCTGTGTCATCCTATGCCTGTCCTGCCATTGTATTTTCAGAGAAGATAACCTGTTTTTTTAGTTCACAAGTCTAGGTAGAGAGAAACTGTGCCCAAAGATCTGTTATACCCAGAGGCTGACCCATACCTTATTTAGATGATTTAGACAATGAGATTTGGCACTTTGAGTTTGTGCTATAATGGGTTGAGACTCTGGGTGCACTGGGATAGGGTTAATGTATTTTGCATGTGGGGCAGACATGAATCTTTCAGTGCCAGAAGGTGGACTGTCCTAGGCAGAATAAGGTGCAGCCACTCAAGATGCCCACACCCCAATACCTGGAACCTGTGAGTATGTTATGTGGCATGGCGAAAGAGAAGGTTGCGGATGTAACTAGGTTTGCTAATTAGCTCACTTAAGATGGGGAGATTAGTCTAGATGATCTCAGTGGGACCAATTTATTTATATGAGTCTTTAAGAGTGGAAGAAGAATCAGAGGCTCAGAGACGGTGGATGAAAGGGACTGGGCCCACTGTTGCTGGCTTTGGAAACAGGGGGAAGGGCCTTGAGTCCAGGAATGAAGGCAGCCTATGGAAACTGGAAAAGGTAAGGAAACAGATTCTCCTCTAGAGCCTTCAGAACGGAACTCAGCCCTGATAACACCTTCATTTCAGCCCCGTGCAACCCTTGGCAGACTTCTGATCTGCAGGCTCGAGATAACACATTAAGTGTTGTTTTAAGCCACCATGTTTATGGTAATTTGTTACAGCAGTGATAGAAAATAAAATACATTTAGTGTCTATCAGAAACACTTGGAAGGCTTATTACAATATAGATTGTTTTCCCCAAGTTTGTGACTCAGTAGATCTTGGGCGGGGCCTGAAAATAGGCATTTCTAACAAGTTCTCAGGAGAAACTGACGCTGCTGGACTGGGGACCACACTTAGAGAATTCCTGCTTTATGTCCTTTAAGGCCTAAACTGTGGCAGGTCACTCAGCTTCTGAAGTGTTCCATGTTATTTATTTCACAATACTTTGTATCCTTTGGCTTGAGAAATTTAAAAGTGAAAAGAGGACTTGAAGGGATGGGTGTTAGAAAGCAATTAGCACCCTAAGTGTGCACAGAGCAGTTTGTAAAAGTCATTCTTATTCCCTGTAGCACAGGAATGGGGATGGGCTCATGTCAGAGAGATCAGCAGCGGCCCTTTCAAGAATGTAATTAGAGATAACAGCATCTGAGTGTGTTATGTTTTCCATGGTATGGAGCTGGATCCAATGGTTCTCATCACTCAGCATGGCAGTAATCCTTGGCATGGAGCTAAATGGAACAGTGACTTCAGAATGACAACATTGATCTTGATTTTAAACTGAGCTCAGGAATTTTTGTGTTCTCAGGTTTCACTGCATGCCTGGTATTGCACAAATTCTTCAGGTTTTTTTGCTCTAAATAGGCCTTTTTAAGCTCAAAATGAGTTCTGTATGCTGAATGGACTCTCTGACTCAAGGCCAGGCACAACAGCAGGTTCACAATAGATTTTGTATTCTTGCTGGGCCTCCTCAACATCACTTTGCAAGTAGTAGCTTTGGAAGAATATACAATGGTACTCTGTATTATTTTTCAAAGCACATTCATGTCTTTCATCTCATCCTAGCTGTCACAGATATTAATGACAAAGCCAGGAAGAGAATCCAGGCTTCCTGGATCTTAGCCTCATGTTCTATCTGCTTTGTGCTCCTGAAACACTTTTACGTCAGTCTCTAGATCAATGCCCAGGATGTTGTTCCATCTATAGGCGAAACATAGCCTGTGGGGTAGCGGGGGAGAAAGAAAGAGAGAAATAGAGAGAGACAGACAGAGATAGAGACAGGGAAGGAAAGAGAGGGAGAAACCGACAGAGACAGAGACAGAGGCAGAGAGAGGAAGAAAGAACAAAAAAGTGAAGAAGATGAAGGTAACCCCCAAACAGGGAAGGATAAGCAAAGGAGGAAAAGAGAAAGAAAGAAGAAAGAAAATAGACGCTGAACCCCCTAAAGGACCACTGGGAGCCGTAACCTTCCATGTCCGTGAATAGGAATAATAATCTAGTTTCCTTGGGATGGTGACAAAAACACCATCATAACCCCGAGAGAAGCGGTGGGTGTCACAGTGATTAATTACAGATAACAGTTGTCACTTCCTTTTCCCTTGTCTCCTTGCCCTGCCCTTCAGTGATGGCTGAGCTTCTGTTGCCTCCTCCCCACTTTCTTCTCCCTCACTGCTGGGGTCTGAGAGAGCTGTGTAGAGAGGTTACCTGCCTGCAGGTCACCTTGTGCTGTTCACAGGCTGATCTCAGGGTCCTCATGGGGCAAAGTGAGGACTGGACAATGACACGGACATGCTGCCTATCGCTTGGCTCCAGTCCCATGCTGTTAGCATCACAGAGCACCCAGAGTGATTTCTGGAACAGAAACTGAACAAACAACCCTTGCCATTCTTTTTAGGTTTCATCTTGACTACTATAAGATTTAGATCATGAAACCTTTTGACAGTGAATAAGAGTCAGTGTAACACTGCTCAAAATGGTGAAATATTTTGAGAATCTAGAATGGAAACACAATATCCGTTATGTAAGTATGCTTCAACAACTGTCAGTATGACCGGGTTAGGGGATGGGGAGATGGCAAAGAGGAAATGCCTGTCAAATGTTAGAGGATGTGCTGGGTTTTGTGTTGACTCTTAGTATCCAGAACCATCTCGCTTTGTTCAAGGATCTCTTTCTTATTCCTCATCTGTATTCTCTCATCCTATTCTCTTACCTACATGGGAGTTTCTTGAGTAGTCAGGATCCTGGCATAGCACCTGGCACACTGCAGGTGCTTAATGAATGAGTAGGGGGATATTGGAGACAGAGAGGCACTGCTTGTGGGAAGAGCTCAGGCAGAGATTGCTGGATCTGTCATTTGGCAGGGGTGTGGGAGTCATGCGTAAGACAGATGGTTAGGCTCCATGATTCTACCATTCCTCCAAACCCTGAGAGTTCACAGTTCTTATATATTTAGAAAAGTTCAGAAATGCCAATATCTGCATCTGAAAGTGTGATGGTTAATACCGAGTGTCAACTTGATTGGATTGAAGGATACAAAGTATTGTTCCTCAGTGTGTCTGTGAAGGTGTTGCCAAAGGAGATTAAAATTTGTGTTAGTGGACGGGGAAAGGCAGATCCACCCTCAATCTGGGTGGGCACCATCTAATCAGCTGCCAGCGTGGCCAGAATAAAAGCAGGTGGGATGCTATGAACAAGCCCTAAGCCTGCCATAAACAGGCCTTAAAGAAACTGGCCATAAACAGGATTTCTGCAGCAATGTGACATGTTCATGATGGCTATCATGCACACTGCTGAAAGTTGTTGGTTTACTGGAGCAGGGCAAGGAAAACCTGGCCCGCCTGGAGTGGAAAACTGCTCAAACCACAAACAATAGCAGGAGCGGCCTATGCCTCAACAACATGCTTTTGCTGCAGACAATCAGCCAGAGCCTGTTTCTCTACTCCTCGCTAAGAATGCTTTGTTTCCCGTAAGGAAAGCTTTTAGCTAATCTATAATCTATAGAAACTATGCTTATCATTGGCAGTAAATATGTGGGTCAGACTCTGTTTGTGGCTTTCAGCTCTGAAGGCTGTCAGCCCCCTGATCCCACTCTGCACTCTATTTCTGTGTCTGTCTTTAATTCTTCTAGTGCCGCTGGGTTAGGGTCTTCACGACCGAACTGGTCTCGGCAGTGGAAGAACATGGAAACACTAGGCTGACTTAGTCTCCCAGCCTACATCTTTCTCCCATGCTGGACGCTGCCTGCCCTCAAACATCAGACTCCAAGTTCTTCAGCTTTTGGACTCTTGGACTTACACCAGTGATTTGCCAAGAGCTCTCAGGCCTTCAGCAACAGACTGAAGGCTGTGCTGTCGGCTTCCCTACTTTTGAGGTTTTGGGACTCAGACTGGCTTCCTGGCTCTTCAGCTTGCAGATGGCGTATTGTGGGACTTCACCTTGTGATCATGTGAGTCAGTACTCCTAATAAACTCCCCTTCATGTGTACATCTATCCTATTAGTTCTGTCCCCCTACAGAACCCCGACTAATACAGAAAGGAATTGTATTAAAGTTTTATGGTGTATTTTTGTCAGAGGTTTATAAATAGCACCATAATTTGTCTTTAGCGCAAATTCCAAGTTTTTAATATTCTCATTTATTATATTCCATTTCTATAGCAGAATTGGAAACCAAGAGTCTGAGGACCCTTACTATTGTCATGCTATATTATTTTACAAATTGAAAGGGTATGTTTTTAGAATTGCAAAAGAAAGTTAACTACTTCAAATGGAGCAAATACCAGCAAAACATAAATTGCCTCTGCCCAAGGAAAGTAGTAAAAAGGATCAAAACTCGGGTCTTTCAAATATTTCCATAAAACCATCCATCAATCTAGAAGCTCTGAGAGAGCACACAAGGCTTAATAAATGGTTTCCCATGGTGATAATGTTTGGTTGTAAAAAAAAAATAGCTCGAAGTTCTATAGCTGAAGGAAAGAGAAAGAAAAAGGAACAAATATCATAACTATGAAATTTTTCATAAAAATTGAAAAATATTTTACCTGTAACAACTATAAGCAAGCTTCACATAAAACAAAACAAGCTTCATGTAAAACAAAAAACTAAGCCTCCATTGTCACCAATCCCTGCAAGATTTGCCAGGCTTTATGTTCTTAAGGAAAAGAATGAGGAACTTGATAAGAAGTTTCCCAGCATGGTGCAGAAACTTGATTCATACCAAACCAAAAACTGCCCCGAATTGTCCAGGAATTTCTGTTATCTATTATAGTTGCTGAGGGGATGGAGGCTTGAATTGTGCAGAAATATTATTTACATGAATGTTTGGGAAAGGAAGTTCCCAAAGGAAAACAGTAACATTCCACCTAAGAAATTATACAGTCTCAGGCTTTGGCCAGTCATTGCAGGAGTAGGCTTCTTTCATATTTGATAGCATTTTATATCAACCCATAGATGATTTGCGGATCATATATGGGGAGGTGAGTCTTCACAAAGGAGGGATAAAGCTGTCATCTCCTGAACCCACTGATCAGTTTTTGTCTCACTAAAAGTGAGAGAATAAGACATTATGGCTCCAATGTACGAGGACATTGCATCATTTATCAGGTATTCTTCCCAAAAAGTTAGAATGCAAACTTAAGCATTTAGATCTAACTTCCAGTTTATAGGAAGCACAGTGGATAGAAGATCTGTTTCAACAACACCATGAGGAAGTCAGTAGAGAAATTCAGAATGTGAGAACTTCTATAACATATCTGACATCTCTCAACAGGTCAATGGTAGGAAAAAATAGCATGTGTGCTAATAGGGCAGAGACTGTTGAAGATCAGGAGACCAAGGACATGGGGCAAATAACGTGTGGACCTTATATTTGGATCCTGATGAAAACAAACCAACATTGGGGAAATAGTTGGGGAAATTAGAATATTAGATGATATTAAGGAATTACTGTTACATTTTTTAGGTGTTATGCTAGCATAGTGGTTATGTAAGAAACTGACCTTAATTTTTAGAAAGATATACTGAACTATTAGGGTAAAATGGCCTTTAAAATACCTCAAAAGGTTTTCATGTGCTTATAAGTGTCAATAATCCCTTAATGCCTTCATAAGTTGGTTTGAATTACATTTTCTTAACAGTATGCTTGAATGTTGATAGTGTTTATCTAGTAGAGAGAGAGGGGAGAATTTCTGGAGTCATGTCTCTGAGCAGGCGGGAAGAGCTGTGATCTAGCACAGGGCCAGCTACTCAGAGCGGTCCAGGGACCCTTGCCAGCCTGTAAATTGCTTGCTACTGGTCCTCGAGAAGATAAATATGAAAGTTGAGAGTACACATTTAGAAACTTATAGAAATTCAACAGAGTCATTTTATGCCCATTGAATCTAATAATTTTTAAATGTGGCTTAAAATGGGGTTTTCCTGTTATCCATAACAGAAAGATTCATAAGTGACATGATATTTCATATTTTACCATCTCTGTTTGCTGGGCTTCTTAGCCTGGATTCTTGGGTGTGCTTCATGGGGTCTGTGAACCTCTTGAAATTGCATGCCAAATGGAATTGCAGACAGATACTCTCACACCCACATTCATGCCCTCACACACATTTGCCAACAGCTGTCATCAGATTCTTGTAGAGGTCCACAACACCCAAAATGATAAAGAAACTTTTCCCTAGAGTTGCCTTAGAGTAATCCTCCCCACACTGCTTAGGGTTGCCTGTGTAGACGCTTTAATTTTTTCCAGATTTTAAACGTCTCAAATGCTAATTCCTAGCTCTATGCCCCTCTACAGGTCTTTAGTTGGCCGCTCTCCTCATCACTTTGCCAAAAGGCAGCTCTGAAAACACACACTATGGGCCAACCAAGCTTCCACCAGGACAGACAAGCTCCCTTCCACCCAAATTGGGTGAGGGGGGTGGAGGGTGCAGGCCACTTTCTCAAGCTTCCGGCACCAAGTGCTGAGTTATTGCCCATCTCAGCTCTACCAGGTTGGCAGCCTCCATTTGCACAATCCTTTTTGGCTTAGCTACTCACCACACGATGCACTGTTTAAACAAATTCCAGAAAGCACATCAATTATTACTAATGAATTCCAAATCAAATCATCCAGAACTACAAAGGGCCGCCAGATGTTTCAGGCAAGGAGAAAAGATGGGATGGGAGGTGTGGGGAGAGGAAGGATTCTTTCCCACCACTCTGTTAACTTGAATCTGAAAGCCATAATTTATCAGGCACCCATTATAAAGAGGCATCACATACATCTGAAAATATTTTTTGGAGATTGTTCTGATGTTAATTTCATTGTGGGATATTACTTTATATTGGTATCATACCTAAAAAAACTTTTCAGACCTCTTTTACACAGACATATCTCACTTTGTCCTTAACAGTGTCTGAGTGAAGATGCAAAGGCTGTGACTGTTTCTCATTGCTTCAGATGAGTAGGCTAAGGCACAATAAGACACATAGGGTTTTTTTGTTTTGTTTTATTTTCATAGTAGGGAGGGCTATGTTTAGAAACCAGGTGTTCTGAAGTTCTTGTTGGACGCTGTCATTTCCAAACAACCAGTGAGCACACTAGGAAGAAAAAAAACTTTCCAAGGAGTAACGTCACAAGGGCCCATAGGAAAACCACACCATGTGTTTTAAAGGTTGTATGTTAATGAGCTATAACCAGGGCCAGAAAACAAATCTGCAGTGGTGAGCCTAAGTGAGAAAGTGAGAAAGCTGGGATGGCCATGGCAGGTGACAGTCCCCCGTGGCTGGGATCTCTGGTAGGGAGTCAGGGGCAGAGGCTCTTTAGGCAGTGGGATACCACCTTTTGCAAAGGTACACAAAAGTTTTCAGTGGTAAATTGCAGCAGACTGGCCCTTCTCTGAGCTTCTGACTCCTCCTGGAAGCTTGTTCCATTACCAAGCAGAATTAAAGACCTCCAGAGGACGCATGTCTAAAACAAAACCCCTTCAAAAGGCTGGGGGTCAGCGTTATCAAAATATAGATGACTTACAAAGTGATGATTTTGGACTTGGAAGTGAGAAGGAGGGAATCGTGGCATAGGAGGCCAGGAAGGGACCTGAACATACGTGATCCAACATGTTCATCTCTCAGGTAAGGGACCTGGGGCCCAGGTAAGGGCAAGCCATTTGCCAGGGGTACACCCCTTTTCTTTAGAGATGGAGTGAACATATGTTAATTAATTGCTTCCTTCTACTTATCCTCATCTTTGTGCTCCTTGCAAATATTCACAGGTTTCCAGTAGGTTTAGATATTTAAAACTTGTGCTCTGAAATGTTAGAATGAGTAAGAATTAAGTGCTGGCTTTTGTCTCTCCTACCATACATTTGATCAAGAAGTCAAATTTTCTTTAGAGGTAGATTTCTAGTATTTTTAAATAACAACACATGTTAAATATCTCAAAAAAAAGGCCTTCATGTAGCAAAAAGTCTTAATGTCTACACTTCTGTTGATACTGTGTGAAGACTGCTGAAGAAGGCTGGAGTTTTGTTTGTGAGTGCATTGCATGCTGCATTCCAGCCCTACAATACATTTGATTTATAAACTCTAAAAATAAGACATACTTTAGAAAAAGATGTGGGCTTGGTCAGAGTAAAAGTAATGGAATAAACAATTTCTTGCAATCACTAACATTCCAAAACCATTTTCAAGAGTGATTATCAAGCCAAGAACTACAAAAACACTTTAATTTACAAATCAATGCAAAATAAAAAAGCTTTACTTACTGACTCAAGAAATATTGTTTGTTTTTCAACTCTAGGATCAAAAGTATATAAGCATGCATAATAAAAAAATGTTAAGTGTTTAACATCTAGGCTATTTTAAATTTTAAGAATAAAAAAATTCAAAATATATAAATATTCTTGGGTGTGCTTCATGGGGTCTGTGAACCTCTTGAAATTGCATGCCAAATGGAATTGCAGACAGATACTCACACACACACATTCATGCCCTCACATATTTGTGTGAGAATGTGTGAGAGAAAGTGTATGTCTCCATCAAGTTCTCTTCTGACAAATACCACAACCATCCTTTTCTCTACTGAAGCTACTGGCCAAGCGCCATGCTTGAGGTAACCAAAACCCAATATTTCTTTAGAGTTATAAAGAAATAACTTGAAGGACTGCCCAACCCCCTTGAGAAACAGAAGTGCTGAGCAAAGGCACCAACTAGGCATTGTGAGCCATCACAACTTTGTGTTTGAGATCTACTTTCCAATGGAGTAGTCATTCAATAGATATGTATTGTTAGCCACCCACCAGGAGCTGGATTTCACTGATAAGTAAGATACAGTCCCTGTCTTACAGGAGGTTCTAGTTCTGGAGAGGAGATGGATAAACGGACTGTACAGCCTCACATTGTAATGCACCGGGACGAAGAAATAATAGTAATAACGGCTAACATTTATGAAATGCTTGCTGAGGGTGTGGCGTTGGGCTGATAATGTACGTGGTGCTGAGAGAGCATGGGGAAGGGATGGGAGTAGTCAGGAAGAGAGAACACTTTGTTATATATGAAAACAAAAGCAGGCTGCCCACACACACACACCACACACAAGATGACACACGATGGAAGAAATGTGGCTGGAGAAAGGCCACAGGCAGGCTGATGGAACGTTCCTTTATTTTCATTACCTCATAAAACCTGAAGTGACAGATACCTGGAAGCCTGTGTCCCTCAGCCCACCCCTGAGCCTCACTCAGTTTCATCCACTCTCTGGCACTCAAGGAAGTCAGGAGCAGACCAAAATGCCGTCGGTTAAACAATAAAGCTGAGAGTTTATTGAATGCCCTTTTTCCACCTCAGCGAAATATTCCTGGCTTTGCATTACAATGGATGTTAAAGCCGTCTCATGGCTTTGGAGTCTGCAGAGGTGGCTCTGAATCCTGTCTAAGCCCTCTGAAGGGTTGAGTATAGGACCCTGGATACATACATCATCTAACTGAGCCTCAGTTTCTTCCTCTGGGAAGTCAGACTGTGAGGGCTTCACTTCCAGGGCTGCCGCAGGGATTCAATGAGCTACGAGAAAAGCACAGTACCTGACACACAATAGTTAAGGTCAGCAGCTCTTACTGCTGTTATTCAGTCACCCTAGCCTTTAGGTGACAGCCCAAAGCCTTGGCACCTGGAACTCAGACCCAGATCCAGATTCCTGCATTCGCCTGTGAGTGCGCACATGTTTGTGCATTCGTGTGTGTGTGTGTCCTGGGCATGGAGTATAAGAAAAGGGAAACAATGGATCAGTCTATAGCAGGGTTTACCAACCTTAGCACGATTGGCATTCTGAACTAGATAATTTTTTGTTGTGGGTGACTGTCTTCTTTTTTATTGGATTTTAAACTAATTTTCATTTAAAATTATAGTATATAAGCATGCATAATAAAAAATGTTAAGTGTTTAATATTTAGGCTATTTTAAATTTTAAGAATAAAAAAATTCAAAATATATAAATATTCAGAGAAAGTGTGTATCTCCATCAAGTTCTCCTCTGACAAACACCACAACTCTCCTCCTCTCTGCTGAAGCCACTGGCCAAGCACTATGCTTGAAGTAACCAAAACCCAGTGTTTCTTCAGAGTTGTGACTTTGAAGGGCTGCCCAACACTCTTGAGAAACAGAAGTGCTGAGCATTGCAGGGTGTTCAGCAGCACCCCTGTCCTCTACCCACTATATGCTAGCAGTGCCCACACTCCCCTTAATCCCCCGCCAAGCTGTGACAACCAAAAATGTTTCCAGACCTTGCCAAATGTCCCCTGGGCAAAATCACCCCTGACTGAGAACCACTGCTCTATACATTGGCATTTTACACCTCTTGTTGCCAACTAAATAAATCATGGGATTGGGGATGACTGAGCCCATGGGGATTAATGTTACATGAAAGGTTTCCAACATTCTGTATAGACAGCACCGTGGTCTTTTGCCCTACCTGTCGAACTAGAGTAAAACAAACAAACAAACAAACAAAAAACAAACCAAAAAACCTGCTTCTAAGGACAGACCTTGCCAATGTTACCTGCAGCCTTTCACTCATGCTCTTACCTGCACAGCTCTCTTACTTTTTGAGGTCAAAATGCTGTTTCCAAAACAATCTCCCCCTCAGGTTTTCTGACCCACCACAACTCCTTTCTGCCTCCCAAGTCAGCTCCCTCCTCTGCACTTGTGTGCCAGGACACCGTGGCAATCTCATCCCATGCACCTCGCTGGGCTCCTGTTTCTCATTTTGTCTAAGGGGACACCCTGTTGACCTCTTTCTTGTTCTTCTGGACGTCTGTGTTCCCCACCCCCCACCCCAGCTGAAGCAGCCTCCCACCTCCTTCCTGCCCATCACCCCATCTTTTCCTTACAGAACTTTTTCCAAACCCTACTCCACAGGGACATCTTTCCACACTCTCTGTCTGCTAATCTCTCTTCCCTCCAACAACTTTCCCATGAAGATATCTATCTACCCCTTGGTGGACAGATTCTGAGAAGAGCATCGTTTGACAACATGCCCAGGGGATTTTATTAAACGCATGGAAACACTTCACTGCTCTTGGCCGCCATTCTTGAGCTGCTTTCACACAGCAGTTGTGGTGAATTTCAAAGCTGTCTCTCATATTTATCTTGATCAAACATCTGTGTGTTCTATATCTACTGACAGTTGAAAAATGAATGCCTCTACAGTAGATGATTGGCTATTTACAAAGTCCACTGAACAATCAAACCTGTACCCTTGGGCAGTTCGTTCCTGTCTTGTTCTTGTTGATTTTGCTCTCTGATTCAAGTCAATTTTGTTTTCCAAACACCCCCTGCCCCTTTTTTTCTGGCATTTAGCTCTTCAGTTTATAACACTTTCTCCTATACTTCAGTTCTGGCTGTAGAGTTAGAAGTAATTTTTAGTGAGGGAAAAAGACTTAGAGTTAAGTGAATAAAGAGATGACAGTGGGTAGGGAAATAAAGGCTTTGGGGAATGTGCTGTATCTCATGTTCAGGACCCATTTATGTTAAAACATATTAATGTTTTAAGGTTTATTTTTGCATTTCACTGAACCAATAGCATTAGCAAAGGCTACTTAGCATACTTTCAGGAAGAAGTTTGGGCATATGCTGTGCTTAATGAATCCAGTTACCAAAACTGTCTTCCTCAGTGTAATAAGAATGGCTTTTTCTTCTGTGTTAAAATATAGAATAGACTACTGAGCTTTTATGTTTTACGAAAATTTCCTGCTGTGCAGCTCTTGGTGTTCTGGTTTTCATTAAGTTTATCCAGTGATGCATCCATAAGCTGTGAGCATGTTCACCCATTTTCCTGATGAGAAACTAAACAGAGGCCATCACGGTGGCTCACACCAGTAATCCCAACCCTTTGGGAGGCCAAGGCAGGAGGATCATTTAAACCCCGGAGTTTGAAACCAGCCTGGGCAAAATAGCAAGACCCCGTCTCTATTAGAGAGAGAGAGAGAGAGAGAGAGAATGAACAGTACAGTCTGTGGGTTCTCTTGATTGAGATCTCGGTGTTAGCACTGATAAGACTAGCACTCCTATTCCTCACACCTCCTGCATCATTGATCCCATTCATTAGTAGAAACCCACAGTTTTTCACTGAAGTTTGTCCATTTCACCCCTACGGGTGCTTATTTTTGTCCACTTCTTTTCTATTTGCATAGGTAAATTTTTAAGACTCTCAGCATGCTTGTTGCTCTCCTGACCGCATTTCAGTTCTTCACATAGGAGCTCATCTTCCTGTCCTAATAGCTTTAAAGAAGCTGAAATATAAACTGATCTGAAAACTACGTTTTAGAGTTTATTAACAGGGCAGAAATTTTAGCTGAGGACTACCTCAGCCCACTCTTATTTTACCTACACTGATGCCTATCCAAACTGGGTTTAAATCCCTACTTCATTTTCTAACTGTGTGTTTGGAGCTAGGTGTGTCAGTTCTTTCCTCTGTGAAAGGTATTTCATAGGCTTTTCATGAGGATTCGATGAATTAATAACAAAGCACTTCAAACAGTGCCTAGCACACAGTAAGAACTCAATAGATGTTAGCCCTATTATTATGGGAATTGTGATCAGAGAAGAGTATCAAAAGAAAGTTCTTAACATTTCTCTTGGAATGGAATCAGAATGAGAGCTCTAACAAGAACAAGGCAAGATACAGACCATTACCCTAAAAGTCAGAAAATACCAACCATGAATGGTTTTGTGAGGCAATAAACATCAATTTTAAAGTGAATTACCGGGCCGGGCGCAGTGGCTCATGCCTGTAATCCCAGCACTTTGGGAGGCTAAGGCGGGTGGATCACCTGAGGTCAGGAGATTCAGACCAGCCTGGCCAACATGGTGAAACCCTGTCTCTATTAAAAATACAAAAATTAGCGGGGCATGCTGGCGGGTGCCTGTAATCCCGGCTGCTCGGGAGGCTGAGGCAGGAGAATTGCTTGAACCTGGGAGGCAGAGGTTGCAGTGAGCCGAGATTACGCCACTGCACTCCAGCCTGGGCAACAGAGTGAGACTCCATGTCAAATAAATAAATAAATAGATAGATAGATAGATAGATAGATAGATAGATAGATAGATAGATAAAATAAAAGATAAGGATAAAGTGAATTACTCAATTAAAAAATGGGCAAGTGACTTGAATAGACATTTCTTTAAAGAAGATATACAAGTGGTCAGTGAGTACATGAAAAGATGCTTAACATCACTAGTCATTAAGGAAATGCAAATCAAGACCATGATAAGATACCACTACATACTCACTAGGAGAGCTATAATTTTTAAAGATGTGCACATTCACCACCTGGAAGCTGGGGCCATTTCACCCCGCAGTGCCCCCAGCCTGGTGTAAAAAAAAAGTGCACATTGCTGGTGGGAATGTAAAAAGACGCAGCTGTTGTAGAAAACAGTTTGGCAGTTCCTCAAAAATTTAAACATAGAACTACTATGTGATTGTATAATCCCACACCTAGGTATATACCCCAAAGAATGGAAAACAGGTATTCAAACACATACATGTGCACACATGTTTATAGCAGCACTAGTCACAATAGCCAGAAGGTGAAAACAACCCAAATGTTCATCAATGGATGGATAGAAAAATAAAATGTGGTACACCCATGCAATGGAGTACTATTCAGCCAAAAAAGGGACAAAATATGGATGTATACTACAACATGGATCAACCTTGAAAAAAACTATGCTAAGTGAAAGGAGCTAGATGCAACAAGTCACGTATCATATGATCCTATTTATATGAAATAACCAGGATGAGTTTATCCATAGGGACAGAACACAGCCTGGTGCTCGCCAGGGTCTGGGGAAAAGGAAGAATCAGGAATACCTGCTTAATAGACACAGGGTTTCCTTTTGAGGTGATGAGAGTGTTTTGGAACTAGATGAAGGGGATGGTTGCACAACACTGTGAATGTACTAAATAGCACTATTGTCCAGTTTTTATTACTCCGCTACAGCCCCCAACACTGGGGGTGACTAAATGTTGTTCATTTTCTTCATTATCTGTCCAGCGCAATGAAACCAAATTGCACTGAGTCTGGCTTTGATGCCAGCTGGCTGAATCATTCATATTAAAATGATTAATTTTATGTTATGTGAATTTCACCTCAATTAAAATACAAAGCAGAAGTGAATCACTCACTTGCCAGTGAGCATTTCATACTTCATTGAAATAGAAGGTATATTATCTAGGTATTCTCTTGGATATTTCAGTACACCTAAGAAAATTCTGAGGAAATACTTTCTTTAAAAAGCAAAAAATGCCAGACATGGTGGTTCATGCCTGTAATCCCAATACTTTGGGAGGCTGAGGCTGGTGGATCGCCTGCTCAGGAGTTTGAGACCAGCCTGAGCAACATGGTGAAACCTCGTCTCTACAAAAAATACAACAATTAGCCAGGTGTGGTGGCATGCACCCTGTAGTCCCAGCTACTCAGGAGGCTGAGGTGGGAGAATCGCTTGAGCCCAGGAGGTGGACGTTGCAGTGAGCTAAGATGATTGTTCCACTGTACTCCAACCTGGGCAACAGAGAGAGACCCTGTTTCAAAAAGCAGAGAGAAAGAAAGAAAAGAAAGAAAGAAAGGAAAGAAGGAAAGAAAAAGAAAGAAGGAAAGAAAGAAAGAGAAAGAAAGAAAGGAAAGAAGGAAAGAAAAAGGAAGAAAGAAAGAAAGAGAAAGAGAAAGAGGGAGGGAGGGAGGGAAGGAAGGAAGGAAAGAAGGAAGAAAGGAAGAAAGAAAGGAAGGAAAGAAAAGAAAGGAAGGAGAGAGAAAGGAAGAAGAAAGAGAAAGAAAGAAAAGAAAGAATGAAAGAACGAAAGAAAGAAAAGGAAAAGAAAGGAAGACAGAAAGAAATGCAAAACCCCGACAAAACTGGTAATGAACTCTGGACTTAAATTGCGTTCGTGTGAAGGTGCATCCTCCACACCGTGGTAGAGTATGTTTCCCTCTCACTGTTCAAGCCTCACTGCATTTATGGCCTGGGCCACTGTGGCTTGCCGGGCAGGTGGGCATGCCCTGCTCCCCAGTAATGCAGGTGCCATGAAACAGCTTGATTGGTGGAAGAGGGAAACCTAACCAGACAGGGGAAAACTGCTAACGTCAGTTTAAAAAAAAATAAGCGTCTGTTGTCAGAATCTTCCAACATGCTCTCAACGTACACATTGTAGCAGACACCTCTAGTGCTTTAATCCAGAAGGGTGACTAGTGGGGGAAATTTGAAGCCCCATAATGAGGCAGTAGATACAGGGGATGGTATTTATGAAAGTGGGGCTTTCTGCCCATTTCATACCAAATATGCCATCACTCCTCATGCCCCTGGCTACAGCCAGCCCGAATGGAATAGAACTGACCTCAGAACAATTGTTTGGCTATACCAAGTGCCGCTTTTCCACTGCCAGCATAGAACCCAGGAGAGCTCAGTGAAATCTGTGGTTTTAACCATATAAAGCCTGCCACTGCCTGCAGGCCACATATTTTCCAGGATGTCCCATCTCCAACTCTTGTGTCACTTCAGTTTAGCTACCCCTGTCCACATTGCCACTCCATGCTGCTTCCAATTTCCTATGTCCTATCTTTGCTTGTTGTCCAGCTTTTATTATGCTGCTACAGCCCAAATACTCGAGTGGTGACTACATGTTCTTTTCTTCATTATTTGTCCAGCTCATGATACCAAATTACACAGTCTGGCTTTGATGTCAGTTGGCTGGCTTCTTTCCAGGTGTTAATTATTGAAGACCTTGTCTTACTATTTGATATTAATTACTTTGTGTGGGCTTCAGTGGAAAAAAATGGTCCAGGAATGGAATGTGACCTTAGAAAACAGGTCCAAATCCTGAGTATTCTCCCCACAAGACAGGCTGCACAGAGCTTTTTAACCCTGAGAGGAATGATGCAGTGCATGCGGGCACCTTCAGAGAAGTCTTAAGACATTGGTAAACCTAAAGAAAAATGAGAACAAAAAGAGGAGGATCAAGGAGAGTGGATGGGTGTGATGGGTGTGCAGGACACAGCAAGGCAAAGATACTAAAAGGATGGGGACTCAGGGAGCACCCCTGCTAGCCATCCTTGGGATTAAAATGGGCTACAAATGGTCACTTTCCATGTAGTTGCTCCTGGGAGACGTAACAGTTAAGACTACAGAGTTGGGAATCAGAACAGTGTGGGTTTTAAGTCAAGCTTTTCCAGTTACGCAAGCAGTCTTCAGGCAAAGTGTCTCATCCCCTACGTTCCCAGTTTCCTCCTCTATAAAATGGAGATAAAATTGACTGCAGAATATCTTTATTATTATGAGACCCTCATTTCCCACCTCTCCTTTTATGATCATCCCACTTCCATTTTACAAGAGGAAGATACAACCTATCTCTAATCTTACCATACTGCATTGTCCTGCATCTGACAAACCTCTGGGATGCCTAATAAAGGGACAATTTGGCAGATGGGTTTTTTTGTTTGTTGGTTTGTTTTGAGACGGAGTCTCGCTCTGTCACCCAGGCTGGAGTGCAGTGGTGCGATCTCGGCTCACTGCAACCTCTGCCTTCCACATTCAAGTGATTCGCCTGCCTCAGCCCCTTGAGTAGCTGGGAATACAGGTGTGGGCCACCACATCCGGCTAATTTTTTTATTTTTTTATTTTTTGTATTTTTAGTAGAGGCAGGGTCTCACAATGTTGGCCAGGCAGGTCTCAAACTCCCAACCTCAAGGGATCCCCCTACCTCGGCCTCCCAAAGTGCTAGGATTACAGGCATGAGCCCTTGTACTCAGCCTGGCAGATGGTTTTGATGCTGGTCTTGAGAAAGTGAGTGATTCTAATGATCAGGTAACACGTATTTTTGCAGTTCAGGTCGTTGCCAAATATTTGCTCTCAATACAATTGAAGGAAGTCCTTTTTGAGTTGTAAGCTGATTATTAAAAATAATTTTGATTATAGAATACTTAAATGATGTTCAAGAGGCTGAGAGGCTTTGCTATGACAAAACACCTTCCACTCTTGTAAATTTATACTAACTCTAGCTCATTGTAGCAATAAATATATATTTATCCACGGATACATGAATGAATTTTTTAAAATTCCAGCTAACTCATTAAGAGACATAATTCAAGACATACCCCCTCCAGCACCCTAGGGCATCTCACTACTGGGATCCCTTATTGACACTTCTACGAACTTAGGAGAAGCCCTTACTGCTGGCCCCCTTTCCTGGACATGCAGACTGACTGGTGGGTTTCCCCAATTTATAGACAATCTTCTATGGTTCTCCTTAGCATATTGACACTGCTCAGCTGAATTAATTAAAGGAAAAGGCCTATGTTTTTAGTGGAAAGATACTGCATAAATGGCTTATCGAACAGTCAGAATTTAGTCGATCACAAACACAAAATAGTCCAATTTTTTTATTCAATCGTTGCTTTTTAAAGTACTCTGTCAAATCCCTCATCCACAACTTTCTGATCACTTGTGGCTTTTAAAAAGTAGGATCCTGTCTAACTTAAAATGAAGTCATATACAATTTGGCAATTGACCTGTATTATTTTATTGAAACTTTCTCTCTCCCACTAAGTAGTTTATTAAGAAAAGCACATTTCAGGGCTCCTCCCACCCTCAGATGAGGCCACCCGTTCTCTAATGCAGTGGTCATCAAAATATTTGTTTATACTCCCCACCAAAGGAATGTTGAAAAACTTTGTATCCCCATACTTTAAAAAATGTGACAAATAAGTTTCTTTATTTTGATGCAAATGCTGTAATTTTTATTGTATTGTAAATATTGGCACTTATAAATAACACCACTATAATTACTCTTAAATAAACCCACTATGCTACAGATATGGTAGTCATTTTATAACCACTGTCATGCATTTGTAATACATGGAAAAGTTCTCTCCTAACGGTGGGAAAGTTTGCAGTGCTTCTTTGCCTCCTTGGACTTGTATTTCCATTCCACTTCTCCAACAGAATTTTATCCTCTTATCTTGCTCTGCTTCAAAGTTTTTGCTAACCACCCTATCATAATTTCCTACAATAAAAATACCTCATGTAAATGTAAATGTTTTGATTTCCTATGTCTCTAAGACTGTAAGTATTTTTTTAAATGTATTCTGGAGTGAGTTATCAAGTGTTTTTAGGGCCAGGTAAGGTGGCTCATGCCTGTAATCCCAGCACTTGAGGAGGCTGAGGTGAGAGGATCACTTTAGGCCAGATCAACCTGTGCAATATAGTGAGACCTCCGTCACTACAAAAAATTTTTTAAACTAGCTGGGCATGTGGTGAGTGCCTGTAGTCCTGTCTACTTGGGAGGCTAATGTGGGAGGATTGCTTGAGGCTAGGAGTTGAAGGCTGCTATGAACTGTGATCATGCCACTGCACTCAGCCTGGGCAACAGAGAGAGACACTGTCTCTTAAAAACAAACAAAAAAAATTTTTAGGGCCGGGTGTAGTGGCTCATGCCTGTAATCCCAGCACTTTGGGAGGCCGAGGCAGGCAGATCACTTGAGGTCAGGAAGTTTTCGAGACCAGCCTGGCCAACATGGTGAAACCCTCTCTCTACTAAAAATACAAAAAATTAGCTAGGCATGGTGGCAGGAGCCTATAATCGCAGCTACTCGGGAGGTGGAGGCAGGAGAATCGCTTGAACCCAGGAGGAGGTGGAGGTGGCAGTGAGCTGAGATCACGCCACTGCACTCCAGCCTGGCAACAGAGTGAGGCTCTGCCTCAAAATATACATATATATTTAAATTTTAAATAAATAATTATTAAACATGAAAAATAAAAGTTTGTTAGAAGTTATTTTAGGCAGCCTCCAACTTTTCCCTCCAGTCCTGTCCCACCCATGGTGCTGGCAGGTACAGTGCAGCAAGTTCTGGGCAAGGAGCTTCTTTCTCTTTGGGAATGGAAGTGAATGGTGGCTGGTGTGCAGGAGCCCCCGATGTGGGCCAAACAGCTGCACCTCAGTTCTTTCCCAGGTGGCTACCTGCTTCCACAGGCCGCTTGACTTCTTTTAGTCTCTGTTTCCTACCCTTGTAAACTGGGGTTAATATAACATGTGCCCTGTTTCCCTCAGAGTTGTAGAAAGCTTCACCCAATATAATGCAAAAGTGCTTTGTAAGCATTAAAAACAAAAATACCATTGTTAGTCAGTGTTTTCTATAAGAGGGAAATGTCCTTTCTGAAATTTGGCATCAGAGGCCTGGAATTTATACTGCAGTTTTATCTGACCTGTTTGGTATTGCTTTAGCCTTATCTGTATCCAAGATATTAAAGTACATTTATTTTTCTAAAGAAAATTATAAGGATCTTAATGATCCTTGAGGTAATCTTAAAAATAAAACTAAAAGAATTCTTAATAATCCTAAATGATTCAGTGATCACTCGAGTGAGAAGTTAGCTCTGGCTCAGTCCCCAGCCAGGACCTGGAAACCAGGGAAGGTGTATTACCAACTAGTCAACCAGGAGTGAAGTTGTGAATCACAGAATCACACAACCAGGCAGCTTCTGGTCTTAGGAGCTTCTCATTCAAGGCCCTTAGAGGAGAGGAAAGATGGGAAGGGAGGGAGAGGAGAGAGGGAAGGAGGGAGAGAGGGAAAGAGGGAGAGAGAGAAGGAAAAAGAATGTCTTTCAAGAATACACAGATATAAGGAAATAAGCAAGAGATAGAAGAGGGGAAAAGAAAAACAGAAAAATGCAGCATGTGCAAAGTGCCCTCATCTTGATTCCATCAGTTAAATCCCTGGAGAGTAAACAAAGTGAGCCCTGTGCATCTGTAGTGCCAGCCCTGGGTGGGTCCCAGTGTGGAGGTGGAGGCGTGGCAGACTCTCCCCTGACAGATCCTACATCTCAGCTCCTCTTTGAAGTTGACCTGAATGATCCTTTTTTCGGGTTTTCGATATTGCTGTGGCTATAATTTAAACTTGAAACAGGAACAAAGTGTTTTTGCTATTGAGTAACCCCTCTGTTAGAAGAGATTCTCCGCATGCAGATGGCTTCCCTCTGTTCTCCTCTTCCTGGTGGTGCATTTAGCCCCCACATTTCACACATCAAGTTTGGAAACACATCACTCTGCAGAACAAGACAACAAAACACACATCGGGACTGACTGTGGGGTCTGAACACTGACAGTACCTTTTCCCAAGCTTCTCTTTGTCCCTTCCGACCTTACTCTCTCCATTCCTGTCTCCTTTTCTTTTTCTTTTTCTTTTCTTCCTTTTTTTGGGGGGGCTTATTTTCTTTTCTTCCTTTCTTAAAAAAATTTCTTATAATGCTAATGCAGTAGTATTGTAAATATTATAAAACATTAAGAAAATACAAATAAGCAAAACCAAATCAAAATAAAAACATGAATTGCTTTATCCAAAGTTTCTCAGTTAACATTCTAGTAAAAATTATTTCAGAATTTCCATCTACTTCTCTCTCTCTCTCCTTTCTGTCTTTCTCTTTCACTCTGTGTGTGTGTGTGTATGTGTATGTGTGTGTGTGTGTGTATGTGTAGGTAACTCTACAGAAATAAAGTGTCTTGAGGGTAACGACTTTCATTTTTCTCAATTTGAACCAGTTCTAAATAGAAGCTTCCTCTTGTTTTCTTCAGTAGAGATATTTAAGTTTTATCTACAAACAGCTAACTCTTAGACCATGTAATCCAATGTGATTTTTAGGTCACAGTTACTTGAGAAGGTCAGTACTAAAGTTTTTGTTCCTGATGGTGACTTGGGGTTAAACTTTCAGGGGTGTGAATAGATGCTGAAATCAGAGCTATTTCTCTGAGCAGGCTTTTCTGATCTTGACCAATAAGGTGTGATTGAAAAGTGTGAAGTAAAGCAGGCCCTCAACAAGTCCCTCATCAACTGCCCTCCTCCTCAGCTAACTCTGGCCCCTACACATTCCAAGAACCCATTGTTCTTTGTGCTACAGGAATTCTGGGAGGATTTGCAAATGGAAATGTGCCTGCTTGTAGATATCACACCAAAGCCTTGTAATTGGTGTGATGGCATTGAAGGACACTGACTTGGATTAGATCATCAGTTCCTGGGAAGAGAAAAAGACCTTGACAAAGGTGTGGGTTGGGTTGGAGGAGAATTAGGGAGACTGCAGAGTTAAGGGAAGGGAAAAATGAGGAAAGATTCTGACATTATACAGTTCCTCTAATGTGATGAGTGTTCAATAGCAAGGACCAGAAACCCACTCGACTTAGTGCACACTCTTACACACACACAGAGAGAGGGAGGAAGGAAGGATTCCTGTAAAGATCCAATATTCTTAGAAGCTACAGGGACATGAAATAAAGTAGAGCCGGTCCTTGGCAGTTGGAAATTCAGAAAGAGCTCCTCTCTTCCTTCTCTGACTCTTTATCTTCAGTTCCTCTATCCCCCAAGCAACACCTTCTAATCACTCACTTGGCACTTGGCCTAAAATGGTCTCCAGCTGTGATATTACAACAACCCTCTTCCAGTACCCACCACGGCTGAGAATTGTTTCTGTATCTTTTAATTCAAATTTACCAGAGTAGTGGCTCCCAAGACTGGCTTGTTATTTACATCAGTTGGGGCAATTTTTAAAGATCTAGATTTCTAGGGTCTCACCCCCGAGGACTCAACCAGAATCTCCATGGAGAGAGAGTAGTAACCAGCACATCTCTGTCTTGGCAGACTGTGTCATAGCTGCTGGTTGGTTGCCCTTAGGTCAAGTGACCATCCAAGGACACTGAGCTGGGGTTAGGGTGGAGGGGCTTCCAGAGACACAGGGGGCCACTTTAGGGCTGCGGCTAGGGCAAACCCTTCAGTGCTCCCTTCAATTCACTCTCTACTTGTCACTAGGGAGTTTTTTAAAAATATGTAGAAATCACATCATGCTCAGGCAGCTTCAAATCCTTTGATTAATTAGTGATCTTTTTAGATAAGGATCAAAATTCTTAATGTGGCTCACAGGGAGAGAAAGACGAGGGCAGGAACAGAGGGAAAAAAATAACTAGATAGAAGAAATAAGTTCTAGTGTTCTGTAGCACTCTAGGATGACTATAGTTAACAATAATATGCTATATAGTTTCAAACACCTGGGAGGATATTGAATGTTCCCAACACAAAGAAATTATGTTTGAGATAATGGACATGCTACTTAGCTGGGTCTGATCACTATCCATTATATGTACTAAAACATCACCATGTACCCCACAGATATGTACAATTATTATTTGTCCACTTAAAAAATATAGCCGGGGGTGGAGGGAATATGGCTGAGGCAGGAGAATTGCTTGAGGCCAGGAATTTGAGACCAGCCTGGGCAACATAGAGAGACTCCATCTCTTAAAAAAAAAAAAAGGAATAAAATAAATAAATACAATTTAAAAAATAGAATGGGAAACATTAAAAGCAAAACTGGAGTCTGGAGATCTGAATGCTGGTTTGGATTCTGCGACATCTTGTCAGTCTTACAACTTCTCTGGCCTCAGTTTCTTCACTATAAAAGTATGTAGGTGGGCCAAGCATAGTGGCTTAGGCTTGTAATTCCAGCACTTTGGGAGGCCAAGGCAGGAAGATTGCTTAATCCCAGGAGTTCTAGACCAGCTTCGGCAACCTGTCTCTACAAAATATTTAAAAAATTAGTTAGGCATGGTGGTGCATGCCTGTAGTCCCAGCTACTCAGGAGGCTGAAGTGAGAGGATCACCTGAGCCCAGGAGTTCAAGATTGCAGTGAGCTATGATTGTGCCACCGCACTCCAGCCAGGGTGACAGAGCCAGACTCTATCAAAAAAAAATAATTATATATATATATATAAAATATTTATCGATATAGATAAGATGATCTCTAACTCTCTCAGCTTTAACATTCTGACATTTCTTGGTCCTGTATCACAATTTTGGGGAAAGAAATCCATTCCAGGGCAAGGTAGGATTTGGCTGGTGCAACATGGGTCATGAATAAATTCACCTGTTATTAATTAATGAAATGTAAAACTAAAAAATCAGTGGTAATAGAGGACTCTGTGTACAAGATCCTGACCAAACCTTGGCTTTATAGACAATAAACATGCAGACTTTTTCTGTCTTTTGATGACACAAATGATTTAAGTGAAAATCATGATTCTGAGACTATTCTTTCAAAAAGGATAATTCTAAAGCTGACTTGCCAGTGCATCCAGGTTTTAGCTTGGTGAGTATGTGGCAAATGATGAAATAATTCAGTCCTAAACAAACTGCAAGAATTGGTGCAAGTGGAAATGATGTGAAACTAACTACCAAGAGAAAATGAAAAGTTTCTATGGATGACTGGCCACATTGCAGCTCATAATAGTCATCTGTAGGGCAAATGAAATAGTGTGTCAACAATTCATTGGTTGGATGATTATAATGATACTTGTAAATTGATGAAGAGGCTTGAATTGCAATTTTTAAAGCAAGTTCAGAAATACTTCATTCATTTCAACCGAGCAATGTCCGTGTCCCTGAGGTCAAAGACAGCATCCATCATTTTAGTGTACCCAAGTCCTTAACAAATTCAAACTAATCTACAGCAGTAGACTGAGGCCCGTGGTTGGATGAAAGACTGCTCAAAGACCCTTTCACCTGGTATCCCACTTGCACTTCCAAGCTGCCTCCCAGGCTTCCCGCAGTGTACTAAAATGCCTTTCTCTTCTGCAGGCCAGGCTTGGTTTCTTAGGCTCAACCTACTGAGAGATTTTATGTTCACCAAAAATGCTGTCCTTTATTGCATGGATAGGGACTGATGACTTCTGATACCTGATGCTTAATTAATCTCTGCATTTTGTGTGCTGTCATGTCATCTTACAAATACCATGATTACAAGGCTTGGAGCATTATGTCTGTCTGCCCTCTCATTATAGCAGACATCATGAGTCACTTCTGTATCTCCCACATCTACCACAATGCTCAGCACATAACTGGTTCACAGTAAGTACTTAGAGAAAAAATTGTAATGATGTCTTGGGCGGAGTGACGTGGGTGAGAAGGGGAGAAGAGATAGTTACCATCTCATAAGGACTTTTTTTTTCCAAGTGTTTTTTTCCTAGGGATAGGGTCTTTCTCTGTCGCCAGACTGGAGTGCAATGGCATGATCATGGCTCACTATAGCCTCAAACTCCTGGGCTTAGCTTTCTGAGTTGCTGGGACCAAGGTGCATGCCACCAGACCCATCTAATTTTTAAAAAATTATTATTATTATTATTATTATTATTGGTAAAGACAGGGTCTTGTTATGTTGCCCAGGCTGGTCTTGAACTCCTGGGCTCAAGCAAACCTCCCGACTCAGCCTCCCAAAGTTTTGGGATTATAGGCATGAGCCACTGTGCTCAGCCAGGAATTTTATTCCAATTTATTTTGTGCCACTTAAAATACTACACATTGACAATGTAAATATATCACAGTGCAATAGAATTTGAATATTAACGATTGAAACAGGAAAATGCTATGTGGGAAATATTTATCTTGAACGATGGTGCTTGAGAGAAAGAAAACAAACTGGTTTAAATAAAGGACAGTGAAGAAAAACCTTCTGAAGATAATGCATACCTCCTGAGTGATTTTAGGGGTTGCTCACACTCTACCCAGGTCTAGTTAAATTTCAAAGCACATGGCCTTCTTTTCCTAGACATGCCCATTCTTATGTGTTCCCATTCTGTATGGGATAATTTGTAGGCTGATGGGGTAGGTAGAGAGCATGTAGAAGAGAGATTGAGAATAAAAGATTGCCTTGAGGGGTCTGAGCAAATTGGAAGAGAAAAGAAGAAGAGGAACAGTTATGGCTTGAACTGTGTCTCCCCCCACCACCAAATTCATATGTTGAAACACTGGGTGTTAAGCCCAGTATTCCAGCATGTGACCTTATGTGGAAACAAGTTTGTTGCAGATGTAATCAGTTAAGTTGAAATTTGGGAGGGCTTCAATCCAATATTACTGTTGTCTTCATAAAAAGGGAATATTTGGACACGGAGACACGTACACAGGAAGACTGCCATGTGAACATGAAGACAACCTTCTATAAGCCAAGGAGAGAAGCATGGAACAGATTCTTCCCTCACAGCCCTCGGAAGGAACCAACCCGCCAACATCTTGATCTCAGACTCCCTGTGCTACTGTGAGGCAGTCAATCTCTCTTTAAGTCACCCTGTTTGTGGTACTTCGCTATGGCAGCCCTAGCAAACCAATGCAGGAATGACAGAGAATGTGTGTGTGCATGTCAAAGAATGATTTACTGAGACAGAATTAATTGAATCGTGGGCTGTGAAATAGCAGGTCTGAGGACGACAGCTGGTGCTAGACAGTTCAGAGGAGGAAAAAAGGTGAGAAGATATTGACTCTGTTCCTGGCACTAGCCTGCAGATGGGATGCTGATTGGAACAGCTCTCTGTAGGAGGAGGAGAGATGTTTGTACTCAGTGGGTCTTTCTGATTTGTTAGATATTTGAAAGCAGAGTGTCCACGTAGCCGCAACATGGAAATTGCTGGACAGGCAGACTACTGCTAATCCGTGGCCCTGCATCCTCTGTGACTCTTGGAAGGCTGTAAAAGCAGGAATCTGTGGGAAATAATATTGGTGGCTATAATCTAGGTGGGTGCACATGTGTGCTGTGTGGTGTGTGGGCATGGAATTTAAACTTTTGCCACATCTGACATTGTATTTTAATGCAAACTCCTAAAGGGTTTGTAACTGTGGCTGTACCACTCTCTTGGCATAACATCCTATGCAAAGTTAGAAGATAGTTTTTCTTTGTGATAATAATTTTATCCTTTTAAGCTTGGTGAAAGGAGACATACTTTTGAAAGTTATATTTTTAAGCCAATAGTAAATGTACAAAGCCTGCATTTACATCTACTGAAATCTTTGAGACATGCTTCTGTTTATTTCTTAGAATATAAACATTTTAATATAAAAAACTTCAATATAAAAAATGGAACCCAACAGTAACCAAGAAATAATAGTGAGTGTTTTCAAAGCACTTTCACATATACCATTTTACTTGACCCTTACGAGATCCCTGTGGGATTGTCAAAGTAGATCTTGCTGTCCCTCCCTTACAGATGAAGAAAACAGACTTGTAGAGTTTAAGTAAATGCCCTAATCACACGGGTAGAGAGTAGCAAAAACAAAACTAGAACCTTGGCTAGTTTCAGTGGCTCATGTCTGTAATCCCAGTAAATTGGGAGGCCAAGGCTGGAGGATCACTTGAGCCCAGGAGTTCGAAACCACCCTGGGCAACATGGCAAAACCCTGTCTCTACAAAAAATGCAAAAATTAGCTGGGTGTGGTGGTGCACATCTGTAGTCCCAGCTACTTGGGAAACAGGTGGAAGGATCCCTTGAGCCCGGGAGGTGGAGGTTGCAGTGAGCTGAGATCGTGCCACTGCACTCCAGTGAGGGCAACTGCACTTCAGCCTGGGCTACAGAGTGAGACCCTGTCTCAAATAAACAAACAAACAAACAAACAAACAAACCTTTAGAACCTAGTTCTTTCCATCTCCAATTCAATATTCTTTATCATTAACTAAATATTTTAAAATTTAAGAAACAACAGAAAATAACACCACAAGGTTTAAGGTCTTAGGTTTTTTTAATTGTCTAACTATGCCCTATTTGTCATCAAGGTATTTATCATAAAAAGCCTATGAAATCTTAATAGAAATCCAATTGCTAAGTATGCAATTTGTTTTCTATGTAGAAAAAAAAATGTGGACTCTGGAAATTGCAGAACTGGTTTGAATATCTCTAATTTGGGCACGTTATTTTACATCATCAAACTTCTATTTTTTTCAGCTGTGGAATATAAATGGTAACACCTGCCTTATAAGCTCCAACAAGATAAGATACATTAAATATTTAATATAGTTCCTGGTACTAAATAGGCCTTAATAAATGTATTGTGAATAAGAGAGTATTTGGAGGCTTAGTGTGCAAAGAACACGTTTTCCCTCAAGCAAATGTCTAGGATCAAGGTCAAAACCATAATATGCATCCATGAGCTGCATTCACGCCCACACAGGGCTGCTGCTGGCCAGTGAGTGCACTTACTTCCCACTTACTTGTTAGAACTAAATGGGGTAGAACATTCCTCTCCCTCAAAGGGGCACATTTCTCTCTGGTTTGTCGTGTGGCAGGCTTCTTAGGACTCTCTGCCCTTCGCTGACACAAGGAGAGTTTTGCATGTAGGAAGAAAGAACAATTTGCTATAAAAATCTCTGCTGTGGATCAGAGAAGGCTATTTACTACAAAAGGAGCAAAATTAGATGACTTCTTTAATCTCATCCGATGATTTTCTCCTTTTCATTTTTGGAAGCACTCTTATAATCTCATTTTCTAGCAGCACAGGATTAACCTTGGCACTATCCGTAGTTTTGCCATCATAAACAATGTTTGCTGGGCGTGAGTGTTCTGGCTGAGCCTTTTAAATTTCAGAATTCCATTTTATCTGAACCCCTTACATATGGATGAATGCTGTGTAGTTTACAAAGTGTTTAATGTCACTTTGCCTACTGAATGCGTCCAGCTCTAAATTTTATTATTTTTTATTTATTTATTTTTGAGACAGAGTCTCGCTCAGTTTCCCAGGCTGGAGTGCAGTGGTGCAGTCTCAGCTCACTGCAACCTCCGCCTCCTGGGTTCAAGTGATTCTCCTGCCTAAGCCTCCCGAGTAGCTGGGATTACAGGTGTGCTCCACCACACCCGGCTAATTTGTGTATTTCTGGTAGAGACGGGGTCTCACCATGTTGGCCAGGCTGATATCGAACTCCTGGCTTCAAGTGATCCACCTGCGTCAGCCTCCCGAAGTGCTGAGATTACAGGTGTGAGCCAGTGTGCCCAGCCCAGCTCTATGTTTTAGTTCACGGAATTTTAGAGCTGGACAGATTCAGTAGGCATTGGCAGACATTTTCTATAAAGGCCAGGTAGTAAATATTTTAGGCTTTGCAGGTCTTACAGTTTCTGTCTGCTGCAACTACTCAGCTCTGCCCTTCTAGCATAAAAACAGCCATAGACAATATGGAAACAAATGGGCATGGTTATGTTCCAATAAAACTTTACTTATGGACATTGAAATTTGAATTTCAGGCCGGGCGCGGTGGCTCACGCCTGTAATCCCAGCACTTTGGGAGGCCGAGGCGGGCGGATCACGAGGTCAGGAGATCGAGACCATCCTGGCTAACACGGTGAAACCCCGTCTCTACTAAAAGTACAAAAAATTAGCCGGGCGTGGTAGCGGGCGCCTGTAGTCCCAGCTACTCGGGAGGCTGAGGCAGGAGAATGGCGTGAACCCGGGAGGCGGAGCTTGCAGTGAGCTGAGATCGCGCCACTGCACTCCAGCCTGGGCGACAGAGCGAGACTCCGTCTCAAAAAAAAAAAAAAAAAAAAGAAATTTGAATTTCATTTAAATTTCACATGACACAGAATAATATTCTTTTTTTGATTTTTGCCCATCATTTTAAAAAATGTAAAAAAAAATTAGCTTACAAGCCATAAAAATAGGCATAATTTGCCTACCCCTGAATTAGAAGGTTTTATTCATAGAATCAGTGTTGGATTTGTAGGAGATCTTATAGATCCTCTCAAAGCTTTTCTTTTTATAGCTGGGATTCTGAGCACAGAGAAATTCCATACTTTCCCTAAGGTCATACAGCTAGTGAGTTATGGACACAAAACTACAATATCCATCTCCTGATTCTTAAATCAAAATTTCTTTTTACCATGTAATTGCTTCAATAATCACCACGACTTATGCACATCCAGGAAAGCATCTACGATGAACTTGCAATTAACCTGTGGACATAAATGTCTGTCTCCAAATTAGCTGTACTTGGAGAGACTTTGCAAAGTCACTTCTGCAGTTGTGTTACTTGCATCCTACTATTAAGGTCAAAGAGATCACACGTGAGACCACTCTCTTGTGGCTTACACTGTTACTTAAATTGAATATTACAATTTTTGAGCTAACAGGGTTCTTGGAGATTTTCTTGGCTCCCATTATCAAATTATATAAGGGAAATTGAGGCCCAGAGAGTCTAAATGAACTGCCCCAGATCACTCATTGGCAGGATCAAAGCCAGGGCTTTAGATTCCCACTACAGAACTCTTCTGATTGCACCATGTAGCCTGACACACTAGTTAATGGAAAAAAAAAAATTAGTCATCATTAAAGCATGTCTTTTGTGTTAAAGTCCAGGGCTAAAATACAATAATTATTAATTACCCGCTCATTTTTATGAAGGAGGAACTATACTAGACATGTATAAATTATATAATTAAATGCTTTTCTTATTTATCTCCATTTTTACAGCTCAAGAAGCTGAGGCTTGAGTTTACAATAATTTATTTCATGTTGCTAGTGATAGAGCCACAGTTCAAATCTACTTTTCTCTTTAAAACTTGAGCTCTTTTCACTTTCCATATCCCCTCTGTTGAGTGCTTTTGTTTAAAGCCACGGAAACTGCAATTGAAAATGGCATAAATTATAAAAAGAATTTAATAGGGCAGAGGATTGAGAAGGGGGAAGTTCGACTTCTAATGTCAAGCAAAGCCCCTGTGATTTCCTGGCTCTCTCTTCCCTGGCTTGTCGCCTAAGATCTCAGGCTGGCTTCACATGGCCAAACGCGTCCCCATTCTCCCCTAGTATGTGAAGAAATGAAACCAAGTCATCTATTGAACAAATGTCCCTGGTCCCTGGGGCTCTGATTGGACCAGCCTCTGAGTGATGGGTTCATAGACTGAGAATAAGATTAACCGTCAAAGCTCATCCCTAGAACTAGGGGTGCAGTCTAATAATGGAGGGAAAAGGTGCTTCCTCTGGAAACGAAAATCTAAAAAGTCTGTTAGAAAAAGAAGGGAAAAATCGACTGAATTTATTTTTACCACTTCCATATCCAATTTACATTTTTTTCAGTGACAGGGTCATCAATTTTTCTCTTCTTTCCTCTGTCAATGAAAAAAATGTAAACTGGATATGGAAGTGGTAAAATAAATTCATTGACAGGGTCAAGGGCATAGAAATGGCAGCATAAACCTTAGTGGTGATGTACTTGACTGCTTTCTATAAGGTGATAGGAGAAGAATTACTCAAAGTGAGTTATGAATACCACCTTAAACAAGCATCTTTGGATACTTGTCTGCACATTTTGGCATTATTAAATAAATGCAGGTACTAGCCTATACAGGCAGTACCTTTCCAAAAGTTATTGGAGCTTTCCTGGTGGCTGAATCTGCATTTTCCAGGGAGAACGTAAAGGGACGAATCCTGATCTTTATAATCCAAATTCAAAATCCTCCTTGTCTGCCCTGATCCAGTGTCAGTATCTCAGACATCCCTCCCCCTTCCCTTTAATGGTAACACTTATCACCACCTGCTGTGGTGACTGCTTCCATGTCCAGCTCCTCCACTGGATTCTGATCTCCTTAGGGAAGAACCATTTTTACCCACGTTTGACCCTCAACGTGGAATGACATCACACCCTCAGGAAGAGAATGAATGCAACCATATGAACAGCGCTAGCTCTCCAGAGGGGGCTGGGCTTGAGCCCGTGGGACACTGCCCAGGTCATTTAGCTCCTTTTAACCTCCCCTTCAGCAAAACAAGTAAGTTAACAACAACTTCATAGGATTGCCACAAAAGCGTGTTATAAAATGTAAAATGATGAAAATGATATCTTGTTCCGTTTTTTCATTGGTTCAGGGATGCACATGCTTCCAAATTTAAACATCTCTGAAATTGAAATCTGTCCTACAATCACATATAAGTATGCATCACAGTGTAATTGGCAGGCAGGGTTTTTTTTTGTTTGTTTTTTGGTTTTTTTTCTGTGTTAGTGTCAAATAAAATACTGGTGCATCTTATAAGCAAAAGTGGCTAATATCCAATGAAATATTCTCTCTCTCTCTATCCATGCAGTATTCTGCCTCTGACAAATGTCCCCAAACTGTGTAAGAATCAACTACCTTATTTGTCAACCTCAAAATATTCCCTCTACAGCCCTCATAGCATCCTGGTTGCTTTTAAAAACTTTTTATTCATCTTACACAGATAAAACATAGGCTAGGCACGGTGGCTCATGCCTGTGATCCCAGCACACTGAGAGGCTGAGGCAGGCAGATCACTTGAAGTCAGGCGTTAGAGGCCAGCCTGGCCAACATGGTGAAATCCTGTCTCTACTAAAAATACAAAAATTAGCTGGGCCTGGTGGCACATGCCTATAATCCCAGCTACTCTGGAGGCTAAGGCACAAGAATAGCTTGAACCCAGGAGGTGGAGGATGCAGTGAGCTGAGGTCCAGCCACTGCACTCCAGCCTGGGTGACAGAGTGAGACTCTGTCTCAAAAAAAAAAAAAAAAAGTAAAATTTACATTTTAAATGTACCCAAACCTTTCTGGAGAGTATTTGTATTTTGATTTCCACATACACTATTATAGTTACAGAATTTAGTACAGTACTTAATCTTATTTGTCTTTACTTTCTATTCCAATCTTTCCCAACCCCTCATAAAAAGCTTTATGTAAGGGGAAGAACGTTGCGGTGTTTTGGAAAGAATAATTTCAGTTCTAGTCCTGTTTTGTCACTAATTAGCTACATATCTAATCTCTCTGTCATCTGCGAAATGAGGATGCTAATATTTTCCTAACAATTATACAGCATCAAATGAGATCATATATGTGGATGTTTTCTTAAATTACTATATTCTGGCCAGGTGTGATGGCTCACACCTGTGATTTCAGTGCTTTGGGAAGCCAAGACAAGTGAATCGCTTGAGACCAAGAGTTTGAGACCAGCCTGGGCAACACAGCAAGACCTAGTGTCTCCAAAAAATAATTAGCTGGGTGTGGCAGCATGTGCCTGTAGTCCTAGCTACTTGGGAGGCTGAGGTGGGAGGATCGCTTGAGTCCAGGAGTTTGATGCTGCAGTGAGCTATGATTGTGCCAGCGCACTCCAGCCTGGGTGACACAGCAAGACCCTGTCTCAAATAAATAAATAAATAAATAAATTACTATGTTCTAGAATGATGAATAGGTAGATCTCCATTCTCTCCCCACTCTCACCCCCCCACCCCACCCCCATAATTTTACCAATCCTGGACAGCTTCCAAAGACAACACTTCAGAAGAAAGTGTGTCTTCTAAGGTGCATTTTATTACTTCCTATAGTCATCCACCTGATCACTGGGATGATTTCTGCTCTCCAAACATCTCCAGGGCAAGGAAAACAAAGCCACTAATTGTTACAGTTGACTGCATCCAGTTTCCAGTAAGGATGTGAACTCCATTGCTTTAAATGTCAGGGTCCTCTGACTTTGCCCATTCCTGCAGGAACTGCTTCCTTTGCTACAGCCTGCTACGGGAGGCTTTTCTTCATATTTTCAAGACAGTACAAGCTTTAACTTGAGATTGTTTCTTTTAATGTTACTTACCAGAGACAAACTCCTTTTTATCTGTGCTGTTAAAGTAGTAATCATTTGTGGTTTTCTTTTCCTTTCTTTTCTTTTTTTTTTTAAGCGACAAAATCTTTTTGCTTTCCCCTATTTTGCACACAACCAAAACTGCACTTGTCTTTGCTTGGTTTAGGCTTAAATTATGGAGTGGGAGTGGGGTGCACATTAGGACATTAATAGATATTTAGTTCCCACTAACATCGCCTCGTCTCTGTGGGCATCTCACAACAATCTGAAAAGATTTAGTGTTCTATGTTTGAGTTGAGGGCACTGAGATTTGTCAGAAATCATAGGATCAGAACTAGACCCAGATTTTGTAATTCTGGAAGCTAAATCTCATGAGCACAGACCCCCTAACTTTTTGTTTTCGATTTCCAATTTTGGTTTTGTCTATAAGGAAAAGGGCTGGTGGGGGTGGGGAGCGGGCTGAAAAAAATGGTATTTGAGCAGGCATTTGGCATTATACTTTTAATTCTCTTAAACCAGACCTCCTCTTCTCCTTTCTGTTATCACTTCGTTTCATGTTTTATTCCTGAAAGTGAACTTGTCGGCGGATCATTTTCCTTTACATCTTTCTGGAACTGTTCCAGATTATTATGGCATTACAAAAAAAGTATCTGCCTAAAGGCGTTCTATAAAGCAGACAGCCTTAGAGAAGGCGTGGGTATAAATTACATGAATGAGTTAATACAAAACTGCTAATAAAATCTGTGACATGGGAAAAGGCAGAGGGTATAATTTGCTGGCAGTTATTTAGTTCCAGCTACAAAAACTAAAGATACACACCCACACCCACACACACACACATATAAATATATATGTATATGTTATTTCTTTAGACTACAAAAGTAAGACAGACTTACCTAAAGACGGAAAAAAAATCTCAACGTTGAGAATTTATTTGTATAAGCTCACAAAGAAAAAATTTCTTTTTGACTTTAGAGTGTGCTTTTCTTGGAAGATGAAATAAGATTACAGTCTCCACTGGTCAAACTTTGTGGTTAGAGTTTATAAGATAATATTCTTATAATGTATTAAATCTTCTTCATTTCACAATGTGTTTTGTATGGTTGATTACCGTATTGTTTCACTACTTCTGTAGTCAAGTTTTTCATTTCTACTTTTGTTAACTTTTCTCTCTGATGAGTAAAGAAAATTCCTCTGTAAATCCTTATATGAGAAAGAAAGAAAGTCTATGAAATTAATTTGATTTCTTAGGTTCGCAGATGCAAAAAACGTTATATTCCTGGTTTCACATAAAAACCATATTAGGGTAAATGATTTAAGAACATAAAATGAAAATTCCAGAATAAATTTGGGTGAACAAAAAGAGTGGTGCAGAAAACGTAACACATTTGGAGAGAAAGGGAGAAGAAAATATATATATTAAAAGTTAGGCAAGCATTTTATTAAAGTGAAAGTTCTAAAATATCAGTACACAGAGTTTTTAGGGGGAGAAATTGGTTTATCAGAAAACAGAGCCCCGTTATTTTATTTGTTCTTCCCACCATTCACAAATTGCCTCCTCGTGAAGCGAAGTGGCATTTTCCTGGGGCAGAAGAGTCCCATTATAAATGCAGCAGAAAGAAAGGATGTTTCTTTGGACTTATCTCCTAGCTTCTCTGCGGCCTGCGGGGACTGAGAGGGTGGGCGAGCTGGTGTCCACTTTGTATTTGAATGAGCTTTCCCGGGCGAAGGCGGGGTGGCCCGCGCAGAGTGCTGCTGAGACACGTTTGGTGCCCATCGAGTGCTCTTGGTCTCATGGCTTTAGAGTGAAAATGCCCGCCCGTTAATGTGTCCCCAGGCGTTAGAAGTACAGTTTAGAGCCAGGAAATGTGGCCTCCCCCGCCGGGCTCCTGGCTACGCCCCGGCACCCCACCCCGACCCCCGCCCCGCCAGCACCTGCTTTTCAGCTCCCGCGCCCCGGAGGTCCCCGGGCTGGAGCTGGGGCGCGAGCTGGCAGCGGGAAGTGGGTGGCGCCCGGACCGTCGATTGCGGGCGCGTCCCGGGAACTGCAGCGCCCTCCCCACCTGGGCAGGGCAGCCCCGCCACCCGCCCGGGCCTCGACGGGCGCGCCGCCAGGGCTGGGGAGGGGCGGCGCGGAGGGCGGGGGCCAGGCGCCGGGCAGGGCCCGGCTGTGCCTCGCCGGCCGCTCGGGCAGCTCCCGGGCCGCGGCCAGCCGAGGAGCAGAGCGCTTGCCCCGGGGGTCTGTCGAGTCGCAGGCGCCGCCGGAGCCCTGGCCATGAGGACCCTGTGGATGGCGCTGTGCGCGCTGTCGCGGCTGTGGCCCGGGGCCCAGGCCGGCTGCGCCGAGGCCGGGCGCTGCTGTCCCGGCCGGGACCCCGCCTGCTTCGCCCGCGGCTGGAGGCTGGACAGGGTCTACGGGACGTGTTTCTGCGACCAAGCCTGTCGCCTCACCGGGGACTGCTGCTTCGACTACGACAGGGCGTGCCCAGGTGGGTGGTCAGGCCGAGAGTGGGGCGCCGGCCGTTCGCCTGCAACCAACGGGCACAGGGCAGGGCGCTGTGCCAAGGACCTCAGTCCCTGAGCCAGGTGTCCTCCAGCCCCTTTATCCCCACCCATCCCCACCACCGCCATCCAGGTACGCCCGGCTCCGTTCATCCTAGGGTCTCCCAGTCCCCTCCTAGACATCGAAGTGTCCCCCCACCCCCAAGACAGACCAGAGCCCGGATGGAAGGGCTGGATCCCGCTGTTCTCCAGCGGGATGGAAGGGAGCCCGGAGACGAAATCTCCGACTCAGAAACTCCAGATGGATAGGGCCACCTCTGGCCGGCAGAGATGGCACTGACAGATAAGGGGCATGCCCCTGGGCCAGGCTCCACCACCTTCATTCTGTTAACCCTCAGGGATCTTTGGGGCTGGTGAGGGGTGATGAGGGCAGGATTGTGTAATCTTCCCACTTTGTGCCAAGGGCGTGCTCTGGGAAGGTATTAACACTTTCTTCTGGAGAGCAAGGTCTTAAAAATCTGAAGATGTCCTCATCTCTGGACCCCAAAATGTAGAACAGCCTCTTTTCTCCTAGGAGGTGTACAGTATGTTCTTGGAATTTAATTTTCTCTGTACAGCATGACAAGGATTTTATCTCGAGGTCCCTATTATGTTGTAATCTTGCTGGTTTTCCTTTAGGGTCAGTCTTTTTCAACTTTAAATTTCCCACAGTATCTCACAGTTCCTTGTCCCCGTAAGGGCTCAATAAAAGCTGGTTTATTAAAAGATAAAGGAACAAATGATGAGTACAGCCTTGAGGAACAAGGTGTACCTGAGAGAAGCCAGCCATGGAAGTGGAAGTCGCCCTGCTCCTGTTAATCACATCATCCCCAAAGCCACACAGATATTAGGGTTCGAGCTGAAGGATCCCGACATGTGGGAGCCTCAGCATTTTCTGGGGCTATGCCATTCCCTGGGCAACCGGATACCCAGTGGCGGGGAGCACCCCTCCTGCCTCTGCGCTGTTTGAAGAGGGCTTCAACCCGTGGCCAGGCCCGATGCTGAAAGAACACAGTTGAAAGCATTAAGATTTTTTGACCCTGGTTGAAAGCTAATGATTTACCTGTGAATATTGATATTCTTTTTGATAAAGCTTTTTGATAAGCTTCTTTCCCTTTCTGGCTCTAAGGTCAGAGTATTTTACTACTAAAGTAAGATGGAAGAGTCAGCTATTTAGGAAATGCAGTGCCCTTGAGCCAGGTAACTCCAGCCCCTCCTCACAGCATCCTAAACTGTTGGCCTCATTTCCCTGCATGACTCAAGCAAAGCCTCTCTCTCATGAGGCGCTTGCGTACATTTTAAAGGTAATTATGGAATTCCTGTGACCCAGCTAATGTCCCCTGATCTGTGGTAAGCGCAGGGATAGAGAAGTGACGAAGATGCAGTCTCTGCTCTCTAGGACTTTCTACTCTAGCTGGGCAACCTGTGCAAACTCCTGTTCGACACACTTAGCACTGAAATAGGTGATCCAGGAGCTGACCTGGAAGGGAGCACTTAAAAGACCCAAGGAATTCAAGGAAGACTCACCTGAGGAAGTAATGGGCGAGCCTGGGCCTGGAGAATGAGGAAGAGGCCTGCTGGAGGAGAGAGAGGCAGGCTGTAGGAGGGAAGCCCAATGTCACAGTCCAGCAGTTACTGTGGGCATCACCTGCTTGTGCCAGGCCCTGTGCTAGGCCCTGAGGCCAAAATGGTGAACAGGACAGATGCTGGAGGCAGCCAGATCTGGAGAGATTCAGGCACATAAGAGGGATGAGGACAGACAAGGAGAATGTCTCGAGAAGAACTTGCTTTCTAGTGAGACCTAACAGCGCTCCCAGGAATTGGAAAACCCTGTCTTTATTTGGTCAAAAAGAAATTGCTTATTTTCAGTCTAGGCGGTAGAATAGTGAGACAAAGAGCCTATGGTTTTGGAGTGGGGATTTAGTGGGTAAGTATGGAAGCGGTGAGACGGCCTGCTGTCTTGTGAAGCTCTCAGAAATCACTGTGAGTGTGTGCCCCAGAGGAGAGCTGTGAGTGGGGGAAAAGGAGATGGTGTCAGATTGAATTTTAAAAGGAGCATATTCTGAAGCCCTCAATACCCTGTGGCAGAGTCAACAGAGGACCTTGCAGGCCTAGAAGGAAGCAGGTGCGGGACTGAAAAGCTCCGTGTTGAGAAATTCCCTGTGCCTGAAGTTTCTTGCGAAGGGAGGAGGAAAACAAAGACAATTGGAAGGTGGCCACTTGGTGGGACTGAGCCTGCCCCTCCGAGGGTGAGGGCAGAAGGCCCGGAGCCGAGAGGCCCAGCCTGCTCAGCCCTGGACCCGTGCCACAACCATGCCGACTGTGGCTCCTGGGCAGGGCGGCCACCGCCTGCCTCCCGGGCTCAGAGCTGACCTGGCAGCTGGAAGCTGGTTCGGGGCAACTCCTGGAATGCAGCCTTCCCTCTCACAGATTCTAAGTCTCAAATATTTGTTTTTTATTTGTGATTTTTTTTAATCCCAGAAGTAACCCGAATGCCTCAATTTTGCCTCTAAAGGCAGAATCCTGGGTTCAGCCTTTACCCTGGTGCTGTTTGGCTTTGTGACTTTGGAGAAGTCACCCTCGTGGGGCCTAAAGTACCTCATTAAAGCGGAATGATACTGCCAGGCAGCAGTGACTCATGCCTATAATCCCAGCACAGTGGGAGGCCAAGGCAGATGGATTGCCTGAGCTCAGGAGTTTGAGACCAGCCTGGCCAACATGGTGAAACCCTATTTCTACTAAAAAGACAAAAATTAGCTGGGTGTGGTGGTGCCCTTGTAGTCCTAGCTACCCAGAAGGCTGAGGTGGGAGGATCACCTGAGCCCAGAAGGTAGAGACTACAGTGAGTTGTGGTTGTGACCATGCCACTGCACTTCAGCCTGGGCCACAGAGTAAGACCCTGTCTCAAAAAAAAGTGGGGGCAGGGGAGATGAAACCACTGTGTGGGACTGTGGAGTTGACAGAAGGAGGCTATGCCTGGCAAGCCCAGAGCACTGCACCTGGCATGTGGTAGACATTTAGGTAGCAAATGTACTGTTGGTTGGCTCTTAGCACTGGTTGACAGCGGAGAATATTTTATTTGATTAAATATTTACATCATAATTTTCTGACAACATATTGCTATAATTTGTATTTGTTAATATTAAATCATAAATACATTTTATTCAACTCACACCATGTGCCAGATACTTAATACTTTGTCTCATTTAATCCTCCCAACAATTTTTTTTTTTTTTTTGAGACGGAGTCTCATTCATTCTATCACCCAGGCTGGAGTACACTGGCGTGATCTTGGCTCATTGCAACCCCCGCCTACCAGGTTCAAGCGATTCTCCTGCCTCAGCTTCCTGAGTAGCTGGGATTACAGGCACCTGCCACCATGCCCGGCTAATGTTTTTGTAATTTAAGTAGAAACAAGTTTTCACCATGTTGGCCAGGCTGGTTTCAATCTCCTGACCTCAAGTGATCCACCTGCCTTGGCCTCCCAAAGTGTTAGGATTATAGGTGTGAGCTTACCACGCCCAGCCATCCTAACAATTGTTAAGAAAGGCAGGTCAGGTCCACAAACCCATATGACAATCCCAATCTAAAAAGTGCTAACATTTGAAAGCTTTTTCATAACTCATTTGGTGGCAAAAGTCTCACCTGACTTGCACTGATAGAAGGATATTGATAATCTTTGTTTATATTTTGCCTCAAAAATATTAATCTATTTTGCAAGGATCTGCTCCAGACCCTGCTGAGGAGAGGGGGACACCCCAAATAAGGTACATAGACTGTATTCCCTTTCTAAGATCCAGGAAGTCCTGAGTACTGAGACTCAACTGCCTCAAGCATTTGGGAAAAGAACCTGGTGACCTATACTAGCATTTTTACAGACAGAACAGCTAAGGCTTTCCAAGGGTTTCCATTACTCAAGCTAACACCAATGAGCAGAGCTGAGATCTGAAGTGCCTGATTTCAGACTGCCAATTGCCACATATATTTGCCAATTTATGGCTATTACTTATTCCTAGATAAATCAGGTTTCAGCATCTTAGAACCCCTAGTTACTCTATACTCATAGAACCATTCTGCCTCTTAGACTCTCTTCTTCTCTCTTTTTTTTTCTTTTTGATATGGGATCTGATTCTGTTGCCTAGGCTGGAGTGCAGTGGCGTGATCTCAGCTCATTGCAACCTCCACACTTCTGCTTCACAGGTTCAAGTCCATCTTCCCACCTCAACTCCCGGAGTAGCTGGGACTGCAGACGTGTGCTGCCAAGCCTGGCTATTTTTTGTGGAGATGAAGTTTCCCCATGTTGCCCAAGCTGGTCTCCAATTCCTAGGCTCAAGCAATCTGCCTGCCTTGGCCTCCCAACATGCTGGGATTGTAGGTGTGAGCCAGGGTGCCTGGCCCTCTTTTCCTTCTTACCCATTATTTTACCTATTGTTGCTGCCTAAAGCCTTTTTTGACTGATATTACATTCAATGTGAATGGAAAATGTAACTGAGTCAGTGTAACTAAGCATGCTTTACTTCTATTCCTTCTGATTTTTTCATCTTGATAAATGCATTATTATTATTGTTATTATGTGGCTAAGAGATGAAATACTGGCATTTCTTTTTCTAAGTAAAAAGACTTTTTTTCTCAGGTAAAAACTAAAATGTTATTGAATCTATACAATTACTAAACTGTCAAAGACATCTGTTCTGGAATGATCTCAGGAAATCTCCTTATGACAATGGCATGAGTTTCAACACCAAGGGAGCATCACAGCTCCCTTCCTACCTCCTCTAAAAAAGGGATGGAAAATTCTCCACTGGCTGTGCCTTACCAGGGATGGGGAAAAGTAGAGTGGGGGAACAGATCCAAGTTACCCTGCCCTGGAAGAACTTCTTGGAAAACTTGCTTATGAGGTGGATAACATCCCAATCTCTGATTCTCCAGCTGGGTTCCTAGAATTTGCATTTTCTAAGATCATAGAACAGTAGTTGCATTAGATCATTGATTGGCAGCTTAAGGAGAGGGTAATAATTAACCCAAGTGAAGCAGGACAAACATTGAATAGCCTATATGGGCTGGTGTCTTCTCCTAGATTTATGGAGAGTCTAGGAAACAAACTAGTCAAAGTCTGATGACATCATATCTGGAGGGAAAGAGGCACCATGCTTGAAAATATGGGCTCCAAACTCACCCAAAGGAAAGATGCGAGAGTCTACGATGATTTAGAGAGTTGAGGCTTTACAGGAACCAGAACAGTCTGAGAGACATCGCCTTTGGCTTTGAAGAAAAAAAACGAGTGGGGCCTGACTGGAGCCAGTATTCAAATGGACTTGACTTAGCAGAATTTGGCTGCAGCCCTGGGTGAGCAGTGAAGGAGGGTCAAGTTGTTAACACTTCACATTTCCTCCATACCAGGCGCTCTCCCAAGCACTTCACAGTTATTAACTTACTTGGATCCCACAACCCGCTGATGTTAGTCCTCATTTTGGTCTCGTTTTACATACGAGGTAAGCAAGGCACAGACAGGTTGGGTAACTTGTCCAAAGTCACACCACTAATAACTGGTGTAGTGAGATTTGAACCCAGGTCATCCGGATCCAGAGGCCATACGTCAAAACATGATGTTTTTCTGCCTCAGAGAAATGAGGTCTTATGAGAAGCAGTGTGCTTTGCGGGGTAGGCCCCACATAAACACCAACAGAGTGAGCAAGGCTTCTCCCTCCATCTACTCGGGGCTCCTCGAGGGCAGAGTGTGTCTTGCCTGTCTTCATAAACTCCAATGGCTATCATGATGCCACTTAATAATGTTTGTCAAAAGAATGTGAGCAGTCGTCCCACCCATCCCCACCAGGTGATGTTATCCATGGCTTCAGACGGCACTGCCATCCAGGGTGGAGCCACATTTCCTCTATAAAAGATTTTCTTTCCTTAACTACAAAATATATGTTTGTTGCAGAAAATTTGGAAAATACAGAAATGCACAAAACAAGAAAACAACTCACCTGGAAACCTGTTACCCAGAAAGAAAAAGTACTATTATCTTTTTTATTCATATCTTTTTTTCTCCTGGGTTACATAGTATATAAAATTCTATTTATCAAATGACACAGCTCATATCATCTTGCTAGTACTTCAGGAACTAGTTCAGTAAATGTCTCAAAAGAAAAAAAAACCCCTTTGGGGGCCAGATAACATGGTTTCTGCAAGAGGGGGAGAAAAGTCTTGATCATTTTATTTGAGCTTTCTGAGGGAGTAATAGGCAGTCGGGGAATGTAGTCTCATTTGGCTTTCAGAGAAGCTTTGACAAGGTTCTACGGAAAGAGGAATACACATGGAGAAAAAGAAAGGAAGATGATGGCCGGGCACAGTGGCTCATGCCTGTAATCCCAGCACTTCGGGAGGCCGAGGTGGAAGGATCACCTGAAGTCAGGAGTTCGAGACCAGCCTGACCAACATGGCAAAACCCCATCTCTACTAAAAGTACAAAAAATTAACCAGGCAGGGAGGTGCGCTCCTATAATCCCAGCTACTCGGGAGGCTGAAGCATGAGAATCTCTTGAACTCAGGAGGTGGAGGTTGCAGTGAGTCGAGATCACGCCATTGCACTCCAGCGTGGGTGACAGAGCAAGACTCCGTCTCCAAAAAAAAAAAAGAAAAGGGAGATGATATATATTTAAATTTGTGTCACTATGAGGTGTGCATGTGTGGGTGTTGGGGGATAATAGGGCTGTTTTATTTTTCTTCCACAGAATGTGAAGAAACAATAGCTATGCATAAATGGGTACTGCTGTGGGTACGGTGTAAGAACATTTCCTTAGGAATGATTAGGACTATTTGAACTTAACGATGTGAGGGAGAAAGCACTTGTTTGTGGGTGGCCTTAAACTTTTAGATGGCAAAAAGCCAAAAGGCAGGGCTAGATTACAAAGGAGAGTGCTTGAGTCTCTGTGATTAACCAAGGAGACACTGCTACATGAAAACAAGAACAAGGCCTCACCTCGAAGAAAAAATAGTCCAAACTCTCTTTATAAAATGAATGGCTCTGGCTGTCGGCTCATTTTGTTGTCTCTGTGTGCATGTATTTGACATCACCTAGAAAAGCATTTGAAAAAATATATATATTTTTAAATGACCCTTTGGTACCTAAAGGCTGAGAATAGGGTGTCTTGCTCTGGCTGGCACAACTCCTCGAACTGCAAACAGACCTGGAGAAAGTCCAGTGGTAACTCCGAGATGAGAAGTGCCTAGAAAGATGGGTCCAAAAGCAGAAGACATGACCTTGGAGAGTCTGGCTGGGAGGAAAGGAGACCTCCCCAAACCATGAGTGGCACAGACCATGTCAGACTATGAGTGGCATAGAAAAGGTAAGCATGGATTTTTTTTTTTTTCACCATATTCTGAAATTCTTGAGTGAGGGAAATTTGGATCAAATGAAAGGAAATGCCATTTTGTGCCACAGATAATAAAAGTAAAGAAGCTTGTTACTTTCAAAATGTGGTCCTGGCAGGAGATATAAATAGATCAGAATGGATCTAAAGGACTTGTAGCTGCCAGGAGAAGCTTGGACCTACCTGATCTTAAGGCACAGAAAACAATGCTCCTTCCGATGGACACCCTTGGGGCCATTGCTGCCAGGAGAGCCCACACTCTGGGCCAGGCTAAGAATTCCCATGGGTTTGTCTGTGGGGGCTTCTGATTCACTCGTCTCCTTCCACCCCACTTCCTTCCTTTGCTGGAGCCTCCTTCAGTACTTCGGCTTCTAACTAATGATATGAGCAGATCAGAGTCTGTTTCAATGTAGAACATTATCTAGGGAGGAGGGGAAACATGCCCAATGCCATTTCATTCATTTATTCAATGAATATTATTAAGCACCTACCATGTGCCAAGCACCAGGAATGAAATAAAAAACTATCATGATCCTCAGGGGCATCAATAATAAACACAACAAATGAATAAGTAATTATGAATTATGGCAATGCTACAAGGTGAGGAACACCAAGCTCTGAGAGGAAATAAGTGTGTGTGTGTGTGTGTGTGTCTGTGTCTGTGTAGTGGGGCTAGGCGAAGACTAGAAAAAGCTGGCCAGAAAAAGACTCCCTGAAGAGGAAGTAGTTAGTCTGGGAGTTAAAGGGTGAGTGGGACCCAGCCATGCCCAGTGTGGGGAGAATATTCCCAGCAGAGTAAAAATGTGTACAACGGTCCCAGGGTGGGAAAGAGCTTGGTGTGTTCAAGGGGTAAAGAGGCCCATGTGGCTGAACTTGGAGCAGAGGTGGGCGGGGAAGTGCAGGTGGAAGTGGAAGGTCAGGCAGATGCCAGGTCACACAGGAACAGAACCTTGTAGGTCACAGCAGGGAGTTCAGATGTCAGATGAAATCCAAAGGAAATGAGGGAGTTTAAGTCATTTATACTTTTAAAAAATTAGTGATACATCTTTTAAAGTAATTGTACTTGGACGTGACTGGCTATCTCCATTAGGACTGTGAAAATGTGCTGCACTCTTGTGTGTGATTCATTACTGAGATATATAACTTATTCTCCTTTGGCTGTGGTAGGAATCTCTGATAACTGGAAAGGTCTTGAGAAAGGGGGACCAGTTGGTAAATGGGCAAGGACTTGATAATTTCTTGCACTCTGAATCTACATCCATTATCTCACTCTCCAATGAGCTGAAAGCCAGGGGTGCCCACCAGACCTTCAGCAGAGCTTTTAGCTTTTTTTATTTTCTGTCTGTGCTCTCTTCTGTCTCCCTCTCTGACTCTGTTCTCCACTCCTGTATGGTGCTTGAGATCACCTCACAAATAAATTACTTGCATTTAAATCCATGTCTCACAGGCTGCTTCTGGGGAGACCCAACCTGAATATTAGCTTGAGTTTAAACAAAGAAGAAAAGAAAACAGCAAGCTTACTGAGCTTCCTGGCACCCATTAAATCTAGGCTTTCTTCTCCTAAAAGGGGTGGATGATGTCATCAAATCCTAACTCTGAAGCAACTGAGAAGCTGTGACAAACTTGGAGTCAAAGGCCACCATGCCGCTCCTAGGTGCCACAGTCTATCGGCTCCATTAACAGCTGGTGAAACTCAAGTGAAGATTGAGAAGGTCAGATTGTAAAAAGAATATTTTGATATGCTGTGAATAGATGTGAGTTAGATAAGCTAGTGGGAAAGGGGACATGAATACTATTGGCATCGTCCAAAAGGAAATCTGTGTCAGGCAGCTGTAATAAATGACTTGAAATAAATCTGTCAGAGGTTTCCGTACTTCCCCTAACCTCCATGACCAAAGATCTCTTGTGATCTATGATGGCTTGCAATCCAAATAATCAAAAGTTCACAAGCTAACCAACAATAGAATCTTTGGTGCAGAATAGGAATAAATACTTCTTAATTTATTTAATCTTCCGATGCAAAATATTTTGTGAAACACCTTTTTATTCCTATAATTCTGAGTGAGTGTTTTTTATTTTGTCTCATAATGAAGCTATTGAGATGTCATTGTTCTGGACCCTACAACTTTCTGATTCTCTTTATGGAGCTTTTAAAATCATGGATTGGAAAAACAGGATATAGTGTTTTGCTAAGGACAAACTTTAACGAATAGGAGCAACTTGATGCAATGATTGATTCTGTAATTTTGAGGACTTCAACTGTGAGACCAAACCGAATACAAGAAACAAATACTAGACAAGAGACACATATGGGTTAAAAGCGAGAGTGAGAGACTGTGTGGTAGATAGAGCTCCCTCTCCCCTCTCCCCTCTCCCCTCTCCCCTCTCCCCTCCCCCCTCCCCCCTCTCCCCTCTCCCCTCTTTCCACGGTCTCCCTCTGATGCCGAGCCGAAGCTGGACGGTACTGCTGCCATCTCAGCTCACTGCAACCTCCCTGCCCGATTCTCCTGCCTCAGCCTGCCAAGTGCCTGCGATTGCAGGCGTGCGCCGCCACGCCTGACTGGTTTTCGTATTTTTTTGGTGGAGACGGGATTTCGATGTGTCGGCTGGGCTGGTCTCCAGCTCCTAACCGCGAGTGATCCACCAGCCTCGGCCTCCCGAGGTGCCGGGATTGCAGACGGAGTCTCATTAACTCAGTGCTCAATGGCGCCCAGGCTGGAGTGCAGTGGCGTGATCTCGGCTCGCTACAACCACCTCCCAGCCGCCTGCCTTGGCCTCCCTAAGTGCCGAGATTGCAGCCTCTGCCTGGCAGCCACCCCGTCTGGGAAGTGAGGAGCGTCTCCGCCTGACTGCCCATCGTCTGGGATGTGAGGAGCCCCTCTGCCTGGCTGCCCAGTCTGGAAAGTGAGGAGCGTCTCTGCCCGGCCGCCATCCCATCTAGGAAGTGAGGAGCGCCTCTTCCCGGCCGCCGTCACATCTGGGAAGTGAGGAGCGTCTCTGCCCGGCCGCCCATCGTCTGAGATGTGGGGAGCACCTCTGCCCTGCCGCCCCGTCCGGGATGTGAGGAGCGTCTCTGCCCGGCCGCCCTGTCTGAGAAGTGAGGAGACCCTCTGCCTGGCAACCGCCCCGTCTGAGAAGTGAGGAGCCCCTCCGCCCAGCAGCCACCCCGTCTGAGAAGTGAGGAGCGTCCTCCCTCCTCATGCGGGAGGGAGGTGGGGGGGGTCAGCCCCCCGCCCGGCCAGCCACCCCGTCCGGGAGATGAGGGGCGCCTCTGCCCGGCCGCCCCTACCGGGAAGTGAGGAGCCCCTCTGCCCGGCCAGCCGCCTCGTCCGGGAGGGAGGTGGGGGGGTCAGCCCCCCGCCCAGCCAGCCACCCCATCTGGGAGGGAGGTGGGGGGGTCAGCCCCCCGCCTGGCCAGCCACCCCGTCCGGGAGGGAGGTGGGGGGATCAGCCCCCCGCCTGGCCAGCCGCCCTGTCCAGGAGGTGGGGGGCGCCTCTGCCCGGCCGCCCCTACTGGGAAGTGAGGAGCCCCTCTGCCCGGCCAGCCGCTCTGTCCAGGAGGGAGGTGGGGGGGTCAGCCCCCCGCCCGGCCAGCCGCCCCGTCTGGGAGGGAGGTGGGGGGGTCAGCCCCCCGCCCGGCCAGCCGCCCCGTCCGGGAGGGAGGTGGGGGGGTCAGCCCCCCGCCCGGCCAGCCGCCCCGTCCGGGAGGGAGGTGGGGGGGTCAGCCCCCTGCCCGGCCAGCTGCCCCGTCCGGGAGGGAGGTGGGGGGTCAGCCCCCCGCCTGGCCAGCCGCCCCGTCCGGGAGGGAGGTGGGGGGATCAGCCCCCCGCCCGGCCAGCCGCCCTGTCCGGGAGGTGAGGGGCGCCTCTGCCCGGCTGCCCCTACCGGGAAGTGAGGAGCCCCTCTGCCCGGCCAGCCGCCCCATCCGGGAGGGAGGTGGGGGGGTCAGCCCCCCGCCAGGCCAGCCGCCCCGTCGGGAAGTGAGGGGCGCCTCTGCCCGGCCGCCCCTACTGGGAAGTGAGGAGCCCCTCTGCCCGGCCAGCCGCCCTGTCCGGGAGGGAGGTGGGGGGTCAGCCCCCTGCCCGGCCAGCCACCCCGTCCGGGAGGGAGGTGGAGGGGGTCAGCCCCCCGCCCAGCCAGCCGCCCCATCCGGGAGGTGAGGGGCGCTTCTGCCCGGCCGCCCCTACTGGGAAGTGAGGAGCTCCTCTGCCCAGCCACCACCCCATCTGGGAGGTGTACTCAACAGCTCATTGAGAACGGGCCATGAAGACAATGGCGGTTTTGTGGAATAGAAAGGGGGGAAAGGTGGGGAAACGATTGAGAAATCGGATGGTTGCCGTGTCTGTGTAGAAAGAGGTAGACATGGGAGACTTTTCATTTTGTTCTGTACTAAGAAAAATTCTTCTGCCTTGGGATCCTGTTATCTGTGACCTTACCCCCAACCCTGTGCTCTCTGAAACATGTGCTGTATCCACTCAGGGTTGAATGGATTAAGGGCGGTGCAAGATGTGCTTTGTTAAACAGCTGCTTGAAGGCAGCATGTTCGTTAAGAGTCATCACCACTCCCTAATCTCAAGTACCCAGGGACACAAACACTGCGGAAGGCCGCAGGGTCCTCTGCCTAGGAAAACCAGAGAACTTTGTTCACTTGTTTATCTGCTGACCTTCTCTCCACTATTGTCCTATGACCCTGCCAAATCCCCCTCGGCGAGAAACACCCAAGAATGATCAATAAAAAAGAAAAAAAAAAAAAGAGACACATATGACGATGGAATCCTGGGAGGCTAAGTTCAGTCAGAAAACCCTCCCCAGTGTCATCTTTTACCATAAGGACCAAGTCTAATTCAAGGCCATATTAGTAAGTTCTGAGTTAATGCTATGGCAAAATTGTATTTTATAGTGATGTCCAAATGTTAATCTTTGAAACAAGTGCATTCTTTTGTATGCAATATTAAGTGTTGTTCAAGCCCAACACCTCACAACAGGACTAGCTAGACTCAAGGCTGAAGGTGGAAGAAAAGAGGCATTGAAATAATGAAGGATAGAAGGAGTCCTTCTCAATCAGCTCGCAGCCTAGGAGATCTCTTTAAATGCTTTTTGGTTTGATGGGCCAATGAAATTATGAAATCAAGAAAATAAAAAGGGAAGGGCTAACAAGAGCCAACAAAAGCAGGAAATGACCTGTTAGTGTTTTTCCAAAAGATGTATGCATGGCAGATATTGGGAATGAACTGTAACGTGGCTTATTCTGGCTTCTTTAGGTAGTTGACATGTGATACCTGTGGGTATTTCATTGATGAATGAAAGCATGTTTTAAACTAGTATGGAAATTTTAAAATTACTGACATGTTTATGTTGCATGGGACCCTTTTTATGTCAGGGGTAGCTATGCACTGGCAAATCACATGTCCTCCAAAAACCGTGAATGCAGAAGTTCAAGTCAAGCTTTCAAAGAAGTCAGAGTGCTAATTCTTGTGGGAAACATTATGAATTAGAAAGTGTGAGGATGATAGGAAAGTGGATCACACTTCAAGGGGAAAAAAATGTTTGGCATCTAGGTCATGGGCATGTCTTCTGTCTTCTGGTTCTTTCCTTATATTTAATTTTAAATCCTGAAATAATTCAACTTAAAAGCTGATTACAGTCTGAGATACATTAAAACTTTCAATGAGAAAGTTAAACGTGACGCCATATTGATTTTATGGTCATGGTGAGGAAATTGCATTTTTAAATTACATCTTCAGATTTGTTAAGTGGACTTCACAATCAAGGAAGGAGAATGGCTTTAGTTGTCCATCAGGGGAATGCCAGTATGTATTGCTGGACTCCAGGGAGCAGCCCAGTGCACGGCTGTTTGCTGAGAAACCAGCTGAGCCCCACACCGACCAAATCATGTGGAAAAGCATAGACCAACAGCACAAACAAGACTCCAGGGCCAGATTCTTGGCCTGACACTGCCTCTTCATGGGTGACCGTGAATACTCTTTACCTCTCTGGGCCCTGGTGGCTCATCTCTAAACTTCAGCCCTCATAGTTCATGAGTCTACAAGCCATGGAGAAAGAAAATAGAGTAAACAGGAGAAGCTTAGAGTATAGGGGTCCCTGTGCATGGCCCTAAGCCCTGTTTCTTATGAAGACACATTTGCTGAGAAGAATTGACCTGAGTAGGTGATGGGATTGTTGGTGGGTGAAGTACATTTTCTTTTTTATACTTTTTTTTTTTGTTTATGTTGTCTATGATGAGAATGTCTTGTTATAATAAAAATGTTATGGGCAGGGGCAGATAAAATTAATATCAAGGAAAAACAAAAGCAAATATCTGATCTCAGCCCAGGGAGTATGAGAAATTCCCCTGAAAGCATCCGTCTCATCTCCTTGGGTGTGTTTCCCTGGGTCAGACCCACATTTAGGATCCCAGGGTATCCAGCTACTTCTAAGGGGTACCAGGTTATCAATTCACCATCGGGGTGGGCAGGTGGAATCAGTGTCATCTGGGACCTGCTGAGGCTTTGTGTGTGTCTCCTGATACAGGGCCTGGGGCCAGGCAAAGTTTACATGGAGCTAAACTCAGCTGTTTGTGTTGGCGGGAACAGCCTGGCAGCCTGGCGGGATTTACTCAGGTGAGCGTCCTATTGTGCTGTTTTTCAGCTCGCCCGTGCTTCGTGGGGGAATGGAGCCCCTGGAGTGGTTGTGCAGACCAGTGCAAGCCTACAACCCGTGTGCGGAGGCGCTCGGTGCAGCAGGAGCCTCAGAACGGCGGGGCGCCCTGCCCACCCCTGGAAGAGAGAGCTGGCTGCCTGGAGTACTCCACCCCGCAGGGCCAGGACTGCGGGCACACCTATGGTACTGATGTTTTCATGGTTGCTGCCTTTGTTATCTGTGATGACTTTTTGACCACTTCATCCTATAAAAGGCCATATGCTGTGCAGGGAAGGTTCCATGCACCACAGGGAGTGGTATGGGCCAGGCTGCCCAAAGTAGATAGGAAGCTCAGGAAATGCTTAATAAAGGAATTATGGCCAGCTGTGCAGACGCCTCCCTTTCCCTCACTTCCCTTGGTGTGTTTTATAATCCGATGGCCCATTCTCATTGTGCATGGACTCAGTAATGAAATAAACCGCATGCTTGTGGTTTTGAGTGAACTCAATCAAGCTGGTGATAAAGGACTTTAGATAGGAGGATGACATTTCACACAGCACAGTAAGTGTCCAGGAAGTATAATGCTATTTCACCTTCCACTGCAATTCCTGTTTCATTATGCACACTCACGCATGTGGAAAAATCGTGGAAAAATCACAGAATTCTAAACAATGATAAAGTGATTCTTTTATTATTATTATTATTTTTGAGACAGAGTCTCGCTCTGTCACCCAGGCTGGAGGGCAGTGGCATGATCTCGGCTCACTGCAAGCTCTGCCTCCTGGGTTCACGCCATTCTTCTGCCTCAGCCTCCCGAGTAGCTGGGACTACAGGCGCCTGCCACCACGCCCGGCTAATTTTTTGTATTTTTTAGTAGAGACGGGGTTTCACTGTGTTAGCCAGGATGGTCTCGATCTCCTGACCTTGTGATCCACCCGCCTCAGCCTCCCAAAGTGCTGGGATTACAGGCATGAGCCACTGCACCTGGCCTTTTATTATTATTTTTTAATGATTCGTTTTACCTGCCTCTCCTCTCAAGACTGGATTGGGGCTAATGTAATTTGAAAAGATCACTCTGGTTTTGGAGTGGCCAATGGAGGGGCCAGGAATCGGCTCATTAATGAGCCAGAGACCATACAAGGCTCACAGAGAAATAAATGAAAAAGCTGATGTGTTGATCTGCATTGAATCCAACAGGGCAAAACACTGACTTCTCAGGATAGCAAAAACCATATGTTTCTCATAGGAACGTGGAAATTTCATGTCAACACAATCCTTGTCAAGCCATTTTGTTTCTTCTTTTTTTTCACACACAAGTATTTATTGAGAGTCTACTTGATGCCAGGTGCTGGGCTGGCGCTGGGGTCACAATGGTTGATGTGGAGAAAAGTTGATGTGGAGCCTGCTGTCAGGTAGATCACAGCCTAGTGAGAGGGGTGCAATTATCAGATAATCCAGGGAATTAATGGATTTACAGCTGCAGTAATTGGTGCAGCTGGTAGCAAACGAGTGAGAGGTGCAGGGAGCTCTCAGCGGGTGTAATCAGGTGATTCCCATCGGTCTTGGGGGAGAAGGAGGAGGGGCTTTCCTGGAGATGGAGCTGAGGTATGTGGGGCTGAGGTGTGTGGGGCTGAGGTATGTGGGGCTGAGGTATGTGGGGCTGAGGTATGTAGAGCTGCCCAGGCAGGCAGACTAGTGTGGTTAAACCTGATGGCCAGGTGTAGAGGGTTTGAGGGATTTGGGAGCTGATCAAGGGAAAAGCTATATCCATGAGAGGCAGTAGCACAGCGAAGTTCACTGGGCTGTGCTTGGACAGGGCTGCATGAGAGAGGACGTCCTCACAGCATGAGACTGTTCAGAGGCTTATGGTGGGCTGGGGAGGAGGGCACAGCAACTCCTGGGGGAGAGGGAGATTGGAAAGGGGCCTTAAATGTCAAGGTGAGGTCATCCAGCAGCACAGTGGGGAGTCTTTTGGTCAGAGACCTCAGAAGGGCAGCAGCATCTTGGGGTCTGATAACACAAGGCCTATCAGTGGCCAACAGATGCTGGGTATAGTTTCACAGGTGTGCAGGCAGGCAGGCCCTAATGGCTAAAAATCTGCCTGTTTGTCTATTTAAAAACAGTTGCATGTATAAAAAATTTGAGTTTTGTGCCAGCATGTTTGTGAGCTAAAGGGTCTCAGCCTAGGGTGAGGAATAAGCATCTTTGGCTCTTTTATGTAACATGGGGGAGCACAAGGCCTGCATGCGATTGGCAAAGGAAGGTCGGCATGTGGGGCGCACAGAGAACACCCTATTTGGGATTCTGGGCTTTATCTTAAGAGCCATTGGGGTGTTCTTTGCCGGGGAGAAGATCACTGTGGTAGTGGAGTGGCAAATGGAGGGGCCAGAGTGTTGTTCCCCCATTGATACGGTGGTCATATTAAGGTCACAGGGAGGTCATTCAGTGCTTCAGACGTGGTTGCTCACAGACACAGCCATAGAACAAAATTACGCTCAGTCACTTTGCAGAGACAGTACACAAACTGCTCGGGGAGGAAGACACTGTAGGACATTATGGATGTTTTTGGTGGATCTTAAAAGCTAGCGCCAACCTATCTGGAAAAGCAGCCCACCTACTCCTGTGCCGTGCCTGACTGCTAGAGGGTTCCTTCAGCACATCGGGCTCTTCAGTGGGGCACCAGGCCGTCGCACTCACCTTCCCAGCCCTGGGTCTCTACACCAGGACAATGCAGGAAGTTGTTAGAGACTGTGTCTTAACATATCTGTACTGAACAGCCTCCTTCCCTACTATCATAAAATAAAAGATGCCAGCTTGGGAAGAGAGGAGAAATCTCTACTCGAGGTAGGGCGGCTGGCATTTGCAGTCCTGACTTTGGTCCCCAGCATTCCCCTCCTGCTGGAGATGTCTTGGTGATGATTACTCCTGTCACAAGCTAGTTGGGGGAAGACAGGACCCCTCCAGCAACCCTGTCTGATGATTCCTAACGGGTGGTCCTGGATCAGCAGCATTAGGATCTGGTTCCTCAGCCCCACCCAGACCCATGGGATCATAATCCCTGCATGTGGGCCCAGCACTCTGCGTTCTAGCAAGGCTTCCAGGGGCTTCGGATGCTCACTGGAGTTTGAGAGCCACTGCTGTAGCCCAAGCATGACAGATGCCCCTCTGTCATAGCTGGGTCACCTAATCAGCACTTTCCTGAAGGCAGAAGTTCCCAAAGAGTATCCTCTTTTATTAGAATAGTTGTGCAAGAAAAGGGATTAGTAGGAAAATATGTGGTAAATCAGACAGTTTTCTCTACCAAAGAACTTTTCAGAGCCTTTATTATGTGGATCTGCATTTTCATTCCATAAGAGAGAGAGAGGATTTGCAGTGTTTTCCCACTTAATTTGATTATATGATCCCCTTTTCTATGGAGCGTCCCACTAAAATCATTCATGTGCTGTGGAATGATCTTTGAAAAATGATGGCTTACTAGAGGAAAACAAGAGGGACATGAGAGGCAATCACGTGAACATCCAATTTGGTGGATTCTCCATGGGCCCCAGGCCCTGCTTGGCTCCACGCACTATGCATTCACTTATGTGTTTCATTAACTTAACACTCACTGAGCACCTCCTGTGTGTGCCAGCACTGTGCTAGGTTTTAGAGATCCAAACTTGATTAACAAACATATCACAGCTAAATAGAACTCACGGTGGTGAGCTCTGGGATAGAAGGAAACACAGGTTGGCGTGGGAGCATGGAGAAGAAGCCCACACTCAACCTGGAGGCTCTCATCCTGCTGCATGGTCACCTGTGTCCCTGTTACTGCCTTCCACCCCCACTAGACTTCCTGTTCGCAGATCAGGCGCCTTTGAGGCGCGGCACACGAATCCCTCATGTTTGCATAGCAGAGAGATCTTACAGGCATCACTGGTTCAGCCTTCATAGCAACCCCGTGAAGGAGTGTATTCATTTTCTACGGCTGCTGCTACAGATTACTCCAAATTTAGTGGCTTAAAACAACACAGATTAGGCCAGGTGTGCTGGCTCATGCCTGTAATCCCAGCACTTTGGGAGGTCGAGGTGAGTGGATCACCTGAGGTCAGGAGTTCGAGACCAGCCTGACCAACATGGTGAAACCCCATCTCTACTAAAAGTAAAATATTAGCTGGGTGTGGTGGCATATACCTGTAATCTCACCTACTTGGGAGGCTGAGGCAGGAGAATTGCTTGAACCTGGGAGGTAGAGGTTGCAGTGAGCCAAGATTGTGCCATTGCACTCCAGGCTGGGCAACAAGAATGAAACTCTGTCTCAAAAAAACAAAACAAAAAACCCCACAGATTTATGATCTTACATTTCTGAAGATCAGAATCTGACATGGGTTTCCCCAGGCAAAAATGAAGGTGTCAGCCAGGCTACAGGCCTTTCTGGAGGCTCTAGGGGAGACTCTTCTTCCTTGCCTTTTCTACCTTCCAGAGGCTGCCCACATCCTTTCCTCACTGCCGCCGTCCTCCATCCTCATAGCTAGCAACAATGCATTTCTCTGTGCCTTTCTTCCGTTGCCACATCTTTTTTTTTTTCTTTTCGTATAAGATGGAGTCTTGCCCTGTTGCCCGGGCTGGAGTGCAGTGGTGCGAACATGGCTCACTGCAACCTCTGCCTCCCAGGTTCAAGCGATTCTCCTGCCACAGCCTCCCGAGTAGCTGGGATTACAGGTGCGCGCCAACACACCCGGCTAATTTTTGTATTTTTAGTAGAGATGGGGTTTCGCCATGCTGGCCAGGTTCTGACCAGCTCTTTCTTAGGATCCTGTGATTACATTGGGTCCACCTGGAAAACCCAGGCTATGCTTCCTATTTTAAGGTCAGCTGAGCAGCAACCTTAATTCCACCTGTAACCTTAATTCTTTGCTCCCATGTAATATAACATATTCACAGATTCTGGGGATCAGGACATGGACATTCCTTGGGGGCCACAATTCTGCCTCCACAGAGAGGTAGGACAGAGTCATTATCCTTGGTTTACACCTGAGGACATTGGAGTTCTGAGAGGTGACAGCACGTGTGAAGGGCCGGCTCTAAGTCTTATGGGATTTTCCCACCTCAATAGTGTTTTGCTATTAACTGTCATCATTACAGCTAAAATTGTAATTACAGATTCTTGTAACTAAGTATAAATATAAATGCCCGTGAAGCTAGTGAAGGAAACATGATCCCTGAAGCTCTCTTATTAATGATTGAGTAGCTATTTCCTTTTTCCTGTTTCATTTAATGCATACCATGATTATATTTTTATTATAAAAACAAATTTAAAAAGCCACATTACTGAATGTGTTGCACATCATTGACAATTGTTTATATATATATGTGTTTTCCTCCTAAAAGGAGATCAATGTGCATTATTATAAACCATATGCCTCTAGGTAGATATTGTTTGTCAATTTTTCATTTTACTCTCTTCTGTACTATATCTACAGACCAGTGATCCCAGGCCTGCTTTTGTGACACCCCATTGTGTCAGAGGGCGTTATGAAATTCTCAAAGCAAATTTAATTTACTTTTATGTTCAAAGTAAGTATATGCAATGCCCTGCTTTTAGAAGTGGAAGTTGTTGTAAAACCAAACAATGGGAGGCTGATAGAACGCCAGAAACATTGGCAAATCGCCTGTGAACAAAGAATATATTGCACTTGAATACTGTTGCCAGGAAGGGGAACTTAGATTTATTGGGGGCCTTTGTCCCAGGGATGCTGGGTTACGTGCTTCCGCACATTAGCAGAAGTGTGGCGGGAGGCAAAAATAATTTCTAAGTTATTTCATTACTTAAGTAATGAAGATTGAATTTGGGGGGTGTATTAAAAAGTGATGCTGGTTCTGGGACCTCCAGGCAGTCTGGCTCATGTGAGAGGGACCTTGGCAATAGAATGTGCCACCACCAAGCCCAAGGCCTGGGGACAGCCCTGGGTACCTGGCTTGCTCTTAGGATGCACCCTAATCCCAAGAGCATGAAACTGAGCTTGATAGAAAGTCCTGAAAAACAGATGGGCCAAGCTTGGTGGCAGATGCCTGTAATCCTAGCACTTTGGGAAGCCAAGGCAGAAGGATTGCTTGGGACCCAGAAGACCAGCCTGGAAAACAGAGTGAGACCCCATCTCTACCACAAACAGAAAATGGAAAACAAAAATGCAAACCCCCAAGCTCTCAGAAGATAGCTTCTGTGCTGGGTCCTTGCTTAGTCACTTACTACTTATTTTCCGTTCATTTAACCTCGGTGAGCCTCAGTTTTCTGATGAATGAAATTGGTATAACACCCTTTTACAAAGTTTTTGTTGAAGGTAACACATGATGTGAAATTACTTTGTAAATGAGCAGGCTATACACATACCAGGGGCCATGGTACCCAGAGGGTGACCCTGCACCCACTGTGTGCCCTCCCTGGCCTCCTCACCTCTCTCATAGACTGAGGTGACTCCAGATACAAGGGACTAAAAGTTTCTCTTTTCCTTTCTTAAATCTGACTTCACATAGAGCATAATGATTCGTGACAGAAAGGGAAAATAAAGCCAAATTTAAATAATTCATGGGAAAGATGCTGCAAACAGTACTGGAACTTTGTCATCTGTATTATTATAGAGGCAGTGGAGTGCCGCCCTGAGGAGTTTGATTTCGGAGACGTTGCCTGGCTGTGCTATATTTAGATGTGAGCCTTAAACACATTTCTTAACCTCTCTGTGCCATAATTTTCTCGTCTGTGAAATGGGGAAATAATAGGATCTATCTCAAGAGGCTTGTGAGAATTAAATAAATACCTGAAAAGTGACTTAGAGTTGTCCCTGGAAACTTAGAAGTGCGTATTTTTATTATTATAGAACCTTTTCCAAGAATTTTGTATCAGAAACTAGAATCATATATTTATGTTTTCCTTCCATTTCATAGCCTCTTTTTCTGAGCTATACATTAAGTACCTTGCCTTTGAACTTTTGTAATGTTATATGCAGTACAAATTTGATTACATAAATATCTGAGCTAAAGAATCCCCAAAAAATTACAGATGGACTTGTGTAATGCTGCATGGATTTAGCAGTAAATTGATTCTTCACTTAGTGAAGAAACACATACGTGTGTCTGAAGAACAGAAATGAAAATGTATGGGAGAATTAAATCCTTTAGATGTTTGTGTTTCTGATAATTAGGTCTCAGAGAAACAGAGAGGGATCCTGATATACATGCACTCACTTGTTCTTTCTAATTCTGTCTGTAGATCTTAGAAATGCAAACGCTACGGTCACATTTAGAAAACAATTAAACATGTCAGTGCAGCAAAAAAGAGCCACACGGGAACAAGTGGCTATCCGGTATTAGGCAGCTGCTCTTGTCTTTTTTTTTTTTTTTTTTTTTTTTTTTTTGAGACAGTCTTACTCTGTTGCCCAGGCTGCAGTGCAGTGGTGTGATCTCGGCTCACTCCACCCCCCACCTCCTGGGTTCAAGTGATTTTCCCAGCCTCCCGAACAGATGCGTCTATGGCCGAATGCCACAAAATCTGGCTCATTTTTGTACAATTTTTAGTAGAGACAGGGTTTCACCATGTTGGCCAGGCTGGTCTTGATCTCCTGGCCTCAAGTGATCTGCCTGCCTTGGGCTTCCAAAGTGCTGGGATTACAGGCATGAGCCACTGTGCCTGGCCTTTTGTCTTAAATTCCCTAGTAATACAAAAATAACTCCTCATTAAGAAAAGCTCAAAAAGAGTTAAGGTTTGTCATCTTGGGATAGTAAAGAGACAGGTAAAATCAATATGTAGGCTTGAAGCATCTATTTTGCAACCAGTATCCTCACATTGTTGAGTTCATGTTGATGATAACTTTGGTGTCTCACAAGTTGATATCAGCTTGTATCTACCCTTCCTGGAATCGCCCAGTTTCTGAAACAGAGGTAGAGGACTGCTGAGCCATCTTGGCTGCAAGGCTCAGTATAGGAACGGAAGACTGCGGGGAAGTAGGGCCTGTGTGTCTTGGCTGCAAGCCCATGACCTCATTCATTCACCCACTGGCCCATTTATTCCTTGCACAAATATTTATTGAGTGTGTAAATGTGTGAAGCTATAGTGATGGACAAGGCAAAACCCTGCCTTCCTCAAGATGACAACAGAGTCAGTCCAGGAGACTGACACCTATAGGTGTTATTATAGCAACAAATGCCTCCCTAGACTTAGTGATGAGGTAGAGAGGAGACACACAAACACAATAGAATTAAAGTGAGCAGAGACAGGAGGAAGGATTCTTGGTGCCATTTTTTTTTCTCTGACCCAGAGCATCAGAGTTGGGGTAGGGTTGTGGGGAGGAAGAGGGAAAAGAAGGGGACCACTGAAGACTTCCTTTCCCTGAGCTGGTGTGGGGACAATGCTGTGCAGGCTGGCACTGGGCAACCACATTGATACTATGTGGTGGGCAGAGCTTCCATGAACTTTTCCTGCTGTGGTTACCTGAGGCTTGGGGAAGACTCACCTTCTTTCCTCCTCTGCTTCTGCCTTTTTCTTTTTGAGACGGAGTTTCACTCTTTTGCTCAGGCTGGAGTGCAGGGGCACGATGTCAGCTCACTGAAACCTCCGCCTCCCGGGTTCAAGTGATTCTCCTGCCTCAGCCTCCTGAGTAGCTGGGATTACAGGCACTTGCCACCACGCCCGGCTAATTTTTGTATTTTTTAGTAGAGACAGGGTTTTGCCATGTTGGCCAGGCTGATTTTGAACTCCTGACCTCAGATGATCCACCCACCATGGCCTCCCACACTGCTGGGATTACAGGCATGAGCCAACACGCCGGCTGCTTTTTTCCTTTCTCATTTTTTTCTCCCTTTGGTTGTCTGTTTTCTCTCCTTCCATCCGCTTTTACTCTCTTTTGTCTTCTCTCTTTCCTTCTTTGTTTCCTTTCTATTCTTTTATTTTCTTCTTATTTTTCCCTTTCTTTCTCTATTTCTCTTCCTTTCATTTTTAAAAACCTCCTCTTCTCTTCATAATCTCTATTATCTCACTTTTTCCCTTGTTCCCCTTCTCACCCCCATCTTCCTTTCCTTCTGGTTTTTCCTCCTGGCCCCTCTCCTTCCTCTCACACAGTTTTATTACTGCAGACAAATGTGCTTGTCAAAGGCCTGCAGGCCCCCTCCCTACCCATCTGTGTGCACACACATCTTTATTGAATTTGTAACTTGGCCTCATTTCACACCTTGATGGTGTGCCGTAGCCCTGTGAGTTTAGGAATGGAGACCCTTAGACAGGTACAAAACCAAAATTGGGAAACGATGCTCTGAGTACTTTGGCTCCCTGAATTCAACAGAAATCTCCCTTTTCCAGTTCCTGCCTTTATAACTACCTCTGCATTCAACAAGGAGAGAACACGACAAGCTACGTCTCCACACTGGTCTACACACACAGAGGATGCTGGGTAATTTCGTGTTTGTTTTTTTTTTTAATCATGTTTTTCAATTGTATAGTCAAGTCAATGCAAGAGGGTCAACTTGGTTTGTGTTTTCTTCTTCTTTCTACTTGCTCTTTGACTTTGGCTAAAATATGGACTCTTCATCAGAGTTGGGAAAATACTTGTCCCCTCCTGGTTTTTGTGGAGCTATAAAGATGTATCTACCTCTCAGGTCCAATCTCCAACAAGAAACAAACTATATACAAATGAGATTATTTTGTGAGCTTATTTTATCAATCATACTAAGGATGCTTCTCTTACAGTCTTTATGGGACGTTAGACTTCAGCACCACCTCTGTTTGGTGAATTTGAAAGTGACACACACTTCAACTCAGAGGTTTCTTATGGAAACCTATTGGCACAGGCTGGAAGTCACCTTCATGCTCAGCTGAAATCCATTCTTCTGCTGTCAGATAAGGGATACCAGACAGCTGCACGCTCAGGTCCCCACACTGCCCTCACTAGCATAAGACCTTGAACAACTTGTTCCACCTCAGTTTTTTCTTCCTAAAAAATGAGACTGTTAATAACCTACCACATGAGGTTGGTATGAGCATTTAATGAGAAAATAACATTGAAGAGATGCCTGAGGCTGGGCCTGGTTGCTCATACCTGTAATCTCAGTGCCTTGGGAGGCTGGAGCAGGAGGATTGCTTGAGCCCAGGAGTTTGAGACCAGCCAGGGCAACATAGTGAGAACCCCATCTCTATGAAAAATAAATACTTTTTAAAAAAGAGCTGTCTGGGCTTAGCTCTCTGAAATTGATTGAAGCCACATTGTAGGATTTCTTACCTCAATAACTAAAGATACTTGTTACCTTTAGTTACTAATTATCTGTACCTATCATTCTTAAAGATCTTTAAAGCAGATTCTCCAAACACTTCCCATTTAACCTATTGCAACTCATAATTGTATGGGTAAGAAATTAGCCCATGGAACTGAAAATGCAACAAGTTTCTGTTACAATACTTGGAGTTTTTACTATGTCTTGTTTCCCTGAAGAATTGGAAAACTGCACTGAAGTACAAATTTCTAAAATATTCCTCATGTCTGGATGTTCCCCTGGGCTTTCAGTGTCCAGTCACATATAATGTTAGAGTTTTCTGCAGCTCAGTTTAAGGTGACACTAACTTCTGTCAGAAAAGTGTGTCTCAGCCTCCCACTTCTGCTTTCACCTGCGATGCCCAATGTAACTGTGATGATTGACTTCAAGTCAAAACTCATCATCATTACTCCAGACCATACAAGTGAGGTGGGTGGAGAGGGTGGGGAAGATCCCGGGTACTTTCGTGGAGCAGAACAGCAGAGGTGCTGACCTAGGTGTTAAGGGCTAGCCCTCCTGGGCTCACATTTTTAGGGTTCTCAGGCTCAAGCAAGTGCTTGTTCAATTTATAGAATTCCTTTAGATCAGCAAAATTATCAAGGACTGGGTTTCTACAAAAACCTGGACTTCTGTGCACAATTTAGTGATCTGATTAGACAGGATACAGGATATTGAAACTTCTGCACATTTATATTGCCCAGAGAGCTCAATGATGGACTGAAAAAGGGCACAAAGGTTCTTTGTGATTATCAGTAATATTTCACCATGCTTCAGGGAATGAGAAACCTTAAAGGTGATTGACACGTAACTTGTGAAGATGTACTCACTACCTGCTCCAGTCGGCCAAATGCCCTTGGAGGTGACAGGCTTTCTAAGACTTTCTACAGCGTTAGGCCACTGCTTATTACAGCAAGTGTCATTGTTACTTCTTTTGCTGTAGATACTGTATGGAGTTTAAGACAGAGTCCTTGACTCCTCACTGTGCTTTGGAAAACCGGCCCTTGACTAGATGGATGCAGTATCTCCGAGAGGGATACACGGTGTGTGTGGATTGTCAGCCTCCAGCTATGAACTCTGTGAGCCTTCGTTGTTCTGGAGATGGCCTGGACTCCGATGGGTAAGGATGGAAATTAACTGAAGTACTTTTCTTGTCACTCATTCTGAGAAATCTGTCCTCTCCATGTCCAGACAGCTGACCAGTATGTAACATATCAAGGGATGACTGGGAAGTCAAAACAGTAGGTGAGGAGGACCATCCTCTGGCACTGCCTGGGGCCAGGGCTCCAGTTCCCACTATGGAACCCACAGGCCCTATACACCAGCAGTTAATATGGGTCCATTTGGATATTGGGGGCTGGGAGTGGTGGCTCATGCCTGTAATCCCAGCACTTTGGGAGGCCGAGGTGGGTAGATTGCTTGAGCTCAGGAGTTGGGACCAGCCTGGGCCACATGGTAAAACCCCATGTCTACAAAAAATAAAAAATTAGCCTGGCATGGTGGCGCATGCCTGTAGTCTCAGCTACTGGGGAGGATCACTTGAGTCCAGGAGGCGGAGGTTGCAGTGATCCGAGATTGCACCACTGCACTCTGGCATGGGTGATAGAGCCAGACTCTGTCTCCAGAAGAAAAAAAAAAGGATATTGGAGTTTAGATCACATTCCCAAATGATCACCAAAAACCTGATCACTCCAAAGTGGTGTTCTGAAGATCACTAGAATCAGAATCTCGTGAGATGGAGATGTAAAATGTGCAGATTCCTGAACCTCATTTCCGACTAACTGAATCACTCTTTGGAGGTGGATTTTTAAAAATGTCTTAGGTCAGGATCCAGAAAACTTTTTCTGTAAAGGGCCAGAGAGTAGATATTTTTGACTTTGCAGGCTGTGTGGTCTCTGTGACAACCCCTCAACTCTGACTTTGTAGCAGGAAAACAGTCACAGACACTATGCAAACCTTGGATTTGTTCTAACAAAACTTTATTTATGGACCCTAAAATTTGAATTTCATATAATTTTCATGTGTCACAAAATATTATTGTTTTGATTTTAACACTTTAAAACATAAAAATTATTCTTAACTCACAGTCCAGACACAAAGAAGGGGTAGGCCGGCTTTGGCCTCTACGGGGTCCTAGTTTGGGGACCCCTGCCCAGGTAATTCATACCCACGATGAAGTTTCAGAACTGTTGCTCAATGGGGCTTCTTCATAAAACCCTGACTGAGACAGTGGTGGGGTCATCTCTGCAGTATAATAATCTTATATAAATCTGTAGATTTCTCTGAAATAATTGACTCCAAAAACATTTTACAGTCATGCACCTGTATCCCAGTTCTGCACTTATTTAGTGTTTAAATTTGATAACACTATACAAAACTAAAAGAAGAGTCAACTTCGTGCTGGGCAACTATTGGGCAAAGACTAATTTAGGTCACACATAGATTATGGTTTTCAGTATGTCAGGTGTAACTGGTAGAAATACAGATTAAAAGGTAAAATATGGGCCTTTCCAGTCAATTATTATTCCTGTAGAATGTTTTCATATTTAGTAACTAGAATTTATGTGTATTAGTCACTAGTGCCTCATGGCCTCCATTGAGCACACCATAAGAATAATAAAGTGGGTAAGGAATTTATATCAAATAGAAAATATTTACATAATATTTTTCTGAATACGTCATCCATGTTTTGGTTTTAAATGAATTTATAATTTAATTTGTACCCATATAGTATTTAAACCCTGGCTGAGGTAGCAGTGACTTTAAAAATAATAATTTTAATAATCTGGCTTTGCTCTTTTCAGCTCTCTCATTGTTTTTTCATTATGAAATCAAAGAGTTGGAAAGCATTAAAAGAGATCATTTAGTTCAGACCTCCCAGTTTAAATACACATAGAACAGTCAGCCATTTTCCTTTATGCAGCACTTGTGCTCAGAGAGAATGGGAAAAGCAAATACAGTAACCCCAAGTTACTCTGTCAACATGAGGGTGTCCTAAAGTAGCAATGAATTAAAACTTGCTTTGACAGAAACTAAACAAGGGAAACTCTGTTTGTGATCATTAAAAAAAAACTGGGGAACTGGGTGCAGTGGGTCATGTTTCTAATCCCAGCGTGAGCCAGGAGGCCGAGGCAGGAGGATCCCTTGCACCCAGGAGTTTGAGACCAGCTTGGCAACACAGTTAAACTCCATCCCTACAAATAATTTTTCTTTATAAAAATTAGCCAGACGTGGTGGCATGCACCTGTGGACCCAGCCACCTTGGAGGCTGGGGTGGGAGGACTGCTTGAGCCCAAGAATTCGAGGCTGCAGTGAGCCATGATTGTGACACTGCACTGCAGCCTAAGTGGCAGAGGGAGACCCTGTCTCAAAAAAAAAAAAAAAAAAAAAAAAAAAGAGGAAGGAAGGAGATAACAGTTTTCAAGTACGTTACAAATAATTTTTTTTTTTTTTTTTTGAGACAGGGTTTCACTCTGTCACCTAGGCTGAAGTGCAGCGGTGAGATCATGGCTCACTGCAGCCTCCAGCTCCTGGGCTCAAGCAATCCTCCTACCCCAGCCTCCCAAGACCATAGGCGTGTGCCACCATGTCTGGCTAATTAGAAAAAAAAATACATACATGTATATATATATATATATATATATATATATATATATATATATATATATATATAGTAGAGACGGGGTCTCACTATATTGCTCAGGCTGTGATCAGTTTTTTTTAACTCCGAGTTTTAATTCTGTAAATTAGACCTTTCTTTGGTATACTTTTAGTGTAACTAACATTTTCGAAATATCGTTTCAGAAATCAGACTCTCCATTGGCAAGCAATTGGTAATCCTCGATGTCAAGGAACTTGGAAAAAAGTTCGGCGAGTAGACCAGTGTTCTTGTCCAGCTGTTCACAGTTTTATTTTTATATAGATGGTGATATAAATATTTCCAAATGCATTTGTAAACATGCTAAATATTCTCAAGTCATGTTCAATGTTTCCTAAACCTTCAATTTTGGCCAAAGTTCCCAAACACATCATTGCCACACTCTGAAGTAGAGAAAGAAAATTTAGGGGCCAGTTCTCAAGGAACACAGGTCCTTTATTTTTATTTTAACTAACTTGAAGACCCACTCAAAAAGCTCCTGTGGTTTTATGTTCTTGACCTTTCAACTGGAGTCCTCTCATTCAGCAGGTGGCCCGTGAGACACAGAATACATGTCTGTTTGCTAAAGTAAAATTACTGTAACTCAGTCCGATTACTGGTGACGGAAGTGTCATTTAAGGGGATCTATGTTTTGAATCTTGCAGTCTTTCTTTCTATTTTATAATCTTTTAAAAGTTTCTCACTTTAAAAAATGTATACAGGTATGCACACTCTGTATATATATTTCCATATATTTAATATTCCATACATTCTGAAATAATTTCAAGCAAATTATCACAAATAATTTTTCCACAGGGCAAATTATTTAAAATTTTAGTAAGCATTCTGTAATGAAAAACCAACAGTTATACTAAAAACATTTTTTGAAGAAGAAATTTTTTTTCGCTTAAGTGAAAGGATCAAATGCTCATTGTAGGTCAATGGCAGTTCTTTTAAATGTTATAATTTTCATGAAGAGAAATGTTGACACCAGTGAATGAAACAATTGCTTTCATTCTGAAAATTCTACCACCATTTGCATCTAAGATTATTTCCAAGGCTTAAAGCCTGAAGATGAATAAAATAATCTTTCAGAGTCCGACTTCAAGTTTAGTTGATGTAAGCTCACTATTTTTTTCCTACTGCATGCATTTTCTAATGTTTGGGGTGGATGGTGTGTCGGTTATAGAAGGCATAGACATCATTACAGGTGCTGCGATCTCACACATACACAAGGAAATGTTAGTCTCCTTATTTTATGATTGGAAAATCAATGACCTAGAGGCAAAATAGCATGTTTAAGGACCTGGGATGACAAGTCATTCTGCAGTCAGCCACAGAGCCAAATTTGGACTCCTCATCCAGAACTCCATGAAAAGCCTGACTTTGCCAAACACTGTGCTGGAAAAGCTAAGCCCCTTTCATTTGTGAAGTAAATTTTAAATTCAAGATATTTAGTTTAGAGAATTGAGTCTTGAGATGGAAACTACATGAGATTTCTTTGGTTTCAATTGAATAATATTCACTAACAAATGATTTACTAAAATACGTATTTCTTGGTCCTTATCATGTAACGACAGATTCACAACAGCAATAAGGATGGAAATTTCCCTAATAATTAATAACACCGAGAGTAGCAATATTTTTGACTGTATTTTCATTTAATTGTCAAAGTTGTTTGTGTGGAAAATTAAATTCTTCAGAAATTAATACTAAAATATGTGAGTCTCATCAAGGCTAGCAACTTTAAGTCAGTATTAACATTTTCATACTGTTTCTAACATTTATAAAGCTAGATTTTTGAAGCTATGTCTGGGTAATTTCCAATGTTACTTAAAAGTTTTTTTTTTTTTTTTGAGACAGAGTCTCACTCTGTTGCCCAGCCTGGAGTGCAGTGGCCCCATCTCGGCTCACTGCAAGCTCCGCCTCCCGGGTTCACGCCATTCTTCTGCCTCAGCCTCCCAAGTAGCTGGGACTACAGGTGCCGTCATCACGCCTGGCTAATTTTTTTTTTTTTGGTTTTTAGTAGAGACGGCGTTTCACTGTGTTAGCCAGGGTGGTCTCGATCTCCTGACCTCGTGATCCACCCGCCTCGGCCTCCCAAAGTGCTGGGATTACAGGCGTGAGCCACTGCGCCTGGCCTGTTACTTAAAATTTTTATACTAGTAAATAAACTTTTGTTCACATTTATAAAAGCTCTATATTTGTTTGACTAGAAAATAACCCAAATTTTCTGGACTAGTCAGAGAATGATAAAATTTCACCAAAAATAAAACAAAAAATCCTTCAGAATTGATAGGTGTAGGTACAACGACTACTAATAGCAATAAAGCAATGGTGCATTTATAGTTCCAATATGTGTTATAACATTTAACATAATTGAGTTGTATAAAATAAATTTTTCACCTTATGCATTTAATTTTTGGTGGATGACCAGTAATTGCTTTCTTATTGAAGTTAAATTTTTGTTATTTTTATTCTTGAGAAAATTTTTTGGGCTAGAGGAGTTAACTGTTAAATAACAGTTTTGAAAAGCTTGTTATTAATTTTAGCAAAGCCCAAGGGAAATAGTTCAGAACTGAAACATGTAGTCCAAGTGATGAATGAAAAACTAAAAGTTTTTATTTTCAAATTTAAAAATCAAAGTATATAAGACCTCTTGGCACGCTTTTTTAATAAGTACCTTAGTCTTAGGGCCCTATCCCCAGGCACTCTAAAAAGATTTACGAACTCTAAAATCCCTTAATAGACTGATTTTCAGAAGTGCTCATGGAAAATAATTTGAACAAAAATAAATACAGCCACCAGGAAAGAAGGGAAAAGAAGCAAGGGATAATGGCCATTTTTGAAGAGAAAAGTGAAAAACAAGTGAAGGAAAAAAAGAATAGAAAAAGGAATAAGGTGAACTATAATCACAGTATTCTTTTTGGAGTTTTGCTTTGGTTTTTATTCGAGAATGTTACAATTAAGCATAAACCGCAACAGCAATAATTTAAAGTGTTTGGTTATCATCTGGCATAAAAATTTCAGTTAGCTATCTTTTCTAGATATGCACAAAATTGATGTTAATAAAACTTGTTCCTGCCCTCTAAGAATATTCTAGTGAAGGTTCATACAAACAACCACAAGTTGGCTTAGAAAACAAACACCTGGGCCTTCTGAGGTCCAAGCAATCAGACAAAGAGCACCGTGAGGGAGGTCACACTCTAGGTCAGGGTGAAAGACAGACAGACACACGTTTACCCTCTCTCCTTCCTCATATCCCACTGAAGAGACACGATTCACAGAAGAGAATACGTCCACAGCAGATGAGAAGTGAGGTGGGCAGAATCAGCCTACAGTTCGAATAATTTTTTTAAGATTGAAAGCAAATGATAACCTACTGATAGATGAACCAGAATAAAGGGGCCATATCCTTTAACACGGGGTACAGAAGAAGCTGGAATCAGAGATGAGAGCCATTCTTGGTGGGGCAGTCCCACCAAGCACCAAAGGATGAATAAAAAGACTCTCAGCCCTAGAGACAAATTTGTGAAATTGAAAATGAAGGATAAAGAAAAGACCATATAACCTTCCAGAGAGAGAACAACAGATTACCTGTAAAGGAACAGGAGTCCCCATGAAGACAGCACTCTTCTCATCAGCATCAGTGCATGCTTAACATCTAACAGAAGAAAGCCTCCAAGCTCTGAGGGAAAATGAATGTGAAACTAACATTCGATAGCAGCCATCACTAATAAAGTGTGAAAGCAACATACAGACTTTTAAAGGCACAAGGATCAGAAGCTTTATTAAAAGGTCCTAAGCAGGACATTCTTTTTTCTGGTTAAACATGGCAGGTTGGACACATATATTTATGTCCCAATTTCCAATAAAATTACAGTTAAGGGATTTTCAAAGCCATCCCCCCACCAAAACAACAACAAAGCCCATATATAATGAGGAGTTCAAGAGAGAAAATGCAGAAGAGATGGCCACATTTCAGGACCAGAAAAGAAGATGGCTATTAAGATCGGAGGAGAAAGCCAAACACCTAGATCTACGGGTGAATTTGAGTAAGCAAGGTAATTTCTAGCACTCTGGAAAGGCTCTGGAACTGAAGGTTCCAGGTATTTCCTTCAATGGAATGAATGGCTGATGGTTGGTCTAAGAAGTCAGAGCCTTAAATTCCCTCCCCCATGCTGCGGGTTAACAGCCTGACAGAAGGTTCAGTCTATGGAGGAGTTTGGATTGGAAACACCAGTCACAAGGACAGAATGAAGCCTGAATGAAAGTCTCTATTCTGACTGGTGACCCCTGGTTCCCTTTTCCATGTGCTCTGAGAATACTGCAAGCAGGGATAGATATGGCACTCCTTCACTCCCTCACTGCCACTCCTCTCATCCCTACCCACCAGTTTGTTAGATTCCTCTCTAAGGAAGTGGATTATCCAAGAGAAATGACAATAGGTGTTGACAGTTGAGGATCCCCTAATGAAAGAGCCATGTCTGTGTCTAATCACTACAGGCATATTGCTACCTGGATGTCTTTGTTCAGCCTGCTATATGAAAAAAAAAAAAATACCATAGATTGGGTGGTTTAAAAAACAAACATTTATTTCTCACAGCTCTGGAGGCTGGAAAGTCCAAGATTAAGGTACCAGTAGATCTGATGTCCGGTGAGGGCCCTCTCCTTGGTTTGGAGATGGATGCCTTCTCGCTGTCTTCACATAGCAGGGAGAGAGACAGAGGGAGAGAAAGAGAGAGAAGAGAGAGAGATGGGACAGGTGAGAGAAAGAGGAGAGCAAGCACGGAAAGCTTTTTCATTTCCCTTCTTATAAGGGCACTAATTTTATCATCAGGGCTCTATCCTCATGACTTAATTACCTCCCAAAGGCCCATCTCCAACTCCAAGTTCCATCATATTTGAGATAAAGGTTTGAACATATGAATTTTGCGGGGACACAACCATGCAGTTCATAACATTTGACATGTCCTATCAGTGCTCGCAGAACTTGAATCAGCTTTTTTATTTTTTTAAGTATTACTTATTTATTTAGAGATGGTAACTTGCTATGTTGTCCAGATTGGTCTCAAACTCCTGGACTCAAGTGATCCTCCCACCTCAGCCTCCCAAGTCACTGGGATTATAGACATGAACCACCTCATCTGGTTTCAATCAACTTTTTTGTTCTTACCCATAAATATAAATGGACAGCACAGGACAACCAGACATTTGAGAAAAACCACTAACAAGAGCAACCAAAATTAAACATGAACAAACAAGCAATATAACAAAACTCAGAGGAAATAAATCACTGATCGCTACCAGGAACAGAAGAGATTAAATGATAAATCATGGAATAAGGACAGGATGCTCTAAAAAAGGAATATTTAAAGCTCTTGAAGATTAAAAAGTTTAATAGTCATACATAAATGTTATGAAAATTTATAACATAAAGCTTAATGCCATTTTCCCCAGAAAGTAAACAAATTAAAGAGACAGAAATTAGGAGGTAAAATATAAGGACATTTGAGAATCAGTCAAAAAGATACAACACCTGAATAATGTGAGCACGTCAAAGCCTACTGAGTGCCAGGCTCCTTAGTTTACAAAGAAAGGCTGGCCCAGTATGGTGGCTCACGCCTATAATCCCGGCACAGTGGGAGGCCAATGAGGGTGGATCACTTGAGCCCAGGAATTTGAGACCAGCCTGGGCAACATGGCGAGGCCTCTGTCTCTATAAAAGTTTTTTTTTTCTTTTTATTATACTTTAAGTTCTAGGGTACACGTGCACAACATGCAGGTTTGTTACATAGGTATACACGTGCCATGTTGGTTTGCTGCACCCATTAACTCGTCATTTACATTAGATATTTCTCCTAATGCTATCCCTCCCCCCTCCCCCCACCCCAGGAAAGGCCCCGGTGTGTGATGTTCCCCGACCTAGGTCCAGGTGTTCTCATTGTTCAATTCCCACCTATGAGTGAGAATATGCGGTGTTTGGTTTTCTGTCCTTGGGATAGTTTGCTCAGAATGATGGTTTCCAGCTTCATCCATGTCCCTATAAAGGACATGAACTCATCCTTTTTATGGCTGCATAGTATTCCATGATGTATATGTGCCACATTTTCTTAATCCAGTCTATCATTGATGGACATTTGGGTTGGTTCCAAGTCTTTGTTATTGTGAATAGTGCCGCAATAAACATACATGTGCATGTGTCTTTATAGTAGCATGATTTGTAATCCTTTGGGTATATATCCAGTAATGGGATGGCTGGGTCAAATGGTATTTCTAGTTTTAGATCCTTGAGGAATCACCACACTGTCTTCCACAATGGTTGAACTAGTTTACAGTCCCACCAACAGTGTAAAAGTGTTCCTATTTCTCCACATCCTCTCCAGCATCTGTTGTTTCCTGACTTTTTAATGATCGCCATTCTAACTAGTGTGAGATGATACCTCATTGTGGTTTTGATTCGCATTTGTCTGATGGCCAGTGATGATGAGCATTTTTTCATGTGTCTGTTGGCTGCATAAATGTCTTCCTTTGAGAAGTGTCTGTTCATGTCCTTTGCCCACTTTTTGATGGGGTTGATTTTTTTTTTTTAAATTTGTTTAAGTTCTTTGTAGATTCTGGATATTAGCCCTTTGTCAGATGGGTAGATGGCAAAAATTTTCTCCCATTCTGTAGGTTGCCTGTTCAATCTGATAGTAGTTTTTTTTGCTGTGCAGAAGCTCTTTAGTTTAATTAGATCCCATTTGTCTATTTTGGCTTGAGTTGCCATTGCTTTTGGTGTTTTAGTCATGAAGTCCTTGCCCATGCCTATGTCCTGAATGGTATTGCCTAAGTTTTCTTCTAGGGTTTTTATGGTTTTAGATCTAACATTTAATTCTTTAATCCATCTTGAATTAATTTTTATGTACGGTGTAAGGAAGGGATCCAGTTTTAGCTTTCTACATATGGCTAGCCAGTTTTCCCAGCACCATTTATTAAATAGGGAATCCTTTCCCCATTGCTTCTTTTTGTCAGGTTTGTCAAAGATCAGATGGTTGTAGATGTGTGGTGTTATTTCTGAGGCCTCTGTTCTGTTCCATTGGTCTGTATCTCTGTTTTGGTACCAGTACCATGTTGTTTTGGTTACTGTGGCCTTGTAGGATAGTTTGAAGTCAGGTAGCATGATGCCTCCAGCTTTGCTCTTTTTGCTTCGGATTGTCTTGGCAATGTGGGCTTTTTTTTGGTTCCATATAAACTTTAGTTTTTTCCAATTCTGTGAAGAAAGCCATTGGTAGCTTGATGGGGATGGTATTGAATCTATAAATTACCTTGGGCAGTATGGCCACTTTCACGATACTGATTCTTCCTATCCATGAGCATGGAATGTTCTTCCATTTGTTTGTATCCTCTTTTATTTCATTGAGCAGTGGTTTGAGGTTCCCCTTGAAGAGGTCCTTCACATCCCTTGTAAGTTGGATTCCTAAGTATTTTATTCTCTTTGTAGCAATTGTGAATGGGAGTTCACTCATGATTTGGCTCTCTGTTTGTCTGTTATTGGTGTATAGGGATGCTTATGATTTTTGCACATTGATTTTGTATCCTGAGACTTTGCTGAAGTTGCTTATCAGCTTAAGGAGATTTTGGGCTGAGACAATGGGGTTTTCTAAATATACAATCATGTCATCTGCAAACAGGGACAATTTGACTTCTTCTTGTCCTAATTGAATACCCTTTATTTCTTCCTCTTGCCTGATTGCCCTGGCCAGAACGTCCAACACTATGTTGAATAGGTGTGGTGAGAGAGGGCATCCCTGTCTTGGGCCAGTTTTCAAGTGGAATGCTTCCAGTTTTTGCCCATTCAGTATGATATTGGTTGTGGGTTTGTCATAAATAGCTCTTATTATTTTGAGATACATTCCATCAATACCTAGTTTATTGAGAGTTTTTAGCATGAAGCACTGTTGAATTTTGTCAAAGGTCTTTTCTGCATCTATTGAGATAATCAAGTGGTTTTTGTCTTTGGTTCTGTTTATGTGATGGATTACATTTATTGATTTGCATACGTTGAACCAGCCTTGCATCCCAGGGATGAAGCCAACTTGATCGTGGTGGATAAGCTTTTAGATGTGCTGTTGGATTTGGTGTGCCAGTATTTTATTGAGGATTTCTGCATCGATGTTCATCAGGAATAGTGGTCTAAAATTCTCTTTTTTTATTGTGTCTCTGCCCGGCTTTGGTATCAGGATGATGCTGGCCTCATAAAATGAGTTAGGGAGGATTCCCTCTTTTTCTATTGATTGGAATAGTTTCAGAAGGAATGGTACCAGCTCCTCTTTGTACCTCTGGTAGAATTCGGCTGTGAATCCATCTGGTACTGGACTTTTTTTAATTGGTAGGCTATTAATTATTGCCTCAATTTCAGAGCCTGTTATTGGTCTATTCAGGGATTCAACTTTTTCCTGGTTTAGTCTTGGGAGGGTGTATGTGTCCAGGAATTTATCCATTTCTTCTAGATTTTCTAGTTCATTTGTGTAGAGGTGTTTATAGTATTCTCTGATGGTAGTTTGTAGTTCTGTGGGATCGGTGGTGATATCCCCTTTATCATTTTTTATTGCGTCTATTTGATTCTTCTCTCTTTTCTTCTTTATTAGTCTTGCTAGCGGTCTATCAATTTTGTTGTTTTTTTCCAAAAACCAGCTCCTGGATTCATTGATTTTTTTAAGGGTTTTTTTGTGTCCCTATCTCCTTCAACTCTGCTCTGATCTTAGTTATTTCTTGCCTTCTTCTAGCTTTTGAATTTGCTCTTGCTTCTCTAATTCTTTTAATTGTGATGTTAGGGTGTCAATTTTAGATCTTTCCCTGCTTTCTCTTGTGGGCATTTAGTGCTATAAATTGCCCTCTACACACTGCTTTAAATGTGTCCCAGAGATTCTGGTACATTGTGTCTTTGTTCTCACTGGTTTCAAAGAACATCTTTATTTCTACCTTCATTTAGTTATTTACCCATCAGTCATTTAGGAGCAGGTTGTTCAGTTTCCATGTAGTTGTGCAGTTTTGAGTGAGTTTCTGAATCCTGAGTTCTAATTTGATTGCACTGTGGTCTGAGAGACAGTTTGTTGTGATTTCTGTTCTTTTACATTTGCTGAGGAGTGCTTTACTTCCAACTATGTGGCCAATTTTGGAATAAGTGCGATGTGGTGCCGAGAAGAATGTATATTCTGTTGATTTGGGGTGGAGAGTTCTGTAGATGTCTATTAGGTCTTCTTGTTGTAGAGCTGAGTTCAAGTCCTGGATATCCTTGTTAACCTTCTGTCTGATTGATCTGTCTAATATTGACAGTGGGGTGTTAAAGTCTCTCATTATTATTGTGTGGGAGTCTAAGTCTCTTTGTAGGTCTCTGAGAACTTGCTTTATGAATCTGGGTGCTCCTGTATTGGGTGCATATATATTTAGGATAGTTAGCTCTTCTTGTTGAATCGATCCCTTTACCATTACGTAATGGCCTTGTCTCTTTTGATCTTTGTTAGTTTAAAGTCTGTTTTATCAGAGACTAGGATTGCAACCCCTGCTTTTTTTGCCTTTCCATTTGCTTGGTAGATCTTCCTCCATCCCTTTATTTTGAGCCTGTGTGTGTCTCTGCACGTGAGATGGGTCTCCTGAATACAGCACACTGATGGCTCTTGACTCTTTATCCAATTTGCCAGTCTGTGTCTTTTAATTGGGGCATTTAGCCCATTTACATTTAAGTTTAGTATTGTTATTTGTGAATTTGATCCTGTTATTATGATGTTAGCTGGTTATTTTGCCCGTTAGTTGATGCAGTTTCTTCCTAGCATCGATGGTTTTTACAATTTGGCATGTTTTTGCAGTGGCTGGTACTGGTTGTTTCTTCCCATGTTTAGTGCTTCCTTCAGGAGCTCTTGTAAGGCAGGCCTGGTGGTGACAAAATCTCTCAGCATTTGCTTGTCTGTAAGGGATTTTATTTCTCCTTCACTTATGAAGCTTAGTTTGGCTGGATGTGAAATTCTGGATTGAAAATTCTTTTCTTTAAGAATGTTGAATATTGGCCCCCACTCTCTTCTGGCTTGCAGAGTTTCTGCCGAGAGATCCGCTGTTAGTCTGATGGGCTTCCCTTTGTGGGTAACCCGACCTTTCTCTCTGGCTGCCCTTAACAGTTTTTCCTTCATTCCAACCTTGGTGAATCTGACAATTATGTGTCTCAGGGTTGCTCTTCTCGAGGAGTTATCTTTTGGTGTTCTCTGTAATTCCAAATTTGAATATTGGCCTGCCTTGCTAGGTTGGGGAAGTTCTCCTGGATAATATCCTGAAGAGTGTTTTCCAAGTTGGTTCCATTCTCCTTGTCACTTTCATGTACACCAATCAAACGTAGATTTGGTCTTTTCACATAGTCCCATATTTCTTGGAGGCTTTGTTCATTTCTTTTTACTCTTTTTTTCTCTAAACTTCTCTTCTCGCTTTATTTCATTAGTTTAATCTTTAATCACTGATACCCTTTCTTCCACTTGATCGAATCGGCTATTGAAGCTTGTGCATGCGTCACGTAGTTCTTGTGCCATGGTTTTCAGCTCCATCAGGTCATTTAAGGTCTTCTCTACACTGTTTATTCTAGTTTGCCATTCCTCTAATCTTTCTTCAAGGTTTTTAGCTTCCTCGCGATGTGTTCGAACATCCTCCTTTAGCTCAGATGAGTTTGTTATTACCAAACTTCTGAAGCCTACTTCTGTCAACTTGTCAAAGTCATTCTCCGTCCAGCTTTGTTCCGTTGCTGGTGAGGAGCTGTGATCCTTTGGAGGAGAAGAGATGCTCTGGTTTTTAGAATTTCCAGCTTTTCTGCTCTGGTCTCTCCCCATCTTTGTGGTTTTTATCTACCTTTGGTCTTTGATGATGGTGACCTACAGATGGGGTTTTGGTATGGATGTCCTTTTTGTTGATGTTGATGCTATTCCTTTCTGTTTGCTAGTTTTTCTTCTAACAGTCAGGTCCCTCAGCTGCAGGTCTATTGGAGTTTGCTGGAGGTCCACTCCAGACCCTGTTTGCCTGGGTATTACCAGCGGAGGCTGCAGAACAGCAAATATTGCTGCCTGATCCTTCCTCTGGAAGCTTCGTCCTAGAGAGGCACCCGCCTGTATGAGGTGTCAGTCGGCCTCTACTGGGAGGTATCTCTCAGTTAGGCTACACGGGGGTCAGGGACCCACTTGAGGAGTCAGTCTGTCCAGTTCTCAGAGCTCAAACACCGTGCTGGGAGAACCACTGGTCTCTTCAGAGCTGTCAGACAAGGATGTTTTAAGACTGCAGAGGTTTAGGCCAAGGTGGGCAGATCACGAGGTCAGGAGATTGAGACCATCCTGGCTAACACAGTGAAACCCTGTCTCTACTAAAAATACAAAAAATTAGCCAGGTGTGGTGGTGGGCGCCTGTAGTCCCAGATACTCGGGAGGCTGAGGCAGCAGAATGGCATGAACTCAGGAGGCGGAGCTGGCAGTGAGCTGAAATCGCGCCACTGCATCCAGCTTGGGCAACAGAGTGAGACTGTCTCAAAAAAAAAAAAAAAAAAAACTGTAGAGGTTTCTGCTGCCTTTTGTTCAGCTATGCCCTGGCTCCAGTGGTAGAGTCTACAGAGGCAGGCAGGCCTTGGTGAGCTGTGGTGGGCTCCACCCAGTTGGAGCTTCCCAGCCACTTTGTTTACTTACTCAAGCCTCAGTAATGGCAGGCACCCCTCCCCCAGCCAGGTTGCCACCTCACAGTTCGATCTGGGACTGCTGTGCTAGCAGTATGCAAGGCTCCGTGGGTGTGGGACCCGCTGAGCCAGGTGTGGGATATAATCTCCTGGTGTGCCGTTTGCTGAGACTGTTGGAAAAGCCCAGTATTTGGGTGGCAGTGTCCTCATTTTCCAGGTACAGTCTGACATGGCTTCCCTTGGCTAAGAAAGGGAAATCCCCCGACCCCTTGCACTTCCCGGGTGAGGTGATGCCCCGCCATGGGCTGCACCCACTGTCCAACCAGTCCCAATGAAATGAAACAGGTACCTCAGTTGGAAATGCGGAAATCACCCGTCTTCTGCGTCAGTCACGCTGGGAGCTGCAGACCAGAGCTGTTCCTATTCGGCCATCTTGGAATGGACCAAAAGTTTAAAAAATCAGCTGTGTGTGGTGGTGCGTGCTTGCGGTCTCAGCTACTTGGGAGGCTGAGGCAGAAGGATCACTTGAGCCCAAGAGATCAAGACTGCAGCAAGCTGTGATTACATCACTGCACTCCAGCCTAGGTGACAGAGCAAGAACTTATCTCAAAAAAAAAAAAGGTTCACACCAAGGCATCTTACCATGAAATTCCAGATTATCAGATACCCAAGAATCTAAAATATTCCAGAGAGAAAAAAGTAGGTCATGTGCAAATAATCAGTAATTAGAATTGCATCAGAATGTTTATGTAAAGCAACATTTGAAACGAGAAGACAACAGAGCAATGCCTTTAAAATTCGGAAAGAAAATGTTTTCCAAACTAAAATTCTATATCCTATAAAATTATTATTCAAATGTGAGGCAGAATAAGGATATTTTCAGACATGCAAAATATGAGTTTTCCATTCTCTGTGCTTTTTCTGTGAAGGTACAGGAGGAGGTGCTCTATCTAAACAGGAGTGTAAACCAAGCAAGAGGGTCCAGGTAATAAGGAACACAACCTGGGAGAGAAATGAGGATCCCCAGAGTGCAGACGAAGGGCAATGTAAGCCTGACAGCTTGCAGCAGGCCTGCAGAGCAGCCAGACTACCTGGGAGCAGGGGCAGGGATGGCTCCAAAAAAACAATGCAATCCGAAGGAGGGCCTACATCTTTCATTATGTTCTGAGATTTTCAATTTGGTTGGAGAATTTGGAGATGAATAAGTGACATGTACATAGAAACTACACAGCTCAGGTGTAAAGAACAATTACAGAGTTAACCTAATATGAACACTTACTATTGATTCAACAAAAACTGGCATAAACATGCTGAAGGAACTGGGGAGGCGAAGCACATGTGTGAGTGCAATATGTGTATGTGAGGTGTGGCTGGGCACAGCATTCCATATAGAGGAGGTCAATAAGATATTATCTCTGGCCAGGCACGGTGACTCAACACTTGTAATCCCAGCACTTTGGGAGGCTGAGGTGGGTAGATCGCTTGAGTCCAGGAGATGGAGACCAGTCTGGGCAACGTGGTGAAACCCTGTGTCCTTAAAAACAAAACAAAACAAAACAAAAAACGGTCGTGGTGATGCACACCTGTGGTCCCAGCTACTCAGGAGGCTGAGGTGGGAGAATTGCTTGAGCCAGGGAGGCAGAGGTTGCAGTGAGCTGAGATTGCACCACTGCACTCCAGCCTGGGCAACAGAGCAAGACCCTGTCTCTAATATTAATAATAATAATCATAATATAATATCTCAAACTGAAAAACAACAAACAGCAGTAAGAGCATGTTTTTAACAAATATAAAAATCAATAGCTAAGGGAAGAGCTAAAAGAATTGAGAATGGTGGCTTTTAGGAAGCACCAAAGGGTAGTGAAAGGGAAGTGTGTTTTGCATTTTAAGCCATGTGGAACTATTTCAGTTTTAAAAGTGTGAACATGTACTACTTTCATAAAACTGGAAATAAAAGTTTCAGGATGAAACTGAAAATAAAAACATGATCAAAATATGAAGCTTAAATGTGGCATGATCCTGAGCTATTGAGGGGGGAAACAGAGAACATTAATTTCCTTTGACACTTTAGTTGTATGAATTTTGTAATATAGGATTACATTTTTAATGAGTCAACCACACTTCTAGGAACTAATGTGAATAATATACTATATAATCATAATACAGGTTTATTGGTTTCTGATTTTTTAGAATCTATCCACACATAAAGCACAAAATATTTAATTATAATTTGTGGACAGACTGTGCATGAATGGTGAAACCAAAACAAAACAAACCAACCAACCAACTAACCAACCAACCAACCGCTTGACAATGAAATAGTCATAGCTAACAAAATGAGTGAGTGTTAACATTGGGGATTGCAGATTTCTAATTTCCCCATCTTACTCAGTAAAGCCAAGGAATTCCGTCTAAAGTCAATGGCATAAGAAAGAGTACCTTAAGCAAGTAAAAGGAGAGTAACATTGAACAAAGCATGGGAGGTGCATGGGGAAGGAGGAGGAGGGAGTGTGAGGAAGCTAAACATTTCATCTTCATCTCAGGGAGTTACTGTAATAGGTTTCAAAAAAATAAAAAATAAAAAGCTGGGCATGGTGGCTCACACCTGTAATCCCAGCACTCGGGGAGGCCAAGGTGGGTGGATTGCTTGAGTCCAGGAGGCAGAGGTTGCAGTGAGTCATTGCACCACTGCACTCCAACCTGGGTGACAGAGCAAGACCCTGTCTCAAAACAAAACAAAACAAAACAAAACAAAACAAAAACAAAAACATAAAAAAGAAAGGAATGATCCAGAAATATAGAAAAGACTCTTTAAAAGGGAACTCAAGGGAAGCCGACTGAGGTTTGTTTTGCCTCTGTGCTTCTACTGTGCTTCATACACATATAGCATGTAGGGGTCACACTGTGCCACAATTGAGAGGCCCCTGGGATGTGTTAAGTGTTAAAAACATGTTTGACCTACTTCCTATTCAAAATTCCAAATATATAATACAGAGATCATTTTTCTTTTCAAAATTGCTCATCACAGGATTCCTTTGACTAACAGCTCATCAAAGTTGTTGTTGTAACCACTTGGTAGAAGTAAAAAGGGCTGGGATGGCTGGGCGTGGTGGCTCATGCCTGTAATCCCAGCACTTTGGGAGGCCGAGGTGAGACGATGGCCTGAGGCCAGGAGTTCAAGACCAGCCTGGGCAACATGGCAAGACCCTGTCTCCACTAAAAATACAAAAAAATTAGCTGGGTGTGGTGGCAAGCACCTGTGGTCCCAGTTACTTGGGAGGCTGAGGAGGAGAATCACTTGAATCCAGGAGTCAGAGGTTGCAGTGAGCAGAGATCGTGCCACTGCAGTCCAGCCTGGGCGACAGCGTGAGACTCTGTCTCAAAAAAACAAAAACAAAAAAAGAAAAAGTAAGGCTTGGGGCTTGGGATAAGAGGAACAACAATCTGCTTGATGCCATGCCAACTGATCTATAACCAGACACAGAGGAAAAAGCATCTCTGAAATAATGAAAAATACACTTCTACTGTAAGTGCATTTGGGTGAATTCCCATACATTCTACTATCTGCTGCAGCTGCAGAGCTCCACGGGTATCGAGATCACAGGCCTGGGCTTCTTTATAACAAGCATATCAACATGTATAGAATAAAAGGGAAAAGAATTCTACCTGAATAATGAAAAGTTTTAATTGTGGAGTATCAGCAAATAAAGTTCTGTCACTTACCAAATCAATTTTGGGCAAGTGAAAATAACTGAAGCTCGATTCCTTATCTGTTACATGCAATGAACAATACCACTTTGCCTGTTACTACTACCATTCTGCTAATTAATAATACCATTCATCAAAGTTCTGCAAGAATTAAATGAGATAATCCATGCAAAGCAAAACACGATACAAATCTGGGCTAAAACAGATGTGAGTTCCTTGAGGACTTACGTAGAAAGGGAAAAATTATGTATCTCTTTAAATTATGACTTGTAAATATCATCAAAACATTGCAAAATTATTACTCTTTTCCTTCAAGAGTTGTAGGTCATATAAACCATTGCATTTCTTGAGTCAAACTGTCACTTTTTTTTTTGCTCTTTCAATATAGGATAGATTTAAATGAAAACTTAATGTCATTTTGACATACGAAGGGGTGTGTGTGTGTGTGTGTTGGGAGTAAGTTGAAAAAAATAAAAGCACTTTATGTGCCAGTTATCAATATAATGGCTCTCAGCTCCAAATCCACCCTTCTCTGCCCTGCTTTGTGATAGATGGACATGGGCTGGACTCTGTAAACATCTGTTGACACAATGATCATTAAGCTTTACCAACAGAGGGCTTTGGAGGGTCTCTGGAGTGAATGGACAGGAAGACCATTCCCTTCCAGTCCTGGTCCTATCATTATTATTCAGGGGGGGAGTGATGTGGATGAGTTCCAGTTGCCCCCAGGCCACCTTTCCACCCAGCCACAACCTCCTGGGCTGCTGTTCCAGGTTAGCACCACCTGTGCCCTCTGGCCAGTTTCTTCCCCGCTGTGGGCTGTGGTCCAGGTGTAGGAAGTTCCTCTCTTTGACGAGGTCTGAATCTTAGCCTTGGAGGAAAGGGGGGTCCTATACTTCTTACTTCCATTATTGTCTTCTCTTCCTCAGCAAGGGGGCCAGAAGTCAAAGCCCAAGGACACATTGAGATGGGAATAATTAAATGAGGACACTGAAAGACTATATTCTTAGGGGGAGACTCAACCAGAAGTCACCTCAAACCCTCCCTTAAGGCTCAAGGAATTGTGCAGCATTGAATGGGACTAAGAGGTCATTGGCAGTCAGCTATCCTATCTATTTGTAGCCCAAATTCTCATCACCAGGCTGATCTTGGAAAACTAACCTGTTAATTTATAAGTGGTTCCATACTTGGAAACTTCCAAAACTGGAAAAAAAGCCAAGAGAATTAAAAGAAGTTCCCAGATTCAGAAGTAATTTAACTGCTTGCCAGAACAAGGTCCGATGAATTTTAAAGGAAGGAAACACACTCTAGAATTCCACAGCAAAAGTCAGGAAACTATAACCTGTGGCTAAATCCAGCCTGTTTGCTGTTGTAAATATAGTTTTATTGGAACACAGCCATACCCACTCATTTATATATTGCCTATGGCTAATTTGAGGCAGAGTACACAGACTGTATGGCCTGCGAAGCCTAAAATATGTACTATCTGGCTCTTTACAGAAAAAGTTTGCCACGCACCTTCTGGCTTAGACCGTTAACATTTGATATAATTATTGATGTGGTTGGATTTAGGTGTACCTTTTTATTTCTTCTGTTTGTCCCTGTGATTTTGTTTTTGTTTCACTACTTTTTGTTTCTGGTTTATTATTATTCCAAATAGAGTAATTTAGTATTCTATTGGCTATCTATCTATATTTTTGAAAAAATGCTTGCTCTAGGAATTAACAATATTCATACCTAACTTTTCATGGTTGACCCTTGCTGTCGAGTTCTAGATTGTGTTTCCTTCCTTTAAAATTCACTGGCCCTTGTTCTGGCAGGCAAGAGTTCATATTATTTCTAAAATCACACTTCATTGTGAAATGTAAAAGTCTAGCAGCCAGAAACTGGAAACAACTCTGAGACTAGGCATATACACGGACGATGGACGAGCTTCCGTGACAACAAAACTCTCACCCAGACCCTCTGCAGCAACCACTCCTGGAAGCCAAACCACAATCTCCCCAGTGATCCATTCAGAATGGTCAAGACTTACTCAGTTACTGCCATCATCCCAACATTTTGCTCCCTCTTCCAACATGGGACCAATCAGAGACAGCCAAATAGGTTCCCCAAAGCAATCCTGTAAGTCACCTGCAGTGAGCTGATCAGCCTCCAGCTTCCTCATGCCAACACCCTCCAAGCAGAGCATTCCTGAACCTTGCCCCTTTCCCCCCACTATAAACCTATCTGCCTCTGAGTCTGCTAAACACAAGAGATCGTGGCTGATTCCTTTGCTACCGCAAGCTCTGAATAAAAAGTCTGTTTTTCTCATGTTTGGTCTTCAATTATTTTTACAAACGCTCATCAACAGCGTAAATTATTAATAGAATCATGTAGTGGATTAGTGTAGAAATAAAAATAAACAAGCTACAGCTACAATTTGAATTGTACAAACATGCTGATTGAAAGATGGCAAAGAATACGTACAGCATTTCACTTAATTTCCTTAACTGTCATGAGTCCAAAAGAACAAAAGATACTGTTTCACTTTGAAAGGTTGAGGCAGGAGGATTTCTTGAGGCCAGGAATTAAAGACAAGCCCAGGCAACAAAGCGAGACCATGTCTCTATTTTAAAAAAATAAAATAAAATAAGTTAAAAATGGTAATTCTCCCAGGCTTTGTAGATTCGTCCTGACTTGGGCATTCCTTCAGCGCTTAGCCAGGTCACCTAAATTCTGCTTTAGCTTCCACCTCCTACTTCTGTGGAGCCTAAAGATCAGTCAGAGGTGCAGGCCTAGAGTCCTCTCAGTCTTTTCCAAAAATGTGTCCAGTGCTAGGCATGTGTGTGGCCTTCCGGACTACCTAGTACAGACAAGGGCCCTTCTGAGCCTTCTCTCTCCCACGTATCTTCCTCCCAGTTATTTCCTTCCCAAGCTTTTTGGTCTGTTTGCTGCTTGCCCCGTTTGCCGTCCCCAGCCCCAGATGGTTGCAGGTAATGCTTCTGATAAGCACTGTGAGGCTGTTCTAGTGTGGAGGGGGCAAAACAAAGGCAACCCTCTGAGCTGAACCTTCAGGAACTGCCAGGCAGGTCAAAGCACACCCACATTTCTTGGAGAGCAAGATCTGTATTGCCCGTTCTGGTATCAAGATGCACTAGGAGCACAGGCCACTGTCCTCTCAGTTGTTGCCTGGCTGGGAGACAGGGCATGGTAGGTGCGTAAGCAAAACCACAAAAACTCTTTTACCAAAGCTAAATAGCCTCTTCATTAAGCATTCCTCTGGTTGTTGTTTTTATTAGATAGTAGAGATCCAAAAAGTTGATCTTAAGTTTTTGCTAGCAATGGTTGCTTCAGTGGAGGGACAGATCTTTGGAGCTCCCTATTTTGCTATTTTTGGTGATGTCACTATATAAGATTTTAAAATGATTAACGTTTATAAATAGAGGATATGTTAGTGGCTGTCAGGATTTGGGGAAAGAGAGGTATGTGTGCTTACAAAAGAGCAATGTGAGGGATCCTCATGGTGGTGGATGTATGAACACAAGTGATAATACTGTTTAGATCTAAATACACAGAATACTAAACTGGGGAAATAAGTTGAATGGATTGTATCAATATCAATATCCTGGTGGTGATACACTATAGTTTTACAAAATATTAATATTTGGGGAAACAGGGCCAAGTGTACAGAGATCTCTATATTATGTCTTACAATTGCATGTGAATTTACATTACCTCAACAGAAATTCTGACTAAAAAGAATTCAGGGGCCAGGGCTCAGTGGCTCATGCCTGTGATCCCAACACCTTGGGAGGTTGAGGTGGATGGATCTCTTGAGCCCAGGAGTTTGTGACCAACCTGGGAAACATGGAGAAGCCCTATTTCTACAAAGAAATACAAAAATTAGCCGGGCGTGGCAGCACATGCCTGTAGTCCCAGCTACTTGTGAGGCCAAGGTAGGACAATCACCTGAGCCCAGGAAGTAGAGGCTGCAGTGAGCTGTGATTGTGCCACTGCACTCCAGGCTGGGCAATGAAGTGAGACCCTGTCTCAAAACAAAACAAAACAAAACAAAACAAAACAAAACAAAAAAAGGATTCAAAAAAATACTCAGACTGGAGAAGATGAGGTTTTAGGAATATATTACCCAACTTATTTTGCTTACAATTTCTCTTTTTTTGTATCCACAAGTTATGTGATAAAAATCTTATGTTTAAATACATCTAAAATAGCTCTTCTAATAAGTAAAATTCAAAATAAGAAAGCACCATACTATAATTGATACCGATTTTTCTTTTCTAGTTGTGTGTGAAATAACAGGACATCTTACAATTAATGGCAACTTAGATTTGATGATTTATAGCAGGTGTTTGGAATGAGGCTGACTTAACAAGTCTATTTTGGCTCATGATGCCAGCCTTGGCACTACAAAATATCTCCAATAAATAGTGCAGTATCTTGTGGTGTAACAAGATAAAGGAGTCAGGAAGCATATGGTACTCATCCATGTTTCTGTTTATATATAGGATAACAAATTCAGGAACAATGGGAAAGTAATATATGAAACCTTAATAGGAAATATAATAGAGATTACAAAACACCACTATTTGATTTTTTATGCAAATACTTCAATATTCCAATATTTTTACTCACTTGCTAAATAAAGCACACGACTCGAAATGCTAAATAATTCTGTTAGTCTAAATCTTTTAAAGAATAAAATGTTGGTGAAAAACCAAAATTGTTTAGTAAGGTATGTATGACCTTGTTTATTATCTATCATAGACATCAAGATGATCATAGTTAATACCAATTTAAGTTTTACAGAATACTGTTTTAGGCCCAATATTGATATATTAAATGAAGGTATCAGAGAATCTTGTATTTATGGCATCAGGTTATAAAGATCTATTCAAAACCATTTTTGTCAAAGTTTAAACACTGGAACAAAAGTCAAATGGTTTCTAAATGAGACACAAAATGATTCTTGCTAATAGTACAAATTTTGTCCCATGGGTAATACTATTGTCTTTTTCTTTTTTAAAAAAATTATTTCGATTTTTATTTTAGATTCAGGAAACACATGTGCAGTTTTGTTAGCTGAGTATACTGTGTGATGTTGAGGTTTGGGGTACGTATGATCCTGTCACCCAGGAAGTGAGCACAGTCCCCAGTAGGTAGTTTTTCAGCTCTTGCTCCCGCTCCCCACCCTACCTCCCCAGTGTCTATTATTCCCATGGGTCCTCAGGTATTACTATTTTCAAGTTTTTTTCTTTACATGAAACTACTGAAAGCAAAAGTATGTCATGCTTATAGGTTACTCTGTACATTTATCATTCTATTAATAAACATCTTAAGTAATTAAGTAGTATATTAAGGCCATAAACCAAGTCATTATCTTCTATCAAAGGACTACTGTTATTCAATCATCTAGAAAATTCATTTTAGGCAGGACGCAGTGGCTCACGTCTGTAATCTCAGCACTTTGGGAGGCCGAGGTGGGTGGATCATGAAGTCAGGAGTTGGAGACCATCCTGACCAGCATGGTGAAACCCCGCCTCTACTAAAAATACAAAAATTAGCTGGGCGTGGTGGTGTGTGCCTGTAATCCCAGCTACTCAGGAGGCTGAGGCAGGAGAATCGCTTGAACCTGGGAGGCAGTGGTTGTAGTGAGCTGAAATTGCGCCACTGCACTCCAGCCTGGGCAACAGAGAGAAACTCTGTCTTAAAAAAAAAGAAATTCATTTTAATGGGTTACGTTACAGGGTTGAGGTCAGCCTACAGACACAAAATAGGTTAACTGAAATTTTTTTTTTTTCGTATCAGGTTTTAATTTTTTCATTGGAACAGGATTTGGGGGTGGGGATACTAAATGTGGCAGGGTTCAACAAATTTACATTTTATCAAAATAAGGTTCTTAAAGAATACAAGGATAGCATATGCTTTAACTCTTGTAGCACAAACCCTCATATTAATTGATGGTCACAGAAAAATACTGTAATGCTTTAAACAAAAGTTTTAAATTACATCAATGACACAAGTTTCAAACAAAATGCAGTGATCAAAATACTTAACTGTCCTTTCATCAAGCTTTTACAAACACAATCAGTCTTCGCTGTCTGAGCAAATCAGTTTTAGTTTCTTCATGGTCCTCCATCTGTCTTTTAACATGACACTTGTCCGGTTGTTGAATTTATAATGCAACAGTATTTTAGACCAGTTTCCCTCTCCATATTTCCTCACACCAGATCTCAAATTCTTGTCTTCTTCCCAAAGCCATGCCTTTTGATAAAAAGTAAAACAGTTATTTACAGAAACAATTATTCAAAAAGAAAATACCTACTATAAATGCCAGTTTTAAAAAATCAAAATAATGCTTAGTTTCTTAAAGACGGAAGACTTCTCTAAACATTTCTTAGATTTTTAAAAGATTTTACATTTATCATAACATTTTTAGGGGTCATTATTATTACTGTTCATTTTATGTAAGCTCAGCTGCCCAAGATCAGATAGCTAGAAAGTGGCAGTGCTACATGTCAACTGAATTTGTCTGACTTTAAGCCCACACTGTCTCTTAAAATGCTCTTCTACAATTGTTAATAGTTGTATTTATTATCCTCCAAATCTCCAAATAGGCTTTGTGAATGTTTAGTAGTTCACTAATGAACTCAGTGAAAAACCTGTTCTGCCTATGGTAGGGGAAGTATTACACACCCATATAAAACTCAAATCTTGTCTAAAATAGACTTTCAAAAACACAACTAACATAAACTAATTAAAAACATTTAATTTTATGCTGGGAGAAAATTCCTAAACATTTTTAAAAATCAAATTTAATACTATACACAGAAAAATTACTGATACTTGGCATTTGCTACAGGCAACTAATTATTCCTTCTGTTGGCATGGTGAAAGAGCAATTTGACCATCTGCGTGGTTATTTACTGTGTCTAGACTACAAGAAATTCTCCAGCACTTCACATTTTCTTTAAAAACCCGGTTCATCAACCCACTCATTCAGATGGCTGCTATCAAAAAAAAAACAAAATAAGTGTTGGTGAGGATATGGATAAATTGGAACCTGTGTGCACTAGTGGTGGGAATGTAAAATTATAGCACCACTATGGAAAACAGTATGACAGTTACCCAAAAAATTTTTTAAAAGGACTACCATATGATCCAGCAATTCCACTTCTGGGTACATATCTAAAAGAGTCGAGAGCAGGGACCTGAAGAGGTATTTGTACATCCATGTTCATAGCAGCATTATTCACAATAGTTAAAATGTGGATGCAACCCAACTGTCCATCAACTGATAAATGGATAAACAAAATTATATTATATATTATACTTATATAATTCAGCCTTAAAAAGGAAGTTCCGACACATTCTAGAACATGGATAAACCTTGAGGACATTAGGTTAGACAGAAAAAGAAAAATACTATGCTACTTCTGATATGAGGTGCCTAGAATAGTCCAACTCATAAACAGAAAGTAGAATGATGGTGGCAAGGGGGCTGGGGGGATGGAAATGGACTTACTGTTTAATGAGTACGGTTTCAGTTTTGTAAGAGGAAGAGTGCTATTGATAGATGGTAGTGATGGTAGCACAATATGAATATATTTAATGCTACCAAACTGTACACTTAAAAATAGTTAAAATGGCAAATGGTAAATTTTATATCATGTGTACTTTACTATAATCGAAGAAAAAAAAATCCAGTTCAATTGTCTGATGCAATATTAGAAAGAATTCAAGGTGGCCTGAAGAATACAAACATGACATGAGAACCATCTCGTGTATGACTCAGTACCAAAAAGTTGGCAGTGACCGTAACCAAACCCATGCAGAAGTTTGTTTGAGCTACCTTAAACCTGATCCCCTGTTCTTGCTATTCCTCTGCTTTGTGACTTAAATCCAAGATACGAACCTGGTCTCTTCTGTACGTGCTTTTGCTTTTGTTTGTCTGCAGCACACCTATCGGCAACTGTGCTGCTTACAAGTACATGGCTATTCAATCGCTAGACAAAGGCTGACAGCCTCCTATGACCATCTATTACTGCCTGACTCGGCCTTCACTCCTACAAAACCTCACTACACTGCTTGTCATTAACTGACAAAAAACAAGAGATGCATTAATAAATTTTTCATGTGTGGGGTGACTGATTAAAAGCACTTCAACAGTGGGTTATTAATCTTTGGGGTCATATAAATCTTACAGACATACTCCACAGAAAAGTATAGTATCTAAAATTTCATATACAAATTTGGGGGCCACATAAACTCTCTTTAAAGAGGTTATCAACTCCATGGTCTCCAAGTTAAGCATTTCTGTTCTTTCAAAAACTTGTCATATACTTTATTCAGCTTTAAAAAGTAGTTTGTGGTTTAGACAAATTTCATACACATATACAGCATTGTTTTCTTGTTCTTATCTGAGCTGTAGTATTTTTAATAAGGTGCACAGACGACGTTTGATACAATACAAAAGCCCCTTTCTTTCAAGAAATGACCAATGTTTTCTGAATCCTATTTGGGGTCCTGGGTGCAGTATGTTTAAGCAGTATTTTCCAATGTATCATCTATAGCAGGGGACAGCAAGCCACTGCCAAAACCCAGCCCAAGGCTGGTTTTCTACAGCCCCGGAGCTAAGAACCATATTAAAATTTAAGTCATTTAAAAAATATATTTAAAATATGTAACAGAAACTATGTATGTGAAATATACATAAAATCCATTAGTAATAAGTATATTATAAATCTTACTCTTTATAGAAAAATTTTGCTCACCCCTAACCTAGAGGAAAGTAGTAATGTTGTCAGTATAGATTAACTGAAAACTAACAGTGTTTAGCATTAAGTATTTTATTTTTTTCTTCTATTGAAAAAGAGTAACTTTAGCTTGATATAGTGTTACTTCATGGTTGATTATGCCTTGATTGTTTTGCTTGATCTAAATGTTTTCAGTCTTTGCTTAATTTTACCTGTGACTGAAAGAGTTTTGAAAACATCATACAGAATAAGCTATCGTCTGGCAGGTAAGGAAAGCTGTAATTTTTAAGTTTAGAGGTTCAAGTGGCCTAGTAGTCATTGGTACCAACTTCTACTTTCTATAGCTAGAGTTTAATGAGTGACACAACTGACCTGTGTCAGATCAGAAAGAAAACATATGGGCAGTACAATTTCATAAAGTCTACTATTGTGCTTAAAACTTTCCATTTCCTCATTTTATACATTTAACTGATTGTACCAGATTCCACTGATAGTAATAATTAAGGGAAGAGTTTAAGATGACGTATTTCTGGACATTAAACCCATACAACCCCATTTCCTTTGTTTTATTGTCATTTGTCTTTTATTTTCTCAAAAAATCAAATACAAAATCGTAACAACCCCAGCCATGCCAATAGCCTGAAAAGATACAAAGAGCACATAACAAATTAAAACACACCAATCTTTTTCTTTCCCAAGGCTAGAGATTACATAACTCAGATCTGAACTGTATATCCATTCTAAAGAACAAATAATGCTTTTTAATGCCTTAAAATGATACTACGAATAGTAAAAGAAAATACTGCTACAGTATTTCTCATTACATACTGTTTATGGAAAACAGTTTGAAAGGCATTTACTTTCTTCTTTAATGGAATAAGTTTATAAAAGGAGGGCTCTTTAATTCTGATAAGGAAGGAAGAAATATCTTTAACAGACCAATGCAGCAAAAGAAAACTGTCCAAGTAGACATGGGCTATTGCCGTAAGTTTTTTTTTTAAAAAACCTCAATACAAAATAAAATTAAGTCTGTCACTTATCTTCTAAAACAAGTATTTTAACAAAAGGCCAACAACGGAAAGCTAAAAAATAAAACCAGGCCCTTGTGATATCCACAGAATTCTTTTTTGGCATAGGAAATGGTGATAGATATTATCACTGATTATGTGGTCAATATCCTACATTTCGTTTTGAATAGAAGAGAAACAACTGTTTTCTTCATATATATCTGTAAATAACACCTCATTTGGAATGGCTGCTGGAAGAACTATAGGGAAAGATCAGTTATATGTACAAGGCAGAGACTTCTGGTTTCCAATCTAACATGTGAAGAGCTTGGAAATCATCACTCCAGTCCCCAGAAGAAAAAAACTGTTGAACAAACTGAAACTCAGTAACTCTTCTTAGATACATCAAAGAACAAATGTCACAGGGCAAACTGCTGCCCTGAAAACTAAAGAGAGAGGCAGATTGAGAAAATCACAAGAATTACTGGGGACAGAAAGGCCAGGAGCAGAAGCTCACAGCTGGAGCCAATACTGGTAGGAGCAATTAACTGTGACTGAGGAACTGATGGAGGATCAGTGTGGATAAGCTTGAGAGTTAAAAACTCCAAGGGCCCAGTTTCAGAGGGACTCACAAACTTTTGTGAGTTTTATCTCCAGGAGCCCCCCCAGGTCTCAGGGTAAAGATCACACAAAAATTCCTTACTGCTTCTAACAGGCAGAGGGAAAAAGTAGCCATTTTGAAATACTCCCCAATTAGAAATACTCCCCATTTCAAAATAAATGAGGAAAGTGTTCTGGTCTTCTTAACAAAATCCTTTCCTCAAGAGAAACTAATTTTGCCAGAACCTAACCAACTGAGGTTTTACCAGAACCTAACTTACCTGTGGAAATACTCAACTCCACCCCTCTCTAGCCTTCATGTCTCACCCAAGGGGTGGTGGGCTGAGAAGCACTTATGAAGGTCACAGCCTAGGACACAGGCTTACTAAAAGAAGGAGACCTATGCACAGGACTCCAGAACGCTTCACCTCCCCTTACCTTACCACCACATTAGTCAGGATCCTGGGCATTATAGTTGAAAGAGGTCCCTCAGATTCTTATTAAAAAGCAGTCTCTAGGGAAACCCAGAGACAACAAGAGAGACAAAAACAGGACACTAAAGGAAATTTTAGCCTTTGACACCTACAGCTACAGCAAACGATAACTCCTAGACAGATAAACATAAAACCTCACATTAAAGGATCATTTATCTCATTTCCTTTTACCTGATATATCATGTCTAGCTATCAGCAAAATATTATAAACATGCTAAAAAGCAAAAAACACAGTCTGAAGAGACAAAGCAAGCACCAGGACCACACTCAAGATATGGCACAGATTTTGAAATTGTCAGACTTGGAATTTAAAATGATTATGATCAATATGTCAAAGGATTTAATGGAAAAAGTGGACAACATGCAAGAACAGATGGGTAAATGTAAATGGAGAGATGAAAACTCTAAGAAAGAACCAAAGGGAAATGCCAGAAATCAACATGGTAACAGAAATGAACAATGCCTCTGATGGGCTCATAAGCAGATTAAACACAGCTGAAGAAAGAATCAGTACATTTGAAGATATATTAATAGAAAGTTCTCAAACTGAAAAGTAAACAGAAAAAAGAATGAAAAAAGATAAAGGAATAACTAAGAACAGTGGGACAATCTTAAAAGGTGTAACATTTGGAATCATAATGGGAACACCAGAAGAAGAAGGAAAGAAACAAAAGAAAGATTTGAAGTAATAATGGCTGAGCATTTTCCAAAACTAAAGACAGACACCAAACTACAGATTCAGGAAGCTCAGAAAATACCAAGCAGGATAAATAAACAAACTATATACATGTACATCATATTCAAACTGCAAAAAAAATCCAGCACAAAACGTATGCATGACTGTGGTCGCATATGGTAGCATAAGGTTAGCATTTCCCTCTTCTCCTTTGGGAATTCACCCAAAAGCAACAAGAAATAAAATCCCAAACTCTGAAAAAAGTTAAGAGAAATTTACAACCTGAACCATAATGTAGGTAGAAAGGGTATAAATAATCAGTGCAACTTAGGTGTATGAAAAAGCAACTCTGTCTACAGATCTCAGGAAGCGTGTGCCATCTGTTTTTCTAATGAAAATACCCTGAGGTACACCCCCTAAATCTCTGGTCAGCAACAGCAGGAGCTCCCCTCAACCTACCAAAGGCCAGAGATGGCAAGGCTAAAAAAGGGAATCACAAAGGCAAGTAATATGTGTAGGAAGCAAATCAAAAGTAGAAGTTGCTTGCTATGTTCACTGGGGGAGAAATGAAGGGTAACATAACCTTGAGTCACAGAAGATATTCCGAGTAGCGTGCAACTTGACACTATCTGCAACACCTCAGTATGAACTATTTGCAATTAGCTTGTCAAAAAAAAAAAAAAAAAAAGGCACCTTCGAGTAAGAAAACGGTTCCAGCCACAAAAGAAAACAAGGGCCTGACTGGGTGCAGTAGCTCATGCCTACAGTCCCAGGACTTTTGGAGCCCAAGGCGGGAGGATCACTCAAGCCAAGTAATTCAAGACCAGCCTAGGCAACATTGTGAGACACCATCTCTACAAAAACAAGGGGGAAACACACACACACACACACACACACACACACACCCCACAAAAACAAAGACCAGATTTATCCATCTGCTGTGAACAACTAGACAATCAAAAAATACATAAAATAATGGTTTCAGACACTGGACAGATGGCACAAGACTATAGTCACTGAAAGGGGAAGCAAATGAATCAAGCCCTAAATTGACCCACCTTAATAAAATTTTGTGATCAAACGGTATCTTTTCTTTGTTTTTAAGTAAAGAAAACTCTTTTTTAAACTGGATCCCTGTTAGGAAAATTTAAACATCAAAGCTTATAATGTGGAGTTAAGTCCCACCTTACATCTAATAAATAGATTTTATGATAGTATCACAATAATTCCAAACAGATGTCAGTACCAACACCCAACTTAAGACTTTTTAATGTGGGTGAAGTATTTCATTTTGAATAGGCTGATTAGTCACCTATCTAAGACGGCAAAATAAAAGATGGCAAAGGGTAAATATTTTACACTCAAAATTTTGGGGAGGTTGAACAGAAATAACCACAATTATTCAACTTATAACTTTAATGTCCATAAGTGTTATTCGAATATTAAAAAAACCAAATACCTGTCTTTTTCTAGCTCGATGTTTTTCAGGAGTTACCGGCTGACTCTTGGAAACAGGTATTCTGCTTTCAGTGGCTCTTCTGCTTTCTTTTTTCTTTTTTGTACCTAAAAGTAGAAAAATAATGTCATAAATATTGTTTTACATTAAAGAAAAAAGAGCAATTATATTTTTAATGATTATCATGAAATTCCTTTTTTAAGCGATTCTAAGAAAAAGTACATGTTTAATTTTTTCCTTCAAATCTGGAAGCAGCATGGTATAGTGCAAAGATCAGCCTTTGAAATCAGAGGGGGGGTGTTTTGAGTCTTGATTCTTTTATATGTCTTTAAATAAATCATTTCACATCCCTGAACCTGTCTTTTCATTATCTGTTTAAAAAAAAAGGAAAAATATTTATTGCATAGGATCGTTGAAATTTTCTTACGATAATGTTTTAGGAGTACTAAGAAGCATAATCCTTTCCTCACTCCTTCTTTCTTATTCATAGTCAGTTTGGTAAGACAAATATATGTAACTGAAAAGAAACAGAACTGTAATTACTGAAAAATGATAACTGTTTAGGCAGAAAACCTAAGAGAATCTACAAATAGAATTAAAAGATCAGTAAGATCAATACACAAAAAGGATTTCACTCATTAGCAATAGGATTTCTATTCGTTAGCAACAAACAGTTAAAATAATTTAATTAAAACAATATAAAGATACTATTTACAATAGCCACAAAAAAATCTAACATTCTTAGAGATAACTTTTTTTTTTAAGAGATAGGGTCTCTCTCTTTTGCCTAGGCTGAAGTGCAGTGGTATGATCATAGCTCAAACTCCTGGGCTCAAGTGATACTTCTGCCTTATCCTCCCTCACCTCAGCCTCCTGAGTAGCTGGGACTAGAGGCACCGGCCGCCATGCCCGACTAATTTTTAAAAATTTTTTTGTAAAGACATGGTTTCACTATATTGCACAGGCTGGTCTCTTAATTCCTGGGCTCAAGTAATCCTCCTGCCTTGGCCTCCCAAAGTGCTGGAATTACAGGTATGAGCCATCATGTCATGGCCTCTTAGATAACTTTAGCAAAAGTGACACATTTGTATGTAGTAAATTATAAAGCTTTACTATGTATATAAAACATGTTATGAGAAGCTTTATCTATCTACCTATCTACTTACCTACCTACCTACTGCTGGCCTTCTATATTCGCAGGTTCTACATCTGTGGATTCAACCAACCTTGGAATAAAATATTTGGGGTGAAAAAAAGATATATGTTTTATATATATTATATATATATATAATATTTATATATAATATATAATATTATTATACTATATAATATATGGTATATACAATATGTTATATATAATATATATGTTGTATATAATATATATTTATATATAATAAATTTATAATATGCTATATATATTATATATAAAATATATATATATTTCCCCCCCGAATATTTTATTCCAAGGTTGAATTTTATTCCAAGGTTGAATCTATGGATTCAACCAATATATAAATTTATTATATATAAATATATTTAATATATATTTATATATATGTTAATATAACATATATAATATATATTATATGCAATATATATATTTACATATATAATATATAAAAATTTATATGTATTTTTCCCCCCAAATATTTTATTCCAAGGTTGGTTGAATCCACAGATGTGGAACCTGCGAATATAGAGGGCTAACAGTTAGGTAGGTAGGTAGGTAAGTAGATAGGTAGATAGATAGATAAAGCTTCTCATAACATGTTTTATATACATAGTAAAGCTTTATAATTATATATAAATTATAATGTATATAATATATATAATTTATATAAATTATATAATTTATATATATTCTTTATATATTTTTATATATAATATATAATTATATATTATATAATTATATATTATATAAAATCATATATATAATTATATAATATATAATTATATATATAATTATATATTATTTATATATTTATATATTATATAATTTATATATATAATTATATATAATATAATATATATAATTTATATAATTATATATAATTATATATACTATAATATATAATTTATATAAATTATATATATTATATATAATTTATATAAATTATATTATAATATATAAATTATTATATAATATATTATATATGGGTTTTTATATAATATATGATATATAGTATAATTATTATATATTATAATTATATATATTATGTACATTATATATTATATATTATATTATATATAAACCATACTGTGGGCCATAAAACAAATCTTTAAAAAAAAAATCTATGAGGCATATTCACAGACTGAAATAGAATTAAACTAAAAATCAGTAACAGAAAGATATTTGGAAATTAAACAACTTCCCTCATAGGTCATATATATATAATATATTATATATAAATATATATTATATGTAATATATAATATATATTTATATATAATAACTACAATAATAAAAGTGATACAAATAAAAAATATAGTCTAACAATTATTTACTACAATTTAGTTATCATTTACATTGTTTTAGTTACTGTAAGTAATTTGGGGATGAGTTAAAGCATGTGGTAGGCGGGTGCACAGGTCTATATGCAAAGACTATGCCATTTTATGTAAGGGACTTGAGCATTTGAGAATTCTGGTATCCCTGCTGTGGGGGCAGGGGGATGGGTCCTGGAACCAATCCCCTGTGAAAACCAAGGGATGACTGTATATATAAAAACATGTTAGAGAAATATATTTTGTTCATGCATAGGAAACTTAATGTAATGGTGTCAGTTCTCTGCAAAATCATCTATTGTTAACAATGCAATTTCACATAAAAATCTCAACAGGGTTCTTCGTATAGTTTAACAAAATTATTCTAAAATTATGTGTTAAGACAAGGTAGTCCACTATTGGCTCTGAGCACTCCTGCAATTCCTGTTGAATGTACAAAAGCCTTATTCATCTCCTGAAATAGTGCATTTTCTATAGCCAGTCAGATAGGCAATTAAGCAGGTCAAGGAAACCACAACATGATGACCAGGCCAACTGCTCTCTCCTGGGAGAGGGTACTGGCTTGTTTGCTATTTGTTACAATGTTTTGTTGCTTACTCAAAAAGCACTGGGCCCTTGGCTCTGAGTTTTCCTCAGCTGAAATATAACTTACTGCCTTCACAGCATCCATTTAGGCCTGTTGCATAGTCCACCGGACTTGGGGTAGGGAAATCTGAACAACTACATCAATGCCATGTTGTTTGCTATAATAATCTGTCTTACTCTAACTCATTAAGTCACTAAGTCTTGTTGTCTACCTTTTGTACCTATAAAGTAGCAGCAGGTTTACTGCTTATAAAGCCCTATGGCTAGGTTTTTTCCCTGACAATATGGAACACCAAAACATCAGAATAGTCAAGATACTCTTGAAAAACAGTAAGATTACCCTACTACAAACATGGGATGTTGACATGTATGGGATTTTGACATATATATTGGGTGTGTTCCAGTCAGGAAAATGGAAACCACACTAGCTCTGATGGAGAGATTTTAGCATTAGGAGAAACGTTTAAATAGGTGCTAGGGGACTAAAATAGCAAAAAGCAAATAATCACATAAATGTAAAGACAAATTCATAATTATATTTGGGAGATTTATCACTTTTCTAATTGATACAACAATAGACAGGAAAAGAGTACATATATAGAATACCTGAACAGCATTATTAAAAACTTGACCTAATTGACATTTTAAAACACTTCATTCAACAATGCCAGAATTCACGTTCTTCTCTGTGCACATCCAAATGGACCAAAATAAACCACACTGTGGGCCATAAAACAAATCTTAAAAAAAAAAAAAAAATCTACGAAGCATATTCACAGACTGAAATAGAATTAAACTAAAAATCAGCAACAGAAAGATATTTGGAAATTAAACAACTTCCCTCATAGGTCAGTAAAAAAGTCTCTACAAAATGAAAAAGTATTTTGAACTGAAAATCCAACATAGGAAAACAATGCTACAACTATTGATTATATAAAATATAACCAAGAAAATTTGGGGATTGGTGGAAGAAATTTTTGCAAGGTCAATTAACAGACTAAAGTTGATTAACTAAAGTTGACTGACCTCTTAAAGCATTTCATATTCTTTATTTTACACAGATCATAAAGGTAACTGATAGATTTCTTGTGAAACCACCTTTATCTGAAGTACTGAATCCTTCAGTTTTACATATTAAAAATTAAATGTAAATATATTTTAAAGTAACATATGTAACTTGATGACATTTTTCTAAAATTTGATTTGCTTTCAATCTGTACATTCTTCTATTGAGGTAGTCCATCTAAGCAATTAAAGGCCTGGGCTCTGGAGTCAGACTGTCTGATTTCAAATTTTGGCTCCTGTTCTATTCATACACTGTGTAACCAAAGGCATTTTATTTACCTTTTTAAGTCTCAGCTTCCTCATCTGTATAATGGAGATGATAAAAAAAAAAAAACAGCACTAATCTCATAAGGTTGTTTTGAGGATTGAATGCATTTACCTATAAAAAGCTTTCAACTCAAATATTAATAATTTCACTCAATGCTGGTGAGTTTTTCTGCACTGATGAAATCTGGATGATTTGGCTTTTTCTTTCAACTTTTCTGAATTAACTTGATTTTTTTTCCCTAAGCATATGTCAATTTTACAATACAAAAACTAGTTTTTGAAAAAAAGGTCAGGGCTGGGAGCAGTGGCTCATGCCTGTAATCTCAGCACAATTACAGCGAGCAGATTGCTTGAGTTTGGGAGTTAGAGACCTGCCGGGGCAACATGGCAAAACCCCACCTCTACAAAAAACACAAAAAGGCCGGGTGTGGTGGCTCACGCCTGTAATCCCAGCACTTTGGGGAGGCCGAGGTGGGCGGATTTCCTGAGGTTAGGAGTTCCAGACCACCCTGGCCAAGATGGCGAAACCCCGTCTCTACTAAAAATACAAAAATCTGCTGGGTGTGGTGGCACACTCCTGTAATCCCAGCTACTCAGGAGGCTGAGGCAGGAGAATTGCTTGAAACCTGGAAACGGAGGTGGCAGTGAGCCGAGATCGATCCACCGCACTCCAGCCAGGGTGACAGTGCAAGACCCCATCTCAAAACAAACAAACAAACGAACGAACAAAAAAATAGCAGGGTGTGGCGGCATGTGCCTGTGGTCCCAGCTACTTGGAAGGCTGAGGTGGGAGGATCAACTGAGCCTGGGAAGGTAGATGCTACGGTGAGCCAAGATCTCACCACTGCACTGCATTCCAGCCTGGGCAACAAAGTAAGACTCTGTCTCCAAAAACAGAAAAAGAAGAGAAAAAAAGGTTTAGCACAAACAAAATTATTATCCTCAAACTATAAAGAGGGGGTACCTGGGTACCACTGAAGTACACTGGATTTTTTTAAGAAAACGTACTTATTACTGACACCTAATAAAATGTGCTAAAACTCAAAGACCTTATAGACTCAATAGCCACAGTCACTGTCAAGCCAGTTTGCAAAGAGTTTATAGTCTTTGAGTTTGCTGATAAACCATGTTTTCTCTTTTTTGAGACAGTCTCGCTCTGTCACACAGGCTGGAGTGCAACCTCCACCTCCTGGGTTCAAGCTGGATTCTCGTGCCTCAGCCTCCTGAGTAGCTGGCATTACAGGCAGGCACCACCATGCCTGGCTAATTTTTTCTATTTTTAGTAGAAATGGGGTTTCGCCATGTTGCCAAGGCTGGTCTCAAACTCCTGAGCTCTTCAGGCAATCCACCTGCCTCAGCGTCCCAAAGTGCTAGGACTATAGGCGTGAGCCACTGAGCCTGGCCTACATTTCCTTTTCTTTGAATTTCATACTATGAAATTAAAACCCTAGGAAAATGCTCACATTATTCTCATTTAAAATGATTCCCAGCCATCTTGCAGCAATAGGTATAGAAAACCAATCCCGGAACTCCACCAACATTAAGCACATAACTTTACTGAGTTTCCGTTTTCTCATCTTTAAAAATGGGAATGATATCTATGAATGTAAATATTTTAGAACTCTATTTATAAATATTTGCTAATGGTTGCCATGTCATCAGCCATCAGGTATGAACAAATTTATTCTATAATATTTACTGCAGGCCTATCATTTGCCTGGCACCAAGATGGTACCTTATGAGCATGGAGAAATAAACCTAATTTCATTATGTCTATTATTTTTATCAATAAGTATTTAGGTTTAGATCCATATTAAAAATCTCAGGGGGGAGGGGGGAGGGATAGCATTAGGAGATATACCTAATGCTAAATGACGAGTTAATGGGTGCAGCACACCAACATGGCACATGTATACATATGTAACAAACCTGCACGTTGTGAACATGTACCCTAAAACTTAAAGTATTAAAAAAAAAAATCTCAGTATCAGTTTAGTACCTAAAATATTAATGTGGGGTCAATAAACATTTGTTAAATGAATACATACCAAAAAGAAACTTGTAATTTGCTAAGTCAACACTCTCAGACTTTATTAAACGTAACTACTGTGAATAACAAGAATCAACTGTACTTAATGTTTCTGAAAAGTAACTACAGTCACGGATTGCTTTACAAGGGGGATATGTTCTGAGAAATGGGGCATTGGGTGATTTTGTCCTTATGTGAACATTATTAAGAGTACACTTACACAAACATACATATATATATATTCATATAGAAAACCCACGGTCCCCAGTACCATTGCTAATTATCAATCATTTCCCCTACTTGATATGCAATGCCAATATCAATCAAGTGTCACATTATCAAGTTTCCATATGTGCTCCATTACATTATTACAGGACCACCATCCTATATGCAATGCAGTCTGTCTTTGACTGAAATGTCATGATGTGGCATATGACTATACTTGAAGTTGCTGAACACAGTGAAGGTAGAAAAGCAGTGTACCACCATAGCAAAAGAACCCTAAGCTAGACAGTCAAAATAGCTAACTTTCTAAATTAAACACTATCTCAATTAACTCTATGAAGTCAAGACTTTGTGCTTCAGTTTTCTGAAGTGTGTGTTTTTTTGCTATAGTGGTAAAGTCAATGGCTGGATTGTTTGAGGACACATCAATTCTCCCCTTCTAAAACTGTTATAACAGTACTCACTTTGAAGAGTTCCTACTCTTCTTTCTTTCTTAGTAAGGTCTTCTTGCTGGGTTCCATGTTGCAACTTAGAAAAGAAAAGATTCTTGTGAGACCTAAAATAAAACATGAAAGTTTGTAATTGGCTCCAGAAAGATTAGTAAGGCAATGGAAAAAAGGTAAATGATTTGCCTTAATCTGTTCTAGGATCTTCTATTAATACTTTGGCCTACTTCCTTTGGTGCTCTCCCTGCTTAGTGCCCCATCTTAACCTGTGGCCTCTTAAGATTTCTGTTGCCTGTCTCATCTTTCTCCATCTCATCTACTCCGCAGAAATCAAGATGTTTTTTGATGTCTCAGAAGAAGCAGGCAAAAAAAAAAAAAAAAAAAAAAAGACAAGACTCTTTCGGCCTTCCAATTAGATACATCAAGGAAAAAAATCCTTAAACTACAAAGTATTAGCTTTCATTCTCTCTTATGGCTTTTATTTCCCCAAAGACGGATTCCAAAATTCCTTTACATAATGGCAGGTATCACTTGATTATCTTTACAGCTTCCAAAAAGAGTTTTGAAAGGTAAGGCTGTTTGGAAACACAGGATGTGGCATCATTTTTTTTGAAAACTCTGCCAAATTGGTATTATATTAATCCAATTTTATGAAGGAGCAAACTAAGATTCAAAAAGCAGTTCACCTAAGCTTAGGCAGCTGTATTATCTCCACCTAAAATGTAGGTTATTTTAGCTATACTTTTATCCCTATAGATAATCTAGGTGACCAGCCATCCTTTCTCTCTTCCCCTCTGTCCCTCCTTCCCAAGTCCTTTCTAGAATGTCATTCTCAATCTCTTCACCCATTCCTCTCCGCTCTTTGCCTTGTCTAAAATCTAGCTTTCCCCTGGGGACAATGTTTCTCTCCTTGGTAGCCTTCTCAAGTAGAGATTGGCTTAATCTTCCACCCTCCATAAACTATAGGACTCCAGAGACAGCAGTTTTCATTTCCTAATGAATGCCACTTTCAAGATCCTGCTTCCATTAGAAACTTCAGCCTTGAGGATTCATGCCACTGAGATGTATCACCTTCGATCATTCTTCACAGCCATTTACCATCCTTCCAAGCACTTCTTCATCATTCACAGATCTTTCTCTACACCTAAGTGCTGCTATTATGAATTATTTCAGTGTTCTCACAGACAATTCATATACCATCTTGACCTCTCAATTCCTCATGTCCAATCACCTCCTCCACATGAAGTCAGCCACCTCCTCCCATGGTTCCACTTGTGATCCCAACTGCTCTATGTTAGAAATCATTCATGCAGACTTTCTGCCCTCGGGACAGGTTGTATTGTCTGTCACAGCGATTCTATTAGATCAAATAAAGTTTTTCAAGTAACTTTCATAAAATTGGCATGGGGCATTCATTAGAAATGTAATTGCCATCCCCTTCCTGCCCCAGTATCATATCTTTGTTTCTATGACAGAGAAGTGTTTACTAAACATCTGTTTTAAGCTCAAGAACTCCCTATATGTGTATTCCAATAATGGCTTTGTAGAAACAATGTGAAACAACCCAGTCTCAGAGCAGGTCTCTACAGTTAGGAATTTCAAGATGTCTCAGAGTCGTGACTATCTGTTGGGCTAACTAGGACCCTGAGATATTCTTTCAATTGTACCATTTATGTGGTAGTTTTATTAGGTCTGCATGAATTGCTTCAATCAAAGATTTGAAAGACAAAGAAGAAAAACGTCAATTTACTTCACCTCAATAAGGATACTGTACCCTCTGAGGATTCAGTTACCGCAGACTGTTTGTCACTAACACTTTAAAAGAAGAAAAAATTTGTAAGAATGTAAACAAAAGAAACTTTTCATAAGGATAGTACTTTCCACATAGTCAAGGCATATTTCAATTTATAAAAAAATAACTTTGGAAAGAAACCTCGGTAACATTGGGACATATACAGTCCATTACAACATGGCTAATTTTTGTCCAGACATGCTTATAAGAGGTATTAAATCAAGTTTCTCCAAACATAAGCATAATTAATGGTGTAGTCAAGCATTTATAACACTCTTTCAAAAACTCTTCTACGGCACTTTATTTCCATGAATTCAAGTTTTAAAAACCGCTTTATTAAGGTATAATTGACACATAAAAAGCATGGCACATGTTTAAAGTATACAATTTGATGGGTTCAATTTTAATTTATGGTTCTCCCCACCAGTCTCCAATTGAACTTTTGGGAATTGATTAAGTTCCCGTTTGTTATAGTTAAAATGGTTTCCACATACACACAGCATGACTATTTACACCTCCATGCTTTCACTAGTAATATTCCTCTCTCCTAAAATACTTCCTCTTCTATCCATCTGTAAAAATCTTAACCATCCTACAAAAGGCCCTGTTCAAGACTACTACCTCCATGAAGCTGTCCATCTCAACTATTTCAACACTGTGTTAGATATTTTAAGTAATCTAGAGATGATTTAAAGTATATGGGAGGATGTGTGTAGGTTATATGCAAATATTACACCCCTTTTTTTTTTGACAGGGTCTCGCCGAGGGTCACCCAGGCTGGAGTGCAGTGGCACAAACACAGCTTACTGCAGACCTGCCGGGCTCAAGCAATCCTCTCACCTAAGCCTCTTAAGTAGTTGGCACTACAGGCATGCACCACCAAGACTGGTTAATTTTTGTAAAGACAAGGTTCTGCCATGTTGCCTAGGCTGGTCTCAAACTCCTGGGCTCAAGTGATCCTCCTGCCTCAGCCTTTCAAAGTGCTGGGATTACAGGTGTGAGCCACTATTCCTGGCTATTACACCATTTTTGTAAGACACTTGAGCATCCATGGATTTTGGTATTCATGAAGGATGGATGTCCTAGGACTAATCCCCTTCAAACACCAAGGAACAACTGTATAAGCTTTATCAGAGCAAAATATTTATTTCATCTAGTCTTCATAACATGGAGGTTTCCATTTTTCTAGGATTTGTCTGACCTCACAATCACACTTCTGATTCTATACTTGCTTTACTTGAATCCTTACTGGTAACTGTCATGACACTGGTGGTTTGATGCTTTATTTGCCCTGGTTCTGCTTCCACGATGGTTTTGGTATTTGCTCGATTCTTGATCTTTACCCTGTTTCTAGTTTTAGTTTTGTTCCCTGTAACTAGTGTACAGCAAGTTCTAATGTATGCCTGGTAATGAATTAGGCAACAAGGATACCAAGCTAATTAAGATGCTTCAAAGCTAAGTAAGAACCTTCAAATAATTCTCAATCTATTGAAAGAATCAGGTAAACAAATAAGTTACCAACGAAGATAAGTCCTTTTATAGAGATGTATGCTATGAAAGCACAGAAGTAACAACTCTGATTACAGAGCTGGGCAAGACTTCATATAGGTGATCTCTGAGATAGACTGAATGGCAAGGAAGAGCTTGCCTTGGAGAGAATAAAATGATAGGAATTCAAATAGAGGGAACAAAGCTTCTGTGCTGCTAGAAAGTACCATGTATGTGGACAGGGAGGAGTTCATGCTTAGGGATAAGACTGTACGTAAAAAAAAAAAAAAAAAAAAAAAAAAATGGGTCTACGTAAGGCTTTATAAGCCATGCCAATAAATTCTGACTCATCTAGTAGGAAATAGGAGCCAAAAGGTTTTTAAGCTGGGAGTGATCTACAGAGATTTATTTTTGTGGAAGCTAACTCTGGAAGTTATGTCAAGGATGGATTTGAATGGTACAAAGCTATATAGATAAAAATAGATTGGAGAAGCATTTCTGAGGTGGGGTTCCTAATACTTGGAGAGCAGCTGGATGTGTGAGGTTAAAGAGAGGCAGGGTGTAGAGAGGCAAATGAGAACATGAAGAGTTCTGTTTGGTACACATGGATTGCACTGTGTTTGTGTCTAGGAGAGCATCTGAAATAAGTGGGTAGCACTATATAAGGAGAGTCCATAGGAAGTGTGCTCATGATTATCTGTAAGAACCATGGTATTAGCAATATTATCATGAGCAGGATGGCTTGGCCACAAGAATGTATTGGGTATTAGTATCATTAAACTTTGATTTTTGAAACAAAAGGAAGTAATTGGGCCAATAAAAATGGAATCTCTACTTCTTAAATTGGAATTTAGAAAAAAGTACATCAATGTGAAATAAGACTTTAGTACAGCCTTTGGAGAGATGAACCAGTGAGGAACAAGTCATGCTTTGACAGGCAGGAACAATAGGAGGGGCCACTATAAGATGACAGAACCTCAGTCCTAAGATGTGACAAATGCAGTGTAGATCCAACTTGAACCCCAATCTCCACCTCTAAATAAGTAGTTAAGATGGGGTCCCTGCAACACTTAGGTCATGGTCCCAAGAAGAAAGTAATATTACATCCATTTCCAAATATACCCATCCAGAGACCACAGAGATTTGATTATCTGGCCTTGGTTTAAGGGTAGAAGAACAGAGAAAACAGACCATGGGTTCAACAGAAAAGAAGATCTTTATAATGTTAAGAGTTATATCTTTCTCAATAGGGGAAGATACTTAAGCTTCTAAAACAAAAGACAAAAATCACCCCTGAAAATCCCTAAAGAAAAAATAATTTTGGAGACTTAACAACTATCTCTCAATATATAGGACTGACACAACTTGTTTTCCTCCAGTATTAAAGCAAATCACTGTTTCTTCAGTTGAGCACCAGATGAAAAGTGAGCTTATGCTTAGAGAAGATATATGAATAATATCTTAAAATACTAGACTCTTAGTACAGTGAAACATGAATCACATAACGAGAACATGTAGAATCTAAACACAACTAAGGGGCACAGGAGTCCAACCTCACCCTTGTTCCTAAGCATACCCCCAGTAAGAATGGTAAACTATCCACATTATTTAAACTGTAATATTTTCTTATTCTCTACTTTTGCTTAGCATATATAATTTGCACAAGTCATGAAATAACTCTACAGTACTCCAAATACCTAAATGTTAATCATCAGCAAGATAACATGCTACTCAATAACTATTTTTAATAAAAAGACTCACATCAATTTTACATAAAGACAGAACATTCATAAAACAAAAAATATACAAATTGATTAAATTACAAACCTTTTTCTTGTATCCAAATTAGCTTCAGTTTCCATTTCAACATCATTACCACTAGGTTTATCTTGAGAAGTTATTGTTCTTGTCCTTTTGCTTTCTACTACTTTTGCCGCTGCCTTAAAAGACGGTGTGCGTGGAGGTAGGAGGATAGGAAGAAATGCATTAAGCCATTTTAAACAAATAGCATTAAATTAAGCCTTGTAATTCTTTGATAGTCATAGCCAATGTATCTGTTCACAGGCCAATGAAGGGCACTGTGTTGTTATTTTCACCAATAATTATGACACTGCCAGCAGCTACATTAGCTATCTGCTTGGTTTATCAGCGTTACGAAGGTGATCTTTCCTTGTAAATTTATTTGATAGACAAAATGCTCTCTAGGCAATTTTAAGAGAAAAGGCTGCATGAAAAAAATAAAAATAAAAATTCTAGATATTTTGAAATAAAAACTATCTCAAATCAATCAAGATGCTCCACTATAACACTGTCAACTTAAAACTTTGGAGGCCAAGACAGAAAATAAAATGTTATTAGAAAAATTTTATTGTTGTTTGTTTTGAGACAGGGTCTCACTCTGTCACCCAGGCTGGAGTGCAGTGGCACAATCACAGCTCACTGCAGCCTCAACCTCCTGGGCTCAGGTGATTTCCCACATCAGTCTCCTAGGTAGCTGGGACTACAGGCATGCGCCACTATGCCTGGCTAAATTTTTGTAATTTTTTTGTAGAGACGGGGTTTTGCCATGTTGCCCAGGCTGGTCTCAAACTCCTGGGTTCAAGCGATCCACCCATTTTGGCCTCCCAAAGTGATGGGATTACAGGCGTGAGTTACCGCGCCTGACCAGAAATGTGTTTTTTTTTTTGAGACAAGTCTCACTTTGTCACCCAGGCTGGAGTGCAGTGGTTCAATCTCAGCTCACTACAGCCTCAACCTCCTGGGTTCAAGCGATCCTTCTGCCTCAGCCGCCACAAGTAGCTGGGACTACAGGCGTGTGCCACTATGTCTGGCTAAATTTTTCTATTTTTTTGGTAGAGATGGGGTTTTGCCATGTTGCCCAGGCTGGTCTCAAACTCCTGGGCTCAAGCGATCTACCCATTTCGGCCTCCCAAAGTGCTGGGATTACAGGCATGAGCCACTGCGCCTGACCAGAAATGTCTTTTTTTTGAGACAGGGTCTCATTTTGTCACCCAGGCTGGAGTGCAGTGGCTCAACCTCAGCTCACTACAGCCTCAACCCCCCAAAGTAGCTGGGACTACAGGTGTATGCCACCATGCCCAGCTATTTTTTTTTTTTTTTTTTTTTTTGAGACAGAGTCTCACTCTGTCGCCCAGGCTGGAGTGCAGTGGCGCGATCTCAGCTCACTGCAAGCTCTGCCTCCCAGGTTCATGCCATTCTCCTGCTTCAGCCTCCTGAGTAGCTGGGACTACAGGCGCCTGCCACCACGCCCAGTTAATTTTTTTGTATTTTCTTAGGAGAGATGGGGTTTCAACATGTTAGCCACCTGACCGTGTGATCCGCCTGACCGTGTGATCCACCTGCCTTGGCCTCCCAAAGTGCTGGGATTACAGGCGTGAGCCACCGCGCCCGGCCCAGCTAATTTTTTTGTATTTTTTTGTAGATAAGGGGTTTCACCATGTCGCCCAGGCTAGTCTCGAACTCCTGAAACTTGGCCTCCCAAAGTGCTAGCATTACAGGCATGAGCCACCGCGCCCAGCCTAGAAAAATTTTAAAAGGCCCTTCTTTAATACAATTCTATTTTTTCCCCAAAAATATGTTTAAAAACGTCTTTAAAATTTACTTAAATTAAAATATTTGCTTTTGCCTATTTCTTATTTTTAATTCATTCTAAGTTTTCCCTTCAACGTTTTCTTTTCAAAATTTTCCCAAACTAATTTTGAAAAGTTACAAAAGTACATATCACTCATAAATCTTTTAATTAGGTCCACAAAATATAACATTTTACCACACCTTTCTACAAAACCACAATGAAAAATTCTGATTAATTTTAAAGGATTTCTATTTCAAGTATTCTCCTTTATTATAACGTTTCCTTTAAGTCTATTATTAGAGTCACTCTTGAATAATATGTATACCTTCATTAGAAAGGTTGATGATTTTTCACTTAGCACATAATTCACATAACTCTTAATTTTCTCCATCATGTGGTTGTAGCTGAAGTGTTGAAAAAAGGAATGAAATGTATCTTTCTGAGAGATTATCATAAGCAATTTGCTTTTGAAAGGCTAAAGAAAACAGAAGAAATATATTAACATAAATCACAAAAAGTTACAGATACAAGGATTTTTGTCATATATTATTTAATTGAAAAGAAATCACTTTACAAACTCAAGAGACACAGATATTTTTAAAATTAAGTTTTAAATGGCATGCCAATGTACCTTTTTCTGACTTCTTCTGGCCTCTCCTCATTTTAAAAAATATTTTACATTTTAGACAGATTCAAAAAGATATGTATTATAAACCAGAGTATCCATTACCCAGTTTAAGAAATAAAACATAATCAGTATGGTTAAAATCCCTGTTTACTACCATAATCTGATTGTATTCCCTTTCCTCTCCTAACTGTAACCATTACCCTGAATTTAGAATTCACCATTCCCAGGAATTCCTTTACTTGCACTACATATGTATGTATCCACAAATATGTAGCATTGCTTAGCATGGTTTTAACTCTACAAATGGTGTTGTACGATGCGTATTCTTTTGAAACTTGCTATACTTCACTCAACTCTATGTTTACAACATTTATCCATGCTGATTTGATATTCCTAGAAGTAGTTATTTTTGCCATTGTAAAGTACTACACTGATCAAAAACATCACTTATTCATCCATTCTTCAAGCCTATTGAGGGATTTAGGCTACTTGCAATTATTGTATCGCTCTTCAACATTTTTCTACATTATCTTCTGTGCATTGTATGTGTTTTTCTTGGACAGTAGCTTTTTCAATGCTGGCTGCACAATAAAAAATGTAGAACTTTAAAAAAATTCTTAGGCTCAATCCCAGAGCAACTGTCTCAGGAAGGCCTTGGTTTTTTGTTGCCTTTAAACTTCATGGCTTTTAAAATATGCAGTTAAAAGTGAAACCAGCTATTCTAAGGTATTGTCTAGAAGTGGAATTGCTGGAATGCATGCTTAAAATATTTTGCTAAAATGATCTCCCAAAGAAGTACCAATTTACAGTCTTGAAAGGAAGTTATGGCAGGCAGTACAATCATTTCTCAATTTGTTGAGACAACTGTTGATATTCTAAGACATTTTAATTGATGCCAGTCTGAGGCATGGAAAGTGGTATTTCAATATAGTACTTAATATTGCCCTAATGAGGCAACATTAATACTAGTGAGGTTAAGTACTTATCTTAACCTCTTAATATTTCCTGGCCATTAAGTTTTCCTCTTCTGGGAGGTATAAGCAGAGTAGAATTTTCAGTAGTCTCATAGTGTTATGGAGAAAATATTAAGGGTAGAAAACCCAACAGACATATCAGGCTATTGGCTGAAATTTCTGGAGGGTTATACCCCAGGTACAGGGTTAAATTAGAGATAGACAAAGCCTTGCCAAAACTGCCCAACCTACTCTCTACTAGGCCCAGGTTCCTTATTGGATTAAGGTAGTCACTCTCCAACTCTATCTACTAACATTATCAAGGGAAGGTGCTCAATCTGATTATTCATCAGGGAAACAAATTAAAATCCAACAGGATAGCACTACATATTTGCCTGAATGGCTAAAATGAAAACCCAGATACAAGGTGTGTGGAGCAACTAGAATTCTTTCACACCACTGGAGGAACTGACGTAACTACTTTGGAGAACAGTTTGGCAATATCTACTAAAACTGAGTATGTACACATCTTATGACTAATCAGTTCTACTCTTCATATAAACCCAAAAGAAATGCATATATTTGTTCCACAAAATGTATGGGGGAAAAAATTGCACCTGTACTGAACACATACAGACTTTTTTGTATCTTTCTGTTCCTAAACAGTACAACTATTTACATTGTGTAAGTTATTATACATAATCTAGAGATGATTTAAACTATACAGGAGGATGTACATATGTTATATGCAAATACTATACTATTTTATTATTTATTTATTTTTAGAGACAGGGTCTCTCTCTGTTGCTTAGGCTGGAGCGCAGTGGCAGCGTTATAGCTCACTGCAGCCTTGACTTCCTGGGCTCAAGCAATCTTCCCACCTCAGGACTACAGTATTGCGCCACCACACCTGGCTAATTTTTAATTTTTTTGTAGAGAACAGGGTCTCGCTGTGTTGCCCAGGCTGCTCTTGAACTACTGACCTCAAATGATCCTCCTGCTTCAGCCTCCTAAAGTACTGGTATTATAGGCATGAGCTATTGCACCAGGCCTCTTTTTACTTTTTTAATATGACTACTGGAAAATTTTATTTATTTTTCATTATTTATTATTCCTTCTTTTTGGAGAGATGAGGATCTCTCCATGTTGCCCAGGCTGGTCTCGAATGCCTGAGCTCAAGAGATCCTCCCACCTCAGCCTCCCAAAGTGCTGGAATTATAGGTGTAAGCTACTGCGTCCAGCTTATTAGAAAATTTTAAATCACATATGTGACTTGCGTAGTTTTTCTATTGCACGGTATTATTCTATACTGTTTAAAAGATAAAGCATTTCTTTTCTCCTCCAATTTTCTTTCAGTTTTCCTCACTCTACATAAACACTTCTAAAATTCTATGGTTTTAATTTAAATAATTACCATATGAGAATTTGGATCACCAAATATTCTTTCAAAGACTTCTTCTGCTTCTTTAAAGTTGCCATTTTCCATACAAACAGCTATAGCCTAAAAGATGAAAAATACCAACCTTAGACTGCGTTTAAAAATACCCAATAGTTATTTAATTGTTAAGATAACTCAGATAAGTCTGAAATCCTCTGTTGAGAACATTTTTACTTAGCTTAATAATTTTAATTTGATAAATGATATAAAATTATTTTTCAAAGACAAAATAAGTGTCGCCTGAAATGACATGAAAAATTTGCACTGGTCCCATGCACATTTATTCATAAATGCCCAGCATTCTATCTCTAATTTAGACCAAATGAAAAGTATGTATTAATAAATAAATTAGAAGCCATACCACACACATTTAGGACCCACCTAAATATTAATTTTGAGTAAAAGGGAAATGAGAGGAGGTAGATGATGTTTGTGATGATTAGGATACATAAAATTTGCTAGTCAGATCCCTGGAAAATATCTAATACACACCTAAGAAGCTAGATGTTTTTTAATGATCATTTTTTTCATGCATTGGCATTTTTGGTAACGTGGTAAGACAGGACCACTTACCATTTGGGTAGCTATGTAAACTTGGTAAGCTACTTAACCTCTTGGTGCCCCAGTTACCTTATATGTAAAATGGTGGAAACAATAGTACCTATTTCAAAGGATTGTTATGAGGATGTAAGAGTTTTATGTGAAAGAGTTTAGAACAGTGCCTGGCAAATAGTAAGGAATATATTAAATGTTTGCTATAAACTTTGTCACCCATTTGATTTTACAGTAGTGTATTAAGAAAGACTTGCTTTCTCTAGCTGCCTAAAAGATTGCAATAACATGACAAATCTCTTTGCTCTGGGTTGAATTCATAAAGGAAGCAGTTGCTTTTCTGCCCATTTTCTTTTCCTCAGGTCCTAATTCTACTTGACAATCACCACACTAATTCTTGGGAAGGTGGGGAATGACCTGGATTTTCTTTTATCCAACCTGAAAAGAAATTTTTAAAATTCTCAAAAGAGAAAAAGTTTATTTAACTAAGAAAGTACCTAGTATTTGCTTTGACTGCTAGCTATTGTATCTTTGAATGACGTTTTGGGCTACTTACTGTCTACTAAAATTCTCCCTACTTGGTTAAAATTTTATATATTCTTGATTACAAAAATCTAAAATTTACCATTAATTAAAAATATTATCTACTTTTTACATAATCTTTAAGTATTAATTGGGAGTGCACAAACCCCTGGTTTTTAAATTTTCCACAACATAGGGGCAACATATGCTTAAGTATGGCACATTAAGTTCCAGCCCCCAGTGCTCATGTTAAGACTATAAACCAAAGGTCAAATTTCTGAAGAGAAACAATACATTAAATTTTACTACTGCTCAACTTCTACTAGGTTCCTCTTAATTTCTTTTAAATGTTCTTATTTTCTAGAAATATAATAAGCATAAAAGTAATTTATTCATACCTGAATTTTAATTAAATTCTGTATTTCTTCATGAAGTTTGTCATGTTCCTTTTCAATTGAACCCCAAATCATCAGGGCTGATTCCAAAGGTGTAATTCGTTCATCATTTTCAAACTGTGCATCTTTTAAAAACAGAACAAAAATAAGTAACTCAGAAAGCTAAGTAGAACTTTGTCAGTTTTTAATAATGCATTCCTTTAAATATTTACTGAGTGTATACTATGTGCTAGGTACTCTTCTTGTTTATACCAGTTTAGAAGTGACTTTATTTTCTAAGTTAATTTGCTCATTAAGATCAATTTCAAATAGAAAAAGGTTGATGAGATTACAAACATTTGAAGATGTTCTTTACAAAAACATGAATTTTAAGAACGAAAGTAAACTATTTTACATAACATGTCATAGCAACAGAATTCTTAAGTGGTTCCTAAGTCTAATGCATTATAACAAACCTCAAGACAGGCCAGTTTTCTCACCTATAAAATGGTGACAATAAATACTATCTCACAGAATTTATGTGAATATATAATGAGATAATAGTTGTACTATTATTAAGCTTTCCTAAAAGAGTTGTGATCAAGTTATTCAGAACAGAGACTCACAACAGCTGATAACTAATTAGCAAATTACACAGCAACAACCCATTCGGACATTCAAGAGCCTTCATGATAATGTCTTACATGTCTAGCATCTACAGTCTACAATTCATTCAATAAATATTTATTGATCACTCAGTATATATAGGCACTCGCCTAAAAACTTGGAATGGCTCAGTGAATAAGACAAAATCCTGCTCTTATGATACTCACATGCTAATGAGAAATAAATACAGTTTCAGAGTAGTAAACAATACAGTTTCAGAGTAGTAAACAATATAGTTTCAGATTAGTAAGGGCTAGAAAAAAGAAAAAAGGTTCTGGAAATGAAGAATGGTAGGGGAGAGGGAAGCTCTTTCAGACAGGTTAAAGACCTCTCTGAAGAAGTGACAGTGGAGCTGAGAACAGCGTAATGTGAAGCAGAAGGTACAGTCACACAAAGATCTGGAAGAAAAACATTCCAGAGGGAATGGCAAGTGCAAAGGTCCTGAGGAGGAGTTTGATGTTCAAAGGGCAGGAAGAGCCAGGTGGGGGCGTGTGCCTGTAGTCTCAGCTACTTGGGAGGCTGAGGTGGGAGGACTACTTGAGCCAGGAGTCTGAGGCTCAGTGAGTGATGATGACACCACAGCATTCCAGCGTGACCTTGTCTTGAAAAAACAAATACAAAGGGCAGGAGGAAGGTCGGTGGGCAAGTTGGATGCATACTCTTAGAAGGATGATGGAAGAGGCAAGTAGTTGTCTGTTTTGGAACTTATTTTGAATGTAGAATAGAACCTGCTAATGGACTGCATGTAGAGCATGAGGAAAAAATGGAGGACTCTTGGGTTTTAATAATTGGATAAATGGTGCTAACATTTACTATCATAGGAAGCCTGGGTGAGGACCAAGTTTATGAAGTTGTATATGGAAATCAAGAGTCTATTATCCAGGTAAACTATAGTTTATTTTCAAAATAATGCTAATGTTTTCATTTTGTCTAGACTACCTTCCCCCCACCCCCACACCACATCTGAGGATGTGGATAGACTACCATTTTTATACTTTCTTTCTGACAAAATCTAGCAATTCTTACAGGCATAGTGCAAACTGCACCTCTTTCTTGAATGCTGTCCTTACCCCAGCAGCTAAGAGACTAGGAAATGTCCTTTCTCTAAATCTCCTGTATGTGCTTGCTTTGGCAGCAAATATATAAAAATTGGAAGAATGCAGAGATTAGCATGGCCCCTCGAGAAGGATGACACAAAAATTCATGAGCATTGCATTAATTAAAAAGAAACTCTTGTATCATTATTCATTTTTTAATGCCTTGCAGTACTTTATACTTACCTCAACAACCCTATTAGCTTTTACAGTGTCTTGAAGACAAAAAACTTCTTACTCTATAATGCATAATATTTCAAATTTTGGGGGGCAGAAGCCACTTAAGTGTATTTTTCTAAATCCCTGTAATTCCTAGCACAGTTGTAGTTCCATAGCAAGTATGCAACAAATAAGCATAATAAAGAGAATTTTTTATTTTTATTTTTACTTAATTTATTTTTTGAGGCGGTGCTTTGCTCTTTTGACCAGGCTGGAGTGAAGTGATGCGATCTCGGCTTACTGCAAGCTCCGCCCCCTGGGTTCAAGCGATTCTGCTGTTTCAGCCTCCCAAGTAGCTGGGATTACCGGTGCCCACCACCACGCCGGGCTAATTTTTGTACTTTTAGTAGAGACGGGGTTTTGCCATGTTGGCCAGGCTGGTCTCGAACTCCTGACCTCAGGTGATCCACCCGCCTCAGCCTCCCAAAGTGCTGGGATTACAGGTGTGAGCCACCGAGCCTGATCGAATAAAGAGAATTTTAAATAGCACATCCTTTTTTCCTTGAAAAACCAGAGTGAGCATGCAGTTTAAATATTCGTAGTTTAAAATATTTTTACTTTATATCCTGTTGTCCTCTCCAAATTGTTTTTCCAACATTTTAGATATAAAAATATATTCATTCACATACTAAGTCTCTTTATATTCCAGGTTCTGTGTCAGGTACTTAAGATACAAACATGAAAAAAAAAGTTCCTGACCTTGTGGAATTCACATCCTAGCTATGGAAGAAGACATGCAGACAAACCAATATAACTGGTACTTTAATGGAATTGTGCATTATGCCAATGGTTCTCAATGTTTGCTATACCTCAGAAACATCTGAAGAGCTTTTGAAAAATACTGATGCATGGCCAGGTGCGGCGGCTCACGCCTGTAATCCCAGCACTTTGGGAGGCCAAGGCAGGCGGATCACGAGATCTGCCAATCAAGAAATTGAGACCATCCTGGCCAACATGGTGAAACCCTGTCTCTACTAATAATAGAAAAATTAGCCAGGCATGGTGGCGCACGCCTGTATTCCCAGCTACTCAGGAGGCTGAGGCAGAAGAATCGCTTGAACCCGGGAGGCGGAGTTTGCAGTGAGCCAAGATGGCGCCACTGCACTCCAGCCTGGTGACAGAGTGAGACTCTGTCTCAAAAAAAAAAAAAAAAAAGAAACAAAATATTGATGCCTATACCCATCTCCCAGAGATTAAATTCTCAAGCAGAGTCTAGTGTATTTGAGGAACATGGTATTAACTCTAAGTAGGAATAGCAGAAGTGAATCCCTCATGAAACAGAAGTCATCCAAATTGGGGCATTAAGGATAAACAGATGATAACTAAGTGTAGACTACAAGGATGGGAAGGAGAACACTTCAGGAAAATGGAGCAGCATAAGGTAAGAAAGAGGTGTACAAAAGATATTCATGCTAGTAACTAACACTGAGTGTCAGGCACTGTGGCACTTGTTTTATACAGTAAGATCTGAGAGCTAGAGAGGTCACACACCAAGCAAGTAATACAAGCAGACACCAAGACACTTAAATATCACTTACTATGCCTCAAAAGTAGTGAAATGAAAATGCAAAGGTAGACTGCCTAATTTTTCTTCCTCATTTTTCATCTGCTTGCTTTCTTTCAAGAGCTAATTTCAACACACATTTTCAAATAAGTATTTCTTGACTGACATTACTTAACCCTTCTCACTTATCTGCCTTCCTTCTTATAAATGTGACATACAGAAAAATGTATGTTAGATCTTAGCTTCAAAAAATTTACAGTATAGACATTCACTTCCAGGTGGGATGTAGTATACTGCAGCAAACAAAACACTCACACTACAACTAGAAAACAGATAAACTCCAAAATCACATTGCTAAAGACATGGGATAGCCATGGAAGCAATGAAAATGAGATGAACTAAAATTCCAGAGAGAATCCCTTCTGAGGTGAGCTGCCGATTTGCTGATTTTGGATAAGGCTGAGGATCCAGTGCAATCCAGCCAGAGAGACTTTACTGGAGAAAGACAAATAAGAACAGCTTCTGGTGGTTTCCTTGGGGCTGGCACGTCGACTGGAAACTAGAGGAACTGCAAACATGATTGGCTTTTCTCCACAGGACATGTGCTGAGTTCCAGGGCAATGCAATAGGCTGCAGTGGAAAGGCACATTAAGTCTCCCAGAGTTTTGGGAGGCCTAGGCGGGAGGGTCACTTAAGGCAAGGAGTTCAAGACCAGCCTGGACAACATGAGACCTCGTCTCTACAAAAAATTAAAAAATTAACTGGGCCTGATGGTGCACCTGTAGTCCTAGCTACTCAGGAGGCTGAGGCAGGAGGATCACTTGAGCTCAAGAGTTTGAGTCTGCAATAAACTATGATGGCACCACTGCATTCCAGCCTGGGCCAGAGAGACACCCTGGCTAAAAAAAAAAAAGCTTAAAGTTCCATAAGAGGAGGATGACAAGCATTTCCCCTTTAAGATATCTGCTGTATTTCAGAGCTACGTGGGGGTCTACGACCACATCACCCCGAACATGTCCAATCTTGTCAAACCTATGTGGGGTAGGAGACTAAACCCAATATGGTAGCTGCTAGCCATACATGATTACTGCACAGCTAAAATATGGCTAGTTTGAGTTGAGATGCACCTTAAGTATAAAGTACACATGAGATTTCAAAGACTTACTCCAAAAAAAGGTAAAATATCTCATTTGATTTTTTTTTAAGAGATGGGGGTCTTGCTGTGCTGCCCAGGTTGGGGTGCAGTGATGTGATCATAGCTCACTGCAGCCTCAAACTCGTGGGCTCAAGTGATCCACCCACCTCAGCCTCCCAGAACTGGGATTACAGGTGTGAGCCATGTGCCTGGCCTTACTAACATTTTTTACACTGACTACTTGTTGACATAGTGTTTGAGAAATATTGAGTTAAATAAGATTATCAAAATTAATTCCACCTATTTTAATTATTAGTATTATTTTTTAGCTACACCTGCTGGAATGGGAATTTCTAAATTTCATGACAGGATTTCATTCTGTCACTCATACTGAAGTGAAGTGGCACAATCACAGCTAACCACAGCCTCAACCTCCTGGGCTCAAACGATCCTCCTACCTCAGTCTCCAGAGGACCACACGTGGTTAACTTTTTATTTTTATTTTTTTTTGTATTTTTAGTAGAGACGGGGTTTCACCATGTTAGCAAGGATGGTCTTTATCGCTTGGCCTCGTGATCCGCTCACCTCGGCCTCCCAAAGTGCTGGGATTACAGGCGTGAGTCACCACGCCCAGCCAATTTTTTAAATTTTTTGTAGAGACAGGGTCTCGCTATGTTGCCTAGGCTGGTGTCAAATTCTTAGGCTGAAGCAATCCTCCTGTCTAGGCCTCCCAAAGTACTGGGATTACAGGTGTGAGTCACTACGCCTGGCCTACTTATCTTAACATAGCTATCAGAAAATTTTAAATTAGACATGTGGCTCACATATCTCTATTAGGCAGTGCCACTATAGAGCAAAATTAAAAAAAAAAAAAAAAAGCAAAAGGGTTATGTATAGCCGAAAATCCAATACATAAAATTTTAAATGCTGCCTCAGTTTAGTGCATTATGGTGAAATACATTGATTCCTGACAGCTGACCCTGGCCTATTATATCTAGGATATATCCAAAAGAGTATCCTGGTAAATTCCAAGATTAAACCATGAAATCACACATAAAATCTGGATTCCCCCCCCCCCGCCTTTTTTTGGAGAAAAGGTTATCCAGGAAGCAACTAAGATGTGCTGAACAACTGCTATGTGTAACGCACTGCCAGGCACTTTAGAATACTTTTCCACCTTAATGTAGAAAACAACCCTGTTAACAACAGTGTCAACTTATAGTCTGCATGGTCTGGAATTTTGCTCCAGCCTGCTACTTCTCCAGCAACTGGCCCAGGCCTACCTATGGCTCTGTCTCTTTCACAACTATTCTGCCTCTATCTAGTTCTATCCATTTATGGTCCTGGTACCAACTCCAGACCTACCCTCACCCCCTAAACAAAGCAGACTACATCAGCCAGAGATACTTTGGTGAGGGCCTTGACAGTGGTGCTAATACACTGGGATTTTATGTAAGACAACACTTCAATAAGCAAGCAGTTTTATGTAAGTACTGCCCACTACTCAGGATTGTTGGAAAAGTATTTTGTAAATTATAAAAACCAATCTAAATACAAAATTATTTGCATCAAATAGCCTTTTAAAATGACCATGTTGTAAATACCAGCCATTACTGATAAACTGAATCAGCCTTGCCCATTACAATCTAAAATGGAACTACAGAGACAAGGGAGAGAGATTACAGCTATAAACTGTACTTCTTACGTAAGTGCTGGCATCAAGTTCAAATAAAAGGTTTCAAATATAATAGTTGCCAGTAAAAAACAGAGTGTGTATGATTGGAGTCACCACAAAGTTAGCAAATAGAGTCAATGAAACACACTTCCCCAAGAGTAGCATCAGAATCACCTGGGAATTTATTAGAAATGTACATTTCAGAGCCCCATACCCATCCTACTGAATCTGAAACTCATGGGAGTTAGGGAGACTCAGCACTATGTTTTTTTTAAATAAGTCCTTTAAGTAATTCTGGAGCAGGCTAAAGTTTGAGAACCAATGTTCTAAGATGACAGGGACTACATTTCTTTTACTTGCTTTAGATATGACTGTATGTGTACACACACACACACACACACACCACCCCCCTACACCCCTATGCACTAGACACTTGTAGGCAAACTTCCCCCAAAAACGTCTGTTTCTTCCCATTGTCTTACATTAGAAACAGATTGAAATATTTCCAATATAAAATAAAAACACATATTTACCAAGGGTTTTTCCTGCTGCAATTCTCGTCAAAAACTGACATATGTATATCGTTCTCAACTGGTAAGCTGTTAGACTGGATAGTCCATGAATAATAGCTAAAAAAGAAAAAAAGTAAATTTTATTAAAATCAAACTTGATCCAGTAGTGCCACTGTGTGGTTTGTTGAGTAATAGGCTACAAACATATTGTAAAAATTATCATAAATTTAGAGTTGTACATTTAAGATCTGATTAAAATTCAGAACAAAAAAAAGAATAGCAATGAAGACATTTCTTACAAAATATAACTTTCACATGTAGAATAAAAATTGTTGAAAATTCTTTCACAAGTAGCAGTCTACATTAACAAAAAAGATTTAGATACAAATTGTAAAATGTGTAAAATCATTGGTTGGAAACTTATACCTAGAAACATTTCATATAATAGAAAATATTTTATATTATTTCTATCTAGGTTTCAGTTAAGTGAGTCTGTTTAGCTTACAAAGTTGTATTTTAAAACCTATTAATATTAACCTCCCCAAAACTTGAATGCCCACCCAGATGTTGAGTCAGGCAGTGATTACATACAATACCAAGTAAGCCATACTCCTGGACCACAGTGAGCTTTTTACCATGTAGCAATGAGACAAGCGATTGAACTACTGAAGTAAAAATGTGGTGAAAACTTCAAAAAGACAAGTACAGAATGCTTTGGAAGCATATAACAAGAAATCTGTGTGTTTAAGTATCTTCTGCACAGAGGAGGTGTCAGGGAAGGCTTCTCTGAGGAAATAATGTCTAACCTAAGACCTGAAGGTGCCACTACTACCATTATACTTAACCCAGGGCTTGGTTGGTGTATATAAAAAATTTAAATAACTAGCAAACTGAAAAGCAGTTCTGTAGCAATTAGGCATATAAGACAAATATATTTTTACCCAATTTCCTCCCTCAATTCTAACATAATCTTATGCTACACCAGAGATTATCTGGACCATACACAGTCATAATAGAAATTAACAGGATTTTAAGAGAGCACAAAATTTATATAGAATTTAAACACAAGCCATTCAATATTTACTGAACATCTACTGCCAGCCTGTGTTAGGAGGTGATGACTTCAGATAGCCAGTCTCTGCCCCCATGAAGGTTTTAATCTGAGAAGACACAATTAAACAAAAAGTTATGTAAGTAACTAATTAAAATTTTAATGAGTACCACGAAGGATAGGTGCAGACATACCTCATTTTATTGTGCTTTGCAGATTGCATGTTTTTTACAAATTGAAAGTTTACCACAGCCCAGCTTGAGCCAAGTCTAACGGCACCTTTTTTTTTTTTTTTTTTTGAGACAGAGTCACGCTCTGTCACCCAGGCTGGAGTGCAGTGGTGCATCTCCACTCACTGCAAGCTCCGCCTCCCAGGTTCATGTCATTCTTCTGCCTCAGCCTCCCGCATAGCTGGGACTACAGGCGCCCACCACCAAGGCTGGCTAATTTTTTTTTGTATTTTTTTAGTAGAGACGGGGTTTCACCATGTTAGCCAGGATGGTCTCGATCTCCTGACCTCGTGATCCGCCCGCCTCAGCCTCCCAAAGTGCTGGGATTACAGGCATGAGCCACCACGTCCGGCTCATTTTTCTAACAGTACCTGTACCTGTCACATTTTGATAATTCTTGCAATATTTCAAACTTTTTCATTATTATTGTATCTGTATGGTGGTCTGTGATCAATAATCTCTGATGTTACTATTGTAAAGGTTCTGGAGTACCACAAATCATGCCCATATAAGACACAAACTTATTCCATAAATATTGTGTGTGTTCTAACTGCTCCACTGACCCGCCCTTCCCCTTACTCCCTCTCTTCAGGCCTCCTTATTTCCTGAAACACAACAATATTGAAATTAGGCCAATGAGTAACTCTACATGCCCTCCAAGTGTTTCAGTGAAAGGAAGAGTTGCAAGTCATTCACTTTAAATCAAAAGCTAGAAATGATTAAGCTTAGTGAGGAAAGGATGTCAAATGCCATGATAGGCTGAAACATAGGCCTCTTGTGTCTAACAGCCAAGTTGTTAATACAAAGGAAAAGTTCTCAAAGGAAATTAAAAGTTCTAATCCACTGAACACATAAATGATAAGAAAGTAAAAGAGCCTATTGCTTATATGGAGAAAGTTTGACTTGGATAGAAAAAAAATCAAACCAGCCACAACATTCCTTTAAGCCACAGCCTAATCCAGAGCAAGTCTAAGAAGGCTGAAAGAGGTAAGAAAATTGCAAAAGAAAAGTTGGAAGCTAGCAGAGGTTGTTGGTTCATGAGGTTTAAGAAAAGAAGCCATCTCTGTGACATAGAAGTGCAAGGTGAAGCAGCAAGTGCTGAAGTAAAAGCTACAAGTTATTGAGAAGATCTAGCTACAATCACAAATGAAGGTGGTTACACTAAACAACTGATTTTGTTTTTTTCTCGCCGTGTCACCCAGGTTGGAGTGCAGTGGCGTGACCTCGGCTCACTGCAGCCTCCACCTCCCAGGTTCAAGTGATTGATTCTCGTGCCTCAGCCTCCTGAGTAGCTGGGATTACAGATGTGTGCCACAATGCCCAGCTAATTTTTGTATTTTTAGTAGAGATGGGGTTTTGCCATGTTGGCCAGGCTGGTGTCTCAAACTCCTGACCTCAAGTGATCCAACTGCCTTGGCCTTCCAAAGGGCTGGGATTACAGGTGTGAGCCACTGTATCCAGCCAACAACAGATTTTCATTGTAGATGAAACAGCCTCATATTAGAAGAAGATGTCATAGAGAAGAACTTTCATAGCCAGAGAGAAGTCAATGCCTAACTTCAATATTTCAAAGGACAGGCTGACTCTCTTGTTAGGGACTAATGCTGCTGGTGACTTTAAGTTAAACCCATTGCCCATTTCTCATTCTGAAAATCTTAAGGCCCTTAAAATGATATATCAACTTTGCCTGTGCTCTAGAAATGGAACAAGATGACAGTGCCTCTGTTTACACCATGGTTTACTGAATATTTTAAGCCCATTATTGAGATTTACTGCTTGGAAAAAAGATTCCTTTCAAAATACCATTGCTCATTGATAATGCGCCTAACCACTCAAGAGCTCTGAGGGAGACGTACATACAAGGAAATTACTGTTGCTTTCATGCCTGATAACACAACATCCATTCTGCATCCCATGTATCTATTGTTCTGTCTCCCTGTCCCAGCCTTACAAGTAACTGTGAAATAACCAATCTTCTTTTTGTTCTGTTTCAGCTTCCTTAAGTCCTTACTGTCTATAAAGCCAACCCCCAACTGCTCAATTCATTGAGCACTTATTTTATGGAATAAAGTATTACCTGAATCCAGAATCACAATAAAGCCAAGTGAGGTCTTTAAACTAAACTTAGTTGTAAACAAGATCGGGGTGCTAGGTGTACTCATTGTTACTAGAGTTAGGTTGCTTCTGTGCCCTTTTATCTGACAGAGTAAGGAAATACATATTTGTATAGTAACCTATGTCTACACATGCATATGCAAATATTTCTAAGTCATCTATACCTACATGAGCTAAACAGTTCATACTGATGTCTCCAACTCTAAGAGAACTCTAAGAGAATTCTGAGGAACTAGCTTCATTCCAGGATTTAATTTTCTACTTAATATTAATTATCCCTGGCTCCAGTGTTAACCGCAATACAGAGGAAAGATCCTTGAACTGGAAGATAAAGCATGGGGCTGAAACACTCCCTTTTAACCTATCAGTACCTTAAAACTAAGATTATTTGCCTAACTCACAGGATTATGGTGAAGATGAAATGTGTCAAAATGTCTTTCTAAGAATTCTATTAAATAGCATAATTATAGTATTATAAATATATACTTGCACAGTAATTTTAGCGCCAACTATGAATGAAGTACCAGAACATCTTTCTGTTGTTTTTCAAAAAGCTACACTAGGCCAGGCGCGGTGGCTCACACCTGTAATCTTACAGCTGCGGGTGGTGGTGCACGCCTGCAGACCCAGCTACTCCAGAAGCTGAAGCGGGAGGATACCTGAGCCTGAGGTCGAGCCTGCAGTGAGCTGTGATGGCGCCACTACACTCTCCAGCCTGGGTGACAGTGAGACCCCATCTTGGGACGGGGGCGGAGTGCAGCAGATTTCATGAACAGTTTCATTCATTCATTTATTCATACAGGGTATCACTCTGCTACCCAGGCAGGACTGTAGTGGCACGACCTCAACTCACTGCAGCCTCTGCCTCTTGGGTTCAAGCAATCCTCCCACCTCAGGCTCCCAAGTAGCTGGGACTTGCAGGCATGTGGCCAACATTTACTTTTATTCTGAGACTATACAGAATAAAAGTAACTGCTGTAGAGCCAGCAGGCCAAATAAGGTTTAATAGCTCACAAATTAACATAAAACACTGATGCCTGGGGGGTCACTGGAGGCCACAGGGACTGCTGAATATTACTACAGGAATACCTGAGTAGAAAGCGCCAAAAGAGACAAAGGTCCTGGGTTGAGTGGAACTGTATACATTTTAACTCATGTAATGCTTGCATCAAACCTAAACAGGGTCTTATTTTCATTTTATCGAAGAGGAAATCAATCTGAGAAAAACTCAGGTGCTGACAACGGGCGAACTGGGATTCGAACAAAGTTCAGCCCGGAGCCTCGGACTCCCAGCTAATCGGCCGCAGCAGCCCCTCTCTCCCGACCTCCCTCGGCGACCTAGGGAACCAGCCCTCTGCCGCGCACCACGGAGCCCGCATCCGCCCCCCGCGTAGTCCCGGCCCGGACGCGGTCTGCCCTCACCCTCTGCGCTGTTGCGGGTCCTGCGGAAGTCCTCGGAGCGGCCGTCGCGGAAAGCTCGGCAAAGAGAGAGGCAGAGGAAATCGAGCATCCAGCCGGCAGCCACGGCCTCGGCCTCGGCCACCAGGCCCGCGTCCTCCTCCTCCTCCTCCTCCTCATCGGGGGCCCCCACCTGCACCTGGCACTCGAGCAGTTCCTGGCATTCGAACTGCTCCTCGTCGTTTCTCTCTGTTTCTGCCATCTGCTTCTCAGTAGGGTCGGCATCCCTACCATCCGCACAGCCCCGCGGGCTCGGGGCCGCTGAGGAGACGTCCTCCGCCATGTTAAATGGCTCGCTTGGGTACTGCCCCTTCAGGCGCCGAGCAACGATTGGCTCGCATTCGAGGGCGCGGGGCGTGGCCGCGGAGAGTCTCTTCCGCCGGCGGGACATGGGCGAGCGGTTCAAGCCTGGCTTCTGATTGGCCGACACCTGTTCCGGCTTCTGATTGGCCGACACCTGTTCCTGCCTCTGGGCGTTGAATTTGCCGCCAGTCTAGGGCAGAGCTTTGTAGATAAACCGGACGACTCCATACTGAGCGAGGAGTGAGATTAGGATAGGGAGGAGGCAGCTTTATCTTCCTTATTCCTTGTAAAATGCAACCTTGACTGGAACAACAACACGGTTATTTAAAATGAAAACGCATTTGCCTGCAGCCTATTTCAGAAAGAGATGGGTAATGAGAACTTGTCACTATTAGACAAGCGTAACACTTTTAAACCCTAGTTTTCATCTAACAGTTACTACGTGATCACGAACAACAACTATTACAACTGACAACATCCATGCTTCTCCAACCTCAAGATGCATCAGAATCAGCCTGGGGGCTTGCTAAAACACAAATTCCCGGGCTCCACTCCCAGAATTCCTGTTCTGCTGGTCTAGCTTGGGATCCTTGAATTTGAAAGTCTAACGCTACTTGGCTGGGCACCACATTTTGAGATCAGTGCTCTAGAAAGAGTATACTATAATGGAAATGTATCTCAATCAAGGTTTGAGATCGACTATAGAACGCAGTTTGTAGAAAACAAGTGAATGCTTATTTTGAATTTTGAAACTTAGCACAAAAGGAAATTCTAAATGGGGATGGGTGGTCTGGTTATTGTTTTTGTTTTTTGTTTGTTTTTTTTTTTCCTTTGAGACAGGGTTTCGCTCTGTTGCTCAGGCTGGTCTCCAACTCCTGGCTTCAAGTTATCCTCCTGCCAAAGTGCTGGGTTTACAGGCCTGAGCCACAACGCCCGGCTCCGTTTTCTGTTCCTTGATGTGGGTAATGGTTACATCAGTGTGTTCACTTTATGAAAATTCACTGAACATCGTTTATGCACTTTTCAGTATGTGTGTCATAATTGAATAAAAAGTTTATTTTAAAAACCTTTCTGTTTATAACGCATCCAGCATCATCAAAGCCTTTCCACATTTTCACACACTTCTTGTTATTGTCTTTAAGGTGGTACAGTTTAAGTGTTGAGTAACTAAGGCACTGTATTCTAGTATTAAGAATGCTTAGGTTAGAATATTCCCTACCAGTTACTCACTAGCTGTGTGACCTTGGGTAAATTATGTCTCAGTTTTCTTGTCCGTATAATGTGAATAATAATAATACCTGCACGATTAAAGGGCTTGGTAAATGTAAAGAGTTTAAAACAGCCGGGCGCAGTGGCTCACACCTGTAATCCCAGCACTTTGGGAGGCTGAGGCGGGCGGATCACCTGAGGTCAGGAGTTCGAGACCAGCCTCAACATGGAGAAACCTCGTCTCTACTAAAAATACAAAATTAGGCGGGCGTGGTGGTGCATGCCTGTGATCCCAGCTACTCGGGAGACTGAGGCAGAAGAATTGCTTGAACCCGGGAGGCGGAGGTTGCGGTGAGCCGAGATCGGGCCACTGCACTCCAGCCTGGGCAACAAGAGCGAAACTCCGTCTCAAAAAAAAAAAAAAAAGATTTTAAAACGAAACCTCAGCCAGGCACAGTGGCTCATTTTGTAATCCCAGCACTTTGGGATGCCAAGGTGGGAGGATTACTGGAGCCCAGGAGTTTGAGGCCAGCCTGGGTAACATAGTGAGATCTCATCTCTACCGAAAAAAAAAAAAAAAGCCAGGGAAATAGTAAGTGCTCAATTAGTATTAGCAGGAAGAGCAGAATATTTGTGCTGCCAGGAAAAATGATGATGCATCAGAAGAGATCTCTTCTTCAGGCTCTAATTGTCCCATGGGAAGTAAGGTCTGTTTTGAAATAATACAGTGGAATGGGGATAGAGGCTAAGGGAATAAGGGTTACAGCACATTATGAACCTAGTATTATGGACTGCATATTTGTTTTCTCCCCAGATTTACATGCTGAAGCCCTAACCCCCAATGGGATGGTATTGGGAGGTAGTGCCTTTGCGCTGGAGTGGGTTAGGAAAGAGAATCCTGTGTGATTTCAGTGATTTAAAAATCATCCCTTGAGTAAAATTATGTTTCTTGCAAACCTGAGTTCATGGAGTAAGACTCGCAAGTATAGTTGACTTTACCTCATTTAATGGGACTGTTATGAGGGGAGAGATTCAATCTGTTTTGTGATGATCTGAAGAGCACAACCTGAAACCAAAGTTTGAAGGTTTGGGGTGGCAGATTTGACTTCATATCCCACATGGTTCCTAACCATTCAGGCTTTCCCACAATAAAGTGCCAATTTCTACTGCCAGGTACTGATTTCTCACCACTGGAATCATTAATGATCCTGTGATCGTGGTATCTCCCCTGCTAGGTAAGTATACATCTATGATTCTGGATGCCAGTAGTCAGAGACACTGTGGAAAGATTCCCATAAAGCCTAGATGACATTCCCCATGCTGTTGCATTTCCCAAGACTGTTTTTGATTTGGACTATTTCCTAAACAACACTTTGAAATCTATAAGTTTCCTAAATTCTTATGTCTACCATATTAAATAATTGTGTTTTAACCCATATTTTAGTCTATCCCATTGCTAATATAAGCTAATGGTCTCATTATGAATTATATACATTGCTTTATTTTTGCATTTATAAATGTCTCGTGAATATCCAAACTACATATGTACTTTTGAAACATCCTTTATTGAGTAACTATTATGTGAAATGTACTGCGCTAGGATGGTGCATGGTAAATATAAAGATACTACTCCTCTCCATAAAGAATTATAGACCAGTTGGTAAGACAAGCAACACACACACATTGTACATAAACATCAGACTAATGAGTGATGCTAACAGTAACCCTAATAGGAGTTTGGTGGGGGTGCAACCACCCAACGGGTTCACCTTGCTCACTGCCTAGACAGGCTGATTTATCAAGACAGGGGAATCGCAATAGAGAAAGAGTAAATCATGCAGAGCCGGCTGTATGGGAGACCAGAGTTTTATTATTACTCAAATCAATCTCCCCGAAAACTCGAGGATTGGTGTTTTTAAGGATAATTTGGTGGGTAGGGGACCAGTGAGTCAGGAGTGATAATTGGTCGGGTCAGAGATGAAATCGTAAGGAGTCAAAACTGTCCTCTTGCACTGACTCACTTTCTGGGTGGAGGCCACAAGACTAGATGAGCCTGTTTATTGATCTGGGTGGTGCCAGCTGATGCATTGAGTGCAGGGTCTGCAAAATATCTCAAGCACTGATCTTAGGTTTTACAATAGTGATTTTATTCCCAGGAGCCATTTGGGGAGGTTTACAGTCTTGCAGCCTCCAGTTTCATGATTGCTAAACCATAACTTCTAATCTTGTAGCTAATTTGTTAGTCCTGCAAAGGCAGTCTAGTCCCCAGGCAGGAAGGGGGTTTGTTTGGGGGAAAGCGCCGTTATATTCTTTGTTTCAAAGCTAAACTATAAACTATGTTCCTCCCAAAGTTAGTTTGGCCTACACCTAGGAATGGACAGCTTGAATGTTAGAAGAAAGGTAGTATCGGTTAGGTCAGACCTCTTTCACTATAATTTCTCAGTTATGATTTTTGCAAAGGTGGTTTTATAGGGAGAGTGTGTAAGCCAGTGGGATTTCATTAAAAAGGTTTGAACAGAGATGCGGAGGGGAAGTACCTGGGTATGAACTGATTTTTTTTAAAGTAAATTTTACAGGGCCTAAAACACTAGTTTCACTATCCTCATAAATAGTTCTCAACCTCGACCGCACGTCATATGTTCTCAGTTGGCTGAGTTATACTTTGTATTCACTAAATCAGAATTTCTAAGGGCAAGGTTCAAGCATATGTGTTTTTCAAAGTAGCTCTAGGTGATTCCAATATAGAACCAGGGTCGCTAGCTACCAAACCATACAAATAAAATGAACCACTCCATTTCGAGGTAGTGGACATAGTATATAATAATGATAAAGAAGCACACTCCTACTCATGAAGACTTCCTCCCTTTTCAGAATCAATAAGGTAATGCTCAAGGACTGAAGGAATGTTTTGAGTTTAAAACAAAGCAGGTTTCAGGAAGAGAAACATTATCTTAGGCAGTTCTAATCATTTAGAGCTTTTAATGTATTTAAAAGATCTTTGTAGCCTCTTGAGACTTTTTTTAAGTTGTTTTATGCATTACAAGATCCGTGCGTAGCCTGGGTCTGACAGAATACAGAATACAGGCACTGTGGTGGTGCAGGCTCACTCTGCAAGAAAACGCAGTTAGTTGAAAACTGGAACCCAGGACTGACTCTCCACGGTCATTTTGTTTGATCGTTTTGTTAAAAAAACAAAAAAAAACCAAGGCCTAGTGTGGTGGCTCATGCCTGTAATCCCAGCGGTTTGGGAGGCCAAGGCGGGCGGATCACCTGAGGTCGGGAGTTCGAGACTAGCCTGACCAACATGGAGAAACTCCGTCTTTACTAAAACTACAAAATTAGCCAGGCGTGGTGGCGCATGTCTGTAATCCCAGCTACCCAGGAGGCTGAGGCAGGAGAATCGCTTGAACCCAGGAGGCGGAGGTTGAGGTGAGCCGAGATTGCACCATTGCACTCCAGCCTGGGCAACCAGAGTGAAACTCTGTCTCAAAAAACAAACAAACAAAAAACAGACAAAAAACCTTCTAGTGTATGCCGTTAACAAGTCCCTGATTAGCCACTATTTTTAATAAAACACATCTCCCAAAAGCAAAAGCAATAACATTGTGTGTGAGTAAAAGAATATGACTACAAACAGCTGGGGACCTAGGGGAAGAATCCCGTTTCCACCTCCTAGAAATAAACCAATGCCCAATAAAACAACGCACCCTGGTGATGTTTTCTACCCTTGAATAGAGAAATAACAGGAAGCGCCTTGACCTTGACAGCACTAAGAAAGAAAACCATGAACAGCCTCTACTTTTTGCAGCAGCATACGAACCACATATATGTAATTTTTAATTTTCTAGGAGCCATATTAAAAAGCATAGAAAGAAACAGGTGAAGTTAATTTTAATATTATAAATATATCCCAACTATTATTTCAACATGTAATTTTAAAACTTGGATATTTTACTTAAAAAAACAGTTTTCAAAATCCTGTGTGTATTTTACACTTACACACATCTCAGTTTGGAGTAGCCACATTTCAGGTGCTCAAATAGCCAAGTATGACTGGTAGCTATCATACTGGACAGCAGAATCCCATGCAGTTAGGATTTCAGGCTCTGGAGTCAGAGTTCTAGATTTGAATTTTTCTTTCTTTCTTTCTCTCTTTCTCTTTCTTTCTTTCTTTTCTTTCTTTCTTTCTCTCTCTCTTTCTTTCCCTCCTCCCTCTCTCCCTCCCTCCCTTCCTTCCCCGTCTCCCTCCCTCTCTCCCTCCCTCTTTCTTCTTTTCTCTTTTTTTCTTTTGTTTTCTTTTCTTTCTTGATTAGTCTTGTTCTGTTGCCCAGATTGGAGTGCAGTGGCACCATCTTGGCTCACTGCAAACTCCACCTCCCGGTTCAACTGATTCTCCTGCCTTGGCCTCCCAAGTAGCTGGGATTATAGGGGCCCCCACCACGCCGGGCTAATTTTTGTATTTTTAGTAGAGACAGGGTTTCACCGTATTGACCATGCTGGTCTCGAACTCCTGACCTCAAGTGATCCTCCTGCCTCAGCCTCCCAAAGTGCTGGGATCACAGGTATGAGCCACCGTGCCCGGCCTAGGTTTGAATTCTTTCTCCACCAATTTCTCTTTACCCTTGAGCAAATCGATTAGACACTTTACTCCTATGTTCTTATTTGTAAGGTAAGAATAACAACACCTACTTTAAAGAGGTGTTTGGTGGTTGAAGGACTCAATGAATAGTTGTGGTTGTTGATAGTCTTATCCAGTGTTATCTTTCCACTATAGCAAGTGAAAATCTAACTCATCTGAATGTTTGCGTTTAATCTACCTCTTCCACTGAGTAGCTTTGTGTGATTGTGGGGATGATTCTTTACCTCTCTATGCCTCTTTCTTTATCTGTCTCATTGGAAATAATGGTTCCAAACTCAGAGGATTGACATCAGAGTTAAATGGAAAAATACATCCGAAAGTGCTCTGTAAACTGGCAACAGTCATTTTTAAAGTGGAACTAGAGCCATTGATAGATGGCATGATTTGTGACTTAAAAACAATTGGGATTGCAGGGGTGGTTATGTGATTGTGTAAAAACTCAGAATTGTACCCCTAAAATGGTTGGATTTTCCTGCTTGTAGGTTATCCTCAATCTGATTTTTAAGAAAAAACAATTTGGGGGATTCCTGTTTTTAAAAGGTAGAAGTTTTCTTTTCTATGGACTTCTCAGAGCTTTAAATACACTAATGTGGATCATGAATTTCTGAGTGAAACATGTCCCATAATTGATCACTGCACTCCTTTTTTTGCAGAACATCCTATATAATTATCGTACTCCGGGAACCATAGGTTCTTGACCACTGAAAGCTTCACTGAAAAATCACTAATGTAAGGCAGACTGATTAACAGAAGAAAAGGCATACAAATTTATTTAATGTGTGTACATGGCAGCCTTAAGAATGAAGACCCAACATCCTGAGCCACAGTAAAGAATACAGACTCAGAGGGTGGCCAGAAACAGGTTATGTTGATAAATCAGCAGGTGATGAGGGAGAAAGTAACAATCTTGGCTAGCAAAGGTGGCCTTGTTATGTAAATGAAACCTCCCTTGGAGAGAATAGATGGTAAATGTTTCTTTTCAGACTTTTAAAACGGTCAGACACTCAGCCTCTCCTGGATTCAAGAAAGGCATAGAAAGGGGAGGGGGCATGGCGGCATTAATGGAAATTCTCTACAGATGCATATTTTCCCCACAAAAGACAGCTTTGCAAGGCCACTTCTATTTGCTGGCCAGGTGGCAGCCATTTCAAAATATGTCAAAGAAATATATTTTGGGGTAAAATATTTTGATTTCCTTCAATATCAACAAACACAATTTGAGAAATGCTGCTGTAAACTACCAGGCAAATATAGACAGCTAACAGTTATTAAGTTTATTCCATGATATCTAAAGATTATAGAAGACTCAGATCACTTGACCCATTTGATCATGCCCTCCTCCTGGATGCGTTTTCTTTATTTGACTTACAGGATAACATCCTTTGCTGGTATTCTTCACACCTCACTAGCCGCTTCTTAGTATTCCTTGCTGACTATATCTCTTCTTGCTAAACTCTAAATGTTGTAGAGTCCTTAACCTCAGCCTTTGAACTTCATTCCCTAGTTGATCTTATCTACTCTCTCTGTTTAATATCATCTAGATCCTGTTGAGACCCAAACATAAACCTCCCTCTCTAAAATTTCTGCTGAGCACCCCCACATCACTGCTTGGATTTTTGTGCATCTAAATTGACAAGTCCAAATATAACCCATACCCCATCAAACTAGACCACGCTTGTCCAACTCACGGCCTGTGGGTGGCATGCAGCCCAGGACAGCTTTGAGTGCGGCCCAACACAAATTCATAAACCTTATTAAAACATATGAGATTATTTTGTGTTTTTTAAAGCTCATCAGCTATTGCTATTGTTAGTGTTACTGTATTTTATGTGTGGCCCAAGACAATTCTTCTTCCAATGTGGCCCAGGGAAGCAAAATGATTGGACACCACTGAACTAGACCTTACCTCATCTTTCCCATCACAGTCAATGGCACTGCCATTCACTTAGCCAATTAATTGGGCCAAAGACACAAATTTCATCTTTGATTCCTTTTTTTATTTCACACATCAGATCTAGTCCTTCAACAGCTTTGGTCAGCTCTACCTTCAAAATAGATCCATAATCTGACTATTTACCATGATCTGCATCTCCACCCTCAGCCAAGTGATCCTCATGTCTCATATGGCCCACATAGTAGCCTCACAATAGCTCTCCTTGCTTCCACTCTTGCCCTGACATGGTCTTTTATTTTTATTTTTATTTTTTTTTGAGCCAGAGTCTCGCTCTGTCACCCAGGCTGGAGTGCAGTGGCACAGTCTCGGCTCACTACAACCTCTACCTCTTGGGTTCAAGCAATTCTCCTGCCTCAGCCTCCCAAGTAGCTGGGATTACAGGCACCTGCCACCACACCTGGCTAATTTTTGTATTTTTAGTAGAGATGGGGGTTTCACCATGTTGGCCAGGCTGGTCTCGAACTCCTGACCTCAGGTGATCCATCCACCTTGGCCTCCCAAAGTGCTAGGATTATAGGCATGAGCCACTGCACCCAGCGATTTTTTGCACAATAATCTGAATGGCCTTTCTAAAATGTAAATCACAACTTGTCATTCGCCTCCTCAAAACCTACCATGATATGTGATCATTTTTAGAATAAAACCCAAACTCTTTATTAAAGACTACAGGGCCTTACGTGATATTTTCCCTACCTAGTTTTTAACCATATCTATTAAAAATTCTGTCTGTTGCCACCACTGCTATAGCCATTCTGGCCTTCTTGCTATTCCTCAAATAGGTTAAGCTTGTTACTGTTCCAGGGTCGTTGCACTTGCTTTGACTTGATTGTTTTCTCCAATATTTGTATTGCTCCCTGCCAACCCATTTCATTCAAATGTCACCTTTCTTCAGAGATACTTTCTTTGACTATTTAAATATTTTCTATCTGCAGTACTCTACATAGCATGTTTCACTAACTGATGGTATTTTAGTTTTCTCTTTGTCAGTCTCATTAAAAAACAAGATACGCTAAGGAAGGCATTTTTGTCTGTGTTGTCCACTACCGTATCCCCATGGCTAGAAAACTGCTTATCATGTGGTGGACATTCAGTTGATATTGAATGAATCTGTTACATTTTTCTTAGACATGGCTAGAAGAAAATTGATACTCAAAGAGTAGAAAACATTTTTATCAGTGAAATTCCTTATACATTTGAAAACATCAGCTATTAAGAACTCAATAGTACTCTCAGATTTGCTGTTTATCCACAAAAAACAGAACCTTCAGTTTCTATCTTTGCCCCCTTTCCCAATAGGAGGGCAGACCAAGTCCTCTGAGACAGATACTAATGATGATAATGATCATGATCATATCAACCACACTGTTTTAGTCTAATTGAGCTGCTATAACAAAATGCCACAGACTGGGACATTTATAAACAATAAAAATGTATTGCTCAAAGTTCTGGAGGCTGGAAAGTCTAAGATCAAGGCACTCATTGTTGAGGTGTTGGTGACAGTCTGTTCTGTTTTTCGAAGATGGTATTTTCTTTTTGTGTTTTTAATTGGCAGAAGGGGCAAGGCAGGAGTTCCCTTCGACTTTTTTTTTTTTCTTTTTTTGAATAGACCAGGGTCTTGCTATGTTTCCTAAGCTGGTCACAAACTCCTGGGCTCAAGTGACCCTACTTCCTCAGCCTCCCCAATTGCTGGGATTATAGGCATGAGCCACTGTACCCAGCCCAACCTCTTTTATAAGGACACTAATTCCATATACAAGGGTGATGTTCTCATGACTTAATCAGTTCCCAAAAGGCTCTAACTCTTTTTGTTTTTGGAGACAGAGTCTTGCTCTGTTGCCCAGGCTGGAGTGCAGTGGCATAATCTCAGATCACTGCAAGCTCTGCCTCCCAGGTTCATGCCATTCTCCTGCCTCAGCCTCCCGAGTAGCTGGGACTACAGGGGCCCACCACCACACCCGGCTGATTTGTTTGTATTTTTAGTAGAGATGGGGTTTCACCGTGTTAGCCAGGATTGTCTTGATCTCCTGACCTCGTGATCCACCTGCCTTGGCCTCCCAAAGTGCTGGGATTACAGGCGTGAGCCACAGCACCCAGCCTGCCCTAACTCTTAATATATCACGCTGGATATTCTGTTCCAACATATGAATTTGAGGGTGACACCACAATTCAGACCATACTGCATACTTAGCATTTATTGCATCATGTATAATAGTTGCCAGCAACTTTCTCTCTCTCTCTCTTTTTTTTTTTTTTTTTTTTTTTGAGACAGAGTTTCACTCTTGTTGCCCAGGCTGGAGTGCAATGGCGTGATCTCGGCTCACCACAACCTTCACCTCCCGGGTTCAAGGGATTCTCCTGCCTTAGGCTCCCAAGTAGCTGGGATTACAGGCATGTGCCACCACGCCTAGCTAATTTTGTATTTTTAGTAAAGATGGGTTTTCTCCATGTTGGTCAGGCTGCTCTCAAACTCCCAACCTCAGGTGATCCTCCCACCTTGGCCTCCCAAAGTGCCGGGATTACAGGCGTGAGCCACCACGCCTGGCCAGGTGACAGCAACTTTCTAACTGTACCATATGTATTAACTCATTTAATCTTCATAGCAAGTTTATCAGGTAGATATTACTATTATCTTATAATTTTGTAAAGGATGAACCTGCAGCACAGAGAGGGTTATTAAATCACCTAAGGTTGGAAAGTGAGAAAGCTAGTTAGCAAGTTAGGGACACACAACTTGAAACCAGACACTCAGATTCCACATTTTCACTCACGTCTGTGTGAAGAGACCACCAAACAGGCTTTGTGTGATCAATAAAGGTTTTTAATCACCTGGGTGCAGGCGGGCTGAGTCCAAAAAGAGAGTCAGCGAAGGCAGATAGGGTAGGGCCGTTTTATAAGATTTGGGTAGGTAAAGGAAAATTACAGTCAAAGGGGTGTTGTTCTCTGGTGGGCAGGAGTGGGGGTCACAAGGTGCTCAGTAGGGGAGCTTTTGAGCTAGGATGAGCCAGGAGAAGGAACTTCACAAAATAATGTCATCACTTAAGGCAAGGACCGGCCATTTTCACTTCTTTTGTGGTGGAATGTCATCAGTTAAGGCAAGGACCGGCCATTTTCGCTTCTTTTGTGGTGGAATGTCATCAGTTAAGGCAAGGAACAGGCCATCTGGATGTATACGTGCAGGTCACAGGGGATATGATGGCTTAGCTTGGGCTCAGAGGCCTGACACACATTATTCTCTTTTCTCCCAATAAGGCCTCCCCAAGGGGAGTAGACATTAGCCAGAGTTCATGTTCCTCGTCTCTGTTCCTTACGGCTGGAGATCCATCTCCTCTTTCTGCTAAATACTTAAAGCCAGAAGCTCTCTTGCATATCAACTTTTGCAGATAAGTGCGTGGGTGTATGAAGCAGGGCTGCCAGATCCTCCCATTTAATGACTTAGGATGTCACAGCATGATAAATTATTATTCGTCACAACAGGATTATTTCAGATGGAAAAGGATAATATTTTGTCTTATTTTAGAGAAGGTTCACGATCCAGAAAAAAATATTTTTAACTTGTCTCAGGTCACAGTTGTTGGAATCAGGAGTAAATCTCATTAATAGCTTCTGATGCCAAGGGACAATGAAGTTTTGCACATAAGAGGATGCTCAAGTTCTGGCCAGTTAAATCTCTGAAAAGAGACAAGAGGACCACTCTCAGCCCCGTTGTGAACCTGGCTGGGGGTCTTAGAAAGCCACGAGGAAGGGGCATTGTGGAGTTCAAGTGCATCATCAGCAGCAAGTGATTGGTTTATAGGGGTGCTTCTTGTGGTGCTTAGAATTCTTCACGGGGCTTCATCTACATATCATATCGCATTCAGAGCAGGGAGTGACTGCAGGTCCCGCTACTCAGATATGTGACCTTAGACAAGCTAGCAACCTCTTTGCCTTGGTTTCCTTCTTTGTAAAAGGGAGGTCATGATAGAAGATATTGCATAGAGTTGCTGTGAGGATTCAATGATTTAAAGAAAGCACTTATAAGTGCTCAATAATATCAGCTACTGCTAGTTTTCTCCATTGTCCTGGTTTTCAAACATTTTTGTACCTGATCTCTTTTGACAACTTTATCTTACCTACCTCTATTATGATTTGTGTGTGTGTGTTTTGTTTGTTTGTTTGTTTGTTTTGTTTTGTTTTTTTGAGACAGAGTCTCACTCTGTCACCCAAGCTAGAGTGCAGTGGCACGATCTTGGCGATCTCGGCTCACTGCAACTTCCACCTCCCAGATTCAAGTGATTCTTCTGCCTCAGCCCCCTGAGTAGATGAGACTACAGGCACCTGCCATCATGCCTGGCTAATTTTTGTATTTTTTTTAAGTAGAGACAGGGTTTCACCATGTTGATCAGGCTGGTCTCGAACTCCTGACCTCAAGTGATCTGCCCGCCTCCGCCTCCCAAAGTGTTGGGATTACAGGCATGAGCCACTGCACCCGGGCCATACCTTTATTATGAAGGGACATATTTTCCCTATCAGTTTATTATTTATTTATTTTAAGAGACAGGGTCTCGTCATGTTGCCTATGCTCGTCTTGAACTAGACTCAAGCAATCCTCCCCGTTCTGACTCCCAAAGGACTGGGATTACAGGTGTGAGCCAACAGGCCCAGCCCTCCCCATCAGTTTAAATCTCAGGGTTTTGTTTTTTGCCCTGGGGAAGGGGAACATGATCTCAATAATGGGCCAATTCAACCAGCAAAAAATTGTAAAATTTGTCATTATATATATGTTATTCCATTTATTTAAAAACTTAAAGCTTGCAACACAATATCCTATATTCTGTATGAATACATATGAAGGAGAAGTATGAAAAGATTCAGGGGAAAGATGTACACCAAGCAGTGCTACCTGCTTTTTTTTTTTTTTTTTTTTTGAGACAGGGTCTTGCTCTGTTGCCCAGGCTGGAGTGCAGTGATATGATCATAGCTCATTGCAGTCTCCACCTCCTGGGCTCAAGTAATCCTCCTGTCTCAGCCTCCCAAGCAGCTGGGACTATAGATGCACACCACTATGCCCAGCTAATTATTATTATTATTATTATTTTGTAGAGACGATTTCTTACTATGTTGCCCAGGTTGGTCTTGAATTCCTGGGCTCAAGTGATCCTCCTGCCTCAGCCTCCCAAAGTGCTGGGATTACAGGTGTGAGCCACCCCACCCAGCTAAGCAATGCTCTCTGGAGAGGTGATAAAAGGGCTATTTTCAGGAAGTCAGGGTATAGGGGCTTCACATGTGTGTAACTGTCTTACTTTTTAAAAAAGATGTTGGAGGCCGGGCGCGGTGGCTCACGCCTGTAATACCAGCACTTTGAGAGGCCAAGGTGGGCAGATCACAAGGTCGGGAGTTTGGGACCAGCCTGGCCAGTATGGTGAAACCCTGTTTCTACTAAAAATACAACAATTAGCTGGTAGTGGTTGCAGGTGCCTGTAGTCCCAGCTACTTGGGAGGCTGAGACAGGAAAATCCCTTGAACCTGGGAGGTGGAGGTTGCAGTGAGCAGAGATCCTGCCACTGCACTCCAGCCTGGGGGACAAAGTGAGACTCCATCTCAAAATAAATAAATAAATAAAACATAAAAAAGATGTTGGTCCTACCTACTTGGGAGGCTGAGGCAGGAGGATTGATTGACCTCAGGAGTTCTGGGTTACAGTGGGTTATGATCACACCACTGCAGTCCAGCCTGGGTGACAGAATGAGACCCTGTCTCTAAAATAAATAATTAATTAATTTTAAAACTCTGGATAAAGAAGAAAAAATGTTAAGACTTGTTAAGTTTAGGTGGCAAGTATGTATTTATTATATTATCCTCTATATCTCATATGTTTGAGATATTTTATAAAATCTTTTTGAAAATAAACATATTGAGGGTACAACTGGGCCTTAACAATTCTAAGCAACATATTTGGCTAGCATTGTCTTTCCATATTAGCCAATTCCTTGACTAAACGACTAAATTGTCTTTGTCAGCCCTGGTGATGCATTTATTCTGCCAGTAGAGGTCACCATGCAATGAAATATTTCGTTAAACAATAGACTACGTGGTATAATGCAAAGATTTTTCAATCTTTCTTTTTCTTTCATCTATAAAATTCGTTCTTACAAGTTCACATGTAACCCCAATATGCCAAAGGGCTAAACACAAAATGGGGTGGAGGCCTGAGATCCCTGAAGCTGGTTTGAAAGCAACTGTGCAAATACAAGTAACATTTGTGACTGCGGCATATTATGTTTGCTTTTCTGGCCTTAAAAATTTCTGCTGATTTCAAAATGTAAGTTTTCTCTATTTGTTCTCCACAGAGCACCAATGTGGAATCTTTTGGAACTAAGTCTATCAGAGGGAGCCGAGGAGCATGGAGCCACCCTTTCAGAGGATGCCTTGGTGGAAAAGGCCAAGGTGGTACCCACTGGCACCCCATTCTCCCACTAGTATTCTCCTTTGCCTCCCAGAAGGGTCCTTTCAATGCTCACTCTGCATCAGGGCTGCTTTTATTTTTACTTACAACTATTCTCTTTTCTATCATAGATAATTTATCTCTCTCCTTGGATCATTTAGCATGATTTTGGTTGAAAATAGCAGAAAACCTTATTTACAATAGTTCAAATCACAAGGAGAATGTATTATATCATACAATAAGAAGGCTGGGTGTGGGTCACTGCCAATGTAGGTCAATCATTGGCTCAGCAACATCATCAAAGGCCCAGGTTCTTTTCATCTGTCCACTCTACCCCACTCAGTGCATCCCTGCCTTCTTTTTGAATGCTCCCCTTCATCGTATAAGAAGATTGGCCAGAGAGAATTCCTCTTGCATCCTGTAGAACAGGCATCCCCAACCCCCAGGCCGTGGACTAGTACTGGTCTGTGGCCTATTAGGAATGGGGCCCGCACAGCAGGAGGTGGACGGCAGGTGAGTGAGCAAAGCTTCATCTGTGTTTACAGCCACTCCCCATCACTTGCATTACTGCCTGAGCTCCCCCTGTCAGATCAGTGTGGCATTAGATTCTCATAGGAGCGCTGTATTAGTTAGCTTTCTCTAGAGGGACAGAACTAATAGGATAGATCAGTTATATATATATGAAGTATATATGAAGGGGGGTTTATTAAGGAGTATTGACTCACACAATCACAAGATGAAGTCCCACAATAGGCTGTCTGCAAGCTGAGGAGCAAGGAAACCTGTCTGAGTCCCAAAACCTCAAAATAGGAAGCCAAAAATACAACCTTTGTGGCCAAAGGCCTGAGAGACACTGGCAAATCACCAGCAAGAGCACAGAAGATGTGCTTGGGCATTGTCTTCTCCCTGGGAGGCCCCTGACCAATGACCGGTGGGGCAGGAGTATGAAGTGTAGCTCCCTTGCCTTCATGGGACAGCTCTGTGGTGAAATGTACACTTTCAGAGTTCTGTGGAATCAGTGAGAGTCACCTTTGCTTGGTCTCCTCCCCTTCCCTGTCCTGCTTCCTCCACTTCCTCTCTTGTCACACCTGGGACCACTTCCATGATAAATTATTTGCACATAAATTCCCATCTTGGTGTTAAACCTGACCTAAGCCACATACCTTTAATTTGAAAAGAAATTCTCACAGGAGACCCCCAGCCAACTTCCCCTACCTCTCATTGACCACAAGAGGGTCACATGCTTTTGCCTTAGCCAACTCTACCTCAAGAGAATGAGATCCCCAAGGCTGACTTAGAGAGTAATCACAGGCCGTGTGTGGTGGCCCCCATCTGTAGTCCTAGCACTTTGGGAGGCCAAGGTGGGAGGATTGCTTGAAGCCAGGAGTTCCAGACTGGCTTGGTCAACATAGTGAGACCTGTCTTTAAAAAAAAAGAGAAAGAAAAGAAAAAGACCAATCATGATTTACCTCTGGAGCTGGAGCTGGGGGAGTTCAGAGTCTCCTGAAGCATATGGCTGTGGATACTGGGGGGTGAGAGATGTGGGGGTGGATATCAGGCTTTGGCCTGCAGGAGAATTGAGGCAGAAAAAGGCAACCAACAGTGCCTTTTTCTCCAGGGTCTGACTCTCCATATGGGAGGTAACTATTCTTGCCTAAAAATGCAGTAATTCTCCCTTCCCATTGAAATGATAGTTTGAGTACAGGATGCACAAGTGGAAGTAGCTGGAAGATATTGCTCATTGTCTCTTAGCTTCCAGGAATACTATAGAGAGATCTGATACATTTATAGTTTTTAATCCTTTGTTTGGAAGCTATTTTTTCCTGTCTGGGAGGTTTTATAATTTTCGCTTTATATCTAGTCATCTGAAATGTCATGATACTGTTCTCTCATGTAGTTTTATTTTTATTTATTGTACTGGACCCTTGGTGGTTATTTTTAATCTGGAAAATTATATTATTTATTCTATCTTATATGTTGATAAATTGTGTTATTTCTGGTAATTTCTTTCTCTCCATTTTTTTTTCTGTTCTCCCATTCTGGAACTCTTGATAGTCATAAAATGGCTCTATGACTAAACATTTCAGTTTTTTAGATCCTTTCTTTCCATAAGAATTGTCTCTTGACTGGGCACAGTGGCTCATGCCTATAATCCCAGTGCTTTGGGAAGCCAAGGCAGGAGGCTCTGTTGAGGCCAGGAGCTCAAGACCAGCCTGGGCAACACAGCAAAACCCCATTTCTACAAAAAAACAATTAGCTGGGTGTGGTGGTGCATGCCTGTAATCCTAGCTACTTGAGAGACTGAGGCGGAAGGGTCACCTGAGCCCAGGAGTTTGAGGCTACAGTGAGCCGTGAACACACCACTGCACTCCAGCCTGGGTGATAGAGTGAGACCCTGTGTATTAGTCTGTTTTCATGCTGCTATAAAGAAATACCCGAGACTGGGTAATTTATAAAGGAAGGAGGTTTAATTGACTCAGTTCTGCATGCTGGGGAGACCTCAGGGAACTTACATTCATGGTGGAAGGGGAAGCAAACACTTCCTTCTTAATATGGCAGCAGAAGAGAGAAGAATGAGAGGCAAGCAAAGGTGGAATGCCTTATAAAAACCATCAGATCTCATGAGAACTTATGATCCCAAGATCAGTATTGGGGAAACTGCCCCCATGATTCAATTACCTCACACTGGTAATTGAAGGGTCCACCACATATGGGGATTATGGGAGCTACAATTCAGGATGAGATTTGCGTGGGGACATAGCCAAACCATGTCATTCCACCCCTGGCCCCTCCCAAATCTCATGTCCTCACATTTCAAAACACAATCGTGCCTTTCCAACAGTCCCTCAAAGTCTTAGCTCATTCCAGCATTAATCCAAAAGTCCAAGTCCAAAGTCTTATCTCAGACAAGGCAAGTCCCTCTGCCTAGGAGCCTGTAAAATCAAAAGCAAGTTAGTTACTTCCTAGATACAATGGGGGTACAGGCATTGAGTAAACATACCCATTCTAAATGGGAGAAATTGGCCAAAACAAAGGGGTTATAGGCCCCATGGAAGTCCAAATCCAATAGGGCAGTCCTCAAATCTTAATGTTCCAAAAATAATCTCCTTTTTGTCTCACATGTGAGACTCCATGTCTCACATCCAAGTCATGCTGATGCAAGAGGTGGGCTCCCATAGCCTTGGGCAGCTCCACCCCTATAGCTTTGCAGGGTACAGCCCCACTCCCGGCTGCTTTCACAGGTTGGCATTGAGTGTCTGCAACTTTTCCAGGTGCACAGTGCAAGCGATTGGTAGATCTATCATTCTGGGGTCTAGAGGATGGTGGCCCTCTTCTCACAGCTCTACTAGGAAGTGCCCCAGTGGAGACTCTGGGAGCTCCAACCCCACATTTCCCTTCTGTACTTCCCTAGCAGAGGTTCTCCATGAGGGCTCTGCCTGTGCAGCAGACTCCTGCCTGGACATACAGACATTTCCATACATCCTCTGAAATCTAGGCAAAGGTTCCCAGACCTCAATTCTTGTCTTCTGCCCACAAGCAGGACCAACACCACGTGGAAGCTGCTAAGGTTTGGGGCTTGCACTCTCTGAAGCAATGGCCTGAGCTGTATTTTGGCCTCTTTTAGCCACGGCTGGAGCTGGAGCGACTGGGATGCAGGGCACAAAGTCCGCAGGCTGCACAGAGCAGGGGAGCCCTGGACCTGGCCCAGGAAACCATTTTTCCCTCCCAGGCCTCTGGGCCTGTGGTGGGAGGGGCTGCATTGAGGTCTCTGACATGTCCTGGAGACATTTTCCCCATTGTCTCATCAGCATTTGGCTCCTTGTTGCTTATGCAAATTTCTACAGCTGGCTTGAATTTCTCCCCAGAAAATGGGTTTTTCTTTCTGTGGCATCAACAGGCTGCACATTTTCTAAACTTTTATACTCTGCTTCCTCTTGAATGCTTTGCTGCTTAGAAATTTCTTCCACCAGATATCCTAAATCATCTCTCTCAAGTTTAAAGTTCCACAGATCTCTAGGGCAGGGACAAAATGCTGCCAGTCTCTTTGCATAGCAAGAGTCACCTTTACTCCAGTTCCCAACAAGTCTCTCATCTCCATCTGAGACCACCTATAGCCTGGACTTCATTGTCCATATCACTATCAGCATTTTGGTGAAAGCCATCAAACAAGCCTCTAGGAAGTTCCAAACTTTCCCACATTTTCCTGGCTTCTTCTGGGTCCTCCAAACTATTCCAACCTTTGCCTGTTACCCAGTTCCAAAGTCACTTCCACATTTTTGGGTATCTTTACAGCAGCAACACACTACTCCCAGTACCACTTTACTGTATTAGTTCTTTCTCATGCTGTTAATAAAGGTCTACCCAAGACTGGGTAATTTATAAAGGAAAAAGGTTTAATTGACCCAGTTTATCATGACTGGGGAGGCCTCAGGGAACTTACAATCATGGCGGATGGGGAAGCAAACACGTCCGTCTTAACATGGGCCACAGGAGAGAGAAGAATGAGAGCCAAGCAAAGGAGGAAGCCACTTATAAAACCATCAGATCTCGTGAGAACTCACTATCATGAGAATTGCATGGGAGAAACTGCCCCCATGATTCAATTACCTTCCACCAGGTCCCTCCCACCACACATGGGGATTATGGGAACTACAATTCAAGATGAAATTTGGATGGGGACACAGCCAAATCATATGACCCTGTCTCAAAAATAAATAAATAAATAAGAGGAAAGAAAAGAAAAATTGTCTTTTTATCTTTTTACTTTCTGTGAAATAGTCTCAATTTAAACATTTCTTTTGAAATCCTTATAGCTATTTTTTTTAAATATCCAAGAGCTCTTTCTTTTCCTCTGAATATTCCTTTTTAAAAGTGGCTTAATGTTCTTGTTTCACAGATGTCAGATCTTTTTTTATCTTTCTCAAAGTATGTGTTATATAGTTTGTCTCTAGCCTGATTACTTCAGTGTTCCCCTCTGACTTCTTTGGTTATTTGCTTGTCTTGGTTTCTTCTTTAATATTAAATATTTTCCTCAATACCTCACAACCCTTGTCCATATTTGAGAATGGAACACTGAGAGGTGAGTTGGGGCCAGTTGTGGTGGCTCGCACTTGTAATCCCAGCACTTTGGGAGGCCAAGGTGGGCGGATCACTTGAGGTCACGAAGTTCAAGACAAGCCTGGCCAACATGGTGAAACCCCGTTTCTACTAAAAATACAAATATTAGCTGGGCGTGGTGGCACATGCCTGTAGTCCCAGCTACTTGGGAGGCTGAGGCAGGAGAATCTCTTGAACCCTGGAGGCAGAGGTTGCAGTGAGCCGAGATCACGCCGTTACACTCCAGCCTGGGCAACAAGAGCAAAACCCTGTCTCAAAAAAAATAAATAAATAAAAGTGAGTTGGAAGCTGTATATGTTGTTGTTGGGGCTGGTCTACTGTGGGCCATGCTGTAGAATGATTGAGAGAGACCTAGATATTTCACTGGAACCCTAACCTCTACCAATTTTTAGTATCTAGAGGTCTTTTTTTTTTTTTTTGACTTGGTTGGTTTCTGTGGAGAGGAACCCTCCCTGTAATTTCAGCCAGAATGCCCATGGTCTGGGAGCCAAACTGAGGGAAAGAGCTGGGGTTTAACATTCAGAATATTGACTTTCACACAAAATCTCTGTTTTTAGCACAGTGCCCTACCCTACTTCAGCTGGGCCTATGTAACTGAGGATGTGGTGGTGAATCCAGTTGTATACCTGGGGGGGAAAAGCATCTGAATTTATCTGAACTTTTTTTTTTTTTTTTTTGAGACAGTGTCTTTCTCTGTCACCCAGGCATTGGTGTAGTGGTACGATCACAGCTCACCACAGCCTTGATCTCCCAGGTTCAAGTGATCCTCCCACCTCAGCTCCCACTTCAGCCTCCTAAGTAGTTGCGACTACAGGCGTATGTCACCACACCGGGCTAATTTTTAAATATTTTTGGAGAGATGGGTGTCTTGCTTTGTTGCTCAGGCTGATCTTGAATTCCTGGGCTCAAGCTAGCCTCCCAAAGTTCTGGGATTACAGGCATGAGCCACTTTGCTCAGCCTATCTGTATCTTTTTGAACCTCACACTTTATTTCTGCTTTTAGAGGTAACCGGTTTGTTTAATTTCTTAGGTTTTCTAGAGTTCTGAAGAAGAATTCCCTCATCCCTGACTTCAGTTTCATGCTTCCGTGATGTGCTAAGTTAATGACCCCTGATTCATCTACTTTCCATAATTCTGTAGACATCTGTTATCTACTGCTATTTCCCCATCTATTCTCTATGTTAGCAAGGGCTCTGTCTTTTTATTAAATCACTTATTTACTTTCATTTTAGAGGCATTGCAGAGAGGAGGTAAAAATGCGTTCACCCACCATTTTTAACCTGAATTGTTTCATTGAGTAGGGTTTTTGTTTTTGACATATTACATATGAGAATGTTAAGGCTCAGAGAGATTAAATATCTTGACTAAGCTAGTAAGTGACAGAGAAACTAGCACTTACTCTTATAAGCCTTTCTAATAGGGGATAGAAGACAATGTTATGAATATCCACAGAACAGGACAATATTAGTGATGTGACTTACATGTTAACTACAGTTGTGAGCTGTGTAGTTTTTGGGAAAACTTTCAATCTTGCTGTGAACTTCAAGATCCATTTTCTATTTTGCCTTCCCTAACCTTTATAGGAAATTGTTAAAGCAGGGATCACTTTGAAATAACCAAGTAGAATGTACATTGTTAACTGTTTTTTAACAGATCTAACAACATATTGGTTCCCAGAAAAAGTTACTTATAAACCACTTTTTGTTAGTTTAATGTTTTTACTCCTGACTGATTAACTCAGGGTTGTTTTGTCTTAATTGACATTTGGCTTTCAATTATTAAGACATTCTATAATTTTTTATTTAAAATCCTATCTTCTCCTAGTTTTTCAGCTTTGTTTGTAATCTTTAATTAAATATATAACATATGTTAAAATTCCAAGTGAAGTGCTGCCAAAAAATAATAAATATGAAATGTTAAAGTGAAGGACTGAATAGCCATTAAGTTTTCAGGTTTTCAGAGGAAATAGCTAAGAACCTATTCTAATTTCCCTCACCTACTTTAAGATTACACAAAAGTCCCAGATAATGGAAAAGGGGAGATTTTATGAAAAAAATTTCTTTGTACAGAACTGTTATATCATGAGCCTGTACCTCTTTATTGGAAAAGGTATGGGAGGTAGTTTCTATTTCCTTCACATCAGGTCTAATGAAGCTTCCTCAGACACCTGGTGAAGTTTCTCTTACAGGAACCTTAACTTGTGACCAAATAGTTGAAGGAGTAGTAGATGGAGAGTTACTCCTTTTCGGGAAGTACGGAGGGCAAGAAAAGAGCTCTTGCTTTGGTGGGGGTGGCTAAAAGTCACTGTTTTGTTGATTTTGTTGTGCAAAGGAGGTGTGAGCGCTCCCTATGGACCAGACATAGACAGCACTCAACTGAATCACTGTGGAGTGGTCTTGAGTCCTGACCACTAGGGCTGCCTTGAGTAGTGAAAGCACTTCAGCAGCAAGAAGCTGAAGGTGAATTCTTAGAAGCTGAGGAAGCTGTGGTTAGGAACAAGCTTTGGTAGAGAAACACCTGCAATTTATCAAGGGAGCAGAGAAGTATTGTTGGAGGATATTTTGGTAAAAACTCAACTGGTGTGTATTATAATACAAGTCTAATGCTAACCACCTGGAGTTAGTGTCAGAGACCACAGATTTAAGGGCATGCTCTCCAACAAGACTGGTCCCCAGGCTACCTGTACTTCCTACCCAAAGGACTATATATTTGAAGGTTCTCATGACCCACTCAACTGACAACTTTCTGTAATGAATCACAGAACTCAGGAAAGTGCTATACTCATGGTTACAGTTTTATTATAAAGGAAATGTATAGAGTGAGGTCTAGGGGAGAATGCAGAGCTTCTATGACCTGTCCCCATTGAGTCAAGGCAGGTTACCCTCCTAACACATGAACGTGTTCAACAGGCAGGAAGCTCCACAGAGTTTCTCTGTCTAGTTTTCATTGGTGTTTTATCCCCTAGGCATGAATAATTAAATCAATGGCCACATCTTTGAACTCAATCTCTAGCCCCTTTCCTCTCCCTGGAGGTCCAGATGGCCCAAAGTCCCAACCCTCCATTCACATGGCTGGTCTTTCTGGTGACTGGCCCCCATCTTAAAGCTACCTAGGGACTACCACAAGTCACCCCATTATCATAACAAAGGCATCTCTATCACTCAGAAAATTCCAGGATTTTTAGAAGCCCTGTGCCAGGAACCGAGGACAAAGACCATACAAATAATTATTATACAATAAAGGGTTCAGTAGGAACCTCTGAAGAGCCCAAGAAAGCACCAGGAGAGAGAGATCCATTTTTTAAACTTCTGCCAGTCCCAGAATGTGAGAAAGCAGCTGTTAATGGTAGGAGTTCAAGCAAGACCTTTGCTACTTTTTCCTTTCTTCTCTTCCAGTGTGCCAGCCCTTTAGGGGTAAAACTTAGGACCTAAGAGAAGCGAGAACAGAGAAACAGAGAACCAAGAGACAATGATGCCAACCAACAGCCTCCCACCCTCACCCCATGACCCCACCCCCACCACCACACCAGGCTGCCATTCTGAACTCAAGCTAGGGCAAGAGATATTTGGAATTAAATCAAATTCAGAGTTTTGATTAAACTTCTGGACTGAATATGCTAATTTGGCCTGTGTTTGTCCATTAAAGTGGCCATAGGACCTAAGAGTGAAGACCAGAAAAGTCAGGGAACTGTCAATAATATTCATCAAGAGTTGAGCTGCATTATTTCGTGCTTGATACTTGCTCCTTTTGATCATGGTGATCTAGAGGGCGACTTCACCGGGGCGGGGATGCTTGCATGTATAATCTTACTAAGAGCCAATATAAAGGCTAGGACCAAACCTATTTGTTTATGGGGCAGTGTGGGCCCAGAGTACAATTATCCACAGTAAGTAACATTTAAAAGAAAGATGGAATATAAAAAGTAGATAGGTTTTGATTATGTCGTAACTAGTGCTTTTTCAACATACCAATTTCTTTTTCTTTTTTTTTTTTTTGAGATGGAGTCTCACTCTGTCACCCAGGCCAGAGTGCAGTGGCAAGATTTCAGCTCACTGCAACCTCTGCCTCCTGGGTTCAAGTGATTCTCCTGCCTCAGCCTCCCTAGTAGCTGGGATTACAGGCTTGTGCCACCATGCCCAGCTGATTTTTATATTTTTAGTAGAGGTAGGGTTTTGCCATGTTGGCCAGGCTGGTCTCGAACTCCTGACCTCTTGATCCACCCACCTCGCTCATGATCCACCTGCCTCAGCCTCCCAAAGTGCTGGGATTACAGGCGTGAGCCACTCTCGCTCTGTCACCCAGGATAGAGTGCAGTGGCGCAATCTTGGATCCCTGCAGCCTCCACCTCCCAGGTTCCAGCGATTCTCCTGCCTCAGCCTCCCAGGTAGCTGGGATTACAAGCATGCACCATCACACAGGGCTAATTTTTGTATTTTTAGTAGAGACAGGGTTTTGCATGTTGGCCAGGCTGGTCTCGAACTCCTGACCTCAGGTGATCTGCCCACCTTGGCCTCCCAAAGTGCTAGGATTACAGGTGTAAGCCACCATGCCCGGACTCAATATATCAATTTCAAATGTACTTAAACACATGTTTTTGAAAATTTCTATTTAAACTAGGATTTCTCAACCTTAGAAGTCTTGACATTTTAGGCCAGATAATTCTTTGTTATGGGTGCTGACCTGTGCATTGCAGGGTGTTTAACAGCATCCCTGGCCTCTATCCACTAGGTGCCAGTGTCACTCTCCCTTGGCTGCGACAACCGTAAATATCTCTAGATATTGCCAAATGTTCCTTGGGGGAGAAACTGCCCTAACTTGGGAACCACTGACTGAAAGTAATGCTTTTCTAAATCAAGGAGTTTTTGTGATTCAAATAATCATCCTCTATTTGTTTTGTAAATCTAAATGGTTGTATGTACGCTTTTTTGTTTTTTTTGAGACGGAGTTTAGCTCTTGTTGTCCAGGTATCCAGGCTGGAGTGCAATGGCACGATCTCAGCTCATCGCAACCTCTGCCTCCTGGGGGTTCAAGTGATTCTCCTGCCTCAGTCTCCCTAATAGCCGAGATTACAGGCATGTGCCACCACACCTGGCCAATTTTGTATTTTTAGTAGAGATGGGGTTTCACCATGTTGGTCAGGTTGGTCTCGAACTCCCGACCTCAGGTGATCTGCCCGCCTCGGCCTCCCAAAATTCTGGGATTACAGGCATGAGCCACCATGCCCAGCCTGTATGTATGCTCTTTAAAAGTAGGGCATAGCTGCAATCCCACTTTTGTCACTGTTCTTACTTTGAAACAAATTCATAAGCCTCTTGTGGAAAATTTGTCTCACATTGCTCAAAAACCCTGACGGAATTTTGAATGGTCTTTGTTGCTTAGTAGTTATATTATTACAATGTCTTTAATCTTAATAACTGAAAACTTAAATAACCAATGCTGGCTTTTGTTTTGTGAAATATCAAATGATGATTACATTATACCAGTTTGTTATTGTTATTGGACTTTTACGTCAACAGCTTACCCAAGCAAATCCTCTTGCACTGTCTGATGCAAGGAAGAAAACTTAGGCATGGCTTTGTGTGTGTGTGTGTGTGTGTGTGTGTGTGTGTGAAACTGTTTTTAAGAAATTTGCTATGCCTTGGAAGCTTTGACACAATAGTATTGACAAACTGTTTTGGCGACACAGATCCTTCCTTTCATATGTCTTGACAATAGCAGGAAGTTAGAGAAGCTAAGGTAGTTGGAGTGAACCCTGCCACCACTTGCTAATCCAGAGGCTTGGATCCAGAAAATTCCTATCAACATATCAAGAGCACATTTATTTTTAGAGAGAATTAAGTGATACATACAACTAGTTTTCATGTTTCAACGTACTCTACCTCCCTTATCCCATTCATTGCTTTATTTCTGGCCAATATTTTAGTTTACTACTATATTAGAAAAAAAACTGTGAAAGGTCTGAGATTTTATACTTCTTACAAGTTAGCCTGTTACCATTTCATAGATGGTAGCAGAAGGCATGAAGATTTGGGATCAGAAACAAAAGACTTTATTCCTCACAGTACAGCAAGCATGAGCATGATATTGCATTGCTCCTCCCTCTCCTCTAACTCCATTGGGGGTGATACAGATGGGTCCAGGTGGATGCTCTGCACACAATGGATTGTTACACTGAGGGACACTGAGCTTGAGGGAGCCACTGCTTTTATAGTGGGTGATAAGCAAGCCTTCTTTTTACCTTCAGGGGAGACATTGCCTCAAGATTGTTACAGACACAACCCTGAGAAATGGTCCAGCTAAAGAGCTGTCAGGATCTTGCATTCTTGGCATAAGCAGCAAGAACATGCAGGACACTTAGAACCTTTGTCTCTAAGAGGCAATTACCTCTCCCAAAAAACAACAACATGTGTATACAGTCCTTTTCAATGTGTTTTGGGCAAGCTAAACAAGTCAGTTAAAACAAACAGATAAACTAATTTGAAGCACTTTGACTTAAAGCATATGATTTCAGTTTTCAGTGTCTTGGCCTAACCATCCATACCAACCTGGACTATCACTATTTTTCAGTCTACCTGATTTCTTACAGCCAAATGAAAGGACACAAATCAAGAAAGAATTTGGGACAAACCCTCTTTGTCCCAAAGCAGAAAGGCACTTAGCAGTAAAATGTGTGTTTGATCAGTAGGGCCATGTATTAGTTCATTTTCATATGCTATGAATAAATACCTGAGACTGGGTAATTTATAAAGAAAAAGAGGTTTAATGGACTCACAGTTCCACATTGCTGGGGAGGCCTCACAATCATGACAGAAGGCAAAGGAGGAGCAAAGGCACATCTTACATGGCGGCAGGCAAGGAAGCATGTACAGGGGAAACTACCCTTTATTAAACCATCAGATCTCATAAAACTTATTCACTGTCAAGAGAATATCATGAGAAAACCCATCCCCATGATTCAATTACCTCCCACTGGGGCCCTCTCATGACATGTGGGGATTATGGGAGCTATAATTCAAGATGAGATTTGGGTGAGGACACAGCCAAACCATATCAGGCCAGTTCCAGCTATGTCTCCAGGTCTTTGCAAGAGACTTAGAATGAGGAGTGTGGGCCTCCGATACTTCCTAGCAATTTTCATTAGGCTGTGGTTGACACAGAACAGCCCTGATATTCTCAATACAATTATTTGTTTTAGATTTAAATTAGATATATTTGGATTTCATAGATTCTTTCAGGCCATTCAATAATGGAAAGATATTCCAGTATATGTGGAAAGAAATTACAATATATAGTTGCTGGGTTAATACTTATTAATAAGATAACCAATTTGTTGCAGTTTAAAGACATTGGTTAGAGTTGTTAAATAACTCTTTCTTGTTTTCAACCAGAGAGGGAAAGACAGTTTTAAGAAAGTCTTACTTGAAGAAAATGAAATGATATGAATTGGAAGACAATTTTAATAGCAAGGTAGCTTTAACTATGTAAAAATAATGGGAACCACAATTTATCGTTCATGGCTACATTGCAGGCACTGTGCTGAATGCTTTATGACATCATCAGGTCAATTCTCATACAATCTCTGTAATATGTCATCCACATATTCCAAATGAGGGAAACTGAGACATATAAAGTTAAATAACCTGTCCAAAGACAGGTATCTAGTAAGTGATGGAGCTAGGATTGGAGTCTATGTCCACTGATGTCAAACTTTTATTTTTTTACTCTTAGAATGACTCATTGGAATGCAAAACATATACAAATAAAATTCTAACAAAGAGACTCTAAATTTTCTATACTTAATATCTTCATTAACTGATAATCTCAGGAAGCAGGCATTTAGGCCAAGTAATTTTCTAGTTCAATGCTATCCACAGTGTGGTCTACAACTGGTGCCAGTCTGTGAATGATTGATTAGTGACTCACAAAGTTCAAAGCTGAAATTAAGTGTTTAGAAATCTTATAGCATTGAATATTGCTAAGACATCCAAGCATATAATCAGTGGACTTGTCTTGTTGAGCAAAGGTCTAGACAAGTTCGGGTGTTGAACTCAATATGGTGAATCTCATATGAACATATGGTAAGACCTGCAAACTAGTCATGCACAGCAGAGATTGGAAATAAAAAAAGAAACTGATCCTTCACCACAGATTGTTGAGGCACTGTTCTAAAATGACTTAAACATATCAATTAAGCCAATTCAAAAATTAGTCAGTGTTACTATTTCAGAAAGATTTCTGAAAGATTATTATACATTCTTCTGGTTGCAAGAAACTATGTTACAGGTCTTGCACCAGGTCACTATGGGGTTGAAGCCTCTGTGGGTAGCAATGAATGGGGAAAGCAGAAGAAGATGGTTATGGAGCCATCATATCTAGGAGGGACAAGTTTGTTTTTGGGCTTCTGACAAGGAGTCCAAAGCGTGTGTTCAGGTGGCTGTGGAAGACTTTCCCAGGACCAGTTATAAAAGCAGGAGAACACACACAACCATAAGATTATAAACAATGGAAAGGCCAGCACAAAACAACAGGTAGGAATGATGTGATTTTCAGGAACAAGGAAGATGATCACACACAAAGGGCAAGAAACCCCAACAGAACTATGGAGGAAGGGCAGGACAAGATTCAGAGAAACAACGATAACAAGGCCATGAATTATGTTTGTAAAAGTTCCTATATAGTCAGGGGCCAGTCCTCTGTAGCTTGATCTGCAGCTGGTAGGCCTGGGGATAAGTGAGGACACTGAGCTGAAGCAGGCAGTAAGAGGACAGAGAAAAAGGCAGTCAGTTCTTTCCAGGTAGAGATTGGGGTTTCTTATCACATTTTCAGTGATAAATTTTACTTAGAAAACCAGAATGATTTAAAATCTTAGTTGGATTAATTCTGCTGTCAGAGAGGATTATATATGTCTGCCTGTCTTTTTATCTATCTACATATCATCTATCTACCTACCTACCTATCTACTTATCTGTCATCTATCAATTTATTCACTCTTCCGCCTATCATCCATCCATCCATCCATCCATCTATCCAATATCATTCCACAAAGTACTTACAGCAAAAATAAGACATATAAGAATAACGTGATCCTGGTGTGGTGGCTCATGCCTGTAATCCCAGCACTTTGGGAGGCCAAGGCGGGTGGATCACATGAGTCCAGGAGTTCAAGACTAGCCTGGCCAACATGGCAAAACCCTGTCTCCACTAAAAATACAAAAATTAGCCAGGCGTGTTGGTGCATGTCTGTAATCTCAGCTAGTGGGGAGGCTGAGGCACGAGAATTGCTTGAACCTAGGAGGTAGAGGTTGCAGTGAGCTGAAATCATACCACTGCACTCCAGCCTGGGTGACAGAGCAAGACTGTCTCAAAAAAAAAAAAAAAAAAAAAGGATCAGGTGAAGAAAGAAGAAATATGGTATTCTTTACCTTACTATTATGATTTTTAAATATTAACTATGTAAAACTCTGTTAATGAAAAAAGTATTAATTTCTAAAGATATATAAAATTCAAACCATGGTACCACAAAGGGTAAGGATGTGGACTAGAAATATCCTGATAAATTCTAAGATACCAACTCATGTTTAAAACATTCCAATTGCCAACATAATTTTATTTAGTATGTCAATGGCCTGGTGAAAGTTTCTTGGTATAATTTTTGAGAGGTTGTAATAGAAATTCTGAATAGAAATAAAAACTATCATCTAAATGTCTTCTACTAATTTGCCCAGGGGCAATTTTCTATTGAAAAAATTTTCCTATAAAGCTTTATAGCTGAATACTATATGTATTGATTCTTTAAAAATAATATTCTTACCATGCTGAATGCATCTAAACCTTATATTTATTTCAAAAGTGTTATGAAAGGATCAATAATTATGCTCTTTTAAGTTATTGCTATACAATCTTAGAATTCCAATTTGTTTTCGCTGTGTTATTTTTACTGGCTTAAGAACTGTAGATGATCTTCATGTCAGATTCACAGGTATTTCTGTATAGGTGACCACTAATGCATTGTGACTAAAGGGTCCCCTGGAAGGGCCCATTGCTGTCCAAAGATCCCCTACTTGTCTGTCTTTACTAAGTAAGAAGGCATGTGAGAATAAGCTATAGAAATGTTTTGTCAACAACATAATACCATTTATTGAAGTGCTATGATTAGCACCTCTCAACTCATGAGATTGGATGGATGGATGCATGCATGCATGCATGACGGGTGGATAGACAGATGGGTAGATAGATAACAGTTTTCTATTGTTATGTAACAAACCACTTCCAAACAGTGAATTCATGTTTTTCTTATGAATCTGCAATTTGAACAGGGCTACACTTTGAACAGGGCTCATAGGGGATGGCTCATCTCTGCTCCATACAACATCAGCTTAGGTGGTTTGACTGAGGGGAGGAGGATCTGACTATAAGATGGCATACTCACATGTCTGGCTGAGTTGCCATTACTTGTTGGCTGGGATCTCAGCAAGGGTTAAAAGCCAGGGCTTTAGTTCTTCTCCATGTGGATCTCTCCCTATGGCCTGGGTTTTTCATTGTGTGGTGGCTGGGTTCGAAAGGTGAGCAACCCTCAAAAGTGCTCGCCAAGCAGAAGTTGTATTGCCCTTCATGACCTAGCCTACAGAGTCATAAAGTATCACTTCCACCACACTCTATTACAGGGTTGCTCAGCCTTAGCACTACAGACATTACGCATTATAGGATGTTTAGCAGCAGTAGCACCTGCCCCACCAGTATGACAACTAATTGTCAAATGTTCTCTAGGGGGTAAAATACCTCTGGATGAAAACCACTGCTCTATTATTTGATGCAGGCACAAAGTCCTGCCCAGGATCCAGGGGAAGAGACATAGCTTCCATCTATTTATAGGAGAATGGCAAGGTTCTGGAAGAGTATGTGATATAAGAAAGATTGTTGTGGCCATTTAAGAAAATATTGGCCAGGCGCGGTGGCTCACGCTTGTAGTCCCAGCACTTTGGGAGGCCAAGGAGGGTGGATCACGAGGTCAAGAGTTCTAGACAAGCCTGGCCAAGATGGTGAAATCCCATCTCTACTAAAAATACAAAAATTAGCCAGGCATGGTGGTGGGCACTTGTAATCCCAGCTACTCGGGAGGCTGAGGCAGGAGAATCGCTTGAACCCGGGAGGTGGAGATTGCGGTGAGCCAAGATCACGCCATGCCACTGCACTCTAGCCTAGGTGACAGAGCAAGACACAGTCTCAAAAAAAAAAAAAAAAAAAAGAGAAAGAAAAGAAAAGAAAATACTATCTACCACAGTGACATTTTAACTAATGCTACGAACTGAATGTTGATGTCTCCCCAAATTCATATGTTGAAACCCTAATTCCCAGTGTGATGGCATTTGGAGATGGGGACTTTAAAAGGTAATTAGGTCTTAAGGTGAAGCCCTTATGATGGGCTTGGTGATCTTATGTGAAGAGATGGGAAAGAGCACACTCTCTCTGCCATGTGAGGGTAGAGCAAGAAGCTGTCCATCTGCACAGGAAAGGGCTTTCACCAGGAATTGGATCTGCCACCACCTGGATCTGATCTTAGACTTCCCAGCCTCTAGAACTCTGAGAAATAAATTTCTGCTGTTTATAAATTACCCAGTCTATGGTGTCTTGTATTCACAGCAGCCTGAACTAAATGAGACTACTAAGGAGAACAAATTTCTTTTCTTAGTATTTTCAATGCTGATTTTTAAAAATATTCCAGAGTTGTGGTACGGTCTCTGGCTCTAGAGAATTCTCATCTTATTTGCTCTTATTAAAGAGAATATTTTACTCTGAATCCACTATCTTGACAATTTTGTTGATATCTCGATTGTATGAAGCAGTACTAAGGTGAGAGCCCCTAACTAATTAAAAGACATTCTTTGTCTTTTAATCCAAGAAATTGGACCATATACCTTTATTCTGCTCCTATTATTCCTAGTGTACAAATTTGTGATGCATATACATATCTTTTCATCAAATTTTCAATCTTCAGTGATTATTTTCCAATTTTTAGAGCTGCTTAATTCTCTCTCTGCTTCTATTGCCATATCTCCTCAAGAGATCCTTTCACTCTATCCCAAGAAATTTAACACCAGTGCCATTTTTGTGTGCTTTTTCTAGTTTATCAATGTTTCTGTGTGCAACATCAATAGAAAACAAGGGACAGGCATGGTGAGCTCACGCCTGTAATCTCAGCTCTTTGGGAGGCTAAGGCAGGAGGATCACTTGGGCCCGGAAGCTTGAGACCAGCCTGGGCAACATAGTGAGACCATATCTTTATTTTTTAAAAGTATGATAAAAAAACAACAAGTATTTAGGTGCTTATTTTCATATTGACAGGAAGTTTCAAGAATTCTCATTTAAGAAATAATTGAAAATAGCAGTTCTTTTTGTTAAAGTGGAGCTTAAAGCGTTGCCCAAAAATATTTTCAATTATCATTTAGAAGCCTTCCCTCCTACAGATCTATCCCGTAAAAAATGCCCTATAGCATTTCTTCTATAATCCTTCCAGTACTACCATGACAACTCCCTGAAGAAGGTTTGGAGGGCTATAGAATGTGGGCTTTTCATTCTCAGTTTCATTTTATAAAAAGATTTTTGAAGGATATGACTTCATTTAAAAACTTGCAAAGACTTTCCATAAAAACCTATCTCATGCCTTTGGAAAATGAGGTGTCTAACATTTATTGAGTACATTCTATGTAGATTATCTCATTGACTGTTCACAACAACCCAGTGAGGTCCTTACCATCATTATCCCTATTTTACCAACAGGGAAATTTGCCTTGGCTTGCCCATCTTGCCAATAGTGGAGCTCTTATTGACTCCAGCCAGTGCAATTCTAGATCCTGTGGGCCTCACCATTGCTCTGTACTCCCAACAGTCAAATGGAGCTAGGAGGTTGTGTATATTGTCAGGCCTGACAATATATTATGTATATTGTCACACCACATGGTGTGCTTGGATTGTCAGGCTACTGGTGCTTGTGGTTGGCATGGGGAAGCCTGAGGGACCCAGACGAAACAAACCAGCCAGGAGCCAGATAGGTGAGTATTTTTTTTTTTTTCTGCTATCCTTTGCTAGGCAGAATGCTACCCCTAAACTTAGTGGCTTAAAACAAAACAGTTATTTCTCATGATTCCATGGGCTGACAATGTGGGTGGTCTTGCCTGGGCTTACTCATGTGTCCACGGTAATCCACTGGCAGAGGGTTCAAGAGGACCTCACATTTCTGGCAGATGGAGTTGGCTGTCAGCAGGGTACCTTGGCCTTCTTCCATGTGGCTTCCCACCCACCACTAATTTAACCTGGCTTGCTTCTTCCAGCATGGTGGTCTTCAAGTTCCAGAAGTGTGAGAGGTAAAGCTACAAGGCCTCCTGTGGCCTCGGCTCTGGGACTTGCACAAAGTTTCTTCTGCCACATTCATTACCTTGTAGTGAGATATTGCTGTACCTCTCATCGAGAGGTGGAGACCTGTGATGGGAGGTACAGCAATATCTCATTACAAGGGAGCATAGACACAGGGAAGCCTCATGCTTTGGGGGCCACAATTACAATGGTCTATCACAGTACTTCTGTCAGTTACCTACCGCTGTATAACAAACCATCTCAAAACTTAGGGGCTTATGGTAACTGCTTTATTGCTCACAAATCTGTAGGTCAGGAACTTGGGTGCATCTTGATGGGAATAGCTTTCCTTTGCCCACAGGGTACTGGCTGGGACTGGAGGACTTGAGATGATCTCAATCACATCCAGCACTTTAGCAGGGATGGCTCAAAAGTCTGTGAGGTGTCTGGGCCTCTCTCTTCTCATGGTATTGGCTGGGCTCATGCATATGTTGGGAGTCCTTGGTTTTCTTCATATGATCTCTCCTTCCACATGATGTCTCCTCCAGAACCTGTCTTCATGGCTTCTCTCTTGAGTAGGATACACTGGACTTCTTTCCATGGTAGCCAGACTCCAAAATAGCAAACACAGACACTCAAGCCTCTAAGGCCCAGGCACAGAACAGCACAGTGTCACTATCTCCCTGTCCCTTTAGTCGAAGCAAGCCATAAGGCCATCCCAGATCCAGTGGTGGACAAGTAGACCCCACCTCTTGATAGGAGGAGGAATGTGCATGTCTGGCGCTGAGAAGAGCTGTTGAAGGCTATCTTTGCAGACAATGTACCAGAGTGTTTGCCTGAATGTAAAAATATGAGAAGTTGGGGTCAAAGTGTTAGAATAGGCTGGTGGTTCTCCAAAGAGTTATACCTAATAGCCAAAATGACTCAATGTTGGAGAAGGCAGATAGACATGGCGAAAATACAAATATTTCTATCAAGTAACAAATGAAGTAGAAAGAGACAGAGGTTGAGAAAGTAGAGAGAATATGTTCTGCCTATGGCATCTTCATGCTAGGCGGCTGTGAGATGGTCACATAGGAAAACCTGAACCTCTGTAGCCAGGGGGAATGTTTAGCTCTTGCACAGGAAGCACCAGATGGGGTCTATGTGTTTTCTCCAAAGGCATTTTGTCCTGATCAGACTAATATGGAATTTATCCTCCCACTAAATGGATGAGATCATAAAATACCCCTTCATCACCACAACTTGGGCAGAGCCCAGAAGCAGATGGCCAGACAATATGGAGGCTCTAATTAGGGAGAGAAAGCTGCAGGGCCACCAAAATAGAAGGAGACATCTTCCCTCAGTAGTAACTAACCAGTTGTAGGCATTTTTCGGAGTGTTGTGGAGGAAAATAAAGCCTTATTTTTGTGCGAGTATGTTATACAGGGTCCAGGTGAAATGCTACTGCTCCCAGGGTCTTTTTTGTTTCTTTGTTTTAACCATTCATGCCACATGGAAGTATGTTTGCTTTTTATTTTTAAAGACTTTGAACAATTTCTGATATTCATGACCCTGGCAAAACTGAAGGTGCTAAAAGTTTTCAGTTTTATGTATTCAATATTTTGTGATCCATATAGGCTCTAGTCCCAAGGGCTAGTGTTATTATGAAAACAGCAAGAACAATAATAATACACAACTGATATTTTAAAGAAATGTTTACCTTTTTCATAGTGCATTCACATTTACTTTTTTTTTTTGAGACAGAGTCTCACTCTGTCATCCAGGCTGGGAGTACGCTGGTGTGACCTCAGAGAACTCGGCTCACTGCAACCTCCCCCTCCCAGGTTCAAGTGATTCTCGTGCCTCAGCCACCTGAGTAGCAGGGATCACAGGTGCATGCCACCATGCCTGGCTAATTTTTGTATTTTTAGTAGAGATGGGGTTTCATCACCTTGGGGTTTCACCAAGTTGGTCAGGCTGGTCTTGAACTCCTGACCTCAGGTGATCCACCTGCCTCGGCCTCCCAAAGTGCTGAGATTACAGGTGTGAGCCACCACGCCCAACCCACATTTACTATTGATCTTATTCTGTCTTGCTGGTGAACCTGGGTTTCTGAAGGCTCATGGAACTCTGGATAGGCCATGAAGAATCAGAAACTGTGAAACAAAATGGTGCCACTCTTGCATTAATTTCCTTTTGATTATTTGGGCATTTTATTATTTCCTTCTCTAATGTAAAAGTTCACTCTTTTAGTGAAAAGCAAAAACATCATATCTGGAAGCCAAAATTTAATTAGAATCCATAAATGCTAATTTCATCTTCCTTTTATGAGAGTCATTACTTGTAGTTCCTCTGTGTGTCCCCGTTAACACACAAAATGAAAAGTAGTGGTGTTATCAGTTTCATTAGGCTTCACATTTAAAATTGTGTGTTCAAAGGTTATTAAGGTTAAGAGCCAAGGAGTAGTAGGTTCATCAGATCTGGTTTACTTATAGGTTTACTTATAAGGCAACCAGAGAGAAAAGATTGGATCCACCCCTTCCTCATAGTCCCCCTCCGGATAAGCCTGGGGGTTACTGTGGGGTGTGGCTGTAAAGATGCCCCTCGAACCCAGATTAAGAGATACTTAGCCAGGTGCAGTGGTGCATACTTGTAACCCCAGCACTTTGGGAGGCTGAGGCAGGAGGATCACTTGAGCCCAAGAGTTTGAGACTAGCTTGAGCAATATAGGGAGATCCAGTATCTACAACAAAATAAATAATTAGTCAGGCCTGGTGGTGCAGGCCTGTGGTCCCAGCTACTCAGAAGGCTGAGGTGGGAGGATCACTTGAGCCTGAGGGTGGAGGCTGCAGTGAGCCGTGATGGCAACACTGCACTCCACCCTGGTGACACAGTGAGATCCTGTCTCAAAAAATAAAATAAAAATAAAAGAAATATTCATGTCACATGAAATAGGTTCAGAGCAGATCCAGATTTTGTGAAGTCTGAGCTGTTGTCCCTTTGAGGATCTGGAAGAGGCCCTTGCAGTAAGGTGCCCTGAAGCTAAATTTGCACTAATTTTACAGAAAATGAATCCTACGTGGGCTGCAAGGGCTGCAAGGACTGGGCCCTGCAGAACAGAGAGAGGCAAATGAATGGGAGGGGGACTGCAGAGAGGAGTAAGAGGTAAGAAACAATCCCTGGAAGACTGCTGTTTTTAAATGGTTGACTTTATTTTTAATTTTCCCAAGTTTAGTCAGCACTCATAAGACCTTTAGAAAATAGCATGGCAACAACTATGTGGACACAAAACCCGAACAAAATGAAAAACAAAGTGAAAAATTGGAGTCTTTCTGACACCTGAATTTTTCTGCCTACAATTTGTGCTTTTTGGAAAAGAATCATAGTAAAACATTATAAATTGAAATTGGGCTACATTTTGGACATTTGTTATGGTCTCGAATTTAAAGTGAAAGAAATGACAAATTCCCAAGGACACAAAGTAATTGATTCCAAAGCCGCACTCAGCCTGGTTGTCTTTCCTCACCCTGAGCCCAAGGGGGAATTCCAGGACTCTCCGCACAGCAGTGGCCTCCTGGGGCCAGCGGGCTGGCCATTCGGGAAGCTGTGCACCTTAGGTGTTAAATGGGTGTTTATAGTGGTAACTGGAGACAACAACATGACAGGCAGTAAAAGACACTTGTTATCTCCCACTTATTCTCTAGGCCTTAGCCCCAATGTCACTTCCTCTAAAGACATTCCCTGACCTTGCAGGATCATCAGAGGCATATCCTTTTGCCCCCCTAGTGCCTTGTTTCTATTTTTCTTAGGCCACTCACCATCCTATGCTAATTATTCTTCCCCACTCCATGATTATCTCTAACGGTTTTTTTTAAGTCATGAGAGATGAGGACTATGGCTTACTTTTTATTTTTATTTTTTATTTTTTGAGACAAGGTCACCCTCTGTTATCCAGGCTGGAGTGCAGTATCACCCTCATGGCTCACTGCAGCTTCGATCTCCTGGGGTCAAGGGATCCTCCCACCTCAGCCTCCCAAACTGGAGGGATTACAGGCTTGAGCCACTGCACCTAGCCACTTTACTCATTTTTATTTTTATTTTTTTGAGACAGAGTCTTGCTGTCACCCAGACTGGCGTGCAGTGGTATGATCTCAGCTCACTGCAACCTCTGCTCCCCAGGTTCAAGGGATTCTTGTGCCTCAGCCACCAGAGTAGCTGGGATTACCAGCATGCACCACCACGCCCGGCTAATTTTTGTATTTGTTTCGGTAGAGATGGGTTTTGCGATGTTGGCCAGGCTGGTCTCAAACTCCTGGCCTCAAGTGATCTGGCTGCCTTGGTCTCCTGAAGTGTTGGGATTACAAGTGTGAGCCACTGCGTCTGGCCTACTCATTTTTTTAAAGCCCCAGGTCCTCCTTTGGAAACTGGGGACTTTGGTAGATTAAAAAAAAAAAAAAAAACACCCAAACTTTATGAAAGTTTTATAATTTACATAAAATAAAATGTACCAATTTTAAGGTATAGTTCCGGGGGTTTTGTCAAATGTATATACGTATGAAACCAATCACCCTAGTTAACTTTTTCTTTCAGCACTTTAAATATTTCACTTCCTTCTCTTCTCGCTTCTTGGGTGGCTCGTGACAAGAAGTCCATTGTAATTTTTTTTTTTTTTTTTTTGAGTCAAGTTCTTGCTCTGTCACCCAGGCTGGAGTGCAGGGGTGTGATGGTGGGTCACTGCAGCCTCGGTCTTTTGGGCTCAAGAGATTCTCCCACCACAGCCTCTGGAGTAGCTGGGACTACAGAGGTACGCCACTATGGCTGGGTAATTTTTTGATTTTCAGTAGAGATGGGGTTTCACTGTGTTGCCCAGGCTGGTCTCGAACTCCTGGACTCAAGTGGTCTGCTCACCTCGGCCTCTCAAAGTGCTCAGATTACAAGCATGAGCCACAACGCCTGGCCCTGTAATTTTTATCAATATTCTTTTATAGGTAAGATGTTATTTCTCTTGGCTTATTTCCTGATTTTCTCCTGATCTTTGGTTTTTCCACTTTGAATATGATATGCCTACGTGTAGATTTTTTGGTATTTATCCTGCTTGGTGTTTGCTGAGATTCCTGGATCTGTGGTTTGGTGTCTGCCATTAATTTTGGAAAATTATCAGCCATTATTACTTCAAATATTTCTTCTGCTTTGTTCTCTTTTCTCCTGGTATTCCAAGTACTCATATGTTATATCTTTCCACATTGGATTTCACTTCATGGATTTCAGTTTTGTTTCTATCTCTCTGCCTTTCCGTTTGAAAAGTTTCTGTGGACACAGTTTTGAGCTCACAGAGTCTTTCTTCAGCTGTGTCCGGTCTGCCAATGAGCCTATCACAAGTATTCTACATTTCTCTTGCAGTGTTTTTGATTCCTAGCATTTCTTAATCTTTTTTAGACTTTCCATCTCTCTGCTTACCTTACCCATTTGTTTTTACATATTGTCTACTTTTTCCAGCAGAGTTCTTAATGTATTAATTATAGTTATTTAAAATTTTCTGTCTGGTAATTACAAAATCTGTGTCATATCTGATGCTGGTTCTCATCATGCTTTGTCTCTTCAGACTGTGATTTTCTTGCTTTTTAGCATGCCTTAAATTTTTCTTTCCCTGAAATTAGGGCATGAGGTATTTGTTAATAGGAAATGAGGTAAAAGACCTTTAGTGTGAGGTTTAATGTTAATTTGGCTAGGAGTTGAGCTGTGTTTAATGTTTGCTACAGTTGTAGAAGCCAGAGGCTTCAAATTACTCTAGTGTTCTTTTTGTGGTCTACTTTATTGTCTTCCTTAAGTCCTCCTTATCTAGAGTCTGAGCCTTGCAGCTCTTTCAGCAGCAATCCATTGTTATTATACTGGAGGCTTGCTGAGGTGGTGGTAAAGCGTGAGGGAGGGGAAACATTCTATAATCACATAATTAATCTTAGCCTTTTACTGGTCTTATGTTCCCTAGGTTGTGCCCTTTGCAAATATTTTTCAGCTTTTTTTCTTCCATCTTAGGTGATACAGTAAGGCTAGAGGGAGTAGAGTTGGATAAATGCCTTTTCTGTAGATGGGGTAAGGCTCCGGAAGGCTTTTTGCTAGAGATTTGACCTTCATTTTGGGGAATGCTCTGGACCACTCAGTGTATTTCAAAATGGTTACAATCCCCCTCCCACTGCCAGAGATATGGGGGGATCTTTCTTGGCTCTCCAATGTGAGAACCTGTTGGAGTTCTGGAAGATAAAGCCCATGAAAGTGTGTGGGTTCACCCACGACTACGCCCACAGGAGTTTCTCACTCTCATTCTAGTCCATTCAGCCTCCATGTAAGTGTTCCTACCACTTTATGACTCCAGCGGTTTCTGCTCCAGGTCAGTAGATATTGGCTGTGATTGTCTGCATTCAGCTGTCTTTCCAGATTTGGGGGTGGCAGTTTGCTCTGTGACCTCAATTTTCTGATGGATCCAAGAAAAGTCATTAATTTTCAGTTTGTTCCACTTTTTTCTTGTTTTGAGAATGGGAATGATGACTTACAAGCTCTTTACACATTGGACCTGAAACTGAAAGTTCTACTTGACTTTTTGTGACTATTATTATCCTGAATTCACAGATGAGAAAACTGGGGCTGTGTGATATTGCGTGACCTACCCCAAATCACTGAGCTTCCAAATGGCAGAACTGACTTCAAACCTAGATTCTCCTACTTAAATTCAGAGTTCTTTCCCTCATAACTTAGTTAACACAAAAAATGCAGTATCTGTATTCCCAGGAGTTTACAGCAGAGCTGGGGAATAAATTTGACTGATTTGGGAAATAAGTCTATGAGACTTCAGAGAAGGATGCAATTGTTTCCGGCTGGAGGGAAACTAAGAAGATCCCAATTAGTAAAAATTCAAAATAACTGAAACTATTTATTTAGCTTTTAGTTACCTTGTTGTTTATTTTCTTATTAAGTTCCTTAATGTACCAACTGAGGTCTCTAAGGCTATTTTAAACTTTATGGTACTACTTATTAGCAGATCTTGAAATAAATTTAGTGGGTATCTAAAATTTTGTAGGCCAGGCGCAGTGGCTCACGCCTGTAATCCCAGCACTTTGGGAGGCCGAGGAGGGCGGATCACAAGGTCAGGAGATCGAGACCATCTTGGCTAACATGGTGAAACCCCGTCTCTACTAAAAATACAAAAAATTAGCCCGGCACGGTGGCGGGTGCCTGTAGTCCCAGCTACTCGGGAGGCTGAGGCAGGAGAATGGCGTGAACCTGGGAGGCGGAGCTTGCAGTGAGCCGAGATAGCGCCACTGCAGTATGGCCTGGGCGAAAGAGCAAGACTCCGTCTCAAAAAAAAAAAATTTTTTTTTGGTAAAACATGAAATAAAATAGTATAGAAAAATCAGTCTTGGCCGGGCGTGGTGGCTCAAGCCTGTAATCCCAGCACTTTGGGAGGCTGAGGTGGGCGGATCACCTGAGGTCAGGAGTTGGAGACCAGCCTGGCCAACATGGCAAAACCCCATCTCTACTGAAAGTACAAAAATTAGCTGGACATGGTGGTGTGTGCCTGTAATTCCAGCTACTCACGAGGCTAAGGCAGGAGAATTGCTTGAACCCAGGAGGCAGAGGTTGCAGTGAGCCGAGATCATGCCAGTGCACTCCAGCCTGGGCCACAGAGTGAGACTCCGTCTCAGAAAAAAAAAAAAAAAAAATCAGTCTTACTTAGTAAAGTTACATATTGTGTCATCAAATTTTTATGAATCTTGATATAAATATGTATCTAGTTTTGTATGTATACATATGTGCTGGGTTACAATGTAAAATGTGCTACATATTGTTTGGTTCTAGGACTTAGAGGTTTGTCTATTTGACCATAATGTGAATCTGTTAAACCTTTATGTGAAGATGGCAGGATTTCCATTATGCAGCTGGACCTGTTAGAGTCAGTTGTGCCAGAAGCCATAGCAGAATGGGTATGTCAAGTCCAAGTTCGGTAACTTGGAGAACTGCCTGAAGGGAATGGTCTTTGATAGTTCATTTTTTTCTACTTTGAATATAACTTGGGCTAAAGAGTCTTCATTTGAAGCATTTACTTAACTAATTATTTTCAAATACATATTTGAAAAACTAAAGGAAAAGAAAACTAATATCCTTATTTTTGGAAGGGTAAGGATCTTTGGAAAAAGAGATGAAATTTTTAGTTTTTAATTTTTAAAAAAATAGAGTCAGATTCTTGCTGTCTTGCCCAGGCTGACCTTGAACTCTTGGCCTCAAGTAACCCTCCTGGCTTTGCCTTCCAAAGTGCTAGGATTACAGGTGTGAGCCACTGTGCCCAGTCAAGATGGAAATTTTAAATGAAAAAATTCAGCGTGCTGTTGGGGGCCCACTACGTTTCTTCACTTGTGGTGATGCGGCTTTCTTAGTAATAGCTAATGTTATCATACCAAGAAAATGGGCTTACTGCCTGACGTGCCTAGAAGCCACTACTATGGCACTAGCTTTTGAGACAAGAAAGGCTTTATTTTGAGGCCATCTAGCAAGGAGGCAGGAGGTGCAGCTTGATTTCGTCTCTGAAGTTTGGGGTTTGGGGTTTGGGACAAGCTTTAAGGGGTCAGAGGTCAAGGAAAATGATTTAGGAATGTGGGCTTTGCAGGGTCTGATTGGAGGGCTTTAAATTTGACCATTTACAGTAAGATATGTTGAGGTAGATTTCAGTCCCAGATCTTCTGGGCCAATGGACCCCCTCACTTCTGAAAGGTTCTAATGTTCAGGTTCTGGTCATGTCCTTGTCTTCTTGGTTCCTTGGAGAGGCATTGTTGGTTCTGGGTATTGTTAGAAGTCAAAGCTTTTTCTATTGCACATGCCTGAGTCACATAACTTGCAGTTTTGGTTCTGTTCTACCTACAAGGTAACTCAACATTGTGTTATGCACAGAGTAGGCCCAGTTTGGGCTGGTCCTGCAGTTACCCTAACACCTTTATTAACACAGGGCCATATACTTCCATGTATTAAATTATTTAATGCTCACATAGCCCTATGAGGTAAGGTCTATTATTACCTTCATTTTGCAGATAAGGAAACTAATTTTCAGAAAGGTTATGTAACTTGTCCAAAGTCACACAGCTGTAATAAACTGAGGCAGGACATGGACCAGGCACTGTGGATCTAGTGTATGTCCTCTGAAATCAATCCACTCCAGAGATGAGCTCTGAAGAACTGGCCCAGATAAAAGAAAGACTTTTCTAGAGCACATGGAATTGACGCTAACAAGCAAAATTTTCGTTGAGTCATTGCTATTGTTCTTAGAAATCACAGATGTTTGCTTGGGACTTTAGAGCTGATCCAAGCCAACCCTCTCATTTTTATAGACAAAGTAACCAAGATTCCAAAAACCAAATACCACAGAATCAAAACATGGTAAAAACAAGTTTTCTTTTGAAAATGACTCTAGAGTCTTAGAGAAAGAGAGTTTTAATTCCTCTTAAATGTTCATAGTTAGGCAAAAGAATAATATTTTACATTTAGAACTGTTAAGTATTGAATGGACAAAGGAAAAAATCATGGAGTCTTTCCAATTTCCCTGACAATTGAAAAGGTGTTTGAGTAAAACAGAGGTTATTAACCTTGGAATAGGTGGTTGTCTGTTGTTTTCCCTGTCCAGTTTCCATTCTGTCTTCTCTTAGGAATGATGACATCCCGATTTTTCTCAGGGAAACACCACCCTTCCATTCTGTCTGTCCCTGTGTGTTCTTGGGTGGGGATGATCTTCCCAGCCCTCAGTGACACCAGTTTGGCCAATCAGAGCTTTGCATTTCTCTGAGCACAGTGATTTGTTCAGGTTTGGGCATGACATCGAGACAATGAGACTCAAATCCGGGAATATTAAGGAGATATGCTTTTTTATTCATGTTTCCAAGAGAACACTCCTGTTGGGGAAAGCCTGCCTGAGAATGGAGCCAACACAGAGAAAGCAGAGGAGATACAAGAGCATTATTTGAGCCGCTGGATCCAACCCTGTCTAAAGCCAGAAATCCCTGTATTTTTGGATACTGGAGCCCATATAGTGTTAGTCATAGGTAGCACTTACTAAGTGCTTTGTGAGTGCCAGGCACTGTTGTAAGCTCTATATGTGGGTTATCTTGTTTGGCTCTCACAACAACCCTATTAAACAGTCACTGTTTTTATTTCCATTTTATAGATAGGAAAACTGAGATTTGTAAGGGTTAAGTTAGTTGCCCAAGGTACAAAGGTAATAAATGGTAGACAGGTATGAACTCAGGCCATCTAACTCTTGGACCTGTATTTTTAAACGGTTACATTTTTACTAGATTCTAAAGGACAGTTCTGACCCCAGAAAAGATTAAAAACCATTACCACCTGCTTTTAATGGAGACTAGCTAATGAAATTGCCTTTGCAAAGATTATGACAATGAGAGAAATCCAGCATGGCTGACTCCATCCTGCTTCTGGCCTCGCAGACCAGCTGTCTTTGCTCTTTCCTGGGCTTAAGCCAAGCTAACCATGGGAGGAATTTAGCTTATAGTTCAACTGTAAAGCAAGGGTGATAACAGTCCTGCCCAACATTTTGTAAACATAATGAAAGGCTCCAAGTTTAGCATATGAGAGGGGTCTGAATTCTGCTAAGATGTAGGCATAAACAATAGCCAGCTTTTGGTCAGGAGGTTACAAGATTTGTAACTTCCCCAATTACCCCTGTAGATAACATCACTATTGTAGATCCTAAGGTTGGTCTTTTGAGATGTTTTTCAGAATGACTTCACTCAGATTCATGACTCATGACTCTACTGCTCCTGTAGCCCCCACCCAAAGGCAGGCTCAGTGCACAAGGACCATTTTCCACACTCCTATGATTGCATCCCTAACCAATCAGCAGCAGCCATTCCCCGGTCCCCTCCCCACCAAACCATCCTTGAGAAACCCTAATCTAAGCCTTCTGGGAGTCTGATTTGAGGAATAACCCTGGCTTCTGTGTGACCAGTCTCACATTAATTTAACTCTTTCTTTACTGCAGTACCATGGTCTCGAATAAACTGGTTTTGTCTGTGCAGCAGCCAGGAAGACTCTGTTGGGTGATTATAAAGATTGCTCTAGATCTTTTCTGTAATTATACTCTATGACTCCATGTTGCATTCCTTTTATCTTTTGCAAAAATGGCAGCTGTTTTCATTTTAACTTTTTGCATCTTGGTTCATCTGGATAAAGAATGTGCTTTAATCTTGTTAAAGCTATTTTTTTTCCCCAGCAAATTTAAATTGGCCTGCTTTTTCTGTTGATGGTTAAACTATTAATAATACTTTGAGTCTGGAATTGCTTGGCCCATCTACAAAACTGCAGCCTAAAAGGCAATGCAGACAATTTCTCAGAGCCAGGGGAATTATCCCACTACTGCTAAGTCCCTTATTTCCTACTTTGCTGCTTTCATCTATAATGGTGGAGTGGCCATTGTGATGGCAGCTCATTTTAAAAAATGGTTACATTTATGAAACTAGGAACGAAGTGGACTTGGTAGCTTACAAAGAGGAAATGGCTCTTTGGAGAATAATGGTTGATTACTTGTTCAGTGAGAGCAAGTTTTTCATTTCCACAAAGAAGAATTTTTAGGCTGTTTGGGAAATTTCTTTCAGTGCCTCAATATCTGTGAACTGCCCAGGGAAAATTCAAGCAAGTTTAAAAGGAAGTATAAGGCTCCCTCAAAATGTTCACAGGATGTGCCTTTGGAAGCAATTCTCAGCAGGCAGGTCAGTGGGAAGGAGGAAGCAGCCACTGGGATTGTGCACTGTCAGGGTCCACACCAGCATGGCACAGAGTCTGTCACCCTACCTTTCCCTGCCACTCATCTTAGTTTGGAGATATTTCCCTGAGGCTTATTCTCTGACCCTAAAACAGTGGTAAGTAGCAGGGTAGGATGTGATCAGGATGAAAGAAAAGGGAAGATGAGCCCAGATGCTCTACCCTCCCCTCCATTCTTTGCATTTCTTGAGTTTAGATGACCTCTTGAAGGAAGTCAGAATATTTTACCCCAAAATATATTTCTTTGGCATATTTTGAGATGGCTGCCACAGGGCCAACAGACTAAAGTGACCCTGCAAAGCTGTTTTTTTTGTGGAGGAAATTTGCGTCTGTAGAGAAACTCTGTTAATGTAGCCAGGCCTTCCCTTGTCTGGATCTAGGAAAGATGAATTGAGAGTTTGACACCTTAAAGATGTGAAAGAAACATTTATCATGTATTCTCTCTGAAGGCTGCTACCTGTGAGCTTTCATCTACAAAACAAGGCCACCTGTGCTAGCTGAGCCTCTTCCTTTCTCCCTCCTATAACCTATCTTGCCACTAAAGCCTACTTTTGGCCACATTTTGAACGCCCATTGTTTCTGTAACCTTGAGACGGTACATAAGCTTCTGTACCCCACTGTGGGGTTGGGTCTTCATTCTGAAAACTCCTGTGTAAACATGTTAAATAAATTTCTATGCCTTTTCTCCTATTAATCAATTTGTCATGGGTAGTCACTGATTTTCGGTGAAGCTTCAGGGATCCAAGGGCCTTGGCACCCACATGCTTGCACTCCAGCTGTGGTCTTTCCCACTTTACTGCTATGATCAATTTTTTTTCTTGTCTTAAACATTTTTTTTTTTTTTTTGAGACAGAGTCTCACTCTGTTACCCAGGCTGGAATGCAGTAGCACCCTAACGGCTCACTGTAGGTTCAAACTCCCAGGCTCAGGTGATCTTCCTGTCTCAGCCTCCCAAGTAGCTGGGACCACAGGTGCATGCCACCACACCAGAATAATTTTCTGTTTTTTTGTAGAGATGGGTCTCACTATGTCGCCCAGGCTCGTCTCAAACTCCTAGGCTCAAGGATCCTCCCACCTTGGCCTCCCTGCCAGGCAAGGTGTGAGAGCCCCCAAAACAGAAAGTGATTGGCTCATGGGTAATAAGAAGAATTTACTGACAACAGTATAGGAAAGGAAAGGAAAAGGAAAGTGTCAAGAGATAGAACACTGCAGAAGAGTGTAGCAGGGTGCTTCAGTAAAAGAGGACTGAGCTCACTGCCATGGTGGAATTTTCCTTAGGAGTATTTATGGAACTTAAAGCAGGAATGTAAGGGTAATTTGGATCATATTAGTCACATAGGTCATGATAAATGATTACATTTGTAGACATTTTGGTGACTTGACCAAAGATTGAATAATGAGTTTCAACATGCATGCATTCTGAAGATGTATAGAAATTCTAGTTACTTACAAATTTTTAGGAAAGAATCCTGGTACCAGATGCTTTAGACAATAGGAAAGTCTAATTACTTCTGAATTCTTCAGATAAGTTTTGGCTCTGGATGGTCTGCCTGATGTTCTGCTTTATTGCTACCAGGTAATCTTTGTTCTCCTCACTCCCAAAGTGCTGGGATGACAGGTGTGAACCATTGTGCTTGGCCTATTTTTTTGTTTGTTTCTTTTTTTTTTTTTTGAGACAGTCTCACTCTGTCGCCCAGGCTGGAGTGCAGTGGTACAATCTCACTCACTGCAAACTCTGCCTCCTAGTTTCAAGTGATTCTCCTGCCTCAGCCTCCAGAGTAGCTGGGATTACAGGCACACCACGACCATACCCGGCTAATTTTTGTATTTTTAGTAGAGACGGGGTTTTGCCATGTTGGCCAGGCTGGTCTTGAACTCCTGACCTCAGGTGATCGACCCACCTCAGCCTCCCAAAGTGCTGGGATTACAAGTGTGAGCCACCATGCCCAGCCTGTTTTTTTTTTTTTTTTTTAATTTGAAAACAAATTACAAGCATGTGAAAAAAAATCCAAATAGTACAAAAAATTTACAGCAAAAAGTATTAAATCTCCTCCCCAACCCAGCCCTGAGTGTTTAGGCTGGCCTCCTTCCCAAAGGCAGCCATGATTACCATTTTTTTTTTCATGTAAGAAACTGTCTTGGAGGTACTGATCTACCTTATTATTATTATTATTATTATTATTATTAACAGCTTCATGGAAATCCATTTTTGTTCTTAGTGTAACCACTCTCAATTAATTGACATTTAAGTTTCTTTAGTGTTGTTCTTTTAATAGAGTGCAGTGAATATTCTTGTATACATATCTTATTGTGTGGGAATATTTTTTTAAAGATAAACCCCTAAAGATAAATTGCTAGGGCAAATAAAATTTTAAACTGTTAATAGACATTGTTAAATTTTTCTCCAAAGAAATTGTACCAATTTGCATTCCCATAGTGTATGAGAAAGCCAGTTTCCTACACAAGGTCCAAACACTTTATGTTGTTATTTAAAACAAATCCTTGCTATTCTAATGGGAGAAAAATATCTCATTTTGCTCTAATTTGCATCTGATTTGACTGAGGTTGAGCACTTTCTAGGCCCTTGGGAATTCTTTATTCTGTGTGTGTGAACTGCTTCTTTAGGACCAACTACATGCTGTCTACAAGAAATAAAGTTTGGAGTCATAGGCACAAATAGGTTGAAAGTAAAGGATGGAAAAAGACATATCATGCAAATAACAGCCATAAGAAAACTGCAGCGGCTATATCAATATCAGAAAAAAATTTATGCTTTAAATGGGTGAATTGTATGTCTACACATTATACCTCAATAAAGTTTTTTTTTTTTTTTTTTTTTTTTAAGATGGAGTCTTGCTCTGTCACTCAGGCCGGAGTGTAGTGGCACAATCTCAGCTTACTGCAACCTCTGCCTCCCAGGTTCAAGCGATCCTCCTGCCTCAGCCTCCCGAGTAGCTGGGACTATGGGACTATGGTCGCGTGCCAACATGCCTGGCTAATTTTTGTGTTTTTAGTAGAGACGAGGTTTCGCCACGTTGGCTAGGCTGTTCTCGAACTCCTGACCTCAAGTGATCCACCTGCCTCCGCCTTGCAAAGTGCTGGGATTACAGGTGTGAGCCACTGTGCCTAGCCAATATAACTATTTTTTTAAAAAAGACCTTTGGACTCCAAATTTTCTGCATCATAAAGTGGGCTAAGGAAGTTGTCCAAACTACCAAAAAGATCATGTTCTCCAATACTCTCTTCAGATATGACTGAGGAAATGGAAAACCAAGACCTCAAAGCGGGGAGCCAAGAGTCATGGAGCACAGTAGATTGGAGAGCTATAGAGAGCTATGTCTACGGAGCAGAACCAGGCCCTAATCAAATAATATATCCTTTTCCTAGAGTAGAGAAAATGTGCAAACATTGCCCAAAAGATTTTTGAAATTTTCACAGACTGGCAATTGCCATGTGCCTATATGCCTACCATACTTCTCCATTTTTTTTTTATTTCCTTTTTTTTTAGATGGGGTCTCACTCTATTGCCCAGGCTGGGGTGTAGTGGCATGATCTCTGCTCACTGCAACCTCTGCCTCTGGGGCTCAAGCAATCCTCCCACCTCAGCCTCCTAAATAGCTGGGACTACAGGTGCACGCCACCTTGCCTGGCTAATTTTTGTATTTTTTCAAGGGATGGGGTTTCATCATGTTGCCCAGGCTGGTCTTGAACTCCTGGGCTTGAGCAATCCACCCACCTCAGCTTCCCAAAGTGTTGGGATTATGGGCATGAGCCACCACACCCGGTCTTCTTCACCTTTTTGAATGGCAGTGTTTACTGCAGTTATTCCATCCCTGTTCTGCCACTATATGATGGATGTGCTGGGGGAGATAACTTGCTTGGCAGTTTGTAGGCCTTCAGATCAAGTAGAGCTGCAGTTGGACCTGATGTACATTCATGAGATTATGGACCTGATGCAATGATTAGATGAGACTTTTGGGGTGTCTTGGTGAGGGGTGAGGGTATTTTCCTTCCTGTATACAAATGGATCATTTGTGGCAAAGAGGGAGAACTCTGGTGGATGATGATTTTGGTTCATGATTCTTCCTTCCCTCTCTGCTTTTGCCATGATCCACCTGGGCAAAGTATACCTTCCTTCTCAACTGACTTTTGGCTTGGTCATATGACTTGCCTTCACCCGTGGTAAGTGAGCAAATATAACGTCCAATCTGAGGTTTTAAATGCACTTGCATGGTTTGGCTAGCCTCTTTCACTTCTGCCATCCACCATGGGAATGACAAGCCCTCGGTAGCCGTGCATCCAAGAATGAGATGCAGAGTCCATCTAAATCTAGACCCACTCCCGAGTCACAGCCATCCCATTTCACCTGTGAACCTGTGAGTGAAAAAAGATATATTTGTAATTTTAGCCACTAAGATTTTGGGGAGTGTTTCACAGCATTACTACAGACCTGGTGGTAGCCCTGAAGCTAGCAATAGACCCCATTCACTCAGGCCCTGCTTGACTTCATGGAGCATCCATATCCCATCTTTGACACCAAGAGAAGTTACTGAACAAAAGGCTGCTCTACTCCCTCCCTGCTCAGGTGTATGTGTGGGAACCAAAGGCAGGGTGGATTGGGGCCAGCTGCTTCAGGACTGGCCAGTGGAGGCCACGACCAGCAAGATCAAATGACTTAGGTATTAAAATGTAAACATTTGAATAATGCTAAAAAATGAGAAAAATACAGTTACCATTAATTTTTTTGAAACCAAGAATAAGTACTTGATAAGCAACTAAATGAGTAAATAGTACTTATTTGACAGAAAATATGGGGAGGAGGAGAAGAGAGAGCCCAAGAAGAGAGAGAAAGAGACATGATAATGCCACATGGCTGGAAGTTAAGGGAATTTCACATTTTAATACCTTTAAACCACTTTAAAATTTTTTCATTTTTAATTATAGTTTTAAGAAAAACTATTTTGAACAACCCCAAATATAGTGCATCTAAAAACTAATGTATATTTGAGTAGACATCACTTATAGTGGAACAGTAGACTGTAGTACGAGGTTAATTTTTCTTTTACTCTTAAGATACAATAAAACATGACTAATTTTGCTGTAAAAAATGTAAAGAATAACAATAAATGAAGTTTTCATATTAAAAAAAAAGATCAAATGACTGAACTTTCTGAGGCATACAAAGCACAGCCTAAGCAGGAAGCTCTGGAGGAAGTGGCAGAAGCAGTACTGCCGAAAACTAGTTGTAAAACGGTAGGGGCTAAAACCCTTTTGTAAACTGGAAATAATAATAAAAATATTTATCCACCACAATAGAGTAAAAATTGAATTAATTTCTATAATTCTCCATAGGAAATGTCACAAAACCATAATATGAAGAAGTGTTCAAAGTTATTTTAGCCAAAAATATAGGAAGAAAATATTCTAGAGTTGTATCAGGAAGTTAACTACTACTACTAATAATAAAGCATGATACTAATTTTGTCATGTAATGTTTTGGTATTTGTCAGCTTTTTTTTTTTTTGAGACAAGGTCTCACTCTGGTTGCCCAGGCTGGAGTGCAGAGACATGATCTTGGCTTACTGCAGCCTTGACCTCCTAGGCTCAGGTGATTCTCCCACCTCAGCCTCCCAAGTGGCTGGGACTAAAGGTGCACACCACCATGCCTGGCTAATTATTTGTATTTTTAATAGAGATGGGATTTCGCCATGTTGCCCAGGCTAGTCTCAAACTCCTGAGCTCAAGCTATCTGCCTGATTTGCCATCCCAAAGTGCTGGGATTCAGGCATGAGCCACTGCACCCAGCCTTGTCAGCTTTTAAAATTTGTAGTTTCGTATGATTTCTTTTTGCATTCTAAAAGTTATTTTCCTTTATATCTGATTTTGTTTCTCTTATTCTTTTTCTTAAAGGGAGCCACAATGTTATGGGAATCCTGAAACTGAGGCAGCTCTATTTAGTGAGGAGGGGAGAGCTTAGAGCTGCCAAAGCACCATGAGGTGACTGCAGATAACTCTGACCCCAAAGGTGGAAGAGCAGTGGGATCGACTGCATTTGTGTCATTGGTGTCATAGTTTGGGTGGCCAAACAGGCCACACTTGAAATTATTACTGGCACTAGAGTTTTCAGCTCCTGAGCCAGTAAGTTCCTTTTATTATTTAAGCAAATGTGAGCTTTTTTTTTTTGTCACTTGTAATACAAAGTGTGCTAATGGAAATAATGGAGCATAATGCATATAAAATGCAATTCTCTAAAATACCATTCATTCTTTCCATTTCTCTTGGGCCTTATTCTGTCCTAGTTCAGACCCTCATTATTTCTTATCTAAATTATTAAAATAGTGTTCTTGCTTCCAAAACTCAGTTTCTAAGCTTCAATTTCTATGCTATAAAATGGGTAGTAGGAGTGCCTTCCTTACTCATGTGGCCCTTGTGACTATTATATAAGATTAGGCACGTCAAGCTCCTAGCATATTTTTTACTGCATGACAAGTAAGTGCTTGGTAACATTTTCCCCCTGTCAAATTTGTCCCATTTGCTTGAATGTCCCATTCGCTTCCTATCAGATTATGACACTCTCTTCTTCAAGAAATCTCATTATTTATTGTGTAAAGGTGGAACTCCTTAGTATAACTTTCAAGATCCTATAACCTATAACCTCAAGCCACTCTATACCTGTAATGGTTAATTTTAGGTGTCAACTTGACTGAATCAAGGAAAATCTAGAGAACTGGGAAGCCATTACTTCTGGGTGTGCCTATGAGGGTGTTTCCAGAGGAGACTGGCAAGTGAGCTGGTGGACTGAGTAGGGAAGATCCTCTTTCAATGTGAGCTGGCACCATCCAATCAAATAGGGGCCTGAAAGAACAGGCAGAGGAGAGGTGATTTCCTCTCTTTCTTCTGGAGCTGGGATATTTCCTCTCTCTTCTTCTGTCCTTGGACATCAGAACTCTAGGTTCTTCAGGCTTTGGACCCCAAGTCTCACTCCAGCATCCCCACCAATCCCTCCAGGGTCTCAGGCTTTTGGCCTTGGACTGAGACTTATACCATCGGCATCCCTGGTGCTGGAGCTTTTGGATTTGGACTGAGCCAGGCTATGAGTATCCCAAGGGCTCCAGTTTGCAGACAGCCTGTTGTGAGACTTCTCAGCTCCCTAACAGCATGAGCCAATTCAATAAATCCCCTCTCATATGTCTACTCTGTATCTTTATCTATCCTGTTGGTCCTACCTCTGGAGAACCCTGACTAATACAGCATCTTTATGCATTCTGCAAAGTATTTGCTGCTTCTGGAACACACTGGGCACTGTTTTATTTTTAATCATGGTGCCCTTCCTTCCTTTCCTTTTTTAGTTCCCCAAAGCTCTTCAACACATATGTTGCTTCCTTGGTGAAGCCCTCTGAGGTCTCCATACCTCATTTCTACATCCTCCGCTGTGCTACTGTACTCTGCTTGCACTTTGGTCCTGGCATTTTTTTTTTTTTTTGCCTCTATTTGTAGATGGTAATTTACAGGATATAGCTTCCTTGAGGGCAGAGGTTGCTTCTATTTCTCCTTTGTTTTTCCCACAAGACCTTGCATAGTGTAAGGAGCTCAGCCTGGTGTGCTTTAAGAAATCATTCCTCTCATGTACCTCCTAACAAGGGATGTCCCGGTTCCCTCTCAGTGTGTGTGTGTGTGTGTGTGTGTCTATGTGTGTGTGTGTAAAGCTTTTCTATTTAGCATAATGCTTTTGAGATGTATCCTTGCTATTCATTTTCTTTTTCTTGATTACTTTTTTAAAAAAACTGATAAAGTTTTGTATATTTATTGCATGCAACAGGATGCATTTACCTTGACTTCATTGGATCTATTCCTGCTTTCATCTTTTTGGGATATCAGTATCTCCTTTTCATTTTTCTACCCTCATTTGCCCACTTTTTCATTTAATAAATATTTATTGGGCACTATTCAGGTGCTAGAATTATGGAGATGAACAGGCAGACTAGGCTCTGCTGCATAAAATGCTTATTCTGACAGGATGAGGTGGTGGGAGTAGAAAACAAACTACAAATAAATAAAGCAAATAAACAAGCAAATAAATAAACATAAGAAAATATCTGAGTAGGAGGCTGAGTATGGTGGCTCATGCCTGTAACCCCAACACTTTGGCGGGCTGAAGTGGGAGGATCACTTGAGCCCAGGAGTTCGAGACTAGCCTGGGCCACACACAGAGACCCTGTCAATACAAAATATCAAATACAATAAATTAGCCGGGCACAGTGGTGTGTGCCTGTGGACCCAGCTACTCGGGAGGCTGAGGCAGGCAGATTGCTTGAGGCTGGGAAGTTGAGGCTGCAATGAGCTGTAATCATACCACTGTACTCCAGCCTGGGCAATAGAGGGAGACCCTGTCTCAAAGAAAAAAAAAAACAAAACTCAAACAAAACAAAACAAAAAACAAGCAATGAAAAAGATTTCACAGTATGATAAGCTATGAGGGAAAATAAAGCAGAGGATGTGATAGAGCACAACATGGCTAGGATGGCCAGGAGTTGAGTGTTGACTCTGGCTTGACTCTTGCCCTCAACAGTGACTCAACTCCTCTGGTGAGGTGCACTGGAGTTGCCTTGGTGATGCCATTTCTGGCTGCCCCAGGTCCTCCATCCCTCTCTTTGCACCACACCCAGTGGTGTGATCACCATCCATGGGGCCACAGAAAGGCTTGCACCCTTGAAGGAGAAGCATCCAATTGATGTTTTTGGCAGACCTCTGGTATCTGGATAAAGTCTCTAAAGGGAGGCAGTGCTTAGGACTCATGATATGCTAGACTTTCTCTTCCCTTGTGGCTTTTCCAAAATGTTGTGCAAAAGGAAAAAAAGGAAAATAAAGGAACAAAAAGACAGATGCCTTCGTGTCTTTTCTTTGTCTGTGTTTCCTGATTTGATAATAATCTTGGTAATTTGTAAATTGCTTTTCCAGTTTCTTGTGTACTTTTTTTTCCTCCATTGCACTGCCATGTGCTTTGTTCTTTCCCTAAGATAGTCACTGGAAATTGGAATTCTAGTTTGTTTGAGAAGGTCTATGTTGGCCGGGCACGGTCGCTCATACCTATAATCCCAGCACTTTGAAAGGCAGATGTGGGCGGATCACCTGAGGTTAGGAGTTTGAGACCAGCCTCGCCAACATGGTGAAACCCCATCTCTACTAAAAATACAAAAATTGGCCAGGCATGGTGGCGCACCTTAATCCTAGCTACTAGGGAGGCTGAAGCAGGAGAATCGCTTGAACCTGGGAGGCAGAAGTTGCAGTGAGCTGAGATTGTGCCACTGCACTCCAGCCTAGGTGACAGATTGAGACTCAAAAAAAAAAAAAAAAGGTCTATGTTGTCTTTGGGTAATGTTGGGGGGCTGGGACCCTAGGTTAGACTTCACCCTATAGACAATGGGTTTAAGAATAGATAAAGCCAGATGGTCCTATGTGATGGAATGTAAATGTTAGAATGCCATTATTTAAAGCTGAAAAACAAAATGGGATTTTCTAATTTAAAGCTCTAGCTTCTTTGGGAAATGACTTTATAATAAGCAAAATAAGGCAATTTCTTGTCGAAATCAGATGCAACATAAATTATGTTTTTATGAATTCTGCCTAGAAAAAAATTGAATTCTTAAAATAGAAAAATGTTGTCTAATGTTTTTCATTGTTTTTATTTCTTCTTTAAATCATTGGGTTTTCAGAATCAGTTTGTGTCTACCAGTAATGTATGTTCATGAAATTACACCCATCCTAACATAAGGTTTTTCAGCACAAATTAATTTATTCACACAAGTTACAGTAATTAGTTTGCTTGAGTTTCCAGGCCTTAACCTTTGCATCACGTCTAGCATTTGGTTTGAGATACATTTGAGAATAATTCTGTAAGCAAGATTTGTGCTTCAGCACAAAAATGTAGATATTCAACCAACAGAGGTTTAAAAATATATTATTGTAAATTGCTTGTCTTCCCTCATTACTGATTTGTCATCTGTGCTAAGTGGATATGGAGACAATTTAATGAATACAATTTACCATAGACTTTAGCATAACATAAATTTGATTCTGGAGCACCACAAATTATAAAATCTTGGAAATGAACACAGAAAGGTCATCTGGTTTGTCCTTCTTCATTCCGACAGGTTTGCACTTCTCATTACAACTGGGGGAGAATCTATCCTAATTCTGAAGACATCCTGGGAAGAAGATCTCACCAGCTCTCTCGTTATCGCTAATGATCGCTAATGTGAAACATCCATCACTTGTGGAAAATATGTCTGAAGGACATCTAATTTCCTCAGACTGGAGTTTATTCCCATTTCCTTTAAATGAGACTTCAGTGAGGACCACATAAGATTTCTGTTAACCAACCACTTAGAGAAACGGGATTGAAGGAGCTAGGAGTGCCTATAAAGCTCTTAGAACAGTGTCTGTCATATAATGGGCTTTCAAAGAACATTAGCTGCCATAATAGTAATGATTGTAAAATTATGGAGGGAGACACCAGGTTTTTTGTCTATCTGGTGATAAAAAAACACTGAATAGTTTTGGGATTAGCAGCTCTGACTGCCTGGTAGTGGTTGATTTGGGTGTTGTACCCTGAGGTTACATCCTGGGTCAGTGGCAAGGAACACATGATTAATGGCTGACATGAGTGAGGGAAGGGGGCAGGAAAGGAATGGCCACATTGCATCAACTGTCTGCCATCCCTGTAATGATGACTGTAAGCTCTTTGAGGGGAGGGACCCCATCTTATTAGTCCTGTGTCCCTAGTACTTAGCACAGTGTCTAACAAAGAAGAACAAAATATGTATTGAATAATTGAATGTTGACTATCTTTAAAAAATCACTCAAGAAAATATAAGTTATTGTATGACTGATATTCCTGTCACCTAGTCTGGTGGTACACTTAAAAAAAATTTGTTCTTGAACATATTGCTATTTCTCAGGTCCACCTTCTCTGTTTCCCCTTTGCTGTTTTCTTCAATTTGGCGGAGAGGCCACTGTGACTCTCCTCTGGAGATGCTTTAAGTTCATCCAGGTTATTTGTGAGTTATAGAGGCCAGAAGTAAACCCTGTGTCTTGTGACAACCTTGAATACTGTGATGAGTTTGGCTATTTCACGCTCTGCACTGACACTTCCTGGTATCACACTGGTTTCTTATGTGAAGAATAATAATGTTTAAAGTCATGTGAGCTGTCACCATGTTCCAGCCAATCAGAGACGTTCATGCAACAATTAGCCCTGATCAGAGTCATTGACTACTTTGCCAGTGGTGCTGTAAAGTTGTTGCTGGAGGACTTGGATAAATTTTAGTTCTTAGAAGACTGCCAGAGGAGTCCTAAGGGCTGAGAAATGAAAACCCTGGGGCTGAATATGCTCAGTTTTGGCTCCAGCATTCTCTCTGCTATTCTGCAGCCGTCTGAATCACACTGTTAAACCCATCTGTTTACATGAGGTTGAATATGGAAGAAGGTGGAAAAGGAAGAAAAAATATCTTTTTTTTAGTTCTCTTAGAGTAGATGCCATGCTCTTATTCCCCCTCCCACCTTCATCTTTTTTGTGGCCCAAATTGTGCACTGTAGGATTTGTTTTTCTAGGGCTGAGGGAAGAGGGTGAAGAGGGCGACTGGAGCAGAGAGAAGGGACCATATCTTGGGATGGGAATTTCGCATTCAGCCAGGTCAACAGAGGGAAGACCTGTTTTAATTCCATTTTTCTTAGTTCAGATGGAATCTACAAGTGGATGACTCCTCCCCAACTTCTCCTAGTTATTTTCAGTTAGTTTGTTTCTCCTGATCTTTCAAAAAGAAGGAATCAGGAGATGAGCACGGTGGATAGAAGGGGGAAACTTAAGTGGGAGAAGATTTATATTTCCTTATGTGGACAGAGTGCCCTTCCCCTGAAGACTGCTGGCCCTCTGGGATGACTAAAGAATCCTACCTAGCTTTTGACTGGAACAGCCACTCCTGCGGGGGTGGGGGGTGCAGTCAAGCTTGAATGGTGTGGATAAGGCAGGCTTTTTAAGTATCCTTTCTTCATCTATGCCTTTGACCTTGAGCATTGGCCCAACGTAGAAGGGCTCCTGCAGACTGAATGAGCATGGAGCACACTGCTTCTTGTCTAATTCTCAGAATACCGGACCAAGTTACCCTGCATTACCAGTGCCCACCTCTTATGTCCATCAAAATGCATCTTTTATGTGCTTCTTCCTCTTCCAAATGAAATGACACCCAGAGTGTCAATTGTTCGTGCATTCTGGCCCCTCTAATTTCAGGAAGCTGCATGGTGATATCTGAACCAGAAAGGCAGAGGGAGCAAATGGAGGAATGTGTCATCGAGCCTACAACCAGCCCTTTCTCCTTGTCACTTCTCTCCTCTCTGTCATTGGTGTAAGAATTGACTTAGAGAGACCAGGCATTCTGCACTCACATCCATTTTGGGGCACAGATACACCGGCAATATTTTACTCAATATTTATAGACAACTCTTGTTAACTCAGGCAAGTGTCTTTGGCAACAGGAGTGGGGAACAGTTGCTGTGGAGAGCTGCAATTTTTCAGAAGGAGTCATCCTTAAAATTTTTATAGTATTATGCAAAGGTCTTTAAGGTAAAGAGTGTAATGCATAGCCCCAGTGCTCTGTTAACAAACAAAATGATAAATTTTTTTTTGATGAAAAGGCATCACAGCAAAGCAAGAGCCAGCACAGCTTCAATGGTCAGGTGCCCAAAATTCTGTAGCCAGGATGCCTGGGTTCAAATCCTGGCATTACTAGCTGTATAACATTGGGCATGCTACGTAACTTCTCTGTACCTCGACTTCCTCCTCTGGGGATGATAATAGTACTAGTATTATGAAGAATGAATGAACAAATGAACATATAGGACTTGGCACATTGTAAGTGCTATATCAGAGCTTGTTGAGCCAGGTGCGGTGGCTCACGCCTGTAATCCCAACACTTTGGGAAGCCGAGGTAGGCAGATTGCTTGAGCCCAGAAGTTTGAGACCAGTCTTGGCAACTTGGTGAAACCCTGTCTCTACCAAACAAATCAAAAACAAAAACAAAAACAAAAATTAGCCAGGTGTGGTGGTGTGCGCCTGTAGTCCTAGCTACTCGGGAGACTGAGGTGGGAGGATTGCTTGAGCCCAGGAGGTCGAGGCTGCAATGAACTATGATTGCGCCACTGCACTCTATCTAGCCTGGGCAACAGAGCTAAACCCTGTCTCAAAAAAAAAAAAAAAAAAAAAAAGACTTTGTTAAATAAATAAGCCTCTTTCCTCACTATCTGTTAACCTCTTGTCTTGAAGAGACTGAATCAATGAGAAGTCTTATCACTACCTCACTGGTCAGGCAGGACTGGCCATATAATTTGTGGGGCCTAATGCAAAATAAAAATACAGGGTCCATCATTCTAAAACTATTAAGAACTTCAAGATGATGAAAATAGGGCATTAAATTAAGTGTAGGTTCCTTTTAAATGTCTGCACTTCCATGCAACTGCACAAGTCGCACACCCATCGAGCTGGCCCTGGTGTCAGGAATTAAGACTTAATTTACCCAACAAGGACTGTCAGGAAATGTCAGAGAGAGACTACCTCAAAACTATCTTTAAGCTTTTTGATGATCTCACCCCAGAATTTCAACAAGGTGGTTTGTGCTGAACTTTTTAAAAATATCAACCAAATGATACATCTGTTGGCTGTGTAAAAGGATTCATTTGAAAAGGAGAGTACTATCTTTCTTTTCTTTGAACAGCAATGGATCCAACTTTTATTTATTTTTCCAGATTTGGTCATTTTATTCTACACTTCCTCCAAAAGCTGCCTGCCTAAAGAGTCAGTAATAAGGTGTCAAGAAACCATGGGTTGTTGGGTGGCAGGCATGTGTGCCATGCTTCATGTTAAAGTGGCTTCATGCAGAGAAGCGAAATGACACGATGATTCATTTACACATTTATTTTCTATCTCGCTTATTCTACCAGACTGAAATGGAGAACAATGCCAGCAATTTTATAGACATTTTGACATAAAGTAAACAAGTATTTTGATGTTGAACAATTGTACAGACTACTACATGCATATAGGTATGCTGATTGGTGCAGAAATATTGAGTTGATCAACAAAACTATTAATACGAAATCACATTTCCTTTTTATGGAGTTAAAATGCAGCAGATATGGGAACATTGATACAAACACCATTAAATGGCAGAAAAAGGCATTGTAGTAACGATGCAGGATGGACAGCTGAACAAACACGAGTACACTAACTCATATCCTGTCTACAAAACTGAAATAAGAACATTTTGTATGCAAATAGAATGAAACAAAGCATGTTGAGGCAGGTGAATGAGACTAGACAACAAGACTTAACCACTTATGTTTAAGCTTCTATTGAGAGTTTGTATTAAAAGTATTTCAACATGGTATAAGAAGAAATGCTAATGCTATTATGTGTGTGGACAGGATAGGATAATTCAATTGAGAATTCATAAAAAATGAAATACTGATTGTGCTTCTTTTTCCCTGCAGCATTCAGAGCATTCATAGACTAGTATGAAAACCCTCTAAAACACTGAAGTTAATAAAAGTCAATGATGCTTCATGCGACTGTACCTAGAAATCTAATACCATGTATAACTTAGAAACAGGAAATTGTTTTACTTACCATATACATAGCAACTTTAAGAACTATTAATTTAATGGTTAATCTCTGATACTCTATTCCTTAAGTTTAAAAAATAGTTTTGGTGTTTTTAATCTGGGAAATGTTAGAGACTTAATAGAAACAAAACCTCTACAACTTGAGAAAAAATAATAATTTGTATACTAATTTGTTTTGCAGTGAAATCACCCATAATTATTCACAAGTTTTTTCTTTTTTGTGCGCGTTAATTAGTGACAGTACTGAACAACTTCCTCATAAGTTTTCATGAAATTACTTTGTGAATCTCCACAGAGCTGTCCTGAGTTTAACAATAATCTTATAATTTCAGTACTACATGTCGCATTAATAAGTTTTGGGAGTTAGACAAAGTTTTAAAAATAGGACTAGTTAACCAAAAAAGCAGTAGATAATTCAGGCTCCCCCTTCTGACCTTACACATAGACATGCCCATGTGCACACACACACAAACACATACAGCCTCCTCCACGCCAATCAACTTTTACAGAATATACCATGTAAACTTTATTTAAGCCTTATTTAACTCATTTAGAGATTTACCTTCCTCTATTAGCTTTTTTCTGTTCTTTTCTTTCCCCTCCCTCTCCCTTCATCTCCTCATCACCCTTCCTTCCTTCCATCCTTCCATCCTTTCTTTTCCCTTCCCCACCAATGCTGGCCTTTGAAAGTCTACATATGTTAGTTTTGTAGACATCCAATTTTAATTTTTGGAGGCAAAAATTAAAATAAGATGCACTTTTGAAAACTGGACCTTGGTAGACAGGTCACCTCTGAGGTATGTACATCCTTTGACTAGTGAAAGAGCTAATGTCAGACAGGTGAAAATTCACCACAATAGCCTCCCTTTATTTTACACATGATAGTGGTCAAAAACACCATTCCAGGCAGGTCTACATTGGCAATGGAAAATAAGCAATTATATGGGAAACTCAGTAGATATTTCTCTTTAGTTTGTTAGTAGGCAACACTTTTAAACTGAATTACTCAATGTATTTTGACTATGTAGATATGACACAGATATTTATTACAAGCCTGAAAAAACAGTTAAAAAATACTACTTCAGTATTTACGGTAAAGAATACACAGATGTAAATGATTCCAACAGTGAGCCAGTTTGACTAAAAGCGTTATTGCACTGCCTCAGACCTTTTCTGACTAGATGTTGAGTAAGCAGTTGACAGTCACTTTTGTACCATGGCCTGTATACATGACACCATAACATAAGGCATTGGCATAGCAAGATGATAGAATCACAATGAGCTTTTAAATGCAGCAGACACGGGACAGTCAACATTGAGTTTTTACATAAGCTACATAGAGACAGGTATTTAATACATTTAGTGGGCTGGTGGGCAGCATAAGGCTTTATCTGAATACTATTTCATAAACTAGGAACTTTTTTTTTGAGAAAACAGAGGAATACAGTATTTGTTAGGCTACAACTAAATAGTAATAAGATCTAAACTGTCATGCAATTATGATTTAGAACATGGATTTTTTTAAGCATCATAATAAGTTGATTTCAAGTCCAAACTAAGTAGTGTGTTATACTAAAGTTTTCATAAAATAAATAAGCAAAAAAAACCCTCAACAAACCAACCAAACAAATAAAATACCCCAAATAACCACCCGAAAACCAACCAAACAATAAAACCTTATTAAAATCAAGGTATTATTTTCCTTTTACTGATGATGGCTAGCAGATACTCTAAAAGTGAATTTTTAGTGTATTTGGAAATTCCTTTGCAGTTTCAATGCAAGAATTTCCAAGTTAGCCTGTCTTTAGCATTAGTGTTGGCTGCACTCTCCTCGTTCCACAGTGCCTATCTGCTTTGGTTGAGTAGATGCATTTAGATAGTGTAAGGACTGTACAGCATGCTTGCTGCATTATATGTAGTCCTTGGTCATCACCCAGCTCCACTGCTCTCGTAGAAAATAAGGGCCCTATCTAAATTTATGTGATCTGGCATTTTAAACAAATCAGAATAGAAAATGAGCCTCCCTCTTTGTTACCTTTCTTGATCAATAAGATTGACATTTAAAAAGTAAAAAAAAGTCTCTGATGAAATCTATACAGATGACAATTTAGACTAGATAATCAAAACAAAATTTAATGAAAAAAAATTTTGACACCAAAAGCTTCTATTCTCATTTTTATAGTTTATTCCGGCAGATAGCCGATTACAGTAAATCTAGAACCAAACTGGGTATGAATTACTTTATGAAATACATCCTTAGGTGTACCAATATTTAAATCAGAAAGATGGACCAGTTTGTTGAATATTCACATAATGACTAAGCATACTCAAATGTGTGGTAACAAGGAGGCTGTAAAAGACTCCTCAAATAGATAGTATATGTGAAGTCTTAATAATTTTAAGGGCTGGGTGTGGTGGCTCACACCTGTAATCCCAGCACTTTGGTAGGCTGAGGCAGGAGGATTGCTTGAGGCCAGGAGTTCGAGACCAGCCTGGGCAACATAGCAAGATCCTATCTCTATAAAAAAAATTAAAAAATAATTGCAGGAGAAGAGGACAAAGAATTCCTTCCTTAAGGAGAAATTTTTATTTGTCTATTAAACATTAAAAAGTTAAGGCAATTAGGTAAAAGAAATGCACTACCTAGTTTTAATAGAATGTTGTTTGTCCAAATAATGTCAATGTATTTTTAAAGCCACATGGGGTGTATATGTATAATTTATATAATAGAATATAATATGTATAATATATATTATACATATGTATATTATATATATTATACATATGTATAATATATATAATATACATATGTATAATATGTATAATTTAGCAAGTAAAATGCCTTCCATTTTATGTAACAGTGAGTTATACTCACATACACACGTAAAATTTTGACTGTTTAGAAAGCCACAGAAGAATTTTAGAAGACTAAGTCATTAGCATACTAATGTGGATTGAATAATTTTTTTTGGAATACTTTTAAAGAAGAAAATCTATACCTCCTATTTGTCAGGCATTGTGCTAGGTGCTTTACTCTGTATCATCTTGCTTATGCAATTTTTTAAAAAAACCTATATTTATAAGAAAATAAAAAGTATTAATTTCAAATGATAACCTAAAAAGATTTTTACATGAAAGAATATTAGAAAAAAAGAATCCAAATGCAAATTATTTGTAATTGGATGTACAGCAAAGTACAAATTTTCAATATGGCTTTCTCTCTATGCCTAGAATCTTTTGCTAAAGTTTTGCTTAAACTGTCATTACAGTTTTGGCCCAGAACCATATAAAAACTACCAGAGCAATATCAGTTTTCCCTGATTGAACTGTTTATTACCATTGAAAATGACAAAAAGTTCGGAGGACGAGGTGGGCAGATCACAAGGTCAGGAGATAGAGACCATCTTGGCTAACACGGTGAAACCCTGTCTCTACTAAAGATACAAAAAATTAGCTGGGTGTGGTGGCACGTGCCTGTAGTCCCAGCTACTCGGGAGGCTGAGGCAGGAGAATCGCTTGAACCCAGGAGGCGGGGGTTGTAGTGAGCTGAGATTGTGCCACTGCACTCCAGCCTGGGCAACAGAGTAAGACTCCATCTCAAAAAAAAAAAAGAAAATGATAAAAAGGGTAATAATGGTATTTTCGTCTTTGTATTCTGCCCTGAAAACAGGCACACGAACAACCTGTTACACACACAAATTAGATGGAGAGTTTGCATTTAGGATGATGCCTAAATCCTCGTGATAAACTAGTGAATTAGGGACCACCTTTCTCACCAGCCAGCTATTTACCTTTGAAGTTAAAGCACTTAATAGAGGCTTAAAACATACTGTTTTTTTTGTTTGTTTGTTTTTTGTCCATCTTGGGGGAAAACACTATGTGATTGTTTTGTTGGTCAAATCATATTATTATACTGTACAGAGACAATTCCTTTGTCCTCAGGCCTCGCTACGTTTTCTGACTGCTGGGATATCCTCCTGTTGCTCTTGGCTTTGGGCTTCAAGTTGTGATTACTAATGGCTCATTTGGTCTTCCCTTTGACCTGGTACCTGATATACTCTGCTCAGGGAGATTCTAGGGAAGGATTGCGGGGAGTACTGCAGACAGGAGAGGAATGATTTTTTTTTGTATTTTTTTATTATACTTTAAGTTGATAAAAGTCTTAATCAGCAGGATCTGAAATTTGATCACAAGAATCTGTTTCTAAACCAGGATGGTAAAACTTGACAAAAAGGGGGAGGGGAGTGTGATGGCTGAGGCATGTCTACAAATGGTTTCTATTGTACTCCAGGTACACTAGGTAATGTTAATAAGTTGCCCAATAATATTCCTTTTCAAACACTTTCTCCCACCTACCCTCACTTCTCCAAACAAAGCAAATCAAGTAAGCAAACACACAAGTAACAATATCAAACAGAAAGACTTCAGATTGAAATCAAAGTGCTAAAAGCAAACACAGCCGCTATGTAGTTAAATTAAAGGTTATTAAAAATGCTTCAGTGTGTTAACGGTACCTCATATTTGCTTAATAAACCTTCTTTATGCATTCACTGAATTTTTTATGGTTTAATATCATACCTCTTAAAAATTGCATGAGTTTGGAACTTGGCTATTGTGTGACAAGATAGTGTCACACACTAGTTTTTGTAAGTGTTTTGTAAGTTCCGTGTTTTTCTTTTTCTCTTCTCTTTGGTTTTGAGCTAAATATTAATAGGAAAATTTTTGCTAGTTCTTTAGTGAGATTTTCATAGAATATGTACATTTTTATTAATTAATTCTAGTGATAGCATTTTGTTGGATAAGTAATTTGGGTAATACCAATATGTTTCTTTCTGCGTGTTTTCCTTACAAAAATCTTCTTGTCATGAAACATTATGATGTGAGTATAATTTACAGGTTGAAAACAGCCTAACCCATACCCAAATAAAAATGTTAGAAACATCTTGCTTTAAAGGTGGGCCAGAAATCTGGCTGTAGTAGAATATCTGGCCAGCACACACAGAAGTCTAAGCAGAGTTTAGAAACCATTCTTTCTTTTCCCAAGAGTCAATTCAGGGGTATTTCAGGCTCTACTTGTAATCTTCAAGTCGAATGGAAACTGTGGGTTTTGGAGTGAGTCAACCCAAATAGCCTTGTCATTACAGATCCATGATTTTTTTTTAAACCCACCATTTTGAGTTCTTATCTTGCTTCCCACTAATGGCAGAAAGGTAAAAATAGCATTTACTGTGTATCCCAAGTGTAGACTAGGGCACTGCTAAACATTCAGCTACACTTGTGATTTTGTTTTGATTTTAGAGGTAGGAATACTCTGAAAGTGCTGTGCAAAGGGTAGCAAGAGTTTTATCAAATATTTTGGAAAAAGAAAAAAAAACCTGAGATGTAATCACTGAAAAAGCAATGGAATTGTGGTTTTGGCTAAATGCAGGGGGAACTGAAGGTGGAAAACTGAAGGTGGTTTTCAAGTCCTGGTGAAGGCATCCTTTCTTGGCCTGTACACTTCCCCCTTCTCTCAGACTGACCAGTAGACGGCACTCGACACAGGGAGTAACAAGCCGGACGGCGGAGCGCCCCTGACATCCTCTCTGAACCTGTATCTTTCCACGCTGCTCTGTCCTCACTATTCCGTGTCAGTTTCCCTGAGTTTTGATTTTGAAAGTCTATTTTAAGTGTTTGGTATACCATCCTAAGTGTGTTTTAGGTTGAAATGGAGCAAAAATAGTTAAAAGAAAAACTATGTAGCCATACTGTTGGCCAGCATTGCCCACCGCGGAGGGAAGATAAACATTGCTCAGATGGGCGTTCGGCTTTCATAAAATCAGCAGCTTGGGGTGGCATCTAGCTCAGCATACAGCCTAGGATTTAAAAAAATCAAACAGAACAGTTACGGGAGTATAAAAACGATCATTTTCAAAGTCATTTTTGGCTAGAATCCTATTCTGCTAAAGTGGGAAATGTCTTCATTCAAATACATTGTCACTAGATTTCAGACAGCTACTGCAATTTTAAGCATGAGTGTTTAGAAACCCTATGTGGTGGAAATTCAGATTCTAGATTAGAGAATGGAAAAAAATAACTTGGGTCTGAAAGAAAATAAAAGGGAGTTACAGACATTTTCCAACAACAAACTCAAATCTACTGTCATACTATTATTAGCTTACTGCAATCCACTGGAATTGGATTTTACTTGGGACTATAACCTCTTAAATATGAAACCTCTGCTAGACTGCAAACTTGAGGGAATGAACTGTACCTAAGTTAATTTTGGGCACATAGGTGACCCTCAACATACATTTGTTGAATAAAACACTTTATCAACAACAATCTGGAAATATCTGTCAGATGATAAGAAATAATTTCTTCAGGAGAGAAAGTAGAATTGGAATTATGGCCTGAATTCTAAATTTCCTATAAATAGTAAGTATTTAGTCTAAATTTTATGCAGGTGCATGCCTATACCTAATATAAATTTTTCTGCTTAAAAACATATTTAATTTACTTACATTTTTCTTAGTCTTTCTTCTTTTATTTTGTACTTGTATCTTTGGCTGGCCTTGGATGACCTTACTATTAAAGACAGTCCCTCACTTCCCTTTATTTAGATGTGTATTTACAGGTTAAAATTCTTTTAGACTTAACAAGGAAGAGATTATGGTAAATAAGGATTTATAAAATTAAGTTAGGCTGTTTTAAAAAGGCAAGTAGAAGAAATGGTCATTGAAACCACTAAAGGAGAGCATTTATGTCACTATGTCACAATAAATGCTAAACTGAGTAATATGAGGTGTTCACCAAAATTTTGGAGTTGGGACCTTTCCTCTTTCTTAGTAGGGATGGGCTTTTAAACTTTTCAATTTTAATTTAGATTTTGTGGCTTTCTTTTGCTTTCTTTCTTTTTTTCTTTTTTTGTTGTTGTGCTGTTTTGGGGGAGGGCAGTGCAGTCACAAAATCCATATGGACTTAGAGAATAAATACCTTGAGTCAAACTAAGTAGTTTTTAAATACTGAATTTTAAAAATCTTTCATTTAGAAATTTAGAGGACTAAGCAATGATTAATGATATATCCCTAAAATGTTGCCGATAGTTAATAGGAAGAAAAAGCATTAAAATGCTTTGCTTTTAATAATATAACCATCAAACACACTATTAAAACATAAACTTTTTAACAGACTTTTCCACTAGTATTAAATTTTGCTCTAGTGACTTGTTACAGACTATAATTAGCTATTTTGATAAGCAATATATCTAATAAAAAATTATTTTTCATTGTATCATATAAGGAAAGACAACCCATAACCTCACTCAATCAGATTAACAATTTGTTATTTCAAACATGAAATCTAAACTGTGATTCAAAAATAATTTTAGATTAGACTTTATTCCATCCATCTACTTTTTAGGAAAACGGTTCTTTGGAAAATCACTTCATTTGTTTCTGTTGTGTGCTTCCCTGGCTTGATAATTGAATGGTTTTTCCATCCTCAGAAAAGACATTTTTCAGTAACCAAATCCTCAGCTTGGTTTTAAGTGGGCCAGGCAGTAAGCTCCATGAAGCCAGGGTTGTACCCTAGCACCATACAGGGGTGCTCAACTAGTATTTGAACAAATGAACAGTGAAATGATTATCAAATTCAACTAGACAATATTTTTGAACTTAGAAGTATTTCTAAAGTTCTATTTGCTTTTGTTTCAGATTAAGTGTCTTCCTGCAGCCCTCTGCTTAATGAGTACGTCATGTGATATCATGAACAATGAATTCTTTTCTTTAACCAAGGAATGTATATCTTATGGTCAGAATTCCAAATTGGGAAACATATACGCAAAAGATGGTCAATGCCAGTTCTTTTATGTTTTTACCATTTGGCATCATCTACTGCTGCTTTAAACAAGCTGTGTGACTATAAATACACCTCCAGTTTTATTTACATATTTTTGATATTATTAGAAAAAAAAAACCAAGCCTAACTAAACATACTTTCCTGTAGTATACTGGAATGCCAGACTTGAAGCCGGACGGCATGGATGAGGCCAAGTTCTATTCACCAGGGACGTGTGTGAAATTGAGCAAAATGTATAACCCCTCCAGTCCTTTACTGAATATTCAAAAGGCTGTTGTGAGATAAGAAACTATAAGTACTCTATATACATATGGCTTTTTTTTGGTATTCAAATTTCAAGAGAAAATAGTTGAATTGTTGACTTTCCTAGGCCAGTGTCTATAGGAGAGTGAGACTGTTTTGAGAAGAAATTAATGGGAACAGACACTTGGCACATATTCTCCTTGTTACCAAATCTAGTTATATCAGGATAACACTTGATCAAATGCTTGCTTCAAAGCAGCTGGTTGTGTCATGGTAGAGAAATTTCTAGTAAAAATGTTTAGAGATGAATCAAGTCAATTCCAGGGACCCACTTAGCATATCATCCTTGTATGTGTGGTCTGACTCAGGACACACATTGATGCACCCATTTCTATCCTCATAGGATTGGACTCAATCTTTGACCTCAAACAATATTGTGGTAATTTGTGCTGGTTGTTAAGAGAGTCAGAAGAATCAAATTAGCCATACATGGAACTGAGTTATTTTGTAGTCATTCAAATAATCCTCACTTGTAACAAGGGGTGAGCGCTCTCAGCAGCAGAAACCTCCAGTGGCCCTCAGGGAACCAATCTCTGTTCCTGCCATTCATGCAGTGCATCTCAAACTGGGGATCTATTTTTCCAGGGGATACAAAAGACGTATTTAAAGTTATACAAGTATCCATTTTACTAGTTGGTAAATAATATAAAACATTATTTTTAAAATATTTAAACATATGGAATATATAAAATTATGAAGTAAAATGCAGCATTTACATGAATTTTTTGTGTAAAACATAAGACTCCAAAAGAACTCTGTGCTTGGGACATTCCCAGACCATTCCAGGCACACATGTTTATTCTCTGCGTTAGGTGCAGTTCATGGAAAAGGCTTAGGAAGTGCTACACAAGTGCATCCTGGGAGCCTTCAGTCCCCACACTGCCTCCTTGTGAAACACCAAAGTCGAAGATGTTTTTTAGAGGAGCATTTTCTTTTTTTCCTAGCTGAAGACTTTTGGCTCAGAGGAACTAAGGAAAATGGAAGGATAAGCTTCCATGCATTGTACTAGAAAATTCTCTAAAACTTAAAAATGTACCTTAGAATGAAGGGAAAAAAGATTTTGGGGAGGACTCTTCCAGGGAGGAATGTCTAGGATTCTTCGACTAGGCAAGCTTTCTAATATTAAACATTCTGGAGCAGTGTTCTCAGCAGAAGGCCTAACAGACATAGGAAAGGTGGGCATCAGTCAACTCTTAGCGCATTAAGACAAGTCCACTTATACAGAAAGATGAATAAAAAGAGTTGAGATTCATCAATAAGAGACGTTCAAAAATAATTGCTTTATGAGGCTATGTAAATAAAATGATTTTCATAAATTATTTGCTATTCATCTAACAGCAGATATACCTGTTTGACCTTGAAAAACTATAGACAGGAAATTCAAACACTCTATTTACAAAACTGATCAATATTTAGCTTTCGACACTAAAATAAGTATGAGTAATGTAAATATCAACGATTAATGACCATAAACTCTTTAAGGTTATGTTTTGAAACAAACATGAAAACCACTAAGAAATTCTAAGCACAGTGAAAAAAGAAATGTTTAAAATTATTTTTAGCAGTAGGTCTGCTTGTGTTTCAACTAAGATTAAAACCTGTTTTCTTATCTGAGATATAATGACCAGATTCTGTTAATAAAGAAATGTTTTTCTTTAAAGACTTAAATAACAGTCTAAATATTTGGGCTATTTTTTCCTTTTAAAAATAAAATAAAATTTAGAATTTTTTAATTTAAACATGAATTGTGCTTTAAATTTGGCCCAGCATCTTCCTGTTTCCCTGAATTTTACACATACACACACACACACACACACACACACACACACAGACGTGTACAAAGTGCATCAGGCTGAGGCAAAATCTGGACCTTCCTGGGAGACCAAGGAATCATATTAAAGTCTTATGGGACCTTGGAAATAATTTTGTCTTGATTTTTACTGGGGCAAAACTGAGATCAAGAAAGGTTGTACAGGCTTGCCTAGAATCCCACATCTGGTGGTTGCAAATTTGGACCAGAGCCTTGATTCCTGTGAAGCAAAGTGAATTAAGATGACCTGGGTTCTAGCACAGACTTCACCAACAGGGCAATCTCTGGTCAGTGCCTTCACTGCTCTGGATTTCACCGCTCCCAGTCAAAAATGCTGAAAGTCATTTCGAACAAAGAGAGTCCCAACCACCCCCTGAAAAGGTTGGAAATGCAAGGGGGTGTTTCTAGTTGCTGTAATTACAGGAGGGTGTGACTGCCATCTGTGCTCTGGGTTCTGTAATTCATATCCTGCAAAAAGAACAACTTCCTCCCACACATTGCAGTGTCCCCCCACCTCGCATCCCATGTTGAGAAATATAGGGTGACCCATTACCACGCCTGGGCTCTTTTCATAGTAACTCATCTCCCAGCCAACTCTATGAGTGGCAGTGGCAATCTCACTTAAATGACTCTGCTTTTAGTTTCTCAAGTCACTTTTTGGAATTTCCATTTTGGCATATCTGTATTCTATTTTTAGAACTTTAGTTAAGAAAGGTTATGTTATGTTGGATACAAGTGGAAAATACAGTCATCTTTAGGTGGCCAAATTTTTTAACAGAACTAATTTCCAAATGTAGACTGCCTTAAAAACATTTAATTGTATGATACAACCTTTTAAATAATTTCAGGTTTTTAAAAAATGCATTTCTGTAATCGGCTGTGGCATGACATATAACTTATTGGCAAAATTTCAAATATTTTGATATCTGGTCATTAAATCTTGCCTATGTCTATGATTTATAAATGAACCACAAATGCCACAACTAAGCAGAAGCAAAAAAGTAAAATGCAGCCTATGAATTATATCACAAATAAATAAAAAATACTGTATTCCTTTAAACAAATGTACTTTTAAGAGCTTTATAACTCAAAGCAAGATATGCGAGATGGTTTAAGGAGAGGTTGCAATTTTGCAACAGGAAGTCTGTACAGCTCCTCCAGGCAGTAGCTGTGAAGGAAATACCTGTGTCTCAGAAACTTGTTTCCATGTGTTCATGACACTTTTGCATCCAGGCCCCATTATTTACAAAGTTATGCATTTTGCAAGCTCACAGTACCTTATTCTTCATAATTATGAATGCATGCAATGACATTTCATCCTTTCATGTGAAAATTCTAAGCTTCATTGTAAAATAAACGTTAAGACTTGAAAATCGGCCTACAATTTGAAATGAAAGGATCAAAAATGTCAGACATTGCAGAATACTGGTTCCTAATAGAGCTCTTTTTATTTGTTCACTGTTCTTCAGTCATTTTTGTTGGTTTGTTACAAAATGCAGTCTTGACTCTTTATTTAAACAGTACTTAAGCTAAACTGTTCATGCCATGCAAAAATAACATTTTATGCACTTTTTTTGGGGAGGGCTTCCCATTTTTTTAGTTCACAGGCATTATTAACCACATTTTTAAGAAACAAGTTTTGTTTTGTTTTGTTTTGTTTTTCAATTTATTGCTTTTGTAACTAGTCACATGCTGGTTTCACGTGTGGGACAATAACCTGTGTCTCCTGGGTTGGAATGAATTTCTGGGGCAAACAAGTGATTTTCCATCTTGCACCCTTCTTGACTACTGTCCTTTTTGACTTCACTCACAGCATGGTAAATGTCTTGCCTACAGTTGTGACCTGTGTCCTGCGGGGAGGAACAGCCCACACTGCCCTCTTCTCTTAAAGGGTCTCTCCCATCACTAGGCTTATCTGCAAAGCAATTTGGGCTGGAGTCCACCTGCTTCTCCTCCCTTGCCCCTGGGAGCTCTAAGAAGTCTTCGTCGTCACCGGTATCTATTTCAGTGAAGCTCCTCCTCTCTCTTGAAGAGAAAGGGAACAGTTTCTGCTTGGGAAACCTGGGGGACAGCCCTTTGGAAGGTCCCTGACAAGGCGCTGAAACCTCAGTGCCCAGCAAGGGTCTGTCTCCCTGGGAGGGGGTTTCTTCTAAGAGGATGGTACTGATGTGCTGCGGGGTAGTGAGCGAAAAGTCAGCTGTGGTGACCGGCAGTGGCCTGGCTGTGCTGGGCGGGGTCTGTGGTGCACTGCCTCTATTTTCCTTAAAGTTCACTTTGAGGGATCTGGACTTTAGTGGGTTGCTGCCTTTTAGAGAGCTCTTAGGACTGTCGGTGGCATTGTCAGACTGCAAAGGACTATGTAGCCCACACTGGGAGCCACTGGCATCGAGGTTCACAGTTATGTCAACTGGGGCATACTCCAGCATGCCATCCCTGGCAGCAGGCCCTTTCTCTCTGGATAGAGTTAGAAACGGGGGGCCCCTAGCTCTTTGGTGCTCTTCTGTCCCTGGGAGGTCGGTTGGGAACTTCATCTGCAAGTGAGAGGCGGAGGGCGGCGGCAGCGGCGATCTCTCTGTCTCTGTGAAGTCGGTGGCACAGCTGGTGAAGCTGTCGATGCTGGAGGTGCTCTTCATGTCCACAATGACCTCGGTCTGTGCCACGGCCAGCTGCTCCTGTGGACACACCACTTCTTCCATTTCAATCTCTTCTTCATATGCAGATGGCCTCTCAGGCTTTTCTTGGCAGTCTGGGTTTGGGTGAGAATGAGGCTGTGTCTTGGTGATTTCATTGTATAGCATCTCCAGTTTCTGGGCACTCAGATGCTGTGGGCTGGAGGAAGACGTGTTGTTCAGCTGCTCGTGGGAGTCTTTTTGGCTAACCTCCTGGTACTTATTCTCGAAAGACTTGTTGGAGCTTGTTTCCGACAGAGCCTTCCTGGCCCACTTCCACCGGCTTGGCGACAGGTGATTATCGTCGGCGGAGTCCTTTGTGTTGGCGGACTCTCCGGCCTTCTCAACAGCCACATCTATCAGTTCCATACTTCGAGCGAAGGCATCTTTTAAGTTCATAGAAACGATGCTTCCGTTCCTTTTGGCCCGCTCAAGAGCCTCCCTCCTTTTAATTGCTTTCTCTTGGCGTTTCTGCTCCTTGTAAAACTCAGAAAAATTGTTCACAATAATTGGGATAGGAAGGGCAATAACCAGAACTCCAGCAATACAGCACAGACCTCCCACAATTTTCCCTAGTAATGTTTTAGGGTAAATGTCACCATAGCCAACAGTGGTCATGGTGATGGTGGCCCACCAAAATGATGCAGGGATACTGGTGAACTTGGTAGCATCTTCATCCTTCTCAGCAAAAAATACCAGGCTGGAAAATATCATTATCCCCATGGCCAGAAACAATATCAACAAGCCCAATTCATTGTAACTCCGCCTAAGGGTGAAACCCAGAGACTGCAGGCCTGTCGAATGCCTGGCGAGTTTCAGGATCCTGAGGATGCGCATGATTCGGAAGATCTGGACCACGCGCCTCACGTTTTGGAACTGCAGCACGCTCTTGTTGGACTCCGTCAGAAAAATGGTGACATAGTACGGCAAGATGGCCAGCAAATCAATGACATTCAGTGGGCCTTTGAAGAACTTCCATTTATTTGGTGAGGATAAGAATCGCAAAAGGTACTCCATGGTAAACCATGCAATACACACAGCCTCCACATGTGCTAATTGGCGATTGTCATTGAGTTGTCCAAATTCGTCTGTTTCCTGCAGCTCCGGCAGCGTATTGAGAGACAAAGCAATGGTGGAAAGCACAATGAACAGGATAGACACGATGGCCAGGATCTGGAAAAGAGAAAAGTCCAAGTCAGCAAATCCTCTTAGTTGCTTAGGCAGCTAGGAGACAGATGGGTCGGTGATTGTTTAACTAATATGGAATGCTCCAAGTTCTTCCAAGAAGATTATAAGAAGGTAATTTTACAACTTAAAATTCCCTAACTAACACAAATACTTCATTTAGAAGCCTAATGTATATTTAAATTCCATTCCCCCCTTCCACACTCATTGTTCTTAGGAACATGTATGGGCATCCAACATTTGGATGAGGGCCACATATGGCTGGAATAGTTTTTGGGGGGAGTAATTATCTCTCCTCTCTTAGTTATCTGTATTTTTCTCTCTTAACCACCTGGTTTGTGTTTTGTTAAAGGAATTGTCTTACATGCCATGTAAGCTAGACAGAATTGGTGATCGCCGGGAATTTCATTCTACAATTAAAAATATAAACTCAGACCGACACCTGGAGAGAGAACATGGCACTCAGTACAACAATGCTTCTTCTAAGAACAGGTAATATTCATGTGGCAAGCACTGACATCAGAACCAAGTTAGTATGGCCTTTGTCCTCAGATGTGTGGACTTCTGGCCAGCATCATGTGGAAAAGGAAGATTATATGCTAACTTCAAAGAGTGCAGGAAGGTTTCATAAAGAAGAGTTTGAAGAACAACCATGATGATTTCAGTGCAGGGCTGACATTCCAGGTGGCATGATGTCAGACATGGAAGGAAAGAGGAAGAGCTTAGAATGAAGTAAGGAGAGGACTAGTGACTGGGTTTTAGAGTCAGGCAGTCTGAGCTCTGACCCTGGCTTTACCACTTATTGGGTGACCTTGGGCAAGTTATTTAACCTTTCTGTCTCAAAGTACAGATCTGTTGAATAAAGGCAACAATCATAGCTACTTCGCAGCTGTTATAAAAATTACATGGTACATAGACATCACTAAATAAATGAAATGACCCAGAACTGCAGTCTGGAAGGACAAAGGCCAAGGACAGGTATGTGGAATATCTGTAAAGCCATATAGGACATAGATAGCCCAAGTGGGGATTTTCTCACCAAATCCCAGTGTTCTAGATTTATGGGGCAAGCAGAAGGATGCAGATTTGAGGGTAAGGCAAAGGAAGTGCTTCTTTGCTTAAATTGTGTATTTAGTATACTCAATTCTTGGTGGAGAAGGAAACCTCTCTTACCTAGGTTAGGTCTGGCTTGGTTTCATCTGACCTTTGCCAGTGACCTTGGTGGGAGGTGTCATTGGTTTCAGTTATCATACGTAGAACTGAGAAAAATATTCTGAAGTGACTGTTTCATTTAGAGACTGAGCATCTAGTAAACACTTCAAAGGGCAGTGATTAGACATTTTGATACCACACAGCTCAGTACACATTAGATTGTTAAAAAATAAGTTTACATCAGGACTTCTTACTTCTTCCTCCCTGCATTTTCTTCTTTTTAATCTCTCTAAATTTCTCCACTTCTGGGTTATTCTCCTTTCACTTCCTCCTTTCTCCTCTTATGTCTCCTTTACTTTTTTTTTTTTTTTTTTGCGGGGGGTGAAGGGGGAAAGGTTTTGTTCTGTCATCCAGGCTGGAGTGCAGTGGTGCAATCTCAGCTCACTAGCTCACTGCAACCTCTGCCTCTCAGGCTCAAGTGATCCCCTGGCCTTGACCTCAGCCACCTGAGTAGCTGGGACTACAGGTATGCACCACCATGCTCAGCTAATTTTTTTTGTATTTTTAGTAGATACGGGGTTTCGCCCTGCTGCCCAGGCTGGTCTTGTGATCCACCTGCCTCGGCCTCCCAAAGTGCTGGGAGCCACTGTGCCTGGCCCCTTTATATCTTTCATTGTTTTCTTCTTCCTCTTCTTCCAGCTTCCATCTTTCCTCCTTAAATTGCTATAAAGTGAAACAACAGTATAATGCATTTCAGAATGTGTTGTAGAGTAAATAAAGATTTATGGACCTTTAACTTAAAGTGCAGTGTTTTATTATTAGTGTTTTATACTTTTTCTTAGAACTAGCTTAAATACTTTCTATCTTTTTGAGAGTACTTCAGAATTTTCTTTAAAAATATGGATCAGTGTATCACAATAGAAAAATAAAGGTCCTCTTTAACTCCTCTACGAGGCTGTGAAGGCTAAAGTTAGAAACTCCCTTGAGAAGATTTAGATAAATCCCTGGCTAATAGATTCAGATGGTTTTAAAGGCAAGTTGGGAATGCTCACCTTGAATCCCTACCCTCAGAAGCCAATGGCAGGGTAACATGTACAATATTCTGCCACTAAAATATTCCTGAAAAATCAATGGTCAGATCCCATCCATTCCTATGCTCTTATCATAAGGAACCAAGATATTTTTTCGGGAGGTCACGCTGTTGCTAATACATCTTTGGGCATTTTAAGTATTGGGATTACTGCCATTCTTCTTGTACTGACAATCCATACTCTAGATTTTCTATATCTAATCTGTTCATTTGTTAATTTTGAATGCATTTTACTGACATGTGTTTATCACTTCAAAGAGAGGACAGAAGTAGAAATGCAAGTGAATCCATTCTATTGCCTTCCACCTTTTGGCAAAGGATAAAGTGAAAGGTCCAAGGGGGCCTTCAGTCCTTCATTCCACAATTAGAGCTAGACTGTAGGTCACTTTACTTCTGCAGCTAATTTTGGGAAATGATGATGAAACACAATAGAGTCTTGCTGTAGTCTATTGTCTAGTTGACCACAGCTTAACAAATATGACCACTTTAACACTTGGAAATTTAGCATATGCAGAACAGGATTTAGGACACATTCTTGAAGACAAATAGTTACTAAAGGAAAAACTAATCATTCAAGCCCTTAAGCCATTCCATATTCACATTAAAGAAAACCATAGGTACTGAAGTGCATTATTATCTTTCTCATGTTGAAATTCAATTTGTCAAAACCCATTTGCTCTCAATTTAGAGGAAGGACTTATTTTAAACATCTTGTGAAGCTTGGAGTTCTCCCAGAAAGACAGTGCTTTAGATAAATGATTCAATAAATACCAAGGTGATGTGTGGTGCAATGAGCCAAATGCAAGTTTATTGTCTTATTGTAGAGTTTTTAAAAATACAATAAATATAATAAATGTGAAATTTTGCTTTAAGCTTGAGGATGCACTTCAAAACATGAATATTTACTTTATGCAAGCTCTTATGGCACTTATGTGGCAAGCCAGGTCTCACTAACGCAGGCCTCCACAACAATTGTTTCAGCACTGACTGAGTGGTTAAGTTATATACTAAAAGCTGAAAGAGCCAATGCCCTTATATAAAGGTTAGACTGCAACAAAAGCCCACCAAGAGTTTTGCCCAGGCCTTTCCTGGGCCTTGAAGCATGACAAGATAATGAAGGAATTCTTAACAGGACCTGTTTAGGATTAAACAAGTTTTATAGCGGGGGGTCTAAGGAAACTCCCCAGGTCTTCACAAACGAGTTTTCTGGGGGTCTGAAGGAACTCCCCAAACTTCAGTGATTTAGCAGGAGACAAGGGTAACCACCCCAGCACCTGGACCCATTTAGATTAGGTAAATTTACTGAGGCTCCAGAGGAAGGTCTTCAGGACTCAGGCCTTTGTTATAGATTAAAAGAAGTTAATCACTTATGTCTTTAGATGAGTGCACACTTACACGTAGACATATAGCTTAGAAGGTATATAAGCTCTGGAAAACTTTGTAATTTTGAGTTGGTCTGGGGATAATTTCCAGGCCTTCTCCCTGTACCTGGTTACAGAAATAAACTCTCTCCTTTCCCAGTTCCTCTGCATTTCATTATTGGGCCATGAGAATAAGCAGCCTCACCCTTGGTTTGGTCTGGGAACACTTAGGTATTGCTTCACTTACCACAACCATTCACAGGTTAGAATCCAACTGTCTCAGGTGTTTTTTTTTGTTTGTTTGTTTTTGAGACAGTGTCTGGCTCTGTTGCCCAGGCTGGAGTGCAGTGGCACGATCTTGGCTCACTGCAACCTCCACCTCCCAGACATAAGCGATTCTTGTGCCTCAGCCTCCCAAGTAGCTGGGAATACAGGTGTGCACCACCATGCCCAGCTAATTTTTGTATTTTTAGTAGTGACAGCGTTTCACCACGTTGGCCAGGCTGGTCTCAAATGCTGGGCCTCAAGTTGATTCACCCACCTTGGCCTCTCAAAGTGGTGGGATTACAGGCATAAGTCACCATGCCCCACCTGCCTCAGGTTTTTAATCCCTTTCACCTCCAACAACTGACCTCCAGAGCTGGCAGGAGTGAACTATTTCAGCTCTAGCAAACAGAATTATGTGCAAAAATCACAAGCATTCTTATACACCAATAACAGACAAACAGAGAGCCAAATCATGAGTGAACTCCCATTCACAACTGCTTCAAAGAAAATAAAATACCTAGGAATCCAACTTACAAGGGATGTGAAGGACCTCTTCAAGGAGAACTACAAACCACTGCTCAATGAAATAAAAGAGGACACAAACAAATGGAAGAACATTCCATGCTCATGGATAGGAAGAATCAATATCGTGAAAATGGCCATACTGCCCAAGGTAATTTATAGACTCAATGCCATCCCCATCAAGCTACCAATGACTTTCTTCACAGAATTGGAAAAAACTACCTTAAAGTTCATATGGAACCAAAAAAGAGCCCCCATTGCCAAGTCAATCCTAAGCCAAAAGAACAAAGCTTGAGGCATCATGCTACCTGACTTCAAACTATACTACAAGACTACAGTAACCAAAACAGCATGGTACTGGTACCAAAACAGACATATAGATCAATGGAACAGAAAAGAGCCCTCAGAAATAATACCACACATCTACAACTATCTGATCTTTGACAAACCTGACAAAAACAAGAAATGCGGAAAGGATTCCCTATTTAACAAATGGTGCTGGGAAAACTGGCTAGCCATTAGTAGAAAGCTGAAACTGGATCCCTTCCTTACACCTTACACAAAAGTTAATTCAAGATGGATTAAAGACTTAAATGTTAGACCTAAAACCATAAAAACCCTAGAAGAAAACCTAGGCAATACCATTCAGGACATAGGCATGGGCAAGGACTTCATGTCTAAAACACCAAAAGCAATGGCAACAAAAACCAAAATTGACAAATGGGATCTAATTAAACTAAAGAGCTTCTGCACAGCAAAAGAAACTACCATCAGAGTGAACAGGCAACCTACAGAATGAGAGAAAATTTTTGCAATCTACTCATCTGACAAAGGGCTAATATCCAGAATCTACAATGAACTCAAACAAATTTACAAGAAAAAAACAAACAACCCCATCAACAAGTGGGTGAAGGATATGAACAGACACTTCTCAAAAGAAGACATTTATGCAGCCAACAGACAAGTGAAAAAATGCTCATCATCACTGGCCATCAGAGAAATGCAAATCAAAACCACAATGAGATACCATCTCACACCAGTTAAAATGGCGATCATTAAAAAGTCAGGAAACAACAGGTGCTGGAGAGGATGTGGAGAAATAGGAACACTTTTACACTGTTGGTGGGACTGTAAACTGGTTCAACCATTGTGGAAGTCAGTGTGGTGATTCCTCAGGGATCTAGAACTAGAAATACCATTTGACCCAGCCATCCCATTACTGGGTATATACCCAAAGGACTATAAATCATGCTGCTATAAAGACACATGCACACGTATGTTTATTGTGGCACTATTCACAATAGCAAAGACCTGGAACCAACCCAAATGTCCAACAATGATAGACTAGATTAAGAAAATGTGGCACATATACACCATGGAATACTATGCAGCTATAAAAAATGATGAGTTCATGTCCTTTGTAGGGACATGGAAGAAGCTGGAAACGATCATTCTCAGCAAACTATTGCAAGGACAAAAAACCAAACATTGTATGCTTTCACTCATAGGTGGGAATTGAACAATGAGAACACAGAGACACAGGAAGGGGGATATCACACACTGGGGCCTGTTGTGGGGTGGGGGGAGGGGGGAGGGATACCATTAGGAGATATACCTAATGTAAATGACAAGTTAATGGGTGCAGCACACCAACATGGCATATGTATACATATGTAACAAAGCTGCACTTTGTGCACCTGTACCCTAGAACTTAAAGTATAATAATAAAAAAAGAAATAAAAAAAACAATTATGTGTGTATATGGCCAGGGAAGTGAAGATTCCAAACAATTAACTGCGTGATGTTGGTTAAACCCTTTGGAAATTTGGATTAGGTCATCTGCAAGGTCACTTAACCTCTAACATTTGGTGATTCTCTGTCTAAACTAAAACATTTTACTAATTCCAGTAATGTCTGTCAACCAAACCCAGGACAAGTCACAGTTGATGATGTCATTTTAGTTGAACGTCCAAAGTAAATTTTTGTTACATAATGAGTAAAACATTCAAAAGAGAAGACTGAAAAATATTGCGCTGTGTATGTTCTAAGCATTTAGTTACTGGGAATAGACATTCTTTCTGGCTACAACCTTTTTTCTCCCTTGAATCACCTGGATGATTACGTTATTTCTTCACTTAGACACAGACATTCGCAGGATCACAGGGAGTTCAGAAGAGGGCTCCCAGCACTCGCATTAGTAGGGACCAACATTGGTTGTATTGATTTCTGTTTGTGGGAGGAAGTAAAGCAGCCGGAGACTTGCCTCAATTGAACCAGCTTGTTGATTTTAGTCCTTTGAAGATAATGGACGTTTTGTGGTGGAAAGAAGCACAGGACCAGCAATTCAAACACATGGTTCTACCTCCGCTTGCTGCATGCACAAGCCTGGTCCCTCTGTGAGCTTCAGTTCTCTCATCTGCAAAATGAGGTGCCTCATGCTTGCCTCAGCTGCCTCAGAGGGTTATTAAGGCTCAAACTGGATCATGCACATGAAAGCATCCTGCCAAGTGCAGAATGTGATAAGTGTAAGAAATGCTGGAGATGTGTTTGGAAAATGCCTTTAGCCAGCATTGGGAAATAATTTAAAAAAAAACTGTTTATCTCCCAGTTAAATACAATTCCAGAACTATTTAATGCTCATTTTTAACACTTTCAAACACATTCACTTAAGCAATGGTTTGCATGACAAACCTAGACAATTGAATCTTTTTTTCCTTAGGACTGAACTATCTAGTTTGCCAATGTTTATTAAAGAGTTAAACTGAGGTTTCTCCAGGTGAACTTGACCTGTCTCATGTCTTAAAATATGTTTTTTATAAAACTGTGTGTGTGTGTGTGTGTGTGTGTGTGTGTCTGTGTGTGTGTTCCATGTAATTGAAAGTAAAGCCCCACAGGAAAGTAATAAAAGGTCATAAAAATGTAAACTTAAGAATGCTGTATATTCCATTTAATAAATGTATATTTGCAAACATAATTTGTTAAACTACCACATACACATACATACAACATCTTAGATATGTGGAGATCTAGAACAAAATAAGAAAGTGGAGGTGGCTTATGCCTGTAACCCCAGCACTTTGGGAGGCCAAGGCGCACGGATCACTTGAGGTGAGGAGTTCGAGACCAGCCTGGCCAACATGGTGAAACCTTGTCTCTACCAAAAAATAAAAATAAATTAGTCAGGTGTGGTTACGTGTGCCTGTAGTCCCAGCTACTTGGGTGACTGAAGCATGAGAATCACTTGAATCCAGGAGATGGAGATTGCAGTGAGCCGAGATTGCGTCACCGTACTCCAGCCTGGGTGACAGAAGGAGACTCTGTCTCAAAAAAAAAAAAAAAAAAAGAAAGAAAGTGGAAAGAAGTCCTCACTTTTCTCCTTATCAGTTTTTAGCTCTTTGAAAAGATAATTCATGAAAACCTGAGGGAGAAAAAACAGATTTTGAATACTTGGAATGTTTTGAATTTTTACACCAGAGTATTTATGGCTCTATTCAGATTCTATAACACTCTTCTTTTTCCTGTTGGAAAAGTGTTTTATTTGGTCTCAGGATAATGCTAATCATAAATCTTTTTTGAGAGGGAGGCCTTAAAGGATTCATGGAGGTTTCTACACAGAAAAGGGATAAAGGGCATTACAGACTGAGGAAAATGGTGGGCAAAGGCTTTGAAGCCCAAAAGATGATGGTTTGCTCAGAAAATTCCAAGTACTTTTGTGTGGCTGGGGGCATCCATAAAGAGGCATGACACATAGGGGTTTGTGATTATTTCAGGACTGCTGCATATAAGGGTATAGGCTGTAAACTGGTCAATTCCAGAAAGAGCCCATCAAGAGACTATAACGTGAATGATGCCTCTATCTTTTGTGCAGTGCACAACTTGCACAACCAATTGCGAGAGCCTTGATTTCAGAGAATTGAGTAGTGTGGTGTGGTTGAATGCAGGCAGAAGCACAGAAAAGAGTTGGGGGTCGGTGCAGTGGCTCATGCCTGTAATCCCAGCACTTTGGGAGACCAAGTCTGGTGGGTCATCTGTGGTCAGGAGTTCAAGACCAGCCTGACCAACACAGTGAAACCCTGTCTCTACTAAACATACAAAAATTAGCCAGGCATTGTGGCATGTGCCTGTAATCCCAACTACTCGGGAGGCTGAGGCAGGAGAATTGCTTGAACCTGGGAGGTGCAGGTTGTAGTGAGCCAAGATCGCACCACTGCACTCCAGCCTGAGCAACACAGAAAGATTCCATCTCAAAAGAAAAAAAAAAAGAAAGAAAAGAGTGGGGGTGAGACACTTCTGGAGAGTTGGATGATAGATAAATTCTGAAGGGTACTCGGTGTAGTGATGAAGAGTTTGACGCGCTTCCTTCTATAGACCAGTTTTCCTCAAGGTGTTGTCCCCAGAACAACCGCATCACTCCAGCAGCACTGGCTTTATGTGGTAACTTGCTGGAAAGGCTAATTCTCCGGCCCCACTCCATGCCTCCTGGATCAGAAACTCCAAGGAAAGTCCCAGCAATCTGTGTTTTAACAAGTTCTCCAGGTGATTCTGATGCTTGCCAAAGCTTGAGGATGCTGCCGTAAGGAGTAAAAGCCATTCGAGGAATTCAGGCAAGGCAAAGCTATGCTCAGATTTGCATTTCACAAAGATTACTGACTGTAATGCATAGGACTGATGGGGGGCGCAGGGTGCAGCTGAAGATAAGACAATACATTTTTAATGCCATGGCAGCAGCAAAGGGAAAGAAGGGGATACATTATTCAAATATATGTGAAGTAGAATCTCGACCCTGCTTGCTATGGAGATAGAAGGATCTAGGACTTCCCACGTTTATGATAAAATTTACCAGGAAGATTGAGTAGCTCCAACAAATCTCCACTATTATCTTACAGATGTAGAAAGAGAGTGATCCTTGACTTAAATCATCATTTATCTTTCCAAATAATATTTATTTATGTTAAGAAAAGCTAATGGGTGCTGGGCTTAATATCTAAGTCATGGGATGATCTGTGCAGCAAACCACCATGGCACACGTTTACCTATGTAACAAACATGCATATCCTACACATGTATCCCTGAACTTAAAATAAAAGTTGGATATAAAAAAAAAGAAATGATAAAATGAAAATAATAAATGTGAACACATTTTAACTAGATTTTGTAAGTTGAGAGCAAGATAAATAAAGATTATGTGTTCTGGAAAAAATATTTCCTTATGTTAAAGAGTATTCTAATAAGAACTTTAGGTTATGAAATTTCTCTTAGAGTTAAACATTTCTTTCTCTTTTTCCTTCAACATTTATTTTAAGTTGTTGGGTACATGTGCAGGATGTGCAGATTTGTTACATAGGTAAATGTGGTTTGCTGCACAGATCAACCCATCACCTAGGTATTGAGCCCAGCATCCCTTAGCTATTCTTCCTGATGCTCTCCCTCCCCCAACCCCCAGCCCTGACAGGCCCCAGTGTGTGTTGTTCCCCACAATGTGTCCATGTGTTCTCATCGTTCAGCTCCTACTCATAAGTAAGAACATGTGGTGTTTGTTTTTTTGTTCCTAAGTTACTTTGCTGAGGATAATGGCTCCCAGCTCCATGCATGTCCCTGCAAAGGACATGATCTCGTTCCTTTTTATGGCTGCATAGTATTCCATGGTGTATATGTACCACATTTTCTTTATCCAGTCTATCACCATTGATGGGCATTTGGGTTGATTCCATGTCTTTGCTACTGTGAATAGTGCTGCCATGAATATACTTGTGCATGTATTTTTACAATAGAATGATTTATATTACTTTGCGTATAAACCCAGTAATGGGATTACTGGATCAAATAGTATTTCTGCCTCTAGATCTTTGAGGAATCGCCACACTGCCTTCCACAATGGTTGAACTAATTTACGTGCCCACCAACAGTGTGAAAGCATTCCCTTTTCTCCACAATTTCGCCAGCTTGGTATCTCATTGTGGTTTTGATTTGCATTTCTTTAATGATCAGTGATGTTGAGCTTTTTCTCCATATGTTTAAACATTCCTCTTTTAAACAACAGTTCATTGGTACATGAGAAAATGATGAGATAAATACTATATTATTTAACAGACCTTTCTTCTTTTATAAAATTTTATCTTAAGTGTACATTCTGAAATCACACAGGGAGAAGACCAGTTTAAGGACCTATTTATACTAGCTGTCCCCTGAAAGCATATTCATTTGTTGAATTATTTCTCTGCCACTCCAACTTCCAATTTCTGCAAGGAAGTTTTCTAAATTTCCAGAATTAAAGTGCCATTAAAAGCTGGCTTTGTTCCTTGGACACCTAGTTGGCTTCATCATCTCATCTATCACCATTAACAGAGAATTGCAGGGATTTATTTCCACCATTATCCCCATATCTAAAGACCATGTCCCAGCAGCTTGAAAGAAAGAAAAAACAAAAGCCATAATGCAATCATTTTTCCTTTTAATGAATCTCTGCAGTAAACCTCTTTTGAAAAGTACTTTTGGGGTCAGCATCATTAAGACCACATTACACAATGCCAGAAAATAGAATATATGGACGGCCATGCTGAAATGGAGTGGCTCTGCCAAGGGAAAGTCAGATAGGAGCCAAATCCAGCCGTGACTGCAGAGAGCTTGCGTGATCCACTTTATATCTGCTGTTATGGGAGGCTGCTATGCGTTCCAGGGCCCTATGAACAGTAGTGTCTCACTGAATCTTCCGTTGCAAGCATGACAGGTGTTCTTCCTGTCATGAAGCTAAGCATCACAGACAAGGGCCTTTCATTGAGTCTTATTTAGACTGTTTGGGCAGCAACCATCAAGGACTCATAATTTGAATGGGCCCAAGCACTTCTGTATTTATTAGAGACTGAGGAGGTGTTTATTGGGCAGAGAGGCCCTGTTTTTTATAGCTGTCTGATGCGGACATTTTCTGCAATCACATAGACACATTCTATTATCTGCTCCTGGGTTCTGTTATGAGGGCTGCATAAGGCCTTGCCATTCAAAATGTGGTTCTTCAATCTTTAGCATCACCTGGGAACAGATTAGAAATGCAGAATCTCAGGCCCCACCCCAGGCCCACTGAATCAGAATCTGCATTTTAGCAAGATTCTCAAATGATTCATATGTGCATTTAAATTTGAGAGGCACTGACCTCAGACATAAATGCATGCCACTTAAAAAAAATCAGAATTGGAGGTTCTCCCATACAGTTTTAACCAGCGGATCTCAGTTCTGGGGACAGGAGTGGATTCTCATAGGCTATGGGGCTTTTCAACACTGTTTAGAGGTTCTGGGATGGGTGGGTGTAATTAGCTAGAAAAAAACCTTGGAGATGATGCTGACGTGGTCTCTAATTCCACCCTGACCTCCTCTCCCAGCCTGTGCTTGACAGCCATTGCTTTAAACATTTTCGCATAACACAATTCAACTTGGTAGTTGAAAGAATGCTGGATTTTGAGTCGGATGACTTGACCCTCATCCTGGTTCTGTATTACTGAATTAACTGCATGACCTGAGTCAAGACACGGAGCCTGTTTCTTCATCCACAGACTGGTGCTAGTCATGACAATTATGTTTACAGAAGTAGGGTGTAGTGCTGAAATGATATAATGCATGTGAAGATGTTTTGGAAGTTAGACATTTCAGTATAAATGCCAATTTTTAATGATAATTAACTACATTTTTAAAATAAATGAACTAAAGAGTTTGGGCAGAATTATTAACTACTATATAATGTTAGGGGTAGAAGAACTTTATCCTTATTACATCCTATTTGACATTAGTGCCTCCTTTCTTATGTAATTGCCAGTTAGCCCATTTCTGTGCATGTTGCTGACTAATTTCAGTAAGTTTGGTACAGATAAATGTATAGTCTGTAAACCAAAAATAAAATTCTAAGCCCCCCAACCAATTGAATGGACCACCCCCACTCCTTGACTAAGGGCATTCTAAATTAACCTAAAAAGCTATTTCAGGTCATGATGGGAAGTGGGGGTTGGACATGCCTTATTATGCGCTCCACCCTTTGGAATTCAGGGACAGCTGACCAGCATATAACATTAAAGCAGAGACCTTAAGACTGACAAAGCAGACTCTGTAGCAGTAAGATACCAACATGACAGATAGCAGGCCCTAAAATAAATCCAAGTATTTTATCCCATAACATATATCTTTGGCATATTTTGAAATGGCCCTACAAAACCGTCTTTTGTGGGTAAAATCTGCATTGTGTAGAGAATTCCTTTCCATTTCTAGGTCTCCCCCCAAACCCCCTTATCCAGGAGAGAATTAACCAAGAGGCAGGTAACTTTTTAAGTCTGATAAGAAACACAATCTATTCTTTCTGAAGCCTTCTACCTGAAGGCTTCCTCTGCATAATAAAAACCTTCCTCTTCACAACCCTTTATCTTAACCCAGACAGTCCCTTTTATTGATTCCAGGTTTTTAGACAAACTCTTTCAGCCAATTGGCAATCAGGAAATCTTTGAATCCACCTATGACCTGGAAGCTCCCCCCACCCCCCAACCCCCACTGCCTGAGTTGTCCTGCCTTTCCAGACAAAACCAATGTACATCTTACATATATTGTTTGATTCAAGTCTTATGTCTCCCTAAAACATATAAAACCAAGCTGTAGCCCAACCACCTTGGGCACCCATTATCAGGACCTCCTGAGGCTGTGCCATGGGCATGTCCTTAACCTTGACAAAATAAGCTTCTAAATTGATTGAGACCTGTTTCAGATCCTTTTTGGTTTACAGATCCCTTTGGGAAATCAGGATACTGGGTTGAATAGTGTAATGGTCTGAATGCTTACGTCCCTCCAAAGTTCGTGTGTTGACACTTAATCCACAATGAAATAATACTAAGAGGTGGGGCCTTTTGGGAAGTGATTGAGACAGAGAGGGTCTACACTCATGAATGGAATTTGTGCCCTCATAAGACAGGCTGAAGAGAGCATTCCTGCGTTTTCCACCATGTGAGGACACATCAGTGATGCTCCATCTTTGAAGCAAAAAGTGAGCCCTTACCAGACCCTGAATCTTCTGGAGTATTCATCATAGAATTTCCAGCCTTCAGAACTGAGAAATTAATTTCCATTGTTTATAAATTACACAGTCTAAGGTATTTTGTTATAGCAGCAGGAATGGACTAAGGCAAATGGCATCTCTCCAGAATTCTTGTACATCCAAAAGCACAGAGTGTGATCTTATTTGGAAATGGGGTCTTTGCAGATGTCATTAGTTATGACGAGGTCATATTCAATTAGGATGGGCCCTAAATCCAATGACCAGTGTCCTTATAAGAAGGCCATGAGAGACACAGAGAGGCCCACAGAGGGCAGATAGCCATGTAACAACAGAGGCAGAGATTGGAGTGGTATTGCTACAAGCCAGGATTGTCAGCAACCAGGAAAATCTAGAAAAAGGCAAGGAAGGATTCTTTTCTAGCACATTCAGAAGAAGCACAGCCCTGTCCACACCTTGGTTTTAGACTTCTAGTTTCCAGAACTGTGAGAGAGTACCTTTCTTAGCCCGAGGAAATGAATATGGCCAGGTTATATTATTCAGTGAGAAGGTCCAGACTTTAATGACAGATAGAGCTAAGAACACTCACAGAGCCATTTCATACATTCCTTTCAAAAGTAAATCTAATGTCATTTGAAAAGGAGAGGAAAGTCATAGGGGTTTGGAACCTTAGTCAGCAGGAAAACCAGTTTAATTTGGAGAAACTAAGTTGTATTTACTGCTGGAAGTAAATAGTTAACGATTTGTTAAATAGGTAATTAACACCTGCATTCTAAACCGCAGCCCAGGACAAGTTAGAACATGTGGTCCCAGAAGCTGTAAAAATCATTCCACACCAGTGGAATGCGGGAGAAATATAAATAAGGAAATACTACAAAATAACATATTAAAACAGTTAGGTTTAGCAACAAGAAATTTCTTTGATGTTAGGAAATTTAAAAACCAATTTTTAAAACACTTCCTCTAGTGGTAGTCTGTAAGTTAAAGGTGCTAAGGACTTCTCATCCTGTTGCCTAGATAAACCCATGTTTACATCCGAAACACCAGTAAGTTTAACTATGTACCATACCTCATCTCTCTGCTATTCAGCTCCTAGTAAAAGCAGGTCCTGCTGAAACGTGGTGGCAGTTACCTATGTGTGGCTCATCAGAACAGCATTTTTTCACATTGTGGGTAGCAATCCATTGGTGGGTTATAAATCAATTTAATAGTCTTAATCAGCATTTTTAAAAAAAAGTAGAATAGAACAGATGAGAGTAGAATAGAAAACATAAGAAAGGGTAAACAGTGTTTTGTAAAATGTTTGTTGATGTTTGCATGTGTATACTAAGCCATATTCCTACCCCAAATGATGATAATAATAGTAATTATTATATTAAATTATAATAATTATTACACTTTGATGATTCATATGAAGGTAACATGATCCCAATGTTTCTCAAGCTGAACTTTGGATAATTTCACTCAATAAGAGAGAAGGTAGCCTACCTTCCGCGCTCTGCAAAAAGGGACAGAACTCTCGCTCTTTTGACATAACTTTAGCTTAGGACTTCTCCAACTTATCTACCTGTTATACCCCTGTGTATACCTTATCTATAGTTTCTGTATTATGGTCCTATTGGTCCTTTCTTAGCTCTAACATTTGTATTTTTGATCTTTTATTTACTGCTTTTTGTATTCTGTTGTTATTTGGGTTTTGAATAAAGTAGTTTACTTCATAATATTTCTGAAGATATAAGTTGGGTTGATACATTTTCATTAATCACTAGCAAAGCTACTTAGTACTTAAATCTTCATCATAAGAAAATGCCATATATTAAATTACACCTGGTCTTTAGTGCTATATTAGGACAGTATTTTTGTTATTATTTTATATTTTGAGACAGTGCCTGGCTCTGTTACCCAGGCTGGAGTGTGGTGGCATAATCAAAGGTCACTGTGACCTCCACCTTCTGGGCTCAAGCCATCCTCCCACCTCAGCCTCAGCATCCTGAGTAGCTGGGACTACAGGCACACCACCATGGCCAGCTAATATATATATATATGTAGTAGAGAGGGGGTTTTGCCATGTTGCCCAGGCTGGTCAAGTGATTTGCCTGCCTTGACCTCCCAAAGTGCTGGGATTATAGGCACGAGCCACTGTGCCTGGCCAGGACATTATTTTAAACTTCTGATGAAATCCTTCAATATTTAAGCAAAGTTAACATTATTGATAGACTATTGATTGATATTGGTTTCTAAATATGTGGGTTTTTTTCATTATATGATTTGTCTCAAAATAAGAAAAAAGACCCAATTTTTGATTAAGTAAATGTTTATCGAGCTTACATGACTTGAGATCTAGTGATCTTACATGACTTAAGTTATATATAACTTAAGTAATTAATTTCAAAATAATTGATTCAATAGTTTTAAACTATAATATTAGCTTATAGGTCACATTTTGGATTCAAATCTCAATTCTATCGCTCATCTGGCTATGAGGCATCTACTCTTCAGGTAATAGAGGTGATAGCATTGAGATTAGAGCTTAAATATATCTAGTACCTAGTAAGTGCTTTTAAATAGTGGCTAACATTACTGCATATATTCAACAAATAGTCTTCATAGATGAAGACATATGTCTGCAATAATATCTGATTATCAAAGCAAAATTTAACCACCACTGATATTTAGTCTACAGATAAAAATACACCGAGTATATTATGACAAATGTCCAGATAATTTTCACATATAGCCTAAACATTTTCATGTTTAAATTTCTTACTTCTTATGTAGAAGTTTAGAATGTTTCTGTAATTTCAAGCTAGGGATCCTCACTTGGTCGAATGCAATCAGTTTGTCAGTGGTAGACCTACATATGGTCACTCCATCATAGCCTGCGGCCAGGCCTTATTTCCTGTAGCCTGTCAAATATTCATCAGCTGCAAAGGGGAGGTGGCAGGTCATGTCTGAAGGCTACCACACAAATCTTCTCTTCTGATGATGGAAAAAACAGTGGTTGTTCAGAAGCCTATCTTCTGTGTGGTACACAACTGTTTTGAATCAGTCCCAGTTTAAAAACTACCCATTACCCCCACCGTCCCAAAAGTCTTTCTTAATCTCCATAGTGAGAATCACTTCCTTCTGTGGTTTTCAGGAGCCTAGGGGCTCTTTAGATGTGCCTTGGGGGGGCCACTGCTGAGAGAAGGAGAAGACTTAGTGGGCAGGGCTATGGGAACTCCACTTCGGCCACGAACCAGGTGGAGCTGTTCCTCCGTATAGTGCTGAAGATGCTTAAATACGTAAAGAAGTGAAAAATTCTCATAGAAACACCTTAATGCTATGGTGTAACATATGCATGCATATAAATACATGCATTTACATATATAAACAGATGTATATCTCCTTTGGAGATGATAATACTGATAAATATTGCTAGCTGTGCTTGAAGATATGGTGAAAAAGACCTGTGGGTGCCCAAAAGCCCTTTCCATTCTATTTACTCACAGATAGATGGTATTTTATTTGTGGCCACAGCTGTTGTTTGCAGAGTTGGTCACTGAGCACAGTGTTGTCTTTTAGACTTCTAGGTTTTCTAAATGCCAGACTAGTTTTGTATATGCCAGGAATCTAAAATTTGACCTCCTAAAACAGGCAGAGGGCATGACTAAACACATTATATTACAATAGCACATAAAACTGCAACCCAATGAGCCCTGGCTGCCGCTGGCCAGCTGCACCACATTAAATGGCCTCTAGGAGGCTGAAAGCTTTGTGCACCAGGAGAGACTGAATCATTGATTTTCTCCTACTATTGGAGTAATATTTTATGCTTTTGAATCATTTATATAAACATAATAAAATATACAAAATTCATTTTGCCACATTATTTATAAACTAGTTTAGAATTCCTTAAAAAGGGGAATTTTAGGAATTTTCCCAGATCTGAGTACTTATCTTAAATGCCTATTGAATATGTGTTATTTTCATCAAATTTTTATTTATGCAAATGCAATCCAACAAATACTATCTGTGGCCCTTAGGCTTTCTTTATCTTATTTTCTAAGACATTAAGCTTAGCAAAACAAATTCTAAGCTTTCTACATAAATAAAGGAGTTAACATAATAATAATAAAAAATATGCCCAGTGTCATTCCCACAACCCCATTCTCTCATTGCTTAAATAGTGTTTGCTTCTGAAAGTCTAAGTAGATAAGAGAACAAAGCACAGACAGATGATGACTTAGCACTGCTACAGAAGACACAACTTTTATGCTGCTTGATCTTTTTGCTTTAAAGTTCTCATCCTAATGATATGGTTGGGAGATTGTCAGGTACCACATATTTGGCAGATAAATAAAGAACACCAAAATTCACAGTAGAAATAGGCTGAAAGGAACTAATTTTCTCTCTGTAAAATCATGACTAGGTAGGTTGAAAATAAGAATATAATTGCCTGTTTGCATATTGGCATTCCTGATCAGCCTGGGAAACACTGTGGGGCAAGTTTTATTTACCTTGGATACCCTTCAGCCTGCTTCCCCTTCTCTCTACACCTTTCACACCTCTTTGGGTCCTTTCTCTTCCCTGTCAAAATATCTGCCCAAGCAACCATTGCCTTCACCTCCTGTTCTACCAACCTGATATCACTATGAGAGTCAGATTATATCTTGACCCATCAGTAGAATTCCATCTTCATCAGTAGAATTTCAGGCAATGGAGATATTTTTGATAAGTGGGGGCTTTTAAATTATACCACAAAAACATTCACCTATTATACCTAGTTGTAAAGCTGACATTACTGGAAAATATATTTTGGTATAAGGGACCACCATTCTTTTAAAAATTTACCACTTAAATTATATATAACCATCTTTTTCCTTTCCCAATTTCAACACCATTGACAGAATACAAATTGTTTGAACTGAAACCAAAGTACTGAAACCAAAATACTATGTCATGTCACATACAATTGCCAATTAAGAGTATTTTAAATGGAGTTGATTTACTGACTAGGTCTCAGGCTTTTAACTCTGGAATTTTTTCTAATTTTCAATAAAATAACCGTATGTTCATTTAATAACAGCATAAATTCTCTATTATTCATATTGTCTCTTTTTGCTTTTTTAAAACATCTGAACATTATAATAAGGGTGATATCTCACATATTAATGATTACTTTTACTCAACTGATTATAGTATTTACTTTCTCATTCCACTGGAAGTTTATTTGGTGCTAAATTCAACCTTTTGATCCTTGTTTCTCTTTGCTGTACATGAGTTTATTTCACTTTGATTTATTCACTCTTTAAATCATTTCTCAACTTTAGTACTCATCGAAAAAGCCTCACAAGGACATGATTTCCTTCTCAGATTAATGATTTACTGTTGTTTATGTCTAGAAACTGATAGGGACAGAAGGCAAGGAAATTCTGGGTGGAAGAGGGTGGGTCTGCAGTGAGGGACCCTCAAGCCCAAAAGCCTGATACTGTGGCCCAAAATGATAAATTCCATCCCTGTTTTCCAGCTCGAATGTTGCCTTTTCTCAAAGCACCCATGGCCTGCCCCATCTCCCGTCCTGTGCCCATAAAAATGCCAGGCTCAGCTGACAGAGAGAGGAGAAGCAGCTGGACATTGGAGACTAAGGTTGGACACTGGAGAGAAGCAGCTTGACTTCAGAGGGACAACTTGATGATGTAGCTTTAGAGAGAAGTCTGGCTGGGGACAGCCAAACTTCATGGGAAGAATACCTTCCTGCTCTGTCCCCTTTTTAGCTCCCCTTCCTGCTGAGAGCCACTTTCATTAGCAATAAAATCTCCCACATTTACCATCTTCATTCAATTCATTCATGTGACCTCATTCCTCCTGGATGCCAGATAAGAACTTGGGTGCCAGGAGTGCAGATGCAAAAGGCTGTCACGCTGAACCTACACTGAGCTATTAACACTTAAGCTGTCCACAGACAGTAAAGTTAAAACAGCACTGTAGCACTCCTTCTGGGGCTTCAGGGGTTACAGACACCACCCTCAGATGCTGCTGCAGGGCCCCCATGGAGTTTTGCTCCTGCTGGTGCCTAAAAGCTCTCACCCTGGCTCCTCTCACCTGTTCCCTGTCCCGTGAGGGGGTGGAACACAGCGGGACCAAGCAAGTGGAGTCTGCTCCTGCCACCAGTGAAGCGGCTGGCTAGTTCCAGCATCTGTGCACTCCAGTTCCTGCCCACGAAGGGGTCAGGGAAATATCCTGCCTCAAAAATCTCCCTTATAATCAATAATCTTTTATATTTAACCAACCTTTTCCAAAAGCATGTGGGAGAAAAAGTGATTTAAAATTAACCCTTAATATAAACAAATTAATATCATTTTTTGCACAAGATATCGGTGAGCTCCCAAGATCTCCTGGATCCACTCCATGGATCTCCGGGCTTAGAAATGGTGTCCTGAAACCAGTTCCACATTTCCAAATTCTTCTGTGATATTTTCACTTACAAATCAATTAGTCCCTCTAGCCTTACAAATAGTTGAAAAAGGAAACTCATGATGTTACTTTCTACTCTACCTTCCTGCAAAGAATCCTTTCAGATTTTTCTTTTCTTTTCTTTTCTTTTTGAGACGATTCTTACTCTGTTGCCCAGGCTGGAGTGCAGTGGCACAATCTCTGCTCACTGCAAGCTCCGCCTCCCGGGTTCATGCCATTCTCCTGCCTCAGCCTCCTGAGTAGCTGGGACTACAGGCACCCACCACCATGCCTGGCTAATTTTTTGTATTTTTAAGAGAGACGGGGTTTCACCGCGTTAGCCAGGATGGTCTTGATCTCCTGACCTCATGATCTGCCCGCCTCAGCCTCCCAAAGTGCTGGGATTACAGGTATGAGCCACCGTGCCCGGCACCAGATTTTTCTATTTCTGTTAAAAATACTGCCTTTATTTCATTTTTCCACTTGGAAATTAAAGTTTTTTCCCCCAGTTCTAATATTCTATGTCTGTATCTATGCTTATGTTCAGCTCTTCTTCCACAAGCTCTACATCGAACTCCCTAAATTTGATTCATTCATCCTTTACAAATTTTTTCCCCAATCCCTACCTCCTTCCCCCTCCCATGTTAATTAAGAAACTTAACTTCTCATTCCCAAACAACAGGATTAGCCTTCTAACTGGTTCAACTACCTCCAGTCTTGCTTGTTTCCTGTTTGGGATAGAGTGGATGCGGAGGAAGAGGGAATTCAAAAAGTGAAGGGTGCTTTCCATTGTCCTTATCTGTTTCATTCTCCCTGCAACTTCTTCCTATTGTTTTAAAGATTAGTCATGCTGGGCGCAGTGGCTCATGCCTGTAATCCCAGCACTTTGGGAGGCCGATCATAGAATCAGGAGTTTGGGGTGGATCACAAGGTTAAGAGTTTGAGACCAGCCTGACCAACATGGTGAAATGCCGTCTCTAATAAAAATACAAAAAAAATTAGCCGGGCATGGTGGTGCATGCCTGTAATCCCAGCTACTCAGGAGGCTGAGGCAGGAGAACCACTTCAACACAGGAGGTGGAGGTTGTAGTGAGCCAAGATCGTGCCACTGCACTCCAGCCTGGACGACAGAATGAGACTCTGTCTCAAAAAAAAAAAAAAAAAAAGATTAGTCATTTATCTTATCTTTCCTGCTGGATTACAACTCCTCAATCGTCAGGATATGTCTGATTGAGATCTGTTTACTTTACAACACCTAACACAATGCTTATACTTAGGTGCTTCATGAATAAACTCTAATCAGTAATATTCATGAATTTATGTTTAATATTAAGTCTGTATCTCAATAGTTGGCTGAATTCTCAACACCAATGTATCGTCCATTAAATTGTTTTAAATTCTTTCATCCTCTCTTCTCCCTTAGATCAAAGTATCCTGTTTAGATCTGAGGTGTAATCACTTTTGTGTCATTCAGTTGCACTTTCAGATATGCAGACTATCTTACTTTAACTCCAAATTCCACATGGAACCTAAAACCAAACCACATAAACTATTGCATTCAAACAACCCAACTGAGAACTATTTCTTCTAAAGCCATTAAGAGTTTTCAATTATAAGTAAGCATGGCTAGGAAGTTTAGAAAGTTTAAACTGAGAATCCAGTGTTTTAACTAATAAAACAAAAAAAGTAATATTGTCATCTCCCTATATAGTTTTATTTTCTCCTAAATTTCATTTTCCTCCATCCTCCTATGGTTTGGATGTTTGTGTCCCCACTAAATTCATATGTTGCAATCATAAGCCCCAAGGTGACTGTATTAGAATGGGGGAATGCTTTGGGAGGTGATTAGGTCTTGAAGGTAGAGCCCACATCAATGGGATGAGTACCCTTATAGAAGAGGCCCAGGAGAGATCACATGTGAGGACACAGTGAGAAGGTACCATCTACAAACAAAGAAATGAGCCCTCAACAGACACTAAATCTGCTGGTGTCTTGATCGTGGACTTCCTAGCCTCAAGAACTGTGAGAAATAAATTTCTGTCATTTATAAGTTACTCAGTATATGGTATTTGTTGCAGCAGCCTGAATGTACTAAGACACATCCTTTTCCCCATTTCTCCTTTCTGAACTCTTTCTCCTAGTCAAAACTTAGGAAAGTACAATATTCAACGTACAATCTCAACATCAACCAACTGACATGTCACAAGAGAGAATTCAAACAATGATATATTCATGAAATGTTTGTTGAAAAGTATCATATCTGGAGAACCAAAGTAACATCTGAGTACTGCAGAAGAGATACGAACATCTGATCTCATAAGACCAGGTCTGATCCTGGAACTCCGGACTGGCTGGGAAGTGTCTGTCAAGGGCAACCAGAGACATTTAGAATGATCAGCCCCTTGGCTCCTGGCTTCTGAGTTGAGAGTGCCTTGTGGCCCTCTGTCTCATCCATCCTCGGAATGCCAGTGTTCAATCAACAGACACTGTTGATTGAGATGAGAGGAATGTAGGACTCCAGGGACCTTGCACCTAGCCTGGTATTTGCCTCACCCAAGTACAGCTACTTATTGCAGTACCCTCAAAAGTACCTTGGTATTTCTATAAGGGAGAATAGCAATCCTGTGCTTGAGTTATTACATAAATAGTTGAATACATATGATATTTTCTTTTTAAAATGTAATCTCCTGAAGGGAAGACTCTGTATCTTACAACCATACTGTCCATATCCAATACATTTCAAATGATAATGAGATCATTGTTGTTCCTGAAATAAATGATGATAGAAATCTATGAAGTGAGAGTTGCTCTCACCAGTAGGTGTCTCTGTTCGATCATGCTCTGCCCCTAACTTGCCCAGGGTTCTCCTGGAAATATTGATGTTACATAAAAGGCACCTTTTCTTTAGAAACTGTATATTTTATAGAGAAGAGATAAAATAACTTATCTTTTTACTTATATTCACTTTAGCTCTGAGTTTGGCCTTGCTTCACAGAACTGGTTGCTGAAAATGTTGGAGTGCATTTTCAAGATAAACCCCCTCTCACCTTTTGGTACTTAAATTAGCTTTGTTGCTAAGCTTTATCTCACACAGATCAGAGGTGCATTTCTGAGCAAAACAGCAACAACTAAGCTTCTAGGTATGTGAAGCTGCTCAAAGGTAAAAATCTTTCTCCAAAACATTTATTCCCTTGCCCATAAAATGAAGCCCTGGGTTGAGCATCCCTTGGGATAATCTCAGGTGTTAATTACTGAGTGATGGTATAGGTAACAGTTAAGTATGCAGCCTCTGGCTCCAGGCTATGTGGGTCCAAATCCTGGCACTGCCTCTCATTACCTGATTGATCTTCTTTGAGCTACTTACTCATTTTGCGCTTCAGTTTCTTCATATATAAAAGGAGGATACTGATAATCCTAGTACTACATGATAAAGTTGTTGTAGAGGTTAAATTATCTAAACTGCTCAGAACACTGCAAGACATAATAGATTATATATATCTTTTACATATATAGGATATATAGACCCTATATATCATATTATATATTACTCATATATATATATATATATATGAATAAAAGCTAGTTACTACTTTGTATAGCTGAACTGAGGCACTAAGGTTACTGTAGGGAATATGTGCACCTTTTTTGTGACTTGTCTCATAAAGGCTATGAATGTTGGAATGGATGTAAATCTTGTGGCCTTTTCCCTGAAGTTAGTCATTTCATCCACCTCATGTATTTTCATAAGTGGAGAGCTGCCAGTCATCTTCCGAACACCTGAGAGGTTTTCCACTCCCCACAACACAGGAAACCCCTTTCCATGTGGAGTTGGGTTACACATTTTGGGTTGTTACAAACACAACTTCAGAAATGAAGACAGTGACATAAATTGGGAAGGAATCATGGGAAAATGACCCACATGAAGATGCACACAACTTTTGATGACAAAGCCCAGGAGCTAGCCTGGTTTTTTAATCAAGTTTGATTAGAATATAAAGTGAATGACGTGAGATATTTAATAGTGACAACTAAACACTTAAATTCATCAGCTCATGCCAGACTCTTAACCACATTTTAAGGTTGGTACCATTATTACCCTTGGTTGTAGAAGGGGAAACAGAAAGACAATGGTTAAGGTCCATGCACAGTGCTAAATACTTGACATGTGTTAGTTCCTGTTGTCCTTGCCTCTACCTACTAGGTGATACTGTTGTTCTCATTATACAAAACAGGAAACTGAGGCACAAAGAGATTAAGTAAATTGTCCATAGCTACTAAGTGGCCTAGCTGGGATTTGAACCCAGCCAGTCTGGCTCTAGAGATGGCCCTGTGAAAAGGAGGAATTAGTGCAGTAGTTCTCAAACTTGAGATGGCACAATAAGAATCACCCGCTGCAAGTCAGCCCATTGAGATGATGCTGAACATTGGAGACTACCATGACAGCTGGAAAGTCCTGGCTAAAAAGGCAGTGTTGGCCTTTTATTTGAAGGCCATAATGGGACCTGGCTCTAGTTTGATCAATGATGTCATGGTACAGTCTTGGCTAAAACGATTCATTTGGTGCCTCACTTTCCTTATCTGTTCAATGCTATTTCCAGGTGAAAGGCTTTGAATGGTGTGTGCCCCTGCACGCATGTGCACATGTGTATAGGAGTGTGTGCTTCTCTGCATGTGTGTTCGGACAAATAAAGCTTGTTTCATTTGAGGGCAAAGGCCCTAACACAGATCATGTAAAATGTCCTCACAAAGATAAATGAATCCTGAGTACCAATCCCAAATCTGTGTGTTCTCTCTGATAGTGAAGGGAAGGCAAGGATGCTTTCAAATCCACAAAAGTCATTGAGAAGACCCTGAAATGGGATCTAGTGATGCAGACTGTTGTCGGAATTCCTGCTCGATAGAGACCTTATAATGCTGTAAATGGGAAAATGAATTCTCCAAGTGAATACACATGCAATGCAGAAAATTGCTACTGATGCTATATAGAGTTTAATTCCTTTTCAAAAAAGCCTTGAGAACAGAATAAACACATTATACTTGGATGGTGTATTCAAGAAGTCTCCTCTATAGGAAATGACTTTAGGATTATTATTTTCCCTTTCCTTCAGCAGTGTCTGACAATGCACGATAAAGAACTAGAATGGAGCATCCAAATTCAGACCCTGAAGGTATTTTTGTTATACTTCAAACCACGGCATGAGGCAAACTCAAATTTCAATAGTCAGAATACTCTTTTAACTTTGTTCTTATGCTCCTGCCCTGCAGTGTTTTTAATGAGAAGTATTTGCATATTAAATAGTGAGCCATATCTGGCAACTTCTCTCAACCTGTTATAATTTTGCTTTTATCCCTGCCCTTCTAATGAAACGCTTGTCTCAGGGGTCACTGATCCTAACTTGTCCCTGAATTCAATGTCACTTTACAGTCCTTACCTTTATTGACTCTTTGGTAGAATTTTACTCCACTGACCACTTCCAGTAGAGTTTCTTCAAGCCCTCTCTTCCCTTGGATTCCATGATGCTATGGCACTCTCTTCATTTTCCTCTTACCTTCCTGGCTACTTTTCAATCTCCATTGTGTATGCCCTTTATGTATCCCTTCAATGTTGGTGTTTTTTTCTACACTCTTATCATCATTTCCTCCAGTGGTTCCTGGTATCATCTATGCATTGGTGGTTCTCAAATCCACCCTTGATGGTTCCATGCATTGGTGGTTCTCAAATCTACATTTCCAGGGTAGATGACAATTACTACTCCCACCAACACTACTCCCACTACCGGCACTACCACTACTGCCACCAATAAAGATTGATTGAGGCTAAGTGCCTTACAAAGATTATTTCATTTATTTCTCTCAATAGCCTATGAAGTAGGTAACATTATTAACACATTTTTATAATGAAGAAATTAAAGCTCAGAAAGGCTTAGCAATGTAATGTGTACAAGCCCACACAACTCATAAGTGACTTGAGCCTTGGTCTCCCCTGACGTGAAAGTCCACGTTGTTATGACTGTTGTATATGCCAACATGTGAGGACTACCAACAAGAGGAGTCACACAGATGATTGGGATCTCCCTCCTTAGCTCCAGATCTGTCAAATCAAGTGGCAGCTGAATATTTCCCCTAAGATGTCCCATGGGTACTTTTCACTCAAACATAACTCAAATAGAATTCACCATCTTTCCTCTGGCACTAAATCTATTCCTCCTCCATGTGTCACAGCTTAGGGGAAGGTCCCACCATCCTGTAGTGATGCAAGCATCCTTGATTCCTCATCTCTTCTTCCCTTATCATCCAATCAGTCCCCAAAGCCCAACCAATTGACCTCTTAAATATCTCTCATACCTCCTCATTACTCTTCATCCTTTTTGCCACTACCTGAGTGTGGGACTGCCATCATTTACCCCCCAGATTCATGCCCAAACCTTGGAACTGTCTTTCCTCCCATTTCTTGCTCCTCGAGTACATCCACCATGTTGTAACCATCAGCTCTTCAATACTCCCATCACCTCTAATCTTCCCATTGTTCTCACCATAAAGCTTGCACTCCTGACGTGGATTATAAGGCACTGCGTGATCTTGTCCTGCCGAACTCTACAGGTTCACCCTCACCTCTTGCCCCTGTGCCTTCCTGCCACTCCTCTCCTCCACACCATGCTCCAGAATCCCTCTCCCTTCCTCTCACATGCAATGTTCTCTCTTGTCTGTGAGTTTTTGCATACTTTGGTCCCTTTGCCTGATGTGTTCTTCTTCCCCCTTCTCCCTTGATTAACTCTCCTCATTGGGTTCACATCTTAGAGCACATGTCCTCTGGGACCACGTGTCACCTGGGACACATGAGCTACACCCATGTGAGCCCACAGCTCTCTGTGCCTTCCCTATCGGAACACTTACCACATGGAGTTGCCCTGGATTATTTGCTGTTGTTTTTGGCTCATTAGTCTCTAAGGTTTGCAAGGACAGTGGCCATATCCACATCAATTAAAAAAAAAATCCTTCTATCCCCAGGACTTGGTACATGACCAGTGCTTAATAAATATTGTTGACTGTCTGACTACACCTGGAATTCCAATCTTGCTGAAACTGTCTGAAAAATGGCTGGGAAGAAAAATAGCAACTCGTTACTCTGCTGTATGGCCACATGTGTCAAAACCAAGTTTGAATCAGCCCTTGGTTCAAGTCTATTTTTGTCATGTGGGTCCCCTGGGTCAGGGAGTTTCTGTAAGCCAGGCCCCACTCTATGGGAAGGAGATAATCTTTTAAAGGGTCTTCCTTGCAATGCTGATTACTCTTCCAAGGAAGCAGAGGGATGTGTGAGGTGCTCTGACTCAGCTCCCGCGCTCCTGCTGCTCTGCAGCTGTTGCCTTTGTCTAAACCACATCTCGTTGGCATCTTCTTTCCAACAAAATAATGTGAAAACACCTTAGCCAGGCTGTTTATAATTTTATCCCATACTTACCTTTCCAGTCTCATCTACTTTCCCTGCCCAGCTATGCTTCTTTTCCTATACTATGCTATGAGCTGTTGGAAGGAAGAAACTATGTTTCATTCATTGACCCATCCATTCATTCATCAAGTACTAATCAGTCCACCAATTAACTGAGCAGTATTGTGGGCCAGGTACTGGAATAAATAGGTGAACAAAATCAGACATGGCTCCTGTTCTAATGTTGGGGAGATAGATAATAGTAAAATAATCAATAAATGAGTTGATTTACAACTGAAATCAGTTCTATAAAGGAAACACTGAGGTTCTATGCAATAAACATGACCAACCTAAACTAGAAGGTCAGGGATGCTTCTGTGAGGAACTGATGCTTAAGATGAAGGAAAAGAAAGAGTTAAATTAAGTATAAAATGGGGAGAAAAGTTTATATTCCTTCGTAGTTCAAAGATCTCTCCAGTGCATGGCACAAAAGAGGAGCTCAATAAATATCTGCTGAAAGAATCAGGCAAGGTGAAAAAAAAATACCCAAGAAAAAGTCAGTTTAGACATTTTCTTAGAGGAAGAATAACCAAACTATGCATACAATATGATTCAAAAGCTTGAAATTTTCAGGATGTGCCAGAAGAAGAGATAAATGGTCTTTGTTCAAGTGGAGGATGACAGTTCTTGTAGACAGGTGCACAGCTTTTTTCCTTAACTCAAAAAGGAAAAAATAAATTGGAAGTTAAATGTAAGAACTTATTAATTCAGGTTGTAAAACTTATTATATAACACTCAGGGTATATTAAGGCTATAAACTTCTAAATTTGTCCATTGGGTTCACAGACAGTAGGGAGGCCACCTTCAGCTACCTCTGACTCTAAATGACTAAACATAGGGACATAGAGGCAGAGAGAGAGTTACTGATGCTTTCGAGCCTACATTTGGCATGGTCTGACTGCAGAGACTTCTAAACACAGCTTTGATTTTCTATTTGCAAACATTTTTGTGTTAAATAATCCAAATATGTCTCTGTATTCCTTCCAGGTTGAATTCTCCTTTTAGGTTGCATGAAGCCTTAGGGAGGGGCTTCAAGCAGAATCTGCTCTGCTGAGCATACCATGAGCCTTGGACTGACTTTATCTGTTCCATCCATCTTCTTCTTTGCATAGTGTACAGCTCTTCTTCTTCCTCTTCTTCCTCCTCCTCCTTCTACTTTTAAATAGTTGTGTGTGCGTGTGAGTGTGGTTTTTTGTTTTTGTTTTTGTTTTTTGTTTTTTGAGATGGAGTCTTGCTCTGTCCCTAGGCTGGAGTGCAGTGGCATGATCTTGGCTCACTGCAACCTCTGCTTCCTGGGTTCAAGTGATTTTCCTGCCTCAGACTCCCAAGTAGCTGGAACTACAGGCGTGTGCCACCATGCCCAGCTAATTTTTGTAATTTTAGTAGAGACAGGGTTTCACCATGTTGGCCAAGATGGTCTTGATCTCTTGACCTCGTGATCCACCTCCCTTGGCCTCCCAAAGTGCTGGGATTACAGGTGTGAGCCAACGTGCACAGCCTTAAATAGTTTTTAAAGGTTGCAACTTGGTTTTATTTATCAAGGATACTTCATGGTTGGTTAATTCTTCATAAATAAAAGTAGCAAGAAACACACACTTATCAGCAAGTACCTATTTTTACTTCCAAGCAAATAAACATTGATTTGTTTCTCTGCTATTAATGGAAATGTTCTTATGGCAGTACTGATTGTACCACACCTAAGGTTAGAATATGAGGAGATACATCTTTGTAGTCATAGACACCCATGGTCTTAATTGCCCAGTGCGTCCTACAAGGACAGGAAATACGAGGTCACAACTGGTAGCTCTGCTGGCAAAACTGTGATATTTATAATGGAAAACTTAACATTAATTAGAAAGCAATCAAATGACAAGGCAGTCATTGCTGTCGGGAAAGATATATTTTAAAAAGTCAAAACATTGTGAGTCACTCTCTTACGATGCAATTCTCTATTTTGGCTCCACCTCGTTAATTTGCAAACCAACTTCTACTCTAAGAGAGGAAATGATTTTTTACATAAAATCACCAAAGCAGCTTTCTTTCACCATATAGTTTAAATTTTACAGAGTATCTTTTAAACTATTTTTAAACCATTGAACACTTTGGTTGTAAAAGAAATGGAAACAAATACTTTTTTCAAAATTATAAATTCTCTTGTTTAATGTGAGCTAATACCAGGACTGATGAAGGTGACCCAAACCTCTTCTGGAAGTGTTTTTGATACTAGCCAGAATCACAAGATCTATAGGGGACTGAAAAGCAAAAGATTCATTGGCTTCTTAAAATAGGAGTTTTAGATTAGAAATTATACATGGCTAAAGAAATTAAACCATCAGAAATGAATTGTTTTTAGTGGAAAAGAGCAAAAGGCACAAGGCCTGGGTCTCACTTTGCTATGTATTTCTTCCTCCCCTAAAGCTTCCTTAAATATAGCAAACAGTTTTACTTATGTGCAAAAGCAAAGACTAAGATATTCATCTGAAAATGAAAATGGCAGCTTTCGAGCTGCTTGACAATTTAACAAAAATGTTGAGAAGAAGAAAGAAAACTGAATTTTGGCTTACTTCAGATAATAGAGGAGAAAGTCTTATTCAGGGTGAATCCAATGGGTTTGGCTTGAAATTGTCCCTGCTATGGGCAGTGACCCTGAGGGATTCTAAACTCCTTCATGGGCACCCTTGATCTATATCCCAAATATCTTAGATGAATTCCTGATGGTCTGGTGGCATTTGGTAAGCATGGTCTACTGCATGAGTTCTGGATGGACTGAAATAATCAGTTTCCCCAACGTTCTTGGTGGGTTCAGAGTTAAAGTCAGGCTTTTGGAAAACACTGGGCATCTGACTGAAAGCCTTTTTGCTAGAAGGAAGCCTGCCTCTTACCCACAGCAGTTGAAGTGCTCTACTTGCTAACAGACAGTCAATGGCATTGCAATACTCGTGCTCTCCGACCATCAGAAACAAATGCCCACAGCAGAGGAAGGACTGCAGTCGGCTGCACCGAGTGACCCCTCCACCCTGCTTAAGTGCCATTACTCTTCTTGTACTGAAAGCTTTCTTCCTTATAAAATTGCCTCAAGCCATTAAAATTCACTTAACTTTCTAACCCTCTTATAATTTTAGTGCACAAATATTTCTATAAAGTTCTGAATTTCATGTTTATTTTCTGCAATTACACTTCCAAGTGTCTTTCCTTAAGTTCCATCTGAATGGGCAAACTGAAGTAGAGAGCTGTGGAATTCTGGGAACTGGGGATATTTTAGGTGGCCAGACTAAAGGGGCAAAAAGGACAGGAGAAAATCCTTGATAAAACTCTGTTAATTCAGCCTATGAGTACATTTCATCACTTGGCTCACTCAGTCTGCGGTGAGCTTTAAAAATATTCAATTACCTTCATTTTCAGAGGTCAAGCTTAGCTTCTAAGAGATTTTGATAAACTTTTAAAGACTTTGGTTCTTAGGTCATAACCATTTGATAGATAGGAGCAGGAACACTGAAGGTGAAGTCAGTACTTAGCAGGTGTTTCATGGTTAAAAGATCATCATGATCATCATCATTCTCCAGATCTTGTGGAAGAGTTCACTTACAGCTGTCTCTCATCCATCCATCCAGCTATACATCACCCAGTACAAGGTACAAGGAACACAAAAGTGAATAAGACAAGGTTCCTGTTTCCTGGATACTGTATTCTTGTGCAAAGGATGGAGGGAAGAAGGGAAGAATGGAGGAGGGAAGGAGGCAAGTAAGGGGAGAGAGGGGTGGGGAGGCATTTGAGCAAGGGATGATAATATATGGAGTAATAAATTTTCAAGTAGATGTTTATGTAAAGTGCTATGGGAACACTAATGAAGAAACATTTTAAAAAATAAAACGTTGTGCACATGTACCCTAAAACTTAAAGTATAATAAAAAAAATAAAAAAAATAAAAAAACATTTAAACACCAAATCTACTTAGAGGCAACCACCTAAGCTAATTTAATTTGTATATATCTTTCTTTCTCTTGTCTAATTGTTAAATAATTTCTTTTTTGTTCTTTTTCTTTTTTAAAATGTCCAACTTTTAAGTTCAGGGGTACACGTGTGGGATGTGCAGGCTTGTCACATAGGTAAACATGTGCCATGGTAGTTTGCTGCACAGATCAACCCATCACCCAGGTATTAGTCCCAGCACCCACTAGTTATTCTTCCTGATCCTCTCCCTCCTTCTACCCCCTGTGTTAAAAAATTTCAGGATGTCCAAATCTGTTTCAAAGTGCAGAGGAAAAATGGGGTGAAGTTAATATGATACAGAAAAGTGAATAACTTTCAAAGAGTCTAAAACGATCTATACACACTTTAAAAATCATGTAGTTATGCATCTGAATAATGCTATACTTATCTGTAAGCACATTGATGAAAGTGATTGGTGATGCAGCCAACTTCTATATACAAGAGTAAGGCATTTAGATAAAGATAGTAATAGATGAAAATAGAAAAAAGATGGTATAAAAATAAAAAACGAGAAAGCAAAATGTTTCAATTACTCTACTTCTCAAACACCTTTAAAAAATAACCCAGAGATCTATTTTTACTTATACTACTCAAATGGGAGTAAGGCAGCTTTGGACTGTGGTTATTTGTTTATATTTCCCCACGGTTTTATCTCCCCTTTAGCATGGAGTCTCGTCAAGGGCAAAAAGTTATGTCTTGTCCATTTAAGTACTCCATAAAATTAAGTTTTTTTGAATAAAGAGATATTTTTCCTTCTAAAACCTGGGTAATCCACCTAGAAGAAGTAGAAGGAGAAAGTTATATGTTATTGACATGATGAAAATGGAGGTATCTGGCTTCCTAGATGTCCAGCTTTCATGGGAAAGAACATCTTTCCGTAGATGACCTTTGATTTAGAGTTACTGGAATATTTCAGAGGTTATTTCCAACAGCTTGAACCTCATTCTCTGGCCAGGAACTGGCATAATTTCCCTTAAGTCATTTATTTTATTTATTTATTTATTTTTGAGACAATGTCTCACTCTGTCACCCATGCTGGGGTGCACTGGCACAATCATAGCTCACTGCAGCCTTGACCTCCTGGGCTCAAGAGATCCTCCTGCCTTAGCCTCTCCAGTAGCTAGAACTACAGGCATGCACCACCATGACCAGCCAGTTGAATTCTTAGGTTGTCCAGCCAGTGACAGACAAGAGTTGGAGCACAAATGCCCCAGCTTCCTTCCTTGTGTGGGTGGTCAATTCTGACCTCCACCTACCAGCAGTCCCTGCCAGGACTCAACCTCAAACACCCACAGTAAAGACCTGGTCCTCGACGCACCCAGTATCAGGCTCTTTCCCTTCGCTAATCACCTACTAGTGCTACCAGGGATCACCTCTCAAATAAACCACTTGTCCTCACATCTTTGTTTCAGGATCTGTTCCTGGGACAACTCAAGAGTTTCAGTGTTTGCCTTCAAAACAATCTTAAACAAAAAGAATTTCAGACTAGATGGGTGAATACAACTAGAATGTTTACTTTCTGAGTTACTTCAAATTCCATACTCAAAGAAACCCAAATTTTAGAATTAGAAATGAAATGGAGGTTATCCAGAACCACCCTTATTTCTGAAGATAAATCAGTAAGAGCTTTGAATAAGGTTACAGGTAGTGAGTAGCAAATCTGGGACCAAATCTCTGATTTCCCGTCTTATTGTTTAGACATTTTTCCACTATATATTTCTTCACAGATGGAGGAAAAATAAGATGCAGGGAAAGAAATATGCCAATTTTCCTTACTAGTCAACTGTCAGACAAAATCACAGAACAAGTCAGTAATACTATCTTGAATACTAAAAGTAGATATCACTAATATTCTTAAGTCATATTATCTCCTAAAAGCTGAATAAGTCCCTCCTACAGCAATTGGATTACTCATTCAGTTGTTCATTTAATGATTATTTTATGAACTTCAGCTACAGATTAGGCAATAGGCCCTATCAGAGTGAAATAACAGACATTTTCTCCATTGATAAAATATTTGGTCAAATCTAGCTCAAACCCCAGGAGAATTCAATATCCATGTAGCATACCCTTCTAATGCCCTAGCATTTCAGTTTCTGAACCTTCTTAACTTGAATTATCTCCCAATTCATCTGTCCACATGCATTTCCCCACCAGGACCCTGCTATGACCTGGCACTACTCCAGATCTGAAATCTCAAACTCTAAAACTCCACCCTCTGATCACAGCTTCATAACTCTCTGGCTTTCCCTTCACTCTCCATCCACAACACCTATCTTTGGCTCTTCATCATGGTCCTTTGTTCCTTAAGTCCTTTCTATTTAGGCCCTTTTAGCTTCATTTCCTTCTTCATTCAGTCTAGACTCCATTGTTTTGCCAACACTTCAATTTCATTACCCCCTTGTCTATGTGCCACCCCCACCTTGCCATAGATTAATCTTACCATTTGTCATTTTTAAGTCCTATACTTGGTCCATGGACCACTGCTGAAGAAATTTGCCCTACCATGCTGACTAACGTTAGGAAAATCTCAAAGAACAGAGTCTTGACTGAGCCCTTCACATTACTGAATGGTCCTGTCTCACTTGTTGAGTACTTCCCTTTTCTGCTATAACTTCCCTGCTCCCCTCAAGACATCAACTCAAACCTATCTCCTCTATTCACTGGTGACATTGTTTTCTACTTCAACAGAAAACAAAGCACCAGGCTTAAAGTAGCTCAAATTCCTACCCTGCTTCTCCAATATAAAATTATCTGCATTTGATGGTCATTGCTGATGGGAAAGCAAAATAGTGCAGCCTCCACAGAAGGGAGTTTGGCAGCATCCAGCAAAAGTGCATATACCTTGACTCAGCAAACCCACTTCTAGGAATCTATCCTAGAGATAAAATGGCAAACACACACACAAGCCTATTAATTCTAGCACTGTTGTAAGAAGAAAAGATTGGAAACGACCCAAATGTTTTTCAGGACCATAAACTATGGCTCATCCAAAATGGAGCACTGTGCAGCTGTACAAAAGAAATGAGGATCTTCATAGATTATAGTGGAGTGATCTTTGGTATTCACTAAGTGAAAAAAGCAAGGTATAGAAGAAAGTCATAATATACTGCTTTTGGTGCAGAAAAGGTGGTAAAAATATGAATCTATATACATTCTTTTTTATATTTTCAAAAGGAATAATGTGTAGCTCTTTGACTCTTACATATTGACTATTGCCTGGATATCCCAAGGCAGGGTTTCATCTCTTTATTTGAAACCCTGCTACTGTTTCTTGCCAGTCACTGCTAAAATGTGCCCAACATTGTTACTGCCCTCAGATAGTCTGCCACCTCCCCCTCACTGTACTGTTGGAGTCATCTCCTGCAGCAAGTCTATGCCTCCCACTGGATCCCAGCTTGCTATTCTTCCTTGCCTGGCTGGTGGTGTTCCCACGGGTCTCTGGCCTGCTGCTTCCAGAGTGGAGGAGTGCAGAGGGCCCAGATCATGAAATAATGATGGTTTCAAAAGCTACCACGTCTTCGCTATTGTGAATAGTGCTGCAGTGAACCTGAGTGTGTGTGTATTTTGGTAGAATGAGTTATTTGGGTATATACCCAGTAATAAGATTGCTGGGTCAATTGGTAGCTCTGTTTTAAGCTCTTTGAGAAGCTTTCCAACTGCTTTCCACAGAGACTGAACCAATTACATTCCTACCAATGGTGTATAAGTGTTCCTTTTTCTCTTCAGCCTTCCTAATATTGGTTAATATTTGACTTTTTAATAATATCCACTCTGACTGGTGTGAGATGGTATCTCGCTGTAGTTTTTATTTGAATTTCTCTGATGATTAGTAATGATGGACATTCTTCATGTTTGTTGGACACTTGTATGTCTTCTTTTGAGAAGTGCCTGTTCATGTCCTTTGCCCATTTTTTATGGGCTATTTGTTTTTTGCTTATTGATTTTGTTTAAGATCCTCATAGATTCTGGGTATTAGATCTTTGTCAGATGCATAGTTTGTGAATATCTTCTCCCATTCTGTATGTTGCCTGTTTATTCTGCTGATAGTTTCTTTTGCTGTGCTGAAGCTCTTTAGTTTAATTAAGTTCCACATGTCAATTTTTGTTTATGTCACAATTGCTTTTGGGGACTTAGCCAAAAATTCTTTGCCAAGGCTGACATTGAGAGGGGTATTCCCTGGGTTTTCTCTTAGGATTTTTATTGTTTGAGTTCTTACATTTAAACCTTTAATCCATATTGAGCTAATTTATATATATGATGACAGTTTGGGGTCCAGTTTTATTCTTCTGCATATGGCTAGTCAGTTATCCCTGAAACATTTATTGAATAGGGAGTTCTTTCCTTATTTCTTGTTTTTGTCAGCTTTGTCAAAGTCAGATGTTTGTAAGTATGTAGCTTTACTTCTGGGATCTCTATTCTGTTCCATTGTTCTATGTGTCTGTTTTTGTATCAGACCCTGCTGTTTTGATTACTGCAGCCTTGTAGTATAGTTTGAAGTCAGGTAGCATGATGCCTCTGGCTTTGTTCTTTTTGCTTAGGATTGCTTTGGCTATTCAGGCTGTTTTTGTTTTGTTTTGTTTTGAGATGGGGTCTCACTATGTTGCCCAAGCTGGTCTTGAACTTCTGGGTTCAAGTGATCCTCCTGCCTTGGCCTCCCAAAATGCTGGGATTACAAGCATGACCCATGACACCTGGCCTGTTTTCTGGCTTCATATGAAATTTTAGAATACTTTTTTCTAATTCTGTGAAAAATGATGTTGGTAGTGTGAGAGGAATATCATTGAATCTATAAACTGCTTTGGGCAATGTGGCCATTTTAATGATACTGATTTTCCAATCTATGAGGATGGGATGTTTTTCCATTTATTTATGTGATCTCTGATTTATTTCAGCAGTGTTTTGTAGTTCTCCTTGTAGAGATCTTTCACTTCCTTAGTTAGCTATATTCCTAGGTATTTCAATTCTTTTGTGGCTATTGTAAATGGGATTGTGTTCTTGATTTGACTCTCAGCTTGAATGTTTTTGGTGTATAGAAATGCTACTGATTTTTGTACATTGATTTGATATCCTGAAACTTTACTAAAGTCATTTATCAGTTTTGGGAGCTTTTGGTTAGTCTTTAGGGTTTTCCAGACATAAAATCATATTTTCAGTGAAGGGAGATAGTTGGACTTCCTTTTCTATTTGGATGACTTTTATTTCTTTCTCTTGTCTGATTGCTCTGGCTAGGACTTCCAGTACTATGTTGAATAGGAGTGGTGAGAGTGGCCATCATTCCCCTCAAGGGGAATGATTCCATCTTTTGCTCATTCAGTGTGATGTTGGCTGTGGGCTTGTTATAGATGGCTCTTATTATTTTGAAGTATATTCCTTTGATGCCTTGTCTGTTGAGGGTTTTTATCATGAAGGGATATTGGGTTTTATTGAAGGCTTTTTCTGTGACTACTGAGGTGATAATATGGTTTTTGCTTTGAATTCTGCTTAAGTAGTGAATCACGTTTATTGATTTGCATATGTTGAACCTGCCTTGCATCCCAGGATTAAAGCCTAGGTGCCCATCAATGGTGGATTGGATAAGGAAAATGTGGTACATATACACCATGGAATACTATACAGCCATACAAAATGAAATCACGTCCCTTGCAGCAAAATGGATGCAGCTAGAGGCCATAACTCTAAGCCAAATAAAGCAGGAAATGGAAAACCAAATACTGCATATTCTCACAAGTGGGAGCTAAACATTGGGTACCATGGACATAAAGATGGGGACAATGGAAACAACAGACACTGTGGAGTACTCGGTTGAGAAACTACCTATTGGGTACTATGTTCACTACCTGGATGATGGAATCCATACCACAAACCTCAGCATCATGTAATATACCCATGTAACAAACCTGCACATGTAGCCCCTGTATCTAAGATAAAAGTTGAAATTAAAAAATAAAAAGTACATTTCTAGGAAGCTCAACAAAGTTGGAAAGGAATAGGAAAGAGCAAGGGAAACTTCTGGCTTGGTTTGATAAGGGCCCTGGGTTGACTTCAATACATTTGGTAAGTATATTTTAAGCCAATGTTGCTTTGGCCTCTAATGCAGTCCAGGGACTATTTCAGACAAAATAAGTGGTCAGCTTTCCAATGTTTTTTTCTTCTTTTTTTAAATTATATTTTAAGTTTAGGGTACATGTGCACAATGTGCAGGTTAGTTATATACGTATACGTGTGCCATGTTGGTGTGCTGCACCCATTAATTCATCATTTAACATTAGGTATATCTCCTAATGCTATCCCTCCCCCCTCCCCCAACCCCACAAAAGGCCCCGGTGTGTGATGTTCCCCTTCCTGTGTCCATGTGTTCTCATTGTTCAATTCCCACCTATGATCAGCTTTCCAATGTTAAAGGTGTTCAATGTTTCCAAAGGAATTCTCCTCAATTCTCTCCATATATGTCAGTCCTTGTTAGATATGCAAATCCTCCTGAATTCCATAGAGAAATAAATCCCCATTAAAAAATAGACTTTGAAGTATGAAACAAAAGACAGATAATCCATTTCCCAGGGTTCAAGGGCTGCTTTTGGAAAGCCCAAGAAATCCATTAAAAGCTAGAGGTATCAGAGGTGTGCCTTTGAAGCACACAGGCTTTGTCACTACCTAGGGTACCTCTGTCCCTCCAAGAGGGTCTGTGACAGTTTTCTCCAAGATGTACCCTCCATATCTGAGAACAGGGTGCACCCAAGAAGTCAAAATTGAAAATGAAAAACAAAGTGTCAAGGTAAAAATTTCTCTTATGGATGAGAATTTATATTGATTTCCCACATTTAGGATTCATTTAAAACAGCCATCCCTCCTCCCCAAGCAATAGTGCTTTCAAAGGTATGATCAAAACAGCCCAAATGTGGGGGCATGCTGGAAACAGAAGTTACGAATTAACGAATTTGGGACAAATAGACAATGTAAATTATTTGGATCAAACCCTAAGCTTCAGTTTTGCATGGCTGTATCGTTCTGGTCATGGAGCTAATTTTAAATGATTAGCTGCTATCATCTTTTAAATAGGTTCTTAAATAAAACACTTAATTTTGATCTATGATTACACAGATTACACATGCAAAACAAGGAGAGGGCATTGAAATATTTGGTGTATAATTAAAACTGAAGATGATTTATATTTCAAATATCTTAGTGGCAAAAGTTGGTTTTCTGAATTTGATGTTCAGGTAATTTCTCATATTCTCTACTATCCTGCTAAACTGGATGAGCTAGGATCTGGAGGCTTAATTACTCAGTTTTATTGTGCATATGAAACAGGTAAATTAGATAATTTTTTTATTTTCACTTGATTTTGTATTATTTTATTAGTTTTCTATTATCTACAGAGTAAAATTCAACAAAAATTTAGGGTGGCCACTATATTCTAGGTGTAAGGGATTAGACAAAATTAATAAGGTATGGTCTCAGTCACACTATAGGGGCATGCATAGGAAAGATCAAGGCAATTTCCTACATTGTAATGACATAATAAAAAAAGTTCCATCTGGAATTGTCTAGAATCTAGAAAATGCATTTATGTTACATAAGTCTATGCATTTGCAAGCACAAGCCTAGTCTGTATTTTCCGTAAGACTATTCCAATTTACTAGTTCATAACAACAACAACAAAAAGCAATTCAAAAATGCTCTTTTGGGGTACATAGATATTGACAATGAGAGTGAAAATAAAGTTTCTGATTTTGATGTCTTTTGATGTCTTTGTTAGGCTTGAAGATATGAATGACTCATTTCTTGACTTTTTCTTCCTAGTGACAGAGCCTAGATGTAGAAGAACCCTCAATTAAGATGGTATATGAAAATCAGTCATTTTGAAAAAGCACAGTGAGAAAGGGAATTTCTGAGTTTTAAATACAATGTTTTTTTTGAAATATCTTCTGGATCATTGAAATTAGTGTATTTGATCTAATAATTTAGCACTAAGAAGCCTGATATTTGCTGCTGGCAAAATTAGATATATTAGGATAACCTTTGTATATTTACACAGACACATATTTGCACAAATGTTTAAATGCAGTAGTTTCTTACATAAGCATAAAGATTCATACATAATTATGAATCTGAAAAGGAGACTTTGCTCAACCTTTCTGCTATAATTTGAACGTTTCATTTACTAATTCATGAAATATCATTTAGTGTTGACCTTATGAAAGATACTGTGCTCATAGCCATGTGGAAACAAAGGTGAAAGGTACATGTTGCATTTGCCCAAAGGAAGGAGAAAATTTAGAGAGGGACAAATGACAAATCCACAATAATTCCCAGTGTAAGGAATCCAGGTGATGGTATCCTCCTCTAACTTATATAACAGATAAACAGTGACCCTGTGGACTTTCTGGAAGAGGGACTGGCTGAAACTTGTCATTAGAGTTAAGCTTATTAAATATCAATAGCCACTTGAGAGGATTTCCTGAGCTAACTTTCTTTTAGTCTGGAACATTCAGCAAAACAAAACTCTGCCAGAGTATAGATAATGCTTCATCATAACTCCTCTCAAAGTTTACAGAAACTTATTTTGGAAACTTGAAAAAAATAAAGGCTCAAGGATATTATGCCTTGCAAATTTTATGAGCTGTAAATGACAACTTAAATAGTTATAAAATATAGACTTTTAAAATTAGGAACAAAATCTATCCCTAATCAGTAGTCATATTAATTAGCCTAAATATTTTTTTAATTTCTACAGAAATCAATCAAAAACGTCCCTGTACCCTGTACTAATTTAGTCAGGCTGCTGGTCTTGAGTATTGGTCTTAAAAGCGTTAAGAGTTTTGTTTCGTCTTACCCTCTGCAGAAGGTAAGGTGTTCTATCACAGGTTTTATGGACAAAGATTTGCCTCTTTTATGAAACCCTGAGCCTGTGACTTTATGTTCGTCTCTCATCCTCACCTCTTGCACTTTCTAATTTACTCCATGACATGGAACTTTATTCTGTTGCATTTGTTCCCTATTGCTGCTGTAACAAATTATCATTAATGTAGTGACTTACACAGCACAGATTTATTATCTGGCAGTTCTGTAGCTGAAAAGTCTGACATGGATCTCACTGAGCTAAAACTAAGGCATCCTGACAAGGCTGTGTTCCTTTTAGGAGGCTCTAGGAGACAATCCATTTCCTTGCTCTTTCCAGCTTACTTAGGTCATGCTCCCCTTCTTCCACCTTCAAAGGCAGCAACACTGCATTGCTCTATGCCTTTCTTCCATAACTCCATCTTTCTACAGCTGTCTGCTGACTCCCTCTCCCACTTTCAAGCACCCTTGTGATTACCTGGGGCCCACCTGGATAATCCAGGATAATCTCCCTATTTTAAGGTCAGCTAATCAGCACCTTAATTCCCTTCACAATCATAATTCCTTTCTGCCATATGACATAACCTATCGACATGTCCTGGGAATTAGGATATGGACATCTTAAAGGGAACATCATTCTGCCTCTCACATCTGTCATTATAGATGCCTAATAAGTATCATTCTGTTGTGTTCACTGATTGTTTTATGACTGTTGGTCCATTTTCCCAACCACTTTCTAAGGGCCTTAGGGGGAGGGTCCAGTGGATCACAGGAATATTTATGATCTCAGTCCCTGCACTTAAGGGATCTAGGGAAACAACATGAAAATTCTCACCTGATTACTTAACAATACTTTTCAAACATCCCTCCCTTCCATCTGGGGTCTATCTATCCCCATCATGTCTGTGTTCTCACTGAATGTCCAGATGGTCTAAAATATGCAATGCAAACCTATTGTAAAGTGAAATTACAATTCCTGAAAAGAGGCAGGATTTTATGAACTTATGGAAGGTGATGGAGAACTGCTTAAATCACATGTAAAGCTATTGGGAAATGGAGTTTAGACCAGTCAACATCCAAACAGGATGAATTGGGAAGGATGCTGCTGCCCTGGACACTTCACAAGAGAGGCCTTGGAAAGATTGATGAAGGTTTCAAATGTGGGTCACACTGCAAGGGGAAAAGTGAAGCCAGGAGGTGATATGATGTCATGCAATCTAATGTAATCAACACACAATTCATTGTCTTTATTCTAAGAATTAATGCATAGTTATGATTCTAACTTAAACTTTTCAAACTTAAAGAATATATAAATTGAATCACATCCCTCATCTTAAAACCCTCCAAGGGCTTCCTCTCACATTTAGAATAAAATGCAAATTCTTTGTTCTGGCCTGTAAAGCCCCACATGGCCTTGCGCCTCCACCCTCTCTGACCTCATCTCCTTCCCCCTCCACCTTGACCAGTGATCACCAGCTACACAGCCCTCCTGCTGAGCTCCACCCTTAGGGCCTTTGCACTACTCCACCTTTACGGTCTTTGTATTAGTTTGTCCCTACACCTGCAATGTTCTTCCTGCACACTGTTGCATTGCTGGCTCCTCCTTGTCATTTGGATCTCAGGTTACATGTTCAAGTGAGACCTTCATCATTCACCTACCCCAATCCCTTATTTGAATTCCTGGCATAGTATTTATCACTTTGAGACTTTTCTTGTAACTAGGTAATTTGCTCCAAAAGAGCAAAGAAAGTATCACTGTGGCTCACTGTTGTATCCTCTGTGCCCAGAACAGTGCTTGGCAGAGGGTAGGGGCTCAATAATTAGGGATGGCATGAAAGAATGGACAACTGGATTTACACATGACTTTATTATTGTGTTATTTTTGATGGCACACCCCTGGGTTCAAACCTAATTTTACATTGTCATGAAATTTGCTCTGTTCTCTGTGAACATTTCTGTTCACTGGCTATGTAGCAAATCAATTCAATCAAAACATTTGGCTTTTAAGTTTGGATAACAACAAACATCTGTGTTGAAAAAAGAAACTGGCTAGTCATTTTGGTGTGTATAGATACTATCTAAGCCTCAACATTTTTTCTTGTGTTATCTGCTAAGGGGCCAAAAAAAGATGGGATAATAGTAATGAGTTGTTTTAATCTTAGTTGCTTCAACTAATTTTGATAAGCACTATACATGGAGATTGAATATGGTGATGCACATATAAAAATACTTCACACAGCTCATTTAGTGCTATTATTTTGTGGAAGGTATTATGGTTAAATTTTAGCTCTTAATTTTGCTTACTAAACATGGAAGTTTTTTTTTTATTAAAATAGGTAGAAGTCCCAGAAATGCAAATACAATAACTAAAAGTAAGAAATGCATAAAATCTAAGTTATAAAATACTTGACAGAGTTGGAAAGAACAAATCAAAAATATAGTTTTTGCCCCATGTTGAAATAAAAAATAATAAATTTACTGTAATAGGACTTGGGACATGAAATGTATTTATCATGCCCAGAGAGCAAACTGACGAGTGTGATTTTTTTTTTAATAAGCAGAATAAATATCAGGGCAGGTAAATCTATCACAAAAGCAAACAAAATCTCTTCATAAATAGCAAATCATATACCATGCCATGGCCATCTAGTTTTGTTTTTTTTTTTTTTAATCAACTTGCATTAACCTCCTTCCTTTTACCAGTCCTCAGATCTAAATCACAAATATTCACTACCCTAAGGTCAAAGCAAATTTTCTCACTGTGCAGTAGTCCAGGACAAAATCATTAAATATTCCCAAGGGTTGATCAGCTGACACTGCAAAGCTCATAGTTTCTGAAGTGAAATGTTATCATGGCCATTTCCTTAAGTACATTTGCTGCTTTTAGAAATAATTTTGCATACTTATTTGAACAATAATTTAATTTACAACCTAATAGCTGTATGTCCAGAGCTATAGGATGGTGGAAAATTTTCCCTGGGTAACAGTTTTCATATGGGATTTAGAAAAACATAAACAAGAATTAAGGTATGGAACTTAGGATAAGAGGTAGTATAGGAGAAGGAAATGGGCTTAAGCTTGGGAGTCTCATAGATGGGTTTGAATTCTGGTTGTGCCAGTTTGCAGGGACATAAACTTTGAGCAAGCTATGTAAACTTCAGGAGCCTCAGTTTCCTCGTCTACAAAATATGGATGGTCTGTAAACTTTTCAGGCTGCTGAGGGTTCAAGGAAGTGATTTCCATGAAACATGTGGCATGTGCTGGATGCCTAGCAAATTACCCTGGATTAACTGAGAAGAGCCAGTTTTCCCATGTCAAAAATGGGAAAAAAGGATGAAGTAGGCTTAGATGTTTTAATTTACCGAAGAGGTCATTTTTGACTTTCTGTGGGTAGTAGCCCAACTGGAAGCTCCTTCCTGCCACATTTTGTGACTTGGAACCCTTCCTAAGGTCCCTGCTTCTGGGGCTGCCTTCCACACACACAGACCTTGTTATCTCCCCCTTCTTACGTGGGTAGTGAGATCACTACCCCTCAGGAATCAAATAGTGAGAGCCCAGTATGGGGAATATACTAATTTTGAACCAATCCTCAGTGGGAGAGGGGTTTAAAATGAAGAACCTAATACAGCTCAGGGAGAAACTTCAGATTTCCTCTCCTGCTGTTTTGTGTGTGCATTAACAATGAAATGGAGCAAAACTGAGGGTGTTGAAACAATATCTTTGGCTTCCCTCTATCCTTTAACCCACTTTCCTTCAAGCTGCTCTGGCTTCTCAGACCTGTGACCACCTGCCAGGCTCCCAAATTCTCTCCCCTCCACTTGGAGCCTATCAAAATCCCATGTGACCAGTCATCCATCAAAAGGATGACATTTGATTAAATTATTCACACCAAGGAGTAATGGTTGGTAGAAAGTGGGATGTGTTAATTCCTGAGGGATTATTTTTCTAATTTAAAAGGAAAAAAAATCTCTAGGTACTTTTGGCCAAAGCATCCCTTTAGATTAGGCTGAAGCATCATCCCCTCTATCTGGAGGATAACCAGCTTTGGTTAAGTCTCAGAAAATGTTCTATAATACAAAGATGTATGAACTATGAGTGAATGAAGTCATCCATTTAGTAATTTATTCATCAAAATTCTGTCTGCAGTTTAGGTGTTGTACTTAAGTGCCAAAATGGATCACAAGACACCAGGGTGCCTAAATTTTTGGTGTTGGCTTTCTTGATACTACATTGGAAAGGATGTGATTCTTTTGCAATTTAAGCTGAATGGTTACCATTTCAGAGAACTGCCTCATATGACCCTGGTCCATTCCTAATTGTATAAGCATGTCCTTTTGCTATTAATCCCTCCTAAGTCTTGCTACATAAGCATGTAAAATAATTTTGAAGACAGTGGTGGAGCTTTATGGAACGCATCCTGCATAACCCACAACTATACTGTACACTGAAGTGGTAAATGCTACCATCTCCAGCTCTAATCTGGGCTACTTCTACCATTGCTGCCTCCTGATGATATATGACCACAATCTTTACAGTGCCAAGAAAACATATTTATTTTACATTAAAAATATGTAAGCAGCATGTGGTTTTAGAACCATTAAGATTTTTCTAACAAAACACAAAACTGGTGTTCCATCTCAATCGTTTTCAGAAATGACACTGTACCCTGGCACAATCTGAATGGAGAGGCGATGATCTTGGCCACTACCACTGTTGAACTATGTGTCATTTGGATTCAGTCTTCGCTTATGTAACTTTACTGGTTCTAAGGACAATGGGGTTTGTGTTGAGGTTCTCACATGAGAGAACTACACTTGGTATTCCTTAGGATTCTCTAAGGCAGTCTTAAAATTTATGTAATAAGCCACCATTGTTGACAGTTTTCTGCCATGAATTGCAATCTACACTAAAGAGTCTCAATTTAAGTAGACAGTAACAGAACTACATCTATCGTTGTTTACAGTTACTAACGGGCAAAAGCAGTGGAACCAGTGAAACATAATGGACTTTGAGGTCTGGGGTGTCTCCTTCACTTCTTCCTGATGTTAGTACTACCTGACTTCTCTGAGCCTCAGTGATTTCATCTGGAAAACGGGGTTATAGTGGGGATTCAATAAAATAATGCCCCCTGTAGGCAATAAGAGTTCAAAGTTAATGCACATTTACTTTTTCCTCCATAAGGCAGGGTGCTGCTGGTTCTTGTGGTGACCACTGGGAACAGGTGAGGCAGTGTGATGGGACCGGGGAAGGGACCTGAGCCTCACAGGTCTGAAGAGCACTGTCTGAAGGCAGCTGCAGCTGATGTGCCATAGTCTTACTAAGAAGGCATAGTATAAGCCTCTATTACTGAGGAACAAGGGGCTAATGTTGTTTTGTTCGGGGCTGAGACTTACTTGTATTGTGTCTGCAAAGCAGCAGAGTTCAATCTCCGCCTCTGCCACACCCTTGTGACTGCCACTCCCCACCCTCAACTAGACTTGAAAAGCTCCTTCAGTGCATGTCTTTTCATCTTTGTAGTTTTGGTGCCTGGTATTATTGGAAGAATATATGGAATGACTTCTAGATATTTGTATTTAGGTAGATGAATCATCTGTGGTCACTTTGTTATAGAGAATGTTATAGAACTGTAGAATCTGAATCAGATCCTTTGTCAGATGATTAAAGAACATGTTCTCCATCCTTCTTTTTTCTTTCCAAGCCCAGAAATAAAGATGAAAAAATAAGGACGTGCATGTTGGCTCATGCCTGTAATCCTAGCACTTTGGGAGGCTAAGGTGGGTGGATCATTTGAGGTCAGGAGTTCAAGACCAGCCTGGTGAAGCCCTGTCTCTACTAAAAATACAAAAATTTGCTGGGCATGCTGGCACATGCCTGTAATCCCAGCTACTTGGGAGGCAGAGGCAGGAGAATTGCTTGAACCCAGGAGATGGAGGTTGCAATGAGCCAAGATTGTACCACTGCACTCCAGATGGGCAACAAAGTGAGACTCCATATATATATATAAATGGAGTTTGGGTGCCAAGAGTTTTACATTTATTACTCCATTTTATTGATTGTTCAAGTGCGTGTGTTCTTTTTTTCTTTTGAGACAGGGTCTCTGTCTTGCCCGGGCTGGAGTGCAGTGGTACGATCTTGGCTCACTGCAGCCTCCACCTCCCAGGCTCAAGTGATCCTTCTGCCTCAGCCTCCAGAGTGGCTGGGATTACAGGCATGCAGCACTATGCCTGGTGAAATTTTTATTTTTTGTAGAGTCAGGGTGTTATCATGTTGCCCAACCTGGTCTTGAACTCCTGGATACAAGCAGTCCTCCCGCCTAAGCCTCCCAAAGTGCTGGCATTACAGGTATGAGCTACCGCATGTGGCTGTTGATATGTTTTGTTTGTTTTTGTTTTCATTAGGGAAATGTCTGTTTTCCTCATTGAGTGAGGCTGTGTGAAAACGTGCCTCTAGTTTAAATTCCCACCTTATCCTTTAATGCCCTGGGATCATAAGTTATTTAGCCTCAGTAAGTATGTCTTTTTAGCTGTAAAATGAAGATTTCTACATCCAGTGATGCTGGGAATAGTAACAGTGATGTGTTGCAAAGGGGTTTTCCAACCATGCAATGTGGTGCAATACCTGGTACCATGCAGCTATCACACTCCCTCTCCCCTAAGAAGCATGGGGTAATGCTTGTCACATGTTGGGAAAGTCCTTCAGAGAGTGTGCTCTCTACTGTGCTGAGCAGCTTCCAGGAGTAATCCAGAACATTTCCTTCAGGTGACAGATCCTGCAGTAGATTTTCCAAGTCCCAGAGTTAGTGTTATACAAACTGCAATTTGTGAATCCCAAATTTCATAAGAGCAGTAGCAGCAGCAGATGGCAAAAATACATTTCTAATTCATTTAAAATCTGCTCCAAGAAATGAGTTCTCCCTGTACTCTTTATACTGTTATTTTTCTATATGTCTCTTCTATGCCTTCTAAATAAAATAACTATGAAGGAGAGAGACTGGCTTATGTTCCCCTCTACTGAGAGGCAGCAGCAGTTTATATCCCATAGTTTTACTGGAGAATTGTGACATAAGCCTTTATTACTGAGAAACAAGGAGCTTAATTTTGCTGTTTTTCAAGTCAGGCTTTAATGATGGCAAAGTACTGAGTATAATTTACCTTTATGTTTATGGAATGTTTTCTTATTTTAAAATGCATAGCTGTGTCAAAAACAATAGTCAGCCTGAGCCAAGGGCTTAAGAAATTTACTTCAGTCTTGTTTCTCCGAGAATTTTATGTACTAAAAGCAAAATTTTAATAGCTGCTTAAAAGTATCTTTTATAATTATGACTGTGATTATAGGGAGATTAGAAAATTAACTGACTGTGGCCATGTGCGGTGACTAACGTCTGTAATCCTAGCACTTTGGGAAGCTGCGGTGGGTGGATCTCTTGAGCCCAGGAGTTCGAGACCAGCGTGAGCAACATGGTGAAACCCTGTCTCTATAAAAAGAAAAAAGTACAAAAATTAACCCAGGGTGTGGTGGTGTGTGCTTGTAGTCCCACTACTCAAGAGGCTGTGGTGGGAGAATCACCTGAGGCCAGGAGGTCGAGGCTTCAGTAAGCTATGATTGCATCACTGCACTCCAGCCTGGGGGACAGAGTGAGAACCTGTCTCAAACAACAACAACAACAACAACAACAACAACAAACTGGCAATCAATCAAGAAATATTTATCAAGAGATGATTATGTGCAAAACACTTGATTAAAGCAGTAAGGCTCTTGCCTAAGGAGCTTAAAATCTTGGGGAGACAAGACACACAGGTGGTATAAGGCAGACTGTGTTTATTGGGTGTATCTTCCAAGTAACACCCTTTGGGGAGCCAGGGAATAGGCTGAAGAGGATTGCAATGGTGTGTTCACACCATCAGGCCTGTTCACATTCCAAGCTCCTTTCTGGGCAGAGAGAAAGTGTAGGGCCCTGGCTTCCATCTGGGGGTTTCAGAGCTGGAGTTGACTGAATGAGAAGAGTTGGGACAAGGTTGGGTTGGATCCCACCTGGGAATGGCAGGAACAAAAATCCGAGAGGCATAACTAGTTAGGTCAGAGAAATAAAGCACTTAGGAAAGTAGAGGCTTGAAATATCTCTGGGAACAAGAGTTTGCCTTGGAAGGAAGCCTTTTCCTGAGAAACTGTAGCTCCTCCTGTGTGTAGGGGGCCAGGATAAATCCATTGAGCCAGTTTACACAGTGGCTTTTGGTCAGAAGCCCTCTTCCTGTCTTCCTGTTCCTGGCTAGAGACTGGGCCCATCTTCTGATAAGCTCGTACAGTGTTTATCTGAAATTGGGCCATCCAAGAAAATCAGGAACCATGTCAGCTCCTCTCCTGTATAACTAGTTGGTACACTAAGTTTATTATGCATTTTGGTAAAGTTCCCTCTCTCTGTGCTTTTAGGTAATATTTTCCATCTTGCTTTAGTTTTTGGAAGGTTGGTCACTAAGTAGTCAAGATCCATTGCCCTCATGACCAACTTTCAGATGTAGAAAACTGTACAAGGTGTGATGTGGACTGCATTTGTATTAGACAAATAGGCCATTCTGGGATGGAATGAGGCATTTCTAATGCTGCGGCTTTATTTTAAGGTCTATACTCAGGATCTAACTCAGCTCCCTTACTTTATGGCTCAGAAAGCAGTTATAGAAAGTTCTCACTAAGCTGGCTTAAGGTGTCCTTAATTATCCCCTTTCACTAATACAGATCAACCATAAACAGAATATATCCTTTGTCCTAGAGAGTTTGGCACCCAGAAGCAAAATCCTTTTGGCATTGGGCAAATTCTCCTGGCCTGTGTCTCTCTAGCTGAGGGAACATGTGCCATCCCTTGAAAATTAGGGCCCAGCGATTGTTTAATGTGACCTTGGTTAAGCCTTCAGATTATTCTTTTGTCTCTCTTTAGTGCCACTGGATAGCTATTGATTAATATTTACTGAATGTTCACAATGTGCCAGCTGCCACTGCGATGCAAGTAGCTGATGATCTGTTTAAATCGCTACTATTTTGTTTGGCTGAAAGAGTCTGGACTGTGAACGTCATTGCCAGGGCAGCATCAGGGGAAATTACGTAGTGTCGAGGCCAGCTCTAGGCTTTGTGGGGATAAGCTGAATGAGCTCAGGGGTGCAAGTAGCTCTGTTCTCTTCCCCAAGGAACATGACTTGGAGAAAATATCTCTTTCTGAGCAGAGAGTAGATGGTGAGGACTGATGTTTCCCAGATAGAAAGATGCTTTATGTCTAACTCCTTGGGGGAGACAGAATGTCTAGGAAAGAAAGAGGAAATCTTTCTAAGTAGAACTTTTGGCTAGCAGCCAGAGGACTGTCACAAGAATGCCATGTTCTTTGTTCCCCTTTTTCTGTGTGGCTTGGCTTTCTTTTCAGTGTTTGGTAAAGAGAGAGAGACTGAGAGAGAACAGGTTTTAGGATAACAGAAATGTGATACGGGCTTTGAGAGAAACAAATCAACAGATTCTACAAGGTGACAATGCAGATCGGAGTAACAGGGAGGTGGGGAAGGCTGCAGGGTGCCCAGGTCAGGAGGTGAGTGAAGAGGCTCACAGGCTGCCGTTGAAGTGAAGCTTAGTAGTAGGTACACAGGATATCTAAAAAGCAATATGTTTTTAAACTGAGTTTGATCTAAACATCATCTTTAAATATATAAAGTTGAACAATTAAAATTATTTCTGATATAGGGAAAGATAATTTATGGGATACGAAGGTAGGGAATAACATGTTTTTTTCTTTTTTCTTCCAGAGCAGTTAGTTTAGAAGTCCTGGGGTTGAGGGATGGGGTTTGATGGCACTCAAAGCTGCAACATTGATATCTTTAGTCAGAATTAGAAAAATATCTTGGAAAACAGTAGAGTAAAATACCAGGAGACAGTCTTTATCGTAGCATATTCTACTTAAAATCATGAGTATTTAGAAATAGCCCTACATGCTATCTCAAAAATAAATTATAATTTCAAAATTGTAGCAGAAGAAATTACTATTCAGAGTTCAGCTTTGTGATGTCTAAATGAAAAAGGAAAAAGGCAGGAGAAAGAGGCAGGGAAGAGAGATGGAGAACTAGACACAGTAATAGAAACAATATAGAAATTAAAAGTGGATATAACTACTAATACTGTAGAAATTTAAAAAGTCCATAATATATTTTGATGCACACCCTTCTGCCAATGTTTAATACTAATACAAAATGTATAATTTCCTAGAAAACAATGACTTAAAAAATGACTCAAGGAGAAGTTAGGAATCTAAATATACCAACAACCATTAAATAAACTGAATCAGTAATCAAAAGGCTAAGCTTACCCAAAATACATAAAACTCAGATGCTTTTATATGTGATGCTTAACAAATCTTCAAGCAATAAGTAATCTCTTTATTGCATAATGTGTTTTAGAGGATAGAAAAAGAGAAAGCTACCTAACTCATCTGGCTAGTAGCTAAAAGTGAACAAGAAAGTACAATAAAGTTACAGACTATTCTCACTAATGAATATAATGAGATATTCCCAAGTAAAATATTAGTCAATTAGGTCAGTAGTATATATGACCTAGGAATATTTATTTAAGAATGCAAGCATAGTTTAATATTTTAAAATCTATTAATGAATATACTATAAAGGAGATTATGTCATAAACCATATATGATCATATCAATAGACACCAAAAATTTTGATAAAATTCAACACTCATTTAGGATTAAGAATTCTAACCAAAGTACAAATAAGAACTTCCTAATTTGCTAAAAGATATCTTTTTAAAATAAAATTGCATATTAATCTATAACTGTAATTCTAATTGAAATCCCAATAGAGATTCTTATGACACATGACAAGCTTATCTTAAAAGTCATTGGGAGGAGCAAAAGGTTAAAAAGAGCTAAGATACTTTGAAATACAAAAGATAGTGGGACTTGTCATTATTATGAAGTCTTGGTGACTAAGACATGTGATCTTGGTGTGGGATAGATTAAAAAGGACGAATGAAACAGAATAGAGTGCCTAAAACCAATCGCAAACATACATGAAAATACATATAGGATAGAGGTGTTATTGCAGATAAGCATGGAAAAGATAAAGTCTTCAATAAAGATGGAAAATTATAAAGCCCTATTTCCCAACATACACAAATTCCAGAGGGATCAATGATTTAAATGTGAGAAGTGAAATTTGAAAACTTTTAGAAAATAATGCAGGAAAATATATTTATGACCTCAAAGTAGGGAGATGTTTCTTAAACAAGACATAAAAAGCATAAGCCATAAAGCAAGGTATTAACAAACTGGACTCCATTAAAATCAAAACTTCTGTAAAACAAAAGCTCCCACAACACATACAAACACGTGCACACGCATACACAACCCCCTCCCCTCCCCCGGCTAACACACACACACTGGGAGAAGTTATTTGTGATGCACAAAACCTTCAAATGATTGTTACTAGAATTAAAAAGCATGCTTACAAGTCAACATAAAGAAGACAACCCAAGAAAAAAAAAAGGGGAAAATAAAGGAATAGACAATCTATGGTGTGAGAAATGCCCATGGTCCACAAATATATGGAAAGATGCTCAAGCTCACTAGAAATCAAAAAACAAAAATTTAAACAATGACAAGATGTCATTTTATCCTCATATTGTCCCAAATTAGAAGCCTCGACAATGCCAAGTACTAGAAAAGAGAAAGAGGAATGAAAGCTTTCATATATTGCTGCTCAAAGAGCTAAAACAATACAATTATTTTGGAGAAGAATTGGCAACAAAATAAAGGTAAAAAAGTGCTGCAATTGTGATTCGCAATTCCACTTCTGGGTGTGTAAAGAGACCGGTACACATGTGTGTAGGGAGACAGATGTAGTAACATGCATTGCAGTGTTGTTGGTAACAGCAAAAAGTCAGAAACAATTTATATGTCCATCAAGAAAAGAATATTAAAATCAGTCATGATGTGTTTCACAGTGGAACACTACGTAATGCTTCAAAATGGGCCTGTCAAATGGTTAAATCTAAAAAGTATATTTAAAATAATGCACAAAAAAGATAATTTAGGCTGCTGCTAACCTCTGGAAAGTTAAAGAGAATGGGATTGGGGAGGGATACTGGGGGGGAGCTCCAACTATCCTTATACACTACTGTTTTATTCCTTAGAAAAAAACAACCTAGAGCCATATGGCAAAGTGTTAGCTTCCAATAAAGCTGGGAAGTGGTTGGGTTATGCTATTCTCAGTTCTCTTCTATAGATCTGGAATAACTCCTAATAAATTGAAGTAAAGGGACAGCAACAAATGAGTTGCTTTTATACAACTGAAGTGAAATGCAGCAACAAATCCAGCAACAATGGGTCACTGAGTCAGCTGAGAGACGAAGACCATCCTTCCAGCCAGGTCAGTGGATAACTGAGGACAGCAGGAACCTCTGCAGAGAGACTGTAGTTACACCAGGATAAGATGCTTGTTGGTGGCTGGCACACTATTAAATAACTGCCTCTAAGTTTCACCACATAGTTGTTTCATCTTCTTTTCAGGGCCTTCCTATTTTTAAAATCTGATGTTCTGAGATAAAGAAACATTTTTGTGCTTTGTAAACCTAGTGAAGTGGACCCTCCCCCAGCCATGTTCTCAACCATCTGGCCTTGCAGAGACTGGGAACCTGGCTTCGCATCAGATTGTAAAAGCGTTGAGAAAGTAAATGACTTCTGGGACCAGGAGGGTAAATAATCAGGATCCAGACATGGGCAGGTGTAGCCCGGGGAATGGAGGGGAAGTGGAAAGGGCCTGGAGAAGGCAGATAAAGAGGGAAGTGGCCACAACTTTAGCTGATTGTGGGCACATGGAAATGAGGCTGTGTCATCAGGTTTTCCAATTCAGACGGAGCCAGAAATTTGAATTCTTTTTAAAAATGTGAAATCTCCTGATTTTTAAATGCTTCAAGTAATTTGAACATATCTTAAAATAATATGTAGCACAAAACAACAACAAGAGCAACATGAAGCAAGCCTCTCCTGGATTTTTTTTTCTTTTTCTTTTTCCTATTCATTCTATTTCTAGAGCTCCTTGAGGATTTCTGCTAGCAGAACATCATCTTGTTTAGAATTGGCAGAGAAAGCACCAGCTACTGGAATCCCACGACTGACTGGGTCTCACTACTGGCCCAGTTGCTAGGAACTTCAAGTGCAGAGCAGTAATGAAGACACACATTCTCTCTCTCTCTCTCTCTCTCTCTCTCTCTCTCTCTCAACTGTCAGCAGTTGGCATGGTCAAAAATAAAGCACAGACCTGACATGTCAGCTTTGTGAAATCCAAACGGGACCACTGAATGAGCTGGAAAGAGCCATGGCACTCACCGCGTGATTAACTGTGACCTCAGTGTACACTCTCCCTTTTCTTCACAGTCTCCTCCCACTTCCTCACTTACTTGCATTCCAAGGGTAGCCCCTGAAGGCACGTGAGTTTTTCCAGTTCCTTTATAACAGCTTACTGCAGATGGGGAAACCAAGGGCCAGAGTGGTATAGGCGGCCCATGAGTCACAACACTGCACTGTTTCACCCGAAAAACCACCCCCGTGTGGAGGTGCTGGTGGTATCTCAGGAATCTGATGAGTGCTTTGTCGGGCACAGGTGTGCCCTGAGGGTCTAAATAACACCTGATCGCTTCAGTACATTTTTTTTTTTTTTTTCCTGCTAAGGAGAGAAGATTGCAGAATCAGAAGAAAAAAATTAGAATTGGTACAGAACTGCTCTTATTTGCAGTTATAAAAAGGAACTGTACATTTTCCCAGCCTACCAAAATGATAACGCTGGGTTTTATTTTTGGAAAAAGTACTTTTCATCTTGTAAAAATTTAATGGCCTTTCAGTGACAGGGAAGTTCTGAGTGGTTTTCACTGGCTCTTTTCTGGCCGCAGCAGAAGGTGGATGCTATGGCTAGGACCTCCCCCTGCTTGAAGGGACAGCCAGGGAGAGGAAACACGCCCTCTCCATTGTCTGGGTGCTGCTGCTTCACAGATTGTGCCTGTACAACATTCTTTTCTCTTCTTCCCTCTCTGAGCTAGAGGCAGGGCAGAGGTAGCCAGACCTTTAGATAAGATTGCCAATATTAACATCTAACTTCTGATAGTACTTTTCTGTCTACAGATGTTTGAGTGCCTTAATTCCTTTATCTTTTAAGATTTGCAATGAGCAGAGATTTCCTTCCACTTGGTGTTAATATAAAATGATCATACATCTGATCATTAATATAAGACTTGGACCAGGGCTTCTAAAGGTTGAATATGCATCTGAATCACCTGGGGGATCTTGTTAAAAGGTAGATTCTGATCCTGTGTTTGCTGAGCGGGCTGCCAGGCTGCTATGGCTCCCAGGTGGTGCTGATGTTGCTGGCTCATGGACAGCACCTGGAGGAGCAAGGGAGGGTTCAGGATAACAGTAGAGGAGGGTGAGAAGGAGAAGATGCAGGTTCCCTCTTTTTGTTCTGAGGGTGTGTCTGTTCTCTTCTCACCCAGGATAATCATCCATCATCCAAGCCTACGTCCTTGGGAGGAAGCCTCCGCTACCAGCAAAGGCCCAGGAGGAGGCTGGGGGTGTGTGTTTCTTTGTGAAAAAAGATCACAGGGCTAGCAGTCATTGTTCTGAGAACAGCAGCTCTGGTTCTTTAGCTCCCCTGACAAATATTCTCCAGGATTCCAGAGCAGCAGCTGAGGCTGGAGGAGGTGAGCCTGCCATCAGAGGGTGTTAGTGGAAAGAAGCTCTGTGGACTCTTGAAAGCAACAAATTATCAGTTGTGTTTGTTTTGAGGTTGTAGCAGACTAGGTAATTGAAAGAGAGGGTGAGGATGCTATTAGTCTGCTCCAAGATTTTTCCTTGTCGCAGACTGGATGGAGTGAAATTAAGCTCTCAAGTGCCAGGCCTTTTGGCCCGAGTCCCTGGCACACAGATGGTGTCACAGTTAGGCCAGCCCTCCTCCTGCTCCTGACACAAAGGTGATGAGGGCCTTTGGGCCTTGTAGGACTGCAACAGATGTTGTTTGGTTCCGGCAGCTGAGCAGGTGCCTCGGCTGCAATGTAAACATTTCATTGGCTCAGCCAGTTATTTTGCTGCTCTGCCTTTGAACAACTCCTTTCCTAGAGGTGTCTGTGTCCACCTGTCCAGGCTTTGGCTGGTTAGCTACCGAAGGGCAGGGGCTGTGATGCATTTCCAAAGCTTGCCCTGCTTGTCATTTAGCTTTATTGCAGAAGGCCTTAGATACAGACTTAGGGGGAAAGCAGACTCACTGACTGTCCAGATGCTGCAGCTGGTGAATCCCACTCACCACCTCTCTCATACACCCTGATAGAGGTGCTGGCTCATCAGTGTTCATCATGGCTGGAGTAAAATAAAGCCAGCAGCCCTCAGTGTACAATGTCTTCAAAATTTTTAGAATATCTCCAACTAATTCTGATCAGTCCCTAGGACAAAGTTACACCTAAGATTTTTCCAAAATAATTTTGGTAATGGTAAAGATTTTTTAAAAAATTAGAATGATGTCCTACTCAAATTAAGAAAAATGAGTTAAAGTAAAAGAATAGTCTCCAACTGATACGAGAGCAAATAATCCCAATTCATTTTAAATTGAAGATCTGAACTAGCAGGAGAAGGTAAGTCCACAGTTGCCTACTGATATTTCTTTCAGAAGTAAGGAAAATACTGCTTATATTTCATGGAATGCCAAATCATGTCAAAACTGTAAATGACACTCTATCTGCTATCAGAAAATGAGTTTCAGGACATGCTATTTCTACATACAAGGGAGAAGTTGAAGTCCATAGGAGGAGCTCTGTTCACCTAAAGGTAAATGGGCTAATAGGTGGATGCTGCTGCTTGCTGCGAGTCACCCAATCCCAGTGGAACTGCAAGGCGACTTACAGCAGAAGATTTGAATTTCCCTTTGTTCTCAATGGAAAGACTCTTCAGGACAGGCATGCCCACTACATTGTGTAGGACCATGGGTCTGTGTCATTCTCTTTGTCCCCAGTGCTGTCACACAAATACAGAAGACCAGATTATGTATGTCTTACTCTCTTGCCACACTCTCAACAACTATAGTATGGGTTCTTGTTCACCTGTTGGTCAGCTTGGCCCCGCCAGAGGCCCTTATGGATAGCAAATGACATTCATTGAGAAGCTACTTTGCACCAGGCACTTTCATGTACATCACCAAATCCCACCCCAGTGGGGTAAGGAACACTGCTTTCACTATTCTAATTATGAAAAATCCCAAACTTAAAGAGGTTTTCTATTGCTGTTTTTAAAGTCAAAGGCCACATGGCTTGTGTCTGAGCCAGGTTTCAAAGTCATGTTGACTCTCAGACTCTGTCCTTTCTGTTGGCCCTGCTAAACAGTGAAAGGGTGGGGACTTGCATTTGTGTACTGCCTTGCCGTTCACCAATGAAGCAGCCTTAATCCATGTGACATGTGGTCCCCTCTCTGTGGCACAAGAGGAAATGACTACAGTGGAGGCTGGCCATTCTGGCTTACTCTCAAGTTTGGATTTTAATGAATGAGGGATTTGAAGACAAAAAGTCACCACTGAGATGCTCAGTTGTGCCATGATGGGACAAGGAAGTGGCTGGGAGTCTGGGAGAAGAACCTGACTTTGTACTGTGCTAAGCATGGGTGCTGCTGCATCGGTGCACACAGTGGAGTCTAGGTGATTCACCTCATCAATAAACATCTACTGAGTTCCTTCTCTGTGCCAGCCATGGAGAGGCACTGGGAATTCAACGAGGAATATTCCGACACAATCTTTATTTGGGGGAGACACCGTTCTTTGAGGAGATTCAGGATAGTAGGACAGAGCTGGCCCACACAGAGAAATGTAAAAGTTGTGCTAGGCAGATAAGCTAACCCCTCAGGATATTTTAGACTTGTTCTAGAACTTACTTTTCTTCTTGATGGTTGTACTCTTTATCCTAATGAGAGCAGCTTAGACAAAGAATGGAGACCATGTTTCTAACTCATGCTCTTCTTTTATAGAAAGGTGCATTTCTGTTTTGAAAAACTGTTCTCTCTTCCGTGTAGAATATCTTGCTCTCATTAACTGTTATGTACCACTCGTGACAATTCACTGGTGATTTTTAGGACAGAAATTAGAGTCACAGAAACCTTTTCAACTTGTAAGAGAAATCTACAAGCTTCCTTCTGGGGGAAGTTTCTTCCCAGAACTAAAGCTGATTAACAACCAAACAACTATCCAGGGACTCTTGCAATGCACAAACCACCACCACATTAGAAGTGATGGGGAAGGGAGAAAACTGCAGAAGACCACATCAAAGAAAGCCGGTTTATGAGATTTAACTTTGAAAGGCTGACTTGGAAATGTTGGGGATGAAGCTTTTCTGACAGAGCTATTTGCCTGAGAAAGATGGTCAGAGCTCTTTCTGCTGAGAACTTTAGTCAATTACAATCACAGCTGCACTGCTGAGATGCCAATTTATACTCAGATGCTGCCAAATGGAGCAATTTCCATAAAATGCACCACATGCTTATTCTCCAAAGACACTCTCTATTTTAACAAGCAAATGGTCACTACTTCAAGGATTCAACAGGCTGTGTGAAGCTGACAAGCTGCTTAAGATTTCACATTTGAGCACATTGTTCTTGGACATGGAAGGGCCACTCTCTAAGGCTGAGAAAAGAGCATGAAGAACTGGTCCCATCAGTGAGAAACTCCTAGATTTGGTCATGATTATGCTCCAAGGTGTAATGGACTTGCATGATGGAAGCCATTCATACTAGCAAGAATCACTAGTGAATTTCTGAAGTTTGATTTGGGTAAGATACCATATGAGTTCAAACTATTCTACTGGATCTCCTATAATACAAAGTATGTTTCCTCAAGCACTTTTTAGCTGTAAAGGTAACAACATAAATTTAAAATAGAAGTGCAGTTGGCAATTTATCCATTTAAATAATATACCTTGAAAGCCCTTTTTAATTTCAGAGTTTTACTGACACAGAGAATAAGGGAGAGTTTGGAGGAAATAAGAGAATTAAGAATGATTCATTATGAAGAGATATTATTGTAAGATTGGTTACAAGAGCAAGGGTTATTGGATAAGTTCAATTTGTAGGGTTATTGGATAAGTTCAATTTGTAAGTACCTGCTGGGTGCCTATTGCATGTCAACACTGGGATGGGAAATGCTGGGGATACAAAACTACAAGTAATGTGTATCTTGCAGAAGCCTGCAATCTAAGACACTTAAATGCTGGCAAAAGTTATATTTATGGATTATTAGTTGTGATCTCCTTCTCATGAAATTTGATATTATTTTCTAGGGATGTCTTTATAATGCTTTTCACAATGAAGTATACCAATCAAGATTTTGGTATTTTGAGTGTTGGGAACTTTGTGAGGTATGCATTCATTTGTTAATTCATTCAATAACCATCTACTGAATAGCTTTTGTGTGCCAGACACTATATACTTCCCTTCTCTACATAATTTTTCAATTTCTTTGGTAATAATTCCTGTTGTATGATACTTTCAGTTATAATACATGTGTTTCTACATCTGTTATTTCATTCCTTTCAGCAATCCTGTGAGGTTGGCAGGGTGGATATTATTACAGATGATGAAACTAAGATTCAGAAAATTTAATTGTCTGGCTCAAGGTCACATAGCTAGTATGTTGGTGGGGGGAACAGAACTAGAAGCCATCTATTTTGACTCCACTTCAATAATTTTTCTTTCTTTTCTTTTCTCTATTTTCCCCCTTGAGAAAAGGTCTTACTCTGTCACTCAGGCTGGAGTGCAGTGGCGTGATCTTGGCTCACTGCAACCTCTGCCTTCCAGGCTCAAGTGATCCTCTCACCTCAGCCTCCTGAGTAGCTGGGACCACAGGTGCATGGCACCACACCTGGCAAATTTTTGTATTTTTATAGAGATGGAGTTTTGCTATGTTGTCCAGGCTGGTAGTTTTTCTATATGTCACAAAATTGCTATCCTTATTAAGAGCCACCATTTTTGTAGTGCTTTGTCACAGGCAGTAGGCAAAGTATTTTGTATACATTACCTCACTTAAATCCTCAAAATTACAACTTATGGGGAAGCCAAAACTCACATATATTAATTTGCTTAAGCTCATACATAGGTGGAAAAAAGTGACATTTGAACCCTTACCCTATATTGTTTCCCATTATGGGACACACTGTTTCCTTTCAGATGAGAACATAACATGAGGAATGTTCCAGTTCTGCATTATTGAACTCAAGTTCAGTTAGAATTAGAAGAAAAATGACTATGATACAAGTAATATACAGTAATGAATCCAGCCTGAATTATATTCATATTTTTCTCAATGCAATTATATAATTTTAATATGTTTTTTAAAATTTATTTTTACTGCAGTAAGAACACTTGAGATCTACCCTCTTAACAAAATAAGTGCACAATACAGTATTGTTAAGTATAGGCACCACGTTGTACACAGATCTCTAGAACTTATTCATCTTATATAACTGAAACTTTATGCTCATTGAACAGCAACCCCCCATTTCTCTCCCCTCTAGCCCCTGGCAACCACCATTCTACTTTCTGTCTCTATGAATGTGACTACTCTAGGAACTTCATATAAATGGAATCATTCAGTATTTGTCCTTCTGTGACTGGCTTATCTCAGTTAGCATAATGCTCTCCGGGTTCATCCATATGGTTGTTGCATATGGTAAGATTTCCTTTTTTAAGGCTGGTAATATTCCATTGTATGTATATAGCATGCTTTCTTTATACATTCATCTGCTGCTGGACATTTAGGTGGTTTCCATGCCTTGGCTATTGTGAATAATACTGCAGTGAATAGGGGGGTGCAGATACCACCTTGAAATCCTGATTTTAATTCTTTTGGATATAAACTCAGAAGTGGGGTTGCCTGATCAGATGGTAGTTCTACTTTCAGTTTTTTGAGGAACTTCCACACTATTTTCTATAGTGGCTACACTAATTTACATTTCAACCAATAGTGTACAAGGATTACAATTCCTCCACATCCTTGCCAACACTTGTCTTTTTGATAACAGCCAATCTGATAGGTGTGAAGCGATATTTCATTGTGGTTTTGATTTGCATTTCCCTGATGATTAGTGATGTTGAGCATCTTTAATATACCTGTTGGCCATTTGTGTGTCTTCTTTGGAGAACTGTCTGTTTAATTCTTTTGTCCGTTTTTAAATTGGGTTATTTTATTTTATTTTTTGCTATTGAGTTGTAGGAGTTCCTTACATATTTTGGATATTAATCCTTTATCAGGTATATGCCTTGCAAATATTTTCTCCTATTCTTTTAATATGGTTTTAATAAAGGAAGGAGCCCACAAAAGCAAAAGTGCCTGAGGCCCATGAAAATAAATATGCAGCTTTATTCCCTTGTCCCCTTCCTAATGTATCTAAACCCTTGAGGAGGGTCTGTGAGTTTAGTTTTCCTTGTGTTTGCTTCTCCCTTCAAACCCCTCTAGCTGGTCTGGATGCACTCATCTACTTTTCTCTGCCTCCCAAGGCCACTTAAACCTGTTGCTGTCATCAAGCTCAAGGCAGGTAACTCAACCATACCCCAGTTCTTATCTCTGTGCAGCTTCCTGAGCTAGATGCGTTTCCTCTTTATGTTAGTGAAAGAACTGGTGCTGGCTTTGTATGGAGTGGTCATCTTCTTGGGGTCTGGCACCAATTTCTCTTACCAACAACTATCCCCTACCTTGCCCCCAATTTATAGTCATCTGCCTAGTTCTGATTTTGATAAATGAGGACTTTGGTGGAAAAAAGGAAGAGACTTTCCTGTTGAAGGGTCATTTGCTTTGTAATGGGTGGTGGTGATATTGGGATATGGAGAGGTCCTGGTTAGAGCCTTTCATGGACAAAGATGTGCACCTATGGCCCACATGTGCCCTTCTGATACTCAGCCATTTTTCTCTATTTTGAGTATTTCTACTTTTATGAACAAATCAATTTAGAACAACACATTTTATGTCTTGCTGCCTAAGCTATACCTCAGGCAACTAAGTTAGCATTATAAAAATATTCACTTAAAGTAGACAATTAAACTTTGGAGTTGCTTTTAATAATGGGGTCCTTTTTTGGGGTTTTTTTGTTTGTTTTGGGGTTTTTTGTTTGTTTGTTTTGTTTTTGAGACAGTGTCTTGCTTTGTTGCCGGGCTGGAGTGCAGTGGCATTATCTCGGCTCACTGCAACCTCCACTTCCCTGGTTCAAGCGATTCTCCTGTCTCAGCCTCCCGAGTAGGTGGGACTACAGGTGTGTGCCACCACGCCTGGCTAATTTTTGTATTTTTAGTAGAGACGGGGTTTCACCATGTTGGTCAGGATGGTCTTGATCTCTTGACCTCGTGATCCGCCTGCCTCAGCCTCCCAAAGTGCTGGGATTACAGGTGTGAGCCACTGTGCCCGGCCAGTAATGGGGTCCTTATTAGAATTGGAAAGCATGAATGTGTGATGATTAAAGAGCAAGAATAGGCTGGGTGCAGTGGCTTATGCCTGTAATCAAGCACTTTGGGAGGCTGAGGGAGGCGGATTCCTTGAGCCCAGGAGTCTGAGGCTACAGTGAGCTATGATTGCACCATTGAACTCTAGCCTGCACAATGGAGTGAGACCCTGTCTCTTAAAAAAAAATAAATAAATAATAAAAAAATAAAACCAAAATCAACCTCCACTGGCTTGTAGACTATTATTTCATTGGCCAATGAAATTAGTATCTGCCATGTTTACCAATCATTTCAAAGAACTGGATACAATTTTTCCTGTGAATCCTCATGTCATCCTTATGAGGTAAAACGCAGAAAGAAGATAACAGCCAAATAATGTTGGAATCTATCTACAGCGAGTGGCCATTGCTCCACTGCCCTAGTCTAGAAAGTGATAGTAGTGATGTCATCTTCATCTGACATAAAAGAAAAAAAAGATTTTGAAATAGGGCCGCTGTCACTGGATGAATGGTTCAGGTCATACCATGTCTAGTATGTGCTAATAACTAACCTGAAGTATGAGTGGATTTGTTGGGCATGCCTTCTCGAAACCTCAACAAGCAGAAGCAAAAAATGTCTCAACTCACTAGTTATATTCATGACAAATGTAGCTTGTGTCACTGTGGACTACTTTTTACATAGGTCTATAGATCACGCACTCATTTGACTAAATTTAAACAAGAGCCATTGTTTATTATCAACAAGGTAATCTCTGGCCCACTGCTTTGTTTTGTTTTGTTTTTGGTGGAGAAAGGGTCTCCCTTTGTTGTCCAGGCTGGCTTTGAACTCCTGGGCTTAAGCAATCCACCCGCCTCTGCTCCCAAAGTGCAGGGCTTATAGGCGTGAGCCACCACTCCCGGCCTCTGGCCCACTGTTTTAAGACATGCTCAACACGGTACTTATTGTACAATATAGGTAACAACTTTTTTTATAAATGAGTAAATATTCACATCTGGAGCTACCTGATTCCTCATATCAAGCCATATGCTTCACAATATGGTATTTGGTGACATATTAATTAGGTGTTACTTGTGTAGATACTGTCTAAAATACAGGAAAATTAAGAGGGTTATAAAGGGATGGACAGTTGACCCATATCTCCAAGTCATTGGCTAGTTATTCATTTATCATTATTTATTAAGCTCCTACTATATGCCAGGCAAAGTGCAAGATATAGTTTGGGATTTAGAAATTCCTTGGGACTCAGAGCTGAAAGACACAGTCCCTGTCCTCAAGGGGGCAAGTCCTTTGGGACAGTGTGCAATACTGAGATGTGTAGGATGCTGTGAGAGCACAGAAAAGGGCCACAGGCACACACTGGGGGTTCTGGGATACCTCCCTGGAGAGGCTGACACTTCCACCTGAATTAATTTCAAAGCCTGTGATTAATTTAATTGGGAGTCCCTAACTTAAAAAAAATACCTACCTTCCTGTGCTAAAGCATTAAAATAAATGAGATGAGAATTTTGATTTTCTTTTAAAAAACAGTAAAATGAGAGGTGCCCATAGCAGTTGTTGGGTTGCTTGTAGGAAGCACACCCACTTCTCTGAATGCTCCTGCAAGTGGGTCCTGAGAGGTTCAAGAATGTTACCTTGACAAACGTGTATTCCCAAAAGGATTGTTCTGAAATGTGTTCAAACAGAGCAATTGCAATAACAAGAATTTTAAGCTTAACTCTCAAAATCAAGTACTTTTGGAGTGGAAAACTTGATAATTTTGGGATCCTGTGTATGCCTATCTTGTACCTGTTAGGCAAAGGTGTTCAGTAGAAACTTAAGTTGGGTAATTGAAGCTGAGGTAGAAATAAATCTGTGCAAACATACTTAAAGGACAGTTTCCTATTTTCTAAGCTTGCTCCATTGACTGTCCCTATGGGCACTTTACTGAATTCAGATATCACCAATGTTTGAATCAGATAATGTTTCTGTTTTCCAGTAGAATGCTCTCAGTATTGAGTGGAACTGGGAAGGATGGCTTGTCAGGTCACACACACATTGGGAAGAGCAATGCGAGTGTGTTCTAGGAGTAACACAGCAGAAGTTTCACAATGAGAACAGTTTTTCTCCAAAGTCAGAATGCTCAGCATACTCAGATGTTTTTGTTGGCCTTTTCCATTACTGATAGCTCTTTGTGGTCCTCATTTCCAACATCTGAATGACAGTGTGCAAAGAGTTGAAATGGGTCATTAATTCAACAAATATTTATGGAGTGACCACAATGGGGCAGGTCTTGTGCCAGGAGCTGGGACACATCACGGCCTCTGCCTTTGTGGACCTCATAGTATAGGGTGAGAGACAGATGGTATCACACAAACAGATTACTGCAAACACATAGATGATTACAAGTAGCACTGAACACCAAAAGGAAAGGGACAAAGTGAAGTTAGAGTGGATGGGGGCCAGGGTGTTTCCTTAGGATGGTCAGGGGATGTTTTGCTGAGGAGGTGACATTCAGAAGAGACCAGAAGGATAAGTAAGAGGCAGTGAGTTGAAGAGCAGGAAGACAAGAATACAGAAGGCATGAAAGAGTTTAGTGTGTTGGCAACTCTGAAAGTCAAAAGCTTTTAAGAAGTAAAGCTTTTATAATTTCGGAGTTCTGCGAATGGCTCTTATGTAAGCAACGAAGGAAGGGTGAAGACTAATATTAAGCAATTGTTATGGGACTATTCTAAGTGATTTTATAATGATTATCATCACCATTGTTAATTATTTAGTGAGTGTCAAGTACTGTGCTATATGTATTCAAAATACATTTTCTCATGAAATCGGCCAAACAAAATATGTCCTTGGAGTTCCAGGGGACTTTTTTCAGAGAGAGAGAGAACGGAAAAGAACAATAAGATGGGGCAGACAGGAAACTGAGGCATAGGCCTGGGCACTAGATGCTTTGGGGCAGAGTATTTCTATAGTTAGCAGAGGGGTATCTGGTCCTGGTGGAGGGAATAGGATCCCAAGCCTTTGGGGGCCAAGCAAAGGACAATAGTAAGCGATGGGGAATGAAAACAGGAGTGGCAAGGGACCCTCAGGCGTTTCTGAGCAGAGGCCAGGCATGCTTAATTTATGGCTACAACTCAGCCAACAGCAGGATGAAGTAAAGGGAAAGGCCCAGAATAATCCTCAGAGGTCAGCCAGGAGCCTGTTGCAATAATTCTGGGAAGAGACCAAAGGCCCCTCCCAGGAGAGTGGCCACAGGCAGATGAGAGAGACACAGGTGAGACAGGTGGGAGGTGAATGAGGCCCAGCAGGAGGTTGGGGGAGAAGATGAAACCTGTTAGGTGTCAGCAGGACAAACACATAAGTATCTAATGCTGGTTCTGATTCCTTCTCGCACCCACTTCATTAAACCAAACAGAATCCCTTCTGAGAGATTTAATTAACCAGGGCTCTAATAGAGCCTGGCCGGCAGCAATTCCTATTCCTTCACAAATGCTCTTGAAGAAACATCAGATGGCTAATCAAGCCGTGCAAGGAAAGAGGAGAAAGTGCTGGAATGCACTCTATATAACATGCTGTCTGTAGAATCCTATTACAGTCACCTTCGTCTTTCTGCTACTTTCCATATCTCTATTGGCAAATCACATGTCAGCACACATCGGTATTCACAGAATGCATCAGAAACCTCACCTATCTTGATCCTTAATCATTAGCTCAGAGCTCATACTCCTCTGACACATGTACACTGTAGGTTGACCTTAATGGAAATGCAATAAATTATTTATACCTCCTCTACCACAGGCAGAAGTGTGTCTACTAAGGGAACTCACAGGTTTTTTGCTTTGGTTTTTGTTTCAAAGAACCAGGATAAAAGAGAATAGCTTTAGAATAAATGACCCACCTTAAAGACATAAAAGATAGACTTTAGAATGAAACAATTTTGCATTTTCATAGATCTATTTAGTGGATATTTTCCTTGATAGGGAGCATGAAAGGGCCACCATTGTCTTCTGGGTGGACACTGGGGGCACTGGACTCTTCAACCTGATGTTTATTACTCATTTAATGACTTTTGTGTCCTTTAAGCTCTGATCCTTTGCCTTGGCCACCACACAGTCATTCTATACAGGAAGTACAATTGGTTTGAATCAGGATTAGGGAATCAGTTGAGACAACTGAGGCAATTGTGAGGCAGTCTGGAGTTTGGTTTGAGAAATCAGTGGTTTTTCCCTCCTCTGCCACGGGTAAGTGTGCAAAAAGCGACTATTCCCCCACCTCCCCTCTTTTTCTTTGGAGACAGTTTCTCTGTCACTCAGGCTGAAGTGCAGTGATGCCATCTTGGTTCACTGCAACCTCTGCCTCCTGGGCTCAAGTGATCCTCCCACCTCAGCCTCTCAAGTAGCTGGGACCATAGGCACATGCCACCACACCTGGTTATTTTTTTTTGTAGAGATGAGGTTTCGCCATGTTGCCCAGGCTGGTCCTGAACTCCTTGGCTCAAGCCATCTGCCTGCCTTGGCCTCCTAAGTTCTTGGAATTATAGGCATAAGCCACCATGCCCAGCAGTGGCTATGGCCTTTTTACACACCTTGTCACATTTTCACAAGTTGGCGGGCTGCCATGGGGGCTCTGTTACTGTCTCAGAGGCTGGAGGCCTATAAAGGAATGTCCTGTGTATGTACAGACACCAACTCTTAGATCACTGACCACTAATGATGACACGATGGTGAAGGCCCAGGTGGGAAGACAGCTCAAACAGCACTGCTGATAGGGATGCTGATACAAATATATGCCTGTTTTTTTCTTTTCCTTTAAAGGATTTTTTAGTTGACCTGGGTTTTTGCATAATAATCTGGTGTGAATTCTGAAATCCACTAAAATATACAAAAACCTAATAAAAATTCCACGAATTCAAAATTTATTATCATTTTGATAGGCTCAAGCTGTGTTGGCTTATTTTTGCTTGGTAAATGCTTTCTTAATAGTGTAAAATTAATAGTGCAAACCAGATTGCAGAGGGAATGTTTAAAATACTTACAGGACAAATTGTTTTCAGCTCTGACAAGCCCTGTAGGAGTGCTGTTTACATAGAAACAAATGACATGCTGCTTCTAAACCATTAGAATTTATTAATTAAATCAGATCTTCCCTACTAGGCAGAACTGAATTGGATTATTTTGAGTTATTGTATGGTTTTTTGAGAGAATGAAACTGTACTTCTTAACATTATATTGTAATTAAAAAGAATACTTGGAATAGGGCAAAAAACATGGGCTTTGAAATCAGAAAAGTCTGAATTTGTATCACAGGTTTTTAATTTAACCATCTTTGTAACTTTGGTTGGGTGGCTTAATGTCTCCGAACTTTAGTTTTCTCATAGATAAAGTGAAGAGTGTATGCTGACCTTTGTGAGTCTCTATGAAGATACCACAGTTACCTGTAAAGCTGCCAGAACCACTCCTAGCACATAATAAGGGCTCATTAGTGTTTCTACCTAGACAGCCTTCGGATTGAGAAGTAAAAATGAAAGTCCCACAGAAATACAATATGGGCCCACAAACTGGAACATGAACAAGAGTGGAGACCTGAGTAACGATAGTAACAGTAAAAATAACAGCTTCATTTACTGAGTGCCAGCTATTATTGAATCCCCCTTTTCATAGGTGAGGAAACTGGAAACTCCTGTCCTTTATAATTTTAGTGTTAAATCCAATGACCTAGATTTACAAAAGGAAAAGATTCTCAATAAAAGTGATCTTAGAAACCATAAAATCTCTTTAATATAAATATCTTGAAAAACTTCATGTTTAGTAACTACTAAAAATTTTGTAGGTCTTAGGTTTTGTGTAAAAAAAAATTGTAGAAAGGAATGGACTATACAGTTAGTGGCCACTTTTAACTAATAGCCACAGCTGGCAAAAATAGTAGTGCGTTCATGACTTTTACTTCTCTTTACATCTGTATTTATACCTGAAAACTAATTATTTGTTTAACTAATTAAAAAGATTAAATTTGCCTTGTCTCTAGACTTGCAAAAATTAAAAATGGTGGCCATTTTTTTTTACAAGTTTCTTTGAGTTTCAAATTGCTAATGTTTCTCAATGAAATGAAGATGCAACCAAATATTTCTTAAGTTGGTAACAATTCTTTTTGTTTGATTTTTTGAGACAGTCTTGCTCTGTCCATCAGCCTGGAGTGCAGTGGCGCAATTCTCATGTCTCACCCTCCAGAGTAGCTGGGACTACAGTTGTGCACCACTATGCCTAGCTAATTTTTATATTTTTAGTACAGATGGAGTTTCACCATGTTGGCCAGGCTGCTCTTGAGCTCCTGACCTCAAGTAATCTGCCTGCCTTGGCCTCCAAGAGTGTTGAGATTACAGGTGTGCACCACCGCACCTGGCCTTGGTAACAACTCTGATAAGGAAAGTCTTTGGCCACAGGAGATGTAAACTATCCCTATTTTACAGAGGATTCATGGGACATTAGGAGGCCACCATAATTAACAGTAAGTAAACTTTAAGCACATCATTAATTTTAACAAGATCAATGAACTTTTTTGAATTAGTCTTTCATTTGCTTTGTTTTTCTGGTCAGGCAGGCCGATTGAGAATTTCCTTTTGGCAGGGAATGTTTATTCCAGTCCTGCTGCAGGCAGGCTGGGTGAGCGGCCCACCAGGAAGGGTCAATGTCAAAACCAGCTCGGGCCTCCTCCTACATTCTGCTGCACAAAGGAAGCCTTGGTACTCAACAGCTGAGTCTCAGGAGTTTGCTTCTGCCTGTACTTTACAGCAGGTGCTGCTGCCCACCCTTGAACCATCAGGCTTCTTTCGTGAGCTTTTATCTCTCAAGACCAGCCTCGGGAAATGGTGCTGTAATTACCTCTGAAAGACTGTCAAGTAAGAGGAACTAGACAGCATTCCTTGGCTTTTAAATTGTGTGGATATGATCAAATTCTTATTTTTGCCAAAATTGCATTATAACAAATGACATAATGCTTTTGAGGTTGGAAATACATAGAAAAATCACAATTTGCAAATTTGATCATTTTGATTTCTTTCCATTGGGGACATTAGCAAATGTGTAGCAGCTCAACATTTATAAATGGACTTTGTTCAGACAAGACACTTAAGCTGAAAAGCAAGAAAAATCACTCTCATTATGGATCTTACTATCTTGAGAACATATAAATGAATGTACACAGAAAAGAAACTTCCGGTGTCCTCCTAGCTTACTGAGGCTTAAGGTGTGGATTCTTCTAAGCCAGATAATTCAGTTACTAATGTACTAATTTGTGAGAAGCTACAGTATGCTTTATATTTTGTAAAGAACTTTAGTGGTATTAAAGAAATGACACAGCTCTTGATATGAAGTGGTTTATAATACAGTATACACACACATTAAAAACAACTTGTAAATATTTTCTGTGTAAATCGGAAACTTTTCCTTCAAAAGTCTTTTTGGTTCATCCTTCAAGAAGATGCATCATGCATTTGAGAAATATCTGAAGGGATACTCATCTGTTCTTGTGACCATTTAAATATAGTTTGAAAAAAGGACAGCGGAATGCATTTTGCCTCTTGATTTCCTTATGCTAGGGGTAGAAATGACTTCTTTTAAGTGCATTTCCTCAGATAGCAGTAAAGGGCCTGCTTGCTATGAGATGCTGCTTCTCCATTCAAATGGAGCTGCAGCTTTATAGATGTGAGCAAAAACAGGAAAGGCCAAAAAGCCAATGGTTTATTTGAAGGACTCTGCCCATTACCTGGTATTCAACTGGTGTTACTTTTAAAAGTCAGCAGAGAAACTTTTTTTTAAACAGGCTTTAATACAAATGACTAGTAAGCACATTAAAAGATGCCCAACATCGTTAGCCATTAGAGAAATGCAAATCAAAACCACAATAAGATAGCATTTCACATCTACTAGGATGACAAGAAACAAAAAGATAACAAGTGTTGATGGGAATGTGGAGAAATTGAGACTCTTCATATACTACTTACTGGTGGGAATGTAAAATGATGGAGCCTCATTGGAAAAAAGTCTGATGGTTCCTCAAAAGGTGAAACAGAAGGTGCCATATGACCTAACAATTCTACCTCGTATACTGAGGGAAAATGAAAACATATGTCCAGACAAAAACTTGTACGTAAATGTTGACCTCAGTATCCTTAATAGCCAAAAGATGGAAACAACATAAATGCCCATCAGCTAATGAATAAATAAATAAAATATCCTATATCTATGCAATGGCATATTGCTTGCAATAAAAAGAAATGAAGGCCGGGCACAGTGGCTCACACCTGTAATCCCAGCACTTTGGGAGGCCAAGGCGGGTAGATCACCTGAGGTCGGGAGTTTGAGACCAGGCTGACGAACATGGAGAAACCCTGACTCTACTAAAAATACAAAATTAGCCGGGCATAGTGGCACATGCCTGTAATCCCAGCTACTCTGGAGGCTGAGGCAGGAGAATTGCTTGAACCCAAGGGGCGGAGGTTGCGGTGAGCTGAGATCACACCATTGTACTCCAGCCTGGGCAACAAGAGCGAAACTCCATCTCAAAAAAAAAAAAAAAAGAAATGAAGTACTGATCCATGCTTCAATGTGGATGAATCTTGAAATCATTATGCTACATGAAAGAAGCCAATCCAAGAGGACCATATACTGTACTGTGAATATATATGAAATGCCGAGAATAGGCAAATCTAGAGAGACAAAAAGTAGATTAGTGGCTTGCTTAGGGTTTGGAAAGTGTAGAGGTGGGATGACAAGGTGATGGCTAAGGGATACAGAGTTCCTTTCTCGGGGTAAAGAAAATGTTCTAAAATTGATCGTGGTTATGAATGCAGGCCTCTGTATACATTGAAAACCATTGACTTGTACTTTTAAATGGGTGGATTGTATGGGATGTGAATTATATTTCAATAATGATGTTATTTGAAATAGGCATCAATGTATTGATAACTTATAGGACACTGCTGCTTGGTAATATTCCACACTACACTTCCCCACTTTGTTTGCTATACGTGAGGAATCTCAAGTCAACTCCTTCTTATGTTTCCCCATCTGTGAGATGCCAATAACCACAGCAGACCACTTCATCCTTTTTCTTCCTCATAGGGGCCCAGAGAGACCAAACATTTGTGTCCCAGATTCACACTGAGAGGTACTACTCTCTCTAAGACTGATGCTTTAAAAATTGGAGGCATTAATTGTGAAAACTGAAGGTTCGTAGGGTCAACCTATGAGGACATTTTGCAGGAGCAATCATCTTAGAATTTGTGTAATCCTATATTTGTGATGGGGGCAAACAAAATTAGAAGCTCCATTCTTAAAGCCAAGACTAATTTACATGACATAAATGGCACAGCAAACAGAGAACATTATTACCCTTGGAGAATTACACTTATTCAGAGAAAGTTACCAGGAAGAGGAGCAACCCTTATTGTATAAGACAACACGTATTGAGGAAGAGAGAAGGCAACAATAAAAGCTGTACTTTCAGATGGTCCCATTCCGTAGTCAATTGCAAGGCCACTGGCAATGCTGGCAGGTTCTATTAGAGATTTATAGCGACAACTATCTTGAAACTTCATGTATTGCCCTCCTCATTTCCAGATCTTTTTTTTCTTGATATTCTTCATTGTATGAGAGGGTCATGACTACAGCGTCAAGCTGTGGAGAAAAGCAAGTTTGTGCTGCCAGTTTAGCTCTGCAAAGCAGGAAAACTGCTTAGTGCCTTAACACAAAACAATGCAGGTATGAAAAAATTATTTAACAAATTTCAGTAGAAAATGGCTAAGTTGTACATTATAGTAGAGAGTCAAAGTTACTCCTTGATCTAAGCATACATATATCTTTTTTTCTTGTAAAACCACATGTCTTTTTTTAAAAAAGTTACAATAGTGCTGTTAATGGACTTGATTATGGTTTCCTTTAAAGACATATCTTGAAATTATGTAAATCTCATAAAATATTTTGGACCAAAGCAATTTAATTTAGTTAAACTTTTTAATGATTTTAAAATATTATACTTTAAAAAATGTTATCTATCTGAACTAGAATGTAATAAATGTGGATTTTTATGTGTTACCATTCTGTCTGCTAGTTCAAAGTACTCAAATATATCATCTTATGACTACCTATGCATGTAGAAAGGCAATGAAACTAGAAAATGCTCAGTTTTAACATTTAAGGCCAAGCAGATAAGGTTTAACAACTTTTCCAATATAACTTTTAATGTCAGAGACTAACTCTATTTTAACTCTAAAGTTACTCTTAAACATCAGCTAAGTAAAATTCCCTTTTTTCTTGGCCTAGTGGAAAGAGTGTAGACTTTGCAGCTTGACAGATCATATTTTATATTCCTGTGCACCCACTTGTTAAGAAATAATCGTGGGAAAGTTACAAAACTGCTCAGAGCTTCAGTTTCTCTATTGCAAAATACATTGTGGGGAGAATGAAATAAGACAATATATGCACAGAGCCTGAAAATAATAGGTTTTTGATGAGTGGATTGCCTTTCCAAGGTTATTGCATCATGATCATTGGTTCAAATGCAGTTTTGATCTATTGTGTTTAATGAAGTCCTCTAATTTTTTTTCTGACTCTTCATTCTTCTTCCCCCCTCTTGTCTGCCACCTTGCCCCATTGCTTCCACTTCATCTACCCACCTCCATCTCCAGGCAGGTACTCTGCCACTCTTTTTAACCCATTGCAAACAACCATCTCGTAGGCACCTGGGGTTTTATCATTTTCAGCTCTTTGTGAACTTGACCTCCAACCTACTTCTCCAGCCTCACTAACTGCCATTTTAGTCCTTAAGTTCTACCCTGCACTCTTCATGAGCTTCTTCTCACTCCTAGAAGGGCTAGCTTCTGGAAGCCAAGATAACTATATGCAATCTTAAATCTGTGTCTTCCATATGCTCATTCCTCTACCTAGAATGCTCTGCCCCTTTCCATTCAACTAGTCAACTCTTGCTTCCCCTTCAGTTCTCACCTCAATGACTCTTCCTTAATGAACCTCTGGTCCAGGCTCCATCCTGCTTCTAAAAGCTCTCATACCTTTCACTGTGCATATTGTTCAAGTCTGACTCCCTCAAGAGGCTCATGTACCTGAAAGACAGTGATTGTATGGCTGTGGGGCCTAGCACAAGGTCTGGCATATAATAAATGCTCAATAAATATTCATTGAACAAGTGACTAAAAGAATGAATGAAGTAAGATTATATTTCTCAAGAAATAACTGCTAGTCCTTGAACTAGATGCAAAGGTTGAATAGTCATACCAAGGAGGATTACGGTCTTTCCGCCCATATACTTTACTTCTGCATTTCCATATGTTTCTGTGGTGGGGGAAGGGGGGCAGGATACTTTGTTGATTCTCACTCACTCTGTGATATTAACAAATTGACCAATTGAGAAAAGCTAAAATACTGATTCTGGGGCAAGAGGAGAAATGTTCCTAGGCAACAGTATTCCAGTTGTTGGCTTTTTTCTTCCATAATACAGTATTTTCCAGAATTTAAAATATCATCTCACAATGTTCTTTAACCCACTGCATCCAACTACCTCAAATGAATCTGAGGTTTTAGAACCAAGAACAGGGATTCATAAAAAACAGAGGAAACACTGATTTGACTTATTTTTTCAGGTAATAATGATACAATACTTAAACTATCTACAGATATTATGTAGAAACAAGTAGAGATATTTCATCCCATCAACATAGAAAACCAAATCAGATTACATAAGCGTCTAAATTATCATTTGACTTCTTCAAGGTCTTTTCGATGAGGCCCCTATTGATTCTGTTCGATTTAGTTTCAGGTTTTTTCTTTTTTTGTGGTTGCTGACCTTACCTGGATGCCAACTATCTTAGATTTGCACTGTCCAATATGGCAGCCACTAGCAACATGTGACTCTTGAGAATTTTAGAGGTGATCAGTCCAAATGGACATCTGCTGTAAGTGTAAAATATGCACTAGATTTATGATATGTAGTATAAAAATGTATATATTAATTTTCATATTGATTATATGTTGAAATGATATGTTGGCTATATGGCATTATATAAAATATATTATTAATGTTAATTTCACCTATTTATTTTTACTTTTTAAATATGGCTACTAGTAAATTTAAAATGTGACTTGCATTATATTATATAGTCAGCACTCTCTATTCATGAGTTCTGTATCTGTTCATTCAACCACCTGCAGATTAAAACTGTTCAAAAAAATTGCATTTGTACTGAATATGCACAGACTTGTTTTCTTGTTATTCTCTAAACGATTCACTGTAACAAGTATCTTCAGAGCATTTACATTGTATTAGGTATTATAAGAAATCTAGAGATGATTTAAAGTATATGGGAGGATGTGCATAGGTTATATGCAAATACTATACCACGTTATATAAAGGACTTGAACATCCACCAATTGTGGTATCCGTGGGAGGTCCTGGAACCATTCCCCAAAGATACTGAGGGACAACTGTATTTCCATTTTACAGTGCTGGTCTAGATTCCTGGACAGTTGATTTAAAGGGTCTGGAAGGCAAACTGACCTGCCACCAGCTCAGTTCGTCTAATAATCTTTTTTGTTTACCAGAAGCTATACTAGTCCTTGGAGATATAGAAAAAAAATCATGTATTTGCCTTTGTGGAACTCATAGTTTAGTGGGGGCTATTGATTGACACATAATTGAATAAGCTTAATAATATGGAAAATATAACAAAGAATATGGAGAGATGACATTGGGTCACAGCAGAGGACAGATAACTTGTTTGGGAGGGGGCAATGGGAAGTGAGAAAAAGCTTCCTTGAGGAGGGGTTGTTTGAGCTGAGCATTGAAACAGAAGAAAGGCCAGAAGCCTGAAACATTATGGTATGCACCAACTTTGCTGAAAACTTGATATCAAAAGCTGTCTGGAATTTCTCAGATTTAATGATACAGGAAAAAATGTGAGATGGGGGTGAAGAGAGTGCAGTCTTGAAGATCTCTCTATGCAAAACCAAATTTTATTCTACAAGCAAGGATAAACTTCTGGAGGGTTTAAAGCACAACCATGTCGGGCATATAACCCAGGAAGCTACTGTGGACGATGGATTCAGACTTAATAAATATAACTGTATGATAAGGATCTCACTGCTTTTAGTAGCCTTTGTGTGAGAGCCAGACATTCAGGGCTAAGGAAGGATGATTTTTCAGAGGCAGGTGTGTGGAGGACAGAGTGCAATAGTGCTGAAAGGTGTTGGTGGGGTCCCCACTGGGAAGGCCTCCTAGAACTAACGTGGGCACAGTCGCTTGATGTGGAAGACACAAAATACATTTTCACTGGACTGAGACGGATCTTAGCTAGGGACCTTCCCTTTTCAATTCTGCTCATAGCTTGTCTGGATTATTGCTCTTAGTTTAAATGCTTGTCTTATTATCTTAAGCCTTCTAACCTGACCTGTAACATTTGACCATGTCCCCTCCTGCCACAGTGCCTTTGCACATGCTACTATTTCTGCTTGGAATGCTCTTTCCCCCTCTACTTCCTCCCACTTTTTCTCCAATGTCAGCTTAATGATTACTTTTTTGGGAAGCTTCCTCTGACAACTTGGAGTTGCTCAACTTTCACTATTCTTATAGTACCTAGCACAAGTTAGCTACATTTGCTCATTCTTTGATTAAAGTCAGTCTCATTATCTACACTGCACCTGAAGAGGGCAGGTGTCCTATATGTTTCTCCTCACCATTGTACCGGCAGATTCTTGGCGCAGTGTTCTGCACTTAGCAGATACTTGGTAACCATTTGTTAAGTGAATGAATGAGTTTTTATTCTTCTAGGCATTTTGAAAAATCTGAAAAAGTATGGCCCAGTGTTAGCATTATGAAACATGACAGTCCCTAGGATAAAAACGAACATCAAAAGCTAAATTTTAAATAGTCTTTTCCTAACACTTAAAAAATATATAACTGATACTTGTGTATTATCTCAGATGTATATGCCCAGTGTGTATGTAAGAACGTGAGGTTTTACTCATTCCAATTTATTTTGCCTGCTTAGAAAAAATGCATCATATTTAAAAGGTAGCAAGATCCAGTTTAGGGAATCCCATAATAGCTTTCTTGACTAGGTTTGACTAGTCCAGGAAGCAATTAGATGCTCTAAATAAAAAGTAAATAATATCCCATAAATAAGTAAATAAATACCTCATAGGATTTGAAGCAAAATAGCCCTAAATGGTTCTAATTTAATTGAGGGAAGTGTTTCAGATTTACAGATGAGTTTTTGTCACTTTTTAAAAATTATTTTAAGATAACATCTCATGGATAGTGAGGAGGGTAGATAAGAAAGCTGAATATTGCGGAAATATCTATCTACTTGTATGGAAAAACACTACTTAAAATTTTAACATAAGCAGAATTTGGAAGAAACTGGGAAAATCTTCATTCAAGTCACGTGATGGTGCAGAGAAAAGGGTTGTCACTTTAGATGCATCCAAAAAGGGCATTTATAGCACACTTTGAGGGAGTGGAAACATTAACTCTCAGAGAATTACAAGAGTCACTTTATTAGCATTGGTTTTAGTAATAACATTGAAGATGGCTAACATTTGTTTAATTCTTTCCAGGTTACAAAAGCACTTTCACCTAATGATGCATTGCTTAATTCTCACAATAATATCATGGATCAGTGATTACTCTTATTTTACAGATAAAGAAATTGAGGCCTAGACATTAGGTTAAAGTATCTTGGGTCAGGTTCCCTAGAGCCAGAGGCTGAGACAGGGATTCTTGTGCAATGATATATTGGACGAGTGCTTTCAGCAGAAGGTGAGTGAGGAAAGTAGGATGGTGCAAGGGGAAAAAGCGATGAAGGAATATGGTCTCAGCTGGAGGTCAGATTGAGCTTGATCCCTCTTGGAGCTTTGGAGCATGCTGCACCACAGAGCTGGTCCCACCTGGAGGCAAGGGAACTAGCCTTTGTGTGCCATGTCAGCTCAGCCACAGGCTGCTGAATTTCCTGGGCAGCTCCTCTTTGGCCTTCCATGAGCTTCCATGCCTGGAGAAGCAAAGAGCTCTGCTCTGTTGGAGCCAACACTCTGAGCAGTTGAGGGAGTGGGACACTAACCTGGTAAAGGGGATTGGGAAGAGGAGCTAACAATATTTACTATAAGTGGCTGTCCAAGATAACACAAATAAGTATCAACTATGCTTTGGAGTCAAACCTACTGATTGCAAATCTAGTGCTCTTTTCAACACAATTGAATAGAAACCAATGATTTCACTCCCTCTCCCCTCCAGAAAAAGAGGCTATTGCCACATGAAGGGGTAGAATTTATTACCCATATGCTAGTGCAAATACTCTCCAAATAGTCACTATTTTGATGCTACTGATTACATTGTATTAATGAGAAAGTGTTATGATCACAGATTTATTTTCTGAATTCTATGTATGAGAAATCCAGAAGTGAAAAATCCACATTACGAAAAAGTTACCTGATCAACTTTATAAACTTCTAAAATGATGGACAATTAAAAACTTTTCAGTACTTGCTCACTGTTACACATTCATTTATAAAATACCTTTACATAGAGAAATAAGACTGAGAAATTAACCATCAGATTCTATTGGAGTATCCCTACCATCCTGTGCAAAAAATGATTACATTTGAACGTATTCAGTTGCAGATTATCCACTGTAGAAGACAGCTATTGATGGCTTTTGCATCTCACATAAGTATTTAATAATATATTCTGCTATAAAACCAAGATTAATGTAATAGAACTATGGGCCCTGCAATATTTCAACTGTGGTTTGTATCATAGTGGTATAAGCATAAACAAAAAAGTAAATAAAATATGAAATACTGCTGATGAGTAATATAAATCTCTCTTTTGATTAGTGGAAAAGTAGTAGAAATGGTAATGAAAAACACGGTACAATAGTGAAAAGAGGATAATATTGTTTCTAAAAGTTATATCTGGGAAGAAGAACCTCAGAAATACATTCAAAATGGTCTTTTCTTTTTCCAGGCAGGGTCTCTCTCTGTCACCCAGGCTAAAGTGCAGTAATGCAATCACAGCTCACTGCAGCCTTGACCTCCCAGGCTCAAGTGATTCTCCTGCCTCAGCCTCCTGAGTAGCTGGGACTACAGATGTGCGCCACCAAGCCTGGCTAATTGTTTCTGAATTTTTTATTTTTTATTTTTTAAATTTTTTTAGAAACAGGGTCTCCCTCTGCTGGTCAGGCTGGTCTTGAATTCCTGGGCTCAAGTGATCACCTCCCTTGCTCTCCCAAAATGCTGGAATTACAGGCACGGGGCACCACGCCCAGCCTCTATGTGCCTTTTTATCTTTTACACATAACACACCAGATTTTCTTATATCTAATCAGGAACCTGTAATGACAGTAGGGAAAATCCTGGAACTCAGCAGTACGTGTTTTTTTTTTTTTTTCCTACAGCTTCTACATTAAAAAAAAAAAAAAAGGAAGAAGAAAGAACACTTTGCTCAATTCAGGTAAATATCAGCTCTCCCCTCCAAAGGAGTGGCAGCATCCTTGCTTAAACAAATCATGCCAATGGTAGTACTGGAATCTTCCCTTCCTTTACATGGAGCCATCGGACAGTTTAGAGCAGTGGAACCTGACTAAATGCTCAGTGAGAGGTCCGGGGTGGAAGTCAACTTGCCTGTTCTCGAAGGGTTCGTGCTACTATGAGAAAGTGATGGAAGTTCAGTTGAGAGGTACACTGCATTTAGTTTTTGGAGGAGAGCTCTGGCTCTGGTACCCATGTCCAATTCTTTAGAAAGATTTAAGGTCATTTCAAATTCTCCACATCAAAATTCATTTTGAACCTCAAATTATAGAATAATGCAAAATGAATGTGAAAATGTAATACAGTGCTAAATAGTACAGTGCAGTCACTTTATCATGTATTGTTCTGTCACCGATTGTCTCAGATGCTACAACTCGTCTCTCCTAACTAGACTTTATTGTCACCCAGTTGTGCCCAGGCCTCAGGCTCAGCACACAGGAGAAGTTTCACACGTACTTGAGATTTAAGGCAGTGACGTGGAAGCACAAATAAGGAGAGGTGGAGTTTTCTGCAGTTCACCTTTGGAGAGATTCTAGTTCATTCCATAGAAAGAGCCAGTTTGATCATAATCTTTATAGACTTTGCGGCATTAGCTTTAGCTTCTAGGAAGATAATGAAGTTTGGTGATCATCAACTCTTTTTATGGGATATGCTTTAGTGCCTGTGTCTGGATGCCTTGGTTTATGCCATGCCAATCACAGTGGAGAGTTATTCATTGTAGACATATATTAGAGGATGATAAGAGGAGCTCTATGGAATACCGAATTAGACACAGCCACAAATATTGGATTCCCAATCAAATTGACTATAAAAGAAGAAATTTTTAAGATTGATACTCATACAGAAGTCTGTCTTATTTGACAATCACACACATGCACACATATAAATGGCAAAAGGTTAGAATAATTAGCCTATCCAATTTATGCCATGTCTTAACTTTCTGCATCTCATTCAGCCAGGGTTATAAAACTATTCCATTAAATTTTCTTTTCTGGTATTCTACACACTAGCTGGACTATGGAATTTATAGGATTTTGTGGAGAGTACCACAACCCATGAAAGTCTCCATCAAATAATTTCTTTCTGTAAAACAGAATCTGAGTTGTTCACCATAATTACTCATTTGGCTATCATGGGTAAAGAGGCTTTTTGCAATTTATTAAACGTAAATGGTGGCTGGGTGCAGTGGTTCACACCTGTAATTTCAATTCTTTAGAAGGCCAAGGCAGGAGGATCACTTAAGCCCAGGAGTTCAGGGCCAGCCTGGGCAACATGGTGAAACCCCATCTCTACAAAAAATACAAAAACTTAGCTAGGCATTGTGTCAGGCACCTGTGGTTCCAGTTACTCGGGATGCTGATATGGGAAGATGGCTTGAACCTGGGAGGTGGAGGTTGCAGTGAGCCAAGATCGTACCCCAGCATTCCAGCCTGGGTGACAGAGTGAGACCCTATCTACACACACACACACACTCTTACATACACTCACACACCCAAATATCTAAATGGCAAGAGCAATCCTAAATACCTTTAATTATGCAAAATTAGATCTATATACAAACATCCCTGAAAATTTCCTGTTATTGTGTTTAATATTCACTCAACAAACATTTGTTGGGTGTCCACTACTAGATGTCAAAACAGTGCCAGGTTTGGGATACAAAGACAGACTAGATATGGTCCCAGCCCTCACAACGCACATGATTCTGTTTGACAAATGGTGGGTGTTGTAGATAATTGACCCTCAATGTACCTTGATGGCAAGACTTTGATTACCTGGATGCACATAATTGTTAGATGTTAGGTTTTGGAGTCAAAGTCTTAGAAGGATTCCAGACTGCCTCCCAAGCCTTATGCTTCAGAGCAATGATAATAGGATGACACAGATAACTTGCACTGTTGAAGAATGACTGAAAAGAAAAATGGATACCAGGAGAGCTCCTGCTTTTAAAGCATATCTTTGGCTAGCTCTTCTCCAAAGCAATAAAGACACTTAACTTTCTCACTTTAAAAGTCTATAAATTTTCAAAGGAGGGAAGATTTTTTTAAAAGTAAGCAAGAATGCTGGTCTATATTCTCTTTTTTAAATGATGATTGGCAGATTAAAAGAGTTTATATTTAGGAAAAATGAGTTTTATATTCATACAATATGTGTGCTTAGCATTAGAAAGATTGGTAGAACTCATTCCAATGTCTCAGGAACAGTGAGAGAAGATGAAAACTGCTAGACAGGAGGAATAAGTTCTAGTGTTCTTTACACTATAGGGTGACTATAGTTATCATGTGCAGTTTCAAATAGCTAGAAGGAGGATCTTGAATATTCCCAACACAAATAAATGATAATGTTTGAGATGATGGATATAATTATGTTGATCTGATCATCACATATTGTATCTATTGAAACAGCACCATGTACCCTATATGTACAATTATTGTTAATTTAAAAAAATTTAAAAAGAACATGAAACCAAAGGGAATTATGATTTAGATATTGTAAAATAAAAAAATTACAAGGCTGATGATGGAAAAACCTCTTTTTGTGGCTAAGAAAATGAGTCATAAATACTTAGCTGGGCCTTAGAAGAAATACTATATACTTATATAATACATTAATACTATATACTATATTAATATAGCATATATACATCATATAATGTTAAAGATGATGAAAATACTTAAAAATAAAAAGAATATTAGATATAAAAGTTTAAAAAGTATAACTTTATGTTAAATTTTTAATTTCATTTTTTTGAGATATTCTAGTGAAAACATTTCCAATAGCTTGTAAGCTCCTTGATGGTATAAGCTGAGTTCTTTTCATTACTGTATACCTAGCATTTAACAGTGCCTGAATCTTAATAAGTTATTTATAAATATTTGTTGAATAAATAGATGGATGAATGAATTAATCAATGAATTTAATATTGAATTTTAGGAGAAAGGAAATGACACTAGCATTATTTAGACCTATTATATGTTATGCCTTGCCTTGTTTTACATAGGAAGTCACAGATCAGTCCTCTAAGGCAATGCTACTCAAAATGTGGTCCATGGACTGGACCCATCTGCAAACTGTCATTAATACAAGACAAGAAAAGTAACAGAATTGAGAGTAAGCATTTAGAGTTTCCTTTACAGCAATTGTGACATTGCCCAAATAGTCAAGAACATGACTATGTTTATCTCGATTTATTTATTATTATTCTTTACAAATAATAAATTTATTATTATTCTTTACAAATAATAAATTGAAACAAAACAAAACAAAGAAAAAAGTAGAAACTGTTCCTTCACCAGAGAGTTTTAAAAACACTGCTGTAAAGTATGTCCTAAAATCCCCACTTTGGAAACCAAAGCCAACAATTCAAGTAGCTACTAAAGGCTGGGGTGGTTGGAGCCAAAGCTCCAAGCCCTTTCATATCTGGAAAACAGATAAATCTTGTAGTTAAGGGCTAAACTTTATGACCTATTATGATTGATAGAATGGAAATAGAAAGCAGTTGTTTTTCTATATTCCAAATGCAAATTGGGCCTCACTGGTATAAATAACAGCCCCCTAGCAGCATTAATATTTAGGATTCATGCCAGAAACAATACAATGCAGGAAGAAACACACATGAAATAACAGAAAGTGAGAGCTTTATGCAATAGGGCAGGCCTGGCTTGTGATCTACGGTGAGGAGAATGAGTGTTTAGGGGGAGAGAATTTAAAATACTTCCCACAGAGATTTCTGTTCTACCCTAGCTTTCCTACTGTAGCAAATATCGCTCTGGAAGGGGCTATTTATAATGAGTTGGGGAACTGAGATGACTATCTGGGTTACATGTAGAAAACATTCATCTAGTGATTCTCTCAACCATTTGCCTGGAATATCTGGGATATTATGGCGAATATATTTGGTGTTTTGTGCCTTACTTTACTTGGACAATCACCTTTTTTTTTTTTTTTTTTTTTTGCATTTTCTTCAGTTTGAGCATAGAGAAATTCTAATGATGTCTCAAAAAACCAGGGCCTCCTAGGTTGGTAGCAACAGATGAGTCCATCAAATGAAATTAAAATCCTTTACACATTTAAAGTGATTTCCCATCCTTGGTTGGTTGTAAAGATGTAAAACAAATTACAGTCTTGACATAAGAATACTTGAACTTATAAATGAGTTAACGAATATCTGGGAAACCAAACAGCTAAAGTAGCAATGAAGGGCTGGAAGATGTAAAGAGACTTGTTTGTAGAAGCACTGTTTGCAATCCTAGTAATTAAGATTTGAAAAGCCTGCAAGGTTGGCCTTCTGGGAGGTCCCATGTTGAAGTGGAGATGGGAAGACCACAAGGGGGCGATGTTGTAAAGGGCACCAGTTGGGTGCTTGGTTTTCCTAAGGGAACATTGAAGTTTGCTTCTGACCCCAACCTCTTCCTGAGAAAGTGTCCTTTTATTCTGTTTCTTGAGTGAAATCCTGACCCAACTCATGAAATCATTTCACATTTTAAAGGAGCCATTGCCCCCAGTCTGGCAAGGTGGCTGAATAGGAACAGCTCCGGTCTGCAGGTCCCAGTGAGATCAATGCAGAAGGTGGGTGATTTCTGCATTTCCAACTGAGTGCATAGTATTCCATGGTGTATGTGTGCCACATTTTCTTAATCCAGTCTATCATTGATGGACATTTGGGTTGGTTCCAAGTCTTTGCTATTGTGAATAGTGCTGCAATAAACATACATGTGCATGTGTTTTATAGCAGCATGATTTATAATCCTTTGGGTACATACCTAGTAATGGGATGGCTGGGTCAAATGGTATTTCTAGTTCTAGATCCTTCAGGAATTGCCACACTGTCTTCCACAATGGTTGAACTAGTTTACAGTCCCACCAACAGTGTAAAAGTGTTCCTATTTCTCCACATCCTCTCCAACACCTGTTGTTTCCTGACTTTTTAATGATCACCATTCTAATTGGTGTGGGATGGTATCTCATTGTCATTTTGATTTGCATTTCTCTGATGGCCAGTGATGATAAGCATTTTTTCATGTGTCTGTTGGCTGCATAAATGTCTTCTTTTGAGAAGTGTGTCTTCATATTCTTTGCCCACTTTTTGATGTTTTTTTTTCTTTTTTTTGTAAATTTGTTTCTTTGTTGATTCTGGATATTAGCCCTTTGTCAGATGGGTAGATTGTAAAAAATTTCTCCCATTCTATAGGTTGCCTGTTCACTCTGATGGTAGTTTCTTTTGCTGTGCAGAAGCTCTTTAGTTTAATTAGATCCCATTTGTCAATTTTGGCTTTTGTTACCATTGCTTTCGGTATTTTAGTCATGAAGTCCGTGCCCATGCCTATGTCCTGGGTGGTGTTGCCTAGGTGTTCTTACCCAGTTCATCTCATTGGGACTGGTTAGACAGTGGGTGCAGCCCATGGAGGGTGAGCCGAAGCAGGGTGGGGTGTCGCCTTACCTGGGAAGCACAAGGGGTGGAGGAACTCCTTCTCCTAGCCAAGGGAAGCTGTGAGGGACTGTGACGTGAGGAACAGTGCATTCCAGTCCAGATACTATGCTTTTCCCATGGTCTTCACAACCTGCAGACCAGGAGATTCCCTCGGGTGCCTACACCACCAAGGTCCTGGGTTTCAAGCACAAAACTGGGCGGCTGATTGTGCAGACACCAAGCTAGCTGCCGGAGTTTTTTTTTTTTTCATACCCCAGTGGTGCCTGGAATGCCAGAAAGACAGAACTGTTCACTCCTCTGGAAAGGTGGCTGAAGCCAGCGAACCAAGTAGTCTAGCTCAGTGGATCCTACCCCCACAGAGCCCAGCAAGCTAAGATCCACTGGCTTGAGATTGTCGCTGCCAGCACAGCAGTCTGAAGTCTACCTGGGATGCTGGAGTTTGATGGGGGGAGGGGCGTCTGCCATTACTGAGGCTTGAGTAGGTGATTTTCCCCTCACGGTGTAATCAAAGCTGCCTGGAAGTTCGAACCTGGCGAAGCCCACTGCAGCTCGGCAAAGCTGCTATAGCCAGACTGCCTCTCTAGATTCCTGCTCTCTGGGCCAGGCATCTCTGAAAGAAAGGCAGCAGCCCCAGTCAGGGGCTTATAGATAAAATGCCCATCTCCCTGGGACAGAGCACCTGGGGGAAGGGGCAGCTGTGGACACAGCTTCAGCAGACTTAAATATTCCTGCCTGCCAGCTCTAAAGAGAGCAGTGGATGTCCCAGCACAGTGCTCGAGCTCTGCTAAGGGTCAGACTGTCTCCTCACGTGGGTCCCTGACCCTCATGCCTCCTGACTGAGAGACACCTCCCAGCAGGGGTTGACAGACATCTCATACAAAAGAGCTCCAGCTGGCATCTGGCGGGTACCCCTCTGGGACGAAGCTTCTGGAGGAAGGAACAGGCAGCAATCTTTGCTGTTCTGCAGCCTCCGCTGGTGATACCCAGGCAAATGGGGTCTGGAGTGGACCTCCTGTAAACTACAGCAGACCTGCAGCAGAGGGGCATGATGGTTAGAAGGAAAACTAACAGAAAGGAATAGCATCAACATCAACAAAAGGGACATCCACACAAAAACCCCTCCAAAGGTCACCGGCATCAAAGACCTAAGGTAGATAAATCCAAGAAGATGAGGAAAAACCAGTACAAAAAGGCTGAAAATCCCAAAAAACAGAACACCTCTTTTCCTTCAAAAGATCACAACTCCTCACCAGCAAGGGAACAAAACTGGATGGAGAATGAGTTTGATGAGTTGACAGATGTAGGCTTCAGAAGGTGGGTAATAACAAACTCCTCTGAGCTAAAGGAGCATGTTCTAACTCAATGCAAGGATGCTAAGAACCTTAAAAAAGGTGGGAGAAATTGCTAACTAGAATAACCAGTTTAGAGAAGAACATAAATGACCTGATGGCGCTGAAAAACACAGCACAAGAACTTCATGAAGCATACACAAGCATCAATAGCCGAATTGATCAAGCGGAAGAAAGGATATCAGACATTGAAGATCAACTTAATGAAATAAAGCATGAAGACAAGATTAGAGAAAAAGAATGAAAAGGAATGAACAAAGCCTGCAAGAAATATGGGATTACGTGAAAAGACCAAACCTACATTTGATTGGTATACCTGAAAGTGACAAGGAGAATGGAACCAAGTTGGAAAACACTCTTCAGGATATTATTCAGGAGAACTTCCCCAACCTAGCAAGACAGGCCAACATTCAAATTCAGGAAATATAGAGAACACTACAAAGATACTCCTCGAGAAGAGAAACCCCAAGACACATAATCATCAAATTCACCAAGGTTGAAATGAAGGAAAAAATGTTAAGGGCAGCCAGAGAGAAAGGTCAGGTTACCCACAAAGGGAAGCCCATCAGACTAACAGCAGATCTCTCGGCAGAAACCCTACAAGTCAGAAGAGAGTGGTGGCCAATATTCAACATCCTTAAAGAAAAGAATTTTTAACCCAGAATTTCATATCCAGCCAAACTAAGCTTCATAAGCGAAGGAGAAATAAAGTCCTTTACAGACAAGCAAATGCTGAGAGATTTTGTCACCACCAGGCCTGCCTTAACAAGAGCTCCTGAAGGAAGCACTAAACATGGAGAGGAAAAACCAGTACCAGCCACTGCAAAAACATACCAAATTGTAAAGACCATCGACACTATGAAGAAACTGCATCAACTAATGGGCAAAATAACCAGCTAGCATCATAATGACAAGATCAAATTCACACATAACAGTATTAACCTTAAATATAAATGGGCTAAATGCCCCAATTAAAAGACACAGACTGGCAAATTGGATAAAGAGTCAAGACCCATTGGTGTGCTGTATTCAGGAGACCCATCTCACGTTCAAAGACATACATAGGCTCAAAATAAAGGGATGGAGGAATATTTACCAAGCAAATGGAAAGCAAAAAAAAAGCAGGGGTTGCAATCCTAGTCTCTGATAAAACAGACATTAAACCAACAAAGATCAAGAAAGACAAAGAAGGGCATTATGTAATGGTAAAGGGATCAATGCAACAGGAAGAGCCAACTATCCTAAATATATATGTGCCCAATACAGGAGCAACCAGATTCATAAAGCAAGTTCTTAGAGACCTACAAAGAGACTTAGACTTGCACACAATAAGAGTGGGAGACTTTAACACCCTACTGTCAATATTAGACAGATCAATGAGACAGAAAATTAACAAGGATATTCAGGACTTGAACTCAGCTCTGGACCAAGCAGACCTAATAGACATCTACAGAACTCTCCACCCCAAATCAACAGAATATACATTCTTCTCAGCACCACATCACACTTATTCAAAAATTGACCACATAGTTGGAAGTAAAACACTCCTCAGCAAATGCAAAAGAATGGAAATCATAACAAACAGTCTCTCAGACCACAGTACAATCAAATTAGAACTCAGGATTATGAAACTCACTCAAAAGCTCACAGCTACATGGAAACTGAACAACCTGCTCCTGGATGATTACTGGGTAAATAACGAAATTAAGGCAGAAATAAATAAGTTATTTGAAACCAATGAGAACAAAGACAAAATGTACTGGAATCTCTGGGACACAGCTAAAGCAGTGTTTAGAGGGAAATTTACAGCACTAAATGCCCACAGGAGAAAGAGGGAAATATCTAAAATTGACACCCTAATGTCACAATTAAAAGAACTAGAGAAGCAAGAGCAAATAAATTCAAAGGCTAGGAGAAGGCAAATAATAACTAAGATCAGAGCAGAAATGAAGCGGATAGAGACACAAAAAACTCTTCAAAAAATCAACGAATCCAGGAGCTGTTTTTTTGAAAAGATCAACAAAATAGATAGACTGCTAGCCAGACTAATAAAGAAGAAAAGAGAGAAGAATCAAATAGACACAATAAAAAAAGATAAAGGGGGATATTACCACTGATCCCACAGAAATACAAACTACCATGAGAGAATACTACAAACACCTCTACAGAAATAAACTAGAAAATCTAGAAGAAATGGATAAATTCCTGGACAGATACACCCTCCCAGGACCAAGCCAGGAAGAAGTCAAATCTTTGAATAGACCAATAACAAGCTCTGAAATTGAAGCATTAATTAATAGCCTACCAACCAAACAAAGGCCAGGACCAGGAAGATTCACAGCCGAATTCTACCACAGGTACAAAGAGGAGCTGGTACCATTCCTTCTGAAACTATTCCAAACAACAGAAAAAGAGGGAATCCTTCCTAACTCATTTTATGAGGCCAGCATCATCCTGATACCAAAACCTGGCAGAGACACAACAAAAAAAGAAAATTTCAGGGCAATATCCCTGATGAACATTGATGAGAAAATCCTCAGTAAAATATTGGCAAACTGAATCCAATAGCACATCAAAAAGCTTATCCACCATGTTCAAGATGGCTTCATCCCAGGGATGCAAGCCTGATTCAACATACACAAATCAATAAATGTAATCCATCACATAAACAGAACCAATGATAAAAACCACATGATTATCTCAATAGATGCAGAAAAGGCCTTTGACAAAATTCAACACCCCTTCAAGCTAAAAACTCTCAATAAACTAGGTATTGGTGAAACATATATCAAAATAATAAGAGCCATTTGTGACAAACCCACAGCCAATATCATACTGAATGGGCAAAAGCTAGGCGCATTCCCTTTGAAAACTGGCTGAAGACAAGGATGCCCTCTCTCACTTCTATTCGGCATAGTGTTGGAAGTTCTGGCCAGGGCAATCAGGCAAGTGAAAGAAATAAAGGGTATTCAAATAGGAAGAGAAGAAGTCATATTGTCTCTGTTTGCAGATGACATGATTGTATATTGAGAAAACCCCATTGTCTCAGCCCCAAATCTCCTTAAGCTGATAAGCAACTTCAGCAAAGTCTCAGGATACAAAATCAATGTGCAAAAATCACAAGCATTCCTATTCAACAATAATAGACAGACAGCCAAATCATGAGTGAACTCCCATTCACAATTGCTACAAAGAGAATAAAATACCTAGGAATACAACTTACGAGGGATGTGAAGGACCTCTTCAAGGAGAACTAGAAACCACTGCCCAAGGAAATAAGAGAGGACACAAACAAATGGAAAAACATTCCATGCTCATGGATAGGAAGAATCAATATCGTGAAAATGGCCATACTGCCCAAAGTAATTTATAGATTCAATGCTATGCCCATCAAGCTACCATTGACCTTCTTCAGATAATTGGAAAAAACTGCTTTAAATTTCATATGGAACCAAAACAGAGCCTGCATAGCCAAGAAAATCCTAAGCAAAAAAAAAAAAAAAAAAAAAAGAAAAGAAAACAAAGTTGGAGGTATCACGCTACCTGACTTCAAACTATACTACAGGGCTATAGTAACCAAAAGAGCATGGTACTGGTACCAAAACAGATATACAGACCAATGGAACAGAACAGAGCCTCATAAATAATGCCACACATCTACAACCATCTGATCTTTGACAAACCTGACAAAAACAAGCAATGGGGAAAAGATTCCCCATTTAATAAATGGTGTTGGGAAAACTGGCCAGCCACATGCAGAAAACAGAAGCTGGACCCTTTCCTTACACCTTATACAAAAATTAACTCAAGATGGATTAAAGACTTAAACCTAAGACCTGAAACCATAAAAACCCTAGAAGAAAACCTAGGCAATACCATTCAGGACATAGGCATGGGCAAAGATTTCATGACTAACACACCAAAAGCAATGGCAACAAAAGCCAAAATTGACAAATGGGACCTAATTAAACTAAAGAGCTTCTGTACAGCAAAATAATGTATCATCAGAGTGAACTGGCAACCTACAGAATAGGAGAAAATTTTTGCAATCTATCCATCTGACAAAGGGCAAATATCCAGAATCTACAAGGAACTTAAACAAATTTACAAGAAAAAAAAACGCCATCAAAAAGTGCACAAAGGATATGAACAGACACTTCTCAAAAGAAGACATTTATGTGGCCAATAAACATATGGAAAAAAGCTCATCATCACTGGTCATTAGAGAAATGCAAATCAAAACCACAATGAGATACCATCTCACACCAGTTAGAATGGCAATCATTAAAAAGTCAGGAAACAACAGATACTGGAGAGGACGTGGAGAAATAGGAACGCTTTTACACTGTTGGTGGGAGAGTAAATTCGTTCAACCATTGTGGAAGACAGTGTGCTTCCACAAGGATCTAGAACCAGAAATACCATTTGACCCAGCAATCCCATTGCTGGGTATATACCCGAAGGATTATAAATCATTCTACTATAAAGACACATGCACATGTATGTTTATTGCAGCACTATTCACAATAGCAAAGACTTGGAACCAATCCAAATACCTATCAATGATAGACTGGATAAAGAAAATGTGGCACATATACACCATGGAATACTATGCAACCACAAAAAAGGATGAGTTCATGTCCTTTGCAGGGACATGAATGAAGGTGGAAACCATCATTCTCAGCAAACTAACACAAGAACAGAAAACCGAACATGGCATGTTCTCACTCATAAGTGGGAGTTGAACAATGAGAACACATGGACACAGGGAGGGGAACATCACACACCTGGGCCTGTTGCAGGGTTGGGGGCTAGGGGAGGGAGACCATTAGGAGAAATACCTAAGGTAGATGATGGGTTGATGGGTGCAGCAAACAACCATGGCAAGTGTATAACTATATAACAAACCTGCACGTTCTGCACATGTATCCCAGAACTTAAAGTATTAAAAAATAAAAAAGGCTGGGCATGGTGGCTCACGCCTGTAATCCCAGCACTTTGGGAGGCGGAGGCGGGTGGATCACGAGGTCAGGAGATCGAGACCATCCTGGCTAACACGGTGAAACCCCGTCTCTACTAAAAAATAGAAAAAATTAGCTGGGCGTGGTGGCGGGCGCCTGTAGTCCCAGCTACTCAGGAGGCTGAGGCAGAAGAATGGTGTGAACCCGGGAGGCGGAGCTTGCAGCGAGCCGAGATGAGATCGCGCCACTGCACTCCAGCCTGGGCGACAGAGCGAGACTCCGTCACAAAAAAAAAAAAAAAAAAAAAAGAAGCCTTTCAAAGTTTAGCTCAAGGGGCACTCCTCTTTACTTTTTCTAGCCTTCCCCCGCTGGAGTGAAATGTATATTCTATAGCACCTGTAGGAATTATTGAACATATTTTGTGTGTGGTTTTGCTGTTTCGTTATTAGACTCTGCTTTCATTGGGGATGAGATGGTGTCTTATTCCTCTTTCTATTGCTATGCCTAACACATTACATGGCAAGGCATACAATTGGTGTTCAAAAGATATTGGCTGAATGGAAGTTGAATCTGAGATTTTCTAAAAAACAGAAGACACACCTCTTGTAAATTTGTGTTCTTTTTTGCCACTTAAATAATGACGAATCATTTAATATTAAAAATAAGACTACATAGAAATGTAGAAAATATTTAATACAGGGAGGAGCCAAGATGGCCGAATAGGAACAGCTCCGGTCTACAGCTCCCAGCGTGAGCGACGCAGAAGACGGTGATTTCTGCATTTCCATCTGAGGTACCGGGTTCATCTCACTAGGGAGTGCCAGACAGTGGGCGCAGGCCAGTGGGTGCGCGCACCGTGCGTGAGCCGAAGCAGGGCGAGGCATTGCCTCACCTGGGAAGCGCAAGGGGTCGGGGAGTTCCCTTTCCGAGTCAAAGAAAGGGGTGACGGACGCACCTGGAAAACTCGGGTCACTCCCACCCGAATATTGCGCGTTTCAGACCGGCTTAAAAAACGGCGCACCACGAGACTATATCCCACACCTGGCTCGGAGGGTCCTACGCCCTCGGAATCTCGCTGATTGCTAGCACAGCAGTCTGAGATCAAACTGCAAGGCGGCAGCGAGGCTGGGGGAGGGGCGCCCGCCATTGCCCAGGCTTGCTTAGGTAAACAAAGCAGCCAGGAAGCTCGAACTGGGTGGAGCCCACCACAGCTCAAGGAGGCCTGCCTGCCTCTGTAGGCTCCACCTCTGGGGGCAGGGCACAGACAAACAAAAAGACAGAAGTAACCTCTGCAGACTTAAATGTCCCTGTCTGACAGCTTTGAAGAGAGCAGTGGTTCTCCCAGCACGCAGCTGGAGATCTGAGAACGGGCAGACTGCCTCCTCAAGTGGGTCCCTGACCCCTGACCCCCGAGCAGCCTAACTGGGAGGCACCCCCCAGCAGGGGCACACTGACACCTCACACGGCAGGGTATTCCAACAGACCTGCAGCTGAGGGTCCTGTCTGTTAGAAGGAAAACTAACAAACAGAAAGGACATCCACACCGAAAACCCATCTGTACATCACCATCATCAAAGACCAAAAGTAGATAAAACCACAAAGATGGGGAAAAAACAGAACAGAAAAACAGGAAACTCTAAAATGCAGAGCGCCTCTCCTCCTCCAAAGGAACGCAGTTCCTCACCAGCAACGGAACAAAGCTGGATGGAGAATGATTTTGACGAGCTGAGAGAAGAAGGCTTCAGACGATCAAATTACTCTGAGCTACGGGAGGACATTCAAACCAAAGGCAAAGAAGTTGAAAACCTTGAAAAAAATTTAGAAGAATGTATAACTAGAATAACCAATACAGAGAAGTGCTTAAAGGAGCTGATGGAGCTGAAAACCAAGGCTCGAGAACTACGTGAAGAATGCAGAAGCCTCAGGAGCCGATGCGATCAACTGGAAGAAAGGGTATCAGCAATGGAAGATGAAATGAATGAAACGAAGTGAGAAGGGAAGTCTAGAGAAAAAAGAATAAAAAGAAATGAGCAAAGCCTCCAAGAAATATGGGACTATGTGAAAAGACCAAATCTACGTCTGATTGGTGTACCTGAAAGTGATGCGGAGAATGAAACCAAGTTGGAAAACACTCTGCAGGATATTATCCAGGAGAACTTCCCCAATCTAGCAAGGCAGGCCAACGTTCAGATTCAGGAAATACAGAGAACGCCACAAAGATACTCCTCGAGAAGAGCAACTCCAAGACACATAATTGTCAGATTCACCAAAGTTGAAATGAAGGAAAAAATGTTAAGGGCAGCCAGACAGAAAGGTCGGGTTACCCTCAAAGGGAAGCCCATCAGACTAACAGCGGATCTCTCGGCAGAAACCCTACAAGCCAGAAGAGAGTGGGGGCCAATATTCAACATTCTTAAAGAAAAGAATTTTCAACCCAGAATTTCATATCCAGCCAAACTAAGCTTCATAAGTGAAGGAGAAATAAAATACTTTACAGACAAGCAAATGCTGACTGATTTTGTCACCACCAGGCCTGCCCTAAAAGAGCTCCTGAAGGAAGCGCTAAACATGGAAAGGAACAACCGGTACCAGCCGCTGCAAAATCATGCCAAAATGTAAAGACCATCAAGACTAGGAAGAAACTGCATCAACTAACGAGCAAAATCACCAGCTAACATCATAATGACAGGATCAAATTCACACATAACAATATTAACTTTAAATGTAAATGGACTAAATTCTCCAATTAAAAGACACAGACTGGCAAGTTGGATAAAGAGTCAAGACCCATCAGTGTGCTGTATTCAGGAAACCCATCTCACGTGCAGAGACACACATAGGCTCAAAATAAAAGGATGGAGGAAGATCTACCAAGCAAATGGAAAACAAAAAAAGGCAGGGGTTGCAATCCTAGTCTCTGATAAAACAGACTTTAAACCAACAAAGATCAAAAGAGACACAGAAGGCCATTACATAATGGTAAAGGGATCAATTCAACAAGAGGAGCTAACTATCCTAAATATATATGCACCCAATACAGGAGCACCCAGATTCATAAAGCAAGTCCTGAGTGACCTACAAAGAGACTTAGACTCCCACACATTAATAATGGGAGACTTTAACACCCCACTGTCAACATTAGACAGATCAACGAGACAGAAAGTCAACAAGGATACCCAGGAATTGAACTCAGCTCTGCACCAAGCGGACCTAATAGACATCTACAGAACTCTCCACCCCAAATCAACAGAATATACATTTTTTTCAGCACCACACCACACCTATTCCAAAATTGACCACATAGTTGGAAGTAAAGCTCTCCTCAGCAAATGTAAAAGAACAGAAATTATAACAAACTATCTCTCAGACCACAGTGCAATCAAACTAGAACTCAGGATTAAGAATCTCACTCAAAGCCGCTCAACTACATGGAAACTGAACAACCTGCTCCTGAATGACTGCTGGGTACATAACGAAATGAAGGCAGAAATAAAGATGTTCTTTGAAACCAACGAGAACAAAGACACAACACACCAGAATCTCTGGGACGCATTCAAAGCAGTGTGCAGAGGGAAATTTATAGCACTAAATGCCCACAAGAGAAAGCAGGAAAGATCCAAAATTGACACCCTAACATCACAATTAAAAGAACTAGAAAAGCAAGAGCGAACACATTCAAAAGCTAGCAGGAGGCAAGAAATAACTAAAATCAGAGCAGAACTGAAGGAAATAGAGACACAAAAAACCCTTCAAAAAATTAATGAATCCAGGAGCTGGTTTTTTGAAAGGATCAACAAAATTGATAGACCGCTAGCAAGACTAATAAAGAAAAAAAGAGAGAAGAATCAAATAGACGCAATAAAAAATGATAAAGGGGATATCACCACCGATCCCACAGAAATACAAACTACCATCAGAGAATACTACAAACACCTCTACGCAAATAAACTAGAAAATCTAGAAGAAATGGATACATTCCTCGACACATACACTCTCCCAAGACTAAACCAGGAAGAAGTTGAATCTCTGAATAGACCAATAACAGGAGCTGAAATTGTGGCAATAATCAATAGTTTACCAACCAAAAAGAGTCCAGGACCAGATGGATTCACAGCCGAATTCTACCAGAGGTACAAGGAGGAACTGGTACCATTCCTTCTGAAACTATTCCAATCAATAGAAAAAGAGGGAATCCTCCCTAACTCATTTTATGAGGCCAGCATCATTCTGATACCAAAGCCTGGCAGAGACACAACAAAAAAAGAGAATTTTAGACCAATATCCTTGATGAACATTGATGCAAAAATCCTCAATAAAATACTGGCAAACCGAATCCAGCAGCACATCAAAAAGCTTATCCACCATGATCAAGTGGGCTTCATCCCTGGGATGCAAGGCTGGTTCAACATACACAAATCAATAAATGTAATCCAGCATATAAACAGAGCCAAAGACAAAAACCACATGATTATCTCAATAGATGCAGAAAAAGCCTTTGACAAAATTCAACAACCCTTCATGCTAAAAACTCTCAATAAATTAGGTATTGATGGGACATATTTCAAAATAATAAGAGCTATCTATGACAAACCCACAGCCAATATCATACTGAATGGGCAAAAACTGGAAGCATTCCCTTTGAAAACTGGCACAAGACAGGGATGCCCTCTCTCACCACTCCTATTCAACATAGTGTTGGAAGTTCTGGCCAGGGCAATCAGGCAGGAGAAGGAAATAAAGGGTATTCAATTAGGAAAAGAGGAAGTCAAATTGTCCCTGTTTGCAGACGACATGATTGTTTATCTAGAAAACCCCATCGTCTCAGCCCAAAATCTCCTTAAGCTGATAAGCAACTTCAGCAAAGTCTCAGGATACAAAATCAATGTACAAAAATCACAAGCATTCTTATACACCAACAACAGACAAACAGAGAGCCAAATCATGAGTGAACTCCCATTCACAATTGCTTCAAAGAGAATAAAATACCTAGGAATCCAACTTACAAGGGATGTGAAGCACCTCTTCAAGGAGAACTACAAACCACTGCTCAAGGAAATAAAAGAGGATACAAACAAATGGAAGAACATTCCTTGCTCATGGGTAGGAAGAATCAATATCGTGAAAATGGCCATACTGCCCAAGGTAATTTACAGATTCAATGCCATCCCCATCAAGCTACCAATGACTTTCTTCACAGAATTGGAAAAAACTACTTTAAAATTTATATGGAGCCAAAAGAGAGCCCGCATCGCCAAGTCAATCCTAAGCCAAAAGAACAAAGCTGGAGGCATCACACTACCTGACTTCAAACTATACTACAAGGCTACAGTAACCAAAACAGCATGGTACTGGTACCAAAACAGAAATATAGATCAATGGAACAGAACAGAGCCCTCAGAAATAACGCCGCTTACCTACAACTATCTGATCTTTGACAAACCTGAGAAAAACAAGCAATGGGGAAAGGATTCCCTATTTAATAAATGGTGCTGGGAAAACTGGCTAGCCATATGTAGAAAGCTGAAACTGGATCCCTTCCTTACACCTTATACAAAAATCAATTCAAGATGGATTAAAGATTTAAACGTTAGACCTAAAACCATAAAAACCCTAGAAGAAAACCTAGGCATTACCATTCAGGACATAGGTGTGGGCAAGGACTTCATGTCCAAAACACCAAAAGCAATGGCAACAAAAGACAAAATTGACAAATGGGATCTAATTAAACTAAAGAGCTTCTGCACAGCAAAAGAAACTACCATCAGAGTGAATAGGCAACCTACAACATGGGAGAAAATTTTCGCAACCTACTCATCTGACAAAGGGCTAATATCCAGAATCTACAGTGAACTCAAACAAATTTACAAGAAAAAAACAAACAACCCCATCAAAAAGTGGGTGAAGGACATGAACAGGCACTTCTCAAAAGAAGACATTTATGCAGCCAAAAAACACATGAAAAAATGCTCATCATCACTGGCCATCAGAGAAATGCAAATCAAAACCACTATGAGACATCATCTCACACCAGTTAGAATGGCAATCATTCAAAAGTCAGGAAACAACAGGTGCTGGAGAGGATGTGGAGAAATAGGAACACTTTTACACTGTTGGTGGGACTGTAAACTAGTTCAACCATTGTGGAAGTCAGTGTGGCGATTCCTCAGGGATCTAGAACTAGAAATACCATTTGACCCAGCCATCCCATTACTGGGTATATACCCAAATGACTATAAATCATGCTGCTATAAAGACACATGCACACGTATGTTTATTGCGGCATTATTCACAATAGCAAAGACTTGGAACCAACCCAAATGTCCAACAATGATAGACTGGATTAAGAAAATGTGGCACATATACACCATGGAATACTATGCAGCCATAAAAAATGATGAGTTCATATCCTTTGTAGGGACATGGATGAAATTGGAAACCATCATTCTCAGTAAACTATCGCAAGAACAAAAAACCAAACACCGCATATTCTCACTCATAGGTGGGAATTGAACAATGAGATCACATGGACACAGGAAGGGGAATATCATACTCTGGGGACTGTGGTGGGGAGGGGGGAGGGGGGAGGGATAGCATTGGGAGATATACCTAATGCTGGATGACGAGTTGGTGGGTGCAGCGCACCAGCATGGCACATGTATACATATGTAACTAACCTGCACAATGTGCACATGTACCCTAAAACTTAAAGTATAATTAAAAAATAAAAAATAAAAAAAAAAATAAACTAACCAAAGACAGATCAAAAAAAAAAAAAAGAAAAAAGAAAATATTTATTACAGAATTCAGAGAAAAGAACATAAAATATTATGTGCACCATGATTTAACTAGAAAAGGTATATGTGTGGTAATGAGAAAAGCAGAAGAAATTGTAAAATGGAAAATAATTGTATTTGGATAATGAGCATCTTATTCTAATGGGGTGATTTTTACTATTATTATAATTGTTTAAAATAGTGTATGTTAGATTACCTTGTGAATTAAAATTTTAAAAATTTCTAAAATAACAGAAAATAAGTTCAATTACTTTGAAAATTATTTGTGGCTGATGTTATTTTAGAAAAGAAATTACAATAAGCAAATAAAAAAGTAGGGGGAGGATTGTCTTGCTCATTCAATACCCCAAACACTTATTGGCTTCAAACACCTAGAAATTTCATATGAATCAAGGATTTTTATATTCTTTAACCAAAATTTCAGAAAAACTACATGTACAAAATTTTCTTTATTTTACATGTTATTATCCATTTTATTGCAAATCTAGACCTGTATATATTACAATTTAGATCCAGTAATTGTAATGTGAACCTACGATATCAGGATCTAGAACTAGAAATACCATTTGACGCAGCAATCCCATTACTGGGTAAATACCCAAAGGACTATAAATCATGCTGCTATAAAGACACATGCACACGTATGTTTATTGCGGCACTATTCACAATAGCAAAGACTTGGAACCAACACAAATGCCCATCAATGATAGACTGGATAAAGAAAATGTGGCACATATATACCATGGAATACTATGCAGCCAAAAAAAGGATGAGTTCATGTCCTTTGCAGGGACATGGATGAAGCTAGAAACCATCATTCTCAGTAAACTATCACAAGGACAGAAAACCAAACACCACGTTCTCACTCATAGGTGGGAGCTGAACAATGAGAACACATGGACACAGGGAGGGGAACATCACACACCGGGGCCTGTCGGCTGGTGGGGGGCTGGGGGAAGGATAGCATTAGGAGAAATATCTAATGTAAATGATGAGTTGATGGGTGCAGCAAACCAACATGGCACATACATAGCTATGTAACAAACCTGCACGTTGTGCATGTGTAATCTATAACTTAAAGTATAATAAAAAATAAAAGAAAATAAAATAGCTATAATACCTATAGAATTTACTCTAAAATATTTTGTTAATGAATATTTTAAGAGAATATGAAGGATGAGTACTTTCCTAAAAATAATATTAATGGCACAAAACCTAATTAACATAAAAAGGTAATACCAGTATGAATATGTAAATAAAACTCCATAAATAATTATCTAGAAATATATCTGTGTTGTTTAAATATGCATGCAGGCCTAACTTTTGCTAACATATTTCATAGACTTTGTTGGTTAATAAATTAGTTAGTAAATAATTTTTTTTTTAAAGGATTGAAGTTAGCATAGGAAGTACTTTAAAGTGCCTGAAAAATTTCATTTTTAAAAGTCTGTAACATTTCCCGTTGCTGTGGTTTCATTGCTATGGGGTTGATTATTATGGGATTAACAGATCTTGCTATGCTATTAATTGGCTCAACAATATTTTATTGACTAATGAGACAATAAATTTTAAACTTATTTTCTTTATTTCCTAAAAACCATGGATTCCTAATTGGTGGGATTTTGAAGTAAACAGATTTCACTGTATGTAGTTAATAGCTTTTGCTCAAATAACCTAAGTCCAGAGAAGATTGAGAAGTAATCTGATCGATGAAAATGTCATGGCACAACTAAGGATGGTGCCTGTCTATCTGATTTAGGAACTTTTAAAGTATCAGAGGGTTTTAATGTGAAAAGCTGTTGGTAATTGTTAAAAATCCAGGTTTCTAAGAAGTATCTCTGGAGAGCAAGAGGGCTCAAATTCCCCCAGCAGCCATCGTGGACATAATGGTAGTTCAGTCAATGAACAGAGGCACAAGAGCTTCTAACTGTAGGTGGCACCTCTGGAGACCTCCAGGTAGTGTGAAGGATGTGGCTGCTCTGAGAAGGACCTACAGACATAGTGTGGTGCTTTTGATTGTGAATAAAGGGCAATTATGAGAACACTAGACAGTATCCCAGATAGTAGTTATCAGTAAAGATTTCTCTTGTTCCAGGAACAGTACGTCTAATTCTAAATATATTGAATTGAAAAAGTAGGGCTTAAACACATTTTTATAGAATTAGATGCCATCATCTGGAGAAATGTTCAGACCTTAAGTGGAGGTACCCACTGGGAAGTGTTTTATTGAAGTCCACCTTTAATTTGAAGTACCTGCACAAAAGGAGAAAGCTGTTGATAATATTTTGTTTGTTTGTTTGTTATTTTGAGACAAAGTCCCACTCTTTCACCCAGGCTGGAGTGTAGTGGCACAAACATGGCTCATTGCAGTTTCAACTTCCTGGGTTCCAGGATTCTCCTACCACATCCCCCTAAGTAGCTGGGACTACAGGTATGTGCCACCATGCCCAGCTATTTTTTATATTTTTTATAGAGACAGGGTCTCACCATGTTGCTGAGGCTGGTCTCGAACTCCTGAGCTCAGGCAATCCACCTGCTTCTGCTTCCCAAATTGCTGGGATTACAAGTGTGAGCCACTATGCCCATCCTCTTGACAATGTTTTGGGTAATGAAAGTAGAATAAGAAGGTACAAAGATAAAAAGTAATATGGAGCAACTTTCTACTCCTTGGCATGGGGTAGCCATTTGTTAAAGGAACACATTATCTTGTTAAATTTCTAGGAAACCATGAAAACTCCAAGAAGAGTCAACCCAGGCTGGCACCATGACTTGCAACAAGCATCTGTCTGCTGTTGCCAGTAAAGGCATGTCACAGGTCTTGAAAAATACTTCCATTTTCTATTCAGTCGATTGGAGACTTTTTTCAAAGAAACATATCTGACTTTTCATTTTAATTGTTGTTTCATTTACCATAAGTTGATGAGAAAATAGCCTTCTTTGAAAAGAAATTTACTTTTAAATGTAGCCAGTTTAAAATAAAACCAAAGTTATAACTGTGATGGGAACATTTTGAGTAACATCTCTGCAGTGAACCTTTTACTGAACACTGGTTTCTGTGAATCCTGTGATAGGCACTTGGCAAATTCAAGAAAAGAGAAACAATGGCAGGTGAACAGAAGTGGAATAGATGTGGCATTGACATTTTAACTTAAAATCTAGAGAATTCTTTGAGCAAAACATCCCAATTGAAAATTTTGCCGTTACGTTCCAAAATTAGTAAAGGACGAAATGTTAAATATGAATTATTACAAAAAGACAACGAAAAAGGCAGTGAGAGCAAGACTGACATACGTTGGGAAAGTCAAATGTTGAGGCCTGTGTACTCTGAAGTCTGTTCAGGTTCACAGCTAGCACAGCACCTGTTGAATGTAATGAGCATCAGTGGGATTGCGGAAGGAGAGAATGGGAGTGTGAATGAATGAATATTTTCTATAAGTGAATTTGCAATGGTTAGGGAAAGAGGTAGATTTTTAATCTGATTTACTCAGTTTGGCTCTCCATACTATCCCATTAATCAGATAATTATGAATTTTCAACTTGTGCCATATGTGATTTGTACTTTCTAGTTTGCTTACACCCCTGGGGTCCTTACAAATTACACACCTGGGAGCTTTTTGCACACAAAACTTCAGAATAAGTGCAGATTTTTATTTTGAAGTACAGTAAGTATTGTCAAGTACAGTTCCCGTAGCTCTCAGTGCCAACCTTAAAAGATAGAGGCGATTCACTTATAGGTTATCCTGCCAGAGTTGTAATAAAGAAAACATGATTCCCAGAACTCTGCCTTGGGAACTCTCCATCTTTCATTTGGCATCTTGGAGCTTATGCTTAGCTTGTTACCTTCCTGTTGTCTATTGCTTTCTCTTTCCTGATAAGGCAAAGTGACCATATCCCATAAAACTACAGCTGGTTTTAGTTTAATTTTGAGGGTGGTGAGGTATACTTTTTCTTTCTAAAATAAAAATCATTATTTGTAGATGAAATTAAAATGCTTGAAAACACAACTACATTCTGCATTAATGTGAAGTCTCAGGAACATCCTCAGGATCTGAAATACTCTGACAAAGTGGTTTTGGTCAGAATTTGTCCTGATGAGCTTCTGTCCCACATGCATACTTCATTTGCTTAATTTCCACCCCCTCAGTAATGTATAAGCTGAGTTACTCTACAAAGGTAAAATTGTTGTTGGAACAGGAGGAATGAGCCTCACTAGGGGAATATTCACTAAAGGAATCACCCTATCCCCTTCCTCCTGCTGGTTTTCCAATCATTAGCAGTGGCACTATTTGGAGAAATCATTTGCCTTATTTGCCTGGCTCCACACAGAGTGACAAAAACAAGAAGGTGATACTACATACATTTCAGGCATGACTTCCGAAATTATACTCAAAGATGGTGATTGCCTTTTTTTCTATATCTTCATAGTAATTATTTCCCTGAAATGTCACTGGGACAAGCAGAATATCACTTCATTTCTTTTATAGAAAGGTATGCCCAGGTTGGGTGCATCCTTTCTATCAATTAATACTAGTATGGACACCAAGATCACTCCCCTACTCTTGTGCCAAACAGGAGACTGAAGTTGCCTCAGGAAAGTTCTAGTTCCTTGGAAGCCTGCTCTAGGCCTGGCTCAGGTTTGTGTCTCAGGACTTCCAGCAAGGAATTTTGGTTTGGTTCCACCCCACGTCAAAGATTTGAAATTATTTGAGTTCCTGTCAGTTGGGCTAGAGAAGGAGTCCTTGGGAATGGTGTCTCCTGGGAGGCTTAAGTGAAGGCTGATGCTCACATCGCTCCAGAACTGACCCAAGTTCATGCCCTGTCTGCTTCAGCTATTATTTTCTCCTATGAATTGCTTTCCTCTTCCTGTAGCAATGGTTCTCCAAATATATCAAAACTCTAGAGTCATCTCATAGCTTGTAATCTGCAGGGTCAGATGTTTCTTCCTTCAGTGTTTCCTTATTAGTATAATGAGATATTTTTGCCACCAAGAGACTTGATAGAGGGAGGAAGTTAAGGACACTAAGGAAACAATGCAAAGTTTAAAATGTGAGATACTTGATTCCTGTGTAGGTTAAATAATGTCTCACACAGATGCATAAATAAGTAGATAATTAGAAATAATTAATTTATGTGAAAAACAGAATGAATATATTTCTCAGTGTACTATTATTTTAAAAATCCTGTGGGAAGAAAAATGCTTTTGTGGAGAAAACAGTATCTGGTTTGTATCAACATATAACTGCTGTCACTTGGGCAAAATCACATTTGCTGATGTGAGAAAATGCAAGAGCCAAATGCAAGTCTACAAAAAGAAACAAAATTAACAAGAAGGGTGGTGGACCCCTTGGTTGTCCATGCTGTCTTCTTCTGCCTTCATTCTGAGTCAATTGATTGACAGGCCTTCTCCTGACTTCTAACTTTTCTTCCTCTCAACTCTGAAGGCCCTTTTTCATTTAGAAATGCTCTTCTGTGGAACTGCATTCTACCTCTGCAACTGTAACATCTGTACTTCCCAGCTATCAGCCACACTTCTGCTGGACAGCTCCTTGCTTTCCACACTTTTTGATTTAATGATTAACTTTCTTTTTTCTCCTAAAGATGCCATTAGCTTAGAATTCCTCACCCCCTAGGCCTTCTGCTATCTCCCACCCTAAATAATTCCTATCATTTGATTCCCCTCTTTCAATTTTCATAGAGCAGAGAGTTACTGGTCAAAGTCAAAAAACTGGTCTGATCTGCCTGATTATGAAGTCACACAATCTACCTCTCCTACGCTAGAACCTCACTATTTCCTGCAGTCTTTTTATCTGTTCCTTGTTGACATTGTGTCACATTTTTCATAGTAGGTATCTAAAACTTTAGAAAATTTTTCCTGTCTTCTCCATCTTACCTTTCCCTACTCCCAGCCTTGAACCATCCTGGTAGATCTTCACAGTTGGCCTCATCTCTTCATGCTGATCAAAGTTCCTGAAGCTTCCTATTTTTCTTCTTTAAAATTTTATTGTAACATACTCATTACTTGCTTGATCTCTCCTTTTCTAGATAGAAACAGTTCCTTCTGCTTTCCAAAACCAACGTTACCTTCAATGCTCTTGATTCTAGCTCTTTTAACGCCTTGTCAAACCTTATGCATTAAATTATCTGATAATATTTTATGATCTTCAATATTTCCCCCTCCAAATCTCTTTTACTTACTATTGGGAAGCAGTTCTCCATAGGTCTCCTATATATCTTTCTGTCTTTGAGCAGAGGCGTGGCTGCCTTTGTTCTGGACTAGTATCCTAAGGATGTTTATATAGCAAATAGCCTTGGAAGACAGAGAGTATCTCGCTCTCTGTCTCACTTATAAAAGATTTGGGATCTCTAAACCCAGCATTCTCTCCTATAAAGAAACCCACTGTGTATGTAGGTGTCACTTGGCCTTCTCTCTGTTGCCCTGTGGGACGGGGACATACGGGAAATAGCACGAGAAAACACTTATTCTCTGGTTACTGCTATTGCAGTAATAAAGTCCTTTGTCTCTGACTCAGGGGCTCCGTCTTCTGCCAGCATCTGTGGAACTGTGGCATGCTAACTTGATAGCTTGGAAGCGGGTTAAGTCTCAGACCCTTTAGAGCTCTTGACACTTACAAATAATGTAGGTCTCCAAACCCTTAAATAATCTTCCCTCAGCTCTGGTACTGCTTTAATTTTAGTCCTATTTTCCCTGGCATCCACTGTGTAACTTCTCAAAAGTAACGTCTATGCTGTTTCTCAAATTTCCCTTACTATGTACTCATTATTACCTTGAACTAGACTTTTGCCTCCAATCCTTCTAAAACGGTTCCCCAAGAGTCACCCATAATTTTCTAATTACTAAGTTCAGGGAATTATCTTTCATTGTTCCTCATTATATGAAAATATAACCCTGACCATATTATATCCTGTTAGGATGCTTTCATAACTCATTTTCTGCAGAATAAAGTCCAAAGAGTTTAGGCTGACATTCCAGGCCATCCTTTTATAATGTAATTTTCCAAGTTTCTCTCACATGTACACATTTTCCCTGACAACTTGGATTATATCCTTCACTCCTACAGCATACATTATACATTCCTGTAAAAATATGTTTCCATGTTAGTTCTTCTGATTCAAATTCTGTCTTTCCTATCTCTCTTAAGCCTTTAAGGATCAGCCAAATAATGTTTATATTTGAATATTTCCCCAATTATTTTTCCTAACCTTTACGGCATTACTAGAAGATAGTTTCAAAATCTGACTCTTAAAAGGGTGAAGACAATGTTCTAAAATGACCACTTAAAATATAATCTGATTGCTTCTTAGCCTTTTGGCTAAGATCAAGTATAATATGATCTGATTGTGTGAAGGATAGTCTCTTCAAATACCTCATGTAATATATAAGGTCTAATTCCTTGCATCTTTTCTCAGACAAAGTATTGAACAGTTATTCACTCCAATTTCATATCTTTGTTATGGGTTCTTGAAGTATTTCCACATAGTTGGGACCAAAAATTGGTTCAACAACTTGGGAAAGCATAAAAGTTGACATGAACATATTTGCAATGTTTTATTTTAATTGAAAACATATAAATGTACATTCATTTGATAACCTTTTGATATAGGCAAAGGCCTCATAAATATGCATGTATGTCTGCCAATTTATGTTCCGTGTCCACTGTTTGAATCATACCCACAAAGTGTAATCTTCAGTGTCCCATTTAACTTTCCCTAAAGTGGCTTAAAACTTTGCAAACAATCTACATTCCTTCTAGAGTTTTACACTCTCTTTTCTTAATCTTTTATAACCCATATCTGGTTTGGTGGTGATTTTTTAAAACTTGCTTTGATCGTGTCTTTCTAAGGCATTCATTTTAGTTTCAATAGAAACAACTCTTTCTCTTTGGGCGTTCATATTTTATTGGCAGATGTAATATTTACTTAAATAACATAATTATAATACAAGTATAAATGAGGTAAATGAATGTAATGGGATTTTGGTGAGCACAGAGCTCTTGCTGTGGGGATAAAAGTGCAAGACCATCCTGGGGTAGCCCGCAGCCTAAGCTTGTGGCTTGAGAAGAGGCCCAGTCAGCATGACTACCCAGGACATGAGGCGCAAGGCCAATCTGAGTAGTTGTTAAAGCAGAAGGTTAAGAGGGCTTCTAATGTACTTAAAATTAATTCCTATTTTATGGCATTGGTATATCAGCAGGATAACAAAACAGAAATTGCTCAAAATTCAAACATAAGTGGCTTAAGAATTGAGCTAAAGCTTTGGTAAACCTGGGATTTTTTGTGAAGCCACAGACTATTTCAATCTCCTCCTCATTCCAAATGAAGATTAAATGATCAGGCATGAGTCTCGTGTCACTCAAAGTTTTATTGCTTTCTTTTGCCCAGTGCCACAAAGCAGAGATAAAAGATGTCACCTGGGTGAGGTTAAAATGGCATTCAAAACCAAGAGACCAGGTGTTGATTATTAGTTCTGGTGTGCCTATGGAAGGACAGGCATGCATGTCTGCCTGCTGATGAGCCAGAAGCATGATCAGGTACACAGATGGACTGAAAAGCATTCCATAAACCATGAAAGATAATCCAATCCATAGATATTAAAATGGAACGTTACCATGCACTATGGTTAGGAGGGTAAATGAAACATGAAACAAGTTACTTCTGGGATGGGTGGGATGGATAGTAATGAGAACTCGACAAGCAGTTCTTACATGAATAAGGAGTGGGTTGACTTGTTCTATTTAGTATATGATGTCCAAGGGTTCCTTCTTTAAGTGTGAATTAGCACTAGGATGGGTTTTGAATAGCCCTGAATCTTTGAATGGGTCCATCTTGGTTGAGCAGGACCTGTGGGTAAGTGAGCACATTTCCACAGGTGAGGATAATCGTCTGGATAGAAAAGCTGAGGTCTCCTTCTCTCCTTCTCTCACTCTATTTTCCCCTCCCTCCCTGCCTTTTTTTTTTTTTTTTTTTTTTGGAAAATATGAAGACATTTTTCAGCTCCAAGAATTTCTGCTGTTACAGCAACATATGTGGGAGTATGTCATTTGAAGGCAAGGAGATTATGATGAAGTGGGCTGTGTTACACTAAAAGCTGAAGGCATAGTGAAGAGGAGAAGAAATACGATTTTGAAGAAGACTGGATATTCTCAGTTGACAAATAGTAGCAATTTTTACCAACCAATTATGGAAAACCTAGTTGGCTTTTTTTTTTTTTCTGAAGCAGCAGTTTTTTTTCCTCCATTTCTTTTTCCCTTCTTACTACCCTTTTATCCTCACAGAGAATAATAATTTTGGATACAATTTTTCACTTTGTCTCCCAGTATTCATATATTGATGGTTATGAAGGCCGAGCCCATAATAAAAAGAATCAGTAAGACATTTTAATTTCAGACACATTTTTTTTTGGCTTATTTCAAATGATCCAGTCCTAGAAAAGGGTTGACAAAGCCAAATAGAACAATATGTTAAAGGGTAATATTGGAATGTACCATGGTAAAAAGAAAGTGCAATTTAGAAGCACCAAACCCAGGCTGCAGTTCCAACCCATCATTTAGTAGTAATGTGACCTGAAGCAATATCACCTCATTTCTGCAATTTTCACTTTCCCCATCTGTGAGGTAGTAAAAACAGGATCCTCCTTATACAGCTGTGGTGAGAACTTATGAGAAAATATTTCTAAAAAATTCTTTGGGAATTATGAACAGCCGTGCAAACATTAATTCCCCCTCATTGTTATCCCATCTACTCTTTATACAGAAGCTGTCTTATCACTGCATCAAAGAACAACTTTCTGACAATATTAGTAGATTTCCATTCATTCTGAAGATTTCAATTGGGTCCAGTGTATCTACCATTTACTGATAAAGTAGTTTCATTAATCTAGGCTGCTTTTCTAGAGTGATGTGGCAAGTTGGATGATGACTGAATTCAGTTAAATGTGGAGTATTTCATGTACATAAGTCCTGTAAGACAGTGTCTTCAGGAATGATAATTCAGGCCTCCAACATCCATAAATTTTGGGGAATTGTTTTAGGCAGTAATATCTAAAATAAATTACTGACTCAACTCTTCATTTCACTTTTCAAAAGATATAATTTTGGCTTTGGGGGCAGATATTTAGAATCTTATCTGGTCAGAGCCATGACAAGGGAAATGAAATTACAATGAATCACGGGAGGAGGGATCCAAAAAGCACCTCCAAGTTAGGGCCCAACAGAGAAGCCTAACGTTAATCTGGAGATCATAAATGCACGCAGGTCAACATACATTTAATAATATTTTATTATGATACTTTGAATAAGGCTGAATCAGAAATACAAGGCGGTATTTGCAAACTGTCAAAAATGTTAAGCTTTCTTTGAGTGCTAGAAGGGAAATACACTAGCCTTACTACTAGTGTATGTTTTACTTTGGGACTTTTAGGTAAGTAGTGTAAAGGACTTTCTAGGCTTAAAGAATTAAAGAACGCGTGATTATAGCATCCTCATTCTTAGACGGCTTGGAAAATGAATGATCTTAGCTTGGTTTGAAAACTATAGAATAGAATATATTTTTAGCATAATATATCTTTCAATCCTTTCAAAAAACATATCCATAGAAAGAGCAAACAGATGGAAGCCCATGTGCTGTTTTGTAACATGTCCAGGGTTTTCAAATTGGATAAACACTGAAACCCTGCAGCGGCAAATCTGTCCTTTCTCAGACAAAATCCTATGAGATTAGGAGAGCTGCTGTAATAAAATGTGCACATTAAAAAAAATCCAGGTACCCCTGCCAACTTCTCCGCTAGGGCCATATGATGAATGGCCTCATAGCATGAACATTAACCCATTTTTTATTAATGGAAATATGTATAAGTACTTATGGGATGCTTATTACTTTAACAATCCAAGCACTCAGGACATTAGATGAAACAGAGAATCATATTGAAATTCCATAAAAACGAAGCTATTTTCTCATAGGCGCTCAGCCCATTACTTAACAATACACTATAGTAATTTAAGACCATGTTTACAATTTGATTTTTTTTTGATTATTAATACTTAAGCTGGGTCCTCATGAGAGAAGTGGTTAGAAATCAACTTATAGGCCAGTTGTGGTGGCTCACGCCTATAATCCCAGCAGTTTGGGAGGCTGAGGCAAGTGGATCACTTGAGGTCAGGAGTTTGAGGCCAACCTGGCCAACATGGTGAAACCCCGTCTATACTAAAAATACAAAAATTGGCTGGGCATGGTGGCAGGCACCTGTAATCCCAGCTACTCAGGAGGATGAGGCAGGAGAATCGTTTGAACCCCGGAGGTGGAGGTTGCAGTGAGCCGTGATCACGCCATTGGACTCTAGCCTGGGCGGCAGAGTGAGACTCCATCTCAAAAAAAAAAAAAAAAAAAAAAAAAAGAAAGAAACTTGTATTACTTAACCTTGTTCTCCTCTCAAATATTTCATATTATCCCTTACATCAACCTTTCTCTTTTTCTATATGATTGCAATTAGAAAGATATTTTGTTGTAGAAAGAACAATATTCATTAAAATTGAAGGCACAGAACAGAAAGGGAGCCCAGCTACAGAAAAAAATGAGGCCTTTCTGAGGCTTGTACCTCCAATATTTGGCCTGTGACCTATTTAGAGAGTGGGCATTCATAAAGTTTTGTTAAATGACTATGTAAATGAGTGAATAAAAGTTGGAGGTTAGGATCTGTTTACAACTCTTGGGTCCCGATGTAGCAATTAAAGCATTTTTCTCATTTGTCCTTTATTGTTCAGTTTTTTTTTAAAGGTCATGGCTAAGGAAATGTTTTGGTTGGAATTTTTCACCATGGCAGAGTATATTGGTTTAAAAAATATCTCTGATATATTTTAAAGGATAGATTTGGTTTCCCTCACACATCAAGGATCTATTTAATGGATTACTTGTGGGAAAAAAGTCTCAATGTCATATTGACTTCCTAGCATACATCCAAGTTACTTCTCCCCTTTCTTTTCTTCTTCTGAGCAGCTGGTATATGCTCAGAGGGTGAAAACTAGTTTTACTAATAGCCAGCTTCCCCAGCCCTCAGCCATCATATGAAGGTCAATCTCTCCCTGCTAAGTCACATGATACATTCTAAAACTAAACATAAATAATTATTGAATTATCTAATATTACAGAAATTCAAGCCAGGACCCTCTTCAATACACTGGCCAGTCAAAAGATGATGATAATAGCAAAGAAATGTTTACCACTGTTTGATCCTCTCTCTGCAGCATTCAAATTAAAACAAATATGGCAGAAAACTAAGAAGCAAAAGCAACACAAAGATGCTATGTAGCTATTACTGCTGCTTACATTTACCCATCATAAATGGCACAGAAATTGTGCAAAGGCAATAGACAGCAACATATTTGGAAGTTATACCTGAGAGTGCTTTGGATTTTAATCCTTTGTGTTCAAAATTACTGACTAGTGAAGAAATTAGTTCTTTTCAAAATATGAATTTTCTTCTGCAATATCATGTCCCAATAGGGAAGACTCTAAGGAGTCAATTACTTCATCCCCGCCTCCATTCAACCTCACTTTTATTTTCTTTAAAAAGATAAATCTCTAAAGGAAAAGATTTACCATCCTTGGTAACCTAGATACACACTCTCAGGAAATATCTAAATTAATCTTCCATGCTGCAATTTAAACCTATTTCCTTTTATTCTTTCCTCCGTGAGGTACGGGAACAGCTGTCCACAACCCCTGTCATATGCTTGCAAACTATTCTTATCCCCCGCAGCCTTCTCTTCTTCCAGTTGAATACTCCTCTTCCCCTTCCTTATTGTTCATAGGCATAAAAAATTCCACTCCTAATGCACTTTCATTAGGATGCAAAACACCAACATGTAGACCTGCTACTGCAGTAGGATTTGTGTTCTATGGGATCCTATGGGAGGACTGTTGATAATCGGCAGTTCCTACTTCCTGTAGATACTTCCCATCAACAGATGTTAGAATTAGACTCTTCCAGCCTCAGCTATGACTGAGGTACTGATATGATAGGTAATGGATACCAAAGTAAGTGTAAGAGAAAGTTGCATATGAGATTTCCAATGAAAATCCATGATGCTAGGATCCACAGCAGATTAAGACCTTAAAAAGGATGTCAGATACGTTATACCATTTATAAAGATTAACTCAAAATAGACCAAAACCTGAACATAAGCAAATGCTATAAAGCTCTTAAAAGAAAAGGTAATGGAAACCCTTTATGACATTGGATTTGGTAATGATTTCTTTGATATGACACCAAAAGCACAGGCAACAAAATGAAAAACAGATACATTGGACTATATCAAAATTAAAAGCTTATGTGTCAAAGGACACTATCAAAACAGTGAAAAGAGAACCCATGGAGCAGGAGAATATATTAGCAAACCATGTGTGTGATAAGGGACCGATATCCAGAATATATGAAGAACTCTATAATTCGACAATTAAAAAAGCCAAACAATGCAATTACAAAATGGGCAAAGAAATTAGACAGACATTTCTCCAAAGAAGATATACAAATGGCCAGTAAGCACATGAAAAGGTGCTTGGCATCATTAGTCATTAGGGAAATGCAAATCAAAACCACAGTGAGATACCACTTCACACCCATTGAAATGACTATTATCAAAACAACAGAAAATAACAAGCATCAGGGAGGATGTAGAGAAACTGGAGCCCTGTGTACTACTGGGGTGAACATAACATGGTGTAGCCACTGTGGAAAATGGTAGTGATTCCTCAAATAATCAAACATAGAACTACCATATGATGCAGCATTTCCCCTTCTGGATAAATACCCAAAAGAACTGAAAACAGGGATTCAAAGAGTTATTTGTACACCCATGTTCATAGTAGCATTACTTACACATACGAAAAGGTGAAAGCAACCCAAATGCCATAGACGGAAGAATGGATAGACAATTTGTGATCTCTCTCTCTCTCTGGAATATTATTTAGCCTTAAAAAGGAAGGAAATCTGATGTATACTCCAACATGGATGAAACTTGAAGATATTATGCTAAGCTAAATAACCCCTTCACAAAAGGACAAATACTGTATGATTCCACTTAGATGTAGTGCCTAGAGTAGTCAAATTCATAGAAAGTAGAGCAGTGGTTGCCAGGGGCTGGGAGAAGAGAGAGGAAAGACGAATTAGTGTTTAGTGGGTTCAGACTTTCAGTTTGGGAAGATAAAAAAATTCTGGAGGTGGATGATGGTGATGGTTGCACAATAATGTGAATGTACTTAATGCCAAAAACTGTACACTTGAAAATGGGTAAAGTGGTAGATTTTATGTTATGTATATTTTACCACCATTTTTTCAAAAAGGAGCCAGAGTGCAGAGTAGAGAGTGGGGGACTGTGAGAAGGTCTAAGGAGGAAGCCTTGCAAGGGATCCCATCCACTCTCTCTCTTCCCAGAGGGCAGCTCCCTCCTTCATTGCAGGTCTAGTGATGGGGAATGGGGGCAGCTGTGGGACACTCAGCTTTGTCTCTGCAACTGGGACATCATTAACCAGTATCTATAGAGAAGGGCGGACTCATTGCTTTGGTTTCATTATATTAAAATTGCTTCTTTGGGATGGGCCTGCATTTGCAGTTTCGGGAGATGAGGAACATGAGTGTGCCTAGGGTGAAGCAGGAGAGAGTCATCAGATTTCCTTAGATACCACCCAAGAGGCTTGTTTTAGAGGTAAGAGGGTCTCAGCAGCAGCGGTCTGGTGGCACACCTCGAGATGCCTGGGAGGTGAGGGAAGCCTGGGAAGTGACACCTGGCCACTACAGGGGGGCTGGGGAACTGTAGGGGGCAGAACCCAGCAGGGATCCTCCAGAGTACAGAGACACATGGCACAGAGTCAGCTTCTAAACCCCTGCTGGGCTGAGGAGCAGGAAGCCAGCTTACAGGGATGCTAGTTCACATAAGAGCAGTCTTACTCCCTTGCCTCTCACCCTACTCCTGCAGAACGGATACAGGAAGTGGGTGGCATGAAGGTGGCCTAAAGTGAGCCAAGCTGAGAAGGCAGAGATTTGATATTTGGTCAAGTTCCAAGTTTTGACTAATACTTTGAATTGCACAGCTAAGACTGTGTTTGCCACATGAAATAGCTCCCTCTGAGTGAGAAGAAAAATTATGGGGTCTGTGGACAAGAACAATATTACTCATACTGTATAGAGTTCAAAGGGGTGGGAGAAATTTAAAAAAGGCTTATTGTGATTGTCAACCACCTCCCATGCTTGTTGGGTATACCAGCTACAAGATGGGGCTCCCAGGGTCCTTGAAGAACTGGTATAGGCTTTCTTGGAAAGCCCTTAGAGGTGTAAGTAAAGCCTGTGGCCCTCGGGGTGACAGGACACCTGGGCTTTGGTCTGCTCTCAGCTCCAACACTTAGCTTGCTTTGCATTTCCTGTGTCACCTGAGACCATTTACTTAACCTCTTCGAGCCTCGGCTTTTTCATTTGTAAAATGGAGCTAATTATAGTATCTGCCAGCTAGATGGTTCTTAGAATTCATGAGACAATGAAAGTAAATGCTTAATAAATGTGAGCTATAATTATTGTTATGGGTAGAAAAATTACAGGTGTTTGCCTCTTGAGAATTTAGTTTCAACAACTTGAACATCATGAATCTTCTATCTGAAATCCTGGAAACTTGCATTTGACAAGGAGCTTGAAAGTAGAGTATGACAGGTATCAAATCCCAGTTTGACTGAACTCAGATCATGATTAATGAAGGACCTTCCATGAACAACACCCTTGGCTGGGTCCAGGGTCCTTTTGGGAGACAGTATCTGTGCACAGACTCCAATGCATGATAACCTGCTTCCCCAGGCTGGATTTGCTTCATAAAACCTTTACCATGGCAACAGGGAAGCACTTACAGAGCACTGCAGCTGACACTGTGAAAAATATCACCTGTTCTCAAGGTACTCAAAATTGCACAGCATGACTCATGGTGGCTTTCTCTTTCTGGCTTCTGCTGGGTCATAGATGCTGAGCAAACATACGCTATTCAAGAGGTTCCTAAGTTACAGAGATCCCAGATGAGGCAGAGAGCATGTTGATAAAAGCAGAGATGAAGGATTTGCAAAATGACCTGCTCAGAACACGAGGGAGTGCTCATTAATTTGACAAACATTCCCTTCTTCCTTCTTAGGAGCCAGGGAAGGCTGGGCACTAGGAAAATAGTGGTGAGCCACGTGGATGGGTGCCTTTCGCTCAGGGAGCTGCTGGGGTTGGGTGGGGAGGGGTCACAGTGAAAGAGAGATCATGCACACAAATAAATGATCCCACAGTGACACCTGTCATGGACAGTCTTTAGGAGGTCAAGGAAACGAGGTGGTGTACTTAAGCTGAGATGTGAAAGAAAGGAAAGATCTCCATCTTGGGAAGATCCTGGCAAAGATTCCAGCCACACAGAAGAGCCAGAGGTCAGAGAACTAGGAAGGTCTCTGAATTTGGAGAACCCTATCCTAAGTTTAGATTTTATTCTAAATTTAGTAGAAAATCATTAAAGAGTTATAAACAGGGGAGTGAGGTAAGCTGATTTATAGTCACTTAAAAAAGATCATTGTGGCTGCTATTGGAGATTAAACTGGCTAGGAGGTGGGGGCCAGGGTGGGGAGAGGTAAGCAGAAAGAGAATGAATGATGAATCATGGCACCTGGACTAGGGTGGTGGAGGTGGAGAGACAGTGAGTGAGAGATGCTGACTGTGCTTGCTTCTTTCTATGAAAGATCAGAACACCTCACTCAACACTTAAGCGTAGAGCCTGTGGCACATGATGACTGGATGTTGTCTCAAATGCATTCTCCACTCTTTCCTATCTGTGTCTTGTCTTTGCAACTAGACTGTCACGTCATTCGATACATAGATACCAATCACTGGCCCTGTGTGTGACACTGGCCCTCCCCATCTAGGAACTTTCCAGAAGGGAGGAAACATAAAGCAAATATACAATTAACCAGCAAACACTACAGCATCTGGCAGGTGCCATAAAGGCAAAAATATCAGTCTTGTTGAAGGAGAGGGCAGCAGCCACAGGAACACACAGCTAATTCCTGAAGAAAGGTTATTTAAAATGACTGGGAGGTCACCAAAGGGTTTTAAGCAAGACAGTGACATGATCAGATTAGCAAATGGATTGGAGTGAGGCTACACTGGTTTGCAGGCAGTTGCAAGTAGCACGGGATGAGCTGTTGGTGGTGGTAGTGGGGAAGAGGATGGAGGAAAGGGGATGAGTGTAAGATATATTGAGGTGCCGGAATCCACTGGACTTGGTAACTGACTGGATGTGTGTGGGGAGTGGTAGGCTAAGGGAGAGGCAGGAAGAAAGGATGACTTGCAGATTCCCTTTGTCTCTCTGTCTCCGTCCTTCCCTCCCTCCCTCCATCCTTCCCTTCACCTTTGTTATAAAAACACAAACTAAACAAAGCAAACCCTTTCATTCGTTATCTGTGACTGCTTATAGAAGGTAAATTGAATGGTACCACATTTAATTAATGACTGTCTGTTTTTTCCAATTCCATACACTGTGGGGGTTTGGTGTGTGTGTGTGTTTTGTGTGTGTGTGTGTGTAGGAACTTACTTTGAATGAGTATACCAGAAAACAGATCACTAGCTTCAAATTCTTTAACAAATTCTATGATGATATTTCACACTTTGCAAAACTCGTAACAACTCCATTACATAGCTATTATTATCCCTACTTCATAGTGGAAACGGAGGTTTAGAGCAGCTAAGCATCATCCAAGGCCATCTGGCTACAAGAGGTTGCAGCTGGTACTTGAACTTAGGTCTTTACACCTGAGCTTAGTGCTGCCCCAACCCCTGCAAATGTTGTACAGATCTTCTTTAGTCATATGTTAGCACATTAGCAGACTAACTTTCTAATAATCAGGCATATTAATAATAAACACTATATATTTAACAGTTTTAAAAAGCAGATAAGACTCCCCTGGGCCAACATAATGGTCCTTGATGCCTGATGGGCATATGAACAAGAGGGTTCAGTGAAAGGTTAGGAGCAAAAGAAAGTCGCAGTGGGACAAATTCCCCAACCTCTTCTGTGTTTTTGTCCATTGGATAATATCGCCTTTTGAGATATGAAAATTGAAGAAGAAAATATAATCTTAATTCAGCATTTTGAAGTATTTAAATCTGTATGAAAAGAATACCAGAACATGTTACAGAATACTGTAAAAAAACTTTAGCAGATTACAGTTCTTTTGAAGGAGACTAGGAAAAATGTGTTTGGTTTGTATGAAAATATGCCCTGGACTTTGTAGCAGGAAATCCTCAAAGGAAAGAAAGAATGTTCAGAAGACACTAGCAGAACCAGTGAACTTATGGAAATAGGATGATTCTGTCTGAATGAATCAGAATCAAAATGAAAGTTTATTATAAAATGATCTGACAGAGAGGATCAGAAGTGGGATAAGAAATTTAGAGAGGATAAGTTTAGTTTTGAAAAATTCAAGAGGCAAAGAAAGTAATATTAAATTAATTTAGAGGGAAAGAATTGAGGTAGAAATAATCATAAGATTCACTACAATCTATTTCACAAAGTAAGAAAATGAAAAATTTAAAGGAGAACTGTCACAGAGCAAAAAAAAAGTCATAGGTTAGATACAGGGAAGTATATCTAGATACAATTTTGTGAAAGACAGATAAAGGCAATGTAACTATGTGCAAATTATCTATCTGTTTTGCAGTTGGGAATTGAAAATCCCACTCTGAACATGCTTGAGGAGGCCACCCTGACAGCCCTGCATGCTTAGAGAAATTCATTGTGCAAATTAATTGGAAAGTTCATTGGAATAAATATACTATTTAGGAAAATGGAAAGGTTGATTTGCGAAGCTCTTTATTCAAGGGATATCATTTATTTATGATAAAATTATTTGTGATGACAAGAGGTATGTGATCCAGTACTTGTTGGTGGGCTTACTGTCTAGATAAAAATGTGTTTGTGGGAAAAGTAGCCATGCAAAGAAGGATATGATTTTGTGCTTTTGTGCTAAGTCAGTGGAATAAACCTCAGGCTTGGTGCTGCTCAAAGGGGATGAGCGGTTGATGAGGGTACTTTCTGGAGGAGGAGGTCTTTGCAGTAAGCTGAAGGATGGGTATCTGGAGAGATGGGAAGGAAGTCAGGGGGCCTACAAGATGGGAGTTTGTCTTGAGTAGAAGCACACAGACCATGTGTAACCCGTGCTTTGGGAGCCAGGAAAAAACCAGCCAACTAGAGTGGAGGCATCTCGTAGGAGAATATGAAGACACAGGTACTTGGTGTCAACAGAACAGGTGTTAGATTTTAGACAGTTTGCACTTTTTTGATAGCAGTGGAGAATCTGCTGAGTTTCAGACAGTGGAATACATAGATGAGAATAACTTGAAGTCCCATGCAGAGTGACTTGGGAGGGAAGAGATTGGAAGCATATATCAATAAGGAAGGTGTTAGAATGATAATGATTATGATGATAACAACAAAAATAAAAATAGCAGCTAGTATTTATTGAGGGCTTACTATGTGCCACCTAGCATTCTAAGTGCTGCATATATATTATCTCATAGAATTCTCTCAGCATCCTTAAGGGAATTATATTATTATAATTCCCTATAATTATCACATTCCTATTGATTCCTATTCCTATTGATATTATCTCATGCAACAGAGACAATAAGAAACACACCTGTAGTCCCAGAAGGATTATTCAACTTGCTACAACAAAGGTGAGCCTACACTAATGAGAACTTGTCAAGTGTCTTGGTAAGAAGAAGTAGGCAGGGGCTTTTTGTAGGTTTTGGGATTGGCTGAATATTTCTAAGGGGGTGCTGAGGTGAATGGGGATCACCTCTGGATTGGGTGCTATTTCTGAATTTGGATTAGCAGAAATGGGCATTAGCTCTGGGCCGGTTGCTGCCATGAAGTGGGGGTAGCTTAGTGACTGGGTAGTGCTGTAATGTTTTTTTTTAGAAAGCAGAGCAACAAAATGGGTCTTGGGAAGTCATTGATAAAAAAGCAGTACTTGTTCAAAAGAAAGGGTGTAAGACGTTTTGTGGTTGTGGCGTGACCTTGGAAGAATCATTATTTTGTGTTGGCTTTGACTCTGAATTTACCTACCTGCTATCACAGCCTGATTGCTAGCAGGATGAGCTTACTTTCTCAGTTCTAGGTTTTACTATCTCACTATTCTACAAATAAATAATGGTGAATCTGAGACACGAAAGAATGGTTTTACACAACTGGTAAGCAGTAGAACCAAGATGCAACCCTGCAGTTGTTTAGGTGTGAGATTGGGAGAGTCTAAACTCAGATAGAATGGAAAAGAAAGGTGCTGTGAACAAAAGAATTGGAAAAACTTGGTGATTAATTAAATATGAGAAATGAGAGAGAAGTCAGTGAATATAGTGTATCTTGGCATCCTGTAGGTGTACCAAGGAGGGCATCAGGAGGAGTAGAAGAGGAAGAATTTTATTTTTGGCTACTGAAGGGAAATATAGAGCCTAAAAATTAGCAGATGAATAAGAAAATAAAACTAGATGGTTTCTTAACTAGCATCATAAAATATATTCATTCAATATCAATTAATTTTAAGATTTACATCATTATTACCTAGAAGATTCTCCCACCCACCTGGCATGGCACTGTGTTAGTTCATATTACTTAGTTCTTAAAATAGCAGTGTATGAAGGAGGTATGACTGTGCATTTTCCAGGGGAGCCCTAGGAAGTTAAAGTGACAGTCTCAAGGTCACAGATCAAGTTAATAGTGGAACTAAGGTTGTATTGGTCTTCTTTGCCGCCTATTACATAATTACTCCAAATCAAGTTCTCTCCTAAGGTACAAACAATATTGGATTTGGATGCATTGTAATAGGAGTAATAGATTTGAATTTATCTAGTTTTCTGAATATCAGAAAATAATATCTTGACATTACTAAAAAAGTTATATAATATTTTTGTTACATACTAGGGTGATAGGCCATAATTTTTTTCTTTAAAGATTTTGTTGTTGTTGTTGTTGTTGGAGGATAAATTTCCCTTGCCTAGAAATAGAACCATTGCAGGATTTTTTTCCATTTTGTGGTAGAATCAGTAGCACATTTTAAGAATGAAATCTTATTGGGTAAATCTGTATATATCCGTCAAATGCCTCTTTCCATAATCCTTTACTTGTGAAATGACAGTATTGTTAGCTAATCCTTCCTCCCCAACTCAGATTTCCCATTTGATGACAGACATCCATGAAGATATTTATAAAACATTTTATTGGTTTGAAGTGTAGTAGAAATTATTTATTTATTGTTATTAGTTTAGATTTTAGAACGATTGAGAATGAGCATAAAAACATTTACAGGTACTGTTCTGAGAAAATGGAAGATTTCTGTGAGGAGAGAATTGCAAGCCATTGCCTTCACTTGTTTCAGTCACTAAGGAATCCCCTAAAAATTGCTAACAATAAATCCAGCAGGTTAGGCAACTCACCCATAAATTCCTAGGAGAAATAATTTATTGGGTTTCTGTTGAGAAAGTTACTGAAAGAAATGTTAAATTCTGTGGAATGAAACTGACTACTGCAGAGTTTAATGAGGAAAGGTGAAAAACAAAGGACTTAGAAATCTGATCAGTCACCCTCAAAGAAGTTGAGAAATGATGACATTTGGCTTTTCATAAGAGCAAAAACTCTTCACACCAAAATCCAAGATAATATTGAGTCAAACATTTGATTATTTTGCTTGCTCCAAAGCCATTACAGAAAAATCAATGACTATCTGGGCTGTTTTGCTATGTCTCTTTCTGATTACAGTGACATCCAAAGCAGGCAGTAGGCAGTGTCTATTCTTCAGTCCTACAGGGGAGGCCTTGGATGAACCTGCTCGGTGAGGGGGTGTACGGCGAGAAGAAGGGGACAAGATTTTTTTCAGCACCACTTGCCACAACCCTAATTAAGGCTTTGCCCTGTGAATCACAATTTCCTCTTTCAGAAATGTAAAACCATTGATAAGTTGTCATAAGCAGATACTCTTTGATTCATTCAAAACCCTTTAAAGTATTTTCTAAGGACAATGTTGCCCCCCTACCCTCCTGGCCTTGAAAGATTATTTTTCTAAAGGCTGTTTTCTTTTCCAGTACCTAACACATCAGGGTGTATAAAAAATTGGATTTCAGAATTCTCTAACTTCAGATATTTGCAGAATTCAATGATCTTTTCATTGCAGCCATATTTGGGAGTAGAAAAACTCCCCACAGACACAGAAAGACCTGGACATTTTCTGAGCTATCAAAGAACAGTTTCTTCCAATTGGCTTTGGAAGTTCCACATCTGGAGGCCTCGGGATGAGTCACAGTGTGCAAGAAATGGCGGTGGAGGCCCACCATTGATCTGGTTTGCTTACAACAGGGAAAGGAGCAATTAACATTTAATTCCATTTCTTCTTTAACAGATGCTTCAAAAATGAAGACGCTCCTAGAATCCTTAAGGGAAGAACTGCACTACGACAGGTCAAGAGTTGAAGTTTTAGGGTAAGCTTGGTAGGGCATTCTTTAAGGAAAATACATTATTCATGAATTCATACCACAAAAATATCAAAATGTTCAGCACATCTACATAGTCTGATTAAACTGTTTCAGAGACATATTACCATTGAATTCATCTGCTGCCAGGCTACTTGAGAAATTGCTGTATTTTGTGCATATTTTGGACTAACTGCTTCAAAACCTTGACAATATGTTTAGTTTGCATAAATCAGGCAAAACATATTTTGTTTTGTTCAGCATGCTCTGAACTTTCACAGTTATTTCATTATCTGTTCAGATGGTCCCTCAGCCTTGCTTCAACTGAAAGGGAAATTGTAAATGTTGTTAAAATAAAACCTGGCTGATGCATTGGCAGCTGTGTGAGTTGCAAAGGACCCAGGTTCAGGGATCTAGCTTAAATTTGAGAGGCTTATCTTCGCTAACGTCTCATGGTGATGAGCATTACTATTCATCACATTTTGCAGAAATCTGTTCAATCTTCCCTCTTTAAGGAAATCTATTTTCATTTTAGTACGATCCATGCTACCCCAGCTTCCCTTCTTGGTCTTGAGCATTGCTGACTTCAAGTTTTTTTCTCTTTATAAAATACAGTATTCTAAAATTTGTCCTACTGACAGTGGTGTGATTTAGAATCACTTAATTACAAAAACCTTAATCTTTCTTGTTTTCTCTCCTCTCTCATTGCTATCATTTGTTGTTATTTCAAAACAATTACACTTGAGTATTTTTTCTTTTATATTATGTCACCATTTCTTCATACCCTCATGTAGTTCTCACAAGCTTTTCATAGTAAGGTTTCAATTTTTGGGTTTGCTCTCAGAGTTCTAGGGAATGCTTCATGCCCTCTCCTGACCTTCCTCAAGGACAAAATTGGTCTTCTCATTCTCTCTCTTGCTGTAGAATCCTGCATGCAAAACTTTTCTTTTAGTAAAGAAATTCAGTGTAATGGATTAGATTCAACTCCCTGCCTTTTGTTTTAAGATGTAAGGTATGAAAGATGAGATTTGGGAGTTAGTCAGTGAAGGACTAAGGAAAGTATTAACCTAGTCTCGGTCCCTGTTTGTTCATTCATTCATTTATTCAGCAAATATTTATTGAGTGGTTTAGATGATATGATAAGCAATGGAGATACAATAGAGAAAAATGGTCAAAGGTCTCTGACTTTCCTGAGTGCATAGTCTATGGGGAATGAAGACAAACAGTCAGTTGTAACACTGATAAGTGCTACTACAGGAGAAAGCACATGTTATGTATATTTAAAAATTTATACTTAAGAATGAATAGAAAGGTATAAAATAGGCTTTCCTTATTTTTTTTTAGCACTTATGTCTGAGTACATTCTGGATAGAGTTTGCAGTAAAAAATTAAAATATCCGTATCTCATGAAAGTAACTTCCCAGAAACCATTTCAGAATATTCCAACTTCTCTGTTTTACCCCGTCCATTTCCATTTCCTTTCTTCCTTAATATTAAAAGGAGGATGCGCTTAGTATTTGCATTAATGGGTACAATTGCCTGCCACTTTTACCTGGGTAGCTTTTGTTAAAGAGCTCATGAATCATGGTGGAGAAAACATCCTAAAAATTAAAAAGCATATTTTTGCAACTTCTTCTTCATGACCTTTAACTCATCATTTTACAAGGAATTATACAACCTCAGTAGAAAAATATCTCTTTGCTTGGCTCTGCTTTGTTTCTCTTTAATAACTGTACTGACCTTCAGATTGACTTCTTTAATTTTTCTAGTTATTATCATAGCTCAGCCCACTGTTTTCTCTGTAATTCAAAACACTATTCTTTGGCTCATTATCTTGCATTATTTATTCAAAGCAATTATTATTACACACACTTGGCGATGTCATTTATTAGAGCTATGGTGTGCAGAATAAAGTAGCAATATTAGAATGGAAACATTTAAAAGGGCAAGTCCTCAATGTTAGAACTTTGCCTAGTATCAATCTAAATGAAAATTAATTTAAATAGCGGACTTTTATCATCTGAATAATGAAGGCTTTGCCTACTTAAAAACTTTCTGTTATTTTTCTTTTTTTAAAAAAAATTATTCCTTTAATCAAAATTAGCCAAAGTTTTACAAAGCACTAAACTAACTTTCATTTGTGGATTGCACAGCATGGCTAAAACGATAAAGATGGGAATCAACAAATACCATTGAAGATATGGAGCAAAGAGAACTCTCACATACTGCTGGAGGGAATATAAATTGGTATAACCACTTTGGAAAACTGGTCGTACCTATAAAAGCTGAACATTTGCCTATTCAGTGACGTGTCAATTTCACTTTTTTATGTATATACCCTAAAGGAAGGATAACAAAAAATCATGAACAAGAATGCTTATAAGCGGTACAAGATATTCACAATAGCTCCAAACTGGAAGCTGTTTAAATGCTCATCAGTATTGGAATGGATAAATTGTGATATATTCATACAAGGCAATACTTATACAGCAATGATAATTAAATTAATATGTATCCACAAGGCTGGAATGTACAAAAATAACATCAAACAAAAGAAACTAGATACAAAAAAAGCATGCACTCTTGTTCTCACTCATAGGAGGGAATTGAACAATAAGAACACTTGGACACAGGGTGGGGAACATCACACACAGGGGCCTGTCATGGGGTGGGTTGTAGGGGGAGGGATAGCATTAGGAGAAATACCTAATGTAAATGATGAGTTAATGGGTGCAGCAAACCAGCATGGCACATATATACCTATGTAACAAACCTGCACGTTATGCACATGTTCCCTAGAAATTAAAGTATAATAAAAAAGAAGAAGAAAAAAGCATGCACTCATGAATTCATTTACATAAAGTTCAAAAACAGGCAATCTAATTTATGATGATAGAAGTGAGGAGAATACCCCTTGGGGGTGGTTAAAGGGGCTGATGTTTCTATGGGAATGCTTAATTTGTGAGAATTAATTAAGCTATCCACTTTCTATTTGTGTATTTTTGTGTATGTGTATAATTCTTCAATAAAACTTTCTGGGGGCAGAGAAAGGGAGAGACACTTGTGAAGAGACAAGCTAATCTACTCATTGATTGCATCCTGGGTAGACTCAGGTAAATGAGTAAATTTGACAAAGTTTACCTTTGACGGCCCTTTCTTCCCCTTTTAGAACTTCCTCATTAGTCTCACTTTCATGCTGGGGACCTTACAATCTTTACTGTTTCTGTACCAAAATCATCTTCGGGAGATGTCTGTAAGTTATTTTTTTGGGGTGTAAACTTAAGTGGCAGTTTCATATCTCCCAGGGGCAGCTGCGTTTTAAGTCTTACGATGTTTCTAATTGAAAAAAAAAAGTCTTCAGACTACAACAGGAACTTCAGCAGCAGAGGCAGGTTTGTGGAACAGAGCTTCTGAAATAACTTCATTTGGGCTTTTGCTTGCCCTTCTCATGAGAAACACCAACACTGGTTGGGCACGGTTTCCTACTCTCTTTATGAAACCATTCTTCATATTCTCCTAGCACTTCCTACATACTTTCACTGTAGAAACCAATACCCCATTTTGTAATATATTATTGTTTCCATTAGATGGTGAGTTCCTTGAAGATAGGGACCATCCCTCACTCATCTCTGTATCTCCAGCAACCAAGTACAGTGTTTGGCTCAGAGCAGGCAATCAATCAAGTTTGCTGGGAATTTTACCATATAGTTAAAGAGCATCTAGTTCCCCACAATTTATTCTTCTCTAAGGCACAGAAGAATAAGGAAAGCTTCCAAATTTCTTTATGATGTCTGCACAACATTGATACCAAAAGCTGAAAAGCACTGCACAAAAAAGAAAACTACAGCCTCAAAGAACTTATGCATATCAACGTAAAAATACTACCTAAAATAGTAGCTACCAAGATCTAGCAACACACATTATAATAACACTTTATGACCAAGTAGAGATTATTTCAGAAATACAAGGATGGATTGATATTAGACTATTTATTAATATAATTTATTATATTTACAGACTTAGGTAAAACATATAGTCATCTCCATAGACCCAGAAAAGGTAGTTGCCTAAATCCAGCAACTATTTCTATTTAAAAAAACATGATTTAAAGTAAGAATTGATAAATATTTCCTTGATGTAATAAATATATATCTATATTTTTATCTATCCATTTGTCATCTGTGTTAGTCAAAAACTAGCATCAAAATTACTGGAGAAACAAAAAAGTATTCCTGCTGTTACAAATGAGATAAGGATACCCACCACTACCACTAATATTTAACAAAATTAGACCAGAAAAAGAAATTACAAGTGTAAAAACTGGAAAGAAGAAAGTAAATCTGGTACTATTTTTAGATAAGAAAGAATACCCAAAGGGTCCTCTGCTTCACTTTTCTTTCTTTCTTTTTTTTTTTTTGAGACAGAGTCTCACTCTGTAGCCCAGGCTGGAGGGCAGTGGTGCGATCTCTGCTCACTGTAACCTCCGCCTCCCGGGTCCCGGTTTAAGCAATTCTCCTCCCTCAGCCTCGCGAGTAGCTGGGATTACAGGCACACGCTGCTATGCCCAGCTAATTTTTGTATTTTTAGTAGAGACGGGATTTCACCATGTTGGGCAGGCTGGTCTTGAACTCCTGGCCTCAAGTGATCCGCCCACCTTGCCCTCCCAAAGTGCTGGGATTACAGGCGTGAGCCATGGTGCCCAGCCTGCTTCACCTTTTGACATCAGAGGGCTGGAAGCTCTACCTTCAGATCATGCTAATGCTACAATTTTTTGTACGTGGGACCCATGAAGGTGCATAAATCTCAATTGCGCATGCACATGTTTCTCTTCTCATAAATATTCATGACTCCTCCTATACCTTATTGAATATATACATTTGGCCACCCTGTTCAGCATTAATTCCTGTTCCCTTTGTCCCTCCCTTGAAGTGTTTCTTTCTGGCTTTGGACAGGAGGCTGTGCTTCCCAGCCTGTTGGAATGGCCACACTGCAGGCTGCAACCTTTTATGAGAAAGAAAGATTTCCTTTCCAAATTGAAAAAAGGAAACGTTTACCTGGAAAACCCAAGAGAATCAGCAGAAATGCATAAAAACAATGAGAGAATTCAGTAAGACATCAATTAATAGAAATCAATAGTCTCTGTATACATAAATACATGTTAGAAGACATAATCGAAGAAAAGACTCCATTTAGGATAGTATTCTCAAAGATAAAACAATGAGAATGTGGAAGTAACAACCTTAAGCCATCTTGGAAGAATAAAAAGTAAGACTTGGACATGTGAAAAGATGTCCCATATTTTTAGATCAAAATATGTGGCAACAGAAAGCTATCAATTCTCCCTCTCAAAATTTATTATGTTAAATTTTTGGAGATAAACTTCAAATGAACCAGAGATTTACCTGTTTTAAAAAAATGAAACCATATATGTTGTAGAAGAAAAGGATAAAATACTTTTAGAATCTCAGAATGGGAAAAGCCATTTAAAAATTTGACTTAATTTCAAGAAGGTTAAAAAAAAAAAAAAGAAATCCCTTCCATATCTGGTATCTGGCATTGTGTGACTTGTTCCAGGTAACTGAAACATTCTATGTAAGATATCAGCTAAAAAAGAAATGATCGAGAAGGTAGGATAAAAGATAACATAAATATGGTTTGGACAGTTGTCTTTTCATGAAGTGATGCTTGTTTCTCTTTGCTTTTATGTTCTAGCTTGATAACTGTGACTTGTACAATAAATTCAGCCATGATTCATATGACCATAACTGACATAACAGATGCCCTGCCCTTCTGACTGATTTGATTGCATTTTAGACAAGAATGTCCATCCCAAAACATGTGGATTTTAGGTTGGGATGTTAAGGATGCTTTTCCTCTGCCAAACATCAAGATTGCTTGATGCCAAACACTAAAACTTTGAAAAATACCTCTTTTTAAACGGAAGTCCTTCTAATGAATATAGGAAATGTTTGGAAGTAACTAAAGGAGGATGGAGGAACTCCTTCAAAAACTTGAGAATAAAGGACATAAGTCTGTCCTCCTCTAATAGCTATACTATAAAATTAACACATAATTGGTCCCATTAGGGACATCCAGGCATATCATCTTAAGGACATTGGCAGTGAAAGACAAGACTTGCCATATCTGATGGATGGTATTTCCTTATCTAAACAAAGGAAGAAATTCATATGCCCATCAGAGGAGGGCTGGTCAGCAATGGACACTTGGACAAAGAAGGACAGAGACAAAGCCTCCACCACAGCAGAGCCTGCAGGATTGTTTTGGATTCCTTTCCCACTCTGATGACAGTGATCACAAATCTCTGCTTATCAGTGACAGTCCAGGTTTCTGCCTCTTATTATTTATAGTGCCTTTCATTCTCAAAATAAAATGGATGATAAATTAGATGAGCCTCCTGCTCCTAACCTTGCAGCCTTTCTGTCCCACCTGTTTTCTCACCTCTGTCCACTTGGTGCTGAACCCTCTGCGGTAAGTTCCTTCAGCCTGACTGGATGATTTGTTCTGATTTTTGACTGGCATTTTCTCAAGACATTCCTCTTTCCCCATGGCATCTTAAGTACAAGTGATGCACCCACCACACCCACCTACATTCTAGGCAGGAGGCCTCTTGGTTGTACAGGTAAAAACCATTCTAGGAGGAGCAAAGGTGAGAGGGATATTAAGCCAATGGGGTTTTAGTGTTCTGGTCCCATTGACAGTATGTAAAAGTGTGAGGTAATTATAGTTAGACTGATGGGTATTAAGACTGAAAACTAAGAGATACAAAGAAAATAATAAGAAACAAAGGCTAATAAGAAAAGGCTAAAAATGAAGTACCTTTGCAAAAGGCATTAAGCAATTATTTCTTTAAAAAGAGGACACGATAAGATTTCAGTTTGGTATTTGTTTCTAAATTTTAAGGCGGAAGGTCTGATTCCGTCCATGGTATACTGAATCTACTGGAGAACTGAGAGCATTTGGGATCTTTGGGGCTTCCATAGGAAGAGGCATTCTTACAAACTGATTACCCTTGCCAGAGAAGTAATAGAAGTCATATTTGGGGGCAATATTAACACTATGAATTCATTTTAAAGATGTATTTCTCTAATAAAGTTGAAAGCAGAAGTCTTTCTTTATCTCAGAGACCAATGCCCCTGAGCTAATCAAATTTACTTCTCTTTAATTCTCCAGGGTAATGATAGTTGCTGCAAGGAGTTCCAGGGAGAAGAGCTGTAACTACTCCAAGGTCAACATTGTCTCTTTTGTGTGTTTTAATTAAAGTTTAATTTTAATTTGTAAATGTCATATATGCCATTGGGAGAAAATGAGATTTATAGGAGGAAGGACAGCTGATTTTCAGATATTAGAAGATAAACTGGTTAGGGAAACTGGTTAAAGTGTTTGTCTTAGAAAAGAGAAAGAATACATGATGTTTGAACTTTATCTTCAGGTGGAATGAAGTACTATCCCTACTTAGATCTGGGCATTTAAAGGAAAACACAGGAGTGTACCTTACTAGATCTAAAGGCAGCTTTTCTGATTGCTAAGATAACTTAATGGGCCACACAGGTCCTGCACACAAAACCATGTCATACTTCCTATATGAAGTAAACAAATATTTATTGAACACTCTGTTTTGGCCAGGCACCAGGCTAAAATGGCAAGCAACATTTTTCATGATCCTGTCCTCAAGGATCTTATGGTCTAGGGTGCAAAGAGTAATGAACTAAATAGATACAAAATTAGAATTGTGTGAACAATTAAAGGGACCTCATCTTCACAAAACTCCAAGTAGAATCCTTAACAAGGCTAGAATTATGAGTGCAATGAATGTGTACTATGGGTGTGTAAAAGATTTGATGCAGATTTAGGGTCAGGAAGGTTCCCTTAGGGCATGACCCTGAACTAGATAGATAAGGAGGCATCAACTAGCTGAAGAGCTGGCTTGGGGGTGGGGTGGGGCACTATGTCAAGTACATGGGATCTTTGTCTATTTTCTTACTAAATGATCTAATCCTCAATGGTATTAGAAAAATGTCCGCAAAGACACTAAAAGCTTCATGGCTAATATTTCTAATTGCAAGCATCCTCTGAAACTTTAATCCACTTTATAAATGAAGGATATGGATTCTAGATCACACTTAAGGTTTGTATGGGGGCTAGATTACATTGACTCTTGTTAGAAATAGACTGTGCTGAACAGTTTTCATTCAAGAAACATTTACTGAGTTGTCCATTATATGCCAGGCACTATATTAGGTGCTTTTAAAAACTATGACATGAAACAGATCATTTAGTAGTTCATTCGTATGTTGTCATCTAAAAATCTAAAGCTTTTATTTAGAAATAGTATGAAGCTTCAAAAAATATTCAAAAAATATTATGAGATTATTATATAGATTTAGATTGACTTCTGATCAAAGTATAGATTTTAAAATTTATCAGTGATATGCAGGAAATTATTGATAAAATCCATCCTATTTCATGGCATTGGAGCTCATATTAGAAAACCATGTTTCAGGGCAGTACTGATCCCTGTCAGCATAAGATTCAGTGAAATCAAATTGAAGGTCTATTTGGGCAAACCAAGAAACATTGCAACATGAAGATTCTTGGTTCTTGTATAACTTGCATTGAAACTGTTGGCAAGATTAGCATCGGGAGATTGTCATGGTAGGATATTCTGGCAATATTTCAGCTCTTTTCATACCTCACCTTTACTAACTGGCTTTGCCCTTCTGTTTCCTTATCTTTAATTTCTTATTTAAACCAAAGAAATAAGAGTAAGTAAATTAGTATGTCACTTACTAACTCATCAGAGGATTTAGAAAAATGCTCACTTCTTTACATGTGCTCATTTTTATCTACATTTCTTTCTTTCATTTATTATTATTTATTATCCTGAAGAAATGCGTGACCCAAACGAGACACTTATTCTGGTTTTTCATTTGTGTGACACAGAAGTAGCTGGCTATCCCCTGCCCAGATGTCATCTAGATGGTGTTTTCTGATTCATGCTGCTGAGCAGTTTTCTGGGACACAGTGAGCAAGTCAAACACAAATCTGTCTGTCGGGATAATGAAAGGTCAGACTTCACCTTTGTGATGCTCTGAGTAGGGTTCCAAGCAAGGTTAGTCTGATACATGCAAAGGCAGATAGAAGCAGGAAAGACACAACTGCCCACAGAGCCATTCCGAATGTCTACTTAGGGTGAATGGTGCTTTCAGAAGCCATCAACAAGATCTATATTAGCAGGAAGCACAGTAATAACTTATACCTGCAGGGTGGTCAAGTTTACAAAGGCTTACTCAAGAGCATCTCATATGATTCTCACAAGAACCTTGTATCCCAGAAAACAGCTTGCTTGTATTGGCTTTCACACAGTATATGGTTCCTATGCTCATCTCAAGAGCTCTTTCGGGAGGAGACATGTTTTGAGATATAGGACATAACCTACATGGCTGCATGCTGTGAACCATATCTCTGCAGCTTCCAAAAACAGCCATATATCTTCCACTGGCTGTTAATGTGTGCATACTTAGGCCTGGTAGTTTTTTAAAAATCCCAATTATTTTCCTTCCTTGGGGTTTTTATAGTGGGCTGCACCCTCTCTAGGAAACCTCTCCTCCTTTTCCTTCGTGCCATTTCCTTCAGGCCAATCTTTATCATTCTAGCCACCATTAAGATGTATCTGCCCCAAAGGGGGTGAGGAGAAGAGGAGAGGGAGGGAAGAAGAAAGAGAGATCTGTGATACCTTCTTTAGCTGTGCGAGCCCCCTTCTGCTGTTCTCTCATTCATCACTCACTTATTTCCTTCAGAGCACTTCCAACAATCTGAAATTAGTTTGCTAATTTCTCTGTTTATTGTCTGTTCTGCCCATTAAAATATATGCTCCATTAAAGACCCATCCTTGTCCACTACCTGTCCCATCACTGTACCTGGTGCAGGTGCACACTGGACATTCAATAAATACTTGTTGAATGAAGAAATGAAATAATCTTACAGTTTTCTATTAAGGATTTTATTCAATTACATCTTTGATTAAATTATTCATCTTTTTTTTTTTTTTTTTTTTTTTTTTTTTTTTTTTTTGAGACTGATTCTCACTCTGTTGCCCAGGCTGGAGTGCAGTGGTGCAATCTCAGTTCATTGCAACCTCTGCCTCCCGGGTTCAAGTGATTCTCCTGCCTCAGCCTCCTGAGTAGCTGGTACCTGGGACTATAGGCATGTGCCACCATGCCTGGCTAATTTTTTGTATTTTTTAGTAGAGATGGGGTTTTACCATGTTAGCCAGGATGATGGTCTGGATCTCCTGATCCTGGCCAAATTATTCTTTTTTTTTTTTTTTTCTTAGAGTCTCGCTCTGTCACCCAGGTTGGAGTGCAGTGGCATGATCTCAGCTCACTGCAACCTCCGCCTTCTGGATTCCAGTGATTCTCCTGCCTCAGCCTCCCAAGTAGCTGGGATTACAGGCACGCACCACCATGCCCGGCTAATTTTTGTGTTTTTAGTAGAGATGGGTTTCCACCATGTTGGCCAGGCTGGTCTTGAACTCCTGACCTCGTGATCCACCCACCTTGGCCTCCCAAAGTGCTAGGATTACAGGCGTGAGCCACCGTGTCTGGCCTCATCATTTTTAATGAATTGAGAGCATGAAGTAAAGTAAAACAATAGGGGGTTACAAAGTCTATTGCTGCCCCTTTGCAATGAATAAATTGAAGCTGTAGAAGTTGTGGTTTCTCAAGGTCACAGCCAGGACTAGAGTCAGGTCTCTTTTCCTCATCCAGCCCAATGCCCTTCCTACAACACCTTGACTGCTAACAGAGAAGGACATTATTAATACATGGTTCCAGTAGTCAGGTCTCTTTTTGCACAAAGGTTACCTTTGCAGGTTTTATGCCAACAAACTACAGAGAAGCATTTCATGAAGTGGCCAAAGGGGCATAATGATGTTGGTAGGGTCGCATACCTTGAGAACAATTGTAAGCATTTTGGTTGGTTATACCATTTAAAAAACCAGACTGAAAATGAGTTTAGGGGTGAGAGGAGCATGAATCAATCTGGTTAATGAGGGGTAAAAAGGGCTAATTTTAAACATCTTTGGGTCAATAGACTGTGATAACTCTATATTGCTCTTTCCCAAGATCTTTATTTGCAGCAGAAATAATCTTTGAGAACATAGCTGTATGCAGACAGACTTATAGTCTAAGATAATGTTCTTCAACTCCATCTTCTAATTCCCTTAGGGGATCCACACAGCACCATATCACACTTTCCTCAGGAGGAGGCCAGGCAGAATTTTGGAAAGTGAGAGCAACAGTATCTTTTTTGTGGTTGTCTGATTGTAGAAATGATAACTCTCTGATTAGAACCATGGCCAAAGGGAGAAAATATACTTCTGTAGAGGGAGGAGACATTGGGGAAAGACATTTCTATCCTGACATATTTGATCTTGCTGAAGTTTATTTTATTTTTCCTCTTCATTATTGTAAAGTGTTTGGCTACTGATCTTAATATTAATGGCAATGATAACAGTGTGTGAGGCACGGCTCTGAGCACTTTGTGTGTATGAACCCACATGATCCTCAGAATTATCCTTGTGAGGTGAGGCTCTCCATTTTTCCAGTGAGGAGACTGAGCTGGTAAGTGAGCAACTGGGATTTGAACCTGGCAATCTGACCCCAGTGCCCAGCGGAAGAGTCACAGCCATGTCTCATCTTTAACCTAATGACTTGAGGTTGATATTCTCATTGCAACATCTACTCAAAGGAGCAAAAGACCCACTCCTCTGTGAAACCTGTGGGGTCCAGGATTTCCTTTTCATTTCTCTCACTCAGTCCAATCCTGATGTACCCATTCCATGCCTCTGCCCCAGCTCTAAGAAGCAGGAATAGCTTTTTCCATCTTGGTAGTGCCAACAGTTAGCATATAAGTCGAATACTACAGACAACAGGTGTTCCAATAGTGTTTGCTCAATGAGGGAATGAATTTTCAGAACTTAATTGCCATTCTTTTCATTTTATTAATTATGTGGCAAAGCCCCACAAGTCATTTTCAAATGCTATGTTTTAATTAGCAGTTAATTTGGCTTAACCTCAGGGGAGTTGGGGTGGTATGGAAAGCCAGGAAGAAACACATTGATTAAAACTTTTGATTTGGAAAACCTTTAATGGAGGTGCAATCAAATACCAATATTAATCTTCATCAGCACAAGATTTAATTTAATTAATTCTTTTTTCTGTTCCTAGGTGTTCAATCTTTCCCCATTGTGATCCTATTTCCAAATGACCATTAGCAGTTTTCATATCCTGATGATACTTTATAACGCAAAATAGACTAGATTTTCTAGGCTCCATATTCCATCACAGCAGTGAGTAAAGAGAAGGATATGTAGTAACACGTAGGTTAAAAAAAAAAACCGGGAGGAAGGCAGGTATACTTGCTCTTGTTAGCCGTTGCCTTGGACTACTGAAGAAGCTTCCTTATTTTGTTTCTTTTTTGCTTCTCTACAATCTCTCCCCACTTCAGTATATTGGCTGTACTTGTGCTAACAGAAACTGCCCTTTTGTTTAACAGTCCTTTGATTGCTTCCCACTGCCTTGGGGATAGGGGCGACTCTGTACAAGGCCTGCAAGTCCTCACAAGCAGACCCAACTTCCTTTCCAGACCCTCTCCCGCCATGTCCACTCACGTGCGTTCATTCTGGCATACTGAACCACTTTCTTTTCTGGAACACACCACTTTCTGCTACCCTTGTAAAGTGCCTTCCTGCCTGCACAGATACACTTCTCTACCTGGAATGGAAAGGTAAAGCTATTGCCCAAAGTCAGGCCTACTCACCTCTTCCTTCCTGCTTTCTCTGTTCTTCCAACCCCATTATCCCAGCAGCCCAGAAGAAGCACAGTTTGTAACCCTCGTTCATGCTTCTGGCTTCTCTCTGCCCTTGCCAGACATCTCTTCACTCATTTGCATTTCTCTCAGCATTGCATCCTCCTGCCCTTAGGCCAAAACTAATCTTGGGATACTAAATTCTTATGTCACTTTCTGCAGGTAGTGTTAACTCCCTCTCTTTCAGACCCGTAAACTCACAGGATTATAGAGAGGAGTGAAGGAGGGAACTGATATTTACTACACAGTCTTATACACCAGGACTTCTTTGGGAGTTTGATATGTATTTTAGTTACCATGGGTATGTGAAAGTACTATTGCGTCCAGTGTATAGAGATGCGATGTTGGTGGTCCAGGTAGGAGGCTACTTTGGTGATGTAGTTCCTAGTTTTCTAGAGTGACTATAATGGCTTTTGGAACATTCCTGCCATCAGGGAAGTTTGGGAACATATTGGTGAGATGCTATAAAACAAGACATGGGCATCTGAAACCATTCTGGAGTGGAAGCAGCAGGCAATACAGGGAAAGTTATGGAGGGTGGACTGCTGTGTCCACAACAGACAGAGGACAGGGAGTTGGCTGGCTCTTGGGGGTCCAGCCCGGGTCAGCAATCATCTGCTCTGACTCCCTGATGCTGATGCTGTCTATCTGTGCTGCCCTTGCTCCTTATACACCCCGCAACGTGAAGGAAGTGCTTTCTGCCTTCTTCATTTCCACAGGTCGAGACCATGGACACAGAGCTACAGTTGTCAGCAGTGAGGATGTGTCTCATGGTGGCGATCATTTTTCTAGGTCGCACAACTTTTCAAAGATTTGGGTGGTACATTTCAAGGACATTTAGATAGAAATAAATCTTTCACTGAACACCAGTTTTCAGAGACAGATATTTCAGACATTCCACAGCATTCATCAAAAGAGTGAAGAAAACCTTTTATTGATGTGAAAGAGATGGAGAAGGAAGCTGTTTACATTTCTACTAATTAGGTCATTATTGCTTATCCTGGGCCTGAACTTTAACCAAACATGAAAACCATAATGGATGGCAGAGAATGCTAGTCTCCATTAGGGGTATCAAATAGGGCCCTAAACAACAGTGGCAGCAATAAGATGGCTCCCTAAGATGATGAATTCATGAACATGCTGAATGAAGTCAGGCTTCAGAGTAGCTTTTAGTTGCAGACTTTCAATATTGTCATCCCCAGTAAGATATAAACAAACAAGTGATGGAAGGAAGAATGGTTACATAGCACATTGCCAAACACATAAATGACCCAAAAAAACTTCCTCTAAGTTGATTAAAAAACAAAATAAGCATCTGTTCTTAGTATACTACAACTTGTATTTAATTAAAACTAATATAATATCAGCAAAGAAAGGACATCAATACTTTTGAGTGTATATCTAAAGACAATATCTAAGGAAACAAGAATTTTTCTGTGCATATGTGACTTTATAGACTGAAGACAATACTCTGTGTTATTCTAAGAGCAGTGACTATATGGATGGTAACTATTGTTACCAATAACTAATGCCACGTCTATCCATTTAGGGGTTATTTGTCATGTCAAAGCCCTCGCAAATTGTTTTATCTGCCTTATAGGACTGAAATCACCGCATCAGTTGCTGAAAAATATTCAGCTCTGTGGTAGAACGTAACAGTTGTTTAATACCAAATAACAATACTGCGTAACAATTGAAAAGAAGCAAGTCAAATTCTGAAACCAATTAAAACTACAGGGATGAATTAGGTAGGAGGAATGTAATTATTCAAATTGAGATCTGGGCAGGCTAACAGGACTAATAATAAACTTATCTTTTACAGAGGTTTGATAAGGAAATCAGTTACTTAAATTTTATTTTAAATGTTAAGTTTTTCCCTTCTTAGAGCCTAGAGGAACAGCTTAAGTGATTCTACATTTGTTGTAGCAAATGTGTAAAATTGAAAATGAGGGCAGGTTGCTGTTTTTTGTTTTTTGTTTTTCTTTTTCTTTTTCTGTCACATAGCCCTCTTTTAGTCCATCTGGGGAACTTCTACTCCCCCTCCAAGCTTCTACAGGCCACCTCTTTGTAGACACCTTCTCAGATGTGCCAAGGTAAAGAGCCTCCTCCTTGGTGGTCTTATTGCACCCTGATTCTACCTCTATCACAGTCCTCACTGTATCGTATTATAGCGAAGAGTTTACTCAATGGCTGTTCCTCACTAGGCTTGAGGAATGGAACATGTCATTCATTTTCATTTATCCACTGCTTCAATTCACACTCAATAAATGTATTTTGAAATGAAGAAATGCTTCAGAAAAAAAATTAGGTATGGTGGAAACTATTATGACAACAAAATGACCTACAAAAGTAAAGCATCTTGCTATCTGACCTTCAAAGGATTCAGTTCTAAAACCTGAACTACAATGGGTACAATATACATTTTCCCAAGGGGGCTCACCAAAAAAGTGTTCAGAGCTGATCAGTGAGCATGTTCTATTCTTTTTACAGAATTAAAATGTTATGTATTATTATGTTTATTCTTTTAGAAAGAAAGGACACTGCTAGCAATAAAGATATCTTAGGTGTTTAGGACAAGCATCTACAAAAATGGGTATATGATGACTACTATGCTGTAAAACAGTACTATTTAAACCAAGTAATGGCATATTTTTAATTCAAAAGACTCTAGTAAAACTTAGCATTGCCCCCATCCTCTCAAGGTCTAACAGGGGTTTAGCTTGCATTATGTTCCCTGGGGTGGGGGTAGGGGGCAGAAAAACACTCAGATCTCAGTTACAATTTTTCTTGCTCACATTTTGAGCCACTAGTGAACCATCTCATACAGGAAACAGAGCAAACATAATGTGAGGGACACTTGTGAGTTCTGGCATCAACCTAGGTTGGAACTGAAGTTTCACTCTTTCAGGAAGACTCTGCACCTATGGGGAAGTTTTAACTTAGTTGGTATTCTTCTTATTGGAAGCCAAACTCTACCACTTTAAGAGCCATTTTTATTATCAGTAACTGTAAATGCAGTGTCACTCCACAAAGTTTCACTTCAGAAACAGAATCTGAAATTCTATCTGTTATAATAATAAACACAACGGCAGCCAATTGCCTCCTTGCCCTTGAGGGTCTGGGGGACAAAAATCTCTATAAAAAGATAGTAAAGATTGTGTCATTGGCAAAAGTTATTTATTGACTCCCAACAGACAAATTAGATATTGAATCTTTTATGGAGCTCTGGGTAATAACCATATTTTTTCAAATATGGAGCCTAAGGGAGGTAGGCACTGATTCAAGTGAGCTATTGGCCTCATTGGGGATTCTTTACAAACACAGAAGCTTTTGTTGAGGAATAAACAAACTACTTCAGGAATCTTTTTATCATACAAAATTCAAATTTATTTAATAACAAAAATCATTAGCCAAGAGACACAGTGGTCTATAGTCAAGAGTCAGGTGTGTTGAACGCTGTAAACATTTATGAATTGTAGTTGAAATACAGAGCTGCAGCTTGTTGTATCTTCCACAAAATAAATCGGACTGTTTTCTTGAAGGAGGATAGTTATATTCAATGACATGATGTTTCTGCCAACCTTGGTTTCTAAAGGTCTATTTTTAAAATTATCCTCTCCAGCCTATGAAGCCATTCCAAGAAGCAAAACAAAATATGTTTACACACGTATGTATTTCATGGGACCCTAGATAAATGCCTGCTTCTATACTTAAATACAGATAATTCTGATCATTTCAGTTCCATGCTCAAAACCTTTCAAAGTTTAAGGACTACAGGTGACATTTAAATTGGTTTTCGCCTTGGTTTTCAAGGCCCACCGTGCTCTGGCCTCAACCGGCTAGCCCAATGTTCTCTTATCTTCCCTTTCGCACATGGACCAGGGAAATGGACCGCAGCCTTGCCAGAAAGCACCCCAACAGGTAAACTGTCCTGCTCTAAGCAGGACTGAAAATCTCTTATCCTTCAGGGCTCATATTGAACACAGCCTCTTCCTAGAAGCCTTTCTGACTAAAATTAATCTGGGTCCTCCCACAAATCAAATTTCTCCTTCAATTATATTTTTTATGTCCACATCTTCAGATACCTCTATCTTTCGGTATCTGGTACAGAGCCTGCAGGTACTGAATACATATTTGCTACTTTTGTGTCACTCGTCCTTCTTTTCCTATCTTTTTAGATACCTGACAGACCAAACATTCTGACTCTATGGTCATGGACATCATTGTCTTGTCTGATTCCCTACCCTTTCTTAAAATCCACAATGTGGTTTTCGAGCGTCTAGAAACATAGAAAGGTGCTAAGGAAATTTGTTTCATCAGTGTTTTGAATGTAAATTATTTTTGTTTAAAAGTGTGAATATCTCTATGTTTTGTGGAGTTCTGAAAACCAAACCTGTATTGGAGAATAATAATAATAATAAATAATAATGTGCTCTTGAACAGTGCATTTTATTTAAAAAGAGTTGAGTCCTTAATGCGTATTTATTTGTTATTTATTTAGTTTTTTAGATGGGGGTCAGGAGGAAAGTGTTATTTTAATTTTCTAGTTAAGAAAACTAACATTGATTTGCTGAAGGTGACAGCACTACACTAGAATGTAGGAAAAACTTATTCTCTAGTACTTTTCACCTGGCTCTCTGAATTGTGCAAAACAAGTGTGATGATGTGACCAAGGGGTCATCTATAGAGGTGAGAAGATGGTGATGGGGCACTCTCATGTGGTCTTCACACAGGGACATAGCTTGGGTGTCTTCTGCATTTTGGAACTAAAGCCTATAACTAAGAGAGCTCTGCTCTGAGACTCCCGTTGAGATACTTCACAGTGATAGTGCCCCCAGAGATGGTGGTGCTCTGTTGGCAAATGTGGTCCTGGAGAGGCTTGGCAGTCAAGGGGCTGCAAGAAGAAAAAAGATAGCGAGAGATTCTCTTCACTTTTTTGTCACTTCCTTGCCCCACCAGAGAGTTATCTGGTAACTCACTCATCCTGTGCCTCCTCCCCTAAAATACCAGTTCTTAAAGGAATCGGGCTTTTCGTATTAATCCACTGGAAACCTACAAATCTGTACTACATGGTAGACTGTCTCTACCATTAGGGGGAGTAATACTGTGAGAATGGGTCCTTGATGAAGTAAGGAAATAGAAATGGAATACCAATGTGTTTGGTGGGAGATGGGAGGTGGGAATGAGCCAGGGGGCGTTTTCTCCCACCAAAAAGACACCACTCTTTATCAACATCTCTATTGGTATGTGTTTAAATTTGACCAGGATTCCCAAGTTACGGGAGGTAGGTTTTAATATTTAGCTATTTGGGGGTTCCCAGGAGTCGAAGGGCAGAAGGTAGAAGTAGAAGGGCCACTTTCACAAGCACTTAGTGAACCACTCTGTGAGCAAGGCATTATGCTGAGTGCTATGGTAGGATGATATAAGAAATATACACAGAGCCTGCCTTCAGAAAAAGCTCACCTTCCAGTAGGCGTGTCAGGGCATTCATGCTTGTGTCACTGAAGAATTGCATGTTTGTTTTGGATTACAAAATCATTGAGATGCAGAGATTTGGGATAAAACTCAATCTTTGTAGGCTAGTCTTAAAACATAACAGGAAAGTTCCCATGGGTATCACTAATCTAGGCAGAGCTTGCAGATTTTCAAACTAGGGGCTATTTTCTTAAAAGTCATAAAAATGCAGAAGATGTAAGTTGCTTCTTAGCATCAACGGCAAATGCAGAATTGCTATGTGTTTTCCAACCTTGACCCATCATAAACCATCCTGATGAAAATACTTTGAAGGAAAGAGTTCAGTGTTGTATATGAAGAAGGGAAAAGGTAGGGAAAGAAATGAGATAGGAAAACAATGTTGTAAAGGACAAGTGAGATAGGAAATGGGGTCTAAGACATGGTTAGACACAGATATAAAATTTTAAAAGTTTTGGCCATGAAAACACATTTAAAAAATTGCAACGCACTGGGAGTCCTCTTTCAGCCTTCCCACCCTCCAAAAAGACATCCATGGGGTATGCCACAGTGGAATTACACGCAACCCCTGGGAGTTGTCATGTATTCACAGCAGTGGGCATAATCATAATCTAGTTCAGGCCATGTCCCTGTAAGCGATGTGGATAATTGGTTTCACAGAGCTAAGCTTTGTCAGCATGGGTTATCCCAGATGGATGAGAAAATGCTCTAAACCTGGCAGGTGCTAGATGTTGAATCTCACAAACTTCATTTCACTTTATTAAGCTACTCCTATTTGTAGCACATTTTCTCAGTGATAAAGTTAAAAATATAAGTGGAAAAATAAACTGATCAAACTGACAGGAGGTAAAAGCTAAACTCTTGTGGCCTCTAGGGTGGGGAAAGCAGCCCCCTGGCCTGGAGGTGTTCCGCTGTTAATTTAAATGAGGTCAATTTTTTATTACACAAACAGGTTGGGGGATAATTTATTGGCAGGATTATGTTTATTAGTAAGCCATGGAAGTTGGAACTTTTGGTTTCTGAGGTGACAAAATGGGAAGACTCATTTTAGTATACAGTACGTTTCCAGAAGTCTTTGAGCTGACTGTATTGATAGACTCTTCAAAAATCTTTTAAGATACTTTTAACAATAATCTTTGCAAATTCAAGCAAACAAGGATTCTCTTTCAGAGATTACAAATGTCATCCTCAGCATCACCTGAATCATAAAATAAGGAGCCCAGTAGAATCTGAGGCTCTCATTATTAAATTATATCATATCAAATGTCATATCGTATCATCGTTATTGACCTGGAGAGGTCATGATGCTCAAATAAATAGAATTATTTGTAATTTACAAAGCACTTTCACACACTTGTTCCTAATTGGTTATCAGATTCACCTAAAAACATTTCTGAGAGTATCTAGCAAGCTCTCTCTGCTCAGGAATTATCAGAAAATAACTTTCCGGACACTGCAAAATGGAACTGAAATTTTCCACATAAGACATGCACCCCAGAGTATACTGTTCAGTATTCAGTTGATATCATTTTGGTGACAAACCAAAGTTCTCATACAATTACTTTAGCTACTATAAGATCAAAAATATTTGTTTGGCTTACTTATTCTGTAACAATGGGCCAAAACTGTTTCCCTGATTCATTTCCAGAGGAGTTTTTAGGGCATTTTGATTTACACTTTTTAGTAAGTTAGAGTAAATCTGATTTGATTGGATAGGTACATTAATCCCAATCTTATTATCTCAAAAAAATGACCTATATATTTCTAAATTCTCCCACAGCACCAGTGGGAAGCTGAAAACCATAATTACTTTTAAATTTGACATGAATCTGTTTTCTGAAACCATCTAAAAGTCACAGAAATGATGATAAAATAAATTTATTTTTTATATATTTGGAAAGTTACCAAATCGCTGGCTGTATGATTAACTGTTAATCATAGTTAAACATAGCCAGCTGTTTACCTCAATAAAAAAGGAGCAAACATATTTATCTTTATATCCTTTAATACATAAGATCATGTCTTTAATTTCACCCTTCTGTATTTGTGAGGAAAACCCAGGGAGATATGAGAAATGCCAGATTTTGGCTGTAAAGAGCAAACCTGAATCTGTGATAATTCAAACACTGACTATCACATCGGCTCCAACCAGGTGGTCACCCCACGACAAACAAACCTGAACAAATATTTCCTTCAGTAAATATTTCCTGGGATACAAGAGATCATGGGTCATAAATGTGGCTGCCTAATGTAAGGCATGCCAGATGGAGCCTTAAAAGGGTAACTATTATGATCTATTTATTATGTAAGAAAGGAGCTTTACTTTATTGGGTATACTTTTTTCTGGGCGTTACACACCATATTGCAAGTTGGACAAGAGTTTCTGGGGGCCACATATTCATGTATCAGTCATTTGGAAAAAGACTTTACTTCTTTCAAACTCTTTCAAATTATAGAAGCTAACTTGGTTTTTGATGCATAATTTTATGCCTCTCTGAGAGGGATGCTTGCTTGCTTGCATGCTGTATGAAGAATAACAGGAATATGCTGTTCTTTACCATCAGTATGAACAATGGTTGCACAAATGTTTTTGGCTTTGTTTGGTATGTGTTTAGAGCCATCTTCAGGAATTTTACAATGTCTCAGCTCCCTTTCCCAGTTCACACTAATATGTATGAAGCATTTTAGGACATTTGAAGGGTGAAATTCTAATTTTAGTTTTTTGTTTGTTTGTTTTTGGAAATGAAGCCCTCTGATGAACAAAAGACTAAGCTCAAGGTAACTGTAATCCGATTTCCTGTGTCATTGAAACATCTGGCTCCTTATGTGGCACATGGATTTGCTCATGCATTGTATTTTACTTTAAACAAATTCAGGTTGCTTTAAAAAATAGCTTACCATTCCATTCACATTATACAACTTTCAGTAGCACTTTTAAAGTAGTAGCAGAAAATATTCAGATCATTTATTTAAAGGGTCATATCGTGGAGTTGCTCCCCTAGTCCCAGAATTGGTCATTTTACGGATTGAAATTTCTAGCCTAGCCCACAACTGTTGTATCTTACATATCAACTCTAGGTCCAGTGGAATTTTCTTTTAAATAGGCAAGTAGAAAATATGTAAAATTTATTGAGTCACTATTTGTCTACTTTGTAACACATCCACTTTTTCTACTTTAGAAAGAAATGTGATACATGTGCTTTTTTTGTCTGGGGTGGTATTAAAACTCTAAATCTTACTACCTCTTAATGATCTTGTACCAATCCCACACACACACATCTTTACCATTTTTACCTATATATTTTCAGTCCAGGGCTATTTTGCCAAATGTATCTGTTAACGTGTGGAAAGAATCTTATTGTCATTACCAGTATTTCCTATGGTGACCATATTTCCTAAACCCTAAAACGGAGACACAATTTTTTTTTTTCCAGTGGTTACTTCTCTATTAGACCCTCAGTAGTATTTGGCCCAGCTGGCCATTCCTTTCTGCTTTAAATACTTTCTCCTTTGGCTGTTTTCTCCCCAGATACTCTTAAGCAATCTCAATGACTCTGAATAGTTTCTACATAATGGGGGCTTCTAAATTTGTATTTCTCACCTCAATCTTGTGCTGAGCTCCATAATTATCTATTCAACTGCCTATTAGATCTTGTCACTTAACTGACCAATCAGCAAGTTGAATGACAGATTCTACATATGTATATTTTAGTCACCTACCTTTAACCTACTCCTCTCCTAGCCTTCTCTGTCCTGGTAAAGAATATCACCATCCATGCCTTTTTTTTTTTTTTTTTTTGCGATGGAGTCTTGCTCTGTTGCCCAGGCTGGGGTGCAGTGGCACAATCTCAGCTCACCACAGCCTCTGTCTCCCGGGGTTCAAGCGATTCCCCTGCCTCACCCTCCCAAGTAGCTGGGATTACAGGCACGTGCCACCACGCCTGGCTAATTTTTTGTATTTTAGTAGAGACGGGGTTTCACCATGTTGGCCAAGATGGTCTCGATCTCCTGACCTCGTGATCTGCCCACCTTGGCCTCCCAAAGTGCTGGGATTACAGGCGTGAGCCACCGTGTCCGGCCACCATTTTTTAACCTTAACCGTAGAAGTCATCCCATCTCCAATCCAGTAAATGTTGTAGACTCTAACTACACTTGTAACTATGCCTGCAACATGACAAACCTGACCACTTCTCTCTACTTGTTCCAGACTAGGACAAACCACCATTGCCTCTCTTCTAGAATACTGCAGTTGTCTCTTAACCGCTTTCCTCATTTCTGATCTTGCTGAGTCAGCCCAAATCCATTTTCCACTGAGTGGCATCACTTCCCTTCTTAAAGCCATTCAGTTAGTTAATTCTCATTATACATAAAACAAAACTCCATTTCCTTACGTCCTTACCCTGGCCTTCAAAGGCTTACTTAAGTGGCTCAGTCCTTTCTGCACATGGGAGAAATCAAATGTTGAAACTCTCTGATGAATAAATGACTAAGCTCAAGGTAACTGTAATTGGATTTCCTGTGTCACTGAAACATTTGGCCCTTTTTGTGGCACATGGATTAGTTCGTGCAGTGTATTTTCTGTTAAACTAGTTAATGTTGCTTTAAAAATACCATTCCATTCACAGTACACAACTGTTAACAGAACTCTTAAAAGTAGTAGCAGAAAACATTCAGATCATTTATTTAAGGGGTGATTTTGTGGAGTTACTCCCCTAATCCTAAAAATTCTGAATTGATGGACTGGGGTGGGCCTAGGCTTTGGTATTTTTTTTTAAAGAGCTCTGGAAGATGCAGTCAGAGTTATTATAGAAACATTGCCTACATGACTGGTTGACTGCCTACCTCCACATCCATGTCTCCTCTGATTCTTGCTTTCCTTCGTGGTATTTTAGCACACTAAGCCCATTCCTGCTTAGGGAATTTCTGCTCCAAATGTGTTCTCCTTAGATTTTCACAAGGCTGGCTCCTTCTTGTCATTTGTTTCTTGGCTCAATTGTCACCTCCACAGATAAGCCTTCCCTAATCACTAAATCTCAGGTAACTACCCATTAGTATCTGTGACACACTTGTTTTTTTCTTCCTAGCACTAGTTTTTTTCTGGTTCATTAATTTGTTCATTTCTAATCCTCCCTCTAGGATTTAAGTTTGGTAAAAGCAGAAACCAACCCCAGTACTTAGAATCTGATAGGTTCTCACCAAATACTTGAATGAACACATAAATGTGGTATCTGTGTAATCATCAGAATACGAAAGGATATTTGAAATTGATGCTGTACTGGAAAATCCAGGACATTTTAGTTGCTTAACAAACAAGAACATTTAGAATTGTCTAGCTGGTCACAGGTTTCAAACCGTCATTCTTTGGTTTGAAGAGGGGAGAGGGAAAGGGTGTTATTGTTCATTTTTCTTAAACATTTCAACAACTTAAATTCTAAGATATTTAATCAGAAGGATAAAAATAATTCCAGGGACCTATGGTTTTATTGATAAGTGCTATTGATTCTTCACTATGCTATCTTCCATATGGCTGACATTATATAAAAGATCAAGGTAAGATACTTAACTGGGTAGGCTTGGATGTCTTATAAACTCATGATTTAGCTTGCAGGCTATCAGTACAGCTATCAGATTGTGGACATCAGTGGTTTCCAACTCTAATTGTACCACAGAACCCTCTAGGAAAATTTAAAAATATATATATGCCTGGATTCCACCACAGGATAATTAAAATAGAATATCAAGTATGGGATCCTGGCATCAGTATTTTTTAAAGTTTTTTCCCTAGGCTGCCCAAGTACCATGCAACCAGTTTAAATGCCACTGACAGTCAATACAATTTGGCCTGGGGAGAAGGGGAAAATCTGTTAAATACATAAATACATTAATACAGGTAGAAAATATTCCTAACAAGAGAAATCTTTTGTTGATAATAAAGATGGTTAGTTTTTACCTTGAGACAAATTGATTTTTACTTCATCATCTTAGCTTACAAAGTCACAAATGCTATTAGTGGTCATAAAAAGTAAACACACAGCTTGGGAGGTGGGGAAAAGTATTTTTAAAATGCTGATTAAGCCAGAGAAATGTGGGATGTGCAATCTACTGAGAGGCACAAAGGGGTTTTGTTAGCTTAACTATCTGGCCACAAGAAAGCATCCTGGAGCAAGGCGGAGACCAGACCTCAGGCCCAGAGCCCTACATTGGACACTCTGCTATTGCCAGCTCTGTGACCCTGGACAAACCACTGAGTTTCTCAGCCCCATTTACTGCTGCTAAATGGGATGAAGACATCCTTCCTCATTGGATTGCTATAGTAAACATGAACCATGTCTATAAAGCCCCAGGCAATCCTTGTGATTTTTCTCTTTCTCCCTCTGAACTATAGGTATACTCACTGGTAGGATTGTGCCTGGCATATAATAAGTACTAAAGAAGTAGGCCTATTGTTACTAATAGATTTTTAACATGGACAAATCTTATTTCAAGCCCTAGAAGATATTATCTCAACATGTTACTTGAGGTCTTTTCTTTTCTTTACTTTGCAAAGGTGCTTGGATCAGTTTTGGGGCCTCTGGAACAGATAACCAAGCCAGAAAAATTGGAGAGTACTGGCTGCTCTCAAATGATTTTCAGTTGGCATTTCATGAAGAGAGGTGGCCTTTCAGTTTGAACTGATGAAGATGCTTCATTAAAGGGAACTCTGTATTTCACCAAGGAGGGCTTTCTAATCCAGTTAATTAATTGTGTTTCCTCTAAGGAGTAAGTGAAGCCTGGATCCAAGAGTTCGTTCTTTCTTTCTTTCTTTCTTTCTTTCTTTCTTTCTTTCTTTCTTTCTTTCTTTCTTTCTTTCTTTCTTTCTTCTTTTTTGAGACAGAGTCTCACCTGTGTCACCCAGGATAGAGTGCAGTGTCCTGATCACGGCTCACTGCAGCCTTGATCTATTAGGCTCAAACAATCCTCCTGCCTCAGCCTCCCAAGTGGCTGGGACCACAGGTATGCACCACCATGCTTGGCTAATTTTTTATTTTTTGTAGAAATAGGGTCTTGCTATATTGCTCAGGCCGGTCTCAAACTCCTGGCTTCAAGTGATCCACCTAACTTGGTCCCACAAAGTGCTGGGATTATAGGTGTGAGCCACTGCACCCAGCCCCAAGCATTCTTTACAGCTGTTTGGCATCCCTATAGGATGCCAAAATGGGCTACTTGCAAAGGGTACATCCCTGTTTCTTAGAACTGTAGATTTCTCTTATCTGAAACTTAGAAAACTGCCTGAGTCTCTAACATCTTGCCTCATACTAATCACTCTGAACATTTCAGTCACATTTTAAGAATCTCTCCCTGTCAATGCTCTGAACATGCAAATCCTTGGGAAGAGTCATTTGCTGACTGTTTTTTCCCCAAGCCAGTCTGTTTATTCATGGAAATGCTCACATAGGTTGTTTTCTTCATTCTCGTCATACAGTAAACACAAATTAAATAACATTAACAGATTTAGAATATGTTTGAATGAAAACCAACAGAGAAAGAGTATATGAAAGCATTCTGAACTCGATACTCCTTAGGAAAGACCAGTTTATTAAGACTTTTATGTCAGCTGGACATAGAGTTAAGTATAAGAAAATATTCTATACAAATTACACATACAAGCACATTTTATTTATCACTAGCAAATGAAAACTTTAAAAAGTATCTGTAAGGTGTTTTTCAAAGACCTGAAAAGTTAGGATATTGTTAGAAATAGAAGAGGTAGTAGGAGAAAAAAAACCACCCGTTCTCTCTGGGTCCTGCTTCCCTGCTGGCTGCTATCACAGAACAATCCTTCCCTCGAGTGCCAAAGTTCTTAGAAACATATTCTTTCTCAAGGCCTGCATTTCCTCCTCCCATTACCCACTATAATCTTGCATCTGTCCCCACATTCTAATGACGCCACTTCTGCAGTGTCATCAGTGACCTCCTACTTGTCAAATTCAGTGGACATTTAAAAAATCCTCACTTATCCTCTGTGGCATTGAGTCCTGTTACCCTGTTGAATTCTCTTGACTTCCAGAATGCCACTCTGCCCTGGTTCTCTCCTGTGTCTCTGACTCCCCTGGTTAGTGTCTCTTCATTTACTCGAGTTCCTCTGGGTGCTGACCTTAGCAGGGTTCTCTTTCCCAAGCTGCTCTCCTGGGGTCTTTCATTTACTACCTTGACTTGAGGTCAAGGTCTATGGATAATTGGTTCCAAATCACCACTTCCAGCCCTGACTTCTTTCCCTGGGCTTCCAGAATTGCATTTAGTGTTGTCTTACAGCAACATTTACTTATATACCACACAAGCAACTCAGAGTATCTAAATGGAATTCTTTCATCCACTCTGAACCTACTTCTCCTATTTCCCCTCTATTGCTTCTGAGCATCATATTTCACCCAATTCTTTGAACTAGGAACCTGGGAGTCAGTCTCACCTTCTCACTTAATTCATTTCTCATCTCTAATTAACTGCAAACTACTGGCAAATCTCTTTCTTAAGTATATCTTTTCAACATTCTCCTCCCCAGTTCTACTCCCATTTCCTGAATTCAGATTAATATCACCTCCTGCTTGGCCTACTATAGTGGTGAACTGGTATTCTTCTTTCTAATATGGTGCAACTTTCTGATATACTGCCCTCTCCATGCCAGAATACCCCGTTAGGGCACCCATCAGAGTGCCCTAACAAAATACAAAACTTATTTCATTTTATGTTTCTCTCCTGCTCAAAAAACTCCAGGGTCCCTTGCTGTCTTGAGGATAAAGCATGGTCCTCTCTGTGTTCTTGATCTCACACAGGGCCATTCCCTGATATAAGTCCTACTCTCCATGCCTGAGTAAGCTGTGTTACTTCACGGCTTTGTCTTCCTGCATGTCTGCCTCCCCCTTCTCTACCTGGTCAACTTCTCTTCATCCTTCAACAACCAGCTCAACAGTAATGTCTTCTGTTAGATCTTCTATGGTTCAAAAAGATATAGATAATCTTTTGTGCTCCCAGAGCAGGGAGACAGTAGAGACTGTGGTTATGAAAATGCACTCAAGAATTGGACACAACTGAATTCTCACCTAAGGTCTATTGCTTTTCAATTATGAGCCGTTGAACAAGACACCTAGTCTCTCTAATCCCATAAAATGTTGTTAATAACAGTATTTAACTCAATATTATTGCAAACATTAGATGAGATGGTGAATATAAAGCATGTGCCATGGTAACTGGGATATCATAGTGAGCACCCAACAAGTGATAGCTATTATTACATTTTCATGGCATTTAACCTTGCAACTGTGTACTATGTTTCTGGCTCATCACAATTACTTCTTTACATGTCTGCCTTTCCCAGTGGCCTGTGAGTCATTTAAGGTCATGTTCTAGAAACTATTTCTTTTGTACCCATAGTGTCTGGCACATAGTAGGTAATCAATACATTTTTAATGAACTAATGGAAGAATCAATAAAGATAAAACCAAGGAGAATAAGCTTGTTTTTGCTCCTTGGAATTTACCTTACCCTTTCCAGAAATTTCAGACTAGTTATTACATTAAGCAGTGTTATGTTAGTCCTTTATACATCCTTTGAAGCAAGTAGATGATGGGCTCATCTACAATTAGGTTTAATGTGTGTATCTAAGAAAGAAGGAAATTACGTAATTATTGCAATTTCATATAGTGAATGGTAGATTTAAGTATGGAGTTCAGGTTCTCTAATTCTCTTCAATTTGGATCACTGTGGACTGAAACTTGTCCTCTTTTTGGAGAGAACTCTTTGGAGTTCATCCTTCATGATGGGTCATTTCTGCTTCCCAAAGCTACTCTACTCTTTATAAGTAGAGTATAAATGTACTAGTGTTTGAACCAACTTGAGTCTCCCCAAAAATAATATGTTGAAGCCCTAATGTGACTATACTGGAAAAATGGCCTTTCAGGGGGTAATTAGGTGAAATGGAGTCATGAAGCTGGGCCCTAATCCGATAGGACTGCTGCTCTTGTAAGAAGAAGAGACCCCAGGACTCCTTTTCTTTATGTGCGCACAAAGAAAATGCCTTATGAGGACAGAATGAGAAGACATCATCTGCAAGCTGAGGAGAAACACTTCACTAGAAACCAATCCTGCTGGTACCTTGATTTTGGACTTCCACCCTCCAGAATTGTGAGAAAATTAGCTTCTGTTGTTTAAACCACTCAGTTTGTGGTATTTTGTTATGCAGGCCAAAGAGACCAATGCACCTGGGTTACAATTTTTGCTATAAAATATCTAAATTGATATTGTTTATTAAGAGTTTACTGTGTTGTCAGAGATGAACAGAATGCCAAGTCCTTAATATGAATGATCTTATTTAATCCTCTTTACAAACCTAAGAAGTAGATATATTACCATCATCATTTCACAAATAGTGACATAGAAAATCAGAGTAGTTAAGCAGCTTGCCTAAAGTCACAAACAGTAAGAAGCAACAGATCTGGATGTCTGTCTACAGAGCCTATGTATTCAACCACCTTGCTATGCAGGAAAGCTGATTTATCTGACATGAGTGAAAATAGTAGTAATTAAAGCAAAAATTGGTTAAAGTGAGAAAATCAGTAAAAAACATAATACATAATTTAAAAATGTCATTTTAATGTAAAATGCATAAAAGACATTCATTTGCCAATATTTTACTGGGGTGGGGGTTAGGGAAGAGGCAAGGCAACTCTCATTTCTTTGATATAGACAGTTAGAATTCTGCATTATCTTTCTTCCAAAACTGTACTCTGAAATCTACCATTTCCAATCTCCAGTTGTAATTCCTTCAGAGTGAAAAGAGTCCTTAAAGACCCTTGCTAAGCATTTGTGTGAAGATCTGTCAGGAGTTTTATACTCTTCCTCTCCCCAATCTTTTAAAACTGCCATACTTATACTAATTAAAAAGAAAAAAAATTCAGCCACACACTCTTCCTGAATATCTTTAAAGCACTCACTTTATCTTACATAAAAGCAAAAAAAAAAATTCAGATGTATTTATTTATTTTAGAGACAGAGTCCTGCTCTGTTGCCCTGGCTGGAGCACAGGGGCATGATCAAGGCTCACTTCAGCTTCAAACTCCTGGGCTCAAGCCATCCTCCCAGCTCAGCCCCACCCCAAGTATCTAGTACAGCTGTGTTCCACCATAGGTAGCTAAGTGAAAAAAAAAATTATAGAGACGGGATCTTTCTATGTTGCCCAGGCTTACCCATTCATTTAAATGTCATATTTGAGGTTTTCATCTCAGTGTTTTCATGGAGTGTTTCCTGTTCTTAGGCAAAGTGCTTATCATTTCACAGTTTACTCCCTGTGTCAGGGGAAGGGTAGACTCATTTTCTAACTAGAATCAGAGGCAAAAATGATGAGTACTTTATCAGTAGCATAGTCAGCAAATGATTGGTGGGGAAAGTACTAGCATGAAGCAATGAAATAAGAGCTCTAGGCATTGATTTACTGTCACTTTCATTTGTGAATTTATATCAAATTTGATATCCCTGAGCCCTGGGAGTGTTACTCTGCAGACATAATGAGAAGAAAATGGAAAATGAGATGTCTGTTCTTCCTTAAGAGTCTCTTTTTCCAATGATTATTATTCTCACCCATTTTTATTACAGTGCCTTTAAAGACTGTTTTTACTTTGAGATAGACATAATCAGTTTGAAATATTCAGAATTAAGCAAATCAGAAGATATCCTCAAGTTCTCCTGGCCCTGAAGATGATTAACCGAATTGTCTGATCATGTAAAATAATCTGTCCAATGAATCAAACAGAGAAGTATTGAGATAGCAATGCTCCAGTGATAATTCACAGCCTCAGAGCTGAACCCCAGCTGAATTTACCTAGTTGTATGGGAAGAGGAGAAAATATCCCATGGAAAATCCTGCAGTTCCAGAAACCAATCTCATATTGCAGTCTTACAAAGTACTTTGGGATGGTTGTTTGAAAATCAAATACACAGACAAGGGAGAATCAAGTATAAAGAATAAAGCATTGGGTAGATTCTTAAACATGGGTACTCTTCCTGAGAGCATTTCAAATTCACCGAACAACCTTTGCTGAGCCATTTATCATATATTGCTCATGCTAAGATTGTGGCTAATAAGAGATTTGTCATAAAATGCCTAAAGGATTACGGGTATTCATGAGCAAAATGTGCTCTGGGTCTCATCAGAAATGAGTGCACATATATTAAATAATACAGCTAGGTCAAATTATACTGTAAAGTTATTTTTGTGCTTGTAGGATTTGACATGAAAATCTAGAATAATTTATAATTTTATAAACAGATAAGCAGTGAGCATACTAAATGTGAAAATGCGAGTGAAGTCTTTTTGCTTTTTTTTTTTCGTTTTTGGGTTTTTTCTCCCTTCACATTTAATTATAAACAACTTTATTTTTGCAGAGAACTATTGACCTTTCTGTGTCTTCAAGTCACATTTCAATATGGAAATAGTTATGAATTTAAAAATGGAATTGGCCTTTTCAGTATGCTGGTTATGGGGAAATATATCATTAAATATGAAACCCATGATGTGTCTCATTCAGCACCTAAACCAGTGATTGATACACAGCAGGCACTCAGTAGTTACTGAATGAAGGAATCTCATCTTCTACATTTAGTTTCTGAATCTATTTAAACCATTGCCAAAGGAAAAACGGATTTATGGAGACAAAGTTACTTTGCTTGAGAAGACAATATACCAGAAATTTTAGAAATACACTAACAAAACAAATGACTTATTATTCATAGTAGATATCTCCAATCATATAAAACAGGATGTCAAAAAAAAATCCCTGATTAAATGGTATCATCTCTCTTAGGGCAAAACAACTTGTTTCAATTAAAGAGCATTATTAAATCCCTGTCATTTTTCTTTCTGATTTTATCTGAATTGCTAACTTGATTAACTTTATTTTCTTTCCAGAGAGTGAAAGAACCATAGCAGAGTGTATTTTATTATTTCCTCAATGGCTCTCATCACTCCCAAGGATGAACTTGACAGTCCTAGGGAAATACAAGAAATGGATAACACAAACGTAGGCAATTCCCAATTATTCAGGAGCTTATTTGGGTTGTTTATAATTGCTTTTTTCCCTGCCTTTCTCTCATATTTTGTTAGGAAGACAAATGTACAGAAGTTAAACTCATATCAATTTAATTCCTTATTGGTTAGCAGCTTTGATCCAATGTTTGGTGTAATTAATTTCTAAAATGGGGTTTGTGGATTATTTGTGGATTTAGGTTATCCCTAGCAACCACTCAAATTATCTACTCAAATTATTTTTAAAATTATAGCAGCAAGCCACATTCCCTTTATGTTGAAAATAATTTAAATTGAGGCATTAGATTATAAAGGTGTTATTTTTAAAAACTCTGAAAGTCTAAATAATTATTAGTAATGAAATGTGGACTAAAATATTAATGGCTGCCATCTGTAGAACACACAATACAACTTGGCAACATAGTCAACTATAGTCAGAAGTTTAAGGTTCCTTTCTCCTTCAACAAACTTTTATTGTGCAGGGGCTGAGAGGCAAGCTCAGGGCTGGGAAAATAAAGATGAATAGTCCCTTGCCTGCAGTAGATCCCTGTCTCCTGGAAGAGCCCAGTGATATGGTTTGGCTGTGTCCCCACCCAAAATCTCATATTGAATTGTAGTCCAAATTATAATCCCCATGTGTTGGGAGTGGGACCTCATGTGAGGTGATTAGATCATGAAGGCAGTTCTCCCATGCTGTTCTCGTAATAGTGAATGCTCATGAGATCTGATGGGTTATAAGGGACTTTACTCCCTTTGCTCTGCACTTCTTCCTGCCATCATGTGAAGGACATGTTTGCTTCCCCTTCCATCATGATGGTAAGTTTCCTGCAGCCTCCCCAGCCATGTGGAACTGTGAGTCAATTAAACCTCTTTCCTTTAAAATTACTCAGTCTCAGGAAGTTCTTTATAGCAGAGTGAGAATAGACTAACACACCCAGCAACCAAACAAATAATGATAAAACATTGTGATAAGAGAAGTAAGCCAGACACAGAAAGACAAATACTGTCTGATCTCACTTTGGAATCCAAAAAGGTCAAGCTTACAGAAGCAGAGAGTAGAATGGTGGTTACCAGAGGTTGAGTAGGGGGTTGTGGCTGGTGGTTGGGGAGCTGCTGATCAAAAGATACAAAGGTTTAGTTATAAGATGAAGAAGTTCTGGGGATATGATACACAGCATGAGTGGTGATGGATATTTAGGTGGTAATCATTACACAATGTATATGTATAATATATCCAATCATCCCATTGTATATCTTGAATATATTAAATATTTCCCAATTAAATATTTTAAAACACAGTGGTAGAGATTGCAGGGAGCATGATAATATTAGAATATTCACTTAGAACTGGTTATGTATCCAGCCTGAGGAGGTTGGATATCCTAAATGGCAAGGCAGCTGGACTGGTTTTAAAGGATGATAGGATTTAACCAGAAAACAACAAACAGCCTTTCAGGTAAAGAAAAGCATAGGAATGAGGTCATGGAATCATGAATATCAGGGCATGTTCACAGAAGCAGGAGCTTGTTTCCATTCTCGTGTGACTAGATGTAAGTTTTATAAAAACTTGGATCATAATTTCTCATTCATCCAAATGGCTACGTGCCTGGTGTACGCAGGAAACAAAAGGCAGGTCCCTGGTCCCATGGAGGTTACATTTAGTGGAGGACAGCAAGCAAGCAAACAAGTAAGTGACTTCTGATAGTGATGGATTCTGTGAAGAGGACAAAACAGTTAATGGGATAGAGATGAAGATTTGTGGGGAGGATGGGCATCTTCAGATAGTGGCTCAGCAACAGCCTCTTTGACAAGGTGACATTGAATTGTACCCTGAGCATCCAAAGACTCAGGAAGGGATTTATAAGCAGAGGGACCCGCAATTGCAAAGGCTTTGAGATAAGAAGAAACCTGCATACTCAAGGGCCTGAGAGATTAGCAGTTTGAAGAACAGAGAGAAGAGGCGGGAAGCAGCATGAAAAAAGTCTGGAGAGAGGGAACCTGAGGTCAGTCTTGCAAGACCTTGTAGCCCGGGGTAAGGGGTTAAATTTCACAGGAAGTCACTGTAAGGACATGACTTGACTTATGCTCTAAAAAGATCACCATGGCTATTATGTGAGGAATAAATTACAGGGAAGGGGTTGAAAGTAGAAGTTGGAACCCCTTGAAGAAGCTAGAAATAATGGTGGGTTGACTATTTTCTTGTGAAGTGGAAACAAATGGATTCCCATAAGGTATCTGTAAAGTTCTTAGAACTATTGCAGTGAACAGTTCTGTAAAACAGAAGATTGGATGTATCTATAATGTAGAGTAGACTGAAGCATCAGATGGTGTTGCAGAAGGTAAACTTTAAAGTTACTTACAACTCTAATTAGCTCTGAATCCATGACCATTCTTATGAATAGTAAAAGCAATCTCTCTCTTATATTATAATGGTAACAATTGCTTGAAAGGTTCTTAAACTAAAGCTTGTAGTATAATCAAATGCAGAAAAAGAAAAAGAAAAAAGGCCCAGAGGGAGAAAAACTTAATAGTTAAATACTGTCCTCAAAAACTCTGCCAAGGTCAACAGAAATTTTTCAAAATGGAATTGAACTTCAAGTTGAACTTCACTCACAGCCAGCGAGACAAATATTGGGAAAATTATTTGAGGGAAGTGGGTCTTACACAGGAGTTATTCAGAAAAAGTGGATGGAAAGAGCCACTTAGAATGGATAGCTTAGAAGGATGGGGGTCTCATAAAAGCAGTGGGTCATAACAAGGAGCTCCAGGCTTGGGGTCTTCTCAGATGTTTTAATAATCAAAATGAAGCAATAAGGCATTCCTTGAACACTGTTGTTGTGCCAAACCTCTATTAACCTCAGTAGGTAAAGCACCAAGTTCAAGAGGCCAAAGAAGAGACCCAGAGCCAGCAAACGAGACATGGGGTTTTATTAGGGGGTTTCATAGAGGGGAGAGAGTCGTGGTGGCGAAGGGGATTCTCTAGCTCGGAACACGCATTCAGATGTGTCTGCCGTCTCAGGATATGCTTGTTATTGCTATCAGGTGCGTTTACCCTACAATTTTCCCTATATCTAAGCAACTCTAAATGATTAAGTGGACTTCCCTGGAATTCTTAGTAACACTATATGAGGAATATACATCTTGGCAGTAAGTATAATAAAAACTTCATGACATCTCACACCAACATGCTGTTTGGAAAGGGTGGCCTTTCATTTTTTAAATTTTTTAAATTTAATTTTATTTTAAGTTCCAGGATACATGTGCAGGATGTGCATGTTTGTTACATAGGTAAATGTGTGCCATGGTGGTTTGTTGCACCTATCAACCCATCAACTAGGTATCAAGCCCTGCATGGATTAGCTATTTATCCTGATGCTCTCCCTCTCCCCAGCTGCCACAGATTCCAGGGTATGTTGTTCCCCTCCCTATGACCCTGTGTTCTCATTTTTCTGCTCCCACTTATAAGCGAGAACATGCAGTGTTTTGTTTTCTGTTCATGTGTTAGTTTGCTGTGGATAATGGCTTCAAGCTCTATCCAGGTCCCTGCAAAGGACATGATCTCATTCCTTTTTATGGCTGCATAGTATTCCATGCTACCATTGACATTCATCACAAAATTAGAAAAAACTACTTTAAAATTCATATGGAACCAAATAAGAGTCCATATAGCCAAGACAATCCTAAGCAAAAAGAACAACACTGGAGGCATCACTCTACCAGACTTCAAACTATACTACAAGGCTACAGTAACCAAAACAGCATGGTACTGGTACAAAAACAGACACATAGACCTATGGAACAGAATAGAGATCTCAGAAATAAGACTGCACACCTACAACTATCTTATCTTTGACAAAACTGACAAAAGCAATGCGGAAAGGATTCCCTATTTAATAAATGGTGCTGGGAGAACTGGTTAGCCATAAGCAGAAAATTGAAACTGGACGCCTTCCTTATACCTTACACAAAAATAAACTCAAGATAAATTAAAGACTTCAGTGTGAAACCCAAAACTTTAAAAACCCTAGAAGAAAATCTAGGCAATACATTCAGGACATAGGCACGGGCAAAGATTTCATGACAAAAACATCAAAAGCAATTGCAACAAAAGCTAAAATTGACAAATGGGATCTAATTAAACTAAAGAGCTTCTGCACAGCAAAATAAACTATCATCAGAGTGAAGAGACAACCTACAGAATGGGAGAAAATTTTTGCATTCTATCCATCTGACAAAGGTCTAATATAGAATCTACAAGCAACTTAAATTTAGAAGAAAAAAACGACCCCATCAAAAGTGGGCAAATGACATGAACAGACACTTCTCAAAAGAAGACAATTGTGCAGCCAACAAACATATGAAAAAAAGCTCAGCATCACTGATCATTAGAGAAATGCAAATCAAAACCACAATGAGATACCATCTGACTTCAGTCACAATGACGATTATTAAAAAAATCAAGAAACATCAGATGCTGGTGAGGCTGTTGAGAAATAGGAATGCTTTTACACTGTTGGTAGGAATGTAAATTAGTTCAACCATTGTGGAAGACAGTGTGGAGATTCCTCAAAGACCTAGAACCAGAAATATCATTTAACCCAGCAATCCCATTACTGGATATATACCCAAAGGAATATAAATCATTCTGTTATAAAGATACATGCACACATATGTTCATTGCAGCATCAATCACAATAGCAAAGACATAGAATCAATCGAAGTGCTCATCAATGATAGACTAGATAAAGAAAAGAGTGGACTTTCAATGTGATTTAAGCACAATATTAATCATTAAGAAACTTTGGACTGAAGGAAAAAAATAAGAATTTGTTAATGATTTGAGATTTATGCAATTAACTAATACTTAGGAACAGACTTAAAATCTGGTTCCAAGTTTGGAAAGCTCTCTGATCTTGAATACTTTGTTTTACAGATCTCTTTCTACATGACAATATTAAAATTTTTTCAACAGCTAAATGATATTTGCAGTTATTTGACAGAGGAAATAGAAGAGGAATAATGCAAAGTGAAGTGGAAAGCATATATTAACCATATAATTTAAGATAAAATGATTTCAAGATCACATTCTTGCAGATATCTTGGTCTTCATTTGTTAAATTGGCCTCAGATATTCCGTTGTCTCCAAGCACAGAGACAGTCGTAAGTTATACATAAAGTAAAAGTGTCTGGGCTAAGAGGGCAGCGTAAAGTATTTGGCTCTTAGCTCTGAGTGTGAACCACTAGATTCCACTTACAGCTTTGAACATTATTAAGTAACACTTTAGACATAGAGGCTTTGATTTATAGTGAAAAGGCAGCTTTGCAGGACAGCTTTATCGGGAGCAACCACCCAGAATAAATGGAGAGGTCTATTCCATCACCCAAGCACTGTCCATGGTGATTGGAAGACAGGTGCTAGATAAATCTCAGTAACATTGTCAAACTAAAGGAATAATCCTGAAACGTAGTGGTGGATATTGAAATACCGAGTCATTGGGAAGCAGCAGTCATTTTTATACAGCTCTCATTATTCAGTTTTGTGCTGAGCTGAGAATAATATTCAGCTGACTTACCCTCAATATCATTTAATCACCACAATTTTACGTGTACTGACCTGGCACCTTTTCCTCATTTATCAGTAATTTTCTATTCTAAAATTGACAAGTTGCTTTAAAAAAGAAGAGCTCTAGCCAGACGGTAAGATTTTCAGAGCCATAAAACTCACTAATTGAGTTTTGCAATAATTCCAGAAATGGGAAAATGAAAATTAATAGGATCAGAATTGAAGAACCATGTCAGATATATTTTAAAACTTTTCTTTTCGTGTCCTCACTGGTGAACTCAGGTTCTAAGTAGTTTTCAGCTGGCTGGGGAGATTTCTGGCAGGAAGGCATCTGGTTTTAATTCAGCCTGAAGTATAAAGATGCCAGCCTGCCTGGACATTCTGCCCAAGAAATAGGAATATTCTGTGTTGAAGCTGTCCTGCATGCAAATATTTGGGTGGCTGCAGTTTTATCCTTTGTTGCTATGGTCAGCACTAGGTGAAATTGAAGAGAGACCAATGCCTTCCTTTAATGGAGGCAAAAACAACTGCACCATAGGATAGAGAAGTGAAAGAAACGCTGCACTATCCTTTGGCTTTGCAGGCTGAGGATGCAGCCCAGTTTTCTCTTCTCGAGTCTCTCATGCCAAAGCCTTGATCAGCATCTACTCAGAAAGCGACAAACTAAGCTGTGACTGAGCCACAGGTCAGGAGGGCACTGGCTCCTTTCCAGCAGTTTGTGTACTTGCTGTGACTGGGGCACAGGGAATCACCACAGAGCTCAGCAATCCAACAACTTCCAATTGGCTGCCTAGGTGCGACCTGGCTTCTTACCACCACCTGCTCTGCAGGTAGCACTGGCAGCTATGTTTAAAAGAGAACACGCCAGCCAAATGCTATACTTGGCTTTCCAAGTGACCCAGCAGGAAATGAGGCTACGAGGTTGTGTTGGGATATAATATATGACTCTGATATCTCAAACTTTATTGAATTGGAAAGAATTCTTTCTTTTTCTTTTTCTTTCTTTCTTTTTTTTTTTTTTTGCTCGCTCTGTGGCCCAGGCTGGAGTGCAGTGGTGCAGTGGTGTGATCACGGCTTACTGCAGCCTTGACCTCCTGGGCTCAAGTGATCTTCCTGTCTCAGCCTCCTTAGTAGCTGGGACTATAGGTGCATGCCATCACACCCAGTAAATTTTATTCTTTGTAGAGACCGGGTTTCTCCATGTTTCCCAGGCTGGTCTCAAACTCCTGGGCTCAAGCAATCTGCCTGCTTGGACCTCCCAAAGGGCTGGGATTACAGATGTGAGCCACCGTGCCTGGCCCAGATAAATTTCTAGAGAAAGGAGACGTGGAATCATTTGAGCCACCTTTTAATATTCCCCCAATAAAGAGGTGTATCTTCTTCCCCTCCCTCAAGGAAGGTGAGGTAACTGCTGCACCGAAAGGATTGGTAGGAAGCCAGGGGCCAATGGAAATAACTTTCTTTTCATAAATCCTCATTTTCCAGGGTAGTAAAAACAATAATACCTCTGTGTGAAAACTCACTCTTTGTTTCCATAATTAGAAAACTAAGCTGCAGAACTGTTGGCTGGAAAGGAGAGAGTATTAATTATAAATATCACACAGCAAGTGATGGTAGTGTTATATGGCCCACCCACAGGAGCTATTAACTCTCATGGATGCTATTTTAGACAATTCATTTTTAGTCTAACATTAGTTTATAACAAAACATGGAAACAGCAGCACCTCTAATATCCCGTGCTAAAGAAAAAGTGGGGAAGAAAGGCTGACTTTAAGAAAGCTAAACAGGCTGTCTGGAATAATGGGACAGATAGTATAGGAGAAAACTTCAAATGAAAATCCAGTATTGGATTTTTCCTCAGAAGCAGTAACAAATTGCATGCTCTACAGCAAAGCAAGAAATGTATAAATTCCAAAAACATTATACCAGCCAACTTTTTTGAAGAGTGATATATATGTTTCTTGTCTTAAAAATGGTAGAATGTCCTGTATTATACTACTTCCTCTTTCTCTCCAATGACCACTAAACCTGAGTGTAAGAAGTAAATTAGGTATTTTAAGCATACTGACACAAACACAATTTTTAAAGAGTATATTTAGTAATATAACCATATTGCACATTCATTTATCACTTTGTAAACATCTGGGATCCTGGAAATTCTTAGAAAAAACATGGTGGCAACAATTAACTGGGACAATACTTTTTCTCACACCAAGTTTATAAACCAAGAACTGGAGACCAAATGAGAGTGATTTTTCTAAGGCATATTGAACCCTTACGCCCCTGACTTCCTATGGTAGGGGTTACCTTGGATGACCTGGCCTGCTGAGACACTATTCAGTCCTCTTACAGTCTCTATCATTTCTAAATTGGAAGAGCTTCAAGAAAACGTCATCACCCCCATACCCAACAAACCTAAGGGTCTTGTCCTCTCATCTGCCAAGTGCCACATCATACTGGTTCATGAAATGTCTTAGTAGCACTTACAAATATGCAAGGCTAAGATCACAACAAATTGACAATATTATTCACCAATCTGTTGATCTTTATGTTTAGATAGCACTATTTCACCTCTAGGCACTTGATTCATTGGTATATCAGTACACTACAAAAAGAGGAAGAGAGAAGATACTGCTTAAATTAAGTCACATGAGAATTTTTAAAGTCTTGGTGCAATGTGGATTAAATTAAATAAAGAAATTCATCTTCTTTGCTTTAAGATGATGCCTACGTTTCCTGTGTATTTTCTGGGGGACTATTCCATTTAAATCATCATATAGCACTAGATAAAAGAATACAGTAATGAATCATAAAGTCCTAGAATGTCAAACTGGAAGGAACCTCAAAAGTCATTGAACCCTCTCATTTTCCAATCAAAGGTGGAGAGCTTAGGTCCAACGTTGCTCAGCTGATTCAGCAGGCAGCAAGGTCTCCTCTCTCCCTAAAGACCTTTGCTCCGGAGATGGTCAAGGAGATGCCACAACCTACAACTAACGGATTCACAGCACCTGGATACTGCATGCCGATCTCCGAACGTGTGTGTCATAACCGTCACCCTACACCCTTTTCTTAGCCATGTTAAAGATTCATCTGCCTCAGGCCTAGCCCTCAAGTCCCTACCCCACATATGTGTGTAAAGGAGACTTGTTAGCAGCAATCATAGAAACACAAGTAAGATGCTGTGAACAAGAAATCCCACATTGAAAGCGCCAAAAATACTCACCAGCAGAGTTGATAGCATCCTCTTGAGATCCCAATGCCCACACAAACCAAACATATGTAAATTAGAACAGGAGGATAAATAAAGAGCAATGTGTTTTTAAAAACACAGGAAATAATCAAATGATTTTTTAAAAATTATACTTTAAGTTCTAGGGTACATGTGCACAATGTGCAGGTTTGTTACATATGTATACATGTGCCATGTTGGTGTGCTGCACCCATTAACTCATCATTTACACTAGGTATATCTCCTAATGCTATCCCTCCTCCCTCCCCCCACCCCACGACAGGCCCTGGTGTGTGATATTCCCCTTCCTGTGTCCAAGTGTTCTCATTGTTCAATTCCCACCTATGAGTGAGAACATGCGGTGTTTGGTTTTTTGTCCCTGCGATAGTTTGCTGAGAATGATGGTTTCCAGCTTCATCCATGTCCCTACAAAGGACATAAACTCATCCTTTTTTATGGCTGCATAGTATTCCATGGTGTATATGTGCCACATTTTCTTAATCCAGTCTATCACTGATGGACATTTAGGCTGGTTCCAAGTCTTTGCTATTGTGAATAGTGCCGCAATGAACATATGTGTGCATGTGTCTTTATAGCAGCATGATTTATAATCGTTTGGGTATATACCCAGTAATGGGATGGCTGGGTCAAATGGTATTTCCAGTTCTAGATCCTTGAGGAATCACCACACTGTCTTCCACAATGGTTATGATTTTTAAAGAAAGGCACAGCCTAAGATTTTGTAACCCAAAAATGTGGCCTACCTGGCTATTCTTACCTGTGGGTCATTTTTTTTTTTTAAAGCTCATTCATATAGCCACTTAATCTCCCCTGTTTATAATAGAAGGCTGGAAGCGGGGAGGGTCAGGAGGCAAAGTGCTTCTCTGCTGTTGCTCCAAGGCTGAGGGGTGTTGCCATTGGATTGTTTACTGTGAGTCACGAAGTCAAGTCACGCATCTGTGTTTTTAAAATATATATTTACTTAAAGGGAGAATACAGAACATGCTTTTAAAAAATACACGCACACATCTTATTATTGAAGGGAACGCCACAGTTCCTCTTAGGTCAAACTGTTCTCTATTCTGAAGGAATTCCTTGGGCCTTCTCATTCTGGGATGTTCTAACAGGGCTCAAAATTGGCAGCCTGGGTCCACAATCTGGCCGCAGATGGCTTTGCTCTGCAGGCACAGTATTTTTAAAAATTAGAATGTCAGTGTTGCTTGACTTTACCTGCTCTTTCTCCTTCTCTTTGGGGTCCACCACCACCTCCAGATGTGGGCTGGGCTAGCCCCTGGGTGGTTGGGTTTTTCAGTCACTGTCTGTTCCAGGGAAGGACTGCAGGCTGTGGAAGGCCCTGACCGGAAGGGCAGAGCTCGTCTCACTGTCCTTCCTCTGCCTCAGAGGCCATGGGAGGGGGAAGGTGAGGAGCTAGTGAGGTGTGGTCTGTGTCAAGAATTCCTTTAGTGTTGGCATCAGGGATGAGCTGTGACTTCTCTGGTCCCTTGACACCTCTCTCACATCCTGATCTCAGCTGCTTAAATGCTTCTTACCTGGCCAATTGTTAATGGGCTGCTCTCCTTTCTCTTTGTAATGCAAACCGGGTTGGGTTGCTGTCTGTCTCTGGAGCCCAGAAGATTTCATTCCTGAGCTACACGGATAAAGAATTCTAGCAGGTCTCTAAATAGGAGGCACTGGAATTAATACTAGATCCTCACATTATTTTATTTGTAGTTACTGCTCTAAACATATTGCAGTGTATATAACTCAGGGTAATATAAATTTATAGTAGGACATGAGAATTCTTATTTATGTTTTGATCAATATAATTTTTATATATGTAAATTTTATATATGTGTATATATAATTAAGATGACAGGGCTGGGTGCGGTGGTTCATGCCTGTAATCCCAGCACTTTGGGAGGCCAAGGTGGGGGATCACTTGAGATCAGGAGGTTGAGACCAGTCTGGCCAACATGTGGAAACTCCGTCTCTACTAAAAATACAAAAATTAGCCAGGCGTAGTGGCACACACTTGTAATCCAGCTACTCAGGAGGCTGAGGCAGGAGAACTGCTTGAACCTGGGAGGCGGAGTTTGCAGTGAGGCGAAATTGCGCCACTGCACTCCAGCCTGGGTGACAAAGGAAGACTCTGTCTCAAAAAATAATGATAATAATTAAGATGACAGAAGATGACAAAATATTTTTAAAAGGGTGGGAAGTAAAACTGTAGAAATATTCTCCTTTGGTTCATTTATAAGAAAAATGGGCAGAATGGTATAATCAGGATGGTTCAGACTCTGAAGTCATGTTGCCTGGGCTTCAATACTTGGCTAGCATTTAAGCCACCCACTAACCCCATGACTCATCATAGGCAAGTTACTTTCTGTGCCTCAGTTTCCTTATTATACAATGGGGTTAATAACAGTAACAATCTCAAAGGGTTATAATGGATTTAATGAGAAATGCATGTAAAAGCCCTTGGTCCAGTAGCATATAATAAGCCCTTGATATTTTAAAATTATTGTTATTATTGTTACTATGTAGTATAATTAATAACCTGACTTGAATGATACTCTTTTTAAGAATCTGAGAAGTTCACAGGACTTTCACTCTAGGTTCTTGAATTTCTCACTAATTATTATATCTCATATCAACCACAGCTCAGACCTTACAATGAATGAGCAACTTGTAGTTGCATACAAATATTTTAGCACATAGTTCTATAGTTTAAGTCTGAAAGTTCTTAGGTACAAAATTAATTGTGAAGGTAAGTGAACTCTAGGAAAATAAAAGTAAAACCTGACCAGCTCAAAATATTTGATAAGTTGAAAGATTTTACTTAACATCACAGATAATACTCTAGTAATAAAATTTAATACAGCCAAAAACAGCTTGGGCAGAATTTAGGCCCCTCCCCACAATTTCTATTAGTACCCTTAAATCTATCCCACACCAAAAATAATCTGAGCAAAACCTCTACTATCTCCCTCCCACCATGGAGAAATTCTGGAGCCAGCCTAATGTAATCTATGTTAGTAAGAGGATGAAGGAATAATTGAATGGTCAAATTGGAGTCATGTTCTCCTCAGGAGACCCACACAGCCTCTACAGGGCTTTCTATGGGATTGCATGTAGATCTCTGACAATCTATTAGTATTGACGTGACTGGATTAGAGTCTGCTTTCTTCCACCTTAAAAAAAACTCAACCTGTTTTCACCACATGGGGGAAGACATACGAGTAGTTGGCAGGCCTGGGCAATACAAAGCAGGCTGGGTGAGTTTTCATGACGTGCAGCTTAGCAGGGAGGCAGCTGAGTGACTGATTCTCATCTATCAAATAATTCACACGACAGATGCTAAGCAGTGCTGTCTAGAACATGCCCGGGCCAATAAAGATGCTAATGCTGTTAAGATCTTATGTGTCACCCTTCCAGATTAGATTCTGGCCAGTTGAGAGGATGGACTAAAGAGGAGGATTATTATGAAAAATTCCCCCTACTGGGCAGGGTGAGCTGGACTTGTCACCATTGCCACCTGACCCTTGGCCATTTTAAGCATTAATGACTAGCCAGCAAGAGGGATATTTTTGTGCCTAAGGGCTTTAGAATGCCTTAGCTGACATCTCAGAGACAGGCATTGACTAGAAACCAGTATTGCAGAGCCACCTAACCTAAAATGGAGTTCCCCACAGGTCATACTTGTGTTTGCATAGTGCCACTGATGCTTTGGAACAGAACATCTTTCATCCAGGTATTTACGTGAAATGGACAGACCGGTGTATTTTGTAACCATCACCTTGTAAATCACATGTAGGTATATAACTGTTTCAGGGAAAACACTGAATACTGTAGATATTTCCTACCACCACACTACAGAGGAGTCTAGAAAAATGACAAACATGACCAGAAAAGACCTGGTGCTTAAGAATAAGAAGGTCTTCTGGGAAGTCCAAATAGAAAGGGTGGGGAAGACAAATTTAATCAGCAACAACAGCAAAACAGAAGCTCTGAATGCCTAATCCTATACTTGGCTTTTCATCTCGGGATTCCTCAAACTCAGGGAGCTACCCCCTTAACCCAGTCAGTGGTTCTCAATCAGGGGAAATTTTGCCCGCCAGAGGATATTTAGCAATGACTGATTTAACCAATTGGAGACAATTTGATTGTCATGACTGGATGCTAATGGCTGGAGGCCAGGGATGCTGCAGCCAATGATGTACAGGACAGCCCCCACAACAAAGAATTATCTGGTCCAAAATGGAGTAGTGCTGAGTTTGGGCAACTCTGGCTTAACTCACGCCTGTGGGTACGACCTGCTGTATATCGAGGATAATGTGACCCTGCTCAGGGTCCTCCAGCCAATGCCTCTGGCTGAAGAATCAGCCTTGCAACTTAGACTGCTCTGCCCTTGATCCACTGTGCCTGGCTCTTGCCTCCTCTCCATCCCGTGTCCCTGCGTTCCTCTGCTGGCTTCCTAACTGGTGTTTTGGTGGGTTCATCACCAACTGTGGTCTTAGCTTTCTTCCCGACTCCTTCAGCAACTGAAGTCCTGAGTCCCACCTACTAGTCCTCTGGGCCAGCACTCTGTGGCCTTCCATGGAATCTTCTTGATACTAACTAATCTGTGCTGAGGATATCTCCTTCATTTCCCGCTCCTAGGCCTTCCTGAAGACCCTATGATGACTGAATAAACATGCTTACCTCTCAAATTTCAAGGCCTGGGCTTTCTTTTTATAATATTATATCAAAAGGTCTGCTCTTTCCAGCTCCTTGAATACCTGGCTTTTGACCCTGGCAAGACTTCCCTCATACCAAATCTTCTGACACCCTCTGCTTGCACTTGTCTGATCCCAGAGGTCTCCTTGGTCTCTGCGCCTACTTGCTCCTTGCCTGGCCTGTCACCTACTCACTGAGACTTGGCTATCACAGAACCTAAAATTCCCCTTCTCAAACTTATTATTTAATGAAATTAATGGCAAAAGTGCAATTACTTTTGCACCAACCTAATATAAAAACAGTAGGCTGACCTCACCATAATTAATATTTATCAGATATGAGTTTCTATTTAAAGAATCCAGAGAATAATCAGCTCCTTTCAAAATCAATTCATTTAATAAAATACAATTTTGAAAGTTGATGTGATGAAAGCAGAACTCCATAGCTGAAATAAAAAATATATAAAAAGGAAATCACTTTATCTGCAGGCAGGCAAATTAAATATTTAAGAAAATGCCACAGCAAAACTCCCTGCTTTTCAAATGAGCAGTTCTGTGAAAGGAGGCTTAGGTAACCACTGATGTTAACTGTTGAAAAGGTTAATTACATATCATCTTCCTCCTTTTTATCATCACAACTTTTTGGTTAATGTATCCCTTCCTTAATTATACAGATTACATCCATATCTGGTGTAGTAATTGCAACCTCAGATGATTTTTCTGGAGAAACCACAGATTTCAGCTTGAGCTACTCCAGGTCATGTTTCTTAGCCAATAGCTGGGAGCTTTTTTCTGCGACAATACATAAATAATCATACACAAATGTAGCTGAGTTCCTATCACAATGGAATGTTTTTAAAATATCATTTGGAGCAATACAAGAACAGTGCAATTTGCCCAGAAGTTAATGTATGTTGCTTAAGGTGAATGTGCGTAGCTGTGTGGTTTGGCTATCGACTCAGTTCTGAAGCTTTTATACCCAGTGAATACACATAATTATTTGCAGTATACTGCATCTATATTGATTTCTGAAGTGAAAACACAAACTCTCTTTGTCCTAGTAATAATAATAGTGATCATTTATTGAGCACTTAATTTGTGCTGGGTAGCAAAGCCTTTTACACGGATTATTCAATTTAATCCCCACAACAGCTTTATGAGATAGGTGTCATTATTATTTCTTATTTTAGAGATCAAGGAAATGTTGCCTAGGAAGTAACTTGCCCTAGATTATATAGCCGGTAAGTGACAAACACCAAGTTTAAATTTATATAGCATGACCATGCTCCAATACTTCACTGCTATGCTACCCTCCTCACTGCTAATTTTGAAGACTGTATTTCTCTCTTGCAATGTTTAGGGACATTTTCTTACTCTGTTTTATGAACAACAGCACTTGGACTTTCCTCCTTGGAGCTCAGATTGGACATTATAAATTGTTTCCTTAAGAGGTCTTCTCAATTAAGCACACACACAAAACCTATGTCTTAATAATAGAAATCATCCAATACCATTACAGTCTTTGGGGACACAGATGGCACATGGGGTATAGAGAGTTACAGGTAGGTGTCTGTGTGCTGACTCCATCTGCACAAGAAAAACACTTTTTATTGTTTTCTGGGCTATCCCATGACTGCTGATGAAGGCATATTTTTTAGTTGCTGTAGCTATAGGCATAAGCTGTGGATTTCTGGAGCTATGGTGCTCCTATAGTTTGAAGGGCTGTTATTCCCTTCTACAAAGAATAACTAACATGGGGACTGACTCTCCAATTGATGAGAGTTGGTTGGCCTCTGATGAGAAGTGATTCTTTTATCTTCCCCAGGCTTTGGTTTTATCAGGGCTCTGTATAATGAAGGAAGCTTGAGCTGTGATTGGGATCCTTAGGGTGGAAGATTTCCTAAGGGGTAACATAAACACCTGACACCAAACCATAAATATGGGTTGGAAACAATGAAAGTTCTATGATTCTTGGTCAGTGATGCTAGATCTGGGATCACTTCTTGCCAAAGCCAGATGTCCAAAGAGGGCTTAGCAACCTCCCAGAAATTCACAAAACCACTCCTTCCCTATGGTCCTTCAGTGGCTTCCTCTTGCCCATAGAATGGGGCCTAAACTCCACAGGAGGCATGCAGAGCTCTTTCCAATCTGATTGCCTGTCTGTCTCTTCTCCAAGTACTTTACACCATCCACTCACTCTCCAAGCCTCCAGTCCAGTGGAACTCCCTGAGGGTCGCTTCCCTCCATTCCACTGCCATTTCCTTCTCTCAGAAGTGTCTTTCCCACCTTCCAAGCTGAGCTCAAATTGCACCCCTGGCAGAATTAATCACTGGACTACTAATATGTTTCAGTTTTGTCTGTGCATATCTCTATTAGAACATTTGCTATAGTGCAATTTTTTTTTTGTTTATCTGACTGAGAGATTGGATAGAAATTATGGTTAATTTACCTTTCTATCCTAGAATCCAGAACACAGGAACTACTTGATCAGTGCCCAATAGAGGCTGAATTAGGCTCTTAAACTACTCTAGGATGTTAACAGTGTCCAGCATACATATCCACCTTATCTAGTTTGCAGTGAATCTTTTAATCAATGAAAATATTACTGTTTTGTCTTTTTATGTCACTTAATTTTCTTTTTTTTCTTTCTCTTTTTTTGAGACAGGGTTTCACTCTTGTTGCCCAGGCTGGAGTGCAATGGCACGATCTCGGCACACTGCAACCTCCGCCTACTGGGTTCAAGCAATTCTCCTGCCTCAGCCTCCCGAGCAGCTGGGATTACAGGCATGTGCCACCACACCTGGCTAATTTTGTGTTTTTAGCAGAGACGGGGTTTCTCCATGTTGGTCAGGCTGGTCTTGAACTCCCAACCTCAGGTGATCTGCCCACCTTGGCCTCCCAAAGTGCTGGGATTACAGGCATGAGCCACCATGCCAGGCCATGTCACTTAACTTTCGAAAGAATGAGGAGGGTGCCAAGACAATTTAATGGGGGGAAAAATAGTGTTTTCAACAAATGGTGCTAGGACAACTGGATGTCCACCTGCAAAAGAATGAGGTTCAGCTCCTTCCTTATGCTATACATAAAAATTAACCCCCAAATCAATCATAGAATAAGTGTGAGAGATACACTATAAAATTCTTAGGAAAAAAACCAGGCATAAAGCTTCATGATCTTGGATTAGGATGATTTCTAATGATTTTCTACCTATGACACCAAAAAGTACAAGCAACAACAACAAAAAAAGGATAAATTGGACTGGGACAATAGCAAAATGAAAAAAAGCTTTTGTGCTGCATATAATACAGCACAAAAAAAAATTACACTAAGAAAGTGAAAAGATGGCTGGGCCCGGTAGCTCACACCTGTATTCCCAGCACTTTGGGAGGCAGAGGTGGGCAGATCACTTGAGGTCAGGAGTTCGAGACCAGCCTGGGCAACATGGCAAAACAACATCTCTACTAAAAATACAAAAATTAGCTGGGCAATGGTGGTGCATGCCTGTAGTCCCAGCTACTCAGGAGGGTGAGGCAGGATTGCTTGAGCCTGGGAGATGGAGGTTGAAGTGAGCTGAGATCATGCCACTGCACTCCAGCCTGGGCAACAGGGTGAGACTCAGTCACAAACACACACACAAAGGTGAAAAGACAACACACAAAATAGGATGAAATATGAAATATTTGAACATCATAATCTCATAAAGGATTTCTATCCAGAATATATAAAGAAGTCTTACAACCCAATAATAAAAAGTTAAATACAATTAACAATAAGCAAAGGATTTGAATACACTTTTCTCCAAAGGAAATATACAAAGGCCAATAAACACATGAAACGATGTAAAACATCATTAACCCTTAGGGAAATGCAAATAGAAATCACAATGAGATACCTTTGCATACCCAGGAGGATGGCTATAATAAAAAAGACAAATACTAACAAGAGTTGGCAAGGGTGTGGAGAAACTGAAACCCTCTTTCATTGCTGGTGGGAATGCAAAATTATGCAGGCATTTTGGAAAACAATTTGTCAGTTCCTCAAAATGTTAAACATGGGGTTGCCATGTGACCTAGTAATTCCACTCCTAGAGAACTGAAAACACATATCTACACAAAAACTCATACGTGAATGTTCATAGCAGTGTTATTCATAATAGCCTCAATGTGGAAACAATCAAAATGCCCATCAATGGATGAATGGATAAATAAGATGTAGTATAACCATACCATAAAACGTTATTCAACAATAAAAAGAAATGAAGTAGTGACATATGTTATAATATGGATGAACCTTAAAAACATTATACTGAGTGAAAGAAACCAGTCACAAAAGACCACATATTGTATGATTCCATTTATATGAAACAGATTAGTGGTCACCTAGTGCTGGGGAGGGAGAGAGGATGAGGTGACTCTTTAATAAGCATGGGATTTCTGTTTGGGGAACAAAAATGTTGTGAACTTACATTGTGGTGATGAGTGTGTAACTTGGTGAATATACTATAACAATTACATTGTATGCATTAAATAAGTGAATTTTATAGTATATAAATACTATATCAATAAAGATATTTAAAAAAAAAGAAAGGAACTAGCATGTATTAGTGTAAAGATAACCTGGTGGATATACCATGTGGTATGGTTTGGCTGTGTCCCCACCCAAATCTCAACTTGAATTGTATCTCCCAGAATTCCCACATGTTGTGGGAGGGACCCAGGGGGAGGTAATTGAATCATGGGTGCTGGTTTTTCCCATGCTATTCTCGTGATAGTGAATAAGTCTCACGAGATCTGATGAGTTTATCAGGGGTTTCTGCTTTTGCTTCTTCCTCATTTTTTTTCTCTTGCTGCTGCCATGTAAGAAGTGCCTTTCGCTTCCCACCTCCCGCCATGATTCTGAGGCCTCCCTAGTCATGCGGAACTGTAAGTCCAATTAAACCTCTTTTTCTTCCCAGTCTTGGGTATATCGTTATCAATGGCATGAAAATGGACTAATACATCATGTCTCAGACAATGAAGGAATAATTCTGTTTCCTTTATATACTCCTTATAGATCTTCTTAGCACTCCAAATGGATCTGACAGTCTAGGTGAGTATTTCCTAAGTATCTATGGATCATATTCAGAGCTGGTTGCAAAATCTGATGAATATGTTTCTTTCCAGCAAACGTAAGTGCACACGTTAATACATTCACATATAAGCATACACACAATTTTATGGGGTTCTCTGAAATTCACTCAAGAAAGTGCTCTTAGAAAAAGTGTTCCCTGGTGAAACTGTTTGGGAAATCTCACAGGAAAGAACTGTGATGTGAAGAAATATATTAAGGACCCTGAGGCATCTTGGTGTCAAACAACCTAGTAACTTTGTTTAACCCAGTATTTCTTGGCTGTGTTAGATTAGAAAAATCCACTTACAAACATCTGGTGGACCACAAATTCTCTTGCGGAACATAGTTTAAGAAAGAAGAAATTGGGAAGAGTTTGTTCATAGGCTATCCTTTCAGAGCAGTGATTCTTTGGCTGGATGTGAGAATCTCTGGGAAGCTTTTACACAATGTCCAGGTTGCACTTAAATCAATTATATCACCATCTCTGTAGCTGAAACCTGGGAATCTGTGTTCTTTAAAGCTCTTCAAGTGATTCCAACAGGGAGCCAAGGCTTGAGAATAAGCATCACAGGGCAGTTCAAAGGTGCCCCTAGGAAGCTTGTTCATCACTCAAGGCCTCAGATTCATAGATCTGAGATAGACCCCTCTTATTGTGCACAAGCATCCAGGTGAGTTGGGTGTATTTGGCCCTATGCCATTCTTTGAGAAGCAGCATTAAGAATGAAAGAGAAAAATATCTGTCTCTATCAATTTATCACCATAAACTACAATTTTAAAATGATATTAATAGTTGTTGGGATAAAAGAGAAGTTCTCACAGCCTGGTTTCCAGGGCAGCAGCAATCAACATCACTTTGTAATGCGTTAAAAATTTAAATATTTGGGCCCCATCCCAGATCCAGTGAATTAGAAAGTCTGGGGCTATGGCCCACCAATTTGTGTCTTAACAAGTCCTCCATGGTGATTCTGATGCATGCTGCTGTTCGAGAACCACTGTAGCATTCATTACCTATGTGTTTTAAATAAACTAATCAGTATATTGATTATTTGATAATCAGCTTGTCTGTGCTTATCTCAGCTCTACAGATAGAGGTCCCAATCATCTTGAAAGTGACTATTTTCCATTAAACTTATTCTGACCCTCAAAACTGCTGACAATACACACAATTTAAATTTGTGATATTTTTGTGAAAGAGGTTAAAACTGAGGAGCCTCTCAGAGATAAAGATTTGGATATGACTACACTCACTCTGGTTTGGGGAGAAATATTCCTTTTAACTACATCTGAGCACAAAGGAGACTGACTGAAATTAGCAGAGAATTGCCATTAAATTTGGGTTAATAAGGTTTGCCAGAAAAGATAGTGGTGGTGAAACTAATGGCATATTTATCAACACAACACACAAATGGAAGTCAGATAATTCCATTTGAAGGCTTCACAGGTTTAGGGACTTTTCCCAGCAATTATCTCCCCAATAGGAGGAAACTGTTGACAAACAACTCTGGGTGAGAGTCCATCCTAATTGCTGGGGCTCAGCTTGGCTGTGGGGAATAATGAGTGAAAGTGTAGGACATCATTTCCTGCAGTGTAGTTCAGGCAACTGGGATCCAGAAACAAGGTTTGCTGATGACTAGACCTGAAATTCCTCACAATTAAACAGAGTTATGTCAGTCTCTTCCTATTTTATAGATTCCTGGGATATTCTGCAATTGAGAACCACTAACTTCATCAACTGAAAAGAATATTTGTCATAGCCAGTTTGTGCTCTGTGCTGGGCGGAGGTACTCCTGTCATCTCCTGTCAGGGAATTTCTCCTTGTGAATTTGGCAGATATATTTTGCCCAGAATAGACACTAATTCTGGTCTATGCTTCTGTTGAGTGGAAAAGCACTGAAAACAAGCCAGCCTCTTAGTGCTCATTTTCTCTTGATAAATTTGAGAACATACTCTCCTAAATATGTGCATAAGCAATCAGGAATTGGGTAGGATTATTCTGTGGTGATTACTATTGCCTGTTTTCTTAACTAAGAAAGAACATAGGCAAATGGAATATAAGACTATATATGATGGCCAAAACAAGGGGCCTTACTCACTGTGTGAGGTACACTAGAGGTACACTGTGTACATCAACTGTCCAAAAGGCAATTTGGGGCTCAGGATAGACTCTACTTAGAACTGGATGCCAAGTGGATGGCACTGCCTGTTTCCCATGGCTGTCCTTCCTGACCATCACACTAGTTGATAGAACCATGAGCCCTGTGTGTTTTATCCCTCTTCCAGCTCTTCCAACCCCTAGGGTCCCCTCCTTGGCCATTTCTCTGTGTCCTTTGGCATACAGTTCCCTTACATCTCCAACCTCTTTGTGAGGTGTTGTCTCCACTTCCTTGCCTTCTGCAGGCCCTCATTCTGTTATTTGCCAAATCTTGAATAAAGGTGGCACATTCTCCCATATCTGCTCCAGTCAGGTGCTGGTTGCCTATCATCCAGCAGTGAAAGTCATCTTATCCATCCTGCCTTTCTCCGTCACTGTGCTCTGCCAACTCTCAGGGCACTGCGCCTCTTTCCTTAAGGTCATTGGCATCTAGCTGAGTCCTCCTTTCCACTTTCACCCCTGAAATCATATTCCAGGATCTCAGTGGTTGTTGGTCACTGGCCCTGGTTTCTGTGGCTTTCTCTGTGGGACTATGGGACTCCTGGCATGGAGAACTACTTGTAATTCCTGAACAAGACAAGGTCTCTGCTGTGCCTGTGCCTTGTATATTCTGTTTGCTCTGCCTCGGATGCTGCTTCTCCTCCACCTTCCTACCAAAGCCCAGCTCCTTCCCCAGGGTCTCCTCCTCTGGGAAACCTTCTGTTTCTGTTTTCCAACAGTGTGGCACATAGGCCTTTACAATAATACTTATTGTTTAAGCTTATAATACATTCTTCTTGGTATTTAGTCTTTTATCATATTGAGCACCTAAACTGTGCCAAGCAGTACAGGACTTCAGTGATTCAACCACATATTTGAGTAATCGTTTAAAGAATTCTGTTTTTATCAATGGAAACTATTGGCTTTACCCGCAGACACTCAGTTTCCAATGTCCATGCTAAATTATTTTTGAGACATTGAAGTCTGGGTTTTAAATAATCACAACCAAATGGTGCCTCTCTCCTTGGGTTTTGTGTTTCAGCAAATGGCTCTCCAATTCATTAACTGCTCCAATCCCCCATTTAGCTCCATCTCAGTTTTAGAGGATCCAGCATCTGTCCAATGCCCATCTAGACATTGGATTTTTCAAAAGCATATCTGTCAACATGTAGACAGAGATAGCAAAAAATCAGTGGTTCTGATACTTCTGTGCTTGTTGTAATTGCCTTGGGGAGGAGGGGGAGTTAAAAAAAAAAAGGAGACTCAGGATTCCCTGGAAATTCAGATTTCTTAGGTGTCAGTTGGGCCTAGGAATCTGCACCTTAGTGAAATACCCAAGTGGTGCCGGTGAGCTATGTGCACTGCTCCAGAGTCTTCAGGTTCTACCCTCGAGCTAACATACATCATTAGCGAGAAAAACTCTAGAGAGAAGCCCTTTCTCAGTTACTACCTGATATCAGTTCCTCAGCTTTAGGATAGAAATGACCCAAGAACAGTTTGTTTAAAAGCATTTCTTTTTCTGTTTTTTTTCACTTTGCAAAGCTCTCGTTGAAGATAACTTAATTCAAAGAAAGGATTTTTCTGCATATATACATACATATGCCTTATTTTGCCATTAAAATGAAAAATTCACTTATTGTATGTATGTATGTTTATGAGTATTTGCACACTATATATATATATATATTTGTTAATGTGATTTACTTTTTGCTTTGTTCTGTTTTTTCCTTAGCTACTAGGAAACAAAGTCAACTTTTCAGTGCTCAAATGGAGAAACAGAAACATCAAATTATTGAGCTTTAGGCTTCTTGGAACAGATCAGCATACACAGAATAATAAGAGCTAACATTTACTGAACACTTTCTATAGGCAAGCTCCCTGATATATTATTATTTCATTGAATCCTCTGAAATCCCTATGAATGGATATGAATAATGTATATCCTCACTTTACATATGAAGAAATCAAGTAATGCATCCCTTATCAGATAGAGTAAGGCCCAAGGTGGTGTGAAGACATTGTGTACCCAGGGGAGAATGGAGATGTTAAGCGTGGAGGAGAACTCAGATGGGATGGATTCTAAGTGAAATTCCATTAAAAATTATTTTCTTCTCAGTTTTGCTTTCGGCAATATTAAGGCAATTTGTCTAAACATGTCAGCAGATCCCTTTTAGATTGCTGATATGCTTATACTGGAATAGGTACAGATGTCATATCATTCATGCCTGGAAAATGTTAAAGCTATAGCCTCAAATCCACAGCACATCCCCCCATCGATCACAGAACACTGTCAGAAAGTCACATTGGCTGCGAAGCAGGTGGTAACTTGAAATGGGTTTCTAATGTAAAGTTGGTGACATAGTTGCATGTTTGTTTAGAGCAGGAGGGTGGCGTTACTCAGATTGAACTCATTGGTAGGTAGTACAATGTATTTCATAAAGAACTTACAGAAATACAAGTATCTCTAAACCCCAAAAGTAATGCCAATTTAAAACAAATTTTTGTTTTAGACTTCTAATATAAATCTAACTGCTAGTGATCTTATTTATAGACTAGACTCTATACTATACTATAGAGTCTATAGGCTATTGATTAAGATATACAAGTTATCTGTGCCTTATGAAGGGGATATACTTTTGCAAGCAGCTCTCTCCTGAGACTTGTACAGGCTGTCAGCAGTGGAGATATTAGAATATGATTTCCTTCTTTTGTAACAATATTTTATTCTAAAATCAATGCCGTAACTTTCATAACTAATGGATTTTGTTGGTATGCATTCATTTGCTGCAGAGAAAATCATTGCTTAAATCAGGTTGCTCCAAATAGGATTGACTAAAGCAAGCAAGATGGTATTCTTGTCAAAGCCACCTCATATTCCAATTGACATATTGTATTCTAGTGCTGACAGCTGAAGGCTAGAGTTTTGATTAATCCATTTTCCTCTCATTATAAACACAATCTCTCCTCCCTGAAGGTTCCAGCAATCACTCTAGCAAGTGTTGGACCTTGACAGAACAATGCTTATCCTTTGGCAACCACAGTGTGTACAAGAGAGAAAGAGCTGGGTTTTTTCCCCAAATCTCCTTAGGCATTGTTGGAAGGGGCTCATTTGTGAATGCATGTGTTTCAAGCTCAAGGCTGTATTTTGTTTTTCTCTCACATGGAAGGACTAGAAGAGAGAGGGAGCAGGTGTGCAGGTAACCCATAGCATGACAGACGCCTGCTGCAGAGTATTTCAAAGTCCACAGTGAGGCAGCACCCAATGCAGGGCCCCCAGGATGGATGCAGGGTAGAGAGCGGGGCAGCATCTCCTCTGAGTACGCCTCTGTTCTGGACTATGTAAGTCAGATATTGCAGACTGACCTTGCTCCCCAAACGCATAGGCTAAACTATCAAGGACAATTGGAAGCTTATCCTCTGGGCTGCTGCTATTGATAGTCATAACGGTTTTTGAGAATCTGAGGTTGTACAATAGTCAAAAGCATCCCAAGTTACCCAGTGACCACTTGCTATTCAGTCACCAAATACAGCTGGGAAGAAGGGAAAGAGGAGGTGATGGTGCTTCATGCAGCAGGGAGGTGATGAGCTCTGTTTCTCAAACCTGATTAAGATACGTGATCAAATATATGGTCTGACAGTAGAAATAATTTGGGAAATTACTGTTCTCCCCAAGTCCAGGACTTTGGTACCATGATGATGTGGACCCCACTTGAGGCCAAGATCATGCAGCTCAAAGTAAAGTACTGCCAACACCAAGTCAATCTTAGTAGGTAAATATGAGGCTGTACTTAGTATATGCTGCTAACTGAGGACTGTGAGCTCCGTACCTGTCATATACTGTGAGTTACTGATCTGATTTACCTTCATACAATAGTTTTTAAATTTCATTTTGTATCAAAATAAGCTGGAGGGCTTAGTGAAACATAGGATCCCATCTCATGTGTTTCTGATTTAGTAGGTCTGGGATGGGGCCTGAGTGCCTAGGTGATGCTGTTGCTGCTGGTCCAGGGAGCAAATTTGGGAATGATGGTTTGAGGTGTTGGGCAAGAAAATGTTTTACTTGCCCCATTTGAAAAATGGGGGACTTCAGTACTGGCCTACATGATTTCAGTTGTTTGAATGTCTATGCATGAATGGGAAAGAGAAATATTTATTAAGACACTCTTATGTGCCAGAAACCTCATACATTACCTCACTGAATGCTCACAGCAGCCTGATAGGTAGTTATTATTGTCCTCACTTCCAAGTTAAGAGAATGGAAGCTCAGAGAGGTCAGTTAACTTGCTTAAGTCCATGAAAGTAGCAAGTGCTGAGGCTGAGGTTCACCTTGGTTGATCTGGCTCCAAATCTGTAGACTTTCCATGACATCTGGGCTTGTCCTTACAACAACTTGTCTCTTTTTTGTAAGAAGGATCTTTTAAAGCTCCAAAGAAGGACAAAGTAAGGCTATGTAAAAGCATGCATCTTGGTTGACTATGTGGACCACTGATTTATTTGTTTTAGGAAGAGGCTGTCCAAACTCTAGACACCACACCCCCAATCACACTGAGTTTCCTTGCTTCTGCCAGTGACACTGGTTACCTTACCTGAATTCTGGTGGCTTTGTCCCGACCTTGACTCTGATCTCATCTCATTCAGCTATCCAGTCAGCACTCCTAGCTGTTGAATAACGGGCTTATGCTAAAAGGATTCCTGATAAATCCTCCCATGAATGATGATTGCCTGCTGAGCCACCTTACTCATGAGGATGCCATTCAGAACTGGGGCAGACTGAACCTTGTATCACCCTCTCTATCTCTATCTCTATCTCCAAGGCCCTAGTTATCACTGCTTCCAAAGTACAGGAATGGTGATTTCTATTACTTTTAATGGTTAGTGTGGATCGCAGCATTCCGGATCTGCCATGTTGCAGTTTGGTTAATTCATCCCACAAAAAGATGAGAATATAAGTTCTTTTCCAAGCCTTGCACAGTGTGGTTGCATAATTTTGGGTAACAGTGGTAGGAGAAAGAAGGCAGCAGAGTTGGAGCAGAGAACCAAATTTTAATTCTGATGGCCACCTATTAACATACAGCAAGTGCCTATAGGAGGCATGATCCTTTGCAGGATTCTTCCCAGATTACCCAGGGGTTTTTATCATAAATTCCCATTAAGATTTATGTCTTAATTTCCAATAAATATAGAGAGGTGGTATTCTTTTCTCCACAGGGCGAGTTTCATTTTCCATATTTTATTATGTAATATAGTATCATAAAGTAGAATAAATGAGCCAAGAATGAATTTTTTTTATTAAAACAGAAAAGATTCACATCCTTCCCTCTATCCCTCTTTTTTACTGATTAAAATAAGCAAGGTTCTTTTTAAAACAAGAGGGAGTTCAACCTTACCCTCTGCCTCCACTCTATCCCCGTGGCCCCAACATAACACTTTCATTAGTTCAGACTAAGTTCATTAAACACAGGAAAAGGAGCCCTAAAACTTCTTCTTGTAAAATATTGGCACGATTTTATCCTCATTCTCCAGCTGTCCCTTAATTATCCAACAGAGCTGGGGCATATAATAAGGTAATCCAGATAAATAGCACTTGGCTTATTTTAAGTAAATGTCAAACCAGGTTAGTCCGCAGAGTTCTGTTTTTTCTCCATTAGTGAAATGCCCATGGGAAATAACCAATGTTCTTTCTTCAAAAAATATAGAATTGTGGGCCCTGAGTTTTCAATGACTGCCAATTAAATCACTATTTAAGCATTAGGTACTCACTGCAAAAGTACCGCTAGAACTTCAGCTACCTCGCTATCTGCCTGATAACCGTTCAACAATGAGAAGAGAGAGTAGAATATTCTCCTTTCAAAATGGAAATGAAGACTCAGAGGTTTGTGTAATAAACATGGAGCAGATAAGCATCTTGAATAAAACAAACAGGAGATTTTACTCTCAGAAAAGTGAGAAAATGCCATCTAAAAACAGGCTTGGATTAATTTTCATAATTGTGAGTCATTCATTAGCTATATAAGTGCATGGCTATATTTAGATCTATGTTTATACACATTTGTTTTGAGCCTGTTCGGCTTGGTCTTTTCCAGCATCCTTGCCTGCCTGGACCCTGGACTTTGCCACACCTGCCTGGCAGGATGGATCTCACAATGTTGTTTGTTTGCTGCTACACCTAGGCTGCCAAGTGCAAATGGAGACAATAACTCAACCATGAGGATTAATGCCACTACATATTGCTAGTCTCCAATTTCAGCTGGACCACTCTTTTATTTGTCCTTGGTCAACTTCCTTTTCGAATCTTCTCAGTGGCCGTTCCAGAACTGTTCCTTTCTCCTGCAGTCTCCTTACCAAACTCCTGCCCCCTTTTGCTCATCAGACACCATGAGTCCTGCCTTGTTCGGAGCAGAAAGAAAGAGCCACTCTGCAGAGGGCAATCTCTCAACTTCCTGTGCTCTCCTTTCAGGCCAGGTAATGAATAACAAAGCCTCAGCTCCTAGGAGTCTCCTTATTATGCCTTTGATTCCCCTCTGCCATGCCATGCACACCCCACAGGGCATGTGGCCTTGGCTTGGTATCGTAATCTTGGCCCCACTTGTAACCTTTGAACTTGAAGACCACTCTTGATTTCCTCAACTTTGAAGCTCAGCACTTCTTGGGATTTGGTTTGTGCTCACATCTTGGCTCCTCTGTTCCTGAAAGTCTCACTTTTCCTTTGCTGTCAGTGCCCAAACTTCAGCATCAGCCCCCATTGTGCCAACCCTGGCCTTCTACAAGGAGGCTCAAATAAAAGTGTGTTGATACCATAATCTTCCCTCAAGAAACCCTTTTTGTTTCTCTAGGATCACACACACACACACGCACATAAAATAAATAAAACAAAGGGGTCCCTTGTGCTCAAAGTTCCACTATCTCTAAATACCTATCCCTCCCTCCCACTAAGGATCCTTGATGTATCAATTACCAATCTCTCTCTTGGAGTTTCAATCTCTTTATTGGTAAGAGTTTCAATCTCTTTCCCTATACCTTATAAATTCACCAGATAAAGAAAATTCCTCCCTGAATTCTGCCTTTTCCTCCAGGTACCACTGAGCATCTCTTTCCATTCACAGCCATGTTTTTCAGAAGAGTAATCTATATTTGCTGTCTCCCTTTCCTCATTTCCCTCTCCAACCCCATTGTGGTCAGCTAAAATGCTCTAGTGTAAGTCCCCATTGACCTTCACATTGCCAATTCAATAGACACCATACTGGATCTAGCAGCAGCCTTGGACCTGCTGAGTTCTCCTCCTGAAACTGTCTGCTCCTTTGTCTTTCATGACAGTTCTCATGGTTCTCTTTTTATCAGTCTGCTTGGCTGGCTTTTCTTCTGCCCTCCCATTAAGCACATTGGCGCTCCCCAAGGCTCTGTCCTTTCCACTCCACTTGCTCTCCTAAGATAATCTCATTGACTCCCAAGCTTCTAAGTATCATGCTCTGCCAATGATTTCCAAATTATATTTCTGGCCCAACTCTCCTCTAAGCATCTGACAATGCCACCTGGATAGCTCCAGAATTATGTGACATCCAACATGTCCACAACCAAAACCATTTTCCTCATCTTCCTGCCTTCCTTATACTGATTTAATAAAATCTGAATGCATGGCCTCCTCTAGACCCCTCTTTGACTCCCTATTCAATGACTCCTGAAAGCTCTGGTCTGCTGATCCCACCTTTCATGATCACTCAAAGCTGTCCCACCTCTTCATCACTACTGCTGTTCTTATCCTCTTACCTGACCTACTGCAGGAACTTTCCAACTGAGCTGTAAGAAGGGCCAGAGGCTATAGCTAGACCAATAACTTCCCTACTTTCCTCTACTGTGTTTTCGATTAAATTGGTGGCTTTTTAAGCTTGGCCAAACATTGGAATCAATTAGGAAGCTTTAGAAAAATACTGATGCTTGGCTCCCAATTTCCCAAAATATGTTATAATTAGCCAGGGCAGTTCTAGGCATTGGAATTTTAAAAACTCCATAGGTGATTCAAGTATGTAGCCAAGGTCAAGAACCATGGGTCTAAACTGTTGTTCCAATCACTGTCTTTGCACTACCTCTGTCACATAAAACCCAAGCTCATATACAGGACATAGGATACTGGTATAAGATATCACAGAGGTAAGACTCAGAGTGGAGGATAACTGAGGACTGGGGCAGTGTGATGGGACAGGGGATAGGGAGACAGGAAGGGAGGGATAGAGCAGCAATGGCAGGAAGTGAGAGGGAGCCACTGCTCCTAGCAACTCACTAGCCTGTGTGGTGTCACAGGGCTCCTGCTTTGTGGAAGGCTGTGACCTGCTTCCAGGTGTTTCAGAGCCTGCTCCTGACTGCGGACCCCATGGAGTCCTTCCCACTACAATGAGCTGGGCTTTTCTTGGCACATGAGGCTTATACAGACCACTTCTCGACTGATCCACTTGTGAGAAGATCCAGACCTTTTCTGGTAGTCATGGCCAGAAAGCAGCATCATATGTACAGCTGAGGAGGGCTACAGGAGCCAGCTTTCCCAAGCTGGCAGGACTCCTGGACACAGCTTCCCCAGCCAGCCTCCCTGCAGGATGAAGATGCTACCGGTTCCTATACCCGTCCTGCACACAGGGAGGTGTTGTAGTGAGTAGGGAGTTGGGTGCGGTGGGGGAACCGTTTTCCTTGTCAATGAACTTTCAAGAATGGAAAGTTTCTCTTGGCTTAAGAAAGCCAAAACAGTTGCCTTGTAAAACAAGCAACAATCCTTCATTCGTAAGCACACTGGGTACAAATGACAACTAAGACCTCTTGGATTCTAGAATTGTGTACTGTCGGGTATTGTGTAGTAATATCTAATTGTGGTTTTAACTTGCATTTCCCTAATGAGCAAAGGTGTTGGGCAGCTTTTCATGTGCTTATTTGCCATTCATATATCCTCCTTGAAGAAGTGTCTGGTCAAATCGTTTGCCATTTCTTTTGCCTTTTAATGTAATTTTAGAAAATAAACTTTATTTTTTAGAACAGTTTTAGATTTGTAAGAAATTTGCATATATTGTAGAGTCCCTCTACATCATGTCTTCAGTTTCCCCTGTGATTAACATCTTGCATAAAAAATACGGTACATTTGTTCCAGTTAATGAAGCAATGTTGATGCATCATTATTAACTAAAGTCTACACTTAATTCAGATTTCCTTTCCTTTAACCTAATGTCCTTTTTCTGTGGCAGCATCCCATCCAGGATACCACAGTACATTTAGTCATCATGTCTCCTTAGGCCTCTTGGCTGTGACAGTTACTTAGACGTCCCTGTTTTTTTGATGACTGTAATAATTTTAAGATGTACTGGTCAGTTATTTTATAGAACACCCCTCAATTGAAATCTGTTTCATGTTTTTCTAATTAAATATTAGACTGAGATTGTGGGTTTGGGGGAGGAAGGCCACAGAGGAAAAATGCCATTCCCATCATATCTTACCAAGAGTATCTTCTACCAACTGTTGATGTTGGCCTTGATCATCTGGCTCAGGTGGTGTGTGTCAGGCTTCTCCATTGTAAAGTTATCCCTCCCCCTTTCCATAGTGCACTCTTTGGAAGGAAGTCATTATGCACAACCTACACTCAAGGAGTGGGTAGTTCTGCTCCCTCTCCTTGAGGGCGGACTTATATAAATTTCATGGAATTCTTCTGATTTGCTGATTTTTCAACTGAATGTGTTTACTTACTCCTGAGTCTTAAGAGTTCTTTAAATGCTCAGCACACAAGTCCTTCATCAGATATATGAATTGCAAACATTTACTTTTCGACCACAGTTTGTCTTTTTATTTTCTTAACAGTATTTCTGCAAGATAACAGTTATAAATTTTACTCAAGTCTAAGTTATTCATTTTCTGTCTTCTGGACAGCCGAAAAGCTGGGGTCTAGCCACAACTCTGCTGCAACTGCACCTACATTCAGGGCTAAGCAAGAGGGCAGAGAGGTGGTAGGTCTTCCATACCCTTTTGGGATTACAGCTCCTTGAATTACAATGGAAGGGTCCCCTCCCTCAGGGTTTTAGGGACCTGCAGACTAGACTCCTGTTGTGGCTGCTGCAATGGAACTGTCTGGGAGTTCAGGCAAATAATTGAGAGGAAAAAATTTCATTGGTTTTCCCTTTTGCATGTCTTGAGTTAGACCTAGGGGGCTTCTCCTGGCATTCTCTCTGTCCATACTCAAGGTCCCCTTCCAGGCTTTGGGCTTCCTTGATTCCAGGCTGTGAAATTCCATAGGAAAATGAGAAACTGCCATAGTGGTACCTCAGGTTCTGGTCTTGTTCCCCAATTGGCCTGTTACAATTTATTTTTCAGAGTCCTCCAGTAGTGATTCCATGCACCTATTCAAACTTGATAGCTCCAGTTCAGAGTGGGCTTGATGAGTCTTAAGGGAGTTCCAGGCCAAGCTCTTGCCAGGAGCCAATCTGTCTTTGTACTTTCCCAGGGAGACTCTGTTCTCAGGCTCCACATGGGCAGTACCTGAACTGCAGGCGCCTCCCCTCACCCAACAGGTGCAATGCTGCAGGACTCCAGATCCAGTTCTCACAGATTCAAATAAGCAGAAAATCACCAAGAACATATTGCTTAATGTGTGTTCTGTTGGATGACTAGAGAGGAAAAAGGAAGAGTTTCTAAGGCTAAATTTTGATTGGCTAGTGACTAATACTCACTTTTATCCATATCTAGGATTAATTTCTTCTAAATCATGATTGCTATTCTGCAGTGGTTTAGTGGAAAGAGCTTGCGGATTGGAACAAAAGGTTTGATTCTAGTCCTAAACACTTATTAACTATGAAGGCAAGTCTATCAAGCTCATGGAGCCTGCTTTCTCAAACTTAAAATGGGATAACCTATTGCACATAGTTGATATGAGGGTCAAATAAAAGCTGTTCGCTACTGACAAGCTACTCAGTTGGTTACATCCTCTTCTTCCAGGTTCCTATAGCATTCTGTACTTCCCAGTGTGTAACTCTCAACCCAGCTGCAACTACTTTTTCAATGACTCTTCTGGACTAGACTATAAGCTCCTTGAACAAGGCAGACACTGCACTTGCCTGATTCACTACTATATTGCCAGGCATAAGAGTTGCTAAATAAAAATGTGTTCGATTGTACTATTATAAAACTGATGTTGCTAAAATGATCATTATGATGTTATGTCACATATTTAATATCATATTGTGGTATCAACATAAACTCATTAGTAAGCAGAACTAAAGACTTTAAGTCAAAGGAAACAATGAATGAATGAAAATTAATGTTCTGAAGAAAACATGGATTTTTACCACCACTCCTACCAACAAAAATCTATTCAACTCTATTCAAAGATCCAGGTTTGCTATCCAGATACCTCTAAAAGAAGAAAATACAGCAGTCTTAAGAAGAATGCATATTTCCTCACGTTGTCAGCTTGACATATTCAGGACAGAATCTCTCCTTCAGTGCTTAACATTTTGATTCATAGACTGAGGTCTCAGAAGCTAAAAAAAATGGAAATATGTCATCTAAATGTCAGCACTGATTTTATGATATTCTAGAAGGAAGCAAATGGGAACACATGAGAGCTTAGGTGTCCTGTCTGAGAGTTCAGTGAACAGTGTCTTGGAAGAACCTGAGTAGAGTGTGTGTGATATCTTGGAAGGATTAGAAATTGGAGTAATGATCATTTATCTTGGTAAAAAGCCCTTAGCTTCTGTGTTATTCACAGTTCTCCAGAGAGCAGACCAATGGGAAATATATCTATATCGATATATGCATATAAAATAAGAAATTAGCTCATGTGATTATGGAGGCTGAGAAATCCCACGACCTGCCATCTACAAGTTGGACTAGACTCTAAGCTCCTTGAACAAGGCAGACTAGGAAAGCTGGTGGTGTACTTCCAGTATGAGCCCGAAGGCCTGAGAACTAGAGGAGCCAATGGTGTAACTCCCAGTCTGAGTGCAGTAGAGGATCAGAAGAGATGTCCCAGCTCCAGCAGTGAGGGAGAAAAGAAGGACAAATTCCTTCCTCTGCATATTGTTCTATTCAGACCCTCAATAGGTTAAATGATGCCCACTCTCATTAAAGAGGACCATCTACTTTATGGAGTAAGTACTAATCTCCTCCAGAAACACCTCACCAATACACCCAGAAATAATGTTAAACTAGACATCTGGGTACCTCTGATCCAGTCAAGGTGACACATGAAATTAACTATCATAGCTTCTATGGTAATAGCTACAGAGTTTTATGATCATCTTTCATGGTGGCTTTATTTTACAGCCATTTTCACACTTGTCTATTTAACTAACCATGTTTCCCTTAAACCTATTCTTCCCCCATTTATTCTTTTTCCTGGCAAATGATACCACCTGGCCATCCAAGCCTGAAAGTGGGGAGTTCACCCAGACCTCACCATTCACTTCTATCACACCAGTATGCACTGGGCTACCCAATCATTTGAATCCTGAATATTTCTTGCATCCATCTCCTTCTTCATGTTTCTCCCAGGTACACCACAGGCCTCGCTCTGTCTAAAGAAGACACTTAAAGTTGTTGGATGAAATGTTTTCTCCTTCTTCCCTCCTGGCCTCCATTAGCTTTCAAACTTCTTGAGGGTGGGCAATATGTCTTTTTTTCATTTTGTGTGTGTATGGGCATATGTGTATATGTGTTCATGTGTGTACATGTGCATGTAGGTGGGGGCTCAGATGGCAATCCAAAGAGTGCCAGGCACATAATAAGCCTCACATGGGTATTCATTTAATTAAGTACTAAAATGTCTAAGTGGAAACATTACTAAACTAGTTTTTCAATGCTGAATTTGGAATTCTGAAGTCAAAGACGATTGCACAATATATATTTTTAGGGGAACCAAGAAGTCCTGAGGCATCTCCTTATGACTTGCCTTGGTGCCAGGTCTTTACCTTAGCATAGTTAGTTTGCTGAATGAAGGCAGGGTTTCCAGAAGGTTCCTGTTAAGAAGACGCAGTATAGGGAAGAGGCTAAACTTTTGGGTTCTGTTGTCAATAGACTTGAGTTCAAATTTCAGCTCTATCACTTTTAGCTATGAAATTATCAGTATGTCTGTAATCTTTTAGTGTCTTCATCTATAACATTGTAATGAAATATTAATATCCATGCATAAGAATGTTTTACAAATTAAATAGGATAATGTATATAGAGTGTTTAATAGAGTGGTCCATTTCCTCCATAGGAAGAGGGATGAGCTATGTGATTGTGGTGAGTCTGGCTTGCAATGGGCCATGGCTTCCAGAGGTGGGGTTGCTACACTGAAATGTAGGGATCCTAAGTCTCCAACTCTTGTCTGTCTGTCTCTGTCTTCTGCTTCCTACCTGCATCCCTTGAAGCTGAATATCCTTTCCTCCTTAGCTTCTTGCTACCAAGTGATAGTCTCAAGTCAGGGCCTGACCCCTGATACAGGCAGGGTAGCCTTCTTAGGTTTCTCCAGGAGTAACTGGAGACAGATTGAATAAGGATGGGGCCAAGTTTTTCCATTTCTCCAACACAATTTTACAAGCAGAAATGCGATATCATATCTCGATTTAACTTGTTTCCTGGCTGAAACTGGAGAGAAGGATAAGTGAGTGACTGATATCATTTGATTTTTATAAATGTTAGTCAATATTATTATTGTTGATAAGGTGGTTATTGCCCTTTATAAGTAGGAAAGTACACGTAGCCATTAACGCACGTGTATTCAGGAAACAAAAAACAAAAACTGTTGATGGAACTAATTATGGAAGAAAACCTTAAGCACCTGGTGCTTGGTTGGAAGGGGCATCTGTGAGCAAACTAAAGTAAAACCAAGTAAAGAAACCCAGAAGGCAAAATTAATGTGCTGTAATGACCTTACTAAGGCCTGAAAGTCTCCTCTGGAGACCTTGAAAAGTAAGTAACTCACAGAAACAAGTATTCCCAATCAGTTCAGTGATGCAAACATTAATTATTCCTTAGACTGCTAAGTTTGACATACAAAGGACCAATGGGATACATTGCTGATGAAGGAGAAGGAGGTCTAACCACTTTGAAAAACAATTTGAAATTCAACTGTGCAGGTGAGCATAATAAGCATAACCCATAACCCAGGAATGGAATTCCTGGGTGTAAGAGAAACAATCATTTATAAGCACTGAGATAACAGCAAGTGACTGGAAACAACACAAATATCCACTGTTGGGAGAACAGGTAAATTGTGATGTCCATATAAGAGAATGCTGTACAATAGGAAAAAATGAATGAAGTTCAGTGACATGTAACAAAATAGATCAATATTTGACACATAATGTTATGGAGGAAAGCAAGTCACAGAAGGTTATATACAGTTGTGACTATGTAGAGTCACTATGACACTATGTATGATGTCACTTTTTATAATGCTCAACAAGAAGCACAGCTAAGGAGTATGTAGTTTAAGTCTGTAAATATAGATGGTAAAATCTTTGATAAACACAAAATTCACTCTAGTGGACCTCTGTGAGTGTGGGGAGGCAGGGAAGGGGCACATAGATATTACTAATATTCTACACCTTCATTTGTTTGGTTGGTTCATGAGTATTTAATTTATTATTATGTTTTAAAACATGGATGTATATATATATAAAAATATATATATATTATATAATATATATAATATATAATATATATTATATATTATATGTAAAATATACAATATATTATATACATTATATATTATATGTAAAATATATATTATATATAATATATACTATATAATATATATTATATATAATATATACTATATAATATATATTATATAATATATACAAAATTATATTGTGTATATATAATTATATTATATATTATATATTATATATATAATATTTGTATATATACAAATATATATTGGCATATACAAAAAAGTAATATATGTTATATTATATATATATATTACTTTTTTGTATATGCCAAATATTACATAGTAAAAAAATCTTTTAAAGCAATATCATGGTTTTTTGGGTGTAAAATGTTACCTCTCTTGTCTGAACAGTTCCAGGCAATAATAAGTAGGTTGGCTTATAAGTATTTATATTTATGTTTAAAAATAGTTTCTTGTTCCTTTGCTGAGATGGGCAAAGGACATTATCTATGGAGTCCATAAAAATACAATGATCATTTCTTATCATAAAAACACATTCACCAGCTAAAAATCATTTTTTTCACACTCTCAGAGAAAATGACTGGTCAGGCCACTCACAGTGGGTCACTCTTGGAATCCCTTGCTGAGGTGGGAGGACTGCTTGAGCTCAGGAGCTTGAGACCAACCTGGAAAACATAATGAGACTGAGACCTCGTCTCTTCTAAAAAGAAAAAAAAATTAGCAGAGCACGGTGGCATGTGCCTATAGTCCCAGCTACTCTGGAGGGTGAGGCATGAGGATCAACTGAGCCCAGGAGTTGGAGGCTGCAGCAAGCTGTGATCATCACACTCTGTCCTGGACAACAGAGTGAGACCTGGTCTCAAAAAATAAATAAATAAATAAAATGAAAACGAAAATGATTGGTCAGAGTAGAATCTATGAGTGGACTAGAAAAGACCCTGAGGTTCTGGAGTACTATACACATTATGTACATCAGAAAAAACCATTACGAGGAAGGGTGTTGGGAGGTGTTGGTCAAAGGGTACAAAATTTCAGTTAGACGGGAGGAATAAGTTCAAGGCATCTATTGAATAATATGGTGACTGTGGTTAATAGCAATGTATTGTGTTTCAAAAATTGCAGAGAATAGATTTTTAAGTGTTCTCACTGCAAAAAAATGGTATGTGAGGTAATACATATGTTAATTAGCTTCACTGAGCCATTTCATAATGTATGCATATTTCAAATCATGTACACAATAAGTATATAATATTGTTGTCACTCAATAAAAGTAAGAAACAGTAAATAAATTATAAAAATAAAATTTAAAAAATCAGAGATTTTTAAAACGAATAAACCATTATAATAAAACTCCATGTTTTTTGGCTTCTAATTTCAAAAACAAAAAACAAAAAAAAAAAACCAAAGTGAGTTCAGTACTCTGTAAATTCAGTAGGATTGGAAAAATATTAATTTACTTAACTTCATCCTTCTTCTCTAAGACCCTTCCCCTCAAAGCACTGAATGCTTACAGATCTTTGAAATAAAAATAGCATGAGATTTATCATGACAAAATTCAATATTATAAAATGAATCAATGACAGTTTGCTCCTCTAATGGATTTGGTGTGCAATCATCCAGAACAGAGAAAGGCTGGGAGGTCTGTTGAAGCTTATCTGATAGAACAAGGCTGAATGACATAAAATCATCTTAGAGGCTACATTTACTTCAGTAAGTGTCTTCAGAAGGAAAAAAAATACTTCACGTTTTTCAGGTCAATGAGACTTGAACCAATGAGGAAATTAACATGCAGGATGTTCAAAGAAGTTATAACAATAAAAATTAAACTCATGTTAAATTAAGGTAATCCATGTCCACTTTTAAATTATATTGCTTATTTCTTCTAATCACCTTATTTACTCCTTCTTTGCCTTTTTTTATTATCTTACTATCTGTGGGTACCACCCTGTTTTCATTCTAATTTCACACTTGACCAAAGAGCAGGGGAGCTGAACAAAGCTGTTGATAAGTAAATAGCAGTTTTGAAGATGGAAGCACCAGATTGTTCCTAAACAGAAGAAAACTGCAGTTGCTTTATTTGACTGAGTGGATAAAAAGGTGTCAACATATAATTTCAATTGCTCTCTAAAATAAAAAGTGCATCATCTAGGTTTGCACTTTATGCTAAGCATGACAATATTACGGTAAGTTGACAATTATCTTGTTCGTTTCCTTTGCTTTTAGAAATAATCACAGTATTCTTTCAGAAATATATTTTCTTACTGTAGTTTCAGACTTTGGATTTGCAAAGTCAAGGGGTTTTATTGATACAGAACCTACAGAATCTCTAATTCAGGAAATAAATTAGGTTCTTTGTTTCTTTACTTCTCTAATAAACTTGCTTTCACTTTACTCTATGGACTTGCCTCAAATTCTTTCTTGTGAGAGATCCAAGAACCCTCTCTTGGGGTCTGGATTGGGACCCCTTTCTGGTAACACTTTGAGATTTGAGACCTTGCTGACCTGGAAGGACTGACCCTGGAGGGACTGCCTCTGTCACAGACAGTACACAACTTGTCTTGGAGATTGCCTTTCATGTGCAAACCAACCAGTCAGAGCCCATACCCCCAACCACCTCCTCTATGGAGCTCAAGCTCTTACGATCTGGGCCACTCACTGTCCATCTGCCCTAATCACCATGGGGCCAGGCACCATGCAACTAGGGACAGCTCCTCTTTCCCAGAGCCCGCTGAAATTATTCAAACTAGCCAGTACTAAACCTGTTTGCCCTGCCTTGCCCGTTCCTTTGGCAGAAACCACAATGGCTCCTGCTCTTGTTTCTTCCCTCTCCCTCTGCTTCCTGACAGCCCCTGGGGCTTCCCTTTGTGGTGGTGAAATATGTGTCATGCCTCCCATTTCTAGGGATCTGTGAGTATAAAAAAACTTCTTTCATGACAATCATTTCCATGTTGGTTGTCTTTCTACATCTCAATAAACAAATCCCAGGTACCCTTTTAAAACACCCCACTAAACCCATTAAGATGACATCAGATTTCCTCAGGAATTGTGATTAGAAAAACCTTCACTTGGAATGAATTGGAATAGTGAGAAGGGGTATTAAACTGAGGCGCCAAGACAATAAAATTTAGTTTGAAGAAAATCTAGTTTTCTGGATGGTTGGTCTACGCACTGCTTGGAAACATTTGGGTGATTCAATTTTGTGGCTCTCCACCTCAAATTAGCCGTCATGTGGCCATCATCTCCCACAGAGTTCTTCAGGTCAGTGCAGGCCCAGCAATCACAGAAAGATATATTGCAGCCGTTCAAAGAGCAGTGCAATCATTCTGAGGCTGTACCTTACAGCTGTCACACATGTCGGGAAGCACAGAAGGCAGAGTTTCTGTGTATCGCTCAAGGTCATCTGGAAAACCAGTAGATGAAGCCACATGTCTCCCAGACCATTAGGCCGTCAGACATGAAATTCTCTGCATGATCTCCCCATTGAGTCACCCAGGTTTGTTTTATATTTCTTTGTTTGTTGGTGTCTTTTCTTTAGTAGACAAGAACATTTTAAAGAGTTTTCAGCAGCTTCTGGTTCTAAATGTTAAGGACATTGAGGTTCTATTTATGACCACTTTCAATTGGACAAAAGGACAAGCTAGGGTTGCCTTTCTCTCACCACTTTTCATAATATTGATGTCATCTGCTCAATGTAACATTTGCCAGGTATAGGCAAATATACAACATGCACTTGGTAGAGGAGAGAGGTAGTAGCATCATGATGCTTGTCAGCTAGGAAAGAAGCACACAGAAATACTGCTTGGGAAAGGGGTGCTTAATGCCTAGGATGAATAACAAAAATCTGTAGTACTTTATAATGATGCCTTAAATCCCACAGCTCTAGCCTGCCATGAAATTCAAGCAACAAGTACTGCTTCTGCAATACTCAAGCAACCTAAATTGTACTCAGGACTAGTACACAGAATAGATAATTGATTACAAATCTGATTTGAGAGTTTTAGTATGCAAGCAAAAATTTGACTGGCTTTTGTCCTTGGTTCTTGGGAGGTAGCCTCTAAACCCTTGAAATTTTCAGAGTGATAAGAGTGTCTTTGTTATTCATGGTGGGCCTCTGAGCCGGTGCCTGATAGTTTATGCAAATGAAGTGACTCAGGAAGGGGACTGGCTATGCCAGGAAGACCAACCATGTGATTAAAGGGTGGGAGCTCCAAGCCAGGTGATATCAACTCCATCTCTGGGGAGGGCAGCAGGGGCTGGAGATCAGAGATCAACCTTCTGATCTCTTATCCAATCAGTCTTGCCTATTTAATAAAACCCCATTAAAAACTCTGGACAGTGAAGCCCAGGTTGAATGTCCATGGTTGGCAAATCGTTGCATACTGTCACATATCAATGTGCTGAGAGGGGAATGATGAAAGTTTCATGGTTGAAATCACCCTAGATTTTGCCCTATGTGTATATGTTCTAATTTGTATTTTTTTCAGTAAGACTATAATCACAAACACAGTGCTTCCAATGAGTTCTTTCTAGTCAATTATCAAACCTACAAAGGTAGTAGGAATGCCTGAATTTGTGGCCAGTTGGTCATGAGTGAGCATGGCTCTGGGGCTCTGAATTTGTGGCTGGTGTCTGAAATGAGGACAGTCTTATGGAGGACTGTGCCCTTAACCCCTGGGTAACTAGGAGCATGCATGCCCTAAAAATTTGCATGTTCATTTTCTCTTACATTCCTTCTCTCCTAATTAACACTGCACATATTTTTAGGATAAAAAAAACTCCTTATTGCAGATTTATTTTATTAGTGCAGCTTTTCTACTTGTTAGGTTTCTTTCCCAAGGTGGGGTGGGTAGTTGGCACCAGTTCTCTCTGGATCAGGGAGGTGGAGGGATCCCAACATGCACATTTAATTCAGGAGGTGAAAGAGAGAGCTGCAGTAGCAGTGTGCTGGGTTCTTTCTGCCTATGTCCTAAGTCTCTTTGGACTCTGTCAACCAGGACCATGCAGCTCAGCAAAGCTGGCAGTAGCCACAGCAGTGGAAGGACAAGACACACAGGATCCAGTGGGGCAGCCTATAAGCCCATTGCAAAGAGAATACATTTCAAACAACTTTCCTGGCTGTGGGCCCTCAGGATCTGGCTTACCCCTATGGCTTTTTCTTGTCATTGTGCATTAGGCTCCAGCCACATTAGCCTTTTTACTACTGCTCAGCTGTTCTCAGTTTGTTCTCGCTTCAGGTCCTTGGCACTTGTGTTTTCTCTCTGGGATGCTCGGCCCTAAGCAGTTCACATGGCAGTTCCTTCTCAGCATGGACAGTTTAGCTCCAGTATTACTTCCTTCCAGAGGTATCCAGAGGGAGTGGAAAGGCTCCCCATCTTTCCTCTATTTAGCCCCATCCTGGAGCTACTTCCTAGCCCATTACTTGGCTTATTTTCTTTAAAGGGCTTACTGCTACAGATATTATATTATTCCTATATTTTGTTATAAATATATTTCTGTCTCCACCTCTCCCACACAAATAACCCTAACATAAGCACTGTGATGACATGGGCTTTACAGCTACCTTGTTTACACTGTGTCCTTGGCCCATGGAATAGTAACTGGCAGTTATTACTGGATGAATGGTGGAATAGCATTCACCAAGTGCTGCTCACTGTGGTAGGTGGTATGAGGCTTTTAGGAAATGCACAATACTCATTTCTTCTCTTAAGAAACTGTGGAAACTGAGTCACATACACATATGAAAGAGCAAACTGCAGTCATTTCTGTGGCTCCTTCTGCTCTCTACTAGGTCTCATTGAAAGTCCTGCACTTGGTCTTCTCTTATTCCCGGCTTTATGGATCTATCCTCTCCCAATTTCAAATAGTATCCCTAAATCACTTTCAACCGTCTCAACAAAATAGATAAAAGGCTGGTTTCTTTTTTTATATTATTTTTAAAAGTTAATATTGTCTCTCTGGAAGCATAAAGTAAAGCCCCCCACCCAATAAAAAGAAGAATACAAAATCTGATAAAGAAATTGGTGAAAAATATATAGGAAAATAAGACTTAGGGCTCCCGAATTCACTAAAACTACATTATGAAATATAAGGCCATCTTAACTACAGGAAAAAGACTCATGGAGCAATTATTTTCTCATATTTTTCTAAGGGCAAAGTTTTAGTAGGATTTTATCTGATGTGATTGACATATTTTAAAGTATAGTTGAATCTGTATAATAATATGTGAAACTTACAGGAAATGTGATAGTATATATACAATATGTCATAATTTCACTGTCTTGTGAAAGACAGAAAAAATACCATTGGTTGGTTGCCTGTCTCAGAAGAAAAAATACAGAAAGCAAGTAATTTAAATGAGTTACAATTTATCCAATTTAGAATCAAATAAAAATGCCATGGGCTCAGCGCCAAGGATTATTCTTGGATTGGAATTTGTTCAACACCCTAAATTTAACTAGCTGCGATCCCTTTTAAACTGCCATCCAATACAGTCTTTTGAAATAAAGAATGTGCTTTTAAAGGGAAATTGGCATTCCACCTGAATATTTATTCTCTAGATAAACACACGCAGTCTTTTGCAACACACTCAACGTATACTAGGGAAGGTACAGGTCACAGTTAGAGATGACACACACAAGTAGTCATGTGTTTTCTCTCTGGGCCATAACTGCCTAGAATATTGCCACATTTATAACTCGATTATGGACAGGCAACTTTAGTGTCTAACATTTCATAAGGAATTGTCTTAATGTTTCTTAAAGTCATAATATACTACAGCTAGAAAATATCTTTCAGAATGTTTAGCTGCAATTCAAGGTCCTCATTTTATATATGAACAGGCTGAGGCCATCATTCTAATACTAGTAAGTGACATATCCATGGTTTCACCTGGAGCCCATGTCCTCTTTCTTTTATTTATGGATGTAGACTGCACTTCATTAAAAATAAAATATGACTAAGAGTCGTCATCTGCCTGAAAGGTGCTCATGGCTGAGTGAGACATAGCCCATACCATGTTTCTAGTCCTGGGAACATATGGGACAGAGCTGGTATAGATTCCACCCCAACCCCAATGGCAACATTTATAAATGCTGTTAAAGTGTAGCTATCATTTTTTAAAAATACAGAGCCAAGTCTGAAAGAAGAATTTATCGTCAGACGTCATGGGTAAAGTCATAGGCTGACTGCAGGATCCCGTGCATTGGCTCTGGCCCACTCTGCCAAGGATGGGAGATGTGAGATGTGAGTGGAAGCTGGGATGAAGAATGCTGCAGAAAGCCAGGTCTCTGGAGAAAATGCCCCTTCCACGCACAGGAGGACAGGAAACGTTCTTCCGATACAAGTACCTAAGGGGATGAGGAGGTTGATCACCACATTATTTGTGGTGTGGGAAGTTAGAGGCCACCTGGATGCCCATAGCTGGCATGAGGGATCAGCCAGCCAGAGAGGCAGCAGGCCAGCGTATTCTGCCTGTGGCTCTGAAATGTGGTGAAGTGGGAGGTGTCTCCAGTGATAAATAGAAATCCCAAGGCTGCACCAGCCATGGGTGTAAAGTCTTAATTTATACCACCCTTATGGTATTAGGAATCCTAAGCAAAGACAACCCCTACCTAGCTAAACTGTTTTTCAAGTGAGAAAGCAATATTATAAACATGTTCAGAAAAAGACTACACGAATTTTTACAGACCTGTGCTGAATTACTAAAGAATGTACTTCAAGAAGGAGAAACTTCTACTCAGACGGAAAGAATGGGATTCAAAGATCAATGGTGAACAAATACAGTTTTAAACTATGCAAAATCTAAAGAAGCCTTCATTGAAACCATAACAATATAATGTAAAAACAGGGTAGCAGAAATATACACAATTTGAAATATAAGCACATGTTAGTTGATGGGCATTTAGGCTGGTTCCATATTTTTGCAACTGCAAATTGTTCTGCTATAAACATGCACGTGCAAGTGTCTTTTTCATACAGTGACTTATTTTCCTCTGGGTAGATACCCAATAGTGGGATTGCTAGATCAAATGGTAGTTCTACTTTCAGATCTTTAAGGAATCTCCATACTATTTTCCATAGTGGTTGTACTAGTTTACATTCCCACCAGCAGTGTAGAAAGTGTTCCCTTTTCACCACATCCATACCAACATCTATTATTTTTTGATTTTCTAATTATGGCCATTTTTGCAAGAGTAAGGTGGTATGGCATTGTGGTTTAATACTACTCAGCCATAAAAAAGAACAAAATAATCGCATTTGCAGCAACCTGGATGGAATTGGAGACCATTATTCTAATTGAAGTAAGTCAGGAATGGAAAACCAAATGTCATATGTTCTCACTTACAAGTGGGAGCTAAGATATGAGGATGCAAAGGCATAAAAATGATACAATGGACTTTGGGGCAAGGGGGAAGAGTGAGGGGGTGGAATGAGGAATAAAAGACTACACACTGTGTGCAGTGTACATTGCTTGGGTGATGAGTGCACCAAAATCTTAGAAATAACACCTAAAGAACTTATCCATGCAATCAAACACTACCTGTTCCTTCAAATCTATTGAAATAATAATAATAATAAAAGAAATATATGCACAGATAAGAGAGTCACTAATTCTACCTGGGCAGTAAAGAAAGAGTTGATTTTGAACTGAGTATCAAAGGCTGAGTAAGAACTTAGCAGGTAACAGGGGGCAGAAGGAGGTTTTCAAAGGTAAGGCTCCTAAGTACAAAGGTACATGGAACATTCTAGAAACTGCAGGTAGTTCACAAGCCAGGTGCTCGTGGGGAAGTGGCAGAATACAAGGCTGGAAGGCAGGCTCCAAATCTGGTCTTCTTCCTTTCAAATCAATGTGTTCAGAATCAGCTTCTATGAAATGTCAGATTACAATCAAAAAGGGATATATAGAAAACACATGAAATTAAAACATAATGGAAAGAGAAAACTCTTCATTTTAGTAATCAACAGTATTTCGGTATTTCAGTTCACAGTTTGAAAATGGATCTGAAAAGTAAACATGTCTTGAGAGTAGAGAAATACAGATTACAAACTGTGAGACATCTAAGACATCAATTAAAATACCCAAAGTTACAATATTCAGGATGTAAACCATGGAACAATTTATAATTCATTTTTCTCTTGCTGCAAATCTCTACCTGTCAATATTAAAAAATAGTTAAGTCACATAAATTTCAAAATGCTTGATTGTAGTTGGAAGAATTGACAAATATAAGATCTTGTGAGAAGAAAGGTCAGTATTTAGGATTTAAAGATAGGCTGAGGGATTTTCTTTGGCTGTAATTCAGACTAAAGCATTCAAAGGAGAGTTCAGGACTGGAAGCACATTGTGAAGAAAGTCAAGATTGTATTTCTCCATCTAGCCTTTTCCTGCTCTGCCCCTTCCTTTTGGCAGCCATTTGTTCATGGGCCTCTCATCTTTTCCCCATGAGAAATTGCTCTTTGGGAAGGGTTTTATAAGCCTATTCATATGAGATATGAATGACTACTATGGCTTAATAGGGTATCTTCCTCTGCCATATTCACTTTTTAGTAGGGGACAGTGGCCTCAATTTCTTATTGAAGAACTTGAAGCCTTAGCCAGTTATATTGAGAGCTGAATCTTGATCTGAGGCATTCCAAGAGCCCTAGTGTTCAACACATGGGTCCCTGTTTATATCCACTAGCCATAAATCTTGTTCTGAATCTGTTACAGGAATGATCACCTCATTTTCTCTTCTGGGTCAGTGTCAATATGTCAATAAAAACAGTACCTGTTTGATATGACACAATTTCAAACATCATACAAATAATTCAACTTGATCTGAATTTAACTACCATTGAATATTAGCCAGGCTCAAAGAATATCAATATCAAGCAAATTTAGAAAGAAGAAGATACAACACATACGTTCACAAGGAAGTATTTTTTTTTCTTAACAGACAGACTCTGAAACTCTCAGAAGAGTATTTACAAAATGCTATTCATTACATCATTATACTAGGCCCAAAGTATAGCTATCTAGAAGCAGTTGTACTGTTCCAATAAATCAATCAGCAAATATTCACTAAATGTCTGTTTTGTGTACAGTATTGTACATGGCACAACTTTATGTGGTTTCTCTCTTCTGTTTAGTTAGAAAGTTAGAATTCCCATCAAACAATCAGAACAAAAAATAAAAGGGTGAACAATATGGTACTACTGATAGAACTGATGATTGAGTACCCTTTCTATTTCTTCCAAAGCTTCCTTTGATCTACAGGACAAAGTCCAAATCTTTTGGCATGTTTTAGGGAATCCTTTTTCTTGGTCTCTATTTATTTTTCCAGGCTCATCTTCTAGCACATTCTTCTATAAACTCAAAGCCCCAGCCCTACCAAACCATATGTAATTTTCCAGATTTATCATCTGTTTTTGCACCTCCAGACCATTCCTTCTGCTTGAAATGCACTTCCACTCGCTTTTGCTTAATTCCTACATGTTTCTTTAAAAGTTTTCTCCTCTAAGAAGTCTTCTCTATTCCCTAAAAAGTTTTGTGTCCTCCAATTTCTTTCTATTGTATCTATGTCTTTAACCCTATGCCAGCAATTTCACAAAGTATTGAAAAACTTCTCTACTCGTCTAATTCCCCTGTCACCATAGTTTTCAAAAAGTGAGTAAGGATCCATACCTCATTGATATTTTTGTCCCCAGTGCCTAATGTGAAACCGTGGCACATAATAGGTGTTCAATAAATATTTATTAAATGAATTCCAGTTCTGGGGGGTGGGGGTTGGAAGGAGACAGATGGTAGGCAGATTTTCTTCCAGAGGGTTGAAATATTTGACTATAAAAGAAGAAACTTTGAGTGAGAACATAGTAGGTCAGAGTGATTATGGGGTGATATCTATGAAACCATATAGGATATGGGTGAGATAAACAGATACACTGAAACCCACAATATATCCTAAAGCCAGGATCAGTCACTTGTTACTTGAAAGGTAAATTCAAAGAGAAAGAAAAGAATCTTTTAATCCTAATAAATGGTATAGTTGGAATATGTAAATAATTTTTTAAAAAACCTATTAAACTTGATATCAAAATGAAAACTACATCCTATGTCAAAATGTTCCCAGATGCCCCTATTGAAGAAAAACTCTGGCTAGAAGATAGATGTTACTTAATATGATAAAACTCTTTTAAACTTAACTCTTGGTTCAGTGTGTTATTATCTTGCCAGGGATGCTCAAACTTGACCCTCTGTGCCCTGGTACTGAGCTGCATTTTGCCAGAACCACCAAGTCTCAGCAACCAATTAATCTTAATCACCACATGCCAACAGTGTGCAGTTACAGCAGGACAGCAAGGAGTGGAGTAGAGATGACTTGCTTTTCTCCCAGGGATTGGCAGAGGGCATAAAGGGCTTTATGTGGCTCCCCACATTAATGCATTGGCATATTCAGTGACACATAGCTGGGGCTGGCTCTGAAGGATAGACGCAAACACTGGAGAGAGCTGAGAAGGAGGAAACAAACTTGGGGCTGGCAGTTGCTATCTTAGAAGACAACTTAGACAACAGTCCTTTAAGCATCAGGAAACAATCTTAGAAGTCACTTTTGATAGAATGAGCACTCAGGTTATGATTTGGTGATCAATTCCCAGAGGGGCTTCCTGCCTACAGTCAGAGTTCAGGGTAAGTTAAAGGTCGGCACAAACTTCTAATAAAAGCAGAAAGATACATGTTTGTAGTTCAGAAATTGTAGGTAGCCATTTCCTCTAAAATGAGGGCTCTTAACCTTTCTTGAGGTGTCATGGAGCCTCTGAGAAGTTGGTGGACATTATGGATCATCTTCCAGGAGAAAATACACAATTCTTACATATAACAGAGCATGGGCTACCCAAACCCCATCTCTCAGAGAGCCCCTCAAGTTGAGAACTCTTTTAAAGAATCTCTGAAAACTATATTGGTTTAGAGTATGTCAATTTGTGTAAAAGGGTATATTTTTGATATAAATAGTCTGGAAATTCTTGGATTATACATGCATGGTGCAAGGCTAAAGTGGGTCTAGGGCCACCATTTCCAAAATGAGGAAAATCCTGCATCTCATTCGGATATTTTTTTAGTGGTACCTGATAGAGGTGTTTCTAAATTATAGTAGAAATGCCATCAAAACTAGGGAATCTGAAAAACAAATGTTAGGAGTTAAAGGCTCTGTAACCATGAAGAACTGAGTTTTGTGTATTCTTCTGAGGAGAAGGAATGCAGACTATTGTCTGTTCTTGAACCTACAGCAAGACAGTGCTCCTCAACTGTTGCCCCAGTCCATCCCATTGCCATGTCCAATACTAGTTAGTACTAATAAATTTAGTAATCTTCCCATCTTACCGCAGAGGACTCAATTTGCAACTCAATACCTCAATCATGATGTCTTCCATGCTGCCATGAAGTTTGCCAATTATAATAGTTGAAACTAAACATTGAATCTGGCTATGTACTAGAAAACATCACAGAAGGATCTACATTCTCTTTAAATACTACTATTGAGAACATTTCTCTTCAACTAATTTGCATTAATGAACACTGCTAAGTAGCCATGTTTACAAGCTGTGAAGGTGTAACCTTGTCCCACAGTAACTCTGAATTGAAGCCAAGATTTTAATCAGAACAGGCTATCAATTTTGCCCATAAGGAGCATTTATTGCTTAATATAGTTGGCAAAATCCAGATGTGATCAATCACAACTAATGGTCCTTAGGTGGAAGGCAAGTACATTGCTGTTTATTTAGTTCAGAAATTATTTGCAAACTAAACTATAATCCAAGCTTATGTTAAAAAATCAGAACTATCATTTGACTCTTTCACAAAGCTTATTTTATGCTTAAATATCCTGAGAAAGAGTATTTTTTACTAACTGTAAATTTTCAGTCACCTTGGTTTCTTGTGTGCCTAATAATACAAATAAAAACAACCATAACAAAAGAGCAAAAAAAAAAAAAAAAACACAATAGCAACTACATTTCAATGCTGCACAATTGTAAAGCACAATTATAAATTATTTAGGTTAACATGTAACATATATAAATGTATATACAAGGATAGAAAAATATTTATATATGTATATTCTTTCAAGGAGCATATCTTCCAAGCAATCACCAGTACATTTACTATAGCAGGAATAATACTAAATTTCTCAGCAGTTGAGGTCCGCTGCAGTAGAGTGCTCCCAAAGAAATCTCTGACATCATTCCAAAATAACTAATCACATGTTATGTTAACTTGGCTCAGTTTTTACCATTGTATTTACCTTCATTTCAATTTCAGTTATAAACTTTAAGTTAATTTAGAATGCATTATCCTTGTATCTTGTTAGTTAGAGACTGAAGCGGGGGTGCTGAAAGAGTTGGCTGGAAGGTAGGGGATAATAAGAAATGAATTTGAAAACCAAGCAAACTCTTTTTTTGTTTGCTTCAAACATGGCATCTTGTCAAACAAATGTAAGGAGAATCCACGGTTGAGTAATAAATGAACATTAACACTTGTCATGGATTCTCAAGACGAGTTAATCATTTTAGGTTTCAACTAATGAACCTTGGAAACTGATTATCTTGTTGAATTTTGCTAATAACAACTCTTGGGATAAAACCAAGGTAGCAGACAAGTCCTCCAGTTCTCCGTCATCAAAATAGAATAATATATTTCTGGTCCACATCCTCATATCCAAACATCTTGGGGCCAGATATATTTTAGAATTCAAGCTTTTTTTTTTTTTTAAATGATGGAGAGACAATAGGTTGTATATATTGAATCTGTGTAACATGGCCATCAGAGAATCCAAATCATTCATATTTTTTCAGTGAAATGTTTCAATATTCACATTAAGTTGTGTAATTATACAATAAGTAAAGGCTATTAGTAGCCTCACATCAGTTCAGGCCAAGTTTTGCTGTCAAGTGAGTTTTGGTGTAAAACTTGAGAAATATTTCAGTTTTCAGTGTTGTTGGAATTTTGGAATCACAGATTAAAATCTTGTGGGCCTGCATAGATATATGGAAATTGTTTCCATACCGTATTCTCTAAGCAGTAGCAATCATCAAACAACTTGTCTATCAACTTGTAGTTTGATTTACTGGGAAGCTATAATTTATATGAAAGATGAAATTTGGCCCACTCTGCCCAGTTTCTGCGATACATCTTAACAACATCCATTAACAGCAATCATGCTGGATCTGAACAAATCAAGAGACGAAGGGACTGGCAATCCATTTAGTAAAAGACTGCTATGCATACTGTGTCTATTATATGCATATTCCTACACAAACTGTGCCCTACTGCTCCCAAAAGACAGACCAGGATTGTTCTTCTTCTTAATATACTAAGCAAATAAAATTAGCTAGTCAAATGTGTATTAATACCTGGAGAGAACATACAGAATAGAAAGGCCAGCCTTGATGAAGTAGGAATGAGCTTCAGTGTCTGAATTTTTGCCGATTGTACTAGATGACATTACCACACAGTAAAGTTTGAGAATCACTGATCTAGACAATACCTTGTTACATTATCACCTCAGCTGTTTTTGCATGTGAGACCTTTACCCGAGCTGAGTATCAAGGGTGATGTACAGATTTCTTGTGGGAAATAGGAAATTATTGCCATTTTTTTTGGTAAGATACACAATGACTTTTATGAGCAAAATAATATGTCTTTCTGGGAAATGATGTGATTCTAATCAAAGTACTTTTAAAAGCCTCAATACTTATCTATAGCAAAGCACAAGAAATAATCAAAAAAGTCACTTCCTGGTGACCAATTCTTATTTGTACAATTTGTGTTAAATAATGGAACTTCACTCCTGGATGCCATTTAGAATTGTGAAGACGGTGGATTGGGGAGTCTGTGATTTAAATAGCTGGGTTGGTATAAAGTGACTATAATTTGACTATGAATCATGGTGATGCTCACAGGAAGATTGTGACAAGGAGACAAAGGGGCCCTGCTGTCCATTATAAACCACTGAATTGCCTTCAGATAAATGCATCTTGTCCTTTGAGTGGAAGCCACCTATCAAATTCCCCCTGCAGCCTGTTTTGTTCATAGTAATGAAAACGCACTTCTTACAGTACAAGCTGCCGAATTCATTAGCACAAGCCTGCATGGACCACCTGCCTGGCCCTGGTGGGGAAGAACAAGGGAGAAAAGAGTTCAGAGTTTTCTAAAACGGCTGACCTTTATCTGAAGCTGTCGAAAATCTTCCTTGTTATTATGAGGTGCTCCATGCACCATACAGCCAGGTAATCCCCTAGAGCACGCCTTCACTGACTGACGCTGATTTCCTCTTTCAAGACGTAGTGTTCAGTCTACTTGGTATTGAAGACATTCAGGGGACATGGCAATGAGCCTCATTCAGCTTTCTTCTCCCAGGGAATATTCACCCATGGTTACCAGAGACACACCTGGTATCGTATTATGGATCCTGTAGTTCAGGCATCATAGTAGCATCCAGCTTCTTAAAAATACCTTTTCAGTGTGTCAATACAGGTAGGAAAGATTTCAGACAATTCTTTAAAAAATATTTAAAAGCACCAAATGACACAGATGTCCTCCCTTTATATCCAACAGTTTGTAACTTCATATACATGCTCTTTGGAAAGAGCTAGGGGATTCTAAGTGAACCAGTCTGAGTGATAATAATGGGGATATATTTTGAAACGGTTGAAGTCAAAGTTTCATTATAAGAATAAAGACAATCGGCTGCTGGGATGTACTGATGTTGGCTCTTATTTTCACCAAAGCTGCCTGTACAGGTTGAGCCTAGGCTGACAATATGAAGCACTTTTGAAATGATAATGCTGTGTTTGTAGTCTTTATGGATAAAATACCGTTACGCTGAATCTATGCTACAGTTGATAATGAGACTGCTTTTACATCTTAAAGGAGTATCTAATTACTAATCTAAATGTTTTCTATTCCAGATTGCAGATGATAAATACTCCGTAAGCAATCTTCCAAATCAGCTCAGCAGCCTGGGAGAGGATTGAGGAGAGTTGCCTTTAAGAAAAAGCAGCATCTATAAAAAGAGCTGGATCAAAAGTAGACGCCCGATCACACACCCACTGTGGCTGGGCTGACAAAAATAGCCACTTGCACAGATTTAGTTCACTTCAATGTCAGGCTTCCCCCTCCAACCACCCTGTCTCCCTTCCCACCTCCAAGAATTCAGTGCTCATAGCAGGTGCCTTCGAGTCATCCACACCAAACGTGGGGCTACATCGAAAATCAGGGGCTACATCAGAAACTGCAGCTTGGGGTGATCAGCTCAGAACACTCCTCTTCCTTGCTGTCCTAATGACTACCTTCTTGGAAAGGGATGGTTTTGGAGTGTCAACATGTAGAACATGTCTACAGGGTGCCGGGTACCATTCTGAATGCTTTACAGGCACAACTTCATTGAGTCTGCTGACAGTCCTATATCACAGTCATTATAATCCCTGCTTTACAGATGAGGAAATGATGACTCAGATAAATCACATATTCAAAGGTATATATTTAATTAGTGGTAGAGTAGACTCTGAACTCAGATCTGATTGCAGAACCCATGCTTTCAGCCATTATGCTAGGCTGCCTCCTGTTTGGTCAAGAATGGAAGACTCATTGCATGTCCTGGTTGAAAGTCCATCCTGGTTGAGGTGAGTATGTCAATTATCTACACTTTGTCTCACACATCAAAGCCAAAGTCAAAATTCTTGAATCTAGTTGGCTTGTATTTTAAAAAGACAATGTAAGTGAAAAGTAAATAAAGGGATATCATTTTGCTAAATCTTTATTTGAAAACTAAACACACTATGTGAACACATAGCTTAAAGGTGATAAATGAAGTTACAACTCTTAGTATAACATCTGCTCAGACTAAATAACAATAACCTTCACGTTTGTATGACCTTCCCTCCTTCTGTTCTACTTTCTTCCATACCTTCTCTCTATTTTCCCCTCCTTACTCCCTTTCTCTTACATGTTAATTTATCTTTTCATGCATTTATCTGTTCTGTTTTTTTTTTTAGCATCTTCAACACATCAGGCAGAGTGCTAGGTGCTGGAGATGCAAAGATAAAATTACTACTCTCAAAGTGCTTACATTTTAGTTGGGGAGAGAGGTGAGTCACAGGTCAGTGATAGTGCAGGATGATATACTTTATGACAGGGACATCTCATGGAGTACCATCATAGCACCAGGGCTGAGTAGGCAGCCTAGTCTTAGAGAGGTACAAGATGCTCTTACACATCTTATTTTTAATATAATGCCTTATACTTAATATTAATCTCAAGCATGGTTGAAAAACAGTTAATAGATGGAAGTCATGCTTATGCAACCTACTCCTTTCCCCAAGTCCACAGGATCACCAGCAATGGCTGAAACATCTCAGTTGCTGTAAATATGGGCTGGCTAGGTGCTTCTAAGTACTTTCTTAGCTCATCAATTCTTGCAGTCAAAAATCCTTTGAAAAACAAATCTAGCTATCAACTAATATCTCAATTCTGTTAGTCACATATTCTTGCAATGTCTAAATGTTCAAAGGATAGAAAGTGACCAGCACAATGTTGCCAGACATTCCCTAGAAGCCTGTGGGCTGCCTCTCAGCAGCAGAGTCAGGGAGGAGTGAAGACTCACTACACCACTACAGCTTGTCACATAAGCGGGCTCTGCCTCACATTCACTTGTAAAGTTGGAGTTTGAGTTGACAGACCGATAAACTGTAGTGCTCACAGGTTCTAGCTAAGGAGTAGCACCTTCCAACTAAAGACCTGCAGCTAGACACATAATAAGCTGCCTCTGAATAGACAACTGTACAGACAAGTAAGAAAGCTACTACGGCAGACAGCTCAACTCCCAAGGCCAACAGAAAAAAAGAAAACATATTCTGTGGGAAATAAACAAAACACCCTGTACCAGATAGAATCCACTTGGCTGCAGTGACTTCCAACAGAGGCTTCCTCTTGGCATCTGAAGGAGGAGATTCAGCAGGGAACTCACATCTAACTGTGTAGAAACCTTTTCTATTCTACAAAGATTAATTAGCTAAACTCATGGGCGCTACCAGATGCCACATATGACTTCAGCAGAGACAATCTTTAGGCAGCTGGTTCCTAGGAAACCAAAGTGGCCCCAGACTCACAAGACTGAAATTGGCAAAGATCTAGCTTACCAGGCATGACATCAAAGAATCAGAATTTCTAAAATCAATTATTTGTACAAACATAGAACACTTTCCATTAGAAGTTCTGTGACATATATTGATTTATGATCTGTTTTTCTCTCCTCTTCATTTCTCATTGTTGTCCTGAGAGGAGTGGCCTTAGCATTCCACATTGCCTGAGAGGCAACGGAAGCTGAGAAAGGTCAAATGATATGTTCACACTCACATTGAACACTGCCTCTCACTTGTGACTAAGCGCCACACTGCATCACAGTATTTATCCTTGAGGAAGTGGCCTTGCCCAAAGCAGCTCCTAAACTAGTAACTTTTATATGAAGCTGCTGTCTTCTTGTCTGTGAAATATTTTTAAAAGCACAGTAACACTTGGTTAATGGGCAAACTCTCTTGGCAGATACTTCCATGTTTAACATACAATGATGATTGATGTTCAAAATGAGGATTGCCAGATTCTGAAATGCCTTCTGAATCATTAAAAGAAATTAATTATGTCCAATATGGTTTTGTCTTCAGTGTATTTAATTGTATGTTAATTCTTAAGTGAACTATTCATCACTGATATATATGATGACTTTCTTGCAAATGAAACATGTGAGTAGCCAAAACATTTTATCCTCTGAAAGTATAGGATAATATATGTACGATGCAAGATGTTTTCCTCTTACTCTCTCCATCTTCCCCACTCACTCACTCACCCTTCCATCCAATCCACCTTTATAGACCAGTTCTTTGAAGTGTGAGTTTCTGGCCACTGCAACAGAATCATTAAGGATCCACATCTCACATCCAGCAATCATTTCCTAGCCCTTAGTGAAATGACACACAACAGAAGGGAAGGAATAGGAAGAACGGTTAACCATGGCTTCCTGGTCAGGAAAGCTAAGCCCCTGCACCACTGCTTTTGTAGAGGAGAACATCTTCTTCTGGTATGAAGTTTTCTCATTTTTTTTAATAGTCTAAGGTGGTTTGTTTTAGTGAGAGTTATCTGAACAATTTCTTAAAAATACGATTATAAGAAATTGTCCAAGTTGGCTGGTCTTCAGTAGTTCAACATTGGGCTTAATTACACGTTATGATTCTGATGTTTAAAAAATTATATGCTATATTCTTTCTCTCTACACATACTATATTTTACTTAGAAGATTTAACTCTGCCATTTTATCTTTGGAGGTTCAGTATTCAAAGTAAAAGTATCTAAGAAAGAGCTAATGGCTTTTTTCCCTTCACATCTTACTATTTATTAAAAAGGGAAAATGAAAAAAAATGACATTGACTGTGAAGGAACCAGGACAAATGAATTAGTTTGTGAGTTATTGCCTTATTATGAACTCAGCAAGACTTTGCTAGATTAATAAAAAAGGCAAATCACAACAGGTATAATTAATCAATCATTAAGATAAGCATGATACACTGTTATTTCCTAATATGATTTTAGTATTCAATTGACATTTAATTTGAAATTAATACAAATTAATCTAGATTTCATCAAAGGCTCTTTTAGATATCCAGGTTAAAATTTATTGAAATGTATTTGGAATGGCAGTTGACTGCTTACAGATAAGAAAAGTCGCAAGGGGAGATGCATAGAAAGCAAAACTATAAATGTACTTTTGGCTCTAGTTGGCCCTTAACAAGCTCAACTCCTCCCCCACCCTCTAGGCGACAATGAAAGTTTTGCTACTAATGTATAGCATAAGTTCTCCCCTCAGGAGCAGACAGAATTGGGGGCTTCCTATGTGGGATGATGTCTAGGGGCATCAAGAAGGAACTTTACATTAAACAACACCAAAAACAACAGCACCACAGAATTATCAGGAAAATTTCTCTCCCCATGTTTATCAAAGAACTGAAATGACCAAATTAAAAGTTTATTCTCTGCCCCCCATTAAGACCATATATTTATATGTAGGTATGTGTGTATATATATATGTGTGTAATCTTTTTTTTTTTGAGACGGAGTTTTGCTCTTGTTGCCCAGGCTGGAGTGTAATGACACATGATCTCAGCTAACCGCAAGCCCCACCTCCCGGGTTCAAGCGATTCTCCTGCCTCAGCCTCCCAAGTAGCTGGGATTACAAACATGTGCCACCACACGCAACTAATTTTGTATTTTTAGTAGAGACAGCATTTCTCCATGTTGGTCAGGCTGGTCTCGAACTCCTGACCTCAGGTGATCCACCCGTGTTGGCCTCCCAAAATGCTGGGATTACTGGCATGAGCCACCGCGTCCGGCAAGACCCAAATATTCTTAGGAGATGGAGTTGTTGAACATTGTCAACTATCTTCGTACTTCATAAAATGGATTTGCCTTCCTCAAACATTTGCTAAGAGGAAAGGATGTTCTGGAATATACTGATATCAAGGGGAAACTTCACATGTGACAATTTACTGCAGATTTCTCTTTCTGAGAACCCGTGTATGGTCAGGAAATTGGCCTCCCTGTGAGTTTGCATTTAAGAGTCAGTTTTTAACCTTCAGGGTCCTCTATATCCAAAATGCTGGAGCAGAAGCCCAAAGTAATATTTCCAAATTAAAAAAATAGAAAATGGACCACTGGAATAGTATTGGTGTGCATTCCTAGCAGAACAATATGCAAAGTCAATGGACACTAGGTCTGAAGGTCAACTGAGATTTCCTCAGCACTTCCTATGGGCCATGTGCTTTACACCATCTTTACCACAACTCCATGCAGTGGGAACTCCTCATTGTGCAGAGGACAAACTGACACCCAGAGCTGGAGCACAACTAAATAGTGATCCCAAGTTACAAAGAGTTTCTTTGATCACTTTAATTGCCAGGACACAGGTTTATCTCTCAGTTTTTGTTAACTGTGAAAGACATCATGGTCTTCACATGCATCCTAATCTAAACCCAGTCTTTAACGTTGTACTCTTGTTTATAGTTTCCTAACACTAAAGTTTTATTTATTTACTTTATTGCAAGATAAACCACTTAACTTAAATTCACCTCAAATTCTTTGAAGAATAATGTCAGTTATAAACAAATGGTTTATTGCTCTTTTTGCAATACCCTGTGTTGCTTTCTCTGGCAAAGACCTCACGATACTTCCAGGCCCAGTCTAAATGTTACTCCTTTTCAGTAACTTCTCTTGTATTACTTTCCCTCCCCTCTCCCTTTGCTTTACAGGTAAAAAATTAATTATTAATTTAGGTGCAGCTAATTTTCCCATATTTATATTAATGCCTCCATTATAGTATGTATCACATTATATATTATATCATAGATATCTATCTACATCTGCTGGTGTCACAGACCATGGCTACAGTCTCATTTTATATTTTAGAAGAGTATGGTGCTTGAAACATAATACATGTAGGTGTTCATTGGTTTGTCTGATCTAGTCTTTGTTTTAACTAGTCCTGAATGATTATTCATTAATCTAGCTCTTATAGATGAATGTATAGATCAAAGAAACAAGACCAGAAAGCAGGATTAACAGGAACAGGATGGAATGCCGTGTATGACATTTCTTGATCAGCTTCTCTGTGAGGAATAACTGAGTGCCATACCTAACCAGGCTAAATGAAAGCATTATAAATAATACAGATATTTGACCCGAATATTTAGTCAACAATACATGGGGTTAACGTTTATTTCCATTCTCTCAAGTTAAAAACTGAGCAGAAATGTCTGGAGAACAGAGACAAACTGAGAACAGGGACATTTCTGGAAGCCCTAGAATTAAAAGGAGAGTTGGCCTCCATTCTTCTGCAAGGTTTCATAACTGCAACATGGTTCAGGTAACAGGACAATTACAAGTTACCCAACAAGGAGACTGCATGCTGTTTTCTGCAGTTTTGAACTGGTTTTTATGCTTTCCAAATTAGTTTCATTTTCCTTGCATTTTTTGGATATATAATTCTGGTAGTCAAATAAAGTCTATAAACGGAAAAATGTGCCGTATTGCTAAGACTATTATTTATGTGCACTCCATAAAACTATGCTTTAAAATAGCTAAAGAATCTGTAATCAGTTCCTAGAAATACTAGCAAGTCTATTTCCTTCTTATATAAAGGATCTTCAATGTTACATTCTGTGTTTTTCAGTCATGATATATGATCTCTTGTCTAATCTTCCTTGTGACTTATTCTACTATGAATTTGTGTGCCATCAGCCATTTCACAGGAAGTCCATGTAATTCTCCTGGCTAATGGTTCCTTCACATACTTTGTGACAATGTAAGAGAACCACAGCCTTTCCCATTATATACAGACTTTGCCAATACTTCAAACAAGATGCCAAGGTATAAAGACTTTATCTATGCTGAGGGCTGAGGGTCACCTAGCAAATACATAGACTGGTAGCTCTACTTGGCTTTTGAATGTAAGCTATAAAAATGCTTCCACTTTATAACAGTGCAGTAAAGTTATACATATGTGCTACTATAATGAGCTGTACGACAAAAAAGAACAAAGAAAAGAGGAGCAAAATTCTTGGTTAATGAGCTTACTACAATAGCAAAGGGAAGATGAGGCCCTTATCCCTATTTCTGAGTTTTCAGTTTTATTGCTAAAATATTTGATAGCTAAACAAATTTTCAAACTGTGTGGAAATTAGGCAAATGAGTGAGTGTACTGGGGATTTAAAATAGGTCTGGGGGGGATGTATAAAAAAGCCAAGTCATTTTCTGCTTGAAACATTTCTCTCCATTTCGTTTCAATTTCTAAAGGTCTCTTTAGCTCATTAAAAAATCTTTCTGCTTCTACTTGTTAAAGATTTCCTGACTCTTTTTTAGCTTACTAGTCTTTTTAATCCAATGAGCAAAAATATCCAGGAAATTGGCAAGTGAATAGTGATTAGATAAAAAGCAGAAAGAGAGTCAAATAGAGAGCATTTTCATTAGGTGAGGTTCACGTTGCTATCAGAGCTCTGAACTCTGTCTCTTAGTACATCAAGAGGCTACTGGCTGGAGCTGGGAGCTTTCTGTTCTCATGCAGCAAGACTCCTGGGTCTGAGAAGGTACCTCCTGAAGGTACCTCCTGAGCTGCCTCTTCATTTTCAATGTCACTTCCTGGAATGGATGTTGGCTCATTAACAACAACCAACAAAAAAATCTCTTAATTGATTTTCCTGATTACAAAAGTAAAAAATATTTAAAATGCAGAACTTGTAAAAGCACAAAGAAAAACGAAAGACAAATAACCTGTAATTCAATCTCTTAGAAACAATTATTTGTTCACATTTTGATATGTGACCTTCTATTTTTAAAATAAATTGGATATGTCGTATGTGTATATAAATTAGTTTTTATAAAAAATAGTACCATAGTTAATACTGTCTTATAGTCTGGCTTTTCACTTAAACATAATGAAAATGTTCCCATATTACAAGTCTGCTAAAGAATGACTGCACAATCATCTATGTATGTATTTACTATCATTTATATAACCAATTTCCTACTCTTAGATATTGGTCTGCGTCAGCATGGGTTGCCGTAACAAAATGCCATAGAGTGTGTGGCTTAAACAACAAAAACTTGTTTTCTCACAGTTCTGGAGACTGGAAATCTGAGATCAAGGTGCCAGTATGGTTGGTTTCTGCTGAGGGGTCTCTTCCTGATTTGTGATTGGCCACCAACCTGCTATGTTCTCACATGGCAGGATGAGATAGAGAGCAAGCTCTCTGGTGTCTCTTCTTACAAGGGGACTAACCCCATCATGGGGGCTCCACCATCCTTATTTCATCTTAACCTAATTACCTCTTAAAAGTCCCATCTCCAACTACCAACACATTGGGGGTTAAGGCTTCAACATATGAATTTGCAGGGGGACGCAGTTCACTCCACAGTAGATATTTAGGTTGTTTGCACTTCGCAGTAGTATAATAAAGTTGTGATAAACATCCTCATCACATATCTTTGCAAATGTAAAGTCCTCTGTACTTGGCATAAATTTATAGAACTGTTGGACAAAAGGGTATGTGCTTTTAGAGGCCTTTTAAAAAATTAATTTAGGATAACCAAATCCTATACTCAGTTCATTCAAAATTAATTCAGTGTGCAAATCATTACTAAGGGCTTACTATGTGTAAGTTACTGTGCATACAAGGAAAAAATAAGATAAACCTTGCTCCTATGGAGTTCACAGTCTGGGCAGAAGGACGGGGGCTGGAAAGGAGGTCCGGCAAGCAAACGATGAGAGCTGAGGCAGTTTAGTTTCTCTCTCTCTACAGAAGTGGTTCATTTCAGAAGAATGCATATATATATATATATATATATATATATACACACATATATATACACACATGCATATATATATGCATGTGTGTGTGTGTGTGTGTGTGTGTGTATATATATGAAGACAAAGAAAGCAAGCCAAATATGCCAGTCCACCTTCTAGAAAACTTACAATGCTCCCACGAGCAGAAGAGAGAGCCGACTTCCCTAAGTGTTAGTTCAGTTTTGAAAATTTGCTAGATTGAATTTGACTTTCACTTGGCCCCAACACTACAACTCTTCTTGTTCTTTTAAATTGCTAGTAATCAATGTGCTGGCTCCATGCCTAGAACTGTTACAAATAATGATAGAAATATCTTTCATTAGACAGAAAAGGAAATAAAATATGTGCATTTGCCACAAATACCCTGTTTGAGGTACAATCAAAATATGAAAATTTCAAAATACCTGGCATTTCTTGCCTATATTTTAATTTTGGAATAATCTGGTGGGGGAGAAAAATTATTCTTTTGCTGCAAACAAAATAATAATTTTCTTTTTTAAACATATTTTTTTCAAATGGAGAAGGGGAGTGATTGATTTTCTAGAGATGTAAAGACAACTAAACCTTAAAACAATTTTGTGGAAGTAAATGTGATATCTCCAAGGTTAGGAAAATAAAAAATAAAAAGTAGCATGTCTTTGGTGTTAAAGCTCTCAAAACTAAACCATTTCTCTGAATAAAAAATATTATTATCAGAATGACAACCTGTGACTTCTAGTAAAGGGAAGGGAAATTAATATATTTACTTATTGTGTGTTAGGTATTATGCTAGATCTGTCCATTTACATTATCTCAGGAAATTGCTTTAATTTCTCACAACTGCTGTATCTGGTAGAATTACCAGAATTAGCAAGAAAAAATACAGGATGCATCGTTAACTTTGAACTTCAGATATACAACTAATAATTTTTTAGTATAAGTATGTTGATGCAGTATTCGAGACATACTATTGTTATTTATCTGAAATTCAAATTTAACGTGGTGTCCTAATATTGTATTTGGCAATTTTAGGTAGGTATGGTGATTCATATTCTACTTTCCATATCATGAAAATGATATGGCCGGAAAAGAAATCAAATAAAGGTGCAGCTGTTTGTCTTAAAATATCCGGACTCTACCAATTAAGGCACTAGCTCTCCTCCAACACTCAGATTCAAAATCTTATGGCATATTTGGCTTGCTTTCTTTATCTTCACTTTGATTTAAGTTTTTCCAAAGTGATACATTCTTTGTCCTCCATTTGTAAGCCAAGACACACATTAAATGGAGGAATAGCTGTACAACTGGCATTGAAATATTAATTTGTTTAAAGATTGATTTTCCTGGCCATAACCACTCACTCATATTTAATTTACAGAACTGTGGGTACACAACAAAAATACAAAGCAGACAGTGACACGTGATATCCTCAAGGAAGACGAAATACTGCTATAACACCATGACAAGAGGGCAGAACAAATAAAAGGACCAGAGAGTAATTGAGCAGAAGATGAGAAGCTCTAACTCATATGAGGAAGGTACTCTGAAACTGAATAAAGGAATGAGGAAAGCAGTGCCACTTCCCAGGCACAAGATGTAATAAACATTGTGATAGAACAGCCAGGGAGAAATTGGTTACTCATAATCTGCCCAAAAAAAATCGATACAGGAAGTGATCATGGTAGAAATGCACACATAGAGAGTACTTGCTCTAATTTAACAAGTCACGGCTAAGCCCTCTAGCCTCTTCAGATAATTGCCAGTGACAGAAATCTGGTTCAGAATGTTTCCATAACTGAATGTCCTAGGGTGGGCTTGGAAAATTCTACCATTTCTTGGGTCTCTGAAAGAGTGCATGTCCAACAGGTTTGGATTAGAAAATATGACCACACCGGGCCTTTTGTATTTGGGGCCCTTAGATTGTGAGAGTAAGGGAAGCAATTCTACCTAGTGTCTGAGGCTAGGTAGAGGAGGGACTGACACCAGAAGCTGAGTGGCTACCAACATGACAACAGAGCCCACCGGGTCTCCCAGGAGTGGGAGTGTGGGACACAGGAGGGATTGGGGCTCCAGGGAGGCCAAGAGGACAATCACTTCCTGTGTCCAGGGAGACCATGAGGACAATCACTTCCTGTGAGAGCGCACACAGTCTGAGGTTTGTCAAGAGATGGTTTTTATAGTGGACACTGAAGAAATAAGGATGGTCAATTCATTTGGGACAACAAGATGTAGTTTTTTAGTGACTATTAAGAATTTTAGTTTCTTTAGTTCTAGTGTTACCCCATTTTAAATATGTTTTAGTTCAAATAAGCACCTCGTGCAAAGCATACTCTCAGCATGCATTAATGCAATCATTCTGATGTTCTACTTAAAGTGAGGCATGGAGGGTGAGTAATTTAAGAGGAATTTCACTTCTGTGCATCTCCCTGTCCAATTGCCAATTTAATTAACTAATCATTTCATAATCAAACAGTATAAAAAGCAAAAATTCCAAATTACTAGACATATTCAAATCAAATACTTCTCAGTCCTCTCAGGCAAATGTTAATTCTCGCAAGAATATGCACTGTTTATAACGTCACTAATGTCAAAAGAAGAAGGGAGGTTGGCTCTTCTCAGCACTTTGGGCAGTTTAAATTTTCAAGTGACTGGTGAGAAAAAGACAGAGCTCTTTCTAATGATGAGGTTTTCTGTGTGCATGGACTAGGAGAATGTGAACAGGGCTTGGAGTATGTACAAAATCTAGCATTCTCCATAGCAGGCACTAAATACTTTTGTTGAATTTGTTAATCAATAATACATATATTGTATTTAATGTAGTTGATTTTGTCAATAGATTTCTAGGCATGCTTATTTTAATTCCCTAATTTTTCTGAAACAAAAGAGATATTCTAGGCATCTAGAGCAAAGTCTGCTTTAACTTGCATATGCCTAGAACCATTTTGTCCATTTATTTAATCAGCATTTACTGTCCTGGGTGAGCAGAAAGAGACACACCCTGGACTTCTGGAGCTTACAGACACTGATTCGATGACCCCATAAGATACAACTCTGACAAGTACTACAAAGGAATAACAGGTGTTAGCTAGACAAAGAGAGTGGTAAGAGCAGTCTGAGCAGAGGGCCCAGCGCATGCAAAGCCTCTGGGCTAGAGGGGAGCACTACATATCCCAGGGAAGGAGGGAAGCCCCCATGGCTGGTTCAGAGGATAGTGGGAGAGGGAGGTAGGCAGCAGGTCCTTTGGGCATCATGGTGATTCGCCTTAATTGTGCAAGCAATGAGAAGCCATCCAACCATTTGAAAGGATCTTGGCAGGTAAGATTTACAGTTTGGAAGATCATTCTGCCTGCAGGGTGGAGAACAGACTGGAAGGGGGGCCAGAGAATGTGCAGGAAGGTTGGTGAGGAGGTGCATGCTGCTGGGGTTGTTGGCCACCAGGATAGCCTGCACAGATGATGGTGGTAGAGAAAGTGTGGTCAGATTTGAGAAGATATGAGGAGGCAAATGTACAGGATTTGATGATAGCTTTCATAGATGTGGCAAGGGGACTTCAGGGAGGATCCTGGGGTTCCCAGCTGGCATAGCTGTGAAAACTAGGGTGGTTATCACTAAGACAGCACATGCTGGAAATGGATCAAGCACGGACTCTCAATGGAGAAAAGAGTGCATTTAGTCTCGGACAGCTTGCTCTTGGGCCATTCAGGGGAAAGTGTCCAGTTGGCGGCTGTATATTTAGGTCTGGAGCTCAGAGAAGGAGCACAGAAGCCATTGGTTCAAGTTTCTATTGCCCAGTTATGTCAAAGAGGAAGGTGCATGTTTGCTTTTTGGGGGCCGTAGTGGGTAGAATAAGGAACTTCAAGCCACACGACTGATTCCAGACCCTCCCTGCTCCATGCAGACTCAATGTCTGCATTTGTTAAATGAGAATGATGGTGCAGGGTGGGGTCTGAGTAAGGTGATTTCATGTCTGTGAGGGCACAGAGTTAACTGTAGAGTCCCGCACCAGGGATGAATGGCTCTATACTGACCACTGAGCCACTGTTACCTTCCCATTCCTTCTGCCTTTGACATCTTATTTTTCCTTTGTTTCTTACATTAGCCCAGTCAATAACCTTACTCTCACTTTCTTTTAGGTAGCAGAGATGTAACAATATTGAGGATGTATTATTTACCAGATTTCTTGCTAGATAGTGGGAATATGGCTGGAATAAAGAGAAGAGGTCTTTGCCCTCATGACGCTTCTATTTTAAAGGAGGAAAGAGCACACTGAACTCATTTCCACATTATCACCATTCAGCAGAGTTCACCAGCAAAGACAGCAACCCCCGGATGATGTGGTGTATGTAGGCTGGGCTTGAGAGAGATCCAATAAAGAAACGTGTGTCATAGCAATAGCAGTATATACACCAGAGGCTGTGTGAGCCAAGAACGGGATAAAAGGATGATGTTAGATGATGTTTCAGTTTCAATTTTAAAGTTTCAGTTTTTTTAGTGTATCTTCAATGTAGGCATAGCCTCACTTAGAGATTATGACAAAGTCCAAATTTGGAGTTCTTTGTGAATTCAAGGCCAAGGTTAAATGAAACTTCATCTCTCTCTTACCAATCTTTAAAAAGCTCTGATCAGCTAGTTTTATTGTATCTACACAGTACAAAACAAAATGTGAAGACTTAATAGAAATGGAAGAAAACTTACTCAGAAAATTTATGTCTAAGTAATAAGTACTTGGAAAAGCATGAGAGTTATAACGAAAAGTATTTAGATTCACTGATAATTTATAGTATCTAGGGTGGATCATACATTATTGAGATTGAGTACCGTGGCATGCAGTAGTTGCTCAATAAATGTCTGTCAAATGACAAAACCCAACCTATGTTCATTATGTTCATTCACTCATTCAACTAGTTTTTATCAAGTGTCTACTATGTGCTAGTCACTGTGCTGCGCCCTGGGGACACCAAGATGAATGGACCCATGACTGAGTAGGGGAGAGAGTGCAGACAACTAAGTGTAATGCACTATGATGAAGGTGACAAGAGAGGTAAACAGAAAATGTGACTACAGTGAGGAAACAAATATGATGGGAAGAGTGTGGAGAGTCGGGAAAAGTTTTGCAAGGAGATAAACTTGACCATGAAGGGCTTTTGAAAGAAAGATTCCTTTTGAAGATGAGTTTAAAGAAATTGGGGAAGACATATTCTGAGGGAAATTTAGAGAAACCACTGTCAGGTGAAGAATTACAGCAAAACAGCAAGGACTAAGATGCAGAGAGGTTTTCTCCAGAACAGATGAGGAAATGGAAAGAAGAATACATGTCTTCTATACATGACCAATATCTCTTGCTTTTTGACACCTCCAAACTGAGTCTCAGTAAACTGACCGGCTAATATATCTCCTTCCAAGCACCAAGATATCAGTGTACCTTGAGAGATCGGGACTTAGTCATGTTTGGAGTTCAGTGGCTAACAGCTCATCTCTGAAGAAGACAGCATAAATATATACTTAAAAACTTATGGTACAGTGTGTTGATGCGAGACTGAAACGTGCAGGGAGATAAAATGGGTAATTAGCCCAGGCTTGGTCATTAACTGCTTTGGGCTCCATTTTTCATAGACATCAAGGAGCACCATCATGAATGCTTCAGAGCCTCTGAGGGTTTTCTTCAGAATACAGACAGGAAAGACTGGCCATCTTACCATCTGTTTCTTAACCATCTTTTTTTTCCTGTTATATTTTCTTATGAAATTCATTTTTCCTAGGATTTTCCTTTTGTCTTTTTGGCTCATTGTTTTTCAATTACAATCAAATTTTCTTTTTTCATTCTTTTGTTTTGTTTTATTTTTTTTAAGCCACTAAAGTACTGCAAGTGCCAAATGCCACTCCCTGCTCATGATGCCTCCCTGGTAGATGGTGAGGGAGCAGAGCAAAGGAGGAAAGTGTTGAACCTTCAGGCCCAGAAGCTTTTTTCTACTTTTAAATTAAAAGGAAACCAATAGGAGGACATTTATAATGACTTAGGCAGATAGAAAAGTAAGAGGTAATCTAGAGTTTTTTTTAATATACATATGAAAACGCTAGCCACTTGGCATACTAAATTGGTAAGTGCCTAATTGCTAAAGAAATCTATTTAGCAATAAACACAACAGGATATTTTCAGCAGGAAAGATCTGAGATGAAAGGAATGTCATTATTCTCTGTACATTAAAAGATAGACAAAGTAGATTGTTTTATGCTTCTTGTCCGCAAGAAAATTGAGTTTCAGAGACTAAGAGAGCAGGGCCATATCTTCCCAGTGCTTCCACTATTTCCACAAGAACATGGAAAAGTCAGGATTTACTGGGAGCTGAGTTTTTCCTTATAGATGTGGCTAATACCATGGGTTATGTGCAGGTCGAGGGAAATATCAAAAGGAGTTTAAAACAGTGATTAGAGAGAATATTCCATGTATTCCCATTGCAAGGTTAGACTTGATTCCAGGTCTAACTTACCAGCAAAAACAAACAAACAAACAAACAAAAAAAACAAAAAAACAAAACAAAACAAAAAACACTGTTGCCTCTCTTCAGATGTTTTCTTGAGATGTTTTCTAAAGTCTCTTGTTACTACTATTTGCCATAACCCTTATCTTGACATTTGAGGAAGTATTCAGATCTATCAAAAGGTGGGGGAAAAAATCTCACCTTATGACCCGGCCAATTTATTCCCATAGTATTCTCTAAACCTCGGTTTTCTTACTCAGAAGAAAGAGGGGAGGAACCCCATAACAATACTCACCTGTTTTTATTTTATTTTATTATTATTATACTTTCAGCTTTAGGGTACATGCGCACAACGTGCAGGTTTGTTACATATGTATACATGTGCCATGTTGGTGTGCTGCACCCATTAACTCATCATTTAGCATTAGGTAGATCTCCTAATGCTATCCCTCCCCCCTCCCCCACCCCACAACCGTCCCTGATGTGTGATGTTCCCCTTCCTGTGTCCATGTGTTCTCATTGTTCAATTCCCACCTATGAGTGAGAACATGCGGTGTTTGGTTTTTTGTCCTTGCAATAGTTTGCTGAGAATGATGGTTTCCAGCTTCATCCATGTCCCTACAAAAGACGTGAACTCATCATTTTTTATGGCTGCATAGTATTCCATGGTGTATATGTGCCACATTTTCTTAATCCAGTTTATCATTGTTGGACATTTGGGTTCGTTCCAAGTCTTTGCTATTGTGAATAGTGCTGCAATAAACATACATGTGCATGTGTCTTTATAGCAGCATGATTTATAATCCTTTGGGTATATACCCAGTAATGGGATGGCTGGGTCAAATGGTATTTCTAGTTCTAGATCCCTGAGGAATCCCCACACCGACTTCCACAATAGTTGAACTAGTTTACAGTCCCATCAACAGTATAAAAGTGTTCCTATTTCTCCACATCCTCTCCAGCACCTGTTGTTTCCTGACTTTTGAATGATTGCCATTCTAACTGGTGTGAGATGGTATCTCATTGTGGTTTTGATTTGCATTTCTCTGATGGCCAGTGATGATGAGCATTTTTTCATGTGTTTTTTGGCTGCATAAATGTCTTCTTTTGAGAAGTGTCTGTTCATATCCTTTGCTCACTTTTTGATGTTTGTTTTTTTCTTGTAAATTTGTTTGAGTTCATTGTAGATTCTGGATAATAGCCCTTTGTCAGATGAGTAGGTTGCAAAAATTTTCTCCCATTCTGTAGGTTGCCTGTTCACTCTGATGGTAGTTTCTTTTGCTGTGCAGAAACTCTTTAGTTTAATTAGATCCCATTTGTCAATTTTGGCTTTGGTTGCCATTGCTTTTGGTGTTTTAGTCATGAAGTCCTTGCCCATGCCTATGTCCTGAATGGTATTGCCTAGGTTTTCTTCTAGGGTTTTTATGGTTTGAGGTCTAACGTTTAAGCCTTTAATCCATCTTGAATTGATTTTTGTATAAGGTGTAAGGAAGGGATCCAGTTTCAGCTTTCTACATATGGCTAGCCAGTTTTCCCAGCACCATTTATTAAATAGGGAATCCTTTCCCCATTGCTTGTTTTTGTCAGGTTTGTCAAAGATCGAATAGTTGTAGATATGCGGCATTATTTTGGAGGGCTCTGTTCTGTTCCATTGGTCTATATCTCTGTTTTGGTACCACTACCATGCTGTTTTGGTTACTGTAGCCTTGTAGTATAGTTTGAAGTCAGGTAGCTTGACGCCTCCAGCTTTGTTCTTTTGGCTTAGGATTGACTTGGCGATGCAAGCTCTTTTTTGGTTCCGTATGAACTTTAAAGTAGTTTTTTCCAATTCTGTGAAGAAAGTCATTGGTAGCTTGATGTGGATGGCATTGAATCTATAAATTACCTTGGGCAGTATGGCCATGTTCACAATATTGATTCTTTCTACCTATGAGCATGGAATGTTCTTCCATTTGTTTGTAGCCTCTTTTGTTTCATTGAGTTGTAGTTTGTAGTTCTCCTTGAAGAGGTCCTTCACGTCCCTTGTAAGTTGGATTCCTAGGTATTTTATTCTCTTTGAAGCAATTGTGAATGGGAGTTCACTCATGATTTGGCTCTCTGTTTGTCTGTTATTGGCGTATAAGAATGCTCGTGATTTTTGCACATTGATTTTGTATCCTGAGACTTTGCTGAAGTTGCTTATCAGCTTAAGGAGATTTTGGGCTGAGACAATGGGGTTTCCTAGATATACAATCATGTCATCTGCAAACAGGGACAATTTGACTTCCTCTTTTTCTAATTGAATGCCCTTTATTTCCTTCTCCTGCCTGATTGCCCTGGCCAGAACTTCCAACACTATGTTGAATAGGAGTGGTGAGAGAGGGCATCCCTGTCTTGTGCCAGTTTTCAAAGGGAATGCTTCCAGTTTTTGTCCATTCAGTATGATATTGGCTGTGGGTTTGTCATAGATAGCTCTTATTATTTTGAGATACGTCCCATCAATACCTAATTTATTGAGAGTTTTTAGCATGAAGTGTTGTTGAATTTTGTTAAAGGCCTTTTCTGCATCTATTGAGATATAAATCATGTGGTTTTTGTCTTTGGTTCTGTTTATAGGCTGGATTACGTTTATTGATTTGCGTATGTTGAACCAGCCGTGCATCCCAGGGATGAAGCCCACTTGATCATGGTGGATAAGCTTTTTGATGGGTTGCTGGATTCGGCTTGCCAATATTTTATTGAGGATTTTTGCATCAATGTTCATCAAAGATATTGGTCTAAAATTCTCTTTTTTTGTCGTGTCTCTGCCAGGCTTTGGTATCAGGATGATGCTGGCCTCATATAATGAGATAGGGAGGATTCCCTCTTTTTCTATTGATTGGAATAGTTTCAGAAGGAATGGTACCAGTTCCTCCTTGTACCTCTGGTAGAATTCGGCTGTGAATCCATCTGGTCCTGGACTTTTTTTGGTTGCTAAGCTATTAATTATTGCCTCAATTTCAGAGCCTGTTATTGGTCTATTCAGAGATTCAACTTCTTCCTTGTTTAGTCTTGGGAGGGTGTATGTGACAAGGAATTTATCCATTTCTTCTAGATTTTCTAGTTTATTTGCGTAGAGGTGTTTATAGTATTCTCTGATGGTAGTTTGTATTTCTGTGGGATCGGTGGTGATATCCCCTTTGTCATTTTTTATTGCATCTATTTGATTCTTCTCTCTTTTCTTCTTTATTAGTCTTGCTAGCAGTCTATCAATTTTGTTGATCTTTTCAAAAAACCAGCTCCTGGATTCATTGATTTTTTGAAAGGTTTTTTGTGTCTCTGTCTCCTTCAGTTCTGCTCTGATCTTAGTTATTTCTTGCCTTCTGCTAGCTTTTGAATGTGTTTGCTCTTGCTTCTCTACTTCTTTTAATTGTGATGTTAGGATGCCAGTTTTAGATCTTTCCTGCTTTCTCTTGTGGGCACTTAGTGCTATAAATTTCCCTCTACACACTGCTTTGAATGTGTCCCAGAGATTCTGGTATGTTGTGTCTTTGTTCTTGTTGGTTTCAAAGAACATCTTTATTTCTGCCTTCATTTCGTTAGGTACCCAGTAGTCATTCAGGAGCAGGTTGTTCAATTTCCATGTAGTTGAGCGGTTTTGAGTGAGTTTCTTAATCCTGAGTTGTAGTTTGATTGCACTGTGGTCTGAGAGACAGTTTGTTATAATTTCTGTTCTTTTACATTTGCTGAGGAGTGCTTTACTTCCAATTATGTGGTCAACTTTGGAATAGGTGTGGTGTGGTGCTGAAAAGAATGTAGATTCTGTTGATTTGGGGTGGACAGTTCTGCAAATGTCTATTAGGTCTGCTTGGTGCCGAGCCGAGTTCAATTCCTGGATATCCTTGTTAACTTTCTGTCTCGTTGATCTGTGTAATGTTGACAGTGGGGTATTAAAGTCTCCCATTATTATTGTGTGGGAGTCTAAGTGTCTTTGTAGGTCACTAAGGACTTGCTTTACGAATCTGCGTGCTCCTGTATTGGGTGCATATATATTTAGGATAGTTAGTTCTTCTTGTTGAATTGATCCCTTTACCATTATGTAATGGCCTTCTTTGTCTCTTTTGATCTTTGTTGGTTTAAAGTCTGTTTTATCCGAGACTAGGATTGCAACCCCTGCCTTTTTATGTTTTCCATTTGCTTGGTAGATCTTCCTCCATCCCTTTATTTTGAGCCTATGTGTGTCTACGCACGTGAGATGGGTTTCCTGAATATAGCACACTGATGGGTCTTGACTCTTTATCCAATTTGCCAGTCTGTGTCTTTTAATTGGAGCATTTAACCCATTTACATTTAAGGTTAGTATTGTTATGTGTGAATTTGGTCCTGTCATTATGATGTTAGCTGGTTATTTTGCTTGTTAGTTGATGCAGTTTCTTCCTAGCCTTGATGGTCTTTACAATTTGGCATGTTTTTACAGTGGCTGGTTCCGGTTGTTCCTCCTTTCCATGTTTAGTGCTTCCTTCAGGAGCTCTTGTAGGGCAGGCCTGGTGGTGACAAAATCTCTCAGCATTTGCTTGTCTGTAAAGTATTTTATTTCTCCTTCACTTATGAAGCTTAATTTGGCTGGATATGAAATTCTGGGTTGAAAATTCTTTTCTTTAAGAATGTTGAATATTGGCCCCCACTCTCTTCTGGCTTGTAGAGTTTCTGTCGAGAGATCCGCTGGTAGTCTGATGGGCTTCCCTTTGTGGGTAACCTGACCTTTCTCTCTGGCTGCCCTTAATATTTTTTCCTTCATTTCAACTTTGGTGAATCTGACAATTATGTGTCTTGGAGTTGCTCTTCTCGAGGAGTATCTTTGTGGCATTCTCTGTATTTCCTGAATTTGAATGTTGGCCTGCCTTGCTAGATTGGGGAAGTTCTCCTGGATAATATCCTGCAGAGTGTTTTCCAAGTTGGTTTCATTCTCCCCGTCAGTTTCAGGTACACCAATCAGACGTAGATTTGGTCTTTTCACATAGTCCCATATTTCTTGGAGGCTTTGTTTGTTCCTTTTCATTCTTTTTTCTCTAAACTTCTCTTCACGCTTCATTTCATCCATTTCGTCTTCCATTGCTGATACAATTTCTTCCAGTTGATTGCATTGGTTACTGAGGCTTGTGCATTCATCATGTAGTTCTTGTGCTGTGGTTTTCAGTTCTATCAGGTCCTTGAAGGACTTCTCTGCATTGGTTATTCTAGTTATTCATTCATCTAATTTTTTTTCAAAGTTTTTAACTTCTTTGCCATTGTTTCGAACTTCCTCCTTTAGCTCGGAGTAGTTTGATCTCCTGAAGCCTTCTTATGTCAAGTTGTTAAAGTCATTCTCCATCCAGCTTTGTTCCGTTGCTGGTGAGGAGCTGCGTTCCTTTGGAGGAGGAGAGGCGCTCTGATTTTTAGAGTTTCCGGTTTTTCTGCTCTGTTTTTTCCCCATCTTTGCAGTTTTATCTACCTTTGGACTTTGATGATGGTGATGTACAGAGGGGTTTTTGGTGTGGATGTCCTTTCTGTTTGTTAGTTTTCCTTCTAACAGTCAGGACCCTCAGCTGCACGTCTGTTGGAGTTTGCTGGAGGTCCACTCCAGACCCTGTTTTCCTGGGTATCAGCAGTGGTGGCTGCAGAACAGTGGATATTGGTGAACCGCAAATGCTGCTGCCTGATCGTTTCTCTGGAAGTTTTGTCTCAGAGGAGTACCTGGCCGTGTGAGGTGTCAGTCGGCCCCTAGTGGGGGGTGCCTCCCAGTTAGGCTACTTGGGGGTCAGGGACCCACTTGAAGAGGCAGTCTGCCCGTTCTCAGATCTCAAGCTGGTGCTGGGAGAACCACTACTCTCTTCAAAGCTGTCAGACAGGGACATTTAAGTCTGCAGAGGTTATTGCTGTCTTTTGTTTGTCTGTGCCCTGCCTCCAGAGGTAGAGCCTACAGAGGCAAGCAGGCCTCCTTGATCTTTGGTGGGCTCCACCCAGTTTGAGCTTCCTGGCCACTTTGTTTACCCACTCAAGCCTGGGCAATGGCGGGCGCCCCTCCCCCAGCCTTGCTGCCGCCTTGCAGCTTTATCTCAGACTGCTGTGCTAGCAACGAGCGAGGCTCCGTGGGTGTAGGACCCTCCAAGCCATGTACGGGATATAATCTCCTGGTGTGCCATTTGTTAAGCCCGTTGGAATTGTGCAGTATTAGGGTGGGAGTGACCCAATTTTCCAGGTGCCGTCTGTCACCCCTTTCTTTGACTAGGAAGGGAATTCCCTGACCCCTTGCACTTCCCAGGTGAGGCGATGCCTCACCCTGCTTTGGCTCATGCACAGTGCGCTGCACCCACTGTCCTGAACCCACTGCTCAGCACTCCTCAGTGAGATGAACCCAGTACCTCAGTTGGAAATGCAGAAATCACCTGTCTTCTGCGTTGCTCATGCTGGGAGCTGTAGACTGGAGCTGTTCCTATCCGGCCATCTTGGCTCAAGAGCCAACAATACTCACCTTAAAGATTTATTGTCAAAATGAATAACTTTATGACAAAGTTGTTATTAAATGTAAGAATATTGAAGCACATTAAACTATAACACATGTAAAGCTTGGACCACTGACTGTGGCATTTAATAAGCATCCAGTCAGTGATAGCTCCTGTTACATAATTGTTACCAAAGAAAACCACATTATCCAACTAAAAGTTAGCCTAGGTCACAGGACCAGCCCCTAGAGGAGTTTGGCCTTCTGAATTATGCCACCAGGCCAACTTTCTTCAAAACAAAAAGCATATCATAAGATAAAAGAGGGTAAGAAACCTTCCAGTGAAATAGGAACCTGTGAGTAAGACACTACTATCTATTCCACCAGTAAGACTGGGGGTAGGCCTTACAGCCTGATGTGGCACCTGGCATGTCCTTAAAAATATGCTCCTTCTTCTCTCCCTTTTCCTTTCCTCTCTTCCTATCACCTCATTGCCTTCTCTTTCTGCACTGAGCTTGCTCATATGAGTCTACAAGATAAAATATCTATTACCAATTATGTGCTTTTTCTTTTATAGAAAGTGGTCATCATTAAATGAAGGCAAATTAAAAGGATATTTGAGCATACATTTAGAATAAGTAACATATTAAATAAGTAATCCATTAGGACAGAAGGCAAGTTAATTCACTTTTTCTTTTTCTTGAGATGGAGTCTTGCTATGTCGCCCAGGCTAGAGTGCAGTGGTGTGATCTCAGCTCACTGCAGCCTCTGCCTCTCAAGTTTGAGAGATTCTCCTGTCTCAGCCTCCTGAGTAGCTGGGATTACAGGTGCCTGCAACCAAGCCTGGCTAATATTTTTTGGTATTTTTAGTAGAGATGGGGTTTCATCATGTTGGTCAGGCTGGTCTTGAACTCCTGACCTCAAGTGATCCGCCCACCTTGGCCTCCCAAAGTGCTGGGATTACAGGCGTAAGCCACCGTGCCTGTCCCAAGTTAATTAACTTTTTAAATGGTCCCCTCAAGATCCCGGTGTTTGGCCTCTGGACATGCTGTGCCCTCTGTCAGGAACCCTGTGCACCATCTTTGTCTTTGCCTGGCTATTCATCCTCTAGGGTACATCATAAATATAATATTATGTTCTCTAAAAGGCCTCCTGTGAATCTTGAAAAATGAGCAAGGGTTTCCCTCCTATATGCTCTTGTGTATCCTTTATTGCAGACCTTATTAAATGTTACTGAAGTTCCCAGTTTATAGATAGACTCTTCAGTGTGAATGCACAGGCCACAGCGGGAGAGACGGTGAGCCCGGACCTTGTAGGAGGCCTGGCGCATGCAGGCATGGCATGGGAGTCACGAGTGCTGCTCACAGATACTTCTGGCTCTTGGGAGTATTTGCCAACTGGGCACATGGCAGTATTGCACTTCCTGGCCTGCCCATGGTTGTGTTGGGCTGTGCAGATGCTCTGGCCAAGTAGTTTTGTGTGGAAGCAAAAGGTACCACTTCTGGTCCAGAGTAATCAATTGTCAGTCCAAGACCTTATTCAGCTGTCTTTTCCTCTGCCATGAGAATCAGCAACTTTCTAGATACTGGCTGCTCCATCAGTCAGGGTCCTGCAGTGAGAGCGATGCTCAGAAGAGCCCCTCTGCTCAGCATCATTGATGGACACAAGAGCAAGAAACAAATCCTTGCCATCACAGACTGCCGGGATTTTGGTATTGTTTGTCACTAGCATAACTTAGCCTATGTTGATCGATGAAGTTCATAATATTGATGAACGAATAAAGAGGAAATAGCACTCTGACTTCTCTATCCACTTAAATAGCTTTGAGAGGCCTTCTAATCCATTGTTTCCCATTGAGGAAAACCTTTACTTTCATTTTAAGATGAAATTTAAATTTCTTTCTAAAGTATCTAGAGATTTTCAGAAGTATATTTGGAGGTTTAATAACATCTTAAGAAATTTTTCTTTGTATCTAACCAAGGAGGTAACGTAATACATAATACAGCATCTCTGGCCATACTGAAGAGTCCTGGGTAGTTTCACTATGTGATTGGGTCTGGGATATTGTAGCCAGGCCACTGGTAAGTCAGCTCAGTGTGAGGCTGACTGTTGCCATTACTGAGGTACATGGGCCTGCTTGCTCTTCCTATCCACTTTTCCTTTAGTTTTTGCTCTTCCTCAACACACACACACGCAAACACACATACCCTTCTTTAGTTTTATATATATATATATGCAGAGCATGCACGATAACTAAGGCCTCATTTTTGGCTCTAATTGGTGTCTTTAGTTGAAGTATTTATCATTTTCAAGTATTAGTTTCCTATTTGGGGATTATTATATGATTTGAAAGAGATGATATATGAGAAATGAAGTAGAATTGCAAAGTATTAGCCACATCTTTTGGCATGTGATTTGAAGGGGCCCAGATGGCATAACTGCCCTTAAATCACCAATGTTCCTTTGTGTTAGGGTCTCTGAGAAGCCCTTATAAAATTTAAATAGCTCACTCATGGATGGTTGAAAATTTATTCCTTATTTCCCTAAAATATCTGCCAGCTAACATGGTCCTGAGAACATGGGCACGCAGGATAACAATGTCTTGATGGATGATGGGGAGTGGTTCAATAGGCTCCCTGGACTGGGAAGTGCAGACTGAAGGCCATGGACACCTGGGGTATGGGTTACTGAAAATGCAGGAGGTGACAAAGTCAACAGCCCCTACTTTACAGCTTCATTCAGGATCAGGCCAGGCATTTCCCATGACTGTGCAACCACTCAGCTCTAAGAAGCATCTTTGGAAGAAACATCTGTACATTCGGGTACATAGTAACGTAGTGGCTCCATTATCATGAAACAGAGCCATGCTTGACAAGAAAGCTTGGAGACTGCAAGAATCTGGTTATTTAAGAAGGTGATATGGTTTGGATGTTTGTCCCCTCCAACTCTCATGTTGAAATGTAATCCCCAGGGCTGGAGGTGGGGCCTGGTGGGAGGTGACTGGATCAGCGGGGTGGATCCCTCATGAATGGCTTAGCACCATCCCCTTGAGGTGATAAGTGAGTTCTCACTCAGTTAGTTGAAGAGTAATCTGGTTATTTAAAAGTGTGTGGCATCTCTCCTCTCATTTTCTCACTCTCTTTCTTGCCATGTGACACACCTGCTCCCGCTTCACCTTCTGCCATGAGCAAAAATTCCCCTAGGCCTCCCTAGAAGCCAAGCAGACGCCGGCACCATGCTTCCTGTACAGCCTGCAGGACTGTGAGCCAATTAAATCTCTTTCTTCATAAATTACCCAGTCTCAGGTATTCCTTTATAGTGATGCAAAAATGGTCTAATACAGAAGGCTAGCCAAATTTCACAGTTAGAAATTTTGTTTTGAGAATCTTCTCTTGTCCTTACCACATGCCAATGTAAATTTAAAAATTTTTTGTTTCACAGAGAAAGTGATAGAGACAGCTTAGGGAGATTTTTCTTTTACTTTTGTTTTTCTTTCTGTAGAAAAAATCTTATTTCTGTTCTTCTAGATACATTTAACTGAAGAGGTTAGGCTCAAACAGCTGGCTGCTTGATGAAAATATGTAAAGGGGAAGTAAATAATGTTAGTACTTAGAGCAGTATTATCAAAGGGTGAACGATGTGTCTCTTTTTTCAGTGCCTGCCATTTTTTATTAGTGGCTCCTTAACAATCTGGCAGGATATATAGCCAAGTTACATGTTTGGCTATTCATGTCCACAAGGTAGAAAGGGGATCCTGGGAGAGAGTTTGATTTCTAAAATCTCTCATGTAACTAAGGCTGCAGATAAAAATAGGATAGGAATAAGAATAACCTTATGCCAGATTCTCATTCTTTAAACTGTGTCAGACTTTGGAAACATATTGCTCCCATTATTAAGAAAAAATAGAGGCAAAAAGACATTATTGTGAGTTTCAAAGGTAGGAACTAGGAAAGATATTTAACCACAAGACTGACATAAAACAAGTCTGCATTTGATTCTTGGCTGAGGGGAGTGAGGAACAGGCAGACTCATGGAGATACTGAAATCAAAGACTGAAAAGTAATCACTCTTTCCACTGTTAAAGGGTAAAATGTCTGAATAATTAACACTGGTACAGAAAAGCTTGCAGGGAGATTTGAGGCTTGTTTCAACCCTTGATGAGAGAAGCATTCACTCTAAGATAATGCACCAGAAGATGGCATTCTCTGAAATCAATGGCAACTTCCAGACCATAGTCAACTATTGATTCCTTATTGTACTAGGATAAGTCATTTTAGATGATCTCAGCAAATTAGAACAAAATTGCAGATTCACCTCCACGAGCGCTTAGCTGTTTGTCCAACAATTGCACTGTTGAAATAATGTCCTTTCCAAAGAAAAAAAGAAACTAAGCCAAATAGAGAACACAAATTCTCATAAGAAGCCACATTTCTTCTTACCATCTGTGCTGGAAATCTTTCATTTGCTCCCCAAGTTCTCTCCCCACCCTTCCCGATATCTTGCTCTGGCCCCGGAAGGCTACCTGGACTGGACCACAGCAGCAGGTTCCTTTGCACTCCAGCATCCTGTTGGGGTTAGCCACTGGGTGTGCTGGGGAGAGACTGGCTGCAGTGGGCTATGGTGTCACATTGGTCTGGATGCCTCCATGGCCCCAGGTCTCAGCTCCTGTCTGGGCCTCTCTATACACAGTCCTTCTGTGGCTGGGTTCTGGTTTCCTCAACTCTTCAGGCCTTGGGGTAGGAAGAGAGCCACTAAACACCACCTCTTGGGGCTCCCCTCTCCCTCTCCACCTTTGTAAAAGGTCCCTTTTTTTGCACTGCCCTCAAATTACCCTAATGTGAATGTGTTCTGTGGTCTGTTTCCTGCTGGCTGATACCTTAATTGATGATTTCCTTGAAAGCAAAAGTGTGTATTTCCCAAATCATATCTAGATGATTAGGAAAATTAGAAAAGAACAGCAACAACACTGTGAGCAGGAAAAACGTTAAACCTTACTCACGTTCTGTTTTCTTATTTAGACAGTGTGCCACTTTTCGTTTTTGAGTTCTGGATAGCCTCTTTATGGGTGTTGAATGTTGGCAGGACTTCCGTATGTGTGGAGATGAATGCTCCCCTGAAGCATGTGTTTGTGGGAGTGGGGTCAGGCCTTCTGATACTGTCTAGCTTATATCACTGACACACCATGCCTCCTTTTGTTCCATTTGAGGCTCTGTGGAAATGGAGATTAAAGAAAAGACCCAAGGAACCCAACCAAACAAAAAGCTATGCTTGCAGATCAATGATCAGGTCGTTAAAGGAGAAGCGAAATACGGGGACAATTAGGAGGTTCCTTTGGAACATAAACGCATCCACCAACTATTTTTCATCTTCTCTGGGCTCCCAAGAAGAATTTAAATTGCAGCATGAGGAACCTAAATTAAAGATTTTAAGCAGAGCCACTTTTTGTCTGTGAGGGTTATTATTTTTGTGAGGGTTATTATTTTTTAAAACATTAAAGTCGGTTATAAGGAAAGTTGTGAAATTACTTTCTCTGGATGTCTTTGTAATTCAGGTTCTTACCTCTCTGGGATGGTTTACTTCTGCCTTATGAAGGCAAGGTTTGAGATTAAATAACCTCTCGTGGTTCCTACGAATCGCATAAAGTACTAATTGGAAAGCACCAACTTTTACAAGGTAATATGCAGAATGGAGTACAAGGTTGGTATTTAACAAAGAAGTCCCAGAGCTGATCACAGGAAGTAGGCAGCAAAACAGAAGAGCAATTCAGCAGAGAACCAGTCAGGCAATGAGCAGCACAAACCCTTAACAAACAGATTCATGAACAGAGACTGGGACTGTGGGTAGGTTAAAGCAGGTTAATTTCTGGAAATATGTTTTTGAGAAGTATGTGATTTAAAGCAATAAGGCCCAATTGTTATTTTTAAGAAATTTGTGGCAACTTTACCCATCCCTATTCTTCAAAGGGGATTTTATAGTACACAAAAATTATCAGCATATTTTTTATTATATGTGAGACAATGAAAAGACCAGTCATGTTTATTTTCCTAACTCATGGAGTGTTCAGCACAGCAGTGTGTATAGATAGAAACAATAAGACTCCAGAAATGGTTTTGTAAAAAGCTATAAATCCCTGTGCCTATATGCATGAGGAAAAACCTGGCACCATGACACTAACTGGTAATTTACCTTTCTGGGGAAATTAAACAGCAATCCTGATGCCTGAACAATTCACAGTCACCTTAAAGAAAAGGCATTTTATTTAATATGGGTCACTGTGGACTACACTTATTTTTTTTTTTACTTTTTAAAAATGTTGTATTTGATGGTTTGAAACCAACACTCTGAGCCAAAATCCATGATGCACTTCCATCAACAGATCTATAACCAAGTATCAATATTTAGCTATTAGAACAGTGCTACAATTATTTGTAGCAATTATTTTTAATTGTGGAAACTCTGGACTTTGGCTGAGTTTAGTGAGAGGAGGGAAGGATCAGAGTCTTTCTTCAGAAGAGTTTTAGACTCATTTCAACAGATACCTGCACTCTATGCTGACCAGATGCAGGCTTCTTCACAGTCTTTCAGTTTTGCCTTGGCCCTGGAGGGGCCTTCTCTGGGAGTCGCTGTTTGCCATCTTTCCCTCCCTAGCCAGGTCTGCTGTTGGCTCCTACTAATAGAGGAGCCTCAGATCTAGGAATGGGCCTTCTGCCCTAGTCCTGTAACCAACTCTCCATATAGTAGCACAATCAGGAACCTGGTCCTCTTCTTGTCTCTGTAAGTCTGAACCTGTCTGAACAACCTGCATAGCACCTCAGGTCTTTACAAACTGAGCCTCTTGTTTGCACTCTCAGTTCTCCCATTGAGGGTGCTTGGGATGCCATTATCTGCTATCAGACACCCTGGTAACAATCACTTCATTCTCATGCTACACATGTCACACAAACCAACTCTGGTGTCTCTTAAGATCCATGGACACCCATATTCTCCAGATGCTGTGGTTTAGTTGGCTTGATTGTCTTCCTCCACCAGCCAACAAATTTTGAGTGAGTTCCTCCTGTCTACTGAGCTACCCTACCACTACACTACACCCAAACTTACAGCAGGTTGGAAAAACACCTCCCTCACTTCCATCTTTACAGACACTTGCACAACCTGCCAGTGAGATTTACTTCTGCCCAGGCAGAGTGTCTCCAATGTTATTAATCTTCTCTACATGAGTGAGATCTAGCTTAAATGCCTTCTAATGTCATCTGTCATTACTCTGACTTTACATTCTATCAGATAAACTGGATTGGACCATGTATGGGAGGGAATTCCTTGATGAAGTTAATGGATGGGAGATGGTTCCTACATGTAAAATCAGGACAAGATAACTAGGTGGGCTTAGACAACTTTATTAAGCCTGTATGCAACAGAGAGGGGCCATCTCAAGAAAAACGTTCCAGGGATAACAAATCTTCAGCCAAATCACCCTACTGGTAAATAGCTCAAGCTTCAGTCCCCAAAAATGATTAGCTGAAGAACATAGTGAGGAAGTGAGAAAAGATGTCAAAGGGACTCACTCATGCAGAAAGAGAGGGTCCATCTGAGCTAAATAAGATTTAAACCACCCTAGGCTTTATTACCTCCCACAGCTTCATACAGTCAGCCCTCTGTACCCATGGGTTCTGCATCCAAGGATTCAACCAGCTACAGATGAAAAATATTTGGGAAAAAAGCAAGAAAAAATAACAATACAACAATAAAAAATTAAATTAAAAAATATGGTATGACAAATGTTTACGTAACATTTACATTGTATTAGGTATTATAAGGAATCTAGAGATGATTTAAAGTATAAGGGGGGTGTGCATAGGTTATATGCAAATACTATGCTGTTTCATATAAGGGACTTAAGCATCTGCAGATTTTGTTACCTGTGGAGGGAGAGGGAGGGTTGGAATCAAGTCCTGTGTATACTGAAGGATGACTGTATTTGGAGTCACTGCTAAATTCCTCATCTTTAAAGACATCACTCAAGACAGTAACTCCTGATTTATCTTGAAGCCTACTCCATAGTTTTGGTGCTAGGTAGGAGAGTCCCTCTGAAAGCTGAGGTCCTTTTGGGGACACACTGCTCATCTTATCTGTGCCCTTTGTCTAGGATTACTTGGCTGTTTCACCAACACACACACACACACACACACACACACACACACTAGCTTTCTCTGACAGTATCTCCGAGAGAGCTGTAATAGTTTTGCCATTTCAGTAACTCCTTTCAGATGGAAGACCCCTGGCAAAATTTTAGGGTAATAATAGCCCTTAATAGTTGATTTTGGGCAAGTTACTTGCTTTTCTGAACTCCACTTTCCTAATCTATAAACTGGGACACTAACACAACTCATTAAATGAGATAAAATTATGCTAAAATGTTCTATAGAGAATGAAGAATGAGCCAAATGTTAGTAGTCATTAATGCCATTCCACTTTGGTAGTGCCCTACAACCTTTATATAAAAGGTTATTTGCTCAATAAATGCCACTGACTAAATGACTGATAAAATAATTGGGACTTGAACTCTCTCAATTAACTCTAGTAGCAAAGATCTGTTTTTCATGGTCACTGACATTATCCAAGATAAATTTCGAGCTGTGAGATTTACGTGTGGGATGACTACCCTCTGGAAACTGTACACTGAAAACTCAAATGCAGACATCAGCTTTGGTTCTAGTTCTGTGAACTTCATCTACTATGTTTACATTTTTAAGCATAGAATCAAAGGCAATGTACTACTAAGAGTGAAATTAATAGAATGATGCATGGAAGGATTATTAACTCTCTAAGAATGACATATCCTTCAGTCCAGTGCTTCCTTCCTAATCACACATCGTTTTCATGAGTTGTTTTTATGGCATTCAATGACTTCATATCTCTTGTCCCAGAGCTACTCCCATGGTTTTATTTTAGCCACCTATTACAGTGAGATTTTTTTGTGTGGGGGGAGTAGCTATTCTTTATAGTAGACACTAAGGCATGGCCCAGCTTCTCTCCTACCCTGACCTTGGCACAGAAGCCCTCATCCTCTCTGATGCTGAAAGTACATGCAGCCAGCAGCTCTCAGCTGAGACCCTCTCTGGGAACTGTCTGAGGCTGAAGAGAGCTACTTGGTCGAAGATCATGGGACACACTGTACCCAAGGACTGGTCAGTGTAGAGGTATACAGGCCCAGTGCCCCTTGCCCTAACTGCTGACAATTGTGAAAGATCACCCTAGCTCTAGACCAGCTGGAGGTTGTGGCAGTGATGTTGAAGTTCAACTTCTTCCCCTGCCCAGTCCAGCTCTCTGTGCTCCTCTATGTTCTCCCACAGGTGTTGAGTCCAGGGGCACTTCCTAATCACTTACTGCCTGCCAATCTCCATCTTTGAGAGGCTTCCCAGAAGCTGAACCTTGCTACTCTTATCTCACAATAGTGGGAGTGTTTGTAACATTCTGTGTAAGCTGATGGTTAAACTCCTGCCTCCCAATTGCACCAGATTGAGCTTAGAATTATGCAGAAAATGGCGTAGCTAGGAAAAGAAAAGGCCTTTAATTTCTATACGCTGATGTTGCTGGCCTTCTGATTAAGCCTTCATTGATATTTACATAAGAGCTCTCAATTGTTGCTCCAGCAAGATGAAAAACAAATCTAAAAGCTTTCTTAATAGAAATGAGCTGCGGAAGTGGTCCCTTAATGCTCCTTGTCAGTCTGCAGGCGGGTCCAGGTCACTGTGCAGAAGGGTAGTCCAGACGCAGTGCACAGAAAGCAGATGGAAAGACATGCCACGGGGAGTGGATCCCTGGAAATCCATAGGACACCCGGCATTCTCCCCTAACACCTGGTGACACAGCTGCTTCCAGAGCCTCTTCTAAGGTATAATAGCAGCTCCACATCACAACTTCCTGCCAGAGCTGTCAGCCAGGCTGAAAGGATTCCCTTAAACAAACCACAACATTTAACAGCTCAAGTCCACTATTTTTTTCTAGCAGATTCCTGGCGGAAGCTGACTTTTGAATTAAATGAACATCATGATTCAATATTTCCACATTATTTCTTTCCTTCCAAGAGTGGTGGTCTGAGACAGTTTGGGTCTGATAAGGTCAGCCCTCCCCTCCTTTCCAATGTGCAAGGAATCCAAGCTTTCTGAATGGCCACTAGCAAAGTAATTGACTTCATGTCCTATTTTCCAGACTCTGAGGGACATAACACAAAATGAAAACAAAACCAGGCCACCTATAGAGCATGTTTATAATTTTAGGATACTGGTACAGACTCCATACTGCTGGCACAATTTGTTTGGTGTTAAGATGAGCAGTGCTGCTCATGTTCAGAAACTCCTCTATGTTTTGGTCTCAGTGGGGAGTTCCCTGGAAAATGACAAGCGGAGGGTAGGGAAGAAACTGAGTTCACTGGAAATGAGAGCAGTGCTGAGTGAGTTCCTCCAGCCTCAAAAAGGAGCTGGCACAGAATTTGAACCCAGGAAAATTAATTTATGTTTTGGTATGTGCATCCTCTGAGAAGATCATGTTGTGACATAGTGCTGGGGTGGGATTTTGGCTTCATTATCAGTGACAGAGATGAAGATGAATTTGTCTGAAGTTTTGTGTTCTGCTAAGTATTTTTTTTCCTAAGTTAAGATAATCATTGTAGATAACTTAGAAAATACACCTAATTGAAAAGAAGAAAGCTAAAATTTCCTGTAATCTCACCTTTCAAAAATAATCATTGTTAATGTTTTGGATAACATGATGTTCAAATGTACAATATTACATATCTATTCTATATGAAAAAGTACTGCTTTGTAAGTTTTTCTACTTAATAAATGATATGTCCATATAATTTTAAATGGTTGCACAATTTTTCCTTTTATGTGTGTTCCATAAATCACTCAACCATTCCCCCAACTATTGGACATTTAGGTGTTTCCCATTTTTTGCTATGATAATCACCCTCAATTAATGTCCTTATACCTGAATCTCTGTACACTTGAACTCATGCACAATTATTTCCTTAGGATAAATTCTTAAAAATAGTATTGATAATGATAATTCTGCCTACTCCAGCCTATCCTCTTTCCTAATCTAGAAAGTATGAAAAAAATGGAAGTAGAGGAAAGTTTTTAAAAAATCTACATAAAGGGACAGGTGTAAGGTAAAATACCACAGCTCATACTGCATCTCTGCAGTATCAACATGTTGTGGAAAGCAGGGCAGTGAAGATGCTAGAGGATGGTGTTATGAATAGATAATTTTGTCATTAAATGACTTCCACTGCTATGAGATGTGCTTGCTTTTATGTAACTGGTTAATTTCTTGAATATTAAGTGTAAAGAAAATGGTTAAATAACATTTTAAATGTGTAACCAACAGTGCCTGTTTGGTTTTGGTTTGAAATGTGTTCAAGTGGTCATTTTCTCTCTTTTTTTTAAAAAATAATTTTAACTTTTATTTTAGACTCAGGGGGTACTTGTGCACGTATATTACATGGGTATACTGTGTGATGCTAAGACTTGGGTACGACTGATGCCATCACCCAGGTAATGAGCATAGCACCCAACAGTTAGTTTTTCAACTCTTGTTCCCCTCACTCCCACCTCTAGTTGTCTTTAGAGACTATTGTTGTCATCTTTATGTCCATGGGTACCCAAATGTTTAACTCCCACTTATCAGTGAGAACATGTGGTATTCTTGTTCCTGGGTTAATTTGCTTAGAGTAATGGCCTCCAGCTAACTATATGTTGCTGCAAAGGACGAGATTTTGTTCTGTTTTATGGCTGTGTAGTTTTCCATGGTGTATATGTACCACATGTTCTTTATCCAATCCCTGATGGACACTTGGGTTATTTCATATCTTTGTTATAGTAAACAGTGTTACAATGAATGTGTGAGTACATGTGTCTTCTTGGTAGAATGATTTTTTTTCTTTTAGATATATATCCAAAATGGGATGCTGGGTCAAATGGTAGCTCTGTTTTAAGTACTTTGAGAAATCTCCAAATTGCTTTCCGCAGAGGCTGAACTAATTTAAATTCCCTCCAACAGTGTATAAGTGTTCCCTTTTCTCTATAGCCTTGCCAGCATTTGTCATTTTTTGACTTTTGACCAATAACATTTGTTATTTGTTTATTTTTTTGACAGCTATCTGACTGGTGTGAGATGGTATCTCATTGTGGTTTTGATTTGTCTTCTCTGATTAGTGATGTTGAACATTTTTTCATATGTTTATTGGCCACTTGTCTGTCTTATTTTAAGAAGTGTGTGTTCATGTCTTTTACTCACTTTTTAAATTAAATAAATTAATTAATTAATTTTACTTTAAGTTCTGGGATACATGTGCAGAACGTGCAGGTTTGTTAGATAGGTACACATGTGTCATGGTGTTTTGCTGCACCTATCAACTCATCATCTGGGTTTTAAGCCCTGCATGCATTAGGTATTTGTCCTAATGCTCTCCCTCCCCTTGCCCCCCAAACCCCAACAGACCCTGGTGTGTGATGTTCCCCTCCCTGTGTCCATGTGTTCTCATTGTTCAACTCCCACTTATGAGTGAGAACATGTGGTGTTTGGTTTTCTATTCCTGTGTTAGTTTGCTGAGAATGATGGCTTCCAGCTTCATCCATGTCCCTGCAAAGGACATGATCTCATTCTTTTTTTCTGGCTGCATAGTATTCCTTGGTGTATATGTGCCACATTTTCTTTATCCAGTCTATCATTGATGGGCATTTGGGTTGGTTCCAAATCTTTGCTATTGTAAATAGTGCTGCAATAAACATACATGCACATGTGTCTTTATAGTAGAATGATTTATAATCCTTTGGGTATATACCCGTAATGGGATTGCTGGGTCAAATGGTATTTCAGGTTCTAGGTCCTTGAGGAATCGCCACAAATTGTCTTCCACAATGATTAACTTAAAATGGATTAAAGACTTAAATGTAAAACCCAAAACCATAAAAACCCTAGAAGAAAACCTAGGCAATACCATTCAGGACACAGGCATGGCAAAGACTTCATGATGAAAACACCAAAAGCAATTGCAACCAAAGCCAAAATTGATAAATGGGATCTAATTAAACTAAAGAGCGTCTGCACAGCAGAAGAAACTAGCATCAGAGTGAACAGGCAACCTACAGAATGAGAGAAAATTTTTGCAATCTACCCATCTGAAAAATGTCTAATATCCAGAATCTACAGGGTACTTAAACAAATTTACAAGAAAAAAAAACAAACAACCCCATCAAAAAGTGGGCAAAGAGTATGAACAGACACTTCTCAAAAGAAGATATTTATGTGGCCAACAAACATATGAAAAAAAGCTCATCATCACTGATCATTAGAGAAATGCAAATCAAAACCACAATGAGATAACATCTCATACCAGCCGGAATGTCAATTATTAAAAAAGTCAAGAAACAGTAAGTGCTGGCAAGGCTGTGGAGAAATAAGAACACTTTTACACTGTTGCTGGAAGTGTAAGTTAGTTTGCTCACTTTTTAATGACGTTGTTTTTGCTTATTGAATTCTTTAAGTTCCTTATAGTTTATAGATGTCAGACCTTTGTCAGTTACATAGTATGCCAATATTTTCTTCCATTCTGTATGTTATCTGTTTACTCTGTTGATAGTTTCTGTTGCTGTGCAGAAGCTCATTAGTTTAATTAGGTCTCACTTGTCAGTTTTTGGTTTGTGTTGCAATTGCTTTTAAGGAGTTACTCATAAATTCTTTCCCAAGGCATGGTTTTTCCTAGGTTTTCTTCTATGATTCTTATAGTTTGCGGTCTTACATTTAAATGTTTAATTCATGTTGAGTTAATTTTTTTATCTGGTGAAAGGTGGAAGTCCAGTTTCTTTCTTCTGAACACAGCTAGTCAGCTATTCCCACACCATTTATTGAGTAGGAAGTCTTTTCCCCATTGCTTATTTTTGTTGACTTTGTTGAAGATCAGATGGCTGTAGGTGTGCAGCTTTATTTCTGAGTTCTCTATTCTGCTCAGTTGGTATATGCGTCTGTTTTTGAACCAGTACCATGCTGTTTTGGTTACTGTAGCCTTATAGTATAGTTTGAGGTCGGGTAATGTGATATCTCTGGATTTGTTCGTTTTGCTTAAGATTGCTTTGGCTATTTGGGTTCTTTTTTCAGTTCCATATGAAATTTAGAATAGTTTTTTCTAATTCTGTGAAAAATGATGTTTGTAGTTTGATAGGAATAGTGTTGAATCTGTAGATTGCTTTGGGCAGTATGGACATTTTAATGATATTAATTCTTCTACCCCATGAATGTCGAATGTTTTTCCATTTGTTTATGTGATCTATGATTTCTTTCAGCAGTGTTTTGTAGTTCTCCTTGTAGAGATCTTCCTTGGTTACATGTATTCCTAGGTATTTTTGTGTGTGTGTGGCTATTACAAATGGGATTGGATTCTTGATTTTGCTTGAGTTTGCTTGATTTTGAACATTATTGGCATACAGAAATGCTACTGATTTTTGCACATTGATTTTGTATCCTGAAACTTTATTGAAGTCGTTTATCAGTTCCAGGAGCCTTTTGACAGTCTTTAAGGTTTACTAGGTATAGAATCATATTGTTAGTGAAGAGAGGTAGTTTGACTTCTTCCTTTCCTATTTGAATGCCCTTTCTTTGTTTCTCTTGCGTGATTGCAGAATGGTGATTCTCAAACCTCACTACATCAGGATCACTTGGAGGGCTTGTGGCTCAGCTCCAATCCCAGAATTTCAGATACAGAAGGCCTGGGATTGGGCCCAGCATTGGTATTTCTAACAACTGTCAGATGATGCTGATGCTGCTGGTAAAAGAATCAGACTTAGAAAACTAGTTTTAGAGGAATTTATTGAAAGAAACTGTAATTCAAATGCTGCTTCATGTTAGAAAAAAAAATCATTTTTTTAATGAGAATAACTGCTTTCCAAATTATCTGTTCAGTTAATTTTAACTCTCTGAAATTGAATTTTCTGGAATAGTGGACCCTATTTATTTTTCTTTTTTTCTGTTTTCTTTTAGTGACTGAGGCCTCACTTTGTTGCCCAGGCTGGAGCACAGTGGCTATTCACAGGTGTAATCATAGTTCACTGCAGCCTTGAACTCCGGGCTTAAGCTATCCTATTGCTTCAGCCTCTCAAGTAGTGATTAGCTGGTACTAAAGGCACCTGCCACCGCACCTTGCTGCTATTTCTAATATAAGTCCAATTTTTAGGGAGCGATGACTCCCTCGGTAAAATCTTTGTTGAATAGCATGTGAGCAGCATTTAGTTGGAGAATTAGGTAATGAAAAGACATAGATAATATCTAAGGTAAAAGTAGAAATATTAATTAATGATGATGATGACGATGATGACACTTACTGAGTGCTTACTATGAATCTGAGGCTTTCCCCAAGCATTTTACAAGTATTATCTCAATCTGCACCAGAGTTGTAGGAGCTGGCTGTTAACCAACTCTTTCCTAAGACAGGAAGGCTAAGGCATGTTTCACATATTACGGAAAGAGAATTGTTCATTTAGTAGTTGTTGTACCAGTCTGTTTATTTTGATTATAGGCTTTGAAACACCCCCAATAATGGCAAAGGACAGCATAATAAGCTTCAACAATAAGGCAGTAGTGATATTTACACTGACTAAATAGTAATTTGCTGTGATCGATACTTTTTAGTCTTGCATATGAATGACAGATAATATGAAGTAGCAAAGTTTCTTGGGAGGATAACTCCATTTTAAAAGTATGCAGAAGTGATCTTGAAAAACAACAAATTAATTACACAGAGTCATTCTTTTTTGTTTGCCTTTCCCATAGAAAGACTAGCATATAGAAAAAATAAACCCTTCTCCATAGAGGAAAACAATAATGGATGAAAATGAATTTTATCTAAATGAGAAACTTTTAGCATGTCCATGGTTCATAAAGGTCCCTAAAGTTAGCAGAATGATTTATACAGAAAACCTGCTCTTAGATAATACAGCAGAATCCAAGATCAGAATGCGGCTGTTTCTGAAGATCCTTGTACTTACTCCAGGTGACCTCAGGCTGCTCTCTCCATCCACGGGTTCTTCCACTATACCTTTCCCATCCAAATCCTACCTGATTTGAAGGCTCTAGTCCAATACACATTCTCTAAGAAAAAGATTCTTAACCCAGGGTCTAGCCACATCATAACCCCCCAACACCACTTCCAGTGGTGCCATGAGCTCTTTGAGATTATATACATAATGGGAGGTATATTTTTCTGGAGAAAGGTCTGTCGTCTTTATCAAGTTCTCCAAGAGATTAATGTTTTCCTTAATTCCCCGAACTGAAATCATCTCTTGCTTGCGAATTATCCTATTACTTTATGCAACTCTTAGGCCACTCAGCACATGCATCCTCCTTATGCCTGCTTTATCTCCCAGCTAGATTATAAACCTCTTCAGGGCAAGATCCACATCTGATTCACTCTTGAACTCTTGCCCAAGCACTTAGCACAGAGAAACCCCTTAATAAATATTTATTGAAGGACGTAAAAATAGAGGAAGGAAAGCAAGGAGGGAAACTTCAAAAACCATCAGATTTATCATCTCGTCTCCTGACAAGGTTACACAAATCTGCCTCCAATAGATGACTCTGCAAGTACCAGTTACTAAATCGCTTTAGGAAAATCACTTTCTCAATGTGGTTCATGGGCTACAGCCGAGGACCCTGATTCAACTCAATCTATATTCTATCTCTGTTACTAATCTGATGTGTCACCTTGTGCAGCTAATACCAGATTTGCAAGAGGTCTTGGAAAACACATAACAGATGCAGAAAGCATTAAGTAATCAGGATGAGGAAATTGCTGGAATAACTTGGCTCTGTTAAATAATGACCAAAGTTTTGTCAGTGATTCACTCAGGGATTATGAATACACTGATGTGTCAAAAGTCAGTTTTAGGAAATACATTTGATGAGGTGAATTAGACAATAGAAAAATCATGCCAGAAAAAAAAAGAGTAGGTATTTGGTACTGTTGTTTAATTTGCTGATGGCTCTACCTTTATCGTTTAAAGAAACCTCTTCCTTTGAACATAAGATCATGAATGAATCAGAGGAGATGTCCAATATAGATTAAGAAGACTCTCTTTTTTTTAAATGCACATTTTGTTAGATTACTTGATTAATATTTAAAAATCTGTCATCTTGGATAGCATTTGTCATAGTCACATAATCATGAACATGGACAAACAGGTCACTCTCTAAGTAAACTCTATACTTATTTAAATACCTGGTCCCTAATTTTGAAGAAGATATTTTATTTCTAAAACAGGAGAAGAAAATTACTGAAGCAAACAATTTCTGATGCTGACAGGGGCTGCTAAGTAGAAGATACATTGTTAAAGACTCTTCTACTTCATTAAAATGTGAAATATTTATCTCTTCATTTCCTTCCCAAACTGGAGGAAATAGTGGGGAGATGATAAGAGAGGTTGATAGTTATTTATATCAAACAAACTATATGCATATTTTGGGCACTGACTTTATGCCAAACACTGTTCTTTACTTAATGTTGATTATATCATTTAGTCCTCAAATGATTCCTCTAAACTTGGTATGTTATTAACCTGTTTTACAGGTAAGGGAATACAGGCATATAATGATGAAGTTTTATCATTATTAAATTTTATAAAGATTCAGCTTAATACAGTTAAGCTAATAACCTACAGTTAATTTTGACAAAAATGTAGGTGCTCTTGTTTTCAGAGGAAAAATATCAGTTTAAGAGCTTGAAACATAGAGTTCAATAAATTGAACAAATAAGGTATTTATTTATTCTATTAACTATTTTATTTTATTAATAATTTATTAATTTATTACTATTTGTTTTATTAATTAAAAGTGTACTCTTACCTTCTTAATGAGAAAAAGATGGCCATACAGATGCTCTAAAACTTTTTAAATTGAAAACAACCACTACCATTAATTGTTGCTTGATCCAGATTGATAATAAAGGTAATACAATTCAGTATTTTTTAAAAATATGCTTATCAATGACTCATACTAATGAATTAGTATTTATTTTCCTTTATTTTGCTATCTGTGGGAAGATATGAGAACACTTTTTAAAAATGTCTGTCTATGTAAAAGTCTCCATCTTTCAGAATATTTTGATCAAGAGTTTCCATACACATTTAAAAAAATTGTTGTTAACTAAGAACTGCTACTACATCATGGATTTATTTTTGGTCTTTAGAATGATCGATTAAGGCAGATTTCTCTTTATAAAATTCAGGAATACATAAACAGGACAAATGCACACGGTATATAAACTCTGGTATTTCTGAATACTGAGGAGGGCTTCCAGTTGGAGAGACAAGAAGAAAGGGATATATTTGTGAGTATATATGGCACGTCTCACATGCAAACTCACTGATTTGCCTCTAAAAGCCAGTCTTTGTCCTAGCCACCTTATGCAAAGTAAAGGGCTTTGCATGTCTGCAAGAGGATATTTTAAGAAATAACCTTTGAAGAATAAACAAAAATTAAATTAGGCCTAGAGTACTTCCATATCCTTTAATAGTTCATGATGTAGTTATGATACAATTAATTATTTCTCTTCTCATAGGGACAGCAGATAATATTAAAATGCTCAAATTTGATATCGATTTTCTATTTTCTTTCCCAATGTATATATATCATTTGGTCCTTAAGATAAACATTCTATATTATCTTTGGAATCGTGTTCGATTTGATATAAGTGTTCCTGTAGTTTAAGAAATGAAAAAACAACGTCGAACTCTAAGGCACAGTATTATGTTTGAGGGAAATCCAGATTTAGGATAATTTGCTGATTTTTAGATAAGCAGGGTTGATAGTTCTTGAATGCAGGGAATGACAGACACAAGGAATATTGGTACTCTCTCCCATCCCTGGTTCTTTCTCTTTCTGCTTCTCCTTTTATTTCCTCTCAGGGCACATCCAGCCCAAACTACAACTCTGTGACTATTGGGAGAGCAGGCGTCCACAGATAAGGTTAAACTGGTTAACTTTTAAGTCATTCTGAGAATATTTCTGGAATATTACGAACTGCCTATATATTTCTGAGCCTGGGACCCATTTGAGGCCAAATGACTGACAATTTGTACAGGGAGTTGTTGCTTTTTTTAGAACACAGAGCTTGCCCTCTCCCCAGCTGTGAGGTGGACGTGCAGGTTGACAGACAATAGGATTTATGCTCCCTGTGTGGCACAGTCTCTCAAGCCCCTGAGAACCTTGTACAAGAGCACAGGAAGGACAGAACTTCACATCAGCAGGTATACGCTCAGACACAAGAGGTGTCACAGGAGTGCTTTTGCAAAAGGACATCCGTGCACCAAAGGAGTGGTCTCCACTTTGTTCAAAGAACAGAGACAAACTGGGGTAAGAAAAGTGCTGTGGGAAGTTCATGCTCCCAAGCCCTGCCCACCCTTCCCATGTAAACACAGAGACACACATATCATCCACCATGTCTGGCTGTAACTGCAAACTGGCCCGCAGGAAACGAGAGGAGGTAAGGCAAAGGGCACCTAATTGTTCTTCATTTGTTCAAATTAGACAAGGCAGCTAAGACTGGTGGCCAGAAGACAGCTGTCACAGGCTAATGATATCACAATATTATGATAATCACGATATCTTATTTTTTCATTATCAAAAGTAAGTTATATAATTTTATCATGAGCAAATCCTTAAAACAAAACAAAACAAAACTCATGAGACTCATGTTATCAGCAGTATTATTATCGGACTTAAAATTTTTCAAAGACCCAGGCTTTGTTCTTAGTTCATACTCTTGGAAAAAATCTTGCATATTAGAAAATACATAATATATTTTAAAATATAAATGAATATAATGAATAATACAAAATAATAAATAATAAATAAATAATTAAATAATAATTAAAATATAATGAATAATAAAATATTTAGCACTAATAATGGCAAATTAGGAATTAAAACCAGTAATATGGAATACAATTATAGAAATAGAAAAGCTGTCTTATATAATTTGTGAAATTATGTACGTGAGATGGAATGACTTTATTTGTGGGGAGTAGTTTGGTGGGTACAAGCCTAGAATTCAAATGCCTCTTTATCCCAAAATATAATTCTTGGATGTTGGCATAATGTTAGACAGTTAATGTTATAGACCATTGGAGGAGAAGAACTTTCACACTAAATTTTACAAATAACAACAAACTATATTCTCAGGTGGGAAACATGGGAACCTGTCCATTCTTCCCACTAACCAAATATCTCTGGAATGGGGCAGTGTTTCTTAAACTATCTATGCTGAAGAATATAATTCCCCATCCTACCTCCAATCCTTCACAGGATTGTAAAATACAATAAAAATTAATTAATAGAAAAATCAATTAACAGACAAAGATGTACAAAATATAAGCTTCCAATTTTTTTTTTTTTTTTTTTTTTTTTGAGACAGAGTCTCGCTCTGTCACCCAGGCTGGAGTGCAGTGGCATGATCTCGGCTCACTGCAAGCTCTGCCTCCCAGGTTCATGCCATTCTCCTGCCTCAGCCTCCCGAGTAGTTGGGACTACAGGCGCCCAGAACCACGTCTGGCTAATTTTTTGTATTTTTAGTAGAGACAGGGTTTCACTGTGTTAGCCAGGATGGTCTCGATCTCCTGACCTCGTGATCTGCCTGCCTCGGCCTCCCAAACTGCTGGGATTACAGGTGTGAGCCACCGCACCCGGCCAGCTTCCAATTTTAAAAATTAGATTCAGCAGATATAATCATACTGTGATATATCAATGCTTACTGCCCATTTCTGTATTTATCTCATCACAAATCACTGACAAACAACGAACTTCAAGTTGCACTGGAATAGAAAGTTAGTGGTGTTTAATCATCTCACATGGAAATATTGAAATTACAGAAGGAAACAGTAAGAAATAGAAATGAAATAGAATGAAGCATGTAACTATCAATGGGAGGATGAACCATGACAATGAAGCTGCATTCAAGTTCCCTGATGATTAGCCTTGGAAAGTCAAGAAACTGCCAGGTTCTCCATTTGAATGTCTGGGCTTGAGAATTTTTGAGGATATCAAATTTTTAGTAAGTTGCTACACTTGTAGTTGCAATGTGTACTTAACATGTGGCACCTGCAGATGTTGAATATTATTACAGCAAACAGATTAGCTTATTATGCGTGAAAAAAAACTACCAGTTACATTCACTAAAATAGTTATAAGACTTAGACCTTCTGAGATTTCAGTGTCTAAAACTGGTATCAGCTGGAAGGAGTTTTCCATCGTGCACTGAAATGGCATTAGTTCAAGTACGTAAGACTTTTCTTTTTATGGCAACTTCAACATTGGCTGTTATGAGAGGATTTAAGTCAACTGGTAATTTGGTCCAAAATGGTACTATGTGTCCTCACAGTTACACGACTTCATTTTTCTGCTGTGAGAAAGTCTGGTACTCAGGGAAGTACAGTGATGTCCGTTGCTAGAGTTCAAATCAGAGTATTATAGAAAATGACAGGCACTGGGGAAGACAAAGCCTATTTTTTAAAACGTCAAGTTATATAAACACTTAATTCAAAAGGGAAACAGATTAAATGCCTCTTAGCCTGGGGGAGTCGAACCAGCCCATCATATGAAAACGGGCACCAAGTCGACTTGACACTTGGCTCCATTGATGCAGCAAGTTCAGGGGCAGCCGTGGGTATTTCAAATACGACAGGCATCTGCATACCCTCAGGACTTCTACACATTCAGTTGTCATTACTTTCAGGAACATGGAGCCAGAGGATTCTGCAAATGTGAAGTCAACCATCCCTTTCTGATTTTAAAATGTGAGAGAATTTATGAGATTCTTCTTTCACCTGTGACATTAAAACATACTGAAAAGACAGTTCTACATGCTTCCCTCATGGGCATCTGAATTAAAGAAATAATCATAATGCACTTTTATATTTTTAAGTTAAAGAAGTATAGCTATGTATTTAATAAAACAATGAAATAAAATGGTCACATAAATTTTTGTGGTAAGTTGTTTAAAGTCCTATCGAAACCTGAAACTGGGCACTTCCAGAAATGATGGTCCTAGCCAAGTAGGACTTGGTTATGTCTGCAAGAAGATTCCAGTCTAGTGGGACCAAGAATTACAGAAAGTGCCAAGTGCTATGAGAGATGCACGCATGTGTATAGGACTATGCAAAAGGCAGGAAGACTTCCTGAGAAATAGAACACTTATTTTTGGCTTTATTTCCCTAAAGGAGGGATCCTCAATTGGTCTACAGACACAAAGATCGTAGTTTATTTAACTGATGACATTTGGTAATGACAGCAATTTGCTTCTTGGGAGCAATTTGCTTCTTGGGAGCTTATTGGGAAACAATAATTATGGAATCATATGGTTGCTCTTACTGGGCAGCATTTTATAAATCTACTTTCAAAGGAATCAAGATGTCTCACACATGTCCATTTCTAAACAGCGTACGATTCATGGGAGCGAGTGACATGAAATGAAATTCTTCCCAGCTTTCAAAGCTCAGTGAATGCAGAAAATATGGCAGATTGGCTTCAGAAAAAAATATATTTCTTATAGCACCCTACTACAGCTACCTAGCTTTAAATTGTTAAGAAGTTTGATTTTTTTTTTTATGGTGAGGGCAAGGTTTTAATGCAGACCTGTTAATGGAATGAGTAATTTCAGGAAAACTAATAGTTTTGTTCTAGCATCACAAATAAAAGAAATTAGGCCCCAGTCTAGTCACCGAATGTAAAATAAAGACAGATTTCATAAGTAGCAATGCAAAACATAAGCCAGACTCACGATCAGAAGAAGTTTTTTTTTAATTCCAAAGTTCTTAGCACAAAAAGGGAGACAACCCAAATGTCCACTAACTGGTGAATGGATAAAATGCGATATATTCTATAATGGAATGCTATCGGGTAATAAAAAGGAATGAAATACTGATATATGCCACCACATGGATAACCTCAAAAACCTTATGCCAAGGGAAAAACCCAAACACAAAGATCACATACAGTACCATTCCATTTATGGAAATGTCCAGAAAAGGCAAATCTATAGAGACAGAAAGGAGATTAGCAGCTTCCTGGGGCTGGGAGTAGGAACAAAGAGTGAGTGACCACAAATGGACACAAGCTTTCTTTTTGGGTGATGAAAATGTCCTAAAATTAGGACATGGTAGTCCTTGCACAACTCTGCAAACATACTAAAAATTGTTATATATACATTTATAATGGGTGAATTTTATGATTTGTAAATTTAACCTCAATAAAGTTCAATGTTAAATGTAAAATGTTAAAGTTCAAGACTCAGTTTATGTTGACCACAGTACTTATCAAAATGTACTACATTTATTGCTTGTGTGTCTATTCATTTCCACCAGAATGAGTTTTGGAGACAGGGCCTGTCTCTAAATGACTTTCTCTCTATACTGCTAAGCTCAGTGCTTGTCACATAACAGTTAGTCAATCCATATTTATTGATGAACAATTACACAAATGAAATAACTTTTAAAGTACTATATCTCTCTCTCTATCTCCATTTATATCTACTTCCATCTATACCATTTATTTATCCTTCCTCAATATGTGAAAGTTATTTATAAACATAATGTACCACAAATTAAAATAATGAATAGGCTGGGCGTGGTGGCTCATGCCTGTAATCCCAACAATTTGGGAGACTGACACAGACAGATTGCTTGAGGCCAGGAGTTTGAGACCAGCCTGGCCAACGTGGTGAAACCCGTCTCTACAAAAAATACTTAAAAAATTAGCCAGCTGTGGTGGTGTGCCCTTGTAGTCCCAGCTACTTGGGAGGCTGAGGTGGGAGGACTGCTTGAGCCTGGGAGGCGGAGGTTGCAGTGAGCAGACAGCACACCTCTACACTATAGCCTGGGTAACAGAGTGAGACCTTGTCTAAAAAATAAATAAATTTAAAAAATGAGTAAATTAAGCTTCCTCCTTTCTTTATAAAATTATGGTAATTACACTCTAAAGTAGTTAATTCATTTATTCAATATTTATTCAATTATTTATTAAGTACCTTGCTAGGCACTGAAATGCAAAGTAAAATGAGCCCTGGTCTCTGCCCTTAAGAAACTTATGGTGCAGTGGGGAGACAGACAAACACTAAGAATTACAGAAAAACATGGTGAATACTATCATGAAGGCAGGTGTAGGGTATTGTTGGGGGAGATATTTTTTCAACCCAGCCAACCCAAGGAGGTTAAGCAGGAATTAGCTAGATGATGGCCCAAGAAGAATAGGCATTCCAGTGGAAAAACCCATAGGGAGGGATGAAACAGCCTGATGCACTTGGGAACGTTGAATAGGTCCTGGGGGCTACAGCAATGCACGCAAACTCAGAGAACAATAGGAAATCAGTTCAGAAAGCTAAGGAGCTCAAAAGGGCTCTTGGATTTTTTAACCTGAAAGTTACAGGACCATGAAGGATTTCAAGTAGGTACATGACAATCACATGGGTATTTTACAAAGATCATTTTCATATTAGTGTGGAGGACAGATTCCAGGATATGCTTTATGTAGGAGCTGCAAATATAGTGGTGCTCTCAGTGAACGCTCAGGGCCCTGCCTCTCAGGTTTCCAGGCTTTGGTTCTATCTCCAGCAAAGAGATTCTATCTCCAGTAAAGAGGAGATTCGGCCTCTGGTCTTTCCACACTTTGTCTCACAGACTCTGGCCTGAACTGTGCTCCATAGCCCAAACTTCTCCAGCTGCCCCATGTAGGATCCCCTGCTTTTGCCTAGGCTGAGAGAAACCCAACTCCCAACTATAGCTCCTTAGGGCAGGCCATTTCTGGGCCTCTAAAACATGGGATATGGAGGCATCATGCACCTTATTTTAAAAGACAGTCAAGTAAAAGCATATGGATCAATGTCTCCATTTCCAAGGCTCTTTTATCTTTCTAGAATATGACACTGTAGAACCATCACTTGCATAAGGTCAAAACAAAATTACAGAAACAAAACTTTAGTTTGAAAGAACCAACTAATTCTTTAAATATTTGAAACAATTGAGTTTGTGACCTTAGGGTTAACGGCACACTACTTAGACTATGGCTTATTTTTGTATTTTCATTGCTGCAGTTTTACCCTTTATGAGTTCCATTGTTGTGACCCCTCCCCACTGAGAAAACCACATGTCCACCCCAAGAAAGCATACTTGCTGGAATCTCCTTAGACAGCTTTCTCACCACTCACTGGGGGAGAAGGATGACAGGTCCAGCTTGAAAATAGGCTAAATATAATATACCCACAAAATAAAATAACATTTTAGCAAGGAAAATTTTCTGCTATTGTCACAAAGGCTGTCTAAAATTTCCATTGGGTGATGACAACAGAGCTGAAAGAAAAACACTTACACTGTTCCAAAAAATGCTCACCAAGTCATGAGAAAATACCATGAAAAACACTGTATTGATTAACTGAGTTTCTAAAAATTGCTTTGTTTTTAGAAACAGATATTCCAATATGTTGCTATCAGAGACCATCCACATTAAAGAGTAAATTGAATCATATTAATTCATTCCAAATATTTATGAAGGCATCATCAACTTCCTGTCAGTGAGAGAGGATGCTTTTTATTATTCTCAGTAGCATTCTCAAGTGACTTCCCACAGAGCTCCCTAGGTAACTGATGCTATGAGATGAGCTCTCCTGTGAATCAGATTTCTCCAGGGAATTCTACAGGAATCTGGAGACAGCCTATCCTCATTATTTCATGCCATCCAGCTTGGAAGAAGACTATTGTCCTGGAGAATAAAATAATTTTAAGATGGCTATTTAGGTCATACATTTAATTCTAAGTATTGATCTGGATAAAAATGACGTGGGTTTAATCTCTGAGTTTTGTGCCCAGGACTCTGTTTCTAACCCAAATCACCCAGGATATGTAATTCTACCATAGGGTGAACAATCCCACATTAGTCTTAGAAAATTATTTATCACCCAGTGACAAGAAACAATTTCTGAGAGGTCATTACCGAACACTCGATGATGAATTGTGTTTGAGGTTGTTTTCAGGTTGCTTACTATGCTGGCAAGATGATTTATTGATTGCTCTCTTCAATACCAACTTACTGCCCTGTAGCTTTGCTTCTCTTTCCCTTTCATGTTTCTTAGATAAGAAAATTGCCTGGCCAGGTGTGGTGGTGCATGCCTGTAATCCCAGTACTTTGAGAGGCTGAGGCAGGAGGATCACTTGAGCCCAGGAGTCAGAGGGGCCAGTGAGCTATGATTGTGCCACTGCACTCCAGCCTGGGCAACAGAGCAAGACCTTGTTTCAAAAAAAAAAAGTCCAAAAAAGGATGATCATATTCTGTTAACTTGGAGAAGCCCAAATAGGCCTATAAGACGAATAGCAGGACACTGGTCGCCCAGGCTACACTCCAACAAGCTCATACTGCAGACTCTATCAAAGGGATAGAGTATGTCTTTCTGTGTAAAAAGGTCAAAGTCTTGACAAAGCAATATACTGAGATATTTTGTGTTTCAAATGGGAAAAACAATCTTATAGATAAACATCTCAAAAAAAAGAAAGGATTGGCATTAAGAGAACTCTCCTTTTCTTGTGCTGCCCTTCAGGCATCTTGAACTTATGTTTTCATACAAGCGCCCAGGTGCCACGCTGTCTGACATCTGGACCTTCTTTTTTCTTTTTTGAGACAGAGTTTCACTCTTGTTGCCCAGGCTGGAGTGCAATGGCGCGATCTCGGCTCACTGCAACCTCTGCCTCCCGGGTTCAAGCGGTTCTTCTGCCTCAGCCTCCCGAGTAGCTGGAATTACAGACATGCGCCACCATGCCTGGCTAATTTTGTATTTTTCGTAGAGACAGGGTTTCTCCATGTTGGTCAGGCTGGTCTCAAACTCCTGACCTCAGGCGATCTGCCTGCCTCGGCCTCCCAAAGTGCTGGGATTACAGGTGTGAGCCACTGCACCCGGCCTGGACCTTCTTATACTGGCATTCCTTTGCCTTCCCGTTCAGACCGTGGCTCAACCGCTCTGCCACTCATCTTCAGGTCTTAGCTTCAACATTCCTCTTCTGAGTTACCTTCTTTGACCCCTACATTTAGTTAGGTAGGCTTGTTACTCGTTCCCATGGCTCTCTGGACTTCCAGTGTCAGAGCACCCATCGCTCCTCATTTTTAACACTGTACATTGTCTTTCCTTGCCCTGCAAACCGAGAGTACAGGCACCGTGTTGGTACGATTCAACATGGTACATCTAGCTTCTAGGACAAGGCATGGCATATCGCACGAACTTAATAATATTTGTTAATGAATTAATTAACACTGCCCAAGTCCTTATGAACATATGTTTTATATATATATTTTTCAGAACTGGAAGAAAAAAAACCCTGAAATTGTTGAAAACACCCTAAGAATATGGGGTGCTGATTTTAAGAGTGATGTTTCCCCAATGCCAAGTCATTCCTTTCAGATACAAATTCATTTCTATATGAATACAAATTCATTTCTATATGGCCTGCCACAGTTGGCTTTATGTCAGAAGTTTTCTTCTGACTTATAAGAAGGATATAATATTCTTAAATCCAACATTTGTGCTTTAGAACAGCAATGAAGTCCTGTTGTACTTCAGAGAAGAGTTTCTTCCTTTTCCTTGCCTTAGTGAAATTATAATTTTTTCTACTCCATGGAAACCTCTTAAATTTGTTTTGACATAAATTATCTAGAGAGGAAACATTAATAGTGCAAAGGAATAAAGATGACTATATTTGTTCACAGGGCTGAAGCACAATAAAATTGACACTTAAATTATGTTGGGTGGACCCCATAAAATAAATCTGTGTGAATATCTCAGGGGAGAGGTACACATCTCAGAAATCTACTCAGTGACTTTCTACTCTCAATACAGGTCTGCCAGTCCAGTTCTTAATAAATTCTAAGCCTCCTAGTGATAGTCTGTTTTAACTGTTGGTCACTGATCAAATACTCTTTTTAAATCTAACATATTCAAGAGTTCCCCATGGTACCAGGATATACTATACTAGGGCTTTATTTACAGAAAAGGACATAATTGAATCTCTACAGATTTCTCAAACCTTCTTATCATTTGAGGGTAGGTGGGGGTGAGGAGGGGGTGATGCAGGGGCAGCTAACCTTCCTTCTTTCCTCATACCCTGCTTTCTTGCTCCTGCGTCTTAAATACTGTGATTCCCAAGGACTCTGACTCTACACCCCTTACTCCTACGCACTCTGCCCCTGGTTCAAGGGCTTTAACTACCACCTATATATACTGTCAGCTGCCACATCTGCAGCCCTGACCTCTCGCTGGTTTTCACATCCTTCTACAACACTGCGGCCTTGGCTAGTGCCACCCAGATGTCCCAGGGGAACATCAGATCAATGAATCAGATACGGTACACCTTATTTTGTATTTCTTCTATTAGTGACCACACGCTTGGCTCAAGCCAGGAACTTGAAAGCCACCCAGAATCCTAATTCTTCTTCATGTCTCCTGGTCAATCAGTTACCAACCCCTGTAGATTATAAGTATCTCTAGAACCCATCCCCTTCTAACTCCACGGATGCCGTTTTTAGGCCACTTCTCACCATTTATTCTAACTGATTACCTCACTCCAGCTCTTACCTTCTAATGTGCCCACTGCCTCATCAGCAGACTAATTTTTCTAAAGTGATTTTTTTCATTAATATCCTTCAATCTCTACCCATCATTCAAGGGAAAAAGTATAAACTCACAAATATGCCATATAAAGGCCTTCATGACCTAGCTCCTGCCAACGTTTCCAACCCCATCTTCCATGGCCTCCTAATGAGTTAATTTCCTCCTCCCTAAGTGCCCCATCTCTGCACTCCTGCAGCACCCTGCCCATGTCTCTAATTATCTGTATCTCACACTGTAAGACAAATAGCACCCACTTAGCCTCCTCTGTAGCAGGCACCTGCTCTTTTTGCCTGTACAGTATCTGTTCTCTTTTCTTTTACTAGCAGAACTTGGGAGCTCCTCAAACTCCACTGGAGGACCTTTCAATCAAGGTGTCCTGCTCTCCCTGATCAAGTGGTGGGTTCCTGACCTAGGCCAGGCCAATCAGAAGCTCCTTCTAGTAGAAGGATACACTTCAGCAGCAGTGCCCTGATGAAGCTGTGCATTCATTCCTGCTACCCAGATCCTACGAGTTAGCCTAATTCATGGCATTCCTAAAACTTAGTTCTTCTTTCGATTCTTTAATTTTTTTAAGTTGCTTGCAAACTCTCCCCCTACTTCAAATAAAAATGGATTTTATTGTTTTCTTCTTTCTTTCTATACTGGCCTGGCACAGTGCCTAGAAATCAATAAACATTTATGGAATAAGTAAATGAATTAATGCTTACCTGCATGAATAATCAAAACCTTTGAAGGGGAATAGAAAAAAAAGTGTCAGAAGCAATGGAAAAGGCTTAGGGACAGTGCCAACATTGTTCAATGGTGATAGCTACTTGTGTCTTTTACATCCCTGCTGTTTACTTCATATTTCCTGACATTACATAGGAAAGAATAAGAAAGTTTTTTCATTATGCCAGGATAAACACTGTTCAGAAGGATTCACCTATTATTAATCAAACCAGAGCCTGTGATTCTTTTAATTCTCTCTCCACTTAACATATTATATAGATACACGATAAACAAGAACACAAAACAACTTTTTCTAGTATTTGGAAGCAATCTTATCTCAATGATGTTATTTTATCAAAGTTGCCTAGGTGACAATTAGAATTCAACCTTAGGCTAAGCATGGTGGCTCATGCCTATAATTCCAGCACTTTGGGAGGCCAAGGTGGGTGGATTGCTTGAGCTCAGGAGTTTGAGATTAGCCTGGGCAACGTAGTGAGACCCCATCTCTACAAAACAAAACAACAAAAAAATAAAAGTTAGCTGGGGATGGTGGTATACACCTGTAGTCTCAACTACTCAGAAGGCTGAGGTGGGAGGATTGTTTGAGCCCAGGAAATTGAGGCTGCAGTGAGCCATGATCGTGCCACCGCATTCCATCCTGGGCAACAGAGTGAAATCCTCTCCATTTTTTTTTTTTTGTTTTAATTCAACTTTAGTGTCCATGACTTCCTGGACAACTGTGTTGACAAAACTCTGAGGCAGAGTCAGGCAATACAGCAACAAAGAGCCACAATCAAATATGGGATTTTTTACTTCCTGGGATTTACTAGAATTGACTTTAGAGCTTAGGAAAATTCCTGGGTGAACATAATGATATTAATATTGTAATTAGCAACTCCTTTATAATACTAGTTAGCAGTTTTCTTAAATTCCAAAAGGTATGATATAATCAATAATATATATAATTTAGAAAAGTATAAGATATTCTTTGCCTTGGTCTATAGCCACCCAGTAAGTCATGTTGAGCTTTTCAGGAGACTATGCTACGTATGTTAGGTGGGGTAGCCATGCTCCAGAGGACGTTTATCATGACCTGAACACATTATAATGTATTTCAAAAGCTAAGCTACAGTTATTCTCTAAAATGAATTAGTTTTTACATACAAATAGTATAATCAGACAGGTTAATAGTAACATGCTATCTCAGGAACACTAAACATACATGTCTAGAAAACATGAAAATAGAAACCCTTCTTGTTACAGTCTGTGAAGTCAAATGTCGTTTAATTGAGCAAAGCTAAAGACTTGAAAATACAATTTTAATCCCTAGATTTAGGAGTCTTCTAAAGAACACTCACTGAAGGACCAGGGGATGTTAAATCACTACATAGTCATGTGGTGCATAACAGAGCTTCAGTCCATGATGAACCACATAGATGATGGTGGTCCCATAAGATCATAATGGAGCTGAAAAAATTACTATCACCTAGTGACACTGTAGCAGTTACAATGTCCTAGCACAATGCATTATTCACGTGCTTGTGGTGATGCTGGTGTAAACAATCCTACTGTGCTGCCGGTTGTATAAAAATAGAGCACATACAATTCTGTATAGTACATAATACTTTATATTAAATGACTATGTTACCGGTTTATGTATTTGTTATACTATACTTTTTATTCTTATTTTATAGAGGGTACATCTACTTATTTAAAAAGTTTATTGTAAAACACCCTCAGGCAGGTCCTTCAGAGGTGTTCCAGAAGAAGGCATTGTTATCTTAGGAGGTGACAGCTCTATGCATGTTATTGCCCCTGAAGACCTTCCAGTAGGACAAGATGTGAAGATGGAAAACAGTGACATTGATGATCCTGGTGCTGTGTAGGCCTGGGTTAATGTGTTTGTTTGTCTTAGTTCTTAGTAAAAAAGTTTAAAAAGTAAAAAATTAAAAATTTTTAATTTATCAGCTGCCAAGAGAAAAAAGCTGTCTTTTTTTTGTTGCCTTTTATATTCCTACTGTCTTTTTTCTATTCTAAAGCTGTCTTTTTTCTATTCTTAAAATTTTTAATTTTTTGTTACACTGTTTCTTCAAGTTTAACATCACTCATTGTACAGCCTTGTCCCCCAAGCCAAACTCATTCAATATCCTGATTTCCCTTCTCTGCCAGTGTAACCATTTTGAGGGTCGTCTTTGACTTATTTTTCACATAGTCTTTAATATAAAACCAGTTGTCAGTCCCATCTGTTCTTCTCAATTGTTGCATGTTTGCTCCTTTATTTCTTTGGCTCCCAGTCTGATGCTATCACAGGAGGGTAGAGGGCATACAATTATGAGCACATATTGGACACTTAATATATCTAATCTTTACAACCAGCTTTTGAGGCAGGCTCTGTAATTCTCCCCATCTTCCAGGGAAGAAGGTGCAGCTCAGAGAAGTTAAGGATTGTGCAGCAGAACCCAGCAGCCCATAGTAGTGAAGCCAGAATGTAAACCCAGGCAGTAGGTTCAGAGCCTCACTATGCTACTCTATCTCGTGCACTTCTGAGGGCCTGGCATGGCACTCTGCTAAACATTATTGTATTTTATCTCATTAGTCATCAGTATGACCTTGTGAACTAGGTCACATCCTCACTTTATAGATGAGGTCTCAGAGTCAGGAGGTAGCTCCCAAACCCATTCTCCTTACCCTTCAATACCTCACTGCCTCCCACCTGGACTATGGGACAGCCTCAGCTCTGCTTTACCAGCTGTTCCATGCCACAGCAGCCCATATAGGATTCACCAATCCACATCCATACGATGCTGCTTTCATCATGTCCCATTCTGGATCAAAAGCTTCCAATGGCCTCACCTTGGCTGCATTGTTGCTTTTACTTGATGAATTCCAATTGTGTCACTCCAGCATTTAGGGCCAAGTGAGAAGGTAAGATGTGCATTGCCCCATGTACATATCTGACCTTTCCTATCTTTCTGAGTTCACCTCCCACACTCCCTCAAACTGAGGTTCTCCATCCCCCAACCCATCTGCTTCATTTCTTCACACTTCCACCCATGCCTTCCTTGTAAGCTCTTCCTTTAGGGTACCTCAAATGGTTCATTCCCTGTAGTACAGGCCCAGGAAAGCCTGTAAAAGAATTAGAGTTGAAACTGTGTTGTAGTGCTTGAGAAGTACAGATAATTACAATCTTATTAGGTATTCAATATTATTACACTAAGTCTTGTGCCAAGGTGAGTGACACCATAGTAAAACTTGGGTATAATGTGAACCTTCAGGATGTTAGTTGCATTATCGATCTTAGCTTAATAGAACAGGATGAATAAAACAGGACCCATTACACAGTGATGCATCATTCCGTTAGAGATGAGGATTGGATCAGACAGGAAGTTATCAGCTGCCAAGAGCAGCCATATAATCAGGGAGCAGTCTTCATAGGCAGTTAGTTTGGTTCAATAGTTGCCAGAGTCACATCTAACAAGGATGGTCAGTGCTGCTGCTGTCCAGAGATTGTGCAGTGAGCCCCAGATCAGGCATTTAGAGTGATGACAGGTCTCAGGGGCTACACAAAGCCACAAGACAATCATGGTTCATCTTCAGTTTCCTTTTGAGGATTCAGGACAAAATATAGATAATTTAACTGGAAATATCTCATAATATTTTATGTCAAAACATAAAAACTCCAAGGCTTATTTGGAGTATAATGGAAAATTCCATAAATTGTAATAATAAAACACTTTTGAATTTGCTGTTAACTTCTTTGGTTTACATAGCCAGACCCTTAGGAATGCATGTTGCTCTCCTCTGATATTTGAAGTATTTCAGTGGAAACGCTTGAGAAATACTGATGTAATGTGCTAAGTGTTGTGGACCAAGACCAAGTGGAATCTCATTATCATGTGATGAAAGGCTCTTGCCAGACATGAAGAGCATGTCCCGTTAATAAACATGAAAGGAACAAAGTTGATACTTGCCTTATGTGAGTCTGTGTATGAATAAGAACATAAGAACACTGTCCATACTATTCCTTAAAAGTTGGATGTCGCTTTTACTGCTTTAGGTTATTTAACTGAGGTTTCACAACGTACTTCCAAAACATGTTTTAGCTATCACATTTTGGAAAATATTCAATCTAAATCCCCTTAAAGCAAACCTGCCATGAAATAAGATTACAGCCAAAGAATCAATTTGGGTCAGGATTATAGCTCAAGACTCAAAATCAAAGGCCTAAAAACCAACTATACACTTAATCATTAAAAAAATCATTCATTGACCATGTGATGGGCACTCATCCAGACACCAAAAAAATAAAGAGAAAAAAAGATTCCTCAAAGGGCATCACCACAAGAGTCTGCACAGAGACCCATGGCAAGGTCCTAGGCAGGATAAAGAGAAGCAAACAAAGGTTTACATTGAGGTGCATAGTTGGGCAGGATGAGCACAACATAGCATTGAATGAAGTACAGAAACCTCAGGCTGTTCCTGGAAGTCTCACCTTGTCAAGCCCAATCCTGGATCATTCAGTAATTCACTCAACACATACTTATGTGCCAGGATCTGTTCTAAATGGCCAATGATACAAACAAAATCCCTGACGTCATAAATCTTTCAGTGTTGCTGTTTCGAACAAAATAAGGCAAGAAGGATAGAGAATAACTAGGCAAGGGTTTTATCAAAGAATGCTCTCTGGTAAGATGATATTTGAGCCAGAGACTTGAAGGGAATGAGGAAGTGAGCCATATGGCCACCTGGCAGAAAAGCATCAGAGGCAGAGAAAAGTGCAAAGGCCCTGAGCTAGAATCATGCTTGGAATGCTTGGGCAGAGGTCGGGGGTGGGGAGGAAGCAAAGAGGCCAGATTGGCTGCAACAGAATGAGTGAAGAAACAATCACATGGACCCTGCAGGACTCTATGAGGACCTGATAAAGACTTTGGATGGAAGTAACATGGAAGCCACTGCAGGTGGTAATGTGACTATGTTTTAAAAGGATCTCCCAGGCAGCTATGTAAGCTACAGGGAAATTATTAATGCAACATGGTTTCAGTTAGGATGATCTTGCAATAAACGAGTTAAGAGACGATGGTGGCTTAGACAGGCAGCGGAGGTGGTGAAAAGTGGTTAAATGTTATATGTTATTTTCTCATATAATCGATGTGGGGTATTACAAAAAGGAGGGCTAAGGATGTGTCCAAAAATTTTAGTTCACACAACAGGAAGAGTAGAGTGGTCATTGTTTAAACTGAGGAAGAACCAGTTTAGGGGAGGCAGCTTTAATTTGAGTTGCTTGACACACATAGATGTCTAGTAACAGATAGACAATTCTTGAATTGAAGAGTGAGGTCCAAGCTAGACACAAATTTGGATGCCTTGGTATAGTGGTATTTTATCTAAAGCCAGGAGGACTGGATGTTTTAATTTAAGAATGAATGTAGATTCAGAGCATTTTATTAGGTCCAGGAGCCAAGACCTGAAGCACTCCACTATTTGTTTATTTCTATAAAAGCTTCATTGAGATATAATTGAAATACAAATGTTTAAGGGCAGCAAAATGGAAGGAACCATCAAAGGAGACTAAGAAAAAGTGGCCAATGAGTCATGAGAAGCACAAAGAGAAAGCATCCTGGTAGCCAAACAAATGCTGCTGACAGATGGCATAAAATAAATACTGAGATATGCGCCCTAGATTTGGCAGCGTGGAGGTTAAGAGCGGTTTTGAAAAAAGCCTGATTGGAATCAGTTCCAAAGAAAATGGAGGAAAGAAAGTAGAGAGAAGGAGTGTAAGCAATTTCTTCAATAATTTTGCTATCTGAGGGAGCAAAGAAATAGGGCCATAGCTGGAGGTGGCTTACAGCATGCCTATGTGCTGATGGGAATTCTCATGCAGAGGGGAAATTGTCCTGAGGATGGAGAAGACAATGGCTTGGTGCTGAGAGGTTGTGGTCTGTAGTAGATTCCCAGGGCTGCTTTAACTAAGCACCACAATCCAAGTGACTGAAACAATACACATTTATTGTCTCACAGTTCTGGAGCCTAGAAGTCTGAGATCAAGGTGTCAGCAGGACTATGACTCCTCTGAAGGCACTCTGGAGAGATCTGTTCCAGGCCTGTCTCCTAGCTTCTTGTAGTTGCTTGGCTTGTGGCAGCATGACTCCAAGCATCACAGGAGTTCTCCATGTGTACATGTCTGTGTCCAAATTTCTCCTTTTTATAGGCATGCAAGTCATATTGGTTTAGGGGCCCACCCTACTCCAGCATGACCTAATTTTACCTTAAATAATTACATCTGCAACACCGTATTTTCAAATAATGTCATTGTGTGAGGTACTGAGGGGTTAAGAGTTCAACAGATGAATTTGGCAGGGGTGGGGGGAACAGACAAAATTCAGCCCATAATAGGATCCAATATAAAGTGGAAGGGCTGCAAGGAAGGAATAGAATGTGTATGGATTCAGATGCATTGAGGGTTAGCGGTGGTAGTGGGATCTGTGGAAGTTCTCCTGTGATTGCTTAAATTTCCTCAACGAAATACAAGGCAACAGCATTGGAAAGTTAACCCCTGCTTGCCCAACTAACCTAAACCTCTGCTGAATACTGGCCAGTCAACTTACAAGTGAATTCCGCTAATAGTTAATACTTTTTCTTCAGAGATTCTTGTTCTAATCCACTAATATTTAAATGTAAGTTCTATGTATCCCCCCAAATCAGCAGTGTTCTAACTGGAATTACAATCTAAGAATTAAGGAGTTATGATCTAGTATATGAAAAAGTTCTTAATACCACCTAGAATGGTGGATTAGTGGATGTGTAAGGAGAAGATAATAAGAGCAAGATTATAGGAACCAGAGAGAGCAGATCAGAGGCAGAAACTCTCACCAAGTCTGGAGGAATATGGTGGAGTCTTTCCACGATGCTTTTGGGAGAGAAGAAATACTGCACGTGGATTTTAACAACCCAGAACAGAGGTACAACAATTTTATTATCCATAGTAATTTAGGTGAATGCACATTGGTTATTGGACCCAATTACTTTCTGATTTAAATGAACTGTTTTCAAGTTCTTCATGTTTAGCAATTCCATACTTGGTTTTGCAAAGGAGACCTTGGCAAAAGAAATATTGTCATTTCCTCAAAATTTGCACCTCTAAATTTGAAGTTCCATGCATATGTGAAAAATAAGTAGGTTTGGGAGGTAGAGGAGATATATAACATGAACAAAAACAACTCAACCAGTTTACAATGTTTATTGCTGCTTTACTGAAAATATCCCTGTCTTTAAGTGAATGTTTTCAACACTACACTTTTCTGAGTCTTAATTCTTCTCCAATGCACTCACATAATTGCTATTAGCATTTTTTGTCTGTCTTGAATGTGTAACAAAGGACAATGGAGCTCTTACATCTGATAGAATGATCTCATTCCATAAACAAAAATCAGACTGCAGGCCAGGCGCGGTGACTCACGCCTGTAATCCCAGCACTTTGGGAGGCCGAGGCGGGAGGATCACGAGGTCAGGAGCTCGAGACCAGCCTGACCAACATGATGAAATCCCGTCTCTACTAAAAATACAAAAATCAGCCGAGTGTGGAGGTTCGTGCCTGTAATCCCAGCTACTCAGGAGGCTGAGGCAGAAGAATCGCTTGAAACCAGGAGGTGGAGGTTGCAGTGAGCCGAGATCACGCTGAATCCAGAAAATGGAGGTTGCAGTGAGCTGAGATGGCACCATTGCACTCCAGCCTGGGTGACAGAGTGAGACTCATCTCAAAAAAAAAAATCCAACTGCAGATTGCCTTATTTCTGCAACAAGCCTCCCATTAATGTCAGGGAAAATGGTGGGAGTGAACCAAAGGTAATATATGGCCTGCAACCACCTAGACTTCTAGACACAGGGAAATGGAAAACATCTATTATATTGTCAGATAGTCCATACCCTGGGGACCAGCACAGAATTTTTCTTATTGCATATTTTGTTCAATTTTCTTCAATATTGCTTTGAAACAAATTAAGCAAAGACTGCTACTCATTGCTTCCATCAGGAAACTCATAAACATAAAAGCTTTGATTAAAAAAATTCTTGGCAAAGATACTTAAACACTTTTTATTAAGTTTTTTTTCCAATATACCTAGATATACTACATTGCTTTGTGATGAAAACGATCCATTTTTTCCTTCATATTGTTCTCTTGCAATATGTGTTGTAGCCCCATTAGTCATTTCTACATTTAGTTGTATGCAAGCAAAGGGATGACTAAAGGAGCAAATAGAAGTCAACCCCTCCAGCAAAGTGAAACCATAACATTTACTTTTGGGTTGTTATAGGAACACGTTTTATTTCTCATACCTACATAATACCTTTTTTTATTTTTAGATGAGAAAAAAATCTTTATTTTTTATTTGGTATGACTATATCCAACACTCTGCAATAGCAAGAAATAAACTTTTCTGACAATTCTTTCACCTACTGAACTTCCTTTGATGGCTTTATGCTTCCAGCACAATTTCATTGCTATACCTGTAGTTTTCAATCTACCCTTCTCTAGCAGTCAGAAGTTAGTGTTTCTTCCTTCCATGCAAAACATATATTAAATACTTAAAATATGCCAAACACTAGAGCTACAAAGCAAATGGCATGTATCTATTGCTAGTGATTTAAGCATATAACTTCACATCGTCCTTATTATTAAAAGAGAATTACAATCTTTATCACGATGATATTTACAAGGCATCTTTTTATTTATATTGAACTTTGATAAGCTAAAGTTGCTGAAGAATAAAAGTATGTTTATAAAAGCCTATTTATTGTACACTGCTTCTTCAAGAGCCTAAAGCTGCAAACGGGAAATGCCAGTATACTCTTCCAACACCTAAGTGGACCTTGATATGTCCTTGATCTTTAAATAAACTTACAACTTTAAATGTTGTTAACATAAATGGTGTTTAGCAAACCAAAATGAAGAAAATTCAGAAGGCTTAGTGAAAAATAACTAACACTTTGAACTCCAAGATGTTTAATACTTTAAAACCACCTTTTTAGGTAGATATTATCATCACCATTTACAGAACAGACAATTAAGGGTAATAATAGGTTAATTAACTTGCCCCACAGTCATCAGAGCTATGCTTAGGGTTCAGAGTTATGCATCTGACTTTATAGCCTATGCCCTTATCACTATCACACCACATCATGCTGGCTCTTCCAACAGAGAAGGGCTATCTGGATGCAGAGGGAAAATGTCCCCACAATGACCATGGAAGGTATGTGATGCCAATGAAACTACTAATTCATAGTTTTTTCTCTTTCATTTTTTAAATTATGGTAAAATATACCTAACATAAAAATCACCATTTAAATAATTTTTAGGTGTACAGTTCAGTGGCATTAAGTACATTCACTTTGTTGTGAAATCAAGATCACCATCCATCTCCAGAACTTCTTCATCTTCTCAAACTGAAACTCTGTATCCCTTAAAATAACTCCCCATTTCCATGTCCCCCAGACCCTGGCAACTACTATTCTACTTTCTGTCTCTATGAATTTGTCTATTCTATGTACATCATATAAGTGGAACAAGACAACATTTGTCCTTTTGTGCTGCTATTTTACCTTACATAATGCTTTCAAGGTTCACTCATGTTGTAGCACATAACAGAATGTCATGACTTTTAAAGTCTGAATAATATTCCATTGTAGTCTACAACACATGTATTAGTCTGTTCTTACACTGCTAATAAAGACATACCTAAGACTGGGTAATTTATAAAGGAATGAGGTTTAATTGACTCACAGTTCTTCATGGCTGGGGAGGCCTCAGGAAACTTACAGTCATGGCAGAAGGGAAAACAAACATGTTTTTCTTCACATGGTGGCAGGAAGGAGAAGAACAAGTGCTCATCAAAGGGGGAAGCCCCTTAAAAAACCATCAGATTTCATGAGAACTAACTCACTATCACAAGAACAGGACGGGGGAAACTGCTCCCATGATTCAATTATCTCCACCTGGTCCCTCCCATGACATGTGGGGATTATAGGAACTACAATTTAAGATGAGATTTGGGTGGGGACATAGCCAAACCATATCACCACACTTCACTCATCTATTCATTTGCTAGTGGAAATCTGGGCTTCTTCCACCTTTTGTGAATAATGTGGATTCACCTATTGTGAATAACATTGTTATGAATATTGGTGTACAGATATTTGTTTGAGTCCCTGCTTTCAATTCTTTTGGGTATATACCCAGAGGTGAGATTGCTGGATCATATGGTAATGTTATGTTTAACTCTTTAAGAAACCATCATATAATTTTCCACAGCAGCTGCAGCATTTTACTTTCTCACCAGCAAGGCACAAGAGTTCTAATTTCTCCACACCTTCACTAATGCTTGTTATTTTCTGGATCTTTTTATACTACTACTAATTATTTTTATGTTGCAATGTATCAATAACAGCATGCATGATATAAGTTATAAGAATGTGAATTATTTTTAATGGTCATGAGATCCTCACTTATCTAGGAGTCAGGAAGATTGCACTTGAGTTTGAGATTTATGCTTCCAAAGTGCCAGTACATTTGAGGAAAAACCTTAACAATAAACAGAAGACTTTGGACACCTTAGAAGCAGTTGCTGTTATATTAAAAAAAAAAAAAAGAGCTCTTTTGTTAAATTCAAGACATCAAAAACACCTTTCACTATAGATTATATTAAATATCAGTGAATGATAATAGGACCAATTATGATAAAAATACATCTTAATTTATCACAATTGCCCAAAGCCTTATGGTGCCACTAGAATTATTTCTCAAAGAGTAATGTCAAATTGTCAAATTTTATGAAACCATCCATAATTCAGGATGTGTTAGCATGTTGATAATTGCTGGTGTGGAGAAGCAGCCCATGTTAATTTGCTGCAACTGTAGTGGAAATGTCTACATTAATTAACCTGAGGGAAATGAGTTAGTTAAGTATTATCTCTTTTACGTTTCTAAATAGAGAAATTTTATAGGATCCAAAACTGCCCTTTGTATTGTTCTAATTCATTTAACCTAATTTAATGCCATAATTTTGTAACAAAATATACTTTTCAGAATATCTTTGTGTATTCAATGAATATTGGATCTAGCCACCTTTAGATATTTAAACAAACAAGAAACCACTACATTTGAATGAATTGTCACTTCCTTGCTAGGGAAGGATTGAGGATTGTCCTCTCACTGTATCAGTTATCTATTGCCACAAAATGGTGCATAACAAACAACGATTCAACCACAGTGGGATGCAATATCCATTTATTTAGCCCATGAGTCTGCCAAGACTGATCTGTCCTGGACTTAGCTGAACTCACATGTCTAGGTGTTAACTGCCCAAAAGTGGACCCAGGACAGTTACAACTCAAAAGATTTGGGGAACTCAGCACTATCTTATTCTCCAGCAGGCTACTGTCAGTATGTTCTTGTGATCATGGAAATGAAGTAAGAGAGGAAACAGAGGCAGGCAAGTGCATTTTCAAGCCTCTGCCTGTGGCACAACTGCTAAGATTATACTGACCAAGGCAATCCATGTGGCTAAGCTCAGAATCAAGGGGAAATCAGATACACTACACCTTTTGAAGTAAGAAACTACAGAGTCACATTGAAAGAGAAACTAGATACAGGAAAGGATGGAAGATGGAGGCATTATGGCTGGCAGTCTGCTGTATTCTCCTTCATATATTAAGGCTGTGATGGAATTTTTCTCACCATAATTTCAGTGGTAAGGCTCTTTTTCTCTTTGGTTCAATCACAAGTCTCATAATAAGCAGGTTGCTAATCTGTAAGTACTCCAAGGCAATAACCCAACACAGTGCCTAATACAGAGTAGTTGTTCAATAAATGCTGGATGAATGAACCAATCAAAGAATCAAGGTTTTGCAGGCTGTAATAATGCTCAACATTATTAACTTACAACAGTATTAGTAACTTGCAACAATATTATTAATAAGAAGAGTATTTGTACATCTACAATCATTTTTCCATGTTGAGGTATTTGCATCCAATTTATCCAACAAATATGGAATGTGCATTGCCTTTGTGCAAGACACTATGGTACAAAGTTGGGAAGGTGAGTGATAGTATCTGTAGTGAAGGCAATAGGCTAGATAAAAACTCAACCTCCATCCCTGTTTAGAATTCTGTAGGATGCATAAAACATCGGTCAAATAAGAATACTCTGTAAGGTTTCTTGAAGCTCTGAAATTCCGTAACTTTATTATGTAGGTACAAAATAATAGAAGGCAGAATATGAGCACTATGGGAGAGGCATCCATAATAACAGATGAATTTAAAGGAGAGAGAGGTCATATCCATTTGGAGTTGGAAAATTAAGTCTTCATGTGAGAGGTAACACATCTCAGCTGTTTTGGGAGAGGTAATATTTAAAAACTTGCAGAACTTTAAAAACTAATGAGGGTGATGAAGGTACAGAGGTAGCTGAGGCTGGACGTGGTTAGGGCCAAGGGGTGATCCAATTTTCCTGGAGCAAAGGTAAATGATTAATTCCTGGGAGATATACCTTAAAGCCAGGTTGGATTTATATTGTTTATGTCCTTGAATGGCAAGCCAAATAATTTGTACTTATTTCTACAGACACTCTTACTTCTGGAATATTAATCTGATCACACTGCACAGAACTGCCTTGAGTAGGGAGAGGAAATGGGCAATCATATAGGCATTGAAACTGTCAAGGTGGGAGACAATGAGGATCTGAATTAGGAATATGGCAGTGAGAGTGGAGAGGTTCTGAAAAAGAGACAGCTGTGGGTAAGAGATGAACAGCCCAGACTGTTCCCATGAAATCTTGTTGATAGGAAGCCAGACAAAGTGCATGCAAAGTTCAGATATTCTACAATAAATGATAGTTCTCAAAATTTCCCCACAACTTTCTATCAGAATTAATCTATTCCAAATCCAGGTTCTAGCAAAGAGAGTAATTAGCCTTGGAGGCACCACTAAAGTAATGAGAAGTTCAAACTGATATATCTCTAAAAGCAGTGACCACTCATTAGAAGCAACTTGCTGGTCATTCACCTTTGATGAGGTTGAATTGTTCACGTGGGTGGTTGAGCACAACTGAATCTCTTGATAATTAATGCACTCCTCCAGATTATCGACACAAGGAAGATAGTACCCAGGCTTTTAGAGCTGGAAGCAATTTGGAGATAGTCTTGTTCAATGTCCTTATGCTACTAATGAAAAAACTGAGGCTCAGTGAGCTGTAGTCAAGTGATCCAGCTAATAAGAGGAAGGACTGAGACCAGAGCTCAGCTCTCTTCATTCCTGGCAGGTGTTCTCTGTATGATGCTAATTAGCTCTTAGGCACATTCATGTTGTTCATATGTTCAAGTCAATATTCTCAACCCTGGGGGTTCCAGCTAGACCGTAAAATATATGAGGGCTGGAAAAAGTAGGCAACGAGGCTGGTATGGGTTAGTCCTAGGTGATTGGAAGATGAGGCTGTACATAAAAGCTGGTTCTTAATTCTCTAGATCCTTGAATGACATGCCAAGGGTTTTGTACTGAAATAGAAAATGTGCACTCACAGAAGGTTTTTACAACTCTGCTTTACTTAAAAGTACTACAGTCTCTCAAATTCTTGTAAAAAATCTGAATGAAATACATGTGACATGATTTCATTACAATAAAAGAATATTCTGAAAATTGCCATGGGCAATTAGAGGTTTTTTTTTAAATTTCAAAACTGAGAGAAGTTTCTGTTTATTACAGTGACATTTCCAAAATTATACACATCACTATGAATCAGAATCTTTTGAATGTATTTATCTCTTTTCTGTCAGTTTTTTTGAACTAAAAAAGATACATTTTTATTCAGTTATTTTTATAGTCATCATTAGTTAAATATATTAGTCAAATTCAAAACAAAATGTCATACTTACTTTAAAGTCTTACCGAGCTATGATACATTAATTCTAGGAAACTCACTGAATAGCACTGGTTCAGTTGAAATGTAAATGCCATACACATGCAATTCACAAAGCAAATGGAGGGATGATCAAATGATCATAATGGATCTTGAGCTATGCCAGTAATTCTGGAAAGGAGCTGGAAGAACAGGTAGCTTTCTGCCTGTCCTCTCTCATTCCTTCAGAAAGTGGGCAGTTTCATAAAGAAACACCTGGAGAGATGGAAACTAGAAATTTCCTGACCAGCGAGGTCAGTCTAATTAACCCAAGAGGTTACAGATATAGCAGACAGAAAATCCTTACCTTTGAATGCCAAATTAGAAAGATTTATAAAGCATTCACTAAAATTACTAATAAAATCCAAGGAGAAGAGACACACACACACATGCATGCACACACACACACACAAATATATAATATAAAAATAACAGCTTCCATCATTCGACAAATGTCTTTTGAATAACAATCACGTCTCACACAATGTGTGAGGCACAGGAATAACATGAACTCTGTCCTCATGGATCTTCAGATCTAGTTGGGGAGACAAATAATAAACAAGTAAATAAGAACACACAAACATAATCATGACTCAAATCTTTCAAAGCATTCCAGCAGGATTCTGTGATGGAAAATAATAAAGGGAATGGACCTACTTACGTCAGGTGGTCAGAAATGGCCTCTTTGGAGAGGTGATATTTAAAGTAAGATCTGAAGAACGAGGAGGAGGCACACAGGACACTGGCCCAAGGAGGAAAAGGCTTTGGTCTGCTCTAGGAACTGCCGGCTGGTGAGTGTGCAGTAAAGGATTAACTTAGCAGGCCTGGGTTGTCCAAACCCTGTATATTCCAAATGACAGTCAGACCTTTGACCAGCTCCTAAGAAACTACCTCTAAATACTTGGAATACCCTGCCTGATAGTGGTGTCTTTGTCTACACGGGCCATAATCCACACTAGAGAGTTTATGTCAATAATGTGATTTATGGTGGGGACTTGTGGTGTCAATGTGGCCTCTGGAGAAGCTGGAAACTGAGGAATTAAGGTCAGCCACATGGGTGCTTCATGCCTGTGTGGCTGATCCCCAATAAAAACCTTGGATATCAAGGCTCAGGGGAGCTTCCCTGGTTGTCAGTACTCCATATGTGTTGTCAGATACACCGATGCTGGGAGAATTAAGTGCTATGTGTATGATTGCTGGAAGAGGGCAACTGGAAGTTCATGGCTGGTTTCTCCTGCATTCCAAACTATGTGTCTTTTTCTTTTGTTGATTTCAGCCCAAATCCTTTTGTCACAATAAACCATAACCATGAGTACAACTAGTTTTCTAAGTTATTTGAGTCCTTCTAGTGAATCACTAAGCCTGAGAGTGGTCTTGGGGACCCCCAACACAGTCAGTGAGAGCAGGGGCTAGTGAGTAAGGAATTCGTGATCATGAGGAATCTCTGGTGTGAAGGTTCTAAAGGTTATGGAGTTTATGTTTTAAGTGCAACAAGACTCCATTAAATGGGTTTTAAGTAAGAGGGTGACATCTGATTTACATCTTCCAAAGATCACCATAATTTCTATGTGGGGAAGGCATTAGAACTGGGTAAGGATGGAAGCAAGGAGCTCAGGGAGCCATGCAGGAGGAGATGATGGTGATTTAAATGGGGCTGGGGTGAGGGAGGTTAGTGAAGATAAAGAGACTTGGCAGATCTGAGATATATACTGATATGGAGGAAGCAGAATTTGGTAGTGGGCTGTATTTCAGGAGGGAGGGAAAAGATGAATCACAGATGATTCCTAGGTTTCTGTCTTAACTAACTGAGCAGATGGTGGTGTTATTTACCAAAACGAAGAAGACTACAGGAAGAAAATGCTTGTGGGATAAAAAAAAAATTCAAATTTAGACATGTTAAGTTTGAGATCCTGTGAAACATCTAAGCTGAGAGGATCAAACACATACATTTAGGAGGTGAAAGCAGGTGGACAGATGAATAATACTTAAAGCACAGTAATGGGTGTGGCCACCTAGAGAGAATGTGTGCACATACAAGAGAGAGGAATCAGCACCAATCCCTGAGGACCTCCATCATTCAGAGGACAGGAAGAGAATAAAGAGGCAGCTTATTATGCTTCAGGCCCAGTATTATCTGCTTTCCATGAGCTAACCCAGGTAATCCTCACAAAGACTCTGCCAGGTGCTTATCATTATGCCTGCTTTTTAGAGGATCAAACTAAGACATAGAGAATTTACATAACTTGCCCGAAGTATCTCAGTTTCTCTCTTTCTCTCTGTCTCTCTCTGCTCTCTCCATCCCTCTCTGTCACTCTCTCTCTCTCTCACACACACACACACTTATGTGGAAAAAACAGAATCTGAACATCCTGCTCCAAAACCTGTGTTCTTTTTTATTCTACTTCAGTGTTATAAGTAGAAAGGAAAACCAAAAATAAAAGCAACAAAAACAGATAAGAATTGAAGAAATTTCTAGTAGTTATAATTTTCATGTTCAGGAAAAAAAATTTAATTATTAACTGAAGTATAAAATCTTTCTATTTTTTCAGGAGGCTGAGGCAGGAGAATAGCCTGAACCCGGGAGGCAGAGGTTGCAGTGACCCGAGATTGCGCCACTGCACTCCAGCCTGGGCGACTAGAGCGAGACTCTGTCTCAAAAAAAAAAAAAAACTTCTTATTTTTTATTTGAAGGTCACTGAAGAAAATAGAAAATTGTCCACATTTCAGACAACTTACTGAATAAAACAGCACCACAGAATACTGCTTCCTAAACCTTTCATTTAGAATTCAATCAAAGCTTTTGATATTCTTCTTTACAAAATCAAGATAGTGGTATGAAAATTACACTTGATAATGTACTCAAAAGTGCTTTTCAAAGTGTTACAGATATTGACCATTATTATTCTCCTAAAGTTTTTAGAGAATGGGCAAAATCACACTTTCTCAAGGTGGGAGATATATAAAATAAAGTGGAAGGGCCTTTTTTCCCTCTTTTAAGCAGCAGAAAGAACTATGAAAAAGGGATCGAAAATGTAGCTTGCTCACGTAGGCAGATGGTATCAGGTGTGTACTTCTGATGAGAAAATAACGCCTGCCAGAAGCATCTGCATAAAGAATCTCATTGTATTAATTGCATTGTTATTATTTTTGTTTGTAAAGAAAAGAAAGTTGAAGGCTCCCATAAAGCAATTTGAAAAGATCATAGTGTCAAGTAGTCTTGAAAAGGAACATATCTTTCCGATTTTACTTAAAAAAAAATAGACACATGGTCATGATTGGTCATAGTAGTGGAGCTGTGGCAAGTTAAGAAAAGAAGGGACGCTAAACCCTGTCCAGGGGACACGGGGAGCCAGTTCCCTCCTCTCCAAGTGTGTACAACTCCACCCCCATCATTTGCTGTGATAACCGGTTTATTTTCACAGCATGTCAGCTGGTTAGGTGGGGAAAATTTGACTGTGGTTAGTGATTAGCTTGATGGGAGGCAGCTAGTCTGTTTTGGCTGGGGCTATGGTTGCTTTTCAGTTGAATAGAACATAATCATCTGAATAGAACTAAGTTTTTGGCTGGGAGTAACACAACCCTATAATTTGTAAATATCCATAAAAACAGGAACGATTTAAGAACAAACTTACATGTTAGTCTCCACACTGGGAAATCCGATTGAACTCAGTAACTGCATACACATGGAGTACTTGCTCTGTGCCAGGCCCACCTTAGGTTCTGAGGGTATAATGGTGAATAAGAGATTTTTCCCCAAATACCCTGATGATACACCTCTATTATGTTATTTATAATGTTGATTAAAAATATTTGGGAATTTCATATATATATATATATATATATGTGGATGTTCTAAACCATTTTCTTTCACTTTTTAAATGGGGATAGGAGGGACAAGCAGCAGGTCTGTGACAGGCCTGCTCTGTTCTTTCCTCCCCATCCGACTTCCCCAGCAGTTTCCCACTTCAGGTGATGACAACTCCACCCTCCCAGTGGTTGCAGCTAAAAGCCTTGGAGACCTCCTTGTTTTTTCCAGTCAAGCCCTATACCAGTATCCATTGACTTCTCACCATCCCTCCAGCAAATACCATGGTCCTCTTGTTTGGGTTATCACAAATGCCACATGTCTACTTATTCCTTCCTCTCCTTTTCACCCTATTAGTGCAGCACCTCAAGTGGTCATATGCAAAAGCAAGTGAGACTATGGCAAGCACACATCCCCAGTCAATACCCTCCGGTGGCTTTCCAGCTGATATGGAGTAAATGCTGGTGCCTACCTGGGCCTAGATGTTCTTCCCCACTTCCTTTCCCCTTGGCCTTTTTTGCCCTTTTCCTTGGCTCTCAGCACTGCAGTCTCTCTGGCTCTTTTTCTGTCTATATTATACTGCAGGCATTCTCCTGCCACGGGCTTTTGTCTTTGCTGTTTCCTTAGCCTATCTCGACATGGTTTGCTTCCACAGCCTTCCCTGATAACCTTACTTAAACTTACAATCCCTAATGATTCCAAACTAGTCTCATGCATTTGCAGTTATCGTTTTCTAACACATTGTGATTTTACTTATTTACTTTGTCTATTTCTCTTCACTGGAAAGCAGTACTGGGTGGGTAGGGATTTTTGTTTTGCTTACTGCTACATCCCTAGTATCTAGAATACTGTCTGAAATGTAACAAGTACTTAATAAAGATTTGTTATGTGTGTTAATGTTATAATGAAAGAGATGCTTTCGATCTTTCAAATCAGAAAGGGAAGTCTTTCCTTTGAAATAACAGATTCTATAGAAGCAGTCTCTGTGACATAAAAGGGTTTTATTTGGTAGAGGTGGCATTTTATGCTGACCCTCGCCAGCAGGCCATTAATCGAACCAGAGATGATGAAAACTGCTGGAACTATTGGGGGAGAAGTGACAGGTGTTTGTGGATGTTATCTCTGGATGTGTTTACGGCACTTTATTCTCAAGCACAGAAATGCATGCTGGCTTGAACTCAAATTCACCCCTTGCACAAAATGTAGGAAACTCTTCCTTCTTCAGACGCTGACACTTTACCTTTACGTAATCCCTGGGCTGGCCCTGCATAGAGTACCAGTGCGGACCTCACCTAGGAGGGCGCTGCAGAGCAAAAGAGCCAGGAGCTGAGCTGACACAGGGTATCCGCTGGACAAAGACAGGCCGGTAAGCCTCATTCTGATCTCCTGGGATCTTACAGCTTTGAAAGCCCAGGTGAATCACATAATTCCTGCAGTGAGAATGAATTCCCTGTTTTACTTTAATCTAAAGCAGAAAACTGAAGCATATTGAAAAGCTAAAATGGCCTGACATCTGCTTTCAAAGAGAATTTCATTTAAGGCAGGGCTCCCTTTGAAGCAAGAAGGAGGAGGACCATTTATTTATGGAAAGAGGCTCAGAAGGAGGCAATGATGTTACACTAACAAACAGACAAACTGCAGTTGCTTTTTGGAAGTAATACTTTAAAATGTTTAAGGTCTTTGTTTATAAAATTAACAATAAAAATACAGAAATATGAAAGCTATTATTTTTTCAGTGTAAATACCATCCTTTTTGATCGTCCTACCTTTCCTGTTTCCGCACCAATCTATCTCACATAAATATCTGCACCTTACTGCAGCGTATCTGGCATCATGTATCTCCCCTCTCAAATAGCTCCAGTGACTTTTCATTGTTCCAGACAGCAGTCAAACTTTTATACTTAAGCAATGGAACCCTTTCTTGAAAATGAGTGTTATACTAAATTATAATACAGATGAAAGTAGAAATGCTTTGCTTTAAGTAGGGTGGGAGTGGTGAGCCTATAGACCAAATGACTGTCTAATACTCTACCCCAACACCCAGCATGGCACACATTCAGAAACATCAGAGCTTAGCAAAGCAGTGTGCAAAACTCCAGCCTGAAGAATTAAGTAGCTTTTTAAAAAACACTGCTACCCAAGATCTACCACAAATAATGATTCCAAATTACCTTCCCACTATTCTCTGATGACATCCAACATATATTCCATATTCAACCAAAGCACCCTACTTGTTACTTGGAATACTTCCTCACTTTCAGTCTTCCATGCCTTGTATTATTTAAAAAATGGGTTACAATCAAGTGTCTACTAGTTGTGCAAACCTTAGACAGGTTATAGAACCTCTAAAAGCCTTTGTTAATCCACCTACAAGAACTAAAAATATAAGTACCTATCTCATAATGTCGTTATGAGCTAACCCCGGTAAAGCAATTGGTTCCCACCTGGAGTGCAGAAATGTTCCATAAATGTTGGTTAGTATAATGTGCCCAGGGACAGCCTCCATGGTAGGGAGGAGCTCAGGTGGCCCAGCACTCTTGCCACTGCATCAAAGATGATCATTCTGATCATCAGTTTTCTGAAGACTTCTATGTCATCAAACATTTCACCATATTCAAAAAGAGTCTGAAAATCATGCTTTCCTTGCTCATAGTTGAATTGCACACTCTTGAAATGTATGGATTATGAAAATCTCACTTACTTCCTCTTTCATTTTTAAATGTAAAATGAGTGAAAGAAGCCAAACCTTCCATTAGTCCTCCTGTCCCACTCCCCTTGCTATTCAAGGCAGGCCAGACACAGAACAAGGAAGAACCGAGAGCACAGTTTTCTGTGACCTCCACAGGTAGGATGACATCTCCAGGACTGCAGAATGAAATATTTACTCAAGAAAATGAAGAGCACTGACCAGGATCAGGGGTCTGGAAATCCTCCACCACAGTGTTGTCCAACCAGTAACCCAAATGGGTTATAGTGTGACACTGCTGCTCTTAGTTGCCTGAGGGCCTGGGGTAGCTGGAGCCCCCAGCCATCATCCATATCCTCCAGTAGCCTCAGTTCATATTTCCCAGTGTCATGCGATATTATCATTACCTAGGTATTTCGTGATGTGGAGAATGTTGGGAGAAACTGTCCTCCCTCCCCAGCCCCACTGAGGCCTGTGCTGGTTGCCCTATACTGGTTTGGCCCTGGGTGGCATGCTCCCCAGTGCCCTCTACAATCTGTTGTGGCCACTGAGTTCCTGAAAAGCAGGGTCAGGGCCACGGAGAAGCTACAGGTGGTCATGATCCTTTGCACTGTGCTGGCCCTGGAGATCAATGCCAGGAGCCAGTAGTGCTGCCAGAGCCCTGAGACCAGACCCAGAGCCCATGGATTGCTATGGGAGTGGTGGCACTGATAGTCATGGTAGGATGTTTAATCATTGGAAGTTTACTTTAAGCAAGCAGGATGAAGAACTGGATGCTGGAATTTCTGCCTTTCAAGGAGAAGACATCAAATTCTTGAGAGGCTTAACCTCTTTGAAAAAGAAATTTGAGGCCTTTAGTCAACTTTAATGGAAGCCAGACTCTACAACAAATTATCAGAAAGAAAAGAAAACAAAACAAAACCAAAGACAAAACAAAACTGAGATCATTAATAAAAGGCTGTAAGTCTCCAGGTCTCTACTTGGGTTTAAAATAGAGATTTTTAGAGCAGGCCTTTGAGAAGAGAAATCTAAACATTTAGAATAAGTTGAGCTGACCCCTGACATGACAAGAAAGATTCAGTTTTTAGAAGATGCATCAACACACATCCAATTTTAAGTAGCTGCAACTAAAACAGCCTTCAAATATATCAGAGAAATGAAGAACAACTTCAGACAGCACTAAAAGATGCTGTGAATGAAAATTCTACTCCTCAAGGAAGTTAAAGTGGCTTTCATAAAACGATGAGGAATGGAAAGAAACAAACACGTTAAACAGTAAAATGGCAGAGTATCCTAACGTATCTATGAGACAAGTTTAAATGACTACGTCAAATGAAGTTTCTAGATGATCTCTTGCTAAAGATGAGACTGGGTTGCTATTCTTGAAGAAGACAATACGAATGGTGAGGACATGTGGAATTGGATATAACAAATGCATCAGAGAAAGCAGACCTCTTAGAACAGAAATCAAAAGGAGTTCTGAAGAAAACAATTGATATGGCTGAGTCAAAAATGTATTTGAGGTAAGGCGCAGTGGCTCAGCCTGTAGTCCCAACACTTTGGGAGGCTGAGGCAGGTAGATCATCTGAGGTCAGGAGTTCAAGACCAGCCTGGCCAACATGGTGAAACTCTGTCTCTAATAAAAATACAAAAATTAGCTGGGTGTGGTGGCCGATGCCTGTAATCCCAGCTACTTGGAAGGCTGAGGCAGGAGAATCGCTTGAACCTGGGAGGCGGAGGTTGCAGTGAGCTGAGATCATGCCACTTGGGCAATGGAGCATGACTCCATCTCAAGAAAAAAAAAATGTATTTGAAAAACAAAAAAGCAACCGAATGTACACTAAATTAACTGAATAAGACAAAATAATGGATGCACTTAATGATCAAATTAGAAATCTTAAAGCTGAGAAAGTATCCCTGTAATTAGGGAAAAGCATTAGAAAGGAAGATGCAAAAACTCCAGGAGAAACTTTAGCTCCTTTCTGAACTATATTAAAGAATGAATTTTCATTAAATATCCAATAAATAACAAGTTTAACTCATAAAAACAGAGGCGAATCTATCCAAAACTGATGACAAGATCAGCTATCCAAGTAAAGACTGGACATGTAGAAAATACAAGCCAAAATCTGTCTACAAAAACTCTAGTAAATTACTGTTATCAAAGCCAGCTATTTCCCATGAAAGAAAAGCTCATGGTGATACTTTGAGAGCTCTGACAGCTGAGAGAAATCTCAATAACCTAAAAAGAGAGATTAAATCAGACAAAATTTATCATGGAAGAATTTAAACATTCCAAAAGGCATACTTATGTCTCTGATGTTGGAAATGAGGTATTTGGTAGGGCTTGTGAGAACCACCAGGGAATCCTCTGGGTGGCCAGGTCCTCAAGGAAAAAGGAGCATCTGGTTGTGATGGCACAGGAAGTCAGGTCCAGCATCCCACGTGAACCAGATGCCACCCTGATGGGGTAAGGACTCTCAGGCAGGATTCCTTCATCGGACCACCTTCATCCTCTGCAAGGGCACTCCAAAGCACTTCCTGGGGCTCCATGTGCTGGCAGACACTTGCAACCTTCTTTAGTTTCAACCTTACCACTTGAAAAAAGTAAGCCACCTTCCAAGTTCATTCTCCTTTAACAAGCATCCTTCTGAAGGTCTAGAACCACAGCAAGAGGCTTTTCACCCACAAGATGAAAATAATTTTGATGTTTCCTCTATTAGTTATATTGCTGTTAAGTGATTATACAATGGATCCAACTGAAGCTTGGTATAACTATAATTCTCAGTATAATGTTTTATAATTAGAGTATTTAAATGTGAATGTCATAGGTTAATTGTGTCCATTTAATTTTACAGGGATACCTTGGAGACATTGCAGGTTAAGTTGCAGATCACCACAATAAAGTAAAAATACATTAAAGTGAGTCACAAACTTCTTGTTTTTCCAGTGTACAAAAGAGTTATGTTTACACTATACTATGAAGTGTGCAATAGCATTATGTCTAATAAAAAATGTACAAGCCTTAATTTAAAATACTTTATTATGAAAAAATGCTAATGATCATCTGAGCCTTCAATGAGTTTTTGCTGGTGGAGGGTCTTGCCCTCATTGTTGATGGCTACTGACTGATCAGGGTGGTGGCTATGAAGGTTGGAGTAGCTATAGCAATTTCTTAAAATAAGACAACAATGAAGTACGCCATATTGACTCTACTTTCAATGTGGCATGAATCTCAATGTGCAATGAAATTTCACAGTTTCAATGTGCATCTCTGTAGCATGCAATGCTGTTTGATAGCATTTTATCCAACAGTAGAATGACTTTCAAAATTGGAATTAATCTTTTCAAACCCTGATGCTGCATTATCAACTAAGTTTATGCAATATTCTAAATTCTTTGTTGTCATTTCAACAATGTTCACAGCACATCCATCACCTCAAGAAACTATTTGCTCATCCATAAGAAGCAACTCCTCATCTATTAAAGACAAATCGTGTCATTGCAGCAATTCAGTCACATCTTTAGCCTCCAATTCTAATTCTTGTTCTCTTGCTATGTCCACCACATTTGCAGTCACTTCCTCCACTGACGTCTTGAACCCCTCAACTTATTTCAAATTCCTGTTAATGTTGATATTTTGACCTCCTCCGGTGAATCATGAATATTCCTAATGGCATCAAGAATGGTGAATCTTTTCCAGAAGGTTCTCAATTTACTTTGCAGAGATCCATCAGAGGAATCACTATCTATGGGGGCTGTAGCCATATAAAATGTATTTTTTTTATATAATAAAACTTGGAAGTCAAAATTACTCCTTAATCCATGGGCTGAAAATTGAATGATGTTGTGTTTGCAGGCATGAAAACAACATTCCTCTCCCTGCACATCTCCATCAGAGACCAAGTGCATTGTCAGTGAGCAGTAATATTTTGAAAGGAATCTTTTTCTGAGCAGTGAGCCTCAACAGTGTACTTAAAATTGTCAGTAAACCATGCTGTAAACAGATATGTTGTCATCCAGGTTTTGTTGTTCCATTTATTGAGCATAGGCAGAGAGGATTTAGCATCATGCTTAAAGCCCCAGAGTTTTTGGAATGGGAAGTGAACTTTGGCTTCAACTTAAAAAGTCACCAGCTATATTAACCCCTAACAAGTGTCAGCCTGTTCTTTGAGGCTTTGAAATCAGGCCTTGACTTCTCCTCTCTAACTATCAAACTCCTAGATAGCATTTTCTTCCAACAGAAGGCCATTTCATCTACAATGCAAATGTGTTGTTTAGTGTAGCCACCTTCACCAATGATCTTAGCTAGATCTTCTGGAAAACTTGCAGCTTCTGTATCAGCCCTTGTTGCTTCACCTTGCACTTTGATGATACGAGGATGGCTTCTTTCTTTTAACAGCATGACAAGATTTCTGCTAGCTTTAACAGTTTCCTTACCTCTCTCAGCCTTCATAGAATTGTAGAGTTAGGACCTCGCTCTGGATTAGGCTTTAGCATAAGGAAATGTTGTGGCTGGTTTGATCTTCTGTCCAGACCACTAAAACTTTCTACATATCAACAATAAAGTTGTTTCTTTTTCTTATTATTTGTGTGTTGTCTGGAGTACCACTTTTAATTTCCTTCTAGAACTTTTTCTTTGCATTACCAACTTGGCTGACTGTGTGGCTCAAGAGGCCCAGCTTTCAACCTGTCTTGGCTTTGACATACCTTTCTTACTAAGCTTAATCATTTCCAGTTTGTGATTGATTTAAAGTGAAGAAAAAGTGACTCTTCCCTTTACTTGAACACTTAGAGGCCATTGTAGGTTTACTATTGGCCTAATTTCAATATTGCTGGGTCTCAGGGAATAGGAAATCCATGGAGAAGGAGACAGATGGAGGAAGAGCTGATCGATGGAGCAGTCAGGACACACACAACATTTATCATTTAAATTCTCTGTCTTATATGGGTGCGAATTGTGTCACCCCCAAAATTATCATTTTAAGGAGAATGTTTTTAGATATACATTATATAAATGTGAATTTTATTAGTGGTTACATCTTATTTTGCTTTTATATTGACAAATGTTCTTGTTAGAACTATTTAACAAGTCTCTCCTATTGATCCAGAAGCATAGAAACTTTTTTTCTTCTTTTCCAAAGTAATTTCGAATTTCCTCTCATTTAGTTTCAGTGCTGTAGTTGAGTGATTATACAATTGCTCAGTGGAAACTGGATAGAATTGTATTTCTTAGGAGACTGTTTTATAAATGTACCTTCAAAGTGAATTTCATGAATAAATGTTCCATTTTCTTCCTTTACTAGTTTCAAGATGATATTTCAATTGTTGCTGTTTAACAACTTCTCCATAACGTGAATGTAGTAAGAGTTTTACAAGAGTAATCTTGAAATTGGAGATATTAGAAACTCAAAGTATATTTTTGTGTAACTAGGGCTACACTTACTCAAGATTAATATGTTATTAACTGAATAAATTTTGATTAAAAAAATCCTGTCCATCTTTAAAATGTTATCTTTAGTGGCTTCTTTTCTAAGAATTTGCTTCAGATCTTTTCCTGTAATTTCTCCCTACAAACTCTCAAAGTACTTTATACTTCTTTAGTTGTATATTATCTTGCTAAATCCCTGTATAATTGACCACTATTCCTACAGATTGTAATTCTGTGGGTTTGTGGAGTAGTAACTGTATTTCAATCTGTGTAGTTTGCACTGTGCCTACCATATGTTTTAAACACAGAAATATCCGAGGAGGTCAATAAATATTTATTAAATTGAATTAAAAGTAATTTAGTTAAGTGAATTTGAAGATATACTGGGTGGTTTTCTACCCTAATGAAATAGAGCCTGTGGCCAGTAACAAGTTAGAGGCTGGGACTTCCATCCCACATATGTGTTTATGGACATGAACCATCAGCTTTCTGTCTCAGGCAACACAATGCTTCCTTTCTGGTAGCCCGATAACGAGAAAGTGAGCTGCTGGTCCTAAGCTGGATCTGATGAGATAGTCACTGAGGAAATCTATGACCTCTACTGAAAAAAAACTAGGTTCCACGGTGCATGTGCTATTGTTTCTATACAGGGAGAAAAGTGTTATCTACAAATACAAAAGATAGTCTGCATCTATTCCTTAACATGAAACTTCCTGTGAATATAATGTGAAGGCTTTAAACCACAAGGCTTAGAAAACGACCAAATTGTGAAAATCTAAGATTCTCATTATAATCGTAACTTGACTATATTACACATTTTTCATATAACAAAACAGCCCTGGAAAGTTTATCCAGATATTGAGAGAGATTATACATGTACAATTTGGATGAGTTAACATTACAATGAAAGCCTTTGCTTTTGCATTTCCTGGCTTTTGTGTGCCATTATTATTATTATTTACGACTCGAATGTTGACAGCCAATTCAGCATTGCATAAGCCATAGAGTAAACAGGTTTCTGCCTTGGGGCTTTCTGAATGAATTAGACAGGCAAAATATTTCATATTAAATATCTTACTTCTGAGGATAGCTCACTCTCAGAGGTGCAAGTTGCTTTGTCTTTAAGACACTTGTCCTTTTTTTTATCCTTTTTAATCTTTTGCCTTGATTTGTACACTTCTTCATTTGGAAAATATCATTGAAAAAATGAAGGGAGATGTCAATTTTCCTAAGAAATAGTTGGTCTGAAAGTCCCAGTGCTGCAAAATTGAAAGTACGGGGGTGAAGAAGTGGAGAAAAGCCCAGGACTCTGAGAATTAAAGTAGGATTCTTTTGCCTCTGTGCTTTGGCATGCACTGGTTTTTCTGCCCACAATGTCCCTTCCTTCCTGAGTGGCTCAAAAGTCTCTTCTACTAAGAAACCTTTCTTGACCTTTCTTAGGACCACATCTATTGAAATTGTCTCTCATCTGACTGTGTACTCCCTGAGGACAAGGAACATGCCATATTCTGCTGTGTAAAAACAGCATCTAGCACCGACTGCCCAGCAACCACATGTTGTAGATGAATAAATAAAAAAGCAAGAAAAGACTGAGTCTCAGGTAGATGTATCCATGCCATCTTTTAGAATAATGTGACTGGTGAAATTTCCACTTTTCTATTCACAGTCTTAATCATTATTATGAACACCTTTTTACTCCTTAAATAATATTACATATACCAGCAGAATTCCTAATGTATCATGGTCAAAACTATATTTGTTGTTTGCTGTTTGATTAACTTTCCTTTCTGGGGAACCTATTAGATCTATTGGTTTATAGTTATTCTATTTACTTTAGAAAGTAGTAGATATCTGTATGTCTCTTCTTCATTCACTAATCCTGTCATTCCCTAAAACTCTTACCATATAGACATTGAATCCCTTGCTCTGTCCTCCAGATCTTTTATTTATTTATTCATTTATTTATTTTTAACAGTTATTTTAGGTTCAGGGTTTGTTATACAGGTAAATTGCAGGTTACAGGGCTTTGGTGTACAGGTTACTTCATCTCCCGGGTAATAACCATAGTACCCAATAGGTAGTTTTTCAATCTTCATCCTCCTCCCATCCCCCACCCTCAAGTAGGCCCTCATGCCTATTGTTCTCTTCTTTGTGTCCATATGTTCTCAATGTTTATCTCCCACTTATAAGTGAGAATATGTGGTATTTGGTTTTCCATTTCTATGTTAGTTTGCTTAGGATAATAGCCTCCAGCTCCATCCATGTTGCTGCAAATGACGTGATCTCATGCTTTTTTATAGCTGTGTAGTATTCTTTGATGTGTATGTACCACATTTTCTTTATCCATTCTACCACTGATGGGCATTTACGTTGATTCCATGTCTTGTCTATCATGAACAGTGCTGGGATGAAACACATATGCAAGTGTCTTTATGGCAGAATGATTCATATTCCTTTGGGTATATACTCAACAATGGGATTGCTGAGTCAAATGGTAGTTCTAAGTTCTTTGAGAAATCGCCAAACTGCTTTCCACAGTGGCTGAACTAATTTACATTCCACTCGCTTTGTATAAGCATTCCCTTTTCCCCGTAACCTCGTCAGCAGTATTTTTTATCTTTTTCTCACAGTTTTCCTGCTTTGTCTTTCTTTCCCATGTTCTAGGAGACTTTTTTCAGGTTCACTAGTTGCTTTTTAAAATACCTATGTTCACTGCCTTTTTACTTCACATTCCTTTAGTAAAGCAAATACTTGAAGAATCTGAAAAAGCAGTAAATGATACAAAGAATCTAAATTTTTTAAGAAAACCCATGTACCTATCATTTTATTGTTTAGACGGCCATTTGATATTTCAAGAAAATATTTAAAGTTTCTCAGGCCTTTAGATAGCACTTCTTTTTATATTGTATTGGGTATTAGAATACAATTACATTTACTAAGTATTGGTTATCTCCCTTGGGTATTATGTTGCACTCTTCTAGAGATTGTGGGGATACAAAAATGATGGCATTGTTTATGCTCTGAAATAGCTGTCACTCTTTCATCTTTACATCTTATGCTAAAATGTAAGATAATGCTTATAATTTGAGAAGCCTGAGATATACTTCATGATATACACTTATTCATAGAAAATGTTGGATGTATGAAATGGCCCCAGTGAGGTATCTAGGTTTACGCTCTTTGGAAGATGATATTTGCTGTGGAACAGAAGCAAAGAGAAGACCCTGAAACCTGAAGTCAGAGCCCAGTGGAGTCCTGGCTTTGCCCCTTACTAGTTGGGTGACCTCATTTTATCTTCCTGTGAAACAGAGAGCATAATATTGACTGAATTGGATCATTATGAAAATTAAACAAGATGGCATACCCTTTAAAGCAATTTGTGATCTAAAAAGTGCATTCTCTAATCTTGTCTTAACAGAATTTCCTCTTCCTCTTTTAACCACTGAAATTAGCATTTATGAATTGCTCTAAATTAGAAACAGATAAAAAAGAACCCAGATATCTTTCTCTTCAGTGTCAACCCTAAAACCAAATTAAATTTCTCCGCTTAGAAATAACTCTTTACAATAAATATTCAACAAGTATATAACATAACCCAGACACATATGCCATCAACATGTAGTTTTCTGTAAAGTGCCAGCTAGCACGTACTTTAGGCTTTGTGGGCTATATGGTCTCTGTCATGACGATTCAACTTTGCTGTTATAGCATGGAAGCAGCCATAGATGATATGTAAACATATGGGCTTGGCTGTACTCCAATCAAACTTCATAGAAACAAGCGGCAGGTCAGGTTTGGCCAGTGGGACATGGTTTGCTGATTCCTCATTAGGTAATAATGAGATGAAGACAAAGTTCCTGACCTCATGGAGCTTATAGTCAGGAGAAGAATCAATAAACAAAAAATAAATAATACCCAATGATAGGGCAGGTGATATCAAAATGTCACAAAAAAAAATAAAAGCTGAATAAGAGAATCAAGAGTGATAGGGAGAAGGGAAAGCTATTTTAGGGCACTCAGGAAAAGCCTCTCTGAGGAACTATTCCTTGAGAAGAACCTGGGATAAAGTAAAGGAACAATGCCAGTCCTGCCAGGTGAAAAATATTCAGGGAAGAAATTTTACATGCAAAAGCTGCTACAAAGTATAGTGGATTGAAGAGTGGTCCTCCAAGAGATATTTTCATGGAGAACCTCAGAATATGACCTTAATGGAATAAGAATCTTTATGGATGAAATTAAATTATGAATTTGGGGACAAGGTCATCTTGAATTTATTAGTCCCTAAATCTAATGACAAGTCTCTTCTTATGAAAGAAGGGAAGGGGATACAGACACAGAGAGGAGGGGACAGGCCATGTGAAGACAGAGGCAGAGATTGGAGGCATGCAGCCAAAAGCCAAGGAACACCAAGGATTGCTGGCAAACACCAGAAGCTAGGAGAGAGGCAGGCTACGGGTTCCCACTCACTGCCTCTAGAAGGCATCAACACTGCTGACCCCTTGAGTGCAGATTTCTAGTCTCCACAACTGTTGGAGAATAAATTCCTGTTATTTTGAGCCACTCAGTTTGTGGTAATTTGTGAGGGCAGCCCTAGGAAAGTAACACAGATTAAAATAAGCTTGCAATGTCCATGAGCCGCAAAATCCATATGAGTAGAGCCAAATGAACAGAGTCAAAATACATACTAAACATATTAATGTCCAGCATGGTAGCGCACCAGTCAGTCAGAAAGGGTACCGGTCATTAAGCCCTATCAATGCATACTGATGAAATGTCAGCCTGAGAGCTTGGAGGGAAGACTGGAGAGACAGGCTGAAGGCAGATCTTAGTGAGATTTATAGATCATGGAAAGGAGTTTGGATTTTACTTTCTATTTGAGCATAAATTGAAGCCATTGGAAGGCTTTTAACAGGGGAAGGACAAAATTTGATATATAATTTTCAAAACACCATTCTAGATGCCCCATGGAAAAACACTGACTGTGGCAGGAGGGCAAGAGAGGATATAGGCCAGGTAGATAGCTCTTGCAGTAGTCTAGACATCGGACGATGGTGGCCTCACTCAGGGCTGCCATACACAATTCTGTGGGCTTTGCATGACACAATCCCAGAAGTGCAATTTACGGCATGAGCATGAGCATTATGGACTTGTATATTTATTACAATAACTTTTCAGCAGATGGGCATTGATATGTTTTCTTTAGAGAAAGAGTATATTATACCAGTATTCTAGCAGTTGATTTTGCCTTGAGAAAGAGATGCCTTTACAAAATTTGTCCAAGGGCATTGCATGGGCTAATGAAGCTTGGGCCTTGGACTAGTGGTGGGAAGGTGTTGAGAAGTGGTCAAAGTAGATTATGGAGATGAAATTTATAGACTTTAGAAGTTGACATAGGGAATGAGACACAAAGAAGAATCAAGAAGACTTTATTTTTCTGACTCAAACCACTAGGTAGTATCATTTACCAAGATGGGGCAAATGGGATCATGCCCATGTGATGTGGGAGAGGGATGGACTCAAGGGTTCATCTTTGAGATGTCTATTAAACATTCAAATAAAGAGATTGAGTAGACAGTTACATATACTAAATTAGGGGTTAATTTCTGATATGCTCAGTTCCAATGTTATTGTATCATGAAATGATACAATAAATTGATGTTACATTTCTCCCTAATAGTGTAAGGTTACTGGATAGACTGGATGTAGATCTGGTGCCCAAAGACAAAAAACAGGAGCATTTTTCAAAAAGTGCTTGGAATTGACTATGATTATCTAGTAAAATTTATAGTGGATGAACCACATCTGGGCCTCTAGCCAAGTTACTGCTGAGCCTTTTATCACTGGTTTGTGTGGCTCAGCACTGCCTCCATTGACTTTGGGGGGCAAAAAGTCTCTGTGGATGTTAATGTTAAGTAATCTTTAACAGTAGGGGTTTAATGAGTTGTTTTAGTGTTTGATGGTAAGTACTTCAAATTCATAATTCCACTTCAACTATTTTGTTATCCAACACCATCTTAATTGAAATGCAACTTTTGAAAGAATTCCCAAGACAAAATTGCTTATTATTCCTCTGTCCAAATAGCCTCCCTAGGCCCTCATTGAAAATTATTTACTAGCAGAAATAATGACTTTAATCAACTATAGGTCAAATTGGATATTAATAAAATTATTTTTATAAGGCTTGTAGAAAATGAAATATGACATATAACTATGTCTCATGCACACAGTCTAAACATGTTTATATTGAAAGAAAAGTATTAGGCTACGCTTAGTGTTTTCCTCATTCCCTATAATCTCTTCACTGAAGTTTTCTCAATGAATGCTGCAGAGCACAGGAAAAGACATTTTTTCCAATGCAACCCACAGCCTTGCAACATGGTAATTCTAGGGTTTGGAAAATGAATGTCAATTTTGACAATTCATTTTCCAATGCTCCAAAGCTATCTAGAGGTTTCCAAATGTATTCATCTATTAAATAAATCTTGGCTGCCATATAGTAAATACAAGTCTGTATGGGAAGATTAAAAGTCATTCTGACCAGGGAGGGGGACCTCTATCAACATCTATCTCCTTGTATTTATTTCTAAATCTTCACCAGAGCTTACAGACATTGAAAGCAAGGTTAATTCTTTAGAAAGCATGATAAATGTTGACTGTCCTTTTAAAAATGTGCACACCTATACCTTATAAATCCTAAAACTGCTCTTTTCCAAGCAGACTCTTATAGATACTAGACACACTCTCTCATCAGTGGGTGACTAAGTCAGTGACAAGAGCTTGGGATGCTGAATGCAGAGTGAGAATAGTACAGGTGGTATCAGAGAGACCTGGTGGTGACCCTTAGCTCTGATAAATGCTGTGAACACGATCTTGAGGAAGTTACTTAACCTCTCTGAATCTTAGTTTCTTCATCAGTGATATGGAGATTGTTGGAAAGATTAAATGATGAAATGTACTGAAAATGTCTCACTCAAAGCCAGAGCTCTTCTAATGTCATTTCCTGTCTCTTTTTGTTGTAAGAGCAGGTTAGCAGGGGCAGAACTATTAGAAAAAGGTGGCAACTAAGTGGGAGATAGAAGGTGAGGTTGAGGCATCTGGCGACTGAAAGTCCCAGGCTGGAAATTCAGAAAAGTGTCTAAGGTAGTTAAGAAATCTGGAATCATTAGTTGAATGGACTTGTAAAAATAAACGCAAGCTATATATAGAAACTTCTAGGCAAGGTCTATAAAATAGCTACAGGGTGTTACTTAACTATTTTTTCCCCACAAACACATATTTCATTTAAATAATTAACTATGTAAGTGACTAGTTTACAGGCTTCTCTGTATAATTGTCTTTCCTTTTAATGGTGCTTTATTCCTTTATGATCCATAGTGACATGAAATGAGGTGGAACGCTGGATCACTCCTCCCTGTTGCTCCCTTTGGTAGGTCTTCCAAGTTCACTGCATTCTTATTACCAGCTAATTAAGAACAGACCTGTCACTCGCAGGAGAACCATCTGTTTAGTGAGATGCAAAAGTCATCCTTTCGGTTGCAATTTAAAGGTTGCACCTGTTGGAGTCATTCCAGGTGGTTCTATTATTAATCACTTGATCATGTCATGTTTAGGACTGTTCAGAATCCCCACAAAGAGAAAAAGATCATGTTGTTTAGGGGTTCTCTGGGATTCTAAAGGGAGCTAGTCTATGACAGAGGGCTAGGATATTTCTCATAATACACTGCTCAACACTTTGGACCCCACACTTCCCATCATGGAAGTATCTATTCTCATTGATGATTAGTGGAAATCACCTTTTATTTTTAAAGATTAGCTTTTATTTTATTTTAGATTCAGGGGATACACATGCAGGTTTGTAACATGAGTATATTGCATGATACTGAAGTTTGGGGTACAGTTCATCTCATCACCCAGGTAGTGAGCATAGCACCTAATAGTTTTTCAACCCTTCCTCCCTTCCTCCCTACTCTAGTAGTCTCCAGTGTCTATTGTTGCCATTTTTATATCCTTGAATACTCAGTGGGAAATCCAAAGGGCTCATGACTCATCTTCCAATCTCACCTTTGCAAATTGACTGATATTGAATCCTTTAAGTGAATGGGAGGTGTTCTAGTATCTGTCACAGAGACATTTAGACCAAGTGAAAAAACAGATTCAGTGATGTATAACTTGAAAGCAGAAACCAATATCCATAAATTCAAAGTGAAAAAGTTCTGAAAGCTATGAGTGAGAAGATGTCAAAAAAGCACAATTTATTCCATTCTGTAAAATACAGAGGAATAATAGAAAAATATTTTCTTAAGCTATTAGATATAATGAAAACATCCTATTTTAAAAGGAGACAATAAAAATGTCTTTAATAGAAAAACACAGAAGGCATGGTTTTGTATTATGCACATATCTGTAAAGATGAGAAAAGTATGCAATCCAAGAAAAAAAAATAAAAAAACTTGCACAATGTAAGAGGACAATATCAAATTAATTCAGTAGCAAACATAATTCTTATAAAGTAGTGCCTATTTTATAGATATTGTCTATTAATCCTCAGGTATTACTATTTGGTCTGGTGAATAATATAGTTTTCTATCTGTTTATAAAAGCTATTTAGACAAGATGTCATTTCTGAATTATAATTTCTTTCTTTTTTTCTGATATGCATTATTCAATATAGATTTTTCCAGCTAGACTAATAAATCTTATATCCTACTTAAGTGGGGGAAATTCCAGCTTGTGAGCTAAAATAAGGCAAAAACTGAATATATTACCAAACATTCATTCATTAATATAAATTTGTTAATATTTTACTCAAAACTATTAATTTATATTCTGAAAAAAAAAAAGCCAGGTGTGGTGGCTAATGCCTGTAATCCCAGCACTTAGGGAGGCTGAGGCAGGAGGATGGCTTGAGCCCAGGGGTTCGCGACCAGCCTAGGCAACATAGACCCTGTATCTACTAAAAATAAAAATAAAAAATTAGCTTGGCATGGGTGGTGAATGCCTGTGGTTTCAGCTACTCAGGCGGCTGAGGTGGGAGAATCCCATGAGGCCAATGAACCACTGATACTTTCTTCCAAACACAGTCAACCATAGACAAAGCATTTATCAAAAGTCAAAACTCACTCATGATTCTCATATCTAATGTGACACAGAAGACCTAAAGCACAGCTTAAAATCAAACTTTTTGTTGTCATCCCTGCATCTGTCACTATATTCTCTCCTATAAAGACATAACATCAAGGGTACCGAGTATTGCAGAAACTCTCGACACGAACATTCACACCTCTGCACTAGGAGAAGTCTAGTAACCTAGGGCTGCATCCTGGGATGATCCAGCCCCCTTTTGAGCTCTCGTTTGCAAAAGTTCAAGGCTGTCAAAAGAATATACAGTTCATTCTAGCCTACACCTGACCATTGGCCCCTGACCACTCTTTCTTAGGGCATTTACTAAAAAGGACTTTGAATTGTGAATCCTTCTGTCCCTCTGATATCTACATGTATCTATCAAACCTTCAGAGTGCCTTTCTCAAGTACCTGAAAGCCATTTTTTTGAAATGTAATCATTAGGAAGGTTAGAACCTCTGTTTCCCAGTCCTGGTGGAAGCACAGAATCCTAACTTAGATAATTGACAGCTAGGGGGCACAGCTGCCTTAATTGCATTTACACTGACCAACACTTTGTAATTTTTCTCTTCTTTTGACTCTTGAGCCCAGGCTCATTCCCACTTCCCACTCCCTCCTTCTCCCTTTCAAAGACCCAGTCACCTCTGCGCAAATCAGAATGGAACTCCTTTCTGCCCCCCACTGTCAGTGGTTACTGAACAAAATCTGTTTTCACCGCTTTAATGAATGTACAGCTGTGTTTATCTTTGATAGCACTGAGCTCTCATTTTTTCATGGAAATATAATTATTATATTTATAACTCTGAGTAGGTGTCCAAAGAATTTCAATTAATGTATGTGCAAATTGAATTGATTTTAAAATTTATATTAATTTCCGTGGCACCGAAAAAGTTCTAGCAAACTTCACAGATGCTATTTTTTTTAAAATAAAAGAGGAAAAACAATGCTAAAAATTACCCAAACAATTAAGTATCTAAATAGCAGGAATTCATCAGGATATGACAATGTGGCTATTCAAAGGCCATCTATTTCCTTCAGTTCCTTAGTTTCCTTAGTAGAGAGTGCCAGAGCTGGGATGAGGAGTCAGCATTTGTAACAGAGTTTGCTTTGCCATGATAGGTTTTTAGAACTCCACAACTATTTTAGGACATGGAAGATTCTCTTCAGCCTGCCAACCCCTCATGCACGCTGCCAACCTCGCTGCTGCAGAGAAGGATGCTCACGTGTTCATCAAGACGCAGAGCAAGAGAGACTCGGGAAACCCTCCGTTTCATTTTTAGCTCTTCCATTTATTTACTGAGTGATCTTGAGGTTACTTAACCTCTTTTTATTTTGGAACTTTGGCCAAGAAAATAGAATCACTGTAACTTTCCTTAGAGGATTTCAGTACAAAAAAAAATGCTTTCTCATAAACACGTATTCTCATTTTTGCATCTCTGTACAAGTCAGTGGCATCAAGCACATTCACACTGTTGTGTGACCATCACTACTAACTCCAGAACTTCTACTAGAATGAATTTCTCAAACACCTCATACTCACTAAGCACTAACTCCCTATGTCCACTGCCCCTAGCCCTTGATACCCGCCATTCTATGTTCTGCCTCTATGAATTTGCCTTCTCAAGACACCTCGTATAAGTGGAATGAAATCACACAATATTTGCCCTTTTGTGTCTGACCTATTTCACGCAACACAATGTCCTCGAGGTTCATCCATGTTGTAGCATATGTCAGCACTTCCTTCCTTTTTAAGGCTAAATACAGAATTACTTTTTGATCAATTTTTTGGGAAGTATAACCCTTGTCTGAATATTATGTTTACAACTTTCATCATGCAACCAAAGACATGTTGGAAGATTTATAAGCCAATCCTTCAGTTCTTTGAAAGAGTTTAGTTTTGAGGGACAATCACTATATTCACCCACAAGATACAAGAACTTTAGAAAAAAATATGTCTCTTAACTAGACTTCTCATAATATACGGATTATAAAATGTTAAGCACTAAATATCAGTAAGTAAAAATGCAAATACACAAAGCAAAATATAATTCAAACAGCATTAATATATAAAATGTATATATTTGAAGATATTATATATTTAAGTATATATAGTATTTCTGATATACCTGTATCAGCATATATGTATATATGTATCTTGACATTTATTAAACTTGAATATACATAGAACAATAGTAAAAACACAGTTGATTCACACTCCCAAAACACTCCCCAACTCAACATGGTGAATCTTTCATCCATGTTTTAAAATGAAGGTGAAATATTCTTGTGACAACACTAATGAAAAACTGAAGAGGAAAAGATCATCAATTGACATTTCAGTGGCAGGTGGCCTAACATACCATTCTGTAACCTGTAATATATTGTACAGAATATGTGTTAAATATCAATGACCACAGTTGTGAAGACTCACCAATACCATCTGTCATTTACTAATGAAGAAATTTAGATACTGAAGGATCACTATCTAAAATTGGTAAAGGTAGGAGAATCACTGATGTTTCCATTTGAAGTTTCATCCTAAAGTAGGTGTGGTTTAATTCATGAGTACTTAAAGACTGGAAAAAAGCATCAGAACATAATTCAGTTTAGTTGTGAGGTCACCAGGCACTTTAGCTGATAGCATTTAGAGCAGTCCTGTGCCCCTCTGAAGCTCCAGAAGAACACAGCCACCCGTAAGTTACTTTGAAATAGGAGCCCGGTAGCTCTGACAACACTAAGAGCTAAGCCAAGTGAATAAAAGTGAACTACATATAATACTGTCTCTGGGTCTGCCTTTAGCAGTACAGGAAGACAGCAGCTTTGTTACTATGCCTAGCTAAGGCAGGATTGGGGCTGTGATATATTTAAAAAAATGATGCACTTGCGAGCATAAAATGCACTACTGCCATCTCATAACTGCTCATGTGAAGAGTACGGGAGCAGCTGATGCCAAGGGATTCCAACCACAGAATATATGGTCTGTAAGGAGCCTGTAAAATGACAAGTGGTACAGACCTAGTATATATACTTAGGCCATAAAATGCCATCTCCTGGGGATGAATGTCTGCCTCCATGGCACAGGGTTCTTAGGTTGGAGATAGGATCTAGGATTTTGCATCATTCCATATTGGAGATGGTCATCACTGGTGTGACACTGGTTAGGGCTCTTCCAAGTGCTCATTGGCAATGGACTGCATCATGGAGCTGTGGCTCAATTATATTCCATAAAGATCACAAATATAATGTTTCTAATTTCTAAAAAGATGATTGTATAGGAAACTCTGGCACTGTTTGCTTTTCTCTACTACAATCTGGGGCATTCTTTTCTCCATCCTTCAGCATAGACTCCTGGAATACTGGAAAGCCAACATGCCTATCGAGACTTGGAGTCAACCAACCTAGACTTGAGTCCTCACTTTCATTTCGTTTGGTCAAGTCATTCAGTTTCTCTAAATATCAGTTTCATTATTTGTAAAGCAAGAGAAACAAGCTCACAGGCTTCGGCAAGGACTAAATGAGATAAAGTACATGAGCAGTTCAGTAACTACCTGGCACAGGGAAAGTTGTACTCAACAAATCAAAATTAAATTGTAAGATAATACAATTGACATCCAAGAAAACACTTGACACATATTAAATTGACAATTAAAGTGATGGCTATCTACTTTATAACCAGACTTCTTCAAATAAGATGCTAGTCTGAGGCTATGTTTATGTTCCACAGACAAACATGTAGGCTTTCCAATAAGGCAGCTCCAATTTTGCAAGGCTTTTCTAAAACTACAGGAGGAATGGTGGCGATACTTGGGGGCTCCAGTATGTGGTGCCACCATATTACATTGCAAGTTGAATGAATTTTCATCCCTTATTTCTTTCCCTTTTATTGTAAAGACCCAGCCTGCATTGTCAGGACTGGATAAGTAGCATAGGATAGAAATCCAGTAAATAACCAGTTAATATCACTCAGCAGCACAATTCAGGGCAAAGCAAAACAAAAATGCTACTTTATTTCCAGTTAGCATTCATCTAAAGAGAAGGGGGGGTGAACTTTTTAAAATCAGGGTTTAATGTGGTTGGCATAGTTATAGTGCACATGGGTAATTAAGTTTTTGGTGTGAATTATTGTTTTCAGAGTATGAAAACAATTGGTTCATATACAGCACAAAACTCTCTTTCAAAGAACATGGCATTTTATGTACAGATTTAGGTTGCTGACCATAATGTTATCATTACTTATTCACTGAATATTCAATTCAATTAATGAAGGGGCATTCTTTTCCCAGATGTTGCAAAGCACTATAACCTACTGACAAACAAAAGTTATTTCCTTTGATTTGCCTCATTTAAACCAATTTCAAACTGCTGGGAACATTCTAGAAAAGTTTAAACTCCCTTTCTGTACATTTTTTGAAGGGTTCATATTTTCCTTGAGTACGGGGTGGTGTTTTCCTTACAACTTTTCTCTACAAGCCTTTGCTCAGAGCAAAGAGAAATGGGTCCATCTGATATGTTTTCCTTTGTTCATGTATAAGTCCAGTAGTCTTCAAAGATCAGATCTGGATGGGAAGTGTTCAAGTGTCTCCATACTTTCCATTATGAATTCATGAATTAAAGATAATTTTCAGAAGGAAAAACCTAGCATTGATAAAAAGTGATACAAGCTCAGAAGGAAATGATGAGTAGGCCACAAATATGAGCACTGCATTCTCATCAAAAGGCAAGCCAACACACCTCAACAGAGTGACTGGGCCACACTCCACACCATGGAGTGCTCTTAATGGTATATGCAGATTTCAGGCCACTCCATGAGTCAGACATACAAAATGGGCAGAAAGAAACTTTAAGGTAAACACTATGTGGTTTCAGTCTAGATTAGGAGTTGATGCAGAGTCTGGGGTGTGCCATACCATCACAGATGTCCTGGGATGATATTTGTTAGGTTCACACCTTAAATTACTTACCAGGGAGTTCTAGCCCATCCCATACCTCCTCAGTGACACATGCTGATGTCTAGCACAGGGCCTGGCACATACGAGAAGTTCGATAATGGCCACTTCCTTCTTTCCACCCTTCTTTCCATCCTTCCTTTCTCTATTTCCAAAAATGAAGGTGCAAGATGTTGTGTGGTTTTGGCTTTGTGTGGAAAGGGTGTGTGGAAGGCACCCACTGTGCAGACCTGGAACACCATGAGAGCATACTCTTGACTGGAAGGCAGAACAGCCACTTCAAATTTGGCATATATGAGAAGAAAAATAAAGCTCTGGTAGACTAGTTTAAATTTCGTTTCCTTTACTTGGCAGGCTCAAAAGCTATCTATCTGAAAGTTAAAATAGCTATTTCTTGACAAGGCTAAAAGCTTTAAAATGTGCCTTTTTAATTCTTGTTTCAAGTCCTCTATACTCTGGCTTATTTCACATCTGATATTATTTCAACAAAGTACTACAAAATATGTCTCAACTATATTGGCCAAAAGATTACACAAACCAAAGCAAGAAATTTTTCTCCGAACAAAGAAGCTCTGAAGATTGCAGAAGCAGCAGCGAGCAGTTTTACCCTCATTTTACTATTTTGATACCCAGTTTTGCAGAAGACAAACAAAACTTGCTGTTAAGTTCTCTAAACTGGTTAGGAAAATTCTTCTGTTGTGTAGGCGGGCTTTCGGTGGGTGACAGTCATTGTTGCCACTATCCTGCCTCCAACCTCCACCACTGAGTGCAAATGATACAGGTGAGCTCAAACCCCACAGGTTATGAACCCAGTCATGTAAGGTACTGTGTCCCTTTCCTAGACTGTAAGCTGTGTGAGTCCACAAACCGTGCTCACTGCCTGTGCTTCTGTGTTCTTTATAATGATGGATGAGTTGCACCATCTGAAACAGTGCTGCCTACTAGAAATTCAATAGAAGCCACATATGCCGTTTTAAATTTTCTAACAGTCATCTTTTTAAAAAGTAAAAACAAATAAGTAAAATAAAGTGTAATAACATATTTCATTTAATACAATGTATCCAAAACATTATCAGTTTGACATATAATCCATATAAAATTATTAATGAGATATTTTATATTTTCTCCTTTTACATTAAGTTTCTAAAATCAGCTGTGTATTCTATGCTGGCAGCATAGCTCAATGCAGACTGGCCACATTTTGAGTGCTGAGTAGCCACACGTAGCTAGAGGCCACCTGCCATACTGAACAACGTTGATCAGTCTTCTTCTCCACTTAACTAAATCCTACTTAATGAAACTTCAAGGTTCAGCTTCAAATCCTGAGCTGAGCTTAGCAGAGTCCTATGTTCAGAGGACATGTTTAATAAGTAGTTGACAATTCACTGAATAAGTGTTTCTGGCTTATGAAGGCACACATATGTAGCTGTTATAGCTTCCTATGAAATTCCTGGTACTGCAGTTAGTACTTAACAACCATCTAGCTCCTCACTTATCCTAGGCACTTACATATGTTCTTTTATATACAGTATGTTATTGATCCTCAAGACTAGCCTATGAGGTAGGTAATATGACTGTATTCATTTTACAGATGAAGAAACTGAGTCTTAGTTAAGTAGCCTGCCCAAGGTCATGCTGCTAGGAAGAAGCATTGTCAAGATTCAAATCTAGACAGTCTGTCCCCAGATTCTAGTGTTTGGTCATCATGCACTCATGGCATTCACTTAAGGAGATCCAAAGTTATCTAGTTTCATTGGTTTATCTAGTTTCAGATGGCTTAAGGAGATCCAAAGTTATCTAGTTTCATTAATTTAATGTGACATAGAAACAAAGGCTAAAAGGACTGGAAGCCTTAGTAATGGGAGTAACTAAGCAAGGAAAGAAGGTAAAGGTCAGAACATCTAGAAGGCCCATTTCTTTTGCCTAACATAGAAACACACAGTACATATCTCTCCCTTGAATAGACAGTAAATAACTAATTATATGAATGTGATTTAACTCACCTGGATAGTGACAGAAAAAATAAGTATATTGTGAGGTGCTTTGTAAAATGGAACTTTAGGGATGAGAAAATATGAATGCATCTACAAGTAGAGAACAAGTGTATTATCAACAGTGGAACCATTAACACCAAAATAATCATTCCCAAATTAAAGCATATATATGGTACTTTGATTTTCCATCCAGTAAAATTTTAGTGGATTGTAAAGAGGGAACCTGGGGTGGTTTCATCAATGCCATAATTATACAAGGTAGCAACAGCTTGATCTGCACTTTTGCTTCCATTTTCAAAATTCTCATTGTCCCTTTACTCAACTTCTCTGCCCCCTACACACATACCTCCTGTCCCAATACCTAAAAAGATGTGCATAGTATGAACACTTACCATGTAAGTTACAAGATTATGGCTAGAGAGGGCACTGAAGACCAACTTCTTTTACTTTTATACCATTTTCGTAAGACTGGTTCTGCAACACTTCTACTATAAAACTGAATTAATTGATTAGCTGATAATAGCATAATTTAAAAGATCTTAGGTCTAAAGATAAAGTTTTTCATCAAAATCATGAAGAGTCTATTGGCTATGTTAAAACCAACCACGATGTAACATCAATAGTTTATAAACTATAATTAAACTCCTTTTTCCTAATTTTTTTTTATCATGAGTCACTTTGCAGACTTTCTTATAGTCTCCTATTTAGGATCTGATTTTGTAAAGCTTAAAAATATAAATTTTAATGAAGTTTCTAAAAAAATCAATATTCCTCAGCATAAGTGTTTCCAGCAGCACTGGACTGAGTGCTACTACAGATATCCACTGAAAGCAGCATTTTCTTAAAAATGGCTAAGTCATAACTTTCTAGAGGATTTCAGTCTGAGAAGACAGGATTTGGGTTGCTTCACTTCCACAATATGCCTTGACATCGGATCACTGATGACCATAATAAAGAAAAAAAAATACCAGCAAAACAGAGGATTGGTCCATAGGTATAATTCAGCTGTTCACTTACTCATTCCTCCTTGATTCATTTTACAAGCACATATTTAGCTCCTGCTGTGTGTCTGGCACAGGCACCTTTCCATTATTAGAGAAGCTGCTGTCTTATGGGAAGACCAATATAAAAATAATAGGCTCACTTCAGCAAGCATAAACTAGAATCACAGTAATAGTCACTGTCCACTAAACAAAGCACACACCACTTTGTTCCTTCATTTCTTGCCTAACAAGGCCAAAAAGCCTCTTTATCACAAATCAGGGCCACCCCATACCATCTTGGGCTATAATGCTAGACTCATGCAATGATGCATTTGACCAACGACTCCTGAAAAGACAGTAAAAAAAAAAAATCATGACATACTGACACGCACCCAGTCCCCCTTCTCTGCTATCAGCTCTCCTTTTCTTGACATTGTGCCATCTGTTTAACCTTTTTGGGTTTCCATTCCTTATTTCTATTTTTAGTTTTATTGTCTGCTACAGGAAAATTCCAGGTGAGTAGCTCTCAACCTTGGCTATCCATTAGATTAGCTTGGGGAACTTAAAAAATAGACCGATGTCATGCCCTCTCCCTTGAAATCGTGTTTCACTGGTCTCTGGCGGGCCTGGCACCTACATTTTTCAAAGCTTCCTTGGTGACTTTAGAAAACAACCAGAATGGGTTCCAAATGACTGCTCTACTCAGTGATCATGAAGCCTAAGAAGCCAAACTCGGATGAAGTTACAGATTCCTTCGTACCCCTGCACCTCCCTCCTTAGGAAAGAGCATGCTCCTATCCGGGAGAGTAATTCAGCAGAGTATCTGGGTGAAAGGCAGAAAAGAAACCAGATTAAGGAGGCCCTGTTGGGCCAATAATACACAAGGCAAACCTCACAGCCAGAGGTAGAAAAGTCTAAAACCAAGGGAAGAAAATGTGAAATATTAAGACGTATGAAAATAAATGACTTCATGAGAGCTGAAAACGTGTTTGCCTGCCTAAAGGTTGAGGAGTAGGTAATCAGCAATATAACTTGTGGATGTCTAATCAATAGGCGTCCTGCTGGTTATATCTCTGTGCTTTTGCTGTGGGTGGTAGAACATGCTGGGTCAGATCCAGGAGTTATGCAGCCCAGGGTTCTTCTCAGATGCAACAAAGATCAAGCTGGGGAAGATGTGTTCATCAGTTTCCAAGGTCAGGGACCTACTCCCAATAGTTCTAGCTTCCTATATTATCAAAATGGATTTTTTTAACCATAGAAGTATCTGAAATTGTAAAAACCAATTCATATTATCAGCCCATGCCATCACTGGAGGTAGAAGGAGGGAGCTTTATAGGTGATGATTTAAGCACACCGCATGTGCCTGGAAGCCAATAATGAAAATTCAAGGAAGTCACAGTGATCTGCATAAGTTGAGTGATAGATTTAATACTGTCTGAAATGCTTGGAAGCACTTCCTTCAGGCATCTATCCTCTAAAGGTGAGAAGGGTGTTTATTTAGAGTTTTTCCATTTGAGGATGGAAAACAATGCAATGTAGTGGGAAAGGTTCCAGGCTCTTCCAGAATAACTACATGCTTAGCAGGTCACCTAACCTCCCCAATATAGTTTCTTCAACCATAAAATTGAGAAAATGGCATTAAATGGCTTCTGAGTTTTTTCCAGCTACAAAAGAGTAGGACTTGATTGAGACTGGATTTCATAGTGGTTTGGGGACACTGCCGGCTTGTGTCATTTTTGTTTCAGAGGCAGAAATTAGATGGTAGTTCCAACTTTATGGCCAGCTTAAAAATATGTTTGTCTTATACAAGAAAACTACACAAGTAGAAATGCTAATTAGAAGAAGAACCCAGCTTCTACAAGAGGGGCTTTACCTTCAACTGTGAAGAACAGATCATCATGTAGTTATTTTTAGAGAGAGGTCAAAGAATCAGCAACACTTAGGAAGCCCGGTGGTCAGTGTGCTAGGTGGAAATAGCCCCTGGGATTAGAGAGTGAAAAGGATTCACTTCATGGTAGTTTCCCAATCTTTTGTGAATTTCCATAGAGGAACAGGGGAAAACTTTAGAGTGCTCACTCTAGTTGCACTGTAATGTGGAAGATAAAAATAAACAGAAAAAAGAAGAAAGGACAGAAGAATAGGTCCTGACCCATTTCAAAGGTCAGAGGATCTTAAATGATCCCTTACAGAGTTCTGAATGGCGGAGACTGGACTCCACGATGGTGGGGGAAAGGGATAATTCTAACAGTGAATGAATAAAAGTGCTAAGTGCTAATTGCTTTCCATTCATTTTATCACTCAATATTTACAATAATAGGAGATTGGCATTATTATTATCCCATTTTGCAGATAAGAACACAAAGGCTAAGCTGGCCACAGTCTCAGAGTTGGTGAGAGGAGGAGGAAGGAAACACTGACATATGGCCCATGAGTCTTTGCCCTTTTAACTTACTTCTTATTCCACAGCTCATTCATTTCTATTTTTCTCCCTCTCAACTACCTTCCTGTCTGGTCTTCCAGTAGGCTTCTCAGCACCTACTCTGTGTCACATATTCTCCTATGAGGCTGTGCAATCCCTTGATGGCATGTCTTTAGTGAGCTGTAGTTGAACAGTCTTTTAGTCAAGTGCATAGCCACGCAAGTAGTCTGTTAAATGTGATTTGCATGGAAGGGATATGAGAGAAGAGGGACTCACAGGGTTCTGCCAAGGATTCCAAGAATTAGCTTTTAAAGAAGTGAGAGAGAGAGAGGCTATAACAGTGACGGTGGGGCGTATCTTCGCTGCATGAGCATCACTGGCAGTGCTGTTTACATTTCCTCATTCTATATCCTCTCTGCTCCCTCCCGTCTCCCAGCCCACACACAGGCTTCCTGATTCATTAGTAGAGATCATCTGATAGAAAAGCATGAAATTACACTGGATAGATTGATAGCTCCAATTTCCCTACAAAAAAAAGATCTATTCAGAGACAGGAAGGAAAACACTGTTTATAAAAGCAATGAACTAAATTGTTAAATCTCCTAGTGCAACTTGCTAAGCAAAAACAGATGAATTTTCCTGACCAGGCCACTGTAAAATACAGGTTTTTTAAGAGTAGAACTGTTCTTTGTGGTCTGGTTTAATCTAGTAACACTACTAAATTCTGGCCACACAGTGCAGTAAACCATCGCATCCTCATATACTTTGGTTATTGTTAGCAGAAACTGAGTCAGAGGCATAAGACTGTGATGTGGCAGGGGGGCTTCAGCCTCCAAAACCTATGAAGCATGCCAAACCACTTAGCAAGCATAGTATTGTAATACAAACTATATGCTTGCTTGGCAAATTTACACTCAAGGCAAGAGCATCAACCACCACTCTTACCTTTCGACACAATAGTGTCCAGAAGCCTCTTCTATAACAAAACTGTGGGGCTGCCTCTGATTTGGGGAGAAGATATTTCAAGACTGGAAAACAATGATCAGTCTTATGGCATGTTGGTGGCAGAAATGGGCCAATATCGGACTTTTATGGCTGTTTGTTTTTCTTCTCATTTGACTACTTTGCTTCTGACTTTGAACTAAAACTAAGATCTGATCTATAATTTGAACTGTCATGACAAAAATTGCTCTAAGAGACCATAAGATTTGACTTGATGTAGAGAAAACACCATAGTTCTAAAGAGCACTTTATCAGGAGTGAAAGAAAACTAGGCTACAGCATTGCCTCTGCTTCTTTGTGGCTGTATGACCTTGGGTAAGTTACTTAACCTCTCTGAGCCACGTATTTCCAACATGCAGTATAACAGGGATCATAATACTATCTACCATAATATTGCCAGAGTGTACTGAGGACTGATGAGATAAAGTAAAAAGCACTCAATAAATGTCACTGTCAGGATTATAACCTAATCTAATCAAAATGAAAGGATTAGAGCTAAATAGAGGAAAATTGTATCCTTTCCATAATTCATAATGGACACTTGTCTGCAAATAGATTTCTAATTTACATAAAAATCTAGTTTGCTTGCTATCAGTTAATTTAATACCTTTTAGGATAACATATTTGCTATAATAAGTAGGACTTCAACCATCTGTCCCTGAGCGACGATTTATTGCTGGACTCTTTCACATAAACTGTTATTTCAGCTTAACTAAAACCATGGGAGATAGGTATTACAGTCCATGTTTTACAAAGAATTTCAGAGACACTGGGATAGACCTAAATCTATGAAAAAGTCAGAATTTGAACCCATGTCTTCTGATTTCCCTGCTGTTACCTCGGGTTCTCTGAGCATCCGAATAAGAGCTAACCTTCCCGGCACATTTATAAATGCCATGCACTGTTCTAATCGCTTCAGATCTGTAAACTTATTTAATCTCATGAAAACCCTATAAAGTACAGTACTACTCTTCCCAATGTGTCGATGAGGAAACTGAGGCACAAAGGAATTAAAATTTGCTCAGTAACACAACGAGTAGGTAGTAGGGCAGGTATCAGAAATCAGACCGATTCTCTCTAAAGCCTGCACTGTTGGCCACCAAGCCGCAGAGCAGACACAGATGATAAGACACTTTCTGTCAGGCTGAAGGCAGCCAGGAGTTCTTACACTTTGAATTCTTTGTTGACAGAGACGCTTTACCTTCTCTTCTTTATATGCCACACACCAAACAAAGTTTCTACATCCTTCTTCCTAATTAAACACTGCAGTGCATTTACCAGCATTTGCAGAGGACCTCCATCCTATGAAAACAGAAAGTGGCTGCCCCTGACAATACTAGAGGTGAGAATATAAAACTGAAGCCTAGGAACATTTCCCACGAAACCACAGTGCAATCTCAGCAGCAGAGACGGGGCACTCTTCATTCGACACTGGGCTTCATATTCCCCAGCAGAATCACATGGAGTTCCTTTGGGGCCTTTCCTGTCAACCAGGCAAACTCAGCTGACTGACAGGATGACAAATCCCTGAGAAGATAATTCCTCCATTTTCATGATAACCAAGCCTAATCTTGGTGATTCAGAATCTCCTATAAATTGAATTACATTGCTTTAGTAGCACTCTTAAATCCTTTGATCTTGGAAGGTGAAAGACATGATGTCAGCCTCTTGGGTGTTGCCTCTGTCTACCTTCAGGATTTGCAGCCGACTGCAAAAAGGGGAAGAGGAAGCTTGTTTGGATCCAGCCTTGCCAGCAGACACAGAATCAGGACCACTGGCAGGCAGTTCCCCCCCCAGGAATGCCCAGCCTTCACGCCAAGCTTCAAGCATCACATAGCATTACTGAGGAATTAGCTCTTCCCTGAAATCTGAAAGTGGTGCCTGCACTACACATTCAGACCACACCTGCTGGCAGTTACACAAATGCTAAAATTTCACATTCATACTTCCTGGACCAGCTCCCAATATGATAAAAGCTAGCATGTCTCCAGGCTTTCCAAAGAATTCTAGGGGGCTTAAATGAGATGCAGAGGAGGGAATGAAGGAAGGGAATATTTTAGTTCAGGCCCTAAATGTCTCCCCATCAACACAAATCATTAAACCACATTGTCTCATTCTCCAACTATACTTAAGATATTTTAAAGAAATTATCTTCTTATGCTAATCTTGTCATCAAGAACCTATTTGAATCAAAATTTTCACTTTAAATTACATTATTCTCTTTAATTAGGTTTGAGTTGATTAGAACTAATGGCATTCTTCATGGTTGTTCTTCCTGTGCTGAGGAAATGCAGCTTCCTTAAAGTTATACTTAAATCCTAATACCAAGCAAGGAAAGGAAAGCTGAGCTCTTTGACTTTGCCAGTAATATGAATACATTTAACCTAGATACAATAGTTGGTGTGAAAAAAATAACCCTTTGGGAAGAAATTGATTCATTTTGTTGGTAGTCTAAATTCTCTAAATTCTTACCACTCAAAGTGTGGCCCACAGACTCACAGAGGTTGCGTCATCTGGGAAGTGGTTAGAAATATGAAATTTCAGGCCTCATCTCAGACTCGATAATTAGAATGTGAATGTTAAGATCTTAGGCGATTCATGAGCATGTTAGTGTTTAAGAAATCCTAGTCTGCACTCTGAGGGTCTCTGTGCCAGGATCATGGCCAGTGAACAAAAAGATTATTCCCCATTCCTACTTCCCCTTCCACTTTGCTGGAATTTCCCTTTAGTTATTAGCTATCTAGCATTTACAAAATGCAACTATATTTCAGCCTGAACTTCCAAAATACTTCAAGTTTTCTTACATTTGGATCAAATGTAAGGAATTCTTCCAAACGTGGACATCAACCAGATTTAGATGGGTAACCAGAAACATTACAGTGCACAGCAAGGTGACAATTTACCTATAATTTGAGTAGTCATGAAAATGGATGTATTCTAAACTTCAGAGTGGCAAGGTGTTCCAGTCTGACTCCTTGGCTCTTGCCTTTCGGAGAAAGAAGATGGGCAACCAAGATGCACACAGACCTTTTTTTTCATGGCTGCAGCATCAGGCTAAGCAGGCTGTTCACTGCCCAACTCTAGCAGGGTACGTTTATATCACAGTTGATGTATGCAGTGGTTTTCTAACACAGCTGTATGAAATAACTAAGTATAAATGCTTTCAGCTGTGGTGGCTGGGGTCATTTAATTGTGTTGCATGGGAATAACATGGTGATACATCCATGAAAAACTAACTTGAAATGCCAACTCTGCAATAGAAAGAGACTACCAAAGGCTAGTCTTTCTGGGGGCTCCCAAAATGGAAAAGCAAGTGCAGTCCCTAGGGCCAAGTGCTGATCCCTCAGAGTCTTCTAAGAGAAAACAGAGATGCAGACGCTCAGGTTAGGAACACAGAACCCAGAGAAGGCGTGCCAGGCAGAATGGCCCCTGAAAGACACTCATGCCCTAATTCCCGGAATCTGAATATGTGAAGTTACATGGCGAATGGCACTTTGGAGGTGTAGTTAAGGTTATGCACCTTAAAATAGGGAGATTATCCTGGATTACCCAAAAGAAACCAATCTAATCACATGAGCCCTTAAAAGGAGAGATTGTTCTCCAGCTAGAGGCCGAAGTCATGAGAAGATCTGAAGCATGGCAAGGGTTTGACATGCCCTTGGTGGCTTGAAAATGGAGGGGGCAATGGGAGCAGGAGTCATGTAGCTTTAAGATAGGCTCCCACCCACTGCCAGCCAGGAAGCAGGGACCACCACCCTCCTTCAGATTGTTGGCAGAAACCAGCTCCTCTTTCCGCCAATAACCTGAAAGAGCGTGAAAGCAGGTTCTTCACAGAGCTTCCAGAAAAAAATGTGGCCCTGCTGCCATCTTGACTTCAGTTTGTGAGACCTGGAACAGAGGAGCCAGTCAAGCCCACTGGACTTCTAGCCTGGAAAATTCTGAGACAGAAAACTTGTGGTGTTTCAAGCTGCTAAATTTGTGGTAATTTGCTTTGGCAGCAATAGAAAACTAATAGAGACAGGATTAAATACAATCCCAGTGGATTCAATGGAACTAAATTATTTCAAGATGCAAGTTACACATGGAAGTTATGTTTAACAAATAGACATAAAATGCTGCCATATTGGGCGGGGGTTGGAGGTGGCAATGACCACACACACACCTTTGATGCCAGCAGTTAATTTTGTCGATGGAATATTAAGCATGCCCATTAACAGCATTGGTTCTGACTTCTAATTAAATGCTTAGTAATTAGCTGCGTGATTCTTCTGATAGTAACAAAATAGGCAGAATCATGATGATGCTATAATTTATGAATAAAGACACCCCCCTCACAGCACAAAGGTCAGCAGCATGATGCCTGTCTGCTTCAGTGACTAGGCTGTGTCATTCGGGAGCAGCAGCAATTAGTTGTGAGGGAGGTATAGTTAACAAAATTAGCATCCTACCTGTAAATGGCCAGAGAGTAAATAGTTCAGGTTTTTCAGACTAACAGTCTCCTTTGCAACTCTGCAACTCTGCAACTCTGCCTGTGTAGTGTGAAAGCAGCCATAGACAATATGCAAATGAATGAGTGTGGCTGTGTGCCAATACAACTTTATTTATTGACAACACTGAGATTTGGATTTTATATAATTTTCACCTCATGAAATAATATTCGTCTTTTGATTTTTTTCCATTGCCCCTTCCCATTTTTTTGAGACAGGGTCTCACTCTGTCTCCCAGGCTGGAGTGCTGTAGTAAGTATACAGCTCACTGCAGCCTCAACCTCCTGGGCTCATGTGATCCTCCCACTTTAGCTTCTCAGGTAGCTGGGAATACAGGTGCATGTGATCACATCCAGCTAATTTAAAAAAAAAATCTTTTTTTTAAAGATGGGGGTCTTGCCATGTTGCCCAGATTGGTCTCAAACTCCTGGCCTCAAGTGATCCTCCTGCCTCAGCCTCCCAAAGTGTTGAGATTACAAGCATAAGCCACCATGCCCAGCCCACTTAACCCTTTAAAAATGTAAAAACTCTTCTAGGCTTGTAGACCATACAGAAAAAGGCAGTGGGCTGAGTTGACTGAGCCCTGTCTTAAAATTAATGCTGCATTTGAACAAGGAGCACAAGGCTGAAGACCAGGTCGTTAAGACATTCTGAATAACATGGAAATCAACTCAGTAGGAATACCTGTTTTTCAAAAGGAATGAAATATTTACTTGTTAGAACTCTAGCTTGACAAAGAACATTTTATCTATTGATATTAGCGTGTGACAATTTAAAAATTTAATTACAATGCTGTTATGGGTTGAATTGTGTCCTCCCCACAAAGTTACATTGAAGTCTTAAACCCCTGTACCTGAGAATGTGACCTCATTCAGAAATATGGTCTTTACCAATGTAATCAAGCTAAAATGAGGTCATTAGGGTGAGCCCTAATCCAATATGACTGATGTCCTTATAAAAAAGGGGAAACTTGGACACAGAGATGCAAACAGCAAGAACACCATGTGAAGATGAAGACAGAGTTGGAGTGATGCCACAAAAGCCAATGAATGTTAAGGATTGCCAGCAAACCACCAGAAGCTAGGAGAGAGGCATAAACAGATTTCTCCCTCACAGCCCACAAAAGGAACCAACCCTGCCAACACCTTGATCTAGGACTTCTTGCCTCCAGAATGGCAAGGCAATACATTTTCTGTTGCTTAAGGCTCTTAGTTTGTGTTACAGCAGTCTCCTCTGATCCGCAGTTTCACTTGCTGCGGTTTCAGTTACCCTTAGGTACGTGGGGTAACTCTCAAGATATTCTGAGAAAAAGAGAGGAAGAGTCCATATTCACATAACTTTTATTGCAGTATATTATTATAATTGTTTTATTTTATTATTAATTATTGTTGTTCATCTCTTATTGTGCCTAATTTATCAATTAAACTTTATCATAGGTATGTATGTATAGAAAAAAACATACTGTAGACAGGGTTCAGTACTATCTATAGTTTCAGGCATCCATGGGGGGCTTGGAACGTATCCCCTGTAGATAAGGGGCGCCTATTGCACTTTGTGACAGCAGCCACAGAAACTGATACAAATGCCTTTATTTCTTTTTGAGTTAGGTTTATCAAGGGGTGTTCTGATGTATCTTCTTTCTCCCCTTTTACCAAAAAAAATGCATGCTAGTACAAAGGACAATGCTGACAAATCTGATAGTTGAAAACTTTAGGTATAGGTTACTGGCCACTAATTTGGGCAATTAAGAAGAACATAGCTAAAGTCTAGTCTGTTTGTTATGCTAAAAATCAGTATTAGTAAGGTCTAGTCTGATGCTGAAGATTCATACATGTTACCTACAGATGCCTTAGTAATAGAGACACCCTGCTGACACCTTGATCTAGGACTTCTTGCCTCCAGAATTGAAAGGCAATAAATTTCTGCTGTTTAAGCTGCTCAGTTTGTGGTACAGTAGTCCCCTCTCATCTGTGGTTTCACTTTGATCAACATGCACCAAATACGAAAATAAAATATAAATTGTACTAAACATATAAGATTGAAGACCTTGGGATTTGGAGTAGAATGGAAGAAAAAAGAGACAAAAATTCTATGGTTTAAGAACTTCCTGACCTGTCACATCTATCCATCTGTATCAATAATTATGTGAATTTTATTAAATACTCTAGAAAAGAAAAAAAAATTTGCTTGAAGACTAAATTCCTATAACCATGGTAACTGGTGGTATGTTGGTAAAGGTGTAACAATCAGTTCATGGTGATGGTTGCCAATTTCTACAGTGTAAATACCACCATAGCTGATCTCAAGCTACCAACATTATTTCACTGAATGTTAAGTAGGAAAGAGATGTACCCAATAATTTTGCACCAGCTGGTGTGAGTCAATTCCAGCATACAACTGGTTATAACAGTAATATCCTACACAATTGTGTGCTTAACAGACAACCATGCTTCAAATAGGTCTGCTTGCTGTATGAGTAAGGCAAGATGGCATCTTAATATTGGCCATGATTTTAGAGTTTCTAGACACTGTGTTGGCTCTAACTAGCTGTGCAACATTGAAAAATGCGACTTCATCTCTCTAGGCTCAGTTTCCTTACCTGTGTGCTTACTGAATTAATATCCAAATCACTACAAACTGGAGGAAGGCATTGGCTCTGTTTCATGCTCACTCTCACAGGCTCAGTGCCTAGCACAGAGCCTGGCTTAGGAGGTTCTTAAAGGGGCCATGTGTTGTTCTTGCTTACCCAGAACCCATTGCCCTTCTAGTGACAGCACCCCAATTTTCCTTGAGAAACTGCTTATCTTCTATTCTCAATTCATGTGATCCAAGTGAAACTGATTCCTTCCCTGGCTCCAAACTGAGCATGTGAATCAGGCATAGCCAATCAGAGCATCACATTTTCCCAGCCACACCAGTCATCATGACTAGCCCAGGGCTGGCAAAAGACTCAGGCCAGACCAATAAGGCTGACTGTTGGGTTATAGGTATTATTATTATTTTGGAAATTCTGGAAGAGAAGTTTGTTTTTCATTGAGATACTGTGTAAAACAAAGAGAGAATGAGAGAACAGATGGTTAAGTGTGGAGTTTCTAGAAAGCATAGACTCCCATAAGGGGCGAGCTTACCTGACTGATGGAAGCGGAGTTGGGATTAACTTCAGGTGACATCAGTGCCTCTCAATAAGGAGTTACCAGACACTGTGGGGGCTATTTCTCCTGCTACTAGGACTCTTCCCATTGTTAACACTGAGTCTTCTCTTTAGTTTTTCTTTGAGAATGAGTTCAATTTAGTCTTCAGAAGACATGGATTTCTGAGACTTAACCATACCTGGCTTTCCCCTACATCAAGACTATTGTGTGACACGAATGCTTCAAATGTCTTCTTTTTTTGTCTGTGGTGTCACTGTCTTGCATTCACTTCCTAACAATTGGTTTGACACTCCTCAGTTATATTAGCATTTATTTAGTGCCTAAAATGTTAAGTACGTTATATTTGTAGCTTTCATAAATTCTCGGGCTGCACATAGTTCAAAAAGCACACATATACTTCTGAAGATTTGATGTGGAGGAAGGGAGGCATACAGGACTTTATAAAGGTAAGAAGAGAGAGCTGGCATGGTCACCAGGCCAAGGCCTTAACCTCAGAGTGAGGCTCTCATTTGGATGTTATTCAGCAGCAGATGTGTGCAAGGAGGTGGGCTCGGCCTATTCCCAAATGTTGACCCTAAAAGAAATTTAGCTAGATATAAGAATGAAATGGGGCATGCTGGAAGCTGCTTTCCCGTGGTACTGGGGCAACACATGTTTATCAGCGTAAGTTCTCCTGAGATACCAACCTTAATAAAGGATGAAGTGGGCATCATTCCTTGGAGCTATCCTCTAGAAATGCTCCAGAAAAGTGTTATTTTGATGCATGGTTAGCTCTTTTTTCTTGGGAAAAATCTGCTAACCTGCTAAACCACTGTGAAAAGAAGTACTTCAAATAATTATCAGCTACCCCTTTAAGTGCATCACACACACACACACACACACACACACACACACACACACAGACCCCCTAACAGGAGAAATCTGCATAATAAGTGACAATAAAGTCAGTTCTGCAATAAAGTCACACATGTACACACACATTCCTAAAAATCACTGGGCAAAAAATCCTACAGGACTCATCAGAAAAATGGATGCTAAAAGCTTCATCAGTGACCAGACGTGATGGCTCACGCCTGTAATCCCAGCACTTTGGGTGGTCAAGGCGGGCAGATCACATGAGGCCAGGAGTTTGAGAGCAGCCTGGGCAACATGCCAAAACCCTGTTTCTACTAAAAATACAAAAATTAGCCAGGCATGGTGACACACACCTGTAGTCCCAGCTACTCAGGAGGCTGAGGCAGGAGAATCGTTTGAACCTGGGAGGTGGAGGTTGCAGTGGGCTGAGATCCCACCACTGCACTCCAGCCTGGGCGACAGAGCAAGACTCTGTCTCAAAGAAAAAAAACAAAAAGCCAAAAAAAACTTATCAGGGAAACATTTTTTTTAATCTAATAAAAATAACACAGTTTTACACATGCTAAATTGTTAAGAAATACATAAATACTACAATAAATACTATATTTTATCTTGAAAACAGACCTGGAGTTTGCTTGCAGAAGTGAGTGTCAAAAGGCTGCAGTTAGTAAGTCATTATGAAGTGTGGAAGGAGAGTTATCTGAAGTCAGAAGGAAAGTTCTAACACCAGATGTGGATGGGTGAGGCTCAAAGCACATGGTGAGCAGAGGTAGCTGGCAGATGTTTGAGGTGTGAGCCTGTGTGCAATTTGCACATTCCTACACAGCTCTGTTCATCTGGATGCAGTTTTCTGCATTCACCTAGTGTTATCATGGATAAAAATCATGCATTAAAAAAACAAGACATTTTCATTATGCTCAAATTGTTCTCTAATGTATCAAAATGTGTTGGGACAATTTCCAATTTTCAAAAGAAGTACAGAGTAGAACTGATGGTACCTTGCTTTTGGATCATATACTTTCTATCATTTCTAGGTTATACACAAGGTTGTCTATGATAGAAAATATGATTAGTTATACAGAAAAAAATCAAATTTGAGACCTCCAGAAAGTGTTCTTAATATCTCTGATAGCCATTAGGCTAAATATCACCTGCCCTTTTCTTCACTCCTAGTGACCTCCTTCTCTAAAGAAGATTCAGCATTTGCAATCCTCAAGTTTTTGCATCCTCTTCTCCATAAAAATCTGCTTTCATGAATGAGTGAGATAAACTTATTCTTACTAAAGTATACATGACTGATAAGGGTAAATGACTAGGAATAATTTCAAAGCTTTAAGGTAAAGAAATTTGGCATGAGCTTTTAGAATTTTAGGCATTATCAAACTGATGGGGAAGGTCTTGGAAGTAGATTGATCTTCTAAATATTTGATAAATATTAACACACAATGGTTTCCTACTTAGAACAATAGCCCTTAGAGCCCCCAGTTAGCCTGGTTATGTAAAAAGTGATTATGGCATCAGAAGATGCATGTCGATATCTTGCCTCTTTCTTAAACTAATTACTTGAAAGAGTTTTTCAAGGCTCATCCCATGACCCCCAAATACCTTTTGCAGGGTTGTTATAAAGAACAAATGAAAGAACACAGCATCTGACACTGTGCTTGTCACATTAACAGGAGGTGCCATGCATAGTGGTCAAGGGCACCAGTTCTGCAACCAGACTGCCTGAATTAAAATTGTAACCCCAACATTTTCTCATTGTTGGATCTTGCGTATGTGTCTTAGGCTTTCTAAGGTTTAGTCTCATCTATTCAATGGGGACAATAATCCTTTTAAGAAAATAAAATTAAAAACATATCAAAGTGCTCTGCACAATGTCTAGACAGAACTAGTGCTCAACACATGTTATTAACAACCATAACTGCAATTCAACAAGAGCTAGCTCTATGAACACCTTCTGTACACTGCAATAGAAATGTTAGAGTCATTTAGCTGCATGTAACACATTGCACATATAAGCTGCCCAAATATATTCTGAGTGTGATTGATTACATATTAATTTCAAGAAAACCTTTAAGTCTATTCTATAGAATGTGGCCTTAGATTTGTGGTTTCCCAAATACAGTACAGGCTCCTGGTCCCCCAAGTGACTGGCAGTTCAAATTTGCTGGACACTGGGCCTAGGGTGGACTGTGGCCTGTGTATTCTGGGCATTCTGTGGCCCGTGTGCCTGGGCATTCTGGGGCTACTTATAAAGCCAGGTAGCTTGTGTGGAAATTCAAGCCCTTCTTAGCTGTCTTGTCTGGACACTAGAACTAACATACATGTTGTTCATGAATGTGACTTGGATCTTCTGAAAATGCTGAATGAATCCTAGGTTTTCTTTTAGACAATGGTCTTTCTATAGAAATCAAATCAATAAGCTGATTTTGAAATTGCTTTTCTTATTTTGGTGACTTTTGGCAGTTATGTATTTAAGCTTTTCAGTATCTTTTTTTGTTTTTTTGAAATAGTGACATATACTGTATGACTGCATTATCATGGGACTGCAAAGTTCTGATTCTAAAGCTTCAGCCCATGGAGAACTCGTGTTCTACAGCTGACAACCCCTGTCCTCCCATTCTTTCCTTGAATAAGATCACCTGGTAAGTCAATGCTGAGATATGTCCAGCATTATTTTTCCTCCTTTGGACCAGAAAAGAAATGCTCATTTTTCTGGGTGCAGTGGCTCATGCCCGCAATCCCAGCACTTTGAGAAGCCGAGGCAGAAAGATCACTTGAGCCCAAGCGTTCAAGACCAGCCTGGGCAATAAAGTGAGACCCTGTCTCTACAAAAAATACAAAAATAACCTGGGCATGGTCACACACGCCTGTAGTCTCAGCTACTTAGGAGGCTGAGGTGGGAGGATCACCCGAGCCCAGGAGGTCAAGGCTGCTGTGAGCTGTGATTGCGCCACTGCACTCCAGCCTGGGTGACAGAATGAGACTCTGTCTCAAAAAATAATAATAAAAGTTAAAGATAAATATTTTAAGTAAATTTTTCTTTCCCATTTTGGGACCACTGAGGTTTTTACTTTGAAATTATAATTGAGATGAATTAAAGCTTCTAAAATGTCTATGTTTTAGATTTATTGAAATACAAGCTCCTCAGAACAGGGACTTCATTTTGTTCACTGCTCCATTTCTAATTCCTCAAAATGTGTCTGGAATACTGAGGGTGTTTGTATTAGTTTCCTGTTTCTATATAACAAATTACCACAAACTCAGTGACTTAAAACAACAGAGGCCTGGCATCTCACAGCTTCTGCGAGTCAGGAGTCTGGACACAGCTTCACTGGGTCTCCCACTAGTGTCTCACCAGGCTGCTATAAAGGTGTCTGTTGGTTGGTGCTGAGGTCTCCTATGGGGCTTGACTGGGAAAGGATCTGCTTTTGTTGGTGGAATTCAGTTCCTAATGTATGTGATCTTGAGGACTTCTATTTCTCACTAGCTGTTGGCTGGAGGCTTCCCTCAGCTCTAAGAGGCCACCCTCAGCTCCTGGCTAGGTGGGCTCCCAACACGGGCAGCCCACAGCATGGCAGCTGGCATCTTCAAAGCCAGCAAGGAGAGGCTCCAGCAGGAGGGGCACTGCGATGTTATGTGATATAACCAAGTACATCCCACTGCCTTTGCCCTACTCTGTTGTTTTTAAGGAAGTCACAGGCCCCATTCACATTTGAACACCAGGAGGTGGGGGTCATGGGGACCGCCATATCAATCTGCCTACTGCAATGCTCAACATGATGTGTTGACCAAACAAATGAATGCAGACTCACAGTATCTTGTTAGTGTGATCAGGTAGGGTTAATCTAAATTTTGAGTCCATTATTCAATTATAATTAGCATATTTTCCATTCCTTGTTCAATGAAAAAAAAAACCCCATATCTCTGAGCAGAAACCATTTGTTAAAAGCCATCTCAGGCTTATGAAGAAGGTTTGAGAGACATCACAATGTACCACAGAACCATAATGTTATCTTTTTTGTTGTTGAAGAAAGTACTTCCCCAAGCACAAAAGGTTGAAATCCTGTGGTAGGCTAAAATCTGTCAGGAAAAAGGCACTTAATGTGTGCTTCTTCTTCGAGGATGTTTTCCCAGTTTTCTGAACATATAGATAATTGGAGAAGTTTTCTACCCGAACTATCCAATTCCATAGCTTTGACTGAGACACTAGCACAGAAAGCCAAGCATGCATGAGGCAGAATGAAGATATTTAAGAACTTAGCATATATTTGTAAAATAGCTTATGTTTAAGTAATTTACTAATATGAACATTATAGAGATTTGATTGATGTAAACAGAAGAGCAGAGTGAGTAGAGAAATGAGGAGGAGGCATGGCTCCTAATTCTGTCTCTAGTAACGATTTGTAGATAAGCTACCTACCAGCATAAGCACTCTTAACTAATGAACACATGCTTATATACTGATCAGGAAGCACTCAAGCATCTGGGGGGACATGAAAGAAAGGGGTGATCATGAGGGAACTAAGAAAGCTGGAGCCAGAAAGGACATTTGTACCAATGAGAGCCTGTCTTTGGGGCCAGCCTCAGTGGGTCTGATGCTTCACAACTGTGATTTGGGGCACCTAACTTCTTTATAAATCCATCTTCTCATGTATTAAATAAGGAGAGTAAAGACCTACCTGTAGTGGTTGTCATGAGAATTAATTAACCTAATACAGGTGAAGCTTTTTGAATATGACCAGGAAGACAAATGTGACAAATGAGTTATCTTTTTAATCTGGTCAGGGCCTCCTGTGTGCTGGGAGCCTGGTTCCTCTAAACTAGTTCACTAGGTTGTGACTCATATTTTCCCCTGATAACCTATCCACCTTCCTTCTATTTGTAAAACCTTTTTCAATTCTTTATTGTCCCTGAAATGTGTCCAGATGGTTTGGGTTCCAAAGTCTTCTATCAGAACAAACCAGAAACTGCAGATCACAGCCTTTGCTTTTCAATAAGTGACACTTGGTTTTCTTCCCCACTCTGTCCTTGATGCTGCTTCCTTGGGCTCAGAGGTATCTCCCTCTAATCGTCTCCAACCCTCCCCTTCAAAGCTGGAGTTAAGTCTCTGTACTCCTGGAATCAAAACAACTCCAGAAAGGCAAATAGCAAGAAGTGCCCCTAAATTGTGACAGGCATCGCTATAATTTAAGTTGATAGAAGGAATTTATTTGCTTCCTCCAGCTTTGGGGATAACTTTCACCCAATCAATACAGCCAGAGAAAGTTAACCTCAACACTGATTGACTCTGACTGACTGGAACAGAAGTCTTTACAACAGAAATGCTGCAGTGAAATGGCAGTATAATTAACACTCAGTCAATGAAGACACACCAAAAATGATATTTGTAAACCTTCAGTTTCCTTCTTATTGTATTCTGATTTTGGTAAAATCAGAATTTGGGGCCCACTCCCTTGTTTTATAGATAGAGAAATTCGAGCTCAGGTAGATGGTGTCTTGAATAAAACCACATGGCAAGTTCTAGCAGGAGCTGTAACAGATCCCAAACAGAAGTGCTGGTGTCTGGGGGCTCTCAGAGCTTTACTACGGGACTTTCTTACAGGTAACTAAGATGCATGGAGCATTTTAGTAGATAGGGGTCGGAGATAAACCCACTTCAAACCAAATTCCACTGAATACAGGTTATGTTTTAGTTAACACTGTTATATAGACCAGAACAATTAAACAATAAGCTCTCTTAACAGATTCTTACATAATCCTATGGCATAAACCCTAGACTAACTTTCAAAGAAGGTGCACAGTAGAGTTTAATTATCTAGATTATTCACATCCTTCTTCATTCCATTCTTTTTTTTAATTTACCTAAAGTATTCAGATTAATTAACCATTTTTGGAAGCTTGACACAGAAAAAGGGCTTTCATCCCCATCTCACTGTGCAGCTGTACAAAGATGTTTATTCCATCAAGGTTGATCATGATATTCATATCACATTAATTCAGCTGTTCTCTATGATGGCAGATTATGTTAATACCATGTTTGAATGTCTCCTATTATTGGAGGGTCAAGAAATGCTCCAATTAGTCTCAATACTCTTGGATTACAGTGAAAGACTGTGTAGATGTTATTGAGAAGACTAGTTACAGAGGTAGGCTTTTCTTCTTCTGAAATCACTTATACGCCACTTAAAATGTCTATAACATATTGAAACTATGCAAACATTTTGATTCCTATTTTTCAGAACAAAAAAAGGCCTCAGAAAAGTCAAACACTGTCTATTTTCTGTGTACATTCCATAAGGATTAGACTGTTATCTTATTTATCAATTTATCCCCAACATTTCCCAGAGGGCTTGGTAACATCATAGATACTCATGAAATATGCACTAATTGACAAAACGATTTTTAAAAAATTGATTATAGATAATACAAACATATTTTAAAGGGAAAACTGTTCACCATATATAATTTGTCTGAGGGTCTAATAGAGCAGGTGAAATAACATGAAATAGGAAAATGTTGCCTATGCTTGAGGTTACATGAATACTACAAACACTTATGAGATGTATGAAGACCAGCTTTCAACATTAAACTGAGAGACAACTTTTCAAAATCAGCTTCAAAGGATAGTGAAATCATGCCACAGATTTCGTTAGATCCTTATTTTACTTGTGTAATTCATTGAGAATTTTAGTCTAAATTTTATTAAAACTGTGGTGTTAACGCCAGATTATTTCTGTAAAAAGAAAATGACTGCTAATTAAAATGAGTGCAGGCTCAAGGGGATGGATAGCCCATTCTCCATGATGTGATTATCACACACCGCATGCCTGTATCCAAACATGTCATGTACCCTATAACTATATACACCTACTATGTACCCACAAACATTAAAAATAAAAAATTATAAATAAATAATTAAAAATGAGTGCAGGGAAATGTTCAAGTCAAGTGATGTCATTACTATGGTATAAAAAGACAAAACAAACCAACTTTCTGGGAAGCAAGAGAAACAACCATTAGCTGAACTGATGATGGTGTCAAGTTGTTATACTCCATTCCATCTTTCAAGCTTTTTGAGAAAACAGATCTGGAAGCTGGGATCTGGACTGGGGGATTTGATCCTTCTGCGGATCTTGACTACCACGTCCTCCACATATACCACCAGATGGCAGAAGCTTCTTGGTATGTATGGGAGGTCGTTACTGACACGTTGGGATTGAGTCACTTGGAACAAATAAAAATATACAGGTCAGAAAGGGTTAAGAGATGAAATGTACATATGTTAGCAGGATTCTTTTAAAAACACATTCCCATAAACTTGTGGTCTTATTTCTTGTATCAAAAGTGAAGACTCATATAAACAGAATCACTTTTATATTAATATTTCCTATTCTGGAATATTCACGAACCAGATGGTTAGGTTTCACAGAAAAACAAAAAATTCTCAGAAAGACAAAAGTCCAGAGACCACATTCACTTGTGTCTAAGGGCCTAAAACGTAATCCAATGAATTAATGTATCTAAAACGTAGTACTGGCCAGACACAGTGGCTCATACCTGTAATCCCCACACTTTGGGAGGCCGAGGCGGGTGGATCAACTGAGGTCAGGAGTTTGAGACCAGCCTGGCCAACGTGGTGAAACCCCGTCTCTACTAAAAACACAAAATTAGCCAGGTGTGGTAGCAGGCACCTGTAATCTCAGCTACTCGGGAGGCTGAGGCAGGAGAATCACTTGAATCCGGGAGGCAGAGGTTGCAGTGAGCCAAGGTCGCACCATTGCACTCCAGCCTGGGCAACAAGAGCGAAACTCCATCTCAAAAAAATAAAATAAAATAAAATAAAATACAGTACTGGAAGGCCTTCCAACTTTGGACAACAATGTTGCTAAAGGGAAAGGCTTCAGTTAGAAAGGGACAGTGGGCTTTATCACAGACAAGCTTCAGAGGGCACTGAAATGTCTCCCTCTCCTGCACATGTTAGTTCATTTGTATCCTTTAGTTCCAGTAATTTAAGATCTATTAACTACTTCTAGATAGCACTAACTGATATGGTTGATCTTGCAGAAGAGGGACCCAGGTTTGAATCAGCATGTGCTATTAAACGGCCTTTTCTTTTCAGGAGGTGTCTTTGCAGTAGATTCTGGAGAAACAATGATCAGGCTCTCTGGCAGAACATCTAAACTGCCTGTTGGATTTCTGTCTTCCTTGGCAACATTATATTTTAACTGTTTCCCTGTAGAGTAACCAGAAACTTTTGTTTCTCTAAAGTAGTGCTATGTGATGGAAATAGACTAACTTTTTTGGAAGAGGTATTTTTAAAAGTAGATGTAAACAGGTGAAATTAATTTTAATAATATATTTCATTCACCACAGTATATTCAAAATATTATTGCAGCATGCAATCAGTATAAGAATTTATAAATGAACTATTTCCTTTTTTGTTGTAAGTCTTTAAAATAAATTTGCTGTGTATTTCACACTTATAGCACATATTAATTCAGACTAGCTACATTTGAAGAGTTCAGTAGTTACCATATTGGATAGTTACCACAGCTCTAAGGTATCAACATCTCCAATGAATAACTAAATCCTTTAATAAATCATATCAACCAAATGGTTTTGAAACTTTTTACTGTTACAGTTTTGAAGATTATTTTGTTACCTGAAGCTAACTGACCATGTCTGTACACCGTGAAATATTGAGAAACTCTTTTTTTGTGGATGATAAGATTTAGATAAAATAAAATTTGAAGATAATAAAATAAAATTCTTGAAATGAAAATTAGTAAATAAGGGGCTTGCAGGGCACTTCTTCCTTGAGGAGTTCCATGTGAAGTGGCAGGAGTGGCAGCTATGGAGCCCCAGGAGGAGAAAGAGGTGCAGGTTGCTGTGTGATTAAAAAAAAAAAAAAATGGAGGTAATCCCATTTACCTCATACCCATACTCAAAATCTCATACCCATAGTATGAGGTGAACCTATGAGTTAGAGATTTTACACCACCTTTTAGAATGCAACAAGCTCCAGGACAGGGATGTCTACCTGGTAATACATGACTTGAAACAGGCAGAAAGCAAGTGAATATAAATCAGAAGCCAAGCCTCTTCAAGACCTTCTCATGGAGAGTGTGAACTTTTCCCCTGCCAATCTCTCCAGCACTGGTTCCAGGTATCTGAATGCTTTGGTTGACAGCACATCACCCTTGAAACTAAAGATACCTCACTAGCTAGGTTTATCCCTGCAGTGAATAATTCGACATCTGATCTTTCAAACAAAATCCCAAACTGAAGAAATCAAGATTGAATGGGAAAATCTTGAAAAAAAACTAACTGCAACATTAATATTGGAAAAATGTCAAAAAGAGGATCTCAAGAAAGTAGAGTTTCATTTGTCTTTGGAAAGGGTCAAAGTCGACGGTCATCTTCAGAACAGGGATGTTCTAAAAACAAAGTCAGTGGAGTTCAGATTTGAAATCAAAGCTGCAGAGGAGTCACTTTCAGCCAGAGGCATGGATGCTTCTCCATTTCATCAGTCCCTAGTAGCGGTATCAGAGAAACTGGCAGAGTTAAAACAATAGACCATACCTTTGAAGAAAAAAATGGAGTTCTATTTAGATTTAATGCTGAATCCATCTCTTGCTCAAGTGAAAATTGAAGAAGCAAAGAGAGAATTAGGTAGCACTGAAGCTGAACTTACAAAGAAAGTAGACACAATGGAACCGTGACCAGAGTCAAATAAACATCATTTTCCTTAAAAAAGTAAATTGAATAGGACTTTACAGGCTTCCTTTTTCCTCTTGTAATTGCTTAATAATGTAATTTCTGTGTTTTTAGAAGAGATAATAATGTCATAATTGATCAAATCATGGTTTCTTGTTGTGTATAGCAGTTTCTGTGTCCAAATATACAATGTTCGTATTAAAATACCTTTTCTCTGAAAAAAATGAGTAACTAAAATTCTTTCACTAGTGTTCTATTTCAATATAACTGCAAAATAATAAAAATTTATGTTTATTAAAATCTTGTAGTTTTATCAACTAGTTGGATACATGACAACACAGCAAACATATTTTTAAACTAATACTTAGGGTGAATTAATAGGCAAGAAAAAGAAGGAGAGTTTCTCCGATTCTAAGGGTACAAGACCTCAAAAATAATTTGGGGGCACTATTTGGTTTTGATCTTGAGCTTACTTCTCTGCTTCTAGTTCCTACAGAAACCTGAATCATTTGGGATGTTAGTTCTTTGGGATTTTTTTTTTTAACACACATGTGCATCTTGCAAGGATTATGAACTAATGTCAGTCTACATTGACATCTCGGTAGGCATTTTTAGCTTTCCCACCATACAGATGCAGCCACACAAGGGGCTGCAGGAGAAACAGCAGTGTGTGCAGGTACCAAGGTGAGTGGGAGGCTGTGCAGCACCAGCAACTGCATAATGAAAGACTCCAGATGTCACTGCCGATGCTCCATGCTGTGAGCCCTGAAGTCGTTCCACCACATAGTTATAACCCTCACTAAAGAGCTTCAGACGCCGCTTAGATAATATTATGGTGTGTGTTTTCTAAAATAGGCTGTAGACAGCACTTGCCAAAATTTCCTCTATTTTTAATTAGTTGTTTATTACTTGGGGCCGGGGCCGGGGGGGAGGTGGCGAATTTAGCATCTGGGAAAACCACTAGATGGAGAGTTTATAAGTAAGGGGAAGGCATGCAACCTGGATGAGTAAGACAAACAGGGTCAGTTCCAAGTAGCAGTGAAATAGTGACTGAATAATTAAGGGTCTATCGTAAAAATGTCCACTAATCAAAATGAGCTATAGTCTACTGTCATTTTTTTTTTTTTTTTGCACTTCTGTGATGCTAGCCTATACTGACAAAAATGCACTGGTTTCTGCTCCACGTTGAATAAGTGAGGACCAAATGGAAATTTCAGGGCATGGAAGTTGATCCTGCCACTCAAAGATGAGAGTTCTTCAGGTCTTTCTGGAGTTGGATGGAGAAGGCAGAACATCTGATTTGGGTGCCAAATCCCCGCCTTTCTAAAACAATGTTCTCTTGCCTCCATCTCAAATCCTGTCCTTGCCTATTTTCCTTTTCTCTCTGCAACATACATCACTGGCTATTTTTGTTTTGGAATTGGAAATAAGAGTGTTTTCTTCCAAAATACTGCTCAGACACCAGGTGGGAAACTATCATGTTGGAAAGATGGGAGGATTGGGGCAACATTAGTATACAGGTTTCAGGCAGAAGGTGACATAAGGATACCTCCTAGCTAAGAAAAGTGGAGGAAAGAGAGGGAAATGAAAAGGCACAGACCATTTCCCCCTGACCCTGGCCTCACAGATGTGTCTGTGACCCTTTATTATTCAGTCACTATTTCACTGCTACTTGGAACTGGCTTGCATAAATCACAATTGAGCAGACACCTGGCTCGAGGTGTGAAGCCACAGAGCATTACAAGAGAGAGGAATTGTGGAAGCCATTTAGTTAAGCAATGTGTAAGAGCCGTGAGATCCATTTAAGCCCCTCCAATCTTCCTCCATCAGATTTCAGTAATAGGCAAAGGACAGAATACAGAGCTCTGAGAAAACTGTGCCTATTATATTAACTCCTCCTCTTCATATATGCAGTAAATATTTATTAATTTTCTCTCTGTGCTCCAGGTATACCTTCAGGTCCTAGAAAGAGCAACAACCTAAATAGGCAAAAGTCCTTGCTCTGATAACCTTTGCATTCCATGGGAAGAGGAAGACAGTAAATAAATGCATACACAGATAAGAAAATTTCAGACAGTGCTACATGAAATGAAGTGCTTGACAATTCAGACAGTGCTTTGAAAATGAAGCCAAATAAAGTGATAGAGATGAAAGGGGTTCCTTTGCATGGGGTAGTTTGATGAACCCTTAGAACCACATTTAATATATGAACTGAGACCTGAATGAAAAAAGAAAAAAGCCTAAGAGCTAGAGAATTTTATACAGGCTGAGATGTGGCTGACTTTGGTGATTTAAAAGTTTCATAAACATTGGAATAAAAAAAGCCTGGTAAGATTAACTCTTAACACTCATGAGGTTATTATATGTGACACTGTTTTGTTGTTAGCTTCCACTAGCCATAAGCATGCCACTTGCACAATCAAAATCCATAGTGATTTTAAAATTACAGCTATAGTTCTACTGCAGATCTAATTTTATACCAATTCTAAATAGAAGCTTGAAAGGGCAAGAAATAAAAGCTGACAATTTGGAAAGGCCCTCCACTTAATTTCAACAAAATGTGCAAACTCAAAAGGAATCCTTCGACTTAAAACCTAAGCGAGAAAAGGTGACATGATTGAGAACCTTAAAATGCCTGAATCTCTTCATGTACCTCAGAAAAGCTTTTTTTCCCCTTGTCAATAGGTAGCCTTGGGTTTCATGAACTGGAGATAAAGATTGAGATAATCCTGTACAAGGCAGCCAGCATTTCAAAAGCAATAAATTATTTTCTGCTCAACTTAAACTTAAATTATCTTTTGTTCACTAACTTACAAAACTTATCAAAGCAAGTTATGATACTTGCAGCTGAGAGCTTAAAGACTCTACTGAGAACGAATCTGTTGATCTTATCTGACTTTCTTCCTTCATCTATTTATTTCATTCACTCACCTTTAAAAACTGTGCCTTACTTGGGCAAAGAAAACTTTTTTGCCCTATTCAACTTGTTATAAACTTTCCAAATTTTAGAGTACAGTAGAGGTATCAAAGTTTCCAGCCTACAATATATGATTTTCCACATTATTCGCTCTTAGTAATCCCCCAAAACACACCCATCCCCAGTGATCTGGCCTCTTAAGGGGCAGAACAGCAGTTTTCAAAATGTGGCCCAAGGGACCAACCAGCTCTAACCAATCACCTGTATGTTTGTTTAAAATGCAGATTTCAGGCTCCACCATGGGCCAAATAAACTAGAAACTTATGGTGCAAAACCTTGAAATCTGTATTTTAAACCAGTACCCTAGGGAATTCTCGTACAACTGCGAAGCCAAACTACAGAGGATTAAAGGCAGTTTTTGCTTCATCTTCTGCCTCGTATGCCCCTCAGTGTGTGATTTCAGAGCCATGTAGCAGTCGGTATTAAGCAGAACCACAGGTTGCCAAGTGCTTTCACACACAACATCTTGTTTCATTCTCATAACTACCCTGTGAGAGGCAGACAGGTCCGTGAGTTTCATTTTGGAGATAAGGGAACCTAGATTCAGAGAAAACAAATGATGTATCCATTATATGTAATTAGTAAAAGGCAGACCTGGGGCTGTTTCAGGTCTACGGAGCTCCATGCTCCTGTTTTCTGGACAGGCCTTCTTTTCCCTACCCACTGCAAACGTGGAGTCCAAGGGCCTGCTCAGGCAGCTGGTGTTATGTGGGGAGGTTTGGCTCTCCTCATGGTGTGAACTGATGCTGCTTCCTTAGCCACTTCTATCATCTGCTCATAGGGTCCTGCCTCCCAGGGACAATACATAGTCTCTGCTTCTTTGATATTTTTGGTCCCTCAAAAGTATTTCAGCATTTAGCCACCTAGCTCACATGGGCCATTGTGTGGTTATATGTAAGTTATGGCATCTCTGAGTCTCCAAGGAAATCATGTCTCCTCTGAACTTTTCTGTCAGGATGGAGTGGGGACAGGAAATTATTTAAGAAATGAAAGAAGACGTTTTCAGAAAGGACAGAACCAATGGAAGGGAGACAAAGACTTTGAGCACCTAGTCACAAGATGACAGATTTAAAGCATCCTGAAGCAATGCTTATTAGAAAAGTCCTATAAGAGCAGGAGCCCTTATAAACACCTACTCTTCAGCACAGAGAACAAGAGCAATTGTGTCCACTAACTACAACAGTCAGAGACTGGCATCTATGCTGCTGCGCTCAATCCCCCATTTCACTGTGCGATCTCATTTCACTGTAAGAACAATATGCTCAGGTGAGGAGGATTCCTTTAACAGCACAAGAAATTGAGTTTCCAATTTAAAAAACCTTGTCTACCTTCACAGGGCTATTAGAGTAGAGCTAGGATTTGAACCCAAGTCCTCTCTGATTCCACACCTACCATCATGCATTGACCCTTTAGGATGACAACAAATCCTTCAATGGTAGAAACTAATATAAAGACATCATAGATATCTTTCTGTATCTATAAAATACATACATTTAAAATTAAAAGGTGTTTCCTTGCTGTTTGGCATCCAATCAATATCTAATAAAACTATTTTTACCCAATAAACAGCACTGGGAGAAGAGGTTGTGATGTTATCAGAAACAAGAGCTGCCTACTGCAGATTGTACATTACACTCTTTTTCAGGAGCAAAACTAATTTACATCAATGTGTGACTAGCTACGTTTCCTCATCCTTCCTAGCAGAAAGGCAGCATTTCTACAGGAGAATCCACTGCTACCTGACTAAATTTAGATCGTCCACATTTATGCTTTGAGTTGGTGTCATTATCTCAGCAACAGTGTGGGAGTTTAAACCCATAATCTCTGCGTATTGAGAACGGGTAAGATCCCATCTGAATAACTGCAAGAGCTCAAGAAATTCACTCTTTCACGTTACTTCATTCTGGTGATGAATTTTAAATGTGGACCATTCTGAATTTACAGCAGAAGAAAGGAACTCTGCTAACTGAATGCTCAATGTGCCAATGACAGCAACTAACAAGTGCACTGTTCAACCACATCAAGGGTTTACAATGGGACTACAATGGAGGCGTGAATATGGTCATCGGATACCCCTGAGTGGCTAGGAAAGGCCAATGTGGATTGAAATTCACTTCTGGTAGTACAGCTTAGACTGAGGGATGATGTATCACCAACTGAACACACTCCACAGATGGTCAGATCTTAATACATAGTGAAACATTAATTTGATATAACAGGAATTTTATTTTTATATTTTGTTTCTTCCAAGTCAAATGCTGCTGAAACATGGAACTACTTAGAAATATCTGTCTAGGTGCGTAAGACAAATCTTCATAGTCTGTCAGCGACTCAATGTATATTGGATAACAGTGTGAAAGATACTTAAAACATTGTTTTTTGAGGAATATAAATTCAGTCATCATAGACATAGTGGCAGGTTCCCTAAGGACTTGCAGAGGCCAGATGTGATCGCCTGCTTTGTTGGTTTTGCTTGTTTGTAGGGTTTTTTTTCTTGCTATGATTGAATTTATCTGGAGATAATTGCCTGTTTGAAATCCACTGTTTTCACTTTTATTTTCAGATTATCTTTCTAAATTCAGATTCACTCTCTCTGGCCATAGTGTGGAAAACACAATAATGATACAGTGGGACAGAAACAGACAGTCCATATGTAACCATGGGGCAGTTCTTGAGCCATTGTTATGTAGTTTTCTTTTATTCCATGACACTTATTTGTGAGATTGTGTGCATGTGTGTTCACATGGCACATATGTAAATAAAATAATGCTAACTTGATAGAAATGTTATTTCCACAGGAGAGCATATCTTCTAACAATACTGTCATATTTAATTTTCCAAAAATGTTAAAACATAGAAAATCTAACTTTGATATCTACTGAAAAGAACATTCCTGCTGATTTTCTCATGCTGTACTTTATATTAAAAAAATAATTCTTAGCAAGTTAAAACTTGAAAAAGCTTAGAAGTTCTAAGGACCAAAATCATACTTGCCTCAGGAAAAATCAATTATTTCATCCAGTAGCATTCAGATGTCCATTTTACCTCCACAAAGCCCAAGGCAACTGTTTCTGTTCATCTTGTTCTAGACTTTGACCCTGATGTCTCAGTTCCTAACACTGTCTGCTTCAATGTGTTTATTATGAAGACCTAAATTAGAACCAGATTTTCAGGGGCAAGTGTTTCTAACTACCATAGCATCTTCCATGATGTAATTTGCTTAAAGAGATGGAAAACTTAAAGAAGGAAGGAAGCAGGGCAAAATGTCATCAGTATGAATGACAAAGAACTGGAAGCGACATCTGACTCTAGAAATTCACCAGCAAGTCTTCCATTAAGTTTTATTTTACTTCCTTGTGTTTTCAAAGATTATGTTGCTTATGTTTACATTTACTAAAGTTGAGTATCTGTATAACAAGTCTTTGGTCACTTGTGGACAGGTTAAATGTCACTCTTCACTGAGAACACTGCATTGTTCAATCCTTTGATTTTAGAACAATAAATCATTTATATGTGTTAATTAAGTTGGAATGGGGCAATAGTCAGGCTTATGATGTTAATGCTTACTATCACTGGAACTGCTGTGAATTAAGAAGTCACAGAATTTATTGATGGTAAGTTTCAAGTAAAATCTTATAATGATTGCATGGGATATACTGCTTGAGAGTATCTGAAGTTTTTATGGAGTTTTTAGGTTTCTATATACTATTTCACTTGAACTCAAGAGTGAGCGAGCTGGCATTACTTTTTCTATTTTAAATAACAGTTTGCGTTTAAGGATTTTTTTGACATGTTTCAGGCAAAAATATTAACTAATTGATTAATAGTTATTTAGTCCTTGTCACAAATCCTATTGTTCCCATTTGAAAATGAAGAAAGTGAGGATCCAGAAAAAAGAAATGGGTTTCTTAAGGTTGGGCAGCAAGTGGGCTACCCAGGATTTTAAGCCAAACTGGAGTGAGCCAATGCCTGATCTTTTTTATTCTCAGGTATCACCAATATAAGGCAAAAAGTTGCAATTGGCAGAACAATACACTTAAAAGGTGCTATGAAATAGAAGGTATCCCTTCCATAGTCCATTGTAAAGAGCTCAGTGTGCCATGCAGTAAACAGCAAAGCCGGTTGCTACACACATCCTCTCTGCCTTCCTGTTCCTAAAAAGATCATGGGCAGTCCTCATGGCAAGGGAGTCTTTCTCATCATAGAAAATACAGATCATTGAAAGTCCATATTGCAAGATACAAACGTCGTAGGTGATTAAAATAACAAGGGAGATGTTGGCAGATTCAGATACCGAACTTCAGTGTGCTGGGGTCACAAATACCCAAGAGTTGCAAGCTTGAAAGCAGTGAGTCAACTCTATTCCCAGGGGAGCATCTGAAAATACGGTGACCCTATCTACATTTAAGAGACTTGTTTAGATAATTTTTATTACAAAAGACTTTTTGTGAAAGGTATTGGCAAAATTAATACAGGTATCTATCTTGTAATATTAATCCACTTTAAAAATGATATTTTAACATCATCCATATGCATAATTGTCAGGAATCTATAAGAAAATACTAATAACATTCTGAGGATTAAAAGATGGGTCTCAGTTTCAAAATGGATAGCACATAGATTTTCTTTTTCCTTTTCTTCAGTGCTCCCTACTCCCTACAATCCAAGATTCATAAATTTAGAGCAATCTCAACATACATGTCTTGATTCATTGACTGAGCCCATTATTTTCATCAGGTCAGTGATAAAGTCAATGTTTTGAAGGTGTTCCCTCAACCCTAGGGCAGGCTGAAAGGTCATTACTGATTGGAGACAAAATCATTTTTTCTGACAAATCTGATCTCATTGGATTTCACCTGAGGTCTTTCTGTTACCCCTTCAGTGAGATAAGCTGCCTGTCTTGCTTTTATAGGTTTTTAATTACCAAAATCCTGTATGTTACATAAACCACTTGTCTTCTGAATTTACTCATTATAATAGTTATTTGCCTTCATTTTCCTTTAGAATGATTCAGTTTTTAATTTAATGATGTCTGAATTCCTTAACCACATTTTAAAATGAGACTAATAATAAACCTTACATCATAGAGTCAGTTGTGAGGATTAATACGTTACTAAATTTTTTAAGTATTTAGGACAGTGCCTTGCATATAGAAAGTGCTATCTATTTTTTGGGTTGCTATTATTATGAGTGTTATTTTTATTGCATACATAAGAGATCATATCCCTAACCTTTTGTTAGGCATAATTTGTCTTAGAAATTTCAGGAAGAGGCAAACAAATTGCATACCTAGGCTTTAAAAAATACTACTTGGTGAACATAAATAAGAAAAAATATGAGGAAAATCTTCATGTTATCCTAATTTCATTGCTTAAAGTCTAGATTCTGTTTTAAACTTTTTCCTTAACTTAGTTTAGAGTTTGGTTTTTAAGCACATCAGTTGGAGGAGGAAATCCCACTGATTTAAGCAAGAACACTCGAATGCTAAACCCTTCATGCAGAGGGGATTATATTTCAGTACAACATCTACTTTTCAAGAGATGTGATTTGGAGAGCTTTAAGAGTCATTATCTTTTCTCTCCAACAACTCCCTGCTCTAATCCTTTTCTATTCATTGATTTGAAGATTTTTTTTTTTTCCTGTTGTCTTATCCCAACCCTGTGGTCAGAAAAGTCACCAAATTTTTTTGAAATATTATTAAGTGATTACACTTTAGAAGGTACAACAAAAATCTATTTTAGGTTTTCAGTATCTTTTACATAAGAAGAAAGAAGAGAGCCAGAGCCACAGTTTGTACAACTCCAGAGAGAGCTGTGAAAATATTCCACGTGAACAGCAGCCCCTGAATGCTGGACTTCAATGTAATGATGTCCTGGGTCTGCGCAGTGTGGCAGCACTGAAGATGTCTAGATGATAATGCTTTATTCGACTGGGGACTTTAATGAAAAATGATTTACATAAGTGCACACATAAACATAGTGCTCTGTAGTCTAAAATATTTTACAAATATTCCAAGAACTACAAATAAAATTATACTAAGTTGATCCTAATTGACATTATAATATACAATATTAAATATTCCTTCCTTGGTGTTTTTGCCTGATACCAGATTCTGCTGTAAATTCCAAATCGGATATTATCTATGTCTACTCTAGCTTATGTTCAAGCACAAATAAAAGGGCAACAGAAAATTCTAATAATATTCATTGTAGAAAAAACTCTTGTCTCTAATGAAAATTATAAACTCTAGTGCAGATATCTATTATGCTAATTTTTTGATTCAGAAAGAATACATTTTTTTCTTCTTCTATGGTTAAATGTAACTCACTTCATAACGGAACTTCTTGAAAAAGAAGTGTTGACTGAAATTTTATGAATCGCATAAAACTTGAAAATGCTTCAAGAGAGTTTGTTTTTCAGCATTACTCTTAAATCAGTTTTGAAAGCAAATAATTATCAACTACTGCTATATTGTCCTATGTGCTACATGCACTTATGAGAGTGCATGTGTGTGTGAGTGGTAAGGACATACTTGACCTAAGAAACATGGACCAAGGTCCTAGCTTTGAATATTTAATTAGCTACTATATGATGTTGAACAAATTCTCTTCAATGCTCTGGGTCTCAGTTTCCTCATCTTTACAAATGAAAGAGGTGTTAGACCATAACCTCTCATACTTCTTCTCATTCTAATCCTCTATGAAACAATTCTACTCCCCACTACATCACTTGTGCCTAAGATTATACTTCATCATAGAAAATTACTTGTTATACATAATTGCACTAAATTGTTATCAAGTAAAATCACTTGTCTGAACATCTTAACTCCTCCTTGTAACCATCCTTTTAAGATCTTTGGATGGTTGACATCAATATGATAACTGGTGAAGCCCAAACTTCACAAGTTGGGCCAAGTTGTGAAGCTATGTACTCTTAACTACTAGTTTTGAGTTAATTCATGTGCCCAGTGGTGGCCTAAATGTGGCTGAACTGATGTCTCATCTCTTGCTTTCTGAGACATTCTTATCTCTCATCTTGGAGAGACTCCATTGTAATTTCTATTCTTTATCAGTTTCCTTTGCTGGCCCTCTCCCCCTGCTGGATACCTCACCATTGGTGGTACCCTGAGGCTAGCTTCTTCCCTTGTGTCTTCTCTCTAGCTTCCAGGAGCACACCCACAGGCATCTCTAACTTACAGCCTTTACTTCCCCATCTCCAGTTCCACAGCCCTCATCCAAGGCATCAGCACCTCTCAAGTACCTGTTTCAACAGCCTCCCAACATGTTCTCTGTTTCCCCTCTTGCTACCCTAGACTCCACTTTCCAAACAGGGGCTAGAGTAATTTTTTAAAAATAGAAATTGGATAGCATAATACCTCTGTTTTAACCCCTCCATTGCCTGCCCACAGCAGTCAGAACAAGTCCTGCCTCCTCTGCCTGCCTCTCTGCCCACTCTCACCTCCCTATTCCAGCCAGTCCACTTCCACCAGGAATGCCCACCCCCATCTGCCACAGATGTGCACAAAGCAGACTCCTTCTCCAAGGGGCTTTCTTCAACCTCAAGATCTGGAGGAGCCACCCAGAAGTCTCTATCACATCACTCCACTTTGAAATCCCTGAAGAGCTCATTAATATCTGAAAAATTTTCAGATCACTAACTCTTGCCCCCATGAGAATATAAGCTCCATTAGGCAGGACATTATCTGCCTGGTTCCTGCTCAAATGCTGGCTCTTTGACCAGTGCCTGACATACAGCAGATGGTCAATAAATGTTTAATAATGATGAGTGGATGAATTTCTGTATTTTTATGTACTAACCCAGTTAAATAAGTCACTTCTATTTCATAATTATAATTTTATAATTCAAAATGTTACACAAATTAAATTTTATTTCTAGTGTTTTATATTGTTATTCAAACTTGCTTTAGTCCTAAATTAAGTGCATATATGGGTCTCTATTTTATAACAAATAAAATTTTTTCTAAAAGCAATTATTCAATATGGAAATGATAAAATTTTAGAGACTAGAGGAGAATTTTCTATAGCTATATCTGAGGATTAAAGAACACTTTCTAAACAGATCATAAAATATAAATCACAAAATATTTCCTTGCTTATTGTATTACTGTTAGGCACAGAGACACTTACATGTTTTATCCTCATTATTCTTCATACATTTCAATATATTTGCATTTGCCAGGACATGCCAGCCTGGAAATGCAAAGTAAAGAATGAGTCACTGTAATGGTAACACAATTATATTCTCTAGCTCAGTCTCCAGTAAATACATTGCTAAACTTCCAGCCCTCCATCTCTCTCCCCGAAATTACTGCATTTGAAACAAGGGGTCCTTGGAGTGCCTTGTAATCATTCTTGAGAAGGATGGTCCTTTCTACTTTAGGAAGCCCACCTTCCTTCCTTCTGCTTCTCATGTGCCTCTCCACTGGCCCCATCCCTGTTCCTCCAACTCCATCCCTCTCCCCATACCAATACTGCTGCTCCTCTGGTTGCCTTTGATGTGTGTCACTCTCTTTAGCATTACCACTGCCCATGCTGCTCAAAAACTGTGTTGGAAGTAACTCAAGAGGGAACCCAGGAGACATCGGCCCATTTTTGAGGCAGGTACCCAGTTCTTCACCTTTCCTGTCTACATCAACACACAGTACAGTCCACCACTCTATAACTCATTTTGCCCTGCTCTTTTCTCTAGCCAAATCTGCACTCTTCGCCATAGATCCTGACTTCAGTCCTCAACACTGATCCCTCAGGCCTGCTCTCCCAGATGCTGAAGCTCAGCTTTTCTCTAGCCTCCAGCCCATAGGAGAGGCACTCATTCCCCAGCGATGTCTTAGAATCTAGAACCTGGTTCTCATTTCAGATACACTTTTCCGCCTTAACTTTTACTCTCCCTCAGCAAGGTAGACCTCATCTCCTGGTGCTCACAGGTCACAGCAGTGAAGGGGTGGATATCCATTTGTTTGGGTCTTTTTCCCCGTGGGGACCAATCCTGGCGGACTATTCATGATCTCTCCTCCTTGGCTTATCAGACCTTCATGCAAATCACATGCTGGCCCAAACGACCAGTGAACTGCCTCCGAAGGGACCAATACCATAGGGGATGTGGAGCTGAGGACCTCTCTCTAATGCCTCCAGGCTGAAAAATTAATGGGCTGTTTGTTTCTGATGGTGAAATAACAATTACTAATTAGTATGATAAATGTTAATAGCAATAAAATCACAAATCACCATTATCCTGCCATGCAGAGATAATAATTAGAACTTTGATGCATTTTCCCATTTTTAAAAATATGTTATACAATAGTATAATATTCCATCTATAATTCTGTATTTTCTTTTACTTGGATTATGAGTATGTAAACATATCATTAAATATTCATCAAAGTGTACAGAATTCCATGGATTTGTCACTGCTATCTAGTCATTCTTCTATAATTGCTTCTAGTTTTTCCCTATTATAATAATTTTATGAGAAGTGTTTACACCTAATACTGTGAATTTCTTATTATTCCTTAGAACTAATTTCCAGAAGTAAAGCTACTGGGTCAAAGAATATAAACATACTGCTAAATTGTTTTCTAGAAAATGATACCAATTTAACTTATTCTAGCGAGATAATGTATTCTGTATACTCACCAGCTTTGAGTCCTGTTTTTCAAAATCTTTGCAATCTTTGCCAGTGTACAACTGAAAAAGTAGGTTGTTTCAATTTACTTTTCTTCAATTAATTTGACAATTTTCTTCCTCCTTTGGTCGTTTTTTTCAATTGCTGGGTTAGTATTCCCCTTGTTTTGAAGATATTAAGGATGTGACATCTTAGTAGCTTCTATCAAAAAGTTAGCCTAAAAAGTATGATTTTTATATTCCTATAAAGATAAATTCTATTTAATTACCATCTTCTCTATATTTATGCTCACCTGCCACCATTAGAATATTTATTGAACCACATATCTTGACAAAGTTGAAATTGGAAAAAAGATTCATTTGGAATATTTATTTCCAATGAAATTGGTCTGGGACTAAATTATTTTGTGTGTAACTTCAAAGGTTGAAGCACTTTTTACAGCATTAAAAATACTTAAATACAGCCCTCTGTATAACTGTAACACCTAACTGTTGAAAGACTTTCCTTTCCTTGCTAATGACTTAGAAAGCTGTCTTAATAAGACCACATGGTTCTCATGAAATCCTGTTTTCTTTTTCTCCTATGAAAATCCTTTAAAGCCATGCAATGGTTTTCCCCGTAGTTAAAAATCTTCATGTCTCAGACTGGTAGTAATGACACAAATAGGCCCAAAGAACAAAATCAAAAGCTACCAACACTACAAACCCCTAATGATGTCTAGTGTGGAGCCCCCAGTGTAGCCCAGACATAACCAGCTGCCAAGGAGCAAGCAGGCCTCCATGGCACCCATTGCTAATGCCATGTCCCAGCTGTGCTGTGTCAGGCTTGGTAATGAGCACAGCTGTAGTGCAATGGGGCGTTGCATTTCTTCCTGACATTTTCCCCAAGTGACTTTTTACAGCCTACTTCTATTAATTAACTTCATCTCCTAGCCTGGTGCTGCAAATACTTTCTTATTGCATGTTTGAGTGGCACACACCATGGTGAACCATGCTTAGGTTGATTGGCTGTCTCCAAAGTGACAGCACAACAGGAACAAAATAAAATATTCTAAGCAAGACTGCTGATAAAGTTATGAGAACAAGAGAAAACCAACTTGGCATCAAGATGCAGTCATGGAAAGCTTGTCAAGAATGTTAAAATCATTTTCTCCTCCTTCACAAAACACAAGAGAAGGTATGATTGATGGATAGTTCATTAAATAATGCAAGATACATTTTTTAAAAATCATGTGCTTCAACTCAGCATTCTAATCCAAGATAGGGATGACCTTTGGAGTCTAAGTGAAAGGACACAAAATTTAAAACCACAAAAACACTTTGCAGAAAAATATAGAATGAACTGCCAAAAATGTTAATTTAAATGGGTACAAAACAATTAATTTATGATCCAATTAAAAACATCTTTTTGAGCAACTAGTATGTTCATGACACTTCATTAGGTGATTTTGGGGAAGAGTATACAGCTCTAATTATTTGAGTACCTACTATGTGTCCGATACATGTTAATTTTAATTTCCATAAGAATACTGCAAAGTTGACATTATTTGTTTATTTTGCAGATAAGGCAACTGAGGCTCAAATTTAAGTAACTTGTCCAAAATCACATGGTGGCTCTTAAATGCCACATCCCAAACTTGATCTCAAGGTTTTTGTTTTTCTGAGCACTGACTCTTTCTGCTATGTCATAATGCTCCTCAAAAAGGTACAGAAACCAAATAGGACATGATCTCTACCTTAGAGAAGGATTCATATGCATAAGTATCAGTAATAGATTATAGATGGAGCATTCATTGTGTATAGGTTGTGTTCTAAGTAGTTAGTGCATCTTAACTCGTTTAACGTATATAAAACTCTATGAAGTAGGGTTGATTATTATGACCATTTTACAGATGAGAAAACTGACATACAGACAGGATGAATAACTTGTTCCAAGTCATACAGCTCATTTATTAATTTCTTAGGGCTGCCATAACAATGTACCACAAACTAGGTGGCTTAAACAGCAACATGTATTCTCTCACAGTTCTGGAGGCTAAAAGTCCAAAATCAGGGTGTCAGCAGGGCCAAGCTTTCTCTGAAACCTCTGGGGGAAAATCAACACCATATCTTTCTCCAATATTCTGGTATCACCACAATACTTGGCATTTCTCGGCTTGTAGATGCATCATGCCAATTTCTACCTCCAAGTTCATATGGCATTCTCCCTGTGTCTCTTTACATTGTGCATGTCTGCCTCTGAATTTTTTTCTTATAAGGAAACGAGCAAGTTTGGAGTAAGAGGCCACCCTACGCCAGTGTGATGTCATCTTAACTGATGACATCTGCAGCAAGCCTATTTCCAAATACAGTCACATTCTGAGGTTTTAGAAGGATGAGGACACTAATCAACCCAGTATAGCTAATAAGTTGTGAAACCAGGATTCACTTTGGGACAATCTGGCTCAGAGTCTGTGTTGTTGACTACTCTGCTCTGCATCGCTGACACACAAGAAATGAGTATCAGCAAAAGAGTGATCTGCTCCTGTGCTGACACTGTAAGCACAGTGTTATGGGAGTACAAGGCAGGTGACATATGAATGGAAATTTGAAAGGTGAATAGGCCACATTAGTAGGTAGATATGGGGAGAAGGGATAATATTCAAGGAGAAAAGAGCTGCTAAGTATATAGTCATGCAAAGGCATGTTGCATTTGGGAAACAGTATAGCCAGAGTGCAATGGAACACGACAGGTAGCAAAGGGCTTTGGGGTGAGCTGGGAAGGGAATGGTGGGTGTCATGGTTAAAAAGAAGACTGGAACCAAATAATGAAAGGCCTTGTGTGCCAGGCTAAGGCTACTGGACTTCGCTTTATAAACCAATAGGAGCCATTGATGAGAAGTAACACAATCACACATGTGCTTTAGTATAATGATTTTGGCAGTAGTGGAGAGGATGCAGGAGACAAGGATACCAGTTAGAAGGCTGTGCAAGAGATGTCCTGAGGTTAAATTTGAGAGGTACAACTCAAGATGATAATTTCACTGGCTGTACAAAGTAAGGTATGAATGAAGTATACATTAGGTGTGTATACATCAGCGGGCATGTCGCCTTTTTTTTTTTTTTAGTGCTTAACCTCAAAGGAAACTAAGTTGACTAATTCATTTGTGACAGATCAAAGATGGCCATGAATTCCCTGAGATGGAGAAGAACTATTCTACTGAAGAGATCATATGGAAAGACTTGGAGATGACATGGAAAGAGAGAGGATCCCACATAAGCCCAGCCTTCCAGCCACTCTCATGAAGGTGTCAGGCTCATGAGCAAAGATCAGCCAACTGTCAGCTGCACTCAACCAGCTGACTTCAGTGGAAGGTCAACTGAAAAATTGCCAAGCTATGCCCTGCCTGAATTCCCAACCCATAAAATTGTGAGTCATAGTAAAATGGCTATTGCTGAAGCCACTACATTTTGGCTTCAGCAACAGTCATTTTACTATGCAAAAGATAGTGCCTATCTTTAATGCAAAAAATGACTAGAGTCTGCCTATATAATAAGGTAGCATGATTCATTTAATCTCTCACATGGAAATTATATAAAGCTAAATGAACAAATATTGATAAGAATGATAGAAACCAAAATAATACAAAATGCACAGTCCTCCTTTGACTAAAATTTAGCAGGGCAGCAAAATTCTAGCCATGATTCAGTAGCATCTGCAGCAAAATTCTACTTACTGCTTTTATCATGCAACCCTGAAAAAAAGGAGTGAAGACAAACTTGAGGCCACCTCCCCAAATTTAGGCTGGTACAATCACAACAGACCACTCAGTGACTGATTCTGATGTTCTGAGAATTAAATGCTCAGGTTTGTTCTCTCAATAGCTTTTAAAAATGGCTGGAGCTGCCTAATATCAGTTATTAGTATCAAGAATCAAGCTTCTAAGCTAAATAGAATACTTTTCATTTCAGGAATGATAACAAAGCTTTTCCAGGATTTCTTCCCCCTCACTGCCCTCCCCCATTGCAACCCAGGCACACAGTGAACAGAAATAGAACGTGTCTAGAGAAGCATAAGCCTTCAACTACTTGATTGCTGACCAAACTTGAGTTGCAATTCTGAAGATCAAAGCAAGTTAAAATGCATGTGTAAATTTGTGCAGGCCTGTGGAGCTTCAGTTCATGACTTCATGTCCTCATTAGTTGGCTGCCAACATCACTTAGGCTTGTTGAAATACTGCTTGGGTGATATTCTCAATGGATTGTTTTTGTGATAGAGTGTTCTGTACTGAACTGGCATTTCAAGCCACTCAGGTCAAGAAACCACATTAGTACCTATTTCAAGAGTTTAGATTTACCTTGACAGGATAATAGGTGTATTTCCAGTAACATAGTGACAACTCATCTTGCCTGAATATTTGCCCCTTAAACACTTCACAGTGGAAGTTCAGTCATCAATCAAGTTGTAACGAGTCCCACCATCCAGCAATTAATGCAAGATTTAAACTTCACATAAAGGGGGTTAAAGATTCATTTTTCATGTATATATTACCAGCAAAAAGAAACAAATAACATTTGTAACCAGAACTTCTAATATTACTGCTGGATGAAAGGCCTGTGCCTCCAATTTTGCCTCCTTTTCTAAACTCAGAGGGTTCATGATTCTCCCCTTTCTCTAAATGACAAGGCAAAATGCTAATAGATGAACATCTAATGACAGTATTTCCCATACTCTCCACTGGAATGTACATTAACAACTTAATTACTAAAGTTTTGTCTTTGAAATCATTTCGTGAAAAAAATGCTTATTATTGATAATCCCTTGCTAGCAAACATAAGGCCAATGTTATAAACACAAATGGTGAAAGTCAAGTATGTCAATTCCTACTGAGAGTTAAAACTAGGGTTAATTAAGAGAACATTAAATGAAATGCTCTTAATTTGCCAACTAAAACATATAAAAAATAATGAACAAGTTTGCTGATACCCTTTTTTTTTACAGGTAGCAATACAGTCTTAAGACCAAAATACAGAAATGGTTGTGAGTAGAACTTACCATTTTAATTTCTTTTTTTTTTTTTGACTTTTATTTCAAGTTCAGAGGCACATGTGCAGGTTTGTTATACAAGCAAACTCGTGTCATGGGGGTTTATTGTACTGACTATTTCATTATCCAGGTATTAAGCCTAGTACCTATTAGTTATTTTTTCTGATCCTCTCCCTCCTCCTACCCTCCACCCCACTGCTAGGCCCTAGTATTTGTTGTTCCCCTCTATGCATCCATGTGTTCTCATAAGTTAGCTTCCACTTACAAGTGAGAACATGTGATATTTGATTTTCTGTTCATGTGTTAGTTCGCTAAGGATAATAGTCTCCAGCTCCATCCATGTTCCCGCAAAGGACATGATCTCATCCTTTTTTATGACTGTATGGTATTCCATGGTGTATACATACCACATTTTCTTTTTTTTTTTAATTTTATTATTACTATACTTTAAGTTCTAGGGTACATGTGCACAATGTACAGGTTTGTTACATATGTATACATGTGCCACGTTAGTGTGCTGCACCCATTAACTCGTCATTTAGCATTAGGTATATCTCCTAATGCTATCCCTCCCCCCTCCCCCGACCCCACAACAGGCCCCAGTGTGTGATGTTCCCCTTCCTGTGTCCATGTGTTCTCATTGTTCAATTCCCACCTATGAGTGAGAACATGCAGTATTTGTTTTTTTGTCCTTGTGATAGTTTGCTGAGAATGATGGTTTCCAGCTTCATCCATGTCCCTAGAAAGGACATGAACTCATCATTTTTTAAGGCTGCATAGTATTCCATGGTGTATATGTGCCACATCTTCTTAATCCAGTCTATCACTGTTGGACATTTGGGTTGGTTCCAAGTCTTTGCTATTGTGAATAGTGCCACAATAAACATACGTGTGCATGTGTCTTTATAGCAGCATGATTTATAATCCTTTGGGTGTATACCCAGTAATGGGATGGCTGGGTCAAATGGTATTTCTAGTTCTAGATCCTTGAGGAATCACCACACTGACTTCCACAATGGTTGAACTAGTTTGCAGTTCCACCAACAGTGTAAAAGTGTTCCTATTTCTCCACATCCTCTCCAGCATCTGTTGTTTCTTTTTTAATGATCACCATTCTAACTGGTGTGAGATGGTATCTCATTGTGGTTTTGATTTGCATTTCTCTGATGGCTAGTGATGGTGAGCATTTTTTCATGTGTTTTTTGGCTGCATAAATGTCTTCTTTTGAGAAGTGTCTGTTCATATCCTTCACCCACTTTTTGATGGGGTTGTTTGTTTTTTTCTTGTAAATTTGTTTGAGTTTGTAGATTCTGGATATTAGCCCTTTGTCTGATGAGTAGGTTGCAAAAATCTTCTCCCATCCTGTAGGTTGCCTGTTCACTCTGATGGTAGTTTCTTTTGCTGTGCAGAAGCTCTTTAGTTTAATCAGATCCCATTTGTCAATTTTGGCTTTTGTTGCCATTGCTTTTGGTGTTTTAGTCATGAAGTCCTTGCCCATGCCTATGTCCTGAATGGTATTGCCTAGGTTTTCTTCTAGGGTTTTTATGGTTTTAGGTCTAACATTTAAGTCTTTAATCCATCTTGAATTAATTTTTGTATAAGATGTAAGGAAGGGATCCAGTTTCAGCTTTCTATATATGGCTAGTCAGTTTTCCCAGCACCTTTTATTAAATAGGGAATCCTTTCCCAATTGCTTGTTTTTGTCAGGTTTGTCAAAGATCAGATAGTTGTAGATATGCGGCATTATTTCGGAGGGCTCTGTTCTGTTCCATTGGTCTATATCTCTGTTTTGGTACCAGTACCATGCTGTTTTGGTTACTGTAGTCTTGTAGTATAGTTTGAAGTCAGGTAGCATGATGCCTCCAGCTTTGCTCTTTTGGCTTAGGATTGACTTGGTGATGTGGGCTCTTTTTTGGTTCCATATGAACTTTAAAGTAGTTTTTTCCAATTCTGTGAAGAAAGTCATTGGTAGTTTGATGGGGATGGCATTGAATCTATAAATTACCTTGGGCAGTATGGCCATTTTCACAATATTGATTCTTCCTACCCATGAGCATGGAATGTTCTTCCATTTGTTTGTATCCTCTTTTATTTCATTGAGTTGTGGTTTGCAGTTCTCCTTGAAGAGGTCTTTCACATCCCTTGTAAGTTGGATTCCTAGGTATTTTATTCTCTTTGAAGCAATTGTGAATGGGAGTTCACTCATGATTTGGCTCTCTGTTTGTCTGTTATTGGCGTATAAGAATGCTTGTGATTTTTGCACATTGATTTTGTATCTTAAGACTTTACTGAAGTTGCTTATCAGCTTAAGGAGATTTTGGGCTGAGATGCTGGGGTTTTCTAGATATACAATGATGTCATCTGCAAACAGGGACAATTTGACTTCCTCTTTTCCTAATTGAATGCCCTTTATTTCCTTCTCCTGCCTGAGTGCCCTGGCCAGAACTTCCAACACTATGTTGAATAGGAGTGGTGAGAGAGGGCATTCTTGTCTTGTGCCAGTTTTCAAAGGGAATGCTTCCAGTTTTTGTCCATTCAGTATGATATTGGCTGTAGGTTTGTCATAGATAGCTCTTATTATTTTGAGATACGTCCCATCAATACCTAATTTATTGAGAGTTTTTAGCATGAAGGGTTGTTGAATTTTGTCAAAGGCCTTTTCTGCATCTATTGAGATAATCATGTGGTTTTTGTCTTTGGTTCTGTTTATATGCTGGATTACGTTTATTGATTTTCATATGTTGAACCAGCCTTGCATCTCAGGGATGAAGTCCACTTGATCATGGTGGATAAGCTTTTTGATGTGCTGCTGGATTCGGTTTGCCAGTATTTTATTGAGGATTTTTGCATCAATGTTCATCAAGGATATTGGTCTAAAATTCTCTTTTTTTGTTGTGTCTCTGCCAGGCTTTGACATACCACATTTTCTTTATCCAGTCTACCATTGATGGACATTTAGGTTGATTCCATGCCTTTGCTATCATGAATAATGCTGCAGCGAACATATGCATGCATGTGTCTTTATGGTAGAATGATTTATATTCCTTTGGGTATATATCAAGTAATGGGATTGCTGCGTTGAATGGTATTTCTGTTCTTAGGTCTTTGAGGAATTACTACACTGTTTTCCACAATGGTTGAACTAATTTACGCTCCTACCATCAGTGTACAAGCATTCCTTTTTCTCTGCAACCTCATCAGCACTTGTTTAATTTCTTTTTTAGCATTTTTGGATTGGGACTTCCTGGCTGATAAAGTTAGGGATGAATTCTAGAACCCTGGATCCAGGACAAATTAATATTCCCATATGGGACCAGTACAAACAAACTTAACTACATCATTATGGCTAAACTGTACTCACCTACCCAATAAAGTTAATTCTTCTTCTAACAGTGATTTGATGAATAAAATGCTCTACCTCTTTGCTAAGTTTAACTTTCAAGAAGTTGGGATAGATTTGAAGCAAGACTGTAAAATCAATTTCTATAATGGCATGGTGAATGGTATTTCCAGTGAGTAGCCATATTTTTACTTTTAAAAAATGTTCATGAAACTTTCTTATAGTTCCTGATAACATGCAGATGCTTCATCTGAAAACAACAAAGAAACAAGAACAACACAAAACCAAAAGCTGTAGACTCCAGACTTTCATATTCCTTTATGCAGTGGGTTGATCCTGTCATTTATAAAAGGGAAAACATGGGCCAGGCGTGGTGGCTCACGCCTGTAATCCCAGCACTTTGGAAGGCCGAGGCGGGCAGATCACAAGGTAGGGAGATCAAGACCAACCTGGCCAACATGGTGAAACCCCGTCTCTACTAATGTCTCTACTAAAATACAGAAAATTAGCTGAGTGTGGTGGCGTGCGCCTGTAGTCCCAGCTACTCGGGAGGCTGAGGCAGAGGAATTGCTTGAACCCGGGAGGCGAATGTTGCAGTGAGCCGAGATCGTGCCACTGCACTCCAGCCTGGTGACAGAATGAGAGTCCATCTCAAAAAAAAAAAAAAAAAAAAGGCAAGCAAGCAAGCAAGCAAACAAGCAAGCATGCCGGTTGGCTGTTTCCCAGTGCTTCTGCAATGTTTGGGCCAATAGCAGAGGCAATAACATCAGCAGAAAATAAACCAGCAGAAAATCCTTAGGAGGTAAACCACATGCTGATTCAGGCATCACATTTGGCATCATGCACGTGATATTTGGAAAACTCCAAAAAGTAGCCAAAGTTCATGGCAACAATGATGGAAGATGATTTTTTAGCCCATCACAGAAAATAAGATATAATACTTTGTGTTGTTTTAATATGGCTATATCTTGAATCACTTCCTTACCTTTATAGAGTATATAGAACACTAGACAAATTACCACTGAAAATCCTCTTTGAAATTAGGTAAAATGTAAGTTATAAATAGAATGCAATTTCTTGAAAATTCTGAAGCTATTAGTAAGGATTTTGAGGCAGCCTTATGTAACAATGATGGGCATGTCTTCATTGTTTCATACGTGTCAAGTGCTTCAAACATTATAAGCATAATATCTCATTTAAACTTCACAGCATCCCAGTAAGAGACTAAAATCATCGCATTTATCATATGTGGAGACAAAAGGTCAGAGAGGGTAAACAACCTCTTATAGCTGTGGAAAATTAGGCACAGAGCAATTCAATGACTTCCTGGATAAGGTCAGAAAAGTAGTACTTGGTAGAGCCAGTATTTGAATCTTGCATTCTACTGCCAGAGGCTGCTCTTTGCTGATGACATATTACCTAGTCTCTTGACATCAGAGTACCTTACTGCAAAGGAAATGTGAGGTCAAATTCCAGGTAAGCCATTTAAGCTTGGTGACATTTAAGAAATCATTTACTCACCTTCCTTTCAGTTTCTCAACTACAAATTGGGTATAATAATGCCTTCTTCCTAGGGCTGCTGTGAAGGTTACATGAACACCTATGACATTGCTTAGGACATGATAGATGCTGACTAATTATCTTAATTTTATTAGATTCGGTGGTGAACATGGTAGACATATTGCTTGTTCTTGAGACCAGGAGTCAGGAAGCTTTTTCTGGAAAAGTCCAGATAGGTCTTGGTTTTGTGTGACATACACTGTCTGTCTCAACTAGTGAACTCTGCCACTGTACCGTGAAAAAAGCCATAGAAACAAGCATGATTATGTGCCACTAAAACTTTATTTTCAGAAATAAGCGAGAGCTGGATTTGGTCCATGAGCTCACCAACCCTGCTTGAGACCATTAAATAAGCAATTGCAATATAATGTAGGCTGGGCCAAATACGGGAATACAGGGTGTTATGGGAACACATGACCAGGACCACCTTACTCTGTGAAGGCTTCTCAGAGCTAGTGACATATGAGGTGAGAATTCAAGTATGTTTAGAAATTAGCAAGGACAGCCAGGCGCCATGGCTCATGCCTGTAATCCCAGCACTTTGGGAGGCCGACGTGGGCAGATCACGAGGTCAGGAGTTCGAGACCAGCCTGGTCAATATGGTGAAACTCTGTCTCTACTAAAAATACAAAAATTAGCTGGACGTGGTGGCACATGCCTGTAGTCCCAGCTCCTCAGGAGGCTGAGGCAGAAGAATGGCTTAAACCTGGGAGGCAGAGGTTGCAGTGAGCCAAGATCACGCCACTGCACTTCAGCCTGGGTGACAAAGTGAGACTCTGTCTTAAAAAAAAAAAAAAAAAAAGAAAAAAGAAAAAAAGAAATTAGCAAGGATTTCAGGAATTAGCAATCAGAAAGACCTAGAGGCAAGAGACACATGATGCACTTGAGGGCCTCATGAGTGAGTTCAAGGGCTGGAACAGAGTGGGAAATGATGGTGGGCAGGTAGAAGCTTGGGGGTGGGGAGGTGCACAGGAAGGGCTCTGTTAGGGAGTTAGGAGTTGTTGCTAATGGCAAGATGTTGATTGTTCTCCATTGTGTGACAGGATCACACTGCAAGGCTGATCTGTAAAATAGCAAGACCCTCAGGAACTTTCAAACTATGAAGAACAATCCTCTTACCCTAAATGGTCCCAGGTTGCTGAGCCTTTTGTTCTTGTACGAATTCTTGTGTTCTGTCTCCTCTGTTGGCTAGGTGTTTTTTAACCATCACTTTTGACTAATGTGTATACACTAAGGAAGTTTTTCCTAATCTAATTTGGTGCTTTGAATCTGCTATAATATTTAAAACTACTTATTCAAATGCTTTAAAATGGTTTATTATACTGTTTTAAAAAGAGAGTAAGTCAGTTGGCCAAGGAAATTCTTCTGTAAGTAACATGTAGGGCAGGGATGAGGGGCATCTGTACTCTTTTACTATGCATGTTTACTGAGTTGGATCTGCTGAGTCAGTGATTCTCAGGTATGGAAAAGCGCTGCTGTGTTATGAGCATAGAGCTTGCTGAAATTTTTATAGCTTTTCCACTGACACGTTCATCTAGAAATTTTGGTCATTACCAAAACAAAAGCCAAGGCTACACCTACCAAAATAAAGTACTCTGCTTCCTTGTTTCTCTAAACATCAAAATATATGTGAAATGTCAACTCCCCAACCCCCACTCCACACATTCCCAACCAAATCTCCAAGACTATTCATCACAAGCTAAAGCAGTTTAACAATTCTTCTACCTGACTATATATTTGACTTATATCTTAGTGATATAAGCATAACTGGACCAGAGAAGGGGGTGGACCATTTGAATAATGCTCAGTGGCAGGGATTGAGGAGGATGAGGGGGGTGCAAATTGCTTTGCTTCTTGTAGTAGAGGTAAATTTTTAACTTTTTGGAAATTGAAAACATCTTAACTTCTTAATAATAAGGAACTTGTTTTATCTTCTTATTGCCAGTTTCAAATCCTTTGAAGGCTATCATATATATCAATAGAGCTGAGTCATCTGCAATACCAAGATGAGGTATATAACTAAATTATCATTTCCTCAGGTAGACTCTAAATTCCTTGAGATGGAGGCTAGTTTCACTTATCTTTCTACCCTTACGGTATCTAGCATAATATCTGCTCAATTAATTACTGTTGAGTTAAGTGAAACAATCCTCACAGAAACTTAGTGAAAAGTTTGTATTAACTGACATTCTACACAGAAATTTTCTTTTTCTTTCCATCTGAAAAAAAAATCAAATGTTCTTCCTATAAGCCCAATAAACAGAGCAAAGTCATTTGGCAGACTCTGGTTCGTTCAATATTTAAGTCATTAACCATAACCCAGCAGATTCTATCATTTTAAATGCCATAAAAAATGGCCTTAACAATTGATCACCACAAAATCAATTCAGCCATGGCAGCAGGTTATGGCTCAGGTCAAGAAGGGGTTATTGGAAATTCACTCAGCCCCTGAAGTGGCCCTTACTCCCTGTGGTCCTATATCTGACACAGCCTCCTAAAGGATCACAAAATGAGAAACAGGTCAGAGCCCAGTCTGGATCTCACATCAGTTCTAGACTCTCTCCCTAGAGTTGCCCAGGAATTAAAGCAGAGATAAGAGAGAAAACTAGATACACTACTTTTCTCAATACTGACCTCAGTAGTGACACATTCCATAAAAGCTAGTCTTCTCTCTCACTGAATTGCCACTTTTCTCTTTAGTTGCTAAAGACCACAGAGCCAGTTTCTTTTGCCTTTTCCATAACCAAAGAGATAATCTAACACATCATAATATGTCTACAGCTCCCAAAACAAAATTCAGTGTACCTTAAGGACTTGAAGAATTTAATAAAAGTCTTTGAATAAGTCTTTTATAGTTTTTTATACTTTAAAATACTTCTCTCCACACAAATATTTAGGGCTTAGTACATCTTTCTAAAACATAAATATTACACAAACTTTAAAGGATGTAGACAAACAATCATGAATACTAAATATAGTACTCATTATTTTCTAATTTACATTACAACCACTGACTATCAGGCATGCCAAATACTCAATGTAATCAAACCAAACTTCCTTTTATATGTTGTCTGCTCTTATGACAACTTTATGAAAGAAGCCTAAAATAAAAGTCTACAAATTTCAAAGTAGCTCAAATTCAAAAAGTCTTTTATTTATTTTTATTCCCTTAGATTCTCTTATAAATGCTTACACCAGACCAACTTGCATTTTCTTTCAGGGAAACAAAACAAAAATAACCTGTATGGATATTTTTGGTTTTGCCAAGGTATGTTACATTAGGTTAGGTTATGCTGCTATAACAAAAACCCCCAAATTTCAGAAGCTTAGTGCACAAAAGTCTCTGATTCTCACTACATATGTCTAGCATGGACCTTCAGGGTGTTCACCTACCAAAGTCACTGAGAAACCCTGGCTGAAGGCAGATCCATCTCAACGTACACATTCATATTCACCAAGACAAGAAAAAGGAAATGTGTAAATTGCACATTGACTCTTGAAGTGTGTTTCCAGCAGTGGCATCCACTACAATATTCATATTTCACTAGCCAATGTAAATCATGTGGGCATGCCTCACATAAAAAATATACTTGTGAGCAGCCCCAAAGACAACATAATTTTAGGTAGACTTTACGTGCAGAAATGAACCATTTACACACACACACACACACACACACACACACACACACAGAGTTGATAATTCTAACCCCTTAAATCATTTTTCTGTTTTTTAACCCCAAGTCTTAATAGTTTTCAGCTAACCCCTATGACATGCAGATATATACTGATATATTGTTTGAGGTATTAGGTTAGGAAAAAGAAAAGCCATTCTTAAATTTACTATTAATGCAAGCACTTACTCTACTATATTTAACTCCATTTTCTCTCTTTTAGAGTGTAGAGGAAAATCACAAAGTCATTCTTAACCCAAGTACAGATTTCACAAGTTCCTTATCATGAAACAGAGAAGATGACTCTCTCTTTCTATGTTTCTATGTATCAAAGCATGAAGCAGATGAATAATCCATTGAATCTTTCAATTTGGCTCACAAGAGCCTAAATATATCCAGTACTTGAGCAGATGGACATAGCATAATTCAATAATAATGTGAATCTCCTAAGCCAAAATGTAAATTTCTTATGATTTAAGTTTTGCATGTATACTTTATGTAGTTAAATATTCATTTCAAGAGATTATCTAGTTTTTAGTTATGTAAACTTATGTAAGATTATTCTCAGTGATACTATTCTTATAATTCAAAAGGCTAACATTATAAATGAAAAACTTTGCATAAAATAATAGCCAAAATAATCTAAATTTGCTAAATATCCACTGAATGTCTACTAGGACCCATGCTACGTACACAGGATCCAAAGTTGAATGAGATATGGCAATATCTTCAATCCATTGGTAATCTGGTCTGATTACCCTTCAGTGAATTTTCTCTATTATGCATAGGAATCTTATCTTTCTTGAATCCTCTCCTTAAAATCTTGAGAATTCAAGTCTAGTGAACAGGAAAATTTGAGGAGAATAAGGAATGGATCCAGAAATAGAAATATATAACTCTTGACTTTTTCTTCACTGATACCTAAACACATCATGAAATTCTACGGTTTTGCCATTAGGATTACTAGAATAAAATTTCACTCCCATAGTAGATAGCAGGTTTAATTTTCTACGACTTGTGAAAGAAGTCCACCTTCTTTTATGCACGCATCAGTTTCCAGCTCAGTCCCAGACTATTAAGGTATATTAGGCTGATTTACATATTTGTAAAGAAATCTTTAAGCTCCAAAACAATTAATATCCTATTGGATGCCCTGAAAGAAGCAGATCAGTGTCTGACTATAGAAATCTGTGCTTATTTGAGTCATCGGATTTGAAGCTACGCAGCGCCTTAAGGGACCTATTAAACCTCTGAATGCCTAAGAAACTAGATCAACTGAATATAAAGTGTCTTAGCATTGGGAAAGTACACTTAGGAGGTACTACAGTTACAAGAGATTTTCAAAGGAGTTAACAAAAAAGAGCTGACTGAACAAAAGGTGTCTCCAAGTGAAAAGGGTAAAGGATTTTTAAAAGTTGAGTGAAATATTTTCATTTTTACCTCTCCCAAGGTGTGACGCATACTTATCAAAGGATTTCCTCTTCCTTTACTTCATTAGTCCTTTGTTAAATGTCAAATTTAAATCAGAACCAAAGGTTTTAGCTACTATAATTAAAAGAAAGCAGTGGCTATGGTAATACTATGCTTAGCTGTGATTTTAACTTTTGTTTTTGTTTTAACTGGAGTACGTAAGGAGCTACAAATACACATCCTGAGAAATCGAATGAATCCCAGATTTTTTGCTTGTTTGTGACACAGGAAAAGGGAACGTGCCATTTCTAAGACTCAATAGAATGCATTCATCTTGTGTTCATAGCCTATGGTTCACTTTCATTAAGCATTTTAAAAAATGAAATGCTAGTGTTACCTCTTGCAAACTGCAAATAAATTGTTACAAGACATCACAGGAATGATTTGACCCAAATCAACCTAAGGTGTCACCTTATTCTAGTCCTTGCTATACTCATATGAAAGCTCATTATGCTCTGATAGAAATACATTTCTGAAAGGATTCACTTTTCACGGGCCATGTGGCACGTATGTCATATGATATGCTGGTTACCATGGTGAAAAATGAGCTTTTCTTTTAAAAGAAGTAACTTTGCCCTTTTGCTCAATGGTATTAGCTCCTTTTTGATTCCAATGTTCTTTCAGAGAGAAGCTAAAAAAAAAAAAGGCAGCAGGGAAATGAGGAGAACAATCTCAGGAAGACACCGCCATTCTTATTTTGTTTTTGGATTTGGTAAAATTCAAAGCAATTACAAAGCAGGTAGATGGTATACATATATATCCTTGTTGTACCACATGATACCTAAAAAGGAAGTAATTCTTGGGTCATTAAATTACTTATGGTTAAAATTGCTTTAAAATTTTGAAGAGTAAAATGACTCTGGGTGTCTACGGCTCCAAATGGAATTGAACCCAGGAATTCTGAATTTTATCACTTGTAACACCTCCTTGAAAAGCATCATTTTGTGTGGCCCCTTTTACTATACTTTAGTGAAATTTGTGGATAATCTACACATACATTGTAAAAATCATTATAAGAGCCTAATGAGCTATAATATAAAAGCGACAAAAGGAAAATAAGTTATAGTAAAGTAATCTGTATTTCCAGAATGTAAATGCTCAGACTAGACCACCAGAATAAAGTGGTCGCATGCCTGCCCTTAGTTGTATAATCACCATGAAAGCAGCATCTGCAGATGTATGTTATTAGTGATTCAGACAACATGAGCAGTGTTGCAACTGATACGCAATTTCTCAGAAAGACTGAACATCCCTATAAAATTCAGAGCAAAAGAAAGTACAATCAGTCTTAGATTTACACTTTTGTTGTATTCCTGAAAAATTCAGTGTTTACTAAAACTCAGTTTAAAAATATGTCAACAGAATTAGGTTCTAGGTTTAGATAATTAGACATGCTTTTGAAGTCTATCAGCTCCTCCTTCCGTAGGATGGCTGTAAGCAAGGCAGGAAGTAGAGTATCCCAGTCTCCACTACCAAGCACTGATAGTGCCACAGTCACTGAGACAATCCCCCTACACACACACTGCCTCCTTATAGAGAGGTGCCACTCCTATTCAGAGGCACTGTTCTAACTCACATACTGAACTAACAGGAGAGCATATGCTGAAAAGATAAATATACACTTTTCTCTTTTTTTTTCTTTTTTTCTTTTTTTAGACTTTTCTCTATACTACAAACTTTGACACAAAACAGGCAATAGATGACACATAGTCCAAAATTACAAATAAATCTTCTAAGTGAATTAAATTAATGCATTTATTTGCCATCATTCATTCTATATGTTCTGCAGAAGAAGGAACCTACACTCACACATTCAGGGTAACCTTATACTGTTTTGGTCTATAAGAAATAAACTGTTGGTGTGGGCTCTGGACTGCCTATTCAGCTGAGCTCCCTGTCCTTTCTAGGGTTGCCTGTCCTCTCCTTGTTGGTATGTTTTCCTCCAAGTTTTTGTACTGCTGCCTGAGTGGAGCAGTGTGCACAGTGATTCAGCCCAGAGAATCTGGTATCGGACTATGAGTTCAATCCCTAGCTAAGCCACTGACCAGCTATGTGACTCAGGGCATGTTTCTTTTTTTATTGCTTTGTTGTTGTTCTTGTTTTTGAGATGGTATCTGGCTCTGTCACCCAGGCTGGAGTGTAGTGGTGCCATCATAGTTCACAGCAGCCTTGAACTCCTGGGCTCAAGCAATTCTCCCACCTCAGCCTCCAGAGCAGCTAGGACTACAGCCTGGCTAATTTTTAATTTTTTTAATTTTTTTTTATTGTAGAGACAGGGTCTCATTATGTTGTCCAGGCTGGTATCAAATTCCTGGCCTCACGCAATCTTCCTGCCTTCGCCTCTCAAAGCACTGGGAATACAGACATAGGCCATCATGCCTGACAGGCCATGTTTCTTAATTTGTCTGTGCCTCTGTTCCCTCACCTGTAAAATGGGATGAGAAAAGTACAAGAAACCTGGCGGGCGCGGTGGCTTAAGCCTGTAATCTCAGCACTTTGGGAGGCCGAGGTGGGCGGATCACCTGGGGTCGGCGGATCACCTGAGGTCGGCGGATCACCTGAGGTCCGCCTGACCAACATGGAAAAACCCCGTCTCTACTAAAAATACAAAATTAGCCGGCGTGGTGGTGCATGACTGTAATCCCAGCTATTCGAGAGGCTGAGGCAGGAGAATCATTTGAACCTGGGATGGGGAGGATGCGGTGAGCCAAGATCACGCCATTGCACTCCAGCCTGGGCAACAAGTGCAAAACTCTGTCTCAAAAAAAAAAAAAAAAGAAAAGAAAAGAAACCCAGAGAGACTCAGAATCCTCAGACTGGAAGAAAACTTAGAAAATAAAAATCAAAAACTCTAAAATGTGCCACTGTAAAAATTTATGAGGAAGACAGAACTTTCAAGTTTAAGAGATGTGACCATGTTTCCAGAGCCAGTTCTGTTCTAGTCCAAAAATCAGGAGAATGGCTTTTCAGTAAATGTGTTCCACAAAAACAGTGCACAAGGAGCATAACATTAACTATTTTTTCTTGAAAGCGAATGGACATTTAAATACATTCTCTTTCAGATTTTCAATGAATCATTTTATAAAGTTAACTCTGGCTGCAGCTCATGGACACATGCCCAATTATAAAGAAATATTTAACCCTATTTTCTTCATGTAATCTAGATGTAATAACCTTAACAACTTTAACAAATAAAAAGTGACTTAAAATAAAGTTTCATCCTGTTATGGAGTTTACATTTCCTTTTCTTTCCTTTTTTTTTCCATTGAGACAGGGTCTAGCTCTTTGGCCCAGGCTGGAGTGCAGTGGTGTGATCATGATGACTCTCAGTATAGCCTCAACCTCCCCAGCTTAAGCAATTCTCCCACCTCAGTCTCCTGAGTAGCTGGGACTGCAGGCACAGGACACCATACCCAGCTAATTTTTGTATTTTTCTTATACAGCCCACATTTCACCATGTTGTCCAGGCTGCTCTCAAACTCCTGGGCTCAAAAGACTGATGCTCCTGCCTTGGCCTCCCAAAGTGCTGGGATTAAAGGTGTGAGCCACTGCAGCTGGCCCCTACATTTTCAATATTTGGACTAAGACTACATAAGTGTATTTAGATGTAACAAAGTCATTCGCTGCTTCTTTCACTGAGCCACTATCCACAGAGAACCTACCATGCTGTCACTGTGCAAGGAGCTGGAAATCATGAGCTAAGAGCTATACTCCCTGTCTTCAAGAAGCTTTCAGTCTCGGGAGGTGGACAGGCTGACAAGTGGATTGTTATTCAGGGTGAAAAGCCAGGAAACAAAAACAAGGTCCTGAAGCAGCCACGCTTTGATGACCTGTTTCATCAAGTTCACAAAGTCAGGATTTGTTATTTCTGCACTATCCAGTCTAAACATACTGAGTAAATTCCAGGAAAAAAAATCTCAAGAACTGTTTCTTTCTTGACAGCAATGCACTGTAGTATAAAGTCAAACAGAAAATTTAAGATTCATCTTTGCTATCAATAGGCCGTATTTTAATAAAGAATTAAAAGAGGCCAACACCAAGTTTGAGAATACCTAGCAACCTTTGAGAGGATCATATGTTATTCATTCTGTAGAGTTTACTTCCTGATGGCTAGGAAATTGAATAAATGACCCTGGAAGTGACCCAGGTCCTAGGACTGGAGGCAGCTTTTAAAAAATGTGATGTGGTTGGATTGTTGACTATAGTTTGCCTTCTTTTTTCGAGGGTTGTTTACAATGTCTGGACAGCATGGCTGATGGAATTACTCTAAACAGAATTTCAAGTTGAAAATGCCCCTGGTTTTGTTACTTAATCTCTCTAAGCTTTAGTTTTTCATCCTCAAAAGTAAGAATGAGAGCACCCAACTCAGGGGATTATTGTGCGACTGAAATACGATAACATGAAAAGTATTATGGTAGACAATTAATGCTTGTCTGTTTCCCAGACATCGTGTCCTTCTGCACTATCAGGCTATCAGGCTTTTCAATTTCCTTAGTTCTTTTCTATTGAGAGATTTTTCTTTTCTCCCCCTCTGTGACTAAGTGCAGGAATTACAAAACATTGAACACATTTGTTTCAAAAATGATTTCAATTTATAAATTTTGTTGTCTTTTTGGTGAACTAATCCAATCATCTTAGGGCTTTTGTATACAATAGAGAAATTCTAATTTAACTACCACCTGGAACTCTAAAACCTCAACCATAAAAAGTGGCTACAAATGGAATCTTTTCATTCCTCAAAGACAGTTGTTCAAAGTGGAGTTGACACACGGTAATGGGTCTGACACTGGTAACCAGCCTCACAGATTTCCAAGTGGCTAATTTTATAAAAGTTTTTCTTTTCTGCAATAAGAGGTAGGGAATGGAAATGCTGTAGGAATTCATTCTGGTAAGCCTAAGGCATCTGACAGTGTGGACATTTTTTCTTCTCCACATGGAAAAACATCACCATGTCATTTTTTAGGAATGCTGGTGGATTAATAAGAGTCTACTTAGAGTGAAAGAGAACATAAGAAATAGCAATTAATTTTTGGAAGTGATCTGACTAGACAGAAATACCATACCCTTTTAAATGTTTCAAACTACTGTCTTTCAAACTGCCAGTTTCCTTTTTCTTTTGAAAATTTAGATTTTTAAAATATCAAATGACAAATTCAAACAAATGTCATTTGCCATTATTTGGCCAAAATAAGGTATTTTCCAAATCTGCTCAGAAAAACACCAATAGATCTCTGTTACAAAACAATCATATTTTGTCATAATCACTCATATGTAAAATCTTAGGTTTTTCTCTTTTTTCCACCATTGATATAACCTCTGTCTTTAAAGAAAACATCCGCTGGGCATCACGGCTCATGCCTGTAATCCCAACACTTTGGGAGGCTGAAGCAGGAGGATCACTTGAGGCCAGGAGTTCAAGACCAGCCTGAGTAACATAGAGAGACCCTGTCTCTAGAAAAAGAAATAAAGAAAACATTGAAAAACTAAGCATTTATTGATCATGTGATTAATGCTTTGCAACACACTCTAAACACCAATTTAAGCATCAGAAAGAGAGAGAAGATAAAACAAGAAAATAAAACAAGCCTTCAAGGGGTTTAAGCTCTAACTGAGGAAATGAACATATATTCACAGAAAATGCAGTCAAGAAGAAACAAATAAATGCATGGGAGTTTCTTAAAAGAAAATTGTATCAACTTATATATTATGAAGAATTCCTAGGGAATTCCTGGCAATTCCTCTGTGTTAGTTGGGAATTGTGTACAAAGCTTATTGCATCTCTTGTCTATAGTCTGCCACTTGGCCAGGGACAGAAACTAACAATAACAAAAAAAAGAAGAACACCCTTATTTAGTGCTCCCTATTTGCCAGGTATTATGCTAAGCCATGTCACAAGTATTAAATCACTCAGTCTTCAGCAAGACTCCATGGGACAGAAATCATGACCGCCCTACCTTAGAGACGAGCAGCCTATGGCACAAGAGGTGGGTACATCCCTGGCAGAGTTCCAGAGCCATATTCAGCAAGGTGAGGCTCCAGAGGCCTCCTCCAAACGACTTCAACCTCTTTGTGATAATCTGGACTAGGGAGCCAAGAGAGATGGGAGAGATGGGGAGAGAGAAAGGAGCAAGGGTTTCTGATTTTTTTTTTCTTTATCTTTAGCAACTCCAAATCTGGGCTCCAGATGGTAGTTTTTGTTAAGAGCAAATAACCACAAAGCAAATACCAAAGGGTTTTCCATGATTTTAAGCATTATAAATGTATAAGACCATGCCTTTTTCATTCAATAGAAACAATATTTTACCTGTTTACTAAATCAAAATTACAAAGATATTTGCTGTGGTTTTCCTGATACATAGTCCATGTTCCTGCAAGGGCACGGGTGGGCAGGTGAGAGTGGTTTATGTTATCATTGGGTGAATCTTGGTCTAAATTTAAAAAATATATATTTTTCACTTCCTATAAATCATGACTGCTATTTATAATTAGGGAAGTAGTAAAAGGTAAGAGTTTTTTTTCAATAGTTTTTTCTCTGTTCCATAATCAAACAAAAACAAAAAGGACTGCATCCTTCATTTAAATGGAACTAGCCCTGAGGAGCAGAAGTGAGAAAAGGCCATTAGGAGTGTCAGCTCTGAGCCTCACTCCCAGGCTCCAGAGCCAAACAGGGTCCAGGGCATTTCTGAGACTTTAACTCTCCCCGCTTTCATGGACTCCCACATATTTATCTTCGTCTGGCTTTGCCTGTTTGTATGTGTATCTATATGTTGTCTCTGATTGACTTTTTAAAAAAATCCTCTTTAAATGGCCCTTAAAAAAGGTATCTAGATCTGTCTGTGCCTGGTTTTACTTTTGTCTAAATGTTCTTTTTCTCTAAACGGTTTTTTTCTGTTGTTGTTTTTTTTTTTTGTTTTTTTTTTTTGACAGCACTAAACAACGATAATTAGGAGGATTGCTGAAAACAAACCTACCACCACTGGCATTCTTAAACTGGTTTAACTTTAAAAAGAGGTATTTTTGGTTTTGGGTTTGGGTTTTTTTTTTTTTTTGATATTCTATTGCTGCAATTGTTGAAATCTAAATTATGAAAGATAGCATTTTTTTCCTCATAATTAAAAAAATGGGTATCTAGGACAATGTACCCATAAACCCCAGTTTTAAGATGAAAGACATGAAATGTAAATATTTTAGATGATTTTTCATTGAATAAATAAATGCACTCATTCTATATAGTTTTACCATTTAATGGGATTCAGTCTCTCTCCAGAATTATTACAATAGTCTCTGGGTTCATCTTTTCAATTCTCTATTTTCAATGCAGGAGCTGAGGGGAGCCTGGTGCCATGTGAGTCAGATCACTACTGCTCAGAACTCGCCCAGGCTTCCCATGATCTTTCAGGGAAAAAAGGCAAAAGCCCTGCTAAGAGGCTACACAGCCCTACAGGTTCTAGACTCCTTTGATGTCTCTGAGCTGAGGCCCTGCTACGCTTCCCCAGGATCACTCCAGGGCTCCTTGCAGTAGACCAGGGCTTCTCAACAGTGGCAGGAATGACATTTTGGACTAGATAACTTTTTGGTCCTAGCGGGCTGTCCTGTGCACTGTGGGAGGTTCAGCAGCAGCCCTGGCCTCGTAGCAACCTCTCCCCCAGAGTTGAAAATTAAAGTCTCCTGGCATTGCCAAAGTGCCTGAAGGACAGAATCTCCCCAGGTGGAAAACATTCAGAAGTTGGCTCAAAAGCAAATATTTTTCAGTGAAGCTTTCCCTGGGAAACCTATTTGAAATGAAACTACCAGCCCGAGGCACTTGCTGACTGCATTTCTTGCTTTATTTTATCCCATATTATTGACATCTTTTTAATATGTTATATATGTATTCATTTATTTTGTGTATTGCCTATCTCGTCCCTCAAGAATGAAAATTCTGTGGTGGTGGTGAGTTTTGTCTGTTTGTTCTGTTCAAGGCTGGAACTCCCAGGGATCTAGAACAGCAGCAGGTACTCAGTAAATATTTGTTCAATAAATGGATGATCATCCTGAAGAGCTGACCATAAACACCTCCTGTTAGTAGGAGGAACCTACTAAGAAAGGAATCTAGTAACAGAAGGCCCATGTGCCCTGCTTGAAAAGTATAGATTATATAGAATTTTGTTCCTTTTATTGATGTTTTCCTGTTTGCTTTAGCACTAAAAATCGCTCGGTCTGTATCCTCCCTCACCAGGTATAATAGGCACTTGTGTTATGAATTTTTTATATGCCAGTCTTCCCAGTTTTGTCTTTATTTTGCTACCCATATTTTCCTTTCACCTATCTATCTATCTAGTCTGTCTTTTTATCTAGTTTATCTTGTCTATCTCTCTATCCACAATCCATTCAGTCATTTATTATCCTGTCATGTTATACATATTTGCACTGCTTTAAATAATTTGGGGGAATTAAGACCTGGTAATAAATGAACTACCAGCCCCAAGGCACTCCCTAACCTTGTTCTTAATCAAGAAGATAATTTACCAAATGCTAATCTAAATACGACATCTGAAATTTTGATTGTGAGATAATTTTTATTTAAATTTACATATCAGAAATGCTGTGCCACTTCAATCTTAAATTCAGAAAATGTGGTTCCTTATGAAACACCAGTAATTGAAAACTTTTTAAAAATAAATAATGGCGTTCTAATCACTCCCTAGTTATTACAGCATTTTTGAATAAATTCAAGACTTCTTGCAGTTCAGCATGGACAGATTTTATAGATGAGAATATATTTACATTGAATCCAATTCTTCCTGAGCCAAATAATTATTTGCAATCAGACATATTACTGTTAATGCACCGTAATGACAAGGCTTTAGATCAATGATCTGTGTTCAATTTCATACCCTACTAACAGATACTTGCATAGGAAACAAGAACCAATAGGCCCTACCAGAAAGTGCAAAGTGATAGTCTGATCACTTCCCTCTCTCAAAGCAAAGGCACTGCTTGTGAACAAGAATAAAACTATTTACAGTTGCTCAATTTCTAGGCAGTTATATTATTTTCAGTGATTAACATGACAGCAACCATCAGAATGGAACATTTAAATACATATGCTATAATGTAAGCAAACTTTGGAAAGGTCAGTTCATTCGTTTAATTTTCATTTTTTTTCTATTAACAGAATCCATTTTTTTTTTAAAAGCCTCTTTAAGATTTAAATTTTAATTTGTATTTCAGGATCCATTTACCTAAAGTATCATGTTCATGACAATTTGGACAAGTCAATAAACATTAATTAACTGCCTTTAAAGGGTTTAGTTCTAAAATCAGATAAAAATAGTTTATTACCTATAAGCAGATGTTGTCCTTCACAAACTAATAAGATTACTCAAATTGCAACAGAAGAATAATAAATATTTATGGAAAAAAATCCCTCTTTGTGATGGTTCAGAATAAATTAGTTTGAGTAATAAGGGTAACATAATACATGCTAGCTGTGTGTGTGTACCAGGCATTGAGCTAACTAGATCATTTAATCCTCACAATCACTGTGTTCGGTACATATTAGTGTCACTTCACTATCCAGCTGAGAATCTGAGGCTTAGCAAGGTCACCAAGGTGGTTAAGCGGCAGAGTGAGCCTCCATTCCAAGTTTGTCTTACCCCAGAGCCTGTGCCCCTCACCTGTGTGCCCGCCTACCTAGCTGCTTCCTACCAGCAGCTGACACCTATAAGGCCAAACCTCATCCACCTATGCCCTTCTGTGTGGATGGAGACTCTCAGGTGGGCCTCAAACCAGGGCAGTACATGGCCCTCCCTGGCCCTTCGGCCTGATTCCTACCACCGACATTTTCCCTAAAGTACCACTGCATGCATTGGACACCTTCCTCTCTTTCCTTTTGCCTTTGTTTACACTTTCTTCCTCTACTCTAACCATTTTTCTATTCTTGCTACTTTATTTTTCTATTCCTCTTATTCACAAAGCTTTCTCTATCTGATAAAATTTGCATAATTAGATCCCTCCTCTGAAATTCTAAATACTATACCGAATAAAAGTTTACTCAAATCTATGCTAGTATAAAGAACATTTTCCATTCATTTTATATTGATCAATTTCATCTTCTATAAAATCTTGTGATCTCTTCAAAGATTGCTTTTCCTCTGATCAGTGCACAAATAATTAACAGCAGAACTGAAAATAATGTGACAGGTTTTTTTTGTTTTTTTGGCACAGAATTTTGAAAGAATTAATTTATAATACAATCTACTAAAAACTCAAAAACAGATATCATGTGGAAGCTTTAAACAAGTGAATACAATTTTACTCTTAGCAATTATCTCATTAAAACTCTTAGAAGATGTATATAAGGCTTAAAGATTTCTAATGCACAAAATAACTCTTCAAACAATAATTTTATGAATTATTAAATTGAAACAAGTCAGAATTTAAAAGGGACTGATTAAGGCTCTTTCTGAAAAGCTAAGTTAGAGAATCCCATCAGTAAGGTCTGAAATACCAGAATAATATTTGAATTGAACATTCTTTATCACCAAGTAGCATGCTGATAAAAAGCATTTTTGAGAGAAAAAGGAATGCCTAATATTTATTTAAATCCTGAACTTAGGAGTTTCCAAAAAAAATTTTTTTTTGGATTACAATGAAAGTCAGTTCCCCTAAGCTGATACCATTATTATTCTTTTACCTTTTGTAGTAAAAATAAAGATTCTTGATTTCCCCTTTTCACATTACACCATTAAGAATGTATTTTTTCAAAGCCGGGCATGGTGGCTCATGCCTGTAATCCCAGCATTTTGGGAAGCCTACATGGGAGGCTTGCTTGAGGCCAGGAGTTTGAGACCAGGCTGGCAACATCCCAAGACCTCGTCTCTACAAAAAAAATAATTTTTTAAAAATTAGTTGGGTGTGGTGGTGCTCATCTATAGTCCCAGCTACTCAGGAGGCTGAGGCAGGAGAATTGCTTGAGCCCAGGAGTTTGAGGTTACGGTGAGCTATGATGGCATCACTGCACTGTAGCCTGAGGAAAAGAGCAAGATCTTGTCTCTAAAATCGTACAAGTTTTAAAAAGAACTTATTTGTTTCAGACTATCTTCAAATCCTCACAAAAAGACATTATCTTGGAGGTCTATCTTGATTCAAACTCTGGACTTATCCACATTTGTAACTTCTCCTGAGTACTGGGATAGCTCTGAGGGACAGCTCCCCCGGGTGGCCTTGTACCAACACAGACTCCCCCCTTTCTTGCTTGTAGCTCTCTAGAATAACTGTAGAATGTGCTGGAAGTGCAACATCTGAGACAGGGACTGGCCAGAACAGCCAGGGCTCTATTCCAGTCTCCCGTAGAAATGGGATGCCTTCCAATGCTTTAGTTCCTTAAAGCCCAGAACAGGATGCCTTCTGCGGTCCCTCTGCTGCAGTGCAAGTAGGGCACATGCAGATAAGATTCCATCTGCCCTGGGCAGCTTTCCTGAGCCTTGGGGGATGCAGCTTGCCCTGACTTCTAGGTTTCTATTGTCCCTTGCTGCCTATCTGTAAGTAATAAGTCTGCTTCATGTAACTTATATGTGGGGGTGTTGTGTCTCATTAGACTCAGACGAGTTGGTAACCAATGCACTTGAACCTGCTTCACAAACTCCACTTGGGGCCTAGGACCTGTAAAGGGTGGATGGTTGAACCTAAATAAATGATCTATCCATCTGCCATCAGTGGTAGAAGGGCTGCCTATCCCCTGGGGGTCAGATCAAGCTCTCCTCCACACAAAGGCTACACTTTACCTATGACAAGAGTTCCCAGAGCCTACAGTTCCGATAACCAAATGAGCAACCCTAGCAAAGCAAAGCAAAGCATCTGCAAACCTGCCTGTCAGAAGCACCTGATTCCTTTCTTTGCATAAACCCTGTAGCATACAGAGCAGCCTACACTGCTATTTTAGATGGAGAGTTTATACAATGTAAAAATGTAAAACCCACATCTGTGGTTCTCAGCCTATATCGAAAACGTACAACCATTTAAAACCAGGAAGACATCCGGCTTTCTTAAACTGTTGAAAACAAACCCAGCATTACTCAGGTCTAATCGCTAGAATCAGATACCCAACCTCTATCTATGCTATTTAGTCTTCACAGAGAAATAGGAATACCGTGAAACATTTAGTTTTGCTGTTATTCCTGCCCTCCTGTGTCATTTGGAGGCACAGTCAGTGTTCTTTATGTGTCAGGAGCTATGCTAGGTATCAGTAATTGAAGATAAGAAACAGTTCAGATTCTTCAAGTGCTGCAACCTAGCTGAGCAGTTGAACACAGCACAGTCAAAATCATGAGATTACAAGGATGAAGAGAGAACTAGGGGAAAACAGGTTAGAGAGAAAATCAGGCAGACCTCACAGGAGCGTGACATATGAGCTGAGACAGAAAGAAGGACAGAGAAGGAAGTAGTGGTGGCCATAGGGGTGTGACTGTGCCAGGTACGTGCAGGTGTGGCTGCAGCTCGTATATGAGGCACATTTGTGCAAACTAGAAAAAAATGATGTTCCTTCTGGATGGATATAGCCATGTGGAAATACTCTGTTGAATTCAGTGAACAACCTGTCTAGACCAGAGCCCTGTCTTCAGGAATGGTTGGTAGTCTGCAACACCTGGGGCACTGTGTTTGAGAAGTGGTAAGGCATATGGTTATATAGGAGGGTTGTGAGGGATCATAAATGTAATGCTAAGGAGTTCGGACTAGATCGCAGGCAGTGGGGAATCATTGCAGTTTTTAATTCAGGAGTGGCTCACAAGAAAGACATATTTTAATTCTGTTGGCTAAATGGAGAATGGATTAGAATTGAGGGGGGAGGCCAGGAATGAAATGAAAATGCCCAGTTCATGACTTACAACAATAGTCCAAGCATGAGATGATCAAGGTCTAGATCATAGCAGTGCATCCAGTGGTCCTAACTCAGCAGAAAAGGAATAGGATAAGTAAAGGTAAGAGAACTTGCAGTAGGGACAAAATGTAGATTTAGTGGGAAATGGAAGGGGGCTCCATGGTTGTAAATAGGATTCAAGATCCCAAAGACAGACTAGTTTTATCCATATGGTAACAGAGTTCGAAATGTGAAATATTTAGGGTGGAATTTATGATTCACTGTTGTCCTGTGGGATAGCAAGTGGGTGCGGTATAAGATGATTTTAAGTGATAAACCAAAGCCTTCAGTGAATATCAAGAAGTGATGAGACTATTGGACAATGATAGGAAAGGAATGAAAAATACAACTAGAAATACAACTGTGAGAAAGCCAGGCTGTGGCTAGACTGGGTATGAATATCAATATGGCATTAGTGTGGGGCACTCGACACACATTTGATATTTCTGGGTTTCAACTCTCTAATCTCTGTAATACAATTAATGATGTGTTCTCATAGGATTGATATAAAGTAGTGGTTGGCAAACTATGGCCTGTGGGCTAAATTCACCTGCTGTCAAGCTTTATAGGAACCCAGCTACTTCCATTGGTTTCCATAGTGCCCGTGGTTGCTTTCTCACCACAGCAGCAGAGCTGAGTAGTTGCAACAGAAACCTTATGGCCCACGGAGCAGAAAATAGTGACTCTCTGGCCCTTTACAGAAAAAGTTGTGGAGTCAACACCAAAAAATCAACAAGCTTAGTGTATGGCACATAGCAGACACTCAATATAAATATAAATTTCTCCCCTCCTGCTGTTTTGAGAAAGTCATATTAATTACTGAGGGGATGTGAGAAAGTGCTTTTCACTTCATGACCCTGGATTGCAGGGAACAAGTTCCTTTTTTTCCCCCAGGTTGGGAAGGAAGCAGTATTGTTAGAAAACAATTGGTCTCAGAATAAGAAGATAGAGTAAGGGTTGCAAGAACACTCTGATGATACTAGGAAGTTGTATCCATACCTCACAGAGGACTTTGAAAACAGAAGCTAATACAGCCTTGTGAAAGCATCTGTTACTGTATTAGGTATCAATTAACAGCCTCTTTCCCCAGAGTTAAATTTCTGCTCAAAACAGAAGGCTCTGGGGATAGTGGCGCTATTATGAGAAAGCGGAAAGTAAAACCAGCTTAACTTGCACAGTCTGAGTTCACGGATTAAGGGAGGGCAGAGGGTGGGTGAAGAATCAGCTTCTCTCAAAGGAAGAGGAAAAGTATTATGCAGATGCTGATTTTAAAGAGTTGACAAGAGAAAATTCTACTTGTCTTAGCCTCCGATGCTTTAGGATAAAGAAAAACACACACTTTCTTTATAGATTAAAGTCCAAATGAAATCCATTTGGAGGGTGAGCTAGCTTCTTCAATTCGGACTCTTACAATATTCAATTTTGTGAAAATTTAAGTAGACATCAACTCATGAAAAGATTTACAATCAGATGAAAAATAAATATGAAGTCTGATTGGAGCCAAAGAAATTCAGTAGAAAATCAATAGTTGTTCAGTAAAGTATAACCCAAACAGTCCTAGGTGAGGGCTCTCGAGGGGCTCAGTGGGGCTCTGAGCGGAGCAGGCAGTGGGAAAGGAGCTAAGAAGCAGGTATGTAGAGATTAACAGAACCTCCTCAGGCAGAGATAAAATCATGGCTGAAGGAAGAAAGAAAGACATTTCCTTATTTGGGCCGTGCTGCAATGAAAATGACATCTGGATATTTTCCAAGTTCCCATTGGTGGCAATATGGTGCCTTAGAGAACCTCTTCTGCACAGAAAGTACACCATGAGGCCACCCACCCCACCACAGCCAGGTCAGATAAACAGCAAAGGCCTGTCATCTGATCTGCAGGCTCACTTATTTTTAAATGTATGCATCAAAGTGCAACGGGGGAGAAAAGCTCATCAAAGCTTTGGCATTTGCCAAAAAACTCAACCAAGATGGGTAAACAAAGAATCCAAAACAGTTTTTTTTCAATTATAATATTTATTTCTTTAAGTTCATAAATACACTTGGTATATTGTTAAAATCTGCCTATCAAAAGAGTTTACTGCCTTAAAGTTTCCTCAGGCTAATCTGTATATAAAACTATTTTTAAAAGGTGTGTGTGACTAGCACTTGGTAAATATTCCATGTAATTTAAAATATTTATAATGGCTCATGAGTTAGAGTCTGAAAAATAAAGACCAGGGCTTAAAACCAATTTTTTTTTTGCTTTGAATTTTAATATTACTCATAATGCAATTACTTTACTTATATAACACAATAATTTTCACACCTGCAGAATTCTTTTAAGAAATATAATAAAGTGTGTTAGCTTTTTTACATAGCAAATATGAAATGGCAAATTCATGTTATCCTAGATTCTGGCCTACTATTTCATATTTTCACTGCATACATAGTTCATTCCATCTGTAGTATGGCAAATTATCACCTTTTAGAAAGTAAGATTACCAACTAACGTTTTTCTGCCTCTAAACTAAAAAATGCACTGAAATAGAACAGGTTGTTCACCACAGAGATATTATGTAGGGCCTCTGCTAGTTTCCCAAAGTAAATTTCCATTGTATTAATGAAATACATCTAATTTATCACAGCATGACTCTGTTGCTGTTCTTCAGAGTGTCATTGATTTATTTTTTAATTCAACCAAATCCTGAATAAAACTACATGCTCTGACATGAATGTACAAGTTAGATGGTCCTATACAAAATGTTGCCAGATACAAATGCAATTCTAAGATACAAACTAAAATGTGAGTGTTTTAAAAAATCTATATTTGAAGAATCCATTTGGTTAAGAACTTAACTTAGATGACACAAGATAGGACAACTGCCCTTCAGTATTCCAAATTGAGCTCTAGATAGTATATTGATTAAAGCTAAAACGATGACTTGAAGGTTAGGGTTCTTCCTCTCCTGTGTAAATATCCTGAGGTTGGTTGCAGTGATGGATGCTGCAACCAAGCAAACCCGTCTGGAGCTGCACCGGGTTGACTTGGCTGTCCTTGGCACTGCTGTGGCGTAGGCTTGAAGTAGCTGTTTAAAGTGGCATCCAACACTTGTGGTTGCATCACGAGTGACCCAATGAGAGAGAAGTTAAAGCGTGAAATCTAGGGTGGCAATGACCTCTAGCATCCTGAAACAAAATCTTGGGAGACTAATAAAAATATTTCTTCCTTCTATTCTTGGACCATGAGAGCACTTCCTATGAATTTTCATGCCCTATCAGGTTATCACAAAAGTTTGTATTCTGAATGGGCTGACTGTCTTATTTGGATGACAAAGTTGCATCTATTCTAAATTGCCAAATACATGCTGAAGTTCATTGCTTTTTCTGCAGGTGGGTTCTTTACAATAGAACATACTCTAATGAAGAGGTGGTAGTATGTATAAGTAACATCTCTCTCTCTCTATCTCTTTCTCACACACACACACACACATACACACACACACACACATGGGCACATACAACAGACTTTGTCTGGGTACTACTCAGTGAGGGCTGCTGCTACTGGCTTCAGCCACCGTAGACACAGAAACTTGATGACAAACATCAGTTGGGTTCAGGTACCTGTCCTTAGTAATATCCAGAGGAATTCTTTTACTTAAAACTTTGTAAAGACATTAAAGGAGATGATTTAAGTGGAAAAATACATTCATTTTATGCATTAGTTAAGGAGTTAACTTAAACCTAGATATATGCACAGCCAAAAATAAATACTATATGGGTGCAAAGTCTGATATAGTTCTGATGTTAGTTCCTAGTATCTCCTGGAAAAACTTTGGAGAGATGAAAGCAAATGTCTTCCTCTTCCATTTTTCTATTTCCTGCCTCTGTGCCAGTTACTACATGTCTCTGTTCCTCATTCATCCATAAATAGCTGTTTTATTCTAGCTTCATTATGTTTGTGTTAAGCCTGACATAGCAATTGCAGAGAAGTCTCAGTCTCTTTAAGTCCCTCAATGTTTTGCTTATAAACTCTAAAGTGATCATCAACTACGGTCCAGGAGACACTGGGAAAGGAGGTTAAGAACTGGATGTTGCTGATAGATACAGTAAGTGCAACTTGCCTCTAGTGCCCACATACTATGTGGAACAGCTTGCTGGTGTGGCTTGGGGTCACCTTCATCTTTCTCTGTCCTGCTGCAGAGGGAGAAAGGATTTTAATGACCAAACAGGCTGTTAGTGGGCAAAAATAATTCCCAAGCTTACTGTTATCTTGAAAAGCTTCTACCACCTCTTAGAATACCGAGATAGAATATTTTCAATGAGGGATGTGTCCTGAGAGCTTTATAAATCTCTACTATGCCACATAATCTCCCTTATAAATACAGTAACATTTAACGAGAGCTAGTGCAAATAACAATGAGGAGAAAGAAACAAATTGGGTAAAGTGGACAGCATTGGGTGACCAGCTAAGCTCGCTCACTCTCAAAGTCACTAGCTCCTATACACCAAGCTTACATTATACATAATGCAGATTTATGCCTCAGGGCATTACAGATTACCGAATGCCATGGAACTCTGGGGTTATTGTCAAATAGAATCAAACCACCAATGCTAAGTCAATGCTCAAAACAAAAATAACTATTGTAATCTATGGTTATTTCATGAATTGTACTTTAGCAGCTGTTTTGTTTTTTCCTATAGAACCATGTTTTGATCACAATTCTTTTCAAATCAATTTTGTTAATTATGATAAAGGAAAACACCTTCCTTTATCCGAATGATCAATTCAAATGGGTATACAGACAGAGTCTCTCTGTTAGGAATGGCTCTTACTTGGGATCAGTTAGCAATGTCAGGTAGGGCCAGAAAGGCAAGTTTTAAAAATTATGAACATATTTTGTTTATGAATTTCAAACTCTTTAAAAAAATTATAAGATTGTCATTTGTTAATTAAAATAATTTGAAACATTTTGTGGAAAACAACGCATTCTCTAGAGTTACTGTGATGATTTAAAATACATTTCTTCTAGTTCTATTTTTTGCTCTAAATTATTTTAAATTTTACTTGAATAATTAGTGTATGTATTTCTAGTGGACTGCCTCTTTTGTGGAACAAACTAGAAATGTAGAGGAATTAAAAATTAATAAAGTGCCCAAAGCTGTTTAGTTTCCATGACTCAATTTATGCAATATTTAGCATTCAATAAAATATTCAATATTTTATATGTGATATGTAATATTCAATAAAACTGATTAATTCAACATTCCTTAACAAACAATCCTATAGGTTCTCTGGGAAGAGAATATTTTGTTTCATATTATATGCCAAATATGTCTATAAAATATAAAAGTGGATAAGAAAAAGGAAAATATCAGTGGCATTCAAAATAGCATCTTCTCATGTTTAGTCCCAGTATAACTAACTGCTGTTTCTATACCATATCACAATCACAATGCTAATCAATAGTATGAATATTAATATATCAATATATACCATATATATCAATGTACCAATCCTTATGAGATTCTCTGTAACATGCTGGGGCAGGGGTGGGGGAGAAGCTAAATAGTAACAATATAAATAAACATGGATAAGACAATGAGCAACCACCTCCTTGAGGAATCAAAGCAATTTCATGTATTTATTAGATGAACTTTCAGACTGAAGTTCCACTACAGAACATAAATGCTTAAAAGTAAACAATATGGGGTGGCTACCTGAAGTCCAGGTATATGCTCCATGGGAAATTTCCTATAAACTCTTAGCATTTGGAAAGTATTTGTTTGTCTTCTTCCTTTTCATGATAGATAAAACTCAGGTACGAACACCTAATCAAAAACATTATTCAAACCCTTCTAGAGTCTTCCAAAGTGGACAGTGTTAAATATTGCAACCTTCCTTCATAATAACACTTACGCTTACCTAAAAGAGTAGATAATTTATTTTACAAACTTTCTCACTTGAAATAAAGAAAACAAACCCACTAATAATCAAAGCAGTGTATATAAATTTTCAAAGCCAGACTATGTAAATACTGTTGATGTATTCTATTTTGTGATAACACTAAGTAATATAGAAAGAACTCCTTTTTCAATGTTGAAAATGATAATTAATGTATTTATTGAGGTTTAAAAAATAAAGCTTGAAAAGAATCTGATGTCTTTTAATATTAATGAAAACTAATGATTTTTCTAAAGAGATGGAAAAACTGCTTGGAAATTAAGACTGGCCCTCTTCAGATGCAACCAAGAAGCAAAGAGGAACCAAAAAGTGCATGATTCTTGGGTAATTTACTTTTTCAAAAATATTCACTTGCAAGGTGATGACTTAGTTCATTGTGCAAACTGGGACACTTTGAAGAGTAAAAAGAGATGCTATTAATAATTAGACTGGGACAAAAGGCATTAGCCAGGACTATCTCCATAACCTATGGCACCTTAGGTCACAATGGGATGTGGGGGTATGAGCTTTTTATGACTTCCTCTTCTTTTCTTGCCCTTCTCTCCCATGATCAAACATAGCCAACTGAACAGAGTGATGAGTTTTCAGGGCAGCCTTTCCGGGAAAGCAGAGAAGCATGGATCTAGAAATAGGATCGCTGCAGCTAAAAAACAGAATATTTGAGACATTTAAACCAAAACTCAATGGTGTTTTCTATTTTAACTGTTTTATTTTCTTATGCCTTATTTCTTTCAGGTTTATGACCTGTTAGTCTTCATGGATGATACATTTTAAGAAAGGAAAAAGCAAATCTTCAAGCTAAACCTCTGCAGATTGGCCAAGTTCTTTTAAACTCTATCATCTCCTGTTAACATCTCTGAACTCTTATGCTGTGTTGTTGGAAGAACACAAACTGCTTAATCTGTACAGATGAGATGCACAGAGGAAAGGGAAAGAAAGGAAAATGGTAAACCACCAATACAGAAACAGTGTGACTGGCATGCTAATTAGCCCACTGCAGATAAGAATGAGAGTACTGCGTAGTACACAGAGGTGCCTCAATGTAGAGGAGAGCACTGCACGGTACACAGAGGGGCCTCAATGTAGAGAGCACTGCACGGTACACAGAGGGGCCTCAATGTAGAGGATAGCACTGCACAGTACACAGAGGGGCCTCAATGTAGAGAAGAGCACTGCACGGTACACAGAGGGGCCTCAATGTAGAGGATAGCACTGCGTGGTACACAGAGGGGCCTCAATGTAGAGGATAGCACTGCACGGTACACAGAGGGGCCTCAATGTAGAGGATAGCACTGCACGGTACACAGAGGGGCCTCAATGTAGAGGATAGCACTGCACGGTACACAGAAGGGCCTCAGTGTAGAGGGGTTTCTGTGTTGTTCACACTGCATCACTTCATGTTTTTGGCTCATTTGTGGTTTTAATGCCTATTGTTATATTTTCTTATCACTAAGATGGTCATCAGAAAGCTAAACAAAGAGTGTTATACAGCCCAAGCTGTTCACTTGGCTGGATCTCCTTACAAGCATAACATGTGAAAGTTCTGTTCTTGAACTGAAAGAAAATCATTTATGATTCTGTTCCAATGCCTTCCTTCATTTTTCATTCAAAGCATTAGAATAACTGATCCATATACTATAAATAGAATGAGAATGTTATGTATTTTTTCTTCCTTGATAAGTACACAGGAGTTTTTGTTTTGTTTTATTTTATTTTTACTATTTCTGTGGCTTGAAAGGCCTACACTCTAATTTAGTTGGAATAGGGGACTAGTTCTCAAGGAGTTATCAACAGGGCAACCAAACAGGTACCAGCATCTAAGAAACTCATAATTTGGACCCCTGGCTCTGTGGAGAGCTGAATTTCCAAGCACAGACTGCCCATCTGCCACCAGCAGCTCCCGACTTGATCCAAGGATGGCTAAGGTCTCCTGGCCCTTCAGGTGCCGCACTGCACCATGCCAACGACAATGGACCTGTGGATGTGTGCAGGGAGTAAGATGCAGGCAGGAAACGCGGTCATCTCCTTCCCTCCGTCCCATGCATTTTCAGGGGGAGAAAACTGGTGCTAGTGAGGAGGAATAAAAAAACTTACGTAGTACCATCATTTGTGGCCCTCTGAACTCCATTTTTCAATTTAACTTCATTTTTCTCCTTAGGGAGCTTTTGATGAAAAAAAGTGTTGAAATCTTTCTCTAGTCAATCATTCCCCCCTTTTCTTAAGCTAAAATAAAACCAGTTCCTGAGGGGCACAAGATATGCCTGTGTGTGTCTGTGTGTGTCTGTGTGAGAGAGAGAGAGAGATGGAGAGAGAGCCTGAGAGAGAGAGGAGGAGCGGGGAGAGGAGTGGGGGAAAGGGAGGGAGGAAGTGGTGGCTACAGATTAATGAGGAAATTGAGGAGTGGGAAGCAGATCCTAAACGATGCCCCACTTGACCTGTATGCTTTCCTGAAAAAGCTGCTGGGTGCTCTCACTGTTTGGTTCAGATGAATAGAAATGTGTTTCCGCAGATTTTGCCTCCTGCTGTTCTTATCCAATAAGGGCTGCTTATGTTCTAGCTTCCTGACCTGACACCTGAGATCAGCCTGTTGTCTGGCACTGCCCGGCACACACATCCACTTATGCTCTTAGAGTGAAGCTTCCCTCAGAGGACTCAGCCATGAACCCAGGTAGCTGGATTTGCCAGAAACCCAGCTGATTTCCTTTGTTCTTGACCTTCTTAAGACATCCAAAGTGTGGGCCCTGTGTGGTACTGATGAGTCTAGTTTCTTTCAGATCTCAGGTGGGCTGTGCTACTTCCTGATTGTTGTTTCATCCCGAAGGCTGAGAATATTGCCTGCCACAAGACCCATTTCTCAAATATGCTTTTAAACACCTCTTAGACTGAAGTCACTATATGCAATATTTACAGGGAACTAGCAACTGCAGTTTCTTTGGAAAGAGGCCAAGGAAAAAAGAGAAAAATGTTTCCAGTCCAGAGACTGACTAAATTGCCCTGGCCTGGAAGAGGTACAGGATCAAGTCAAATTCCAATTTTTGCCCAGGAAACTGGCAGCAAGTTGAGCCCTTTTCTTCCCCTTGCACGATCCTATGAAAGGCACACTAAAACCAGCAATTCCTGTCATGGTAACCCAGGGAGTTGTTCCAGTCATGCCCTGGGCCCATTCAGCTGAGCCACACATTCACAAACCATCTCAAATTTAAACTGTGTACATTATTTCTATATGAGGACATGTACAGTCACCAAGATACACTGACAAGAGTCAAAAATGACAGAGTCCATCATACAGATAAAAACCTGTGTCCCATTGCCAAATCACACCATATCCCAGAGAACTAAGAAATAAGTATTTCTATTAGCCCTGTCATTATATTTTGAATAGTACGACCATATTTCATGGTTTTCTATATATGTGCAAAAATGTTAATTTGTTAAATGTAATATTTCAGATATACCACATTGTTAAATGCTGTTTTGGCTTTTTTTCAGTTATTAATACACCAGAACATCCAAGTAAGAGAAGTGGCTCCTTATGTGACACCAGGGAACATGTTCCATAGGAGTTGACTTGTTATTGTCAGAGAAATACCCAAAGACAAAAATAATAGGTCAACTGACCTTGTAATAATTTTTTATATCATAGGGGATGCATATAGCATGGGCTGAACAATTATTACTTAACTGATTATTGAGTATTTTATTTCGTATCAAAGAATAGATATTTTAGCCTGTTATGCAACACCTGACAGAGAGGGTCAAGTTTTTCCTTCCATACTAGGGATCTGGCAAATAATCTTAATAGCTTTTATACTTTCTTCATTACAGGAATCTATTAAGTTATATAAAAACCAAAAGAGAAAAACACAAGAATATTTTCAATAATATGAAATCCCAGTTAAAGATAAGAGAATATTTTAAGAATATTTTTAAATTCTGGAAAGAATGGAGTGTCTAAGTATCTACTTTAATGTGTGTGGCACACATACAGCATATGTTCAACTAAATTACCATACTGAATAAGCAAAAACTGGAAAGGCAAGGTCCACAGATATTCTGCTTTAAAGCTATCTTACCTCCTCAGCAAGTGAGGACAAACACGAAGGTTCCAAGCATTCCTACACAAGGGCTTCACAACATAGAAAATAGCCTGATGTACCCATACAATAAAGTAAATAGTGAGGGCTAGAATATCACCCTACTGCAGCTGTAATATTACTACTTTTTCTTAAGTTGTGAAAATACTATCCACACATACCTGCATTACCACTTCTCTCACCAAGAATTACTCCAGAAAGAAAAAAAAAACAAGTTATAAGACTCGAGAAGAGTACAGGAAAAGGTAGTGGTTTATATAAGACATCACACAGAGCCATTTTAAAAGGCTCTAAACCTCAGACAAATGAACAATAATTTCACTAAACTACTATATAATCAAATGTAAATACTTTCCATAATATTTCACTATTCAAACAGAGAGGAAAATGTAGACATATAAATAAACAAACATAAATCCTGTATGGAAATTTAGTAAAGAATCAACTTATAGTGAAGATTTACTTAGCTTGATTAACAATGTGGAAACAAATATACCATTTATAACTACATAAAATTTTCCAAAACCAATGTCTTTGGCTGCTGGGTAGAGTTTGTAGGCAGATTTCTTGTCTATACATACAGACATAATTTGAAGCAAATTTAAATAATATGTTGGATACATATGTAAAGGTCTATAATAAGCCATGGTCATAGTTACCTTCTTAGAGATTAAGAAATGGCTATTTCTTCTAAAATTTATAGATTAAATGAACTCCCTTGTGTAGGAAATCAGGTTGTTGACCTTATTCTATCCTTGTGAGAAATTCTTCAGGAAAATATACATATATCTTAAATTTTTTCTGTAACAATACTTAACTTAAGATATAGGTTAATAATGTCATTATGAACAAATAAACCACAGTAACCTTTCAAACTTTCTTTGACTTAATTGCTTTATTTTTATATAGTTGGCTAACTTTCTCTGGAAATTTTGATGGAACAATGATTTATTCCTTAGTTGCCTAAAGGCTTGAAAGAATTCATTTAACACCCACAATACTCACTTAAATCCAGAATCTGTCTCATTCATTTTCAAAATTCACTCCATATTTTTAGTAGTAACTCGAGTATGTACCTAAACACTTGATATTGGAAAGAGCAGTAGCCTTTCTCAATCAAAACCCACAAATGCGGCACATTTTTTTTTTACAAGTAAAATGAAAGTAAACAACTTATCCAAAACTACAAAAAAACCTAAAGTCTTCTATTTCCCACGAAATATGCATTTCTTTGTTATACACAACAGATATCATTTTATTTCACTTAGGTGCATGTCCTGGCTGGAAAGTAAAATGCCTTTAGAAGTCAACCAGAAAGAAAATCAAACAAAAAGCAGTTTTATGATCATTTGCATTAGCTGATTATTTATGTGCTATAGATTATCATGTAGAATCTTAATTTCCAGTCAAAAATCTCATATGTTCTATTATAAATTCTGAAATCATTACTGTTCACGAGAGAAGATTTTAGAAAAAAACAGTAAATCAAAAGAATTCATGTGAAGACACACTCTTCCCTTCTCCATTCCGTACTCTATTTTCATCCATTACGCACAAAATGTCAATACTATACTCCTGCAGCTAAAGATGGCTTTTTGAATTTTTACTTATCATTCATACTGCAATACAGAACTAAATATATGGAGTGAAAATTGGTTTGAGCTAACCTTGGAAGCTCTAGATAAAATTAGACAAACAGAATCATGCAGTTGAATTACATACTGGAATTAGTGACAAAAAATTTACTGTGAGATTTAGATATATGCAGTCACAATGGGAAAATATGAATTTACCTTCATTTTAAGCAAATATTTTATGAACTCTGATACATGGTAATACCTCAATTGTAAAAAAATAAAATTTAACAGTCAGAAACATGCACTGTTAAAGGAGGCCTCAAAAGGGGAGGTACGTGGATGCATTCTGGACATTGACTCATTTTTTACACAGCTTAATAAAACAGTCCCTTCCTCATGTGTGTGGCACTTGCCCTCTGAGCTACCTGGGGCCATGCTCTCCTCTCTTCCCTTGAACCTCTACATAGCCAGGCTAAGAGGTACCTCCTCTCCTTCCAGTGACAGTACCTTCCCTTTGTTCAAGATGGAGCTCAGGCCCTCGTCTTCCACAAGACTCAGTGCCTGATGGGTCTGAGCTAGGGCTTTCTCCTCAACCTCCAAGTCACCAACCTGATACAGTGCCAGGAAAACCAGGACTCTCTTTCATCCTCTGTTGCCCAGGCCCCTTTCTACAGACAATAATATTTATGAAAGGGTAATGCCATTTTATGTCATTAACCAGGATGAATGACTATATTGGACTAAATAAGATTTTGGAAAGGATTTTTTCACTGTCTGTGTAGCCACACTTTGTTCTGTGTTACCAAAACAGTAAAAAAACTTATACTCTCTAGAACGTAGGTAGCATCTTTTCTGACCACACACAGGCAAGCAATACTATGGGTTTCATACCTTTGCAGCCACTGATGAGTTAGGTTTCTCCAGCAAGTCCCACAGTTTCTTCCTTTTATCAGGGCAGCAGGTATTATCAAACTCTTCTCCTTCTCGCTCTCGCATAGTCTCTGCCTCTCGCCTCAGTTCTTCGTTCATTTGTTCTTTTTTTTGATGATATCTGGCCTGGCAGCAGGACTCCAAGTAGATCTCATCAATCCCCCAGTAATCAAGTTCTTGGCCAAATGAAAGTGCACACATTTCTTCCATCATATGGAGTTTCCCGGTCCGGTAGAAATTTAAAATGGAAGTGAAGGCTCCTGGATGCCGATCAAAGAAATACTCGTTCTCGTTCAGATTATAGTCGTCGCACACTTCCAGGAGGCTCTCGTGTGTGTTGCAGTCTCGAAGCTTCCCCAGGCGCGTCCTGGGCAGCCTGTCCAGCGTTCTCCACAGGACTTCGTGGTTGAGGCCCCCCACGTTGATTTTAACTCTCCTGGAGCATGTTTTGCTCCGGATAATGTCCACAGGCTCTGGAGGAAGGGAAAGTGTCGACCTTGAAGTCTTCCTGTTTAAGCCCGGGGGAGCCTTTTCTGCCATTTTGAACTGGACAAAGCCGCAGAGCCAGGGTCCTTAAAAAATGAGGTCAACTGAAGCAATATCCCTCTGGGGCAGGCATTTCCACTGACAAAGCTGGAAGAAAGCAACAATCACTTGGTTACTTGCATTTTCCTAGAGTGTTTCTGTTCTATGGGATCATTCTGTTGTTACAACCAGAAGGTACAATATTAACGACTGAATACAACCAGAAGGTACAATATTAATGTCTACATACTTTTGGAGATATGTATCTTTGCTTTAGGATATAGGAAAGGGGGAAAAGACAACACAGTGTACTACACAGAAGAGGTTGTGTATTCAGTGATATATACCTATAGGCTGGCAACTCCCAAACATGTCATGAGAGACCTCTTTCTCAAGCTGCAGACTAAAAGATCCATGTGCTTGATCAACTCTTTTTTTTGAGACAGGTCTCTCTCTGTGACCCAGGCTGGAATGCAGTGGCACCATCACAGCTCACTGCAGCCTTGATCTCCTGGGCTCAGATGATCCTCCCACCTCAGCCTCCCAGGTACCTGGGACGTGCCACCACACCTGGCTAATTCTTATATTTTTTATAGAGATGGGGTTTCTCCATGTTGCCCAGGCTGGTCTTGACCTCCCAGGTGCAAGCAATCCACCTGCCTCAGTGTTCCAAAGTACTGGGGTTACAGGGTGAGCCGCCGCACCTCACCCTGATCAACTCCTTCTAGATAAACCACAGACATCTTAAGCTAAACTGACCAAGGTGCCAGTCTGCCCAACCAGTTCCTGATCATTCTCCATCTCAGATTTATGGCCTTCCCCACCCCATACCCAGTCACCCTCACTAAAACTCTGTGAAATCCTGATCCATCCATCCACATCCAAATAAGCACCAAGTCTTAGCAATTATACCTCCTAACCATTGCTTAAGGCCTCCAACACTGTTACCAAGGTTCCCATTACCACAATGCTGGTTCGAACTCTCAGCATCACTTACTTGCTTAGACTTCTTTTCCTTTCTTTCTTTCTTTTTTTTTTTTTTGAAATAGAGTCTCACTCTGTAGCCCAGGCACAATCTCAGCTCACTGCACAATCTCAGCTCACTGCAACTTCTGCCTCCTGGGCTCAAGTGATCCTCTCACCTCAGCTTTCCAAGAAGCTAGGACTACAGGCTTGCACCACCATGCCTGGCTAATTTTTGTATTTTTTTTTTTTTAGAGACAGGGTCTCACTATATTTCCCAGGCTGGTCTGAAATTCCCAAGCTTAAGCAATCCGCTGGCCTTGGCCTCCCAAAGTGCTGGGATTACAGGCATGAGCCACCGTGCCCAGCCCTTGCCTACACTTCTAATACAGCCTTAAATTGGATCCCAAACTCAGGTTTTGTCCACCTAAAAACCATTCTCCACATAGCTATTAGAATGCTCTGCTAAGATACAAATTTGACCTTGCCACTCACATGCTTTAAACTCTGCAAAATGTCATCATTATTGGAATTTTATTTTTGAAGTCCTACCAGCACTTTAAAGCCTAGTTAGTCCTAGTAGGTCCAGCCTCCTCTCCACCTTCACTTTTCGTCTTTCCCTCATCATTATATTCCAGCAATCCCAGACTGCACACAACATTCCCTTTTAAGCTCCTGGCCTTTCCATACTGTGTTCTAGAAACATTTTTCTTGTTTCCTTCTGACTAACTAGTACTTGCTTTTCAAGACTCAGCTCAAACCTCACCTTCTAGAGAAAGCTCTCCATAATATTCCCACTCTGGGATCATGAAACTTCCACCATACCATTGCAACATACCTTTCCCATAGTATGCTGGGAACTCTTGAGGACAAAGAACATCTTCTCTATTATTACATTCCTATCACCAAGCACAGTGCTTATACAGTGTAGGAGTTTAATAAATATTAAACAGTTAATCCATTCTTTAATTATTTTCCACAAGAGAGCTGACAAAAGTAATATATGTGGCCAGAAAATGCAAAAATGGAGTTATTGGGATCAATTATTTAAAACGCATCTGTGTTTATATGTTATGTGTATATAATATACATCAGAATGTGTGTGTGTGTTGTGTGTGTGTGTTGTGTGTGTGTGTGTGTTGTGTGTGTGTGTGTATTCTGCTTCATGGCTCTTTTCTCCTGTGTGCTAATTCTTTAAAGCATTACTGCTCTTGTAGTCCCTCTTATTGATCTGTTATTCTGATCTGCAGCAGCAAGCATCTTCTTAGTTATCTTCCCCTATAATGTTTTTGCAGAAAATCATAGAGCTTCAAGCAATTCATCCAAAATACCACCTTTAATGTAAAACATCATGTTTCACACAGTCAACAGCTTATACTAAAGGGAAAAACTATTAGATTTAAGAGGTCCTTATAATTAGAACTCTCTTCTAGGATACACACCAATTTCTGCATGCCTCTGGCTTCTTCATCCTGCAAGTTAAATTTATTTATTGTTCTGGAGGCCAAAGATTCTCTTGAATGAATATAAGTCAAGGTAATGAAAAATGTAGATGGACTATATAAGAAGTACTTTAAATGTGGCCAATAAATATACTTGCAGCAGGAGTTTTTTCAACTACAGAGTTACAGGAATATTTTAAGCATATATATATATATATATATATACACACACACATTTTCATCACACATGACAAAAATGCTTATCTTTACAAAAATAAGAAGCTCTATAATGATTGACTAAGCAACTTAAATTCTCTGGGCTTGAATTTTCTAATCTACAAAATAAAGATAATAGTATCTATTTCATGTACAGTATTATGATGATTAGATGAGATTGTTTATGTGAAATGCTCATTACAAGGAGGTATATCTGAATAGAGTAAGAATATTCATATTTCTCCCTAAAGTTTGGTTTCCAAGCACTGAAAGAAAACTAAGATTAAAGCTATATTAGTGTCTATTAAATAAATTCTAGCTTTTAAATTTTCTCTTTACATATATGTTCTGTCTTTCCCATTGAATTATAAAGGCAGGCCTGGGATTGTGGGTCCAAACTTTTCTCTACTGAGCCCTCAACCCACACATAACAGGCACCTCATAGCATCTGTCTTTGGAGCCACTGATGTTCATGTTCTAACTTTATATTCAGGTGATGATGAACTATATATATATGTTAAAAATTGAGCAACACTATCAGGATGAGGCAAAAACAGCTGAAAATATTAGAGATGGGGCAATTCCAGTGATTAATCTGAATGTGGAGTCTCCACTAAATAACTTAGTTGTAGGTACACTGTCATCTCAACAATCAATCATTGAATTGTCCACATAAATAAACTGCGAGCTGATGCATTTTGAATTTGAATACAAATAAAAATAAAATAAATGTACTTTTTGAACACCATGTTTTATACTAACATGAAGAAGATAAATCATTTTTTAACTGATTATAATATCAGATAAGAGGTTTTCCAGGAAGAGAACTAACTCCAGAATGACACAAATATCTCATTTGTTTGTGGCAAAGGCATGGTGTGACTTGCTATTTTGAAAAAGTCATTAAAAAAGGAAATGCTATATCATAGTCACTGGTAAGGTCACTATTTGTCTTAAATAATTTCACGTGCATTGTGTATAGTGAATTTTCCTTTTTGTAGGGTGTGTGTCTCAAGAGAAGAGAGGTCATAAGACTTAATTTTCAAAATATCTTCTTCACTGATCAAGAACTTTCTATTATAAGAGATCCAGTGTTGATTACAAGTCCCGCAATAAAAGACAAACTGAAATTCAATGCCCTTTCTTCATAGCAGGGATAGAGAAACTAAGGGTGAGAAAATGGCCTGTTGATTTGATTTTCTTAAGACTTAAAAATGATCTGCTCTTATTATTGTTACCATGGTTAAAAGATTTTTTATTCTCCCTGGGCAGAATGTTCTGCTTGTTACCTGATAAAGAGTGCAGGCTCAAAGGCATAAGTTCCTGAGCAGTTGAAGAGCTATGAATAGTGCTCCAAAAGTTAATCAAGCCTTCAGAATAAGCCCATAATAAATGCAAGCTGCAGAGCATCAGCCCTGATCAACAGTGCCTTTGAAACTCACTGAGCCTTTCTGCTTGCCTGCTTGCCATTTTCCCTTCTATCTCTTCTTCTGTGGGTTTCTCTTACTTTCCCCCATGTCTGTTAACGCCACATGCTACCTTTCTTCCTTTGCTTTCCCTCCTTTCCTGTCCTGATCCCTAGATCTTTCTATCCTCACAGCCACTTAAACAAGCACAAAACCAAACTATTTTTTCAGACTTGTACATACTTCATTAAGTTTTCTGTAGCCAATCTTAATACAGAGGCCTCCTAGGCTGAAAATACCTTCCAGGAGATAAAAACATCTAAACAGAATTGGAGGTCATATGGGATCATAAAAGGGGCTCTGTCTGAGGCTCAGAACACCTCAGTTCCACATTGCCCTCAATTGCTAATTGAACTTTAATTTCTTCATCCATTAAGTGGTAGCATGTCCATGCCTAAAATTCTTTTATTTCTTATGACACTTAATTTTTTCCTTTCACTGTGATTCTGCCCCTTTTACCTCCCTATGCCCTCTAATCACCATCCTTACTTTAGATAGAAATAAACTTATCATGCTGCCTCACAGTCAATGAAACATTTTCCATGTCTAGTTTCTTGAGGAAGGTGGTTTTCATATTTCATTTCAAGAACCTTTACTTTAATATTTATCATGGCTTGAAACAAACTACCTTCAGAACATCATGAATGTTTCATTTATTTTATTTAGTGTTTAGTTGATTTTCCATCCTTTAACTTTTCATTTTATATTTATGTCCTTTTCTGCCATATTAATTTTACTTCTAGCAATGAATCTGCCAGTTCCCTGTGGGTAAGGGTATTGTGTTTTACGACCCTAGAGTGTTCGCAAAATTTATGTTTTTAATTTCCGTAATTAAAGTGGATATGATGTTACATTTTCTCACATATACTTTCATAAGTGAATTTGTCTATCATAATGATTTTTTACCCCATAAAATTAATCATGTAGTTCAATTCTGTATATAAGTATAATATAAAATGCAATAATTCAATGCTTAAATTGTGTAGATATTATGCAACTGTGAATAATTTATAAACATAAATTGTCAGTATAAACAGAAGACACTTTTGTTTGAGACCTCAGAACACATGTTTTCATGTCAAGGGCAAAATCTTAGTGAATATTTTCTTTTGGCAGTTTGTTCATTTATTTCACCTCGTTCAATCAATTGAAAGTTAAGCTTGCTACAATCAGTCAGCCAGTGCAAATGTACTCACCATCCCTTCATTACTCTTCTACAGAAAAAAAAGCAGCTCTGTAAACAATAAACAACAACAAACATTTGAGTTTTGCACAGCTGCACCCTGCTTCTACAGCAGCGTGGCATTATGCTGCCACCCGCTCAGGGCCAAAACTGACAAAACACAACTTTCTCATCATGGCATCCTAATTACAGCTTGAGGCTCCAGGTTTGGAGGGGGAGTGGGGTTTACTATAGTCTCAAAAATACTAGCATTATGTCATACACTTGACACTTCCTTCATGGAGCCAGGCAGGGTAAGTCACATGTGCGATCCTGTGAAGATAAAAAGCAAACCTTTCTAAAGTTGTAAGTGATGTTTAACATTTCATTTTTGTGTTGCTAGAACATGCTGAGCAGGCACTGCAAACAAACATCTCTGAGACCTTTAAGTCTGTATCACTCCATATATAGCTCTAAGGCAATTTCTTAAATTTTCATGTATAGCATTAAGTAGTAAGTTTCTGTAGAAACTATGTTTCAAAGAACCACAAGATGATTTGCAGTAGATATCTGAAGAGAAAGGCATTGTAACTGTTAGCTGAAGATTAAATCAATGTATATTTTTTAATTCTATTGTTGGCTGCAATTTTTAAAAGCACCTCCAAAATTTACTAATAAAAACCAATAACATTATAGCAAGTTAAAAACTATCATTCATATATATATATATATATATATATATATATATATATATATGTAAGATCCTGGAAATTTTCAGCTATTCTAAGAAATTCAACAAAACTGCAACCTGCATTACTTTAGAACCTGGTCAGAAATATTTAATAAATTTCATACTGCTTATTATTTTTTAACACATAAAGTTCTAGAAATAACTGAAATGCTGTCCTTGTCCTTAGAAAGTGGAAGGTGACATTTCTTTTCTGCAATCAAAGGCTGCTAATATCAATTTGTTCCTCAAATTTAGCACAACTATATTCTCCTTAGTTTAAAAAAAAAATAGAACTTTTTTGGGAGGCCAAGGTGGGCAGATTATGAGGTCAAGAGATCGAGACCATCCTGGCCAAAGTGGTGAAACCCCATCTCTACAAAAAATACAAAAATTATCTGGGAGTGGTGGCGCACACCTGTAGTCCCAGCTACTCGGGAGGCTGAGGCAGGAGAATTGCCAGAACCTGGGAGGCAGAGGTTGCAATGAGCCGAGATTGTGCCACTGCACTCCAGCCTAGTGACAGAGCAAGACTCTGTGTCAAAAAAAAAAAAAAATTAGAACTTTTATCCTTGACATAACCGATGCTTTTTTTAGATACACTCAGATGAAATCCTAAAAGCTTTCCTTTCAGTGGTCAAAGGAAGCATTGTGTTGCAATAAGAAGGGGACAAGACAAGTAATAAATAGGATATGTAATATGAGCATCTTTCAATATCATAGCTGTCTCCAAATTTATAAATAAACTATTTTGTTTAGACCCCGTAATATAATTTTTCTTCATCAGGATAATTATTTAAAGAACTAGGCCCTAAACATATATGTTCACTAAAATTACAGAATAAAACACCAGATTTGTCTTTAGAAAAATGGCCTTTTATAAAACATAGCTGACCAGAAAAAAAACCTTTCTTTATTCTGAAAAATATAATATTGAATTATAAAGCATCTTGGACCTTTTATAGACTACAAGGTATAGTGATGGCTGGAAATTTTTAGTGTGCTTCAAAATGCACACAGAAAAGGGCTCAAATTTTTATATCTACATTCAGCTATTCAGCTAGTGGGTTTTCTATTATGATGGTAAAAGTGCCCTTTACACTGGCGTCCAAGGTGTGTCCTTCTAAATCTTTCCTTTTGCAAGTCTTCCCAGACTCACAGTGTAATGAAGGCGATAAAGATGAAAGGTGATGAAAAAAATAAGGAAGGCAACCAACAGAGAATCTACTGGTACTACTGAAAGGAATGGGAAACAATGGGCCACCCAGTAATACCCTGAAAAATAAATCACGAACTTCAGTCATTACCTGATTCCACGTGGATGACACAATTCACTGTTTGGGTGAATGACATAAGTTTTACATTCCATTTGGATGTTTGGCATAAGATAGACTTAGCCTCTATGAAACCAAATATGGAAATGTTCATGAAATTTGGATAGGATTTGAACAATTTGTTAGGTCTCTTCCAGTAAAAATTAACTTTTAGATCATGTAATGATTGGTCTGAAATGTTTAGTAGTAATATTCATGTACAAGGACTATTTCTCAGTTGGGCTCTGTCTCATAGTAAAAATACACTTTAAATCATCATTCTGTTCCTATTTCTCCATAATCAAACACATTATATGTAATGTGCCTGTATTAAAAGCTCAAATACTGAGAAGTCTCTATGACTTAAGTATTACGTCATGCTTTATATACCTCCATGTTTTGAGACTAAAATCACAGAATGTGGCAGAAGGGAGTTTAGATATGATCTGGTCCAATTTCTTTATTTACATCTTTTAAAACTGAGGTCGCATGACTTGGCTGACCTCAGTTGATAGTTGCTGAGCTTGAACTAGAACCCAGATCTCTAGTTGTCTATACACAAGTCTCTTTCCATTAAATCCCACCTCATTATTCTTTGCTTTTCACCTTCTAGTCAGAGTTTTAAAAAACTTTTATTTCTTAATCTATCCCCATGTCAAAATACTAATCCAAACTACACGAAGTTGAGATGAGTTATCTCCTACATATTGTTTGTTTCAGTAAAGGGTAATGGCCGCAGTCAAGCAAATTAATTGTGTTCTTGCAAAGAGAGGTGCACTTCCTAGAACTGCTCTTTCCTTATCTCTGCTTCCCTAGCACTGGTTTTGATGATAACAACCTCCTTCTGCCCTGGATCTCTCCAGTCAGTTGTGCACACTACAGCCCAAACACCAGCAGGTCAGGGCCATCTCTTGTAGAAGATGCTCCCACGGCTTCCTGGCTCTCAGGATTAAGACACAACACTGGCCGGGTGCGGTGGCTCACACCTGTAATCCCAGCACTTTGGGAGGCTGAGGCAGGTGGATTGCCTGAGCTCAAGAGTTCAAGATCAGCCTGGGAAACACGGTGAAACCCCATCTCTACTAAAAATACAAAAATTAGCCGGGTGTAGTAGCGCGCACCTGTAATCCCAGCTACTCAGGAGGCTGAGGCAGGAGAATTGCTTGAACCAGGTAGCAGAGGTTGCAATGAGCCCAGATCACATCATTGCACTCCATCCTGGGAAACAGAATGGGACTCCATCTCCAAAAAAATAAATAATAAAATAAAATAAAATAAAACAAAATAAAATAAAGAAAGAAAAAGACACAACACTATACAAAGACTTCAAGGTCTATATTTCACTTACTTCTGTGCTTCTACATGTCCCTTGCTGCTCCCCCCAGCCCTCTCTCTCTCTCTGTTGTAGATCCTTCTTTCATTTCTTTAATGTGCTATTCTCCCTCTACCACAGGGAACAGGGAATTTGTACTTCTTTTCTTTCCCCTCTTCACCTTCAGATATCAACTCAAGGATCACATCTTATTGTCCCCTGACCTCCCTGACGATCCAATAATCCTCTTATTGTAAGAACTTATAGAACCAGGTACCTTTCATCTGTAGTAGCATTTGTCACAACATCAATTTTATATTTGTTGGGATGATTACTTTGATTATTTGATAAATATCCATCTTCTTCACTAGATTCTAAGTTCCTGGAGGGCAGGGATCACATCTGATCTTATTCATCATTGTGCCCCAAGTGACGTGCAATAAATATTAGTTAACTAAAAAAGTAAATAATCGGGTTTAATTAAGTCCTTCCTTATTTATTTAAAATTCAGTTTCCTCTCATTCCCACTACCTCGTGTTACCTGCCATTCCCCAAATTCAATATGACTTCCACGTATGAAATATTCTTTTCCGCATTTTCCACCTAATAAACTTTTACTCATTATTCAAGATCAAGGATAAGTACCTTCCCAGAAAGAATTAATCTTTCCTGCTTCAGTGGGTTAGAAGTTTGTTTTATCTATTACAGTGCTTTTCTCATTATAACTATTCAATTAGAATCCTTTCTTATCATGCAGCAAATATGTATGAACCCCTACACTGCTTGAGGCACAGTCTCTGACATGGTGCAGCTTACATTCTCATGGAGGTAGACAGATATTCTACAAGCATGCAAGCAACTAACTACAATTCTAATAAAAGCAACAACAGCAAAGCACAAGTTGCCATGAGGGCTTAAACCTGGAAACATCTACTTGACGTGAGTTATTTAAAATTGACAAACATCTCTGTATCCATATTTGCATCTTTTGTACCTAGCTAGTGTGTCACCTAATATGAATGCTTAACACATGTTGTGGACTACCCCCAAAAAATGAATGAATAAGTAATAAATTTCAAAGCACTAGTATCTTGTTTGTTTTGTTAGATATTTTGGTTAACATAATACCAGTTATTATGGATAACCTCCAATTTATTTAGAAGTTCTGATGACCTTTATTTACCAACTTTAACAAGGCCTGTGTTAAAAGTAAGAGCTGGATTTCCTGGAACTAGGTAGAGAACAACTTGTACATATATAAAACTCTCTAGTAATTATTGTTGCCCAACAATGGACAGTGCTACCTCAAAAAACTACCAGGCCCACTGCGTGGCAGTGTTCATGAAGACCCAGGTGATCACCTGTCAGGTATGCACAGGAGAAACTCCTAGTCTGTGGATATTGACAAGATGGACCTCAAGTGCTTTCTGTCACTGCAATTTTATGGTTCTGTGAGATTTCTGTGTGATTACTACTCATCTACATCTTCCACTGGACTGATGAGGAATAGGAAAAAGTTGACTTTGGTAAATTTCTTAAGTTTAAAATGTTGTACAAGTGAATTTTCCATTTCTCAGCTTATACTCACTCACTCCTAGGAAAGATATTTCATGTCTGGTGAGGGTCTCTTCAATATGATGGCATTTTCACCAATTAAAAAGTAAAGAAAAGTAAAAGAAAAGAATGCATCAAAGTTAGTGAGTCCATTTTTTTCTTCAAAATATAAGCTTATACCTGTCAACAATTGTCTCTTCTCTTTCTGAATAATAGAATCTATTTCCATGCGAAGCCTCAAAGGAATAATCCTACAATAATGGAAATACATGCTGGGCAGTAATTGGGATGGGAAAATCACGTGAGGGGAAAGGTGAGAGTCTTTCCTGATGTATTCTAATCACAATACACAGGTGGCCATGTACTATGGTCTGAATGCTTGCATCCCATCAGAATTCCTATGTTGAAATCCTGCTTCCCAAGTTGATGGTATTAAGAGGTGGGACCTTTTGGGGGTGATAAGGTCATGAGAGCAGGGCCCTCATGAATGGGATTAGTGTCTATAGAACAGGCCCCAGAGAGCTGCCTGTGTCCTTGACACAGCAAGAAGACACAATCTTTAAGGAAGAGGCCCTTACCAGACATTAAATCTGCCAGCACCTTGATCTTGAACTTCCTATCCTCCAGAACTGTGAGAAATAAATTTCTGCTGTTCATAAGTTACCTAGTCTAAGATATCCTGTAGTAATAGTCCCAAAGGACTAAGATACCATACCATCAGCCTCAAAGCAGACCGCTTCCAAAATTCACCTTGGGACACTCGGCATAGCATCAACTGGAGGTCCCTTTTTGTTCTTTCCCTGACTACTCATACTCAAAACACTGTGTTCTAGATTCAAGCATGAAAAACAAGTTTCTAACAAATCAATGGTATTATGGAATTAATTTAAAAATTGGACTTTGTCAAAATCGATTGTATGCTTGATTTTTTTTCTATTCATTATTAGATATTATTTCTATTCATTATTAGATAGAAAAGGGAAGAGTTTCCCTGAACTATAGACACCACCATCTCCACATTCCTTGGGAATAATGTTTTCCATCCATCCTTATCATTAGTGAGGATCATTAAACAGCATTTTTTAACCATCCATCTGTGTATGGCACTTTATAAATATTCTTTCCCTCTCCCCTGCCCCCTCTTTCAACCTACCATGTGTCTCTGTTGTGTAAAACACTAGGAAGCTACAACAATAATAAATAATTAATGGTAAAAAAGTAAGGCAGATGGGCAAGATGACCTACTAGCATCTATGAATCTTAGGATGTTAAATTTACTGCTAGAAATATAATTCAGCAGAATTTGATAAGAAAATATCAAAGCATTTGGTGAGGAACATGAACTTATCGATTTCCATCAACATTTTCTAAAATAAAAATGTAAAAATTAGGGACCCACAGATGGACCAACTGAAGCCCTGAGTTCACGTGACTTGTACCAGATGATGCAGTCTTGAAATAAATAATGAGAAAAACAGTGTGGAAAATCATAATAATTATGGTTGCAACAGTATATAACAGAGAATGTTACTATGGACAAAGAGAGAAAATATTCAAAAACAAACGAAGGCTATTATTCTCATTGAAAGGAGTAGTGTGGTTAAGGGTTGTGAAATTATGGATTCTATTTTCCTTTAAAAAACCTAATGCTAAATGACGAGTTAATGGGTGCAGCACACCAGCATGACACATGTATACATATGTAACTAACCTGCACATTGTGCACATACATGTACCCTAAAACTTAAAGTATAATAAAATAAAATAAAAAGAAAATCCAAATGGCCAATAAGCCTAAAAAGAGGCTTTAATCTTTTTAAACCTTTAAAAACATTCAAATTAAAACCAAAATGAAATGCCAAAAAAAAAATTCTTCTTTAATATTGTTATGGGTTTTTTTCATTTTTTTTTTCTTCAAGGAAAGAACTAGTTTTTCTGGATTCAGAGATGGTGATATTTAAAGCACTGTTTTTCAGCTTTGCAAGCTGCATGTAGTCAGGATTACAATAAAAGAACATGTCGGTGTAAAATAAGCTATTGTGGTGGATTCGGTTTTACAATTTGGATTTTATTTCAGCTTAAGATCAAAATGCCCATAAGTAAAATTTACATTTCCTAGAAGGTAGGGATATTCTTAGAGTTGTATCTGAAAGAGAGCCAAAGTTATGATCTCATTTGCTTTGTGAATTTTGTTAATGATTATCATTTTCATCACCTACCAAATATTGAGTGATTATTATATGTAGCCACTGTGCTTATTGCAGTTAATTCGCATGGTGAGAATTCTCATTATTTCTCATCCCTCCTTGGGATGGGTATTATTATCTTTTATTTATAGGTTAAGAAACTGAGGCTCAGAAAGGTAAGTTTCTTGCTCACAACACAACTAGGAGGTGCTGCCTCCAAGATTCCAACCCAGCATTATCTTAATCCAAAGACCATGTTCTTGACCTTATAAGACACTGGGAATTTTCCTTGAATTGAAGGATTCTGGATGCCTATAATAAATAAGCAGAAATATGGGATCAATATTGAGCAATCCTAGTAGCATGATATTGACGGTAAGAGTGAACATAAATAATTCCTGTAATATTTTGTCTACCCCTTGGCCTGAATGACATGTATAACATCTACTATCACGTTACAATTCTCTTATGGATAGAGATGGTAGAATTGGCAACTGTTTTGGCAGCTCTGAATTTTAAAAACTAAACATAAGTTTTAGTATGTGACTTTCAGAAGTAATGCTAATAGTCTTAGTATTCAAGATTTATGGTCAAAATAGATGCCTACGAATATTTTTTAAACGTTGAAAATACAAAAGTTATAGTTAGAAGGGGTCCACTCTAACTAGGTGAAAAACACTGGTAGATTTAAACAATCTTCCCAGGGCCTTTTCAGCATCAGGGCCAGCAGCTAAAGCTCCTGCTTCTGAACCTAGTTCTTTGTATTAGACTTTGCTACCGCAGAGCACCAAAAATAAATATACAATTTAAACAATGGAAGAGAAAAAATGTGAAGCAAGAGTAATCTGACTATCTCATACCCAGTGAAACCTATAAATACTGGCGAGTTGAACCTTATTATTAATGATTCCTGGCTACAACATAAGTCTATAATTTCTACTATTCCAATAATGGTCAGAATGGAAAAAGACCATAAAATATAAATAAGAAATACGGATTTAGATCCATTATTCCTCTCATTCTGTCTCCTCCTTCCAAAACAATGTTACTTGACTGTCACTATATATCGAGCATGGGGGATGATGCAAAATTGGGTAAAGTAGCCCTTTGCTCTCAAGAAACCCACAGGATCACTGCAAAGAATATTACAGGAACTTTTGGTTTTGTGTTCTAGCATGTGTTTTGTAGGCCCAGATAACATTATGGACTTGAATATGTATTTAACTAGCACCTAGTTGAAACTGTCTCCCTGATTTAAACGTATTGCTGTAAAAGAAGAGAAACTAATATAAAGTACCAGCAAATGACATGGATATTTTAATTCATGGGGCTTTGTGGAATATAGTATGCATTTATGGACACAATAGTCTTAGTCCCCATTTGTAATTTTAAAAACTCTTTGAGGTTTTATTAATTTGCTAATTCATTCAACAAATATTTATTGAGCATCTACTACCCATGAAGCACTGTATTCCGAATGTTATAAAATGCCTTCAATAAAATAGCTCCCCAGATTTAAAAAAATGACAAAAATGATTACCATAATATTCTACTTTAGCTTCATATAGATGTTTACAAATTGTGTTTATTATGCTGGAAACTATTTGGCTGGGCTAGAATGAAACCAGAAGCCAAGTTTAAGAAGTAGCTTCTTAATAGCTTCTAAGCTTTCTATGTGCACTCTTTCCATAAAGCCTAATGAAAATGCTCTCCTTAGATTTAGAAAAAAAAGTAGGATTCCAAATTTAAAATGACATTTATCTCAAAAGTAAGTTAATATTTAATGATAGCCTGATTAATAATCACGATTTTATGAACTGGGAACATTTAGCATGAAAGCCCTGAGACACATTTGTTCTAAGCTATTCAGACTAGGGAAAAAGGAGTAAAGATAGACTCTTTCTTTGAAAATTTTACTTTATTATGATATTTCAGATTTTTGCCTTCTAAACACCACATTCTTATTCTGGTATTTCCTCATTGGAAAGTTTTTTTTATTTGTGGAAAGCAGGGCGAAGAACTCATGAGTCAGACAAATGGGCAATTTCAAAGGACTAAAAGCAACTACCATGTTATCTAGGTGAAAACTGGGAAAAACCAAGTGCAATGGCTTACGTTAAATTCTTCATATATTGATATTGAAATTATATCTGATCAATATCCAAAATGTATGAATCAGCAAGCCAAGAGCTATCATCATTTCTCAGATTTTGTTGTTGTTGTTAATGATTTGAACTGTATTTTGGTCTGTGTGGTTTTTTTTAATTTTTTTGTTGTTAAGGATCTGAACTGATAAAACAGCTTATAGAAATAAGCACAAAGGAAAAGAAATGAACGTGCAAAAGAAAAGGAACTTGTTAAAGGACACAGTGTTGTATCTTTGTCATTGTAGACGTCAAAAAAGGAAACAGTAAGAGAGGAAGGAGAGAAACAAAGAAGAGGGGAGGGTACAAAAAAAAAATCCTGCCTGGGAAAAGTGGATGTGAGACAGTCATATGACATAGATACTTACAGAGAAAGTGTTCTACATGTGTACAATACTTCACATTTTTACAACCTGCCTAAAGATAGAAATGCCCTCAATAAAGAACAGTGCCAGTGGACAGAAACAACAGATAGTTCATTCAAATCCCTTCAATAGGATGTACCTAGGAGACACTCATCAAAGTCAAACTGGCACTGGGCACCAAAGATTGCTCACATGTTTATACAGTAAACTGGAGGCCAACACTGGTTGTAAATGAATATGTCTAAAATTTAAACCACACTGCTTTTTAAACTTAGTTTCTTAAGGTAGTTCATGCTAATAATAGTCTAGACCTATATACTATCTAGCATGGTAGCCACTAGTCACGTATGGCTATTTCAACATAAATCACATAAATTTAAAATTCAACTTCTCAGTCTCTCGTTATGTTTCAAATATTCAATAGCTCATGTGCCTAGTGACTACTGTATTGGAGAGCACTAATATAGAACATTTCCATCATCACATCAAGTTCTATTGGGAAGCACTGGTCTAGACAACTTTCCTGTGAAGTTATGAGGCTGAGTTCTGTTCTTTAAGAAATAAGTTCTGTTCGTAATAAGAATGGCAGAAAAAATTCTGTTGGAAGAACATGTTTTGCCTTGATTGTGTTTCTACCACCTTCTACCTCTACTCCCATTCCCAGCAGTGGTATACCCTGGGCCTCCGCTTACAATCTCTACTTCCTTTTGGGTTTTAGGACCATCTTGGTCCTTTCAAGAAGAATATAAAGAGTTCATGAGTGTAAATAGTGCATGGTCATGGTTTGGCACTTCATCATCAGGCAGACTTGCTCTGGTCCTATCCTGCCCTACCCTGAACAGCAGTTCTTGGGAACTGGGCTCCCGGTTCCATTTTATGACCTAGAACTTGACTTGGGCCCCAGCTCCATCCATTCCTTTACTCATTTATTCAACAAACAAATAATAAGCATCTGCTATGTGCATGGAGTTGTGACCTCTCACAACTTCATGTGCTGTGGATAAAGAAGTGCATGAAAGCAGCAGTCCCTGCCTTCATTGAGTTTATATTCTTGCAAAGGATGCTGATATTAGTGTGAGAAAGCTGATATTAAATGAGTAAATGCCTGAAATTTTAAAGTTAGATTTGGGGTAAGTGCCATAAGGAATCAGGGTGCTAGAAGATGGCATGATGAGTCACCGCCCCTGCTCTGGGAGCCAAGAAGACTTCTTTGAGCAAGTGATTTTTGACCTGAGTTCAGAGACATGAGTAAGAATGTATTAGGTGAAAGTGGGAAGAGAGAACATCCCAAGTAACTATGCGAGACGGCCTTCTAGCAAGAAAGCCCAGGGCACTTCAGATGAACTAAAATAAAGCCAGAAATTTTAACAGAAAACAAAGGATGAGTGGGGCCTGAGATGATGCTGGCGACAAGGGGCCAGACTGACCAGAGCCCGTCATGTACAACAGCTTTCTACTAGTGATGCTTTGGGAAATGAAGGAGGAATGTGGTGGCCCCCAAGTTGAAGGTTTAGGACCTTATCCTAAGAAAAGTGGGAAATCATTTAAGGGTTTTAGGTAAATGAGTGACACAATCAGATTTGCTTTTTGTAAAAAATAAACAAACAACAACAACAACAACAAAGGGCAAAATTAATTGAGAGGACAAGAAAAGAAGCTGAGTCCAGTTAGTAAGCTATAGTGGAACATCAGGAAGGTGGGGTTGGTGCTTTGGTGATGGCGTAAGAAATGGTCCTGTCCATTGTGCCTGGATCCCTTCATTAATGAAGTGAACATCACCCTGTTTCCCTGAGAATGGAGATGTCTTAACTGTGTAGGCCCCTGCTAGCTACTTAAAAGAGGCTTCTTCCTAAACTCTATGTCCCCTCCAGCAGTAGCATTCTGAGCCTATGGGGCTGGACCATTCTATCCCTGCCTGTCTCTGTCAGCCCTGCCTGTCTGAATCTCCAAATATCGCCTGCTCCCAGACACTGCCTACCATATTCGGCCAGGACATTCCCTAGGAAGAAAGTCTAACTTCCTGTCTACTGGGATTGCCATCTGTCATTTGCTCTATTCTCTCCAGATGCCACTTTCCCACACCTGACTGATCTCCTTTTAGGACTGGCTTTTCCTGACTGTCAGAAAATAGGAGCAGGCAGTGTAAAAAGAACCACATAGCTTAAGACCTGGAGTCTGCAAAAAATAACTAGGTGACCAGAAGCAGAGCACAGAATTTATCTCTGAAAAATAATGACAGCATAATGTCTCAACTTCCCCAATTCAGCACACCACAGCCTGCATGCTGCTACTCCCCATCCCTTTCAAAATACTCCACAACCCAAAGAATTATCAATTGTTTGGACCTGGGGCAAACTGACTGCAATTAGCACTGCAAGGGATCTAGGGGTTCTATGTTTGTTTTCAGGCAGACCATAAGCCTCGAAAGGGTAAGGACTAAGTTTGCATAACCTCATGACCTAGCAGAGTACTTTACACCTGAAAAGTGTTTAATAAATATTAGCTGAATGTGCACCTGTAAAAAGCTGGCTACAATTTCCAGCCAGTTAGAGTATAAGAAGCAGTAAGTCCTCCTGGAGAAAGAATTGCTTTCTCATTTCAGAAAAAAACATAATGGGCTATTTGGCTATTACTGGCAAGTGCCCTTGGGCAAGTCAGAGGCAAACAAGAGTTAAATAGTTCAGCATAATGAACTACCTCTGTCTTTTGGAATCATCCATTGTCATCTTGAGAAAGGATAGTGGGAAAACTCTGGATGAAGAGATGGGAGGAAGTGTCCAGAGGAAGAGAGAGACCTAGCAAATGGCTGGTGAAGTGTCCAGAAAATGGCTGGTACCTGGGCCCCAGTGAGATATGGACCAATGAGAAAACTCCTGTGATGAGGAATGGTAAATGCATTTTTAGGAGCAGTGACATCTAACATTTAATTAGAATTAGTTTCTTGTCTATGCTATAATTACCATCCTTTATCCCAATGCACTCAGCCAGAGTCTTTTATATATGAGGGCACTATAATACTGATTGATTAGAGAAGGAAGGGAGATGTGTCCCAGAGGAAGACATCCCAGAGGTCTGAGAGGAGCCAAAGAGAACACAGGCGTGTGGTGAAGGATGTGGCACAGCATGGATTAACCAGTGAGTGGATGCAATTCAAACACTTTCCCCCCTAATTTATTTTGAAGAAATATGATGACAGCAGGGATGGCCAGTTGTTTATTTAAATTTATAGTTCACCTTATATAATTGCCACTGAGAAGTTCCTGTTGAGCCAAATATTACATTTCACAGCCCCTACCCCCAGCCCCCTCATCTAGGCGTCTAGATAGAGTGGTATCTGACTAGTTTTCATCAGTGGAATATAAGCAGAAGTGTTGTTGTCACACCTGAGTCAAGATGTTTAAGAACTGGTCGTGCCTTTTCTGTGCTCTCGCACTCTTCATTTGATTGTTATGTGAATGAGAAATATACTTTTGTTATGCCAAATCGCTAACATTCTGGTGTTTGTTACAGGATGAGCTAGCATTATCCTAACATTGACACCTTGATGTTAGGGGACATGGGAGTGCTGCCTTTACAAAAATCTAATTATGTGGCATTGCCCCAAGCAAGGAAAGGGATATAGAAGACGAAATGCCTGGACCCTGCCATGTCCTGGCACAACTGTGCTAACTTAGAAGGCAGGTCTATAACTTCAGAAAAAAAGATTGCAAAGAGCCAGAATGTTACTGTGTGGTGGTTGCTCCTCACTGCCTGTAGCAAAGTATTACAAAACGATTGAAACAGAAGACCTCAGGAAGCTGCAACAGCCCACTCTTTAGGGAGGATAAGGGTGAGAAATAACAATGAAAAAGGCTTTGAGTAACACAAGTCCCTTATAACCTCCCAGTTCGACAAAGTGACTCAGCCTTGCAGTAAATATCTCATTAATAAAGTGACCTAACCACCCAAGCCTATTTTTGAGATGAACCCAACATAACCACTTAAGACATGGGTGTATAAGACATGAACAAAGGAATGAAACAGCTTCAAAAATTATGAATAGGAAAGAACTTTCACTGTAGCTAGTAGTGTAACTGACAGAAAGCAAATACATAAGTAACTTATGAAAATTTTGAGGAAATTGTATTGTCAAAGAAATTAAGAGCCAGGCCTAACAAAAAATAAAAAAGAAAAAAAAACCCAATGACTTTAAAACCACCTCTAGGTATCTAGGCTTGGATTGGGAAGAAGCAGGCCTGTAAGGCCCTATAAGTTCCAGGAAGGGTATACTTCCCAACACCCATTTTGCATGTGGCCATGGAGAGTAATGGACAATGAAGAACCTCCCAGAAGGTGGCCTGGACTACACAGAACAAAGAATTTCTTCCAAGATAGCAAACCAGGGTCCAAAGAAGGAATGTGCCCTATTGCCAGGACAGGGGGCCTTTAACAATATCCAATAGGACTTCTTCCATGTTACACGTCAATGACTGGTTTATGTCTCCCATTGTTCATTTTTCCAAATGGAAATTTTAAAGGCAATCATTCCAAACTTCATCCATCATTATACAAGCATACCTCAGAGATATTACAGGTTTAGTTCCAGACCACGTCAAAAAAGCAAATACCTCAATAAGGCAAGTTACAGAAATATTTGGTTTCCCAGTGCATGTAAAGGTAATGTTTATAAAATACTGTAGTATTTTATATTATTTCGATTAAAAATGTTCATACCTTAATTAAAATGCTCTATTGGGGAAAAAAGCTAACAATCCTCAGAGCCTTCAGGGAATAGTAATCTATTTGCTAATGGATGGTCTTGCCTTGATGTTTATGGCTGCTGACTGATCTCAGTGGTAGCTGCTGACGATTTGGGTGGCTGTGGCAATTTCTTAAAATGAGACAACAATGAAGTTTGCACAGTTGTGTCTTCCTTTCACAAAAGATTTCTCAGTAGCATGCAATGCTATTTGATAGCATTTTACCCACACTAGCACTTTGTTCAAATTCGAGTCAATCATCTCAAATCTTGTTTCTGTTTTATCAACTAAGTTGGTGTAATATTCCAAATCCTTTGTTGTGATTTCAACAATGTTCACAGTGTCTTCAACCAAGAGTAAATTTCATCTGAAGAAATCACTTTCTTTGCTCGTTCATAAGAAGCAACTTCTTCTCTGCTCAAGTTTGATTATGAGGTCACAGCAATTCATGTATATCTTCTGACTCCACTTCTAATTCTACTTCTCTCCACCACATGTGCAGTTATTTTCTTCAATGAAGTTTTAAATCCCTCAAAGTCATCCATGGGGGTTAGAATCAACTTCTGCCAAATTCCTGTTAATGTTGATATTTTGACTTCCTCCCATCAATCACAAACGTTCTTAATGGCATCTAGAATGGTGAATCCTTTCCAGAAGGTTTTCAATTAACTTTGTCCATATCTATCAGAGAAATCACTATATATGGCAGGTATAGCCTTATAAAAGGTATTTATGAAATAATAGGCTTGAAAGTCAAAATTATTCCTTGATCCATGAGCTGCAGAGTGGATACTGTGTTAGCAGGCATGAAAACATTAATCTCCATGTACATCTCCCTCAGAGCTCTTGGGTGATGGGAAACACTGTCAAAAAGCAGTAATATTTTGAAAAGAATTTTTTCATAAGCAGTAGGTTCTAATGGTGGGCTTAAAATATCAGTAAACCATGCTGTAAACAAATGCATTGTTCATTCAGGCTTCATTGTTCCATTTCTAAAGCATAGGCAGAGTAAATTTAGCATCATTCTTAAGGACCCTAGGATTCTCAGAATAGAAAGTAAGCAATGAATTCAACTTAAGGTCACCAGCTAGATTAGCCTCTACCAAGAGAGTAAGCCTGTCCTTTGAAACTTTGAAGCCAGGCATTGACTTCTCCTCTCTAGCTATGGAAAGGCCTAAATGGCATCACCTTTCAACAGAAGCCTGTTTAATCTCCATTAAAAATCTGTTGTGGGTAACACAGTGAGACCCTGTCTTTTTTTAATTAAAGAAATTTTCAATAAAAAAATTATCCAGGTGTTGTGGTGCATGCCTGTAGTCCCAAGTACTTGGAAGGCTGAAGGGGGAGGATCCCATGAGCCCAGGAGTTCAAGGCTGCAGTGAGCTGTGATCATGCCACTACACTCTAGACTTGGTGACAGAGTGAGACCCTGTCTCTAAAGAAATTTTAAAAATCTATTGTTAATTGTAGCCACCTTCATCAATGATCTTAGCTAAATATTTTGGGTAACTTACCGCAGCTTCCGTATTTAACACTTGTTTCTTCACCTTGCACTTTTTTTTTTTTTTGACACAGAGTCTTGCTCTGCTGTCAGAGCTGGAGTGCAGCTCTGACTCCAGTGCTGCACCAGGCTGGAGTGCAGTGGTGCAATCTCGGCTCACTGCAACCTCCACCTCTCAGGTTCAAGCAATTCTCTGCCTCAGCCTCCCAAGTAGCTGGGATTACAGGCACCTGCCACCATGCCTGGCTAATTTTTTTGTATTTTTTTAGTAGACACGGGGTTTCATCAAGTTGGCCGGGCTAGTCTTGAACTCCTGACCTCGTGATCCACCCGCCTCGGCCTCCCAAAGTGTTGGGATTACAGGCGTGAGCCACTGCGCCCGGCCCACCTTGCACTTTTGTATCATGGAGATGGCTTATTTTTTTTAAACCTGTGAACCAACCTCTGCTAGCTTTGAACTTTTCTTCTATTTGAAGAAACAGAAGAACAGAGAACAAAGAACAAAGAATTTCTTCTAAGATAGCAAACCAGGGTCTAAAGAAGGAATGTGCCCTATTGCCAGAACAGGGGGCCTTTACCAATATCCAAGAAGAACTCACAGAAAAACTCACTTCTCTCAGCCTTCATGGAATTGAAGAGAGTTAAGGTCTTGTTCTGGATTAGGCTTTGGTTGAAGGGAATGTTGTGACTGATTTGATCTATCCAGACCACTAAAACTTTCTCCGTATCAGCAATCAGACTCTTTTTCCTTTATTATCATTCATGTATTCATTGGAGTAACATTTTTAATTTCCTTCAATAACTTTTCCTTTGCATTCACAACTTGGCTAACTGGAACAGGAGGACTAACTCTCAGCCTATCTTGGCTTTCAACATGCCTTCCTCACTAAGCTTAATCCTTTCTAGCTTTTGATTTAAAGTGACAGACATGTGATTCTTCCTTTCACTTGGATACTTAAAGGTCATTGTAGGGTTATTAATTGGTCTATTTTCAATATTGTTGTGTCTCGGGGAACAGGGAGGCCCAAGGAGAGGGAGAGAGTTGTGGGAATAGCCAGTCAGTGGAGAAGTTGGAACCCACACAACATTCATCCATTAAGTTTACCATCTTATATGGGCACAACTCGTGGTGCCCCAAATATCACTGATCATGGATCACCATAACCTATATAACAATAACATTTGAAATATTGGGAGAATTACCAAAATGTGACACAGAGACAAGAAGTGAGCACACTGTTGGAAAAACGGCACCGACAGACTTGCGTGATGCAGGGTTGCCACAAACCTTCAATTTGTGAAAATCGCAGCATCGGTTAAGCACAATAAAACAAAGCACCATAAAAATGAGGTATGCCTGTATATTGGAGGCTGATAACTTGCCTTTTAGTACAAAAGTTTCTAGACAATGAGGGGCCATATCCAGACTAAATGGTGGTGGGCACTCGGCATCAGCCATAGAACCTGGACTTTGAGATGGATACAGTAACTAGGTGAGATTCAGGTTGTTTTCTGGGGTTGAGGTTTTCCTATCTGTAGCCAGAGAGCAGAATATAGTAGAATTTTTGTTTAGCAAAATCTATGCTTCCCTTTCCATGATACAGAAATATGACTGGAAAGTGGCCTCCCACCCAGAGGTTGCATGCTCCAGCCCTCTTTGTATACTGACAGAGCAATGTGACTATCTCTTCAACAGAATGTGAATGGAAGCCAGGTGTGTCACTACTTGGGTGTGCCTTCTCTATGTTCATTCTCTTCCACAATGTCAGCTGCATGCAAAGAACTTCATGTTTCTAGTATCAAGAGCAAGATTTAGGTCCCCAAATCACTGCACTGAATGCATACATTGGGCTCTCATATAAGCAAAAATTAAATGTCCACTCTATTAACCACTGAAATATGGAAGTTTAGAAGTTAAAGTTACCTCAACTAATACAATCACCAGTGAAAAGCAAAAAAGGAGGGTAATGCCTACTATTATGACCTGTATTGGGAGGTGGAAGACTTGGAGACCCTTAGATTGCAAGTGTTTGCCGTCAGGAATTCAAATCCTCCTCCCCTTCTTCGCCATTCCTGTTTAAAGCAAGTCTTAGACATTATCTTAGTTGTATACCTTGAAAGACTCCTAACTAGTCTCCAAAGTATCAATCTTTTCTCCTGTTAAAGTTCATCCTATTCACATTAGCTCAGAGATTGTTGCCAAAAATAAAGTGGACTACGCCACTTTTTAAAAATTTTCCATTGACCCTCTCTCCCCCAAAAACCTGCCTTTCAGGATAAAATCCAAATGATGTAGGATGGCATAAACACCTTTCACATCTAATCCTCAACCTTCTTCAGCCTCGTCTCCCATCACTTCCCCACAACTGCCAATGCTGACCTTCAGTCACCAGCCAAGCCCTTTTCATGACATTGCTTTGCAAATGCTATTCCTTCTGCCTAGAATGCTCTCCATCCACCTCCTTTTCCACCTGGGGAATGCTTACTCAACTTTTAAAAATGAACTTAGATGTCACTTCATCTCTGAAGTCCTGTCTGACTATCCCACGTAGAAAATGAAACTCTTCACAGTGATAATTAAATCATCAAATTGTGCCCACTAATAGGATGTCCCTAATGTTTAGCAAACTACATAGTTTGATTTTGTTGCTATTTATTTTGTATTTAGTCAGCCACTAAACTTACCTTCATACTAAAAACATAGAGTGCTCAGCTTTTTCAAAATAGCCACCCACACAGTAGAATTGGATTGGCTTTCTTCAATGGGAGAATATAGCCATAATCAGTGCTGCTGAATGAGAGGAATATGATCCTTTTGAGTGAGTTTCCTAAAGTTGTCAAGTGTTTGAAGGGCAAGGCCCAAGAATGCAGGAAATCCTGCTTCCTCCATAACTTTTACACATCTCACCAGACATATATGTAAATAAAAAACTTGCTTACCGTTATCTGTGACTAGACCCTAGCCCTATTGTTCACAGCATGTTTTTACACAGGAATTTTCTAGGAATGATAGAAGGTGCTATCACCAAGATTTGCTCACCATTTTGGGAAATTATGTCACCAGCTATCATGCTGCTCCTGTTAACTGATTCATTAATCCAGTACACCCACATCTGTTTGCAATTGCTGCTGTCACACTCAATGAATATATTTATTTTGCTCTTATTTCAAAGTGCCAAATATATAAAAGTGTTACCAATATTCAATTGAATATTATCATCTTATCCAAGTTTATCTTCTAATCTTATCTGAACTTATCTTCTTATCCAAACGTATGCATTTTAAGTAGCAAGCATCTATTTTAGTACATCTTTTAGTGTAGTTATATCTGAGCATACACATATTGATAAGCCTACTATTTTATCTTAAGTTGCTTTCTTCTTATTTACTCTTTCTATTACAGATAGGGAATTTATATTGCTTTTTAAAATGTTATATGTGTAGATATGATTTATTATCTATAAATATTATTTCAGGAAAGTAAAGGGGACATTACAAAGTACTGCTTATAAAAAGGGGGTATTGGATCTGACTGAGTAGAGTGTTGTGACTCTAAATATATTTAGAAATTCAAAGCAACTGTATTTTCTTACTGTTGGGATGCTTCTGTCATACAACTACTCCGTTGAATTGCCATCCCACTCTATCAATAGCATTTATAATATTTGGTTGTGATTTATTTCTCTACAAATGTAGGCTGTGAGTGCATAGTGTCTTATGCATATTTATGTCTCTAATAACTGGCTTAGGACTTGGCACACAGAAGCTGAGTAGATACCTTTAGGATGAACTACCAAATGAGAACCCTGAAGGGATTGCAGTCCCTGGATTTCATGGTAGAACTCTGAATCAATTATCCAGTGCTTTGCCTCTATCAGTCTTACATCGTTTCCTTCATTCTGCCAGATGTCAGTTACTTGTGTACAAATACCCTCTCCATTTTCTCTCCTCCTTGTGGGCCTAGGCAGTACTGCATTCACCTCCATATCTCAAGTGAGTCTCACACAAAGGAAGCCAATAAACATTATGTAAATCAAATGATTCCCCAGGAGTATTGCCATACATAATTTTTAATTTTTAATTTTTAAGTTGGCTGTGGGTTTTTTTAATACTAACAGTACTGTACTTCAGGTATATTAGTTATTAAATGGGCTTTGGTGGATTGGTCTGAGGACCTAAACATCATTTAAAGTACTATTTTTATAAGGAAATGTATACAAGTTCTAAAATACCAAAATTTTTAAAATGAAATTTTATCTAATAAGCCAATTGTAGGTTCAAGGTTGGCTATACAATGTGATTGAACCTGTAAGACCTAATAATTGTGTGAAAAATTAAAATGTCAATCATGAGGATATGTCTAAATATTTGATTCTATGGCTTCCTGCAGGCAATATTTAATCATTTTAGCTTTCAAATTTAATCTGGATGACATTGTTCACATAAACAGAAGTTGTAGCTATTTAGAAAAAACTTTTCTTCAAATATATAAACTTTTCTTGATGAAAATCTCAATTTATGTTTTCATAATGTTATCATAGTAACTCTGCACTTAATAAAATAAATGCATTCTAGAGACTATACTAGTATGTAAATCTGTTAAGTAACCATATTTTAATTTCTATTGAAATATTCATGTTATGTTTCACAGGGAAAAAAATGGGGACATGCATAAAAAATTATATTTCAGAACTAATAATTTTTAAAAAACAAATAATTCTAAAAGTAGCTAAATTAAACAAATTTGTAATACTATGTTCAAAATAATTCACAAACTTGTTTTTAAAGAACCTGAAGATGAAAATAAACTGACCAATGAGATCATCTGCATCAGCCAGCCTCATTTTCTGTGGTCACTGTAAAGCTAGTAGTTTCTAAGGTGTTAGCATTCAGATAAAATCCCACCTACATTATAAAAATCTAAACTACCTTCTTATTTCAAATTTATATTGAAAATATGGGGGTTTTCTCTTACTTTTGGCCTTTTTCAAGCATCCTCCTGTACTAATAAGCAGGGCATCCTTTGGTGAGTGAGAAGATACAGTTCCAAATAAATCTAGGAACTGCAAGCATTTTTTCTTGTTCTGCCTGGGCTCGTTTTTAACACTTCTGAATATCATAGTGGTTAAGTGAAGCCAGAGCGCCTAGGTTCAAGCTTGACTTTACCATTTATTTCCTATATGACTTTAGACAAGTTAAGAAAAGTCTCTGAACATTAGTTTTCATATCTATATAATAAAGGGCATTTCTGACAGCTACACCATAGGGTGGTTGTAAGAATGAAAATAATATTTGTAAAATGCTTAAAACAGTATGTGCCTCAAGTAAGTGCTATAATAATAACTTTATTTTATATACATCAATAAAATAAATAGTATTACTTATAATCATAATACTCTACATTTAAAATTAAATATTTTAATGAAATTATTATTACTATTATTTTTATTGTTTTATAACAACTGCCAAATGCATAGTTTGTGAAAATTTTCATGATCCTCTTCATGGATTTGTCTTAATTAATTTGCTAAGTATAAAATTATTAAGTGCATTTCTGTATAAAAGAGATCTTTCATTTTGAACTATAACTGATTTTTCAATTAGTTTTTCAAGTTTTTTTCCCCCTAGAATATTCTTGGGAGCAGGGCCTAGCTTCTGTATTTTTTACATTTGTTATATTCTATTCAAGCACTCTTCTCCTTATATATATATATTTAGTAAGTAATAAATGAATTAATGAATGAGTCAATGAGTGGCTATGGGACATCAAATCAGATAGCAAAGATAGTTAAAATTCAACCTATAGGAATACGCACTTTTTAAGATAATATAAGAGGGTTTGGCTTACACAAGTCAAGGGATTACTCGTCTCACACACATGGCTTTCTGCCTCACAACCCGTACTTGCAGTAAAGAGTTGGTGGGAATACATATTTAAGAAGCACAAGGAGGAAATAAGCAATGAAACAGAATGGTCTACAGATCTAGGCTATAAAGATACTTGTAGAATGTGACTAAAAAATCTAATGCTGCTCTGCTCTATAAAGTTTATTCTATCACTTGGGGAGTAACAAGGCCATAATCTCTAGCCTTAAAAACAACAACAACAACAACAACAACAACAAAACTCTGGGCTAAAAAAGAAATCACACATAATGCCTTTGTATTGTCCACCTGTCTGAAGCTTCTGTGAAAATAATAGAAATCATGATTTTATGCAAAATCAATCTGAAGAATATAAACAAATCTCAAACAACTACATTTTGAAATAAGCAGAATATCTTACCTTTATATATTTTCCTTAAAATATGCATGAGATTTCCTATCAATGTTAAGAATCTTCCTTTGGAATTAGTCTTTAAGAGATAGCAAGTTTTAAAGGAACTAATTTGTTCTTTATGAAGAAAAAAATGCATTAGGGCAGAATGAAATATATCTTATAGGTTTCCTAGATTTGGGTCTACTTTCACAATATGTTATACACATATACTGATCTCTCTAACATATAAGAATGCCAGATACGCATTCAAGAAAAAATATTTTTCAACGTTTAACGAAGATGCTCTGCAGACTTGCACATTTGTAGACATTCAGGCAGGTATATAAAACACGTGGACAGACACACTATTAACTTGGGAAACGTGACCGAAACCATATCCTGCCATTTCGTTTTTCTAGCAATCTCACTTTTATTATCACAGTGAGTGTTAAAAAGGCAGGAAGTTGCCCTATTGCCTAAACAATGAAGTTTTAAAAGCCAAACAGAAGGGAATGGATAAAGTAATAATTTCTACTAACTCCTCTGAATATTCAGTAAATATGTATGCTTGGAAAGTTGAATTGTTGGACTTGGAGAACAGTGAAATGCAAAATAGTTTCAACTGATGCATGGATTGATTCTATTTGGAAAAACAGAAGAAAAGAAAAGAGAGGCAATAGAAAAGAAAGATGTGAGATGAGAACTCTCAAAGTGGCAGGCAGGAGGGTGATTTTTCTGGAGTCGATACGTGTGGGTTTGTGTATGAGGGAGATTTGAGAACACTAACATGGAGAGGGAAAGGTGAAGGTTAAAGGAGCAAGAAAACAAACAGAACTGCCAAGTTCTTTCTCCAAAAGTCTGAGTAGTGCCAGAAAAGGAAGAAGGGTACATTAGACAGAATTCTATTTGCGATAAACAATTGTTCTAAACCTGAAGGCAAGAGGGAGGGGATTATGGTTTTTACTTTGTGGAAGCATATTAACTCTTCTAGGTGATAAGGATACTGTTCCTTCAGTGGGGAAGAAAGTTATTTCTACGTTGGACCTTCAGTATTTTCAGAGAGTCCATGCAATCACACAAGTAAGCACTTTATCCATGCCCTTAAATTAAAAACACCACCTCAAACAGCAATTAAATGCGCATACACATGTGTAATGTGCCAAATTACTAAACGGTTTGAGTTAATTTAAGAACAAAGAACTCTCTAGCCTAGATGTCTAGTCTAGATGGGTTTTATTCATGTATTACGTTAAGCTTTGGACAACTTTATATTTATTGACACACACACACACATGCCCCTAAAGACTGAAATAGATAAAACAAAACTTTATTTTCTTTATATGTAACTTTAGAATGTTACCCTCTTTTACAAAATCTTTCCTGTAAGTTATTCAGCACTGACAGGTAAGACAAGATTTTTGACCGAAATCTATCTCTCGCTTGTCCTATGAAATGTAATATATTGATTGCTGTTTATTGGTAAATAAACCAAGAGACTTCCGACCCACACTATACTACACATTTAACAACAATAACAATAAAATGCTTACTCTTCCTTTCCCTCAGTTTCAAAAAATCAGATTCCCAACAAAATAAAAAAATTAATCAATGCAAAAATGAAAATGTGATACGATACTTAAAATCTTGACATTACTACAGAACTTGATTAGAAGGAATGTTGAACCTGCGCGGAATTAACCCAGTGTATGTGCATACTAAATTTTTTTCAATGTAATCTTGTATGCATTATTACTTATTGTTGAAACACATGTGCAGTCATAAATGTTGCATAAATGGCATGTTTGTGCATATTGCACACTGACAGTTTTTATGAATGAATACGCATAAATGCTCACAACTCGAGAAAATGGATGGCGGCATACTATTTTGAAGAGGATCATTAAGCATCGGGAGCAAATGATGAGGCAAATGGTCGATGTCTTTTGGTGCTATTCAGGGCAAACGTATTCCCAAGTCCCCTAGCAGAGTGTGTTGGAAACAGCCATGAAGCTCTTTCCTTAGAGACCCGTTCTCCCTCTCAGGAATCGTGCTACAGAACGGAGACCGCGCACCGCTTGAAGAATAAAATGCACGCATGTCTCTGTGTTCTGAGGATCGTTCATACATCAGAGACATCACACTCCCTAAATCCAGTCCCACAAGTGTGTGCATGTGAGTGTGGCATTTACCAACAAATGGACGGAAGGCAACAAGAGCTCGGCTCCTAGAAATAACATCCCCATCCCTTCCCAGTCAGGCTGCTGGGAAGCTTTTCAGGGGCTAATACTTGAGCGCCTTCCCCACCGGGAAGGAGCCTGACATTAAAAACCCTCTCAGGGCTAAGTCAGCTTTGTGTGTAAGTCCACTGGGCGCCATATGGCAGTTTCCAATTCCTTTAGCAACTCAAGTCTGGCTAGGCTGCCGCGATGATTCATTCTTAAAGGAAGACCCCCTTCGGGGAGCAGCAATGCCCCCGCCACTTACCTAGCTCCCACAGACCCCGCTCAGCAGGCGGCACGGGCTCGGGCACCACAAAGGGCTGTGGGATTCCCCGCTCCCTCCGGGGAGCCTCTCCCCGCGACGATCCCCTTCGCCAATGATCTGTCGCTGGAAATCCCCCTCCCCTCCACAGAGAGGAGGGTCTCCCCGGCTGGCTGGAGCTCCTGGCGTGCTTTCCCCCTGTCTTTACATCCCTGACTCTGGTTCACGGTCTCTAGTAGGAAGGCTCAGAGGAAAGGCGGTGGGAGGAAGCTAAGGCATCCTTTAAAAGAACAATAATCTTCATCGATCTTCACCCCCTTCCCCACACGGGGTCCCCATCCCCCTGCCGCCGCCACAGCCACCCAGACAAGAGAGGGCTGGAACAGAAGAGGAAAAATCGAGCGGGGCTGAGCTCGCCGCGCGGAAGGAGCCAGAAAGCGAGCCGCGCCAGCCCGGGAGTTGCCGCTCGCTGGGGCTGCCCGAGGCGCAGCGGCGGCGGCCGCGGGGGCGGAGGGCGGAGGGCGGAGGGCGGTGGGTGCTTGGTGGGTGTGTGTCTGTGGCGGAGCAGGGTAGAGGCTGCGCGCGGGAGGCTAGGCGGGGCGCTCTGGGGCGCCGCTCCCCCGCCCCGCAGCTAGCCGGCCCGGCGCGCACACGGGGCTGCGGCCACCCTAGCCTCCCGCTCCGCCTCCTCCCGCGCTCCGCGCACCCGCGGGCTGGAGCGGCCGCCGCCTTCTCTTCCTCCTCCCCCTCCCCCTCTTCCTCCTCAGCGCTCCCGGCTGTCAAGGTGGGCGGCGGGGCGGGATGGCTGGGCTGCGCGAGCCGGCGGCGCACCGCCGGGGACGCCGGGGCTCTGCCTCGCAGCGCCGGAGCTGTGCTCTCGGCCGGGGACAGCGCTCTGGTGCCCAGGGCGCGGCTGGGGCGCGGGCAGGCACCGCCCACACCTCGGCGGGGTGCCTCCCTCAGCTTCCGCGCGCCAGCCGCTCCTGCTGCCCCGGGCCTGGCTCCACACCCACCTGCTTCGCTCTGCAGCTCCCACCCGGCTGCACTGGACTAGAGGGACGCAGCCCCCGCGGCTGCCGCGCAGCCGGGGCCGGGAAAGCCCCGGGACGCCCCGCCGCGACGCGCTCCGGCGGCTTCGCGGGATTCCCTCGGCCCTTCTGCTTCCAACTGCAGGGCTGTCCTCCCGCCCGCCCACAGCAGGACCCTGACCCTGGGCTGACTGCTCGACCCCGGGGAACTGGGGCGAAGACAGATGGCTCCTGAGTGGTGGTGCCAGGATTATTTTCCTGGAGAAAGAGCTGCGGAGATAACTAGGAGCGCAGATAACTAGGAGCGCAGATAAGATCTGACTTTCCTCGGGGCACCTGCAGCCCCGCTCGCTCGGGGGCCGTCCCTAGCCCCGAGTGACCCGGCTTTCCTGGGTTTGAGGGTAAAGCCGGGTCCGTGGCAACCTTAACCCTTGCTTCTCACGGGGGCGCTCTTCATACCCTTCTTTCTTTCCTTTGCCTATCAACTTACCAGCTGGAAAACTATGCCAGGTTACCCCTTGGCGAGGCCGCCGGGTGAACACTTAGACCTGTACCCACTTCCAGGGCTCGGTAAAGACAATGAACTTGAATAATAACACTGAGCCTTACATATTTCTGACTCCAGTGCTCCTTCACAGGCACGAAATAGAGACAGCTGGCACGGTTACAGGGGCTTTCAGGAAAACAAAGTAGCTCAAAACACCTTTTAGAAACGAACGCAGGCCGTGACAAGTCTATTTAAAGCTGGGACTCCTGAGTTTCTATAGACCAAGAAGGATGGCTGTTGAGGAAGGTCCAAGTACACTGTTTTATTTATTTTTATTTATTTACTTATTTATTTATTTTTTCCTTGTATCTTCTGTTTATTGAGTGTTTTTTTAAATTTTATTATTATACTTTTAAGTTTTAGGGTACATGTGGGTTTGTTACATATGTATACATGTGCCATGTTGGTGTGCTGCACACCTTAACTCGTCATTTAGCATTAGGTATATCTCCTAATGCTATCCCTCCCCCCTCCCCCCACCCCACAACAGTCCCCGGTGTGTGATATTCCCCTTCCTGTGTCCATGTGTTCTCATTGTTCAATTCCCACCTAGGAGTGAGAGCATGCGGTGTTTGGTTTTTTGTCCTTGCGATAGTTTGCTGAGAATGATGATTTCCAGTTTCATCCATATCCCTACAAAGGACATGAACTCATCATTTTTTATGGCTGCATAGTATTCCATGGTGTATATGTGCCACATTTTCTTAATCCAGTCTATCATTGTTGGAACCAAGTACACTGTTTTAAATATACTCCATGTCATCCTTGCCTTAGTTTTAGCCCTGATATGCCCTGGAATGCGCTATCCTCTCTAATTCTCTGCACCTTGACTTCCCACCTCGCTATGGGGAGGTGGCCTTACTTTGTACTGAGGGTTTTTGGTTTTGTGGTGGGTTTTTGTTTTGTTTTGTTTTGGTTGTTGTTGTTGTTTTGAGGTGTCAGACGTTGGGCGGGATATTTGGCATGGAGGTTGGCCCTTCTGATGTTGTCACCCTCCAGCAAGAAACTGCCCTGCCCTTTGCTCTTCTTGGGGTTTCTCAATTATGAACACTAGGAAGAGGACACCCAGATTCCCAAACTCTTATCCCCAACTCTGGCCTGGTCCCAAGCTCCAGCTCTGCATTTCCAGGGATCTGCAGGCAGTCCATTCCCTCCCGCCCATCCTTTCCACCCTCCCACACAGTTTAAATACTTTCTGCCAATTGCTTTTCCCCACGCAAAACCCTGACCATATCATTTCCCTACTCACAAATATTCCCTGGTGTCCCATTTCCTACCAGACAGCATCTGCCTACCTCTGTGCCATTGCATGCGAGTATCTGGGATACCCTTCTCCAGGTCTTACGTCCAAAGCATTACAGTCCTGGAAGAGTCACTTCCAACTCTGCCTCTTCCATGACTTCTCCCTTTTGGTGTCCGTCGCACAATGTCCCAGCAATCTTTTTAAGACATATATCACCTTCCACTTCCTATACCATGTATTTACTGTGTACATTTCTTAACATTTTAAATTCTGGGTTCCTCCAGAAACAATTCCATGTCCCTTTATGGTTTGCATTCTTTACGTCTAACCCAAAGCCACACATGTGAGAGATACCTATTCATCTAACAAAGATTTATTTTGTAGTTTTTATCAGTCCCTCAATATTTGTTAATTGAATGGAATTTACAAAATAGTTTTAGGCTAGAATTCTTCAAATTAATTTTGAGTGTGCCTAAACTTAAGTTAGCATGAGTTTTTATAAATTTAGGGGTGCCAAAAATCTTTCTTTAGTAGCTCTGTATCAACATTAGTGATCGCCTCGCTAAGAATTTAATAATTTGACAAATATTTGTTTAAGTTTTTACCTTAAATTTCCATTAGATTTTAGAAATCTGAATCCTTTCGCCTGCTATCTAAGTGGTCATTAGTCAAGAGAGTAAATTATCCATTGGGTAAAACACAATGCTGCTATCTCCATTTCTGGGAAGCAGGGTACTAGGAGTAAGTTATCCATCAGCTCTGAGCCCTGTATATGAGCATGCAATGACAAGTAAAAACAATCTTTGGGGGGAAAATAAGTCTAATTTTGCTTCCTAAATGACTCATAGCTCAAATGGATTATAGAGAATCACCCCTGGTATACAAGTTGTTTGGAATAGCAGAGTTCTCCGTATGCACAGCTTGAATTCCGGATGGCTGCAGAGACTCTTGTGTTGATTATCATCATGTGGCTCCACTTCCTTAGTAAATTTGGGTAATTTGGGGTTTTGTTCAGTTGTTTGCGAAAGAAAAAATTTAAATGATCTAGCTGAAAAGTCAGACATGTTTTCACATTGCTCCCTTTAAGTCTTTTGTTTATCTTTATTGATATTTACGGAACTGTTCCTTTTGCTTGTATTTCAATTTCTCAGAATTACCTTGAGTTATGACTAAATTATATTACAGTAAAGGAGAGAAATATCTGTTTGGGATGTCAAAATGCTTTCTTCATAATGCTTGGTAAAATAAATAACTGTAGTATAAATTTAACCTGAAATAGCCTTATGCGTATCATTAGATACAATTTAGAGGAAGAATGTGTTTCCTCATGTATCATATGCTGGTGTATAAAAATATATATGTATTTGTACACAATACCAAACATAATAGATTCCTGGTATTTTTTGGCTGAATGAAGTATCTGAGCAAAACCAATAAAAAAAAAGATACACCTGCAACAACATGTTTATCACAGCACAATTCACAATTGCAAAGATATGGAGCCAACCTAAGTGCCCATAAACCAATCAGTGGATAAAGCAAGTGTGCTATAAATATAACATGGAATACTACTCAGCCATAAAAAAGAATGAAATATTGTCTTTTGCAGTAATTTGGGTGGAGCTGGAGGCCATTTTTCTAAGTGAAGTAACTCAGTAATGGAAAGCAAAATACTGTATGTTCTCACTTATAAGTGGGAGCTAAGCTATGGGTACACAAAGGCATACAGAATGGAATAATGGACATTGGAGACTCAGAAGGGGGAAGGGTAAGAAGGAAGTAAGGAATAGAAAACTACTCATTGGGTACAAAGTGCAGTACTCCAGTGATGGGTGTACTAAAATCTTAGACTTCACCACTATACAATTCATCTGTGTAACCAAAAACCACTTATACTTCTAAAGCTATTAAAGTAAAAAAAAAAATTAAAAAATAACGTGAATCCCATTAAAGGGAGAAACATAAACATATATGTAAATGTGTTGTGAGTGGGTATGTGTGTATATTCTAGAAGGATGTATATTAACAAGCTAAAAGAGTTATCTCTGAGTTGAGAGGCAGGTTTTGTTTTATTTGGTATAAACTGGTTATACAAAAAAGGGTAGATATTAATCTTCAAATATCAGAACCATGAAGACACTACTTTCATTCTTAATCATAAACCACGTATATACACAGAATGGGACTGTACTTTTCAAATTTATTTTTTTATAAGGGCAAATATTTCTATGGTACTTATTGTCATACAAGAAAGTGACCACTGAAGGGTACACAGAATTTATCATATTGTTAAATGTAATATGCCTTCTTTTCTTCTTCTAAATAAAAATATAGGAAAGCTTGAGCAAGTTTGAGCAACTCACAGAATCTTAGCCACTGAAATCCTACACTAGCACATTGCTGTGAAGGTTTGAAAAATAAATGAGCTGTCTGTGTGTTCTTCCTTGAGGAGGTAAGTACTATCTCATTGATTCTTTCATAGTTAGTTGAGATTTGGCTGTCCTTTGATGATTTAAAGTAAGAGATAAGCTCCAGACTGACTGTATTTGTATTTTTTTAACAGTTCTTATTCTGAGTATGAACTTTCTGAAAAATGCCAGATGTTTAAACACGTATTTCTGCCATGTAATAGCATGACTATAGGTATTATGTTTGAATCCACACTTAGACCAATTTGCAGATATCATTAGTGTCTAAGCAGCCTCGTTTGTTCTTAGGAATCCGTGAAGCTTAGGGTAAGGGGTTTCTGGGGCCAGTGAACTGGAAATGTTAAAAACATGCCACGTAGAATCTGAAATTTAGCCACATTATTCCAAGACGTAGTGGAACAAGGATTGGATTCCTAGTCAGATTCAAGTCCCATCTCTCTTATGTAATTGTGCTGTGTAGTCAAAGATAAATAAAAGGCCTTACTACATGTCAATCACTGGTCTAAATTCTTTATAGGTATTGGCTAATTTCAGCCATAAAATAGTTATTTAAAGTAGATAATATTGTTGTTCTCCCAGTTAATAAAGGAGGTAACTGAACTAGAGAGAATTTTTGACTCAGGATCATACTTAAATTAATTGGAATTTGACCTAAGGCCATATGACCTTAAAATTTTAGGCTATATTATGCCTACTTCACCCCTCATGGATAACATCTTTCTGCTCTCTCATTACATTGTCTAGAGTTCATGTGGGAAACTATTATATAAAATATTATATAGATTATATTTTATCAATATAAATCTTCATTTATATTATTAATAAATTTATCTTAATATAAATATATAAGTATATAAAAATTATATTGATATAAATATAAATATAATGCTATATTGTATTAATATAATATAATAATATATTAACATAATATAATATATTGCTAATAGATTTGTATTAATATATATTTATATAAATGTATATAATTATACTTATGTAATTATTGTATATTATTATATACAATAATTATTATATTTTTATTTTTAGGTATAAATGTGAGTGTTGCCAAACACAATCTACATAAAGATTGTTGGTTGTAAAGGGTGATGGAGGTAGGTCATGTATCTTTTGTTTTCCCAGCAGGCAGACTGGTGCTGATCCACCCACAGGGCTCACTAGTAGTCTAATGACTTTTGTCTGTAAATTTGATCTGAGATGCCTGGGCACTTGGGGCACAAGGCATATTGCCTTGGACTATGATGAAGGGTTTCAGGCTTACACAGGTAAGATACCTATGTGGATCATAATCCACCCAGTAGTATTAAACACTTCAAGATTTTGAACGTACCACCAGCACAGTGGAGCAAAAAGCTCTGGGGCCCTTAGAAATAACAAATTTAGGGCCGAGCATGGTGGCTCACACCTGTAATCCCAGTATTTTGGGAGGCTGAGGTGGGGTGATCACGAGGTCAGGAGTTCAAGACCAGCCTGGCCAACATAGTGAAACCCCGTCTCTAGTAAAAATACAAAAATTAGCCAGGCGTGGTGGCAGGTGCCTGTAGTCCCAGCTACTTCGGAGGCTGAGGCAGGAGAATCGCTTGAACCCAGGAGGCAGAGGTTGCAGTGAGCCGAGATCACACCACTGCACTCCAGCCTGCGCGACAAAGCAAGATTATGTCTCAAAAAAAGAAAGAAAGAAAGTAAAAGCAAATTTAAAGCACTTCCTATGCTTTGAACAAGAGGAAATGGAATCATCAACAGTAGAGGAGGTGTAACCAGTTACAAGTGAAAGAGGTGCTTTGCAAATACAAGGGCATTATTCCCAGCTCCAGACTTCACATCATTATAAACAAAAAGTGGATATAATGACAGAATATATCCCTACTGGCCAGGCAAGGACCTTGCCTGTCAAAAGCCATAAAAAGCAGGATGAAATTAGCTACCCTCAGTCTTTTCTGATAAATTTCCATGTGGACACAAGACTCAAAAAATCAATTGAGTTTAAATTGTGGTAACTAGTCCCAATAGCGCCTTTGTTCCCTTCTGAGAATAAAGCATGAGCTGATAATACATTCAGCTGAAACATACTTTCGAAGGTGTCATTAATTCTAAGAATGATGAAAAAGTAATGTTGCTACATTTTTTGGTCTTCCTTGTAGTTGGTACTCTTGTACCTTCAAAACCTTATTTGCAGTATCAAATAGAAATATTGGTCATTCCTAGGATCTATAGCTTGACAATCATGATTTCCCAGAACTAATTAAAGTTATGTTTTAAAGTTTTTTTCTAAATAAAATGTATTTTGGTAACAAGTATAAAAAGTCAGAGTGTTTTATAAGCATTCTAACATTGTATATTCAATAAAATTATATCAAGAACTTAACACAATGATTATTGAAGAACAATTAGTATTAAAGATAAATAGATGTGAAAATTGATAAACTCATATGAGAAGGTATATGAACTCAATTATAAGCACATTGTACTTAAAATACCACTACAAAGACAAAATAATTTTTTTTTCAATAATGCCACCCTACAGGTTGCTTAATTACTACTAACAAATTGCCACTTTATGGACTTGAATACATATACAAATTATGGCACTCATATTCAGTATTTGACTTCATATGTTACATATATATTATTTGATGTAAAATATTATCAAAGGGCATTTTAAATGTTTGGTTCTGTTTAATCATCTATTTCTAGTCAATAAAAGACTTGTTTCAACAAACACAGGTATATATTTTAGAACAGAGCAAGTGATTTTGACTGAAATTTAAAAAAACAGAAATGAAAAAAATTTAAAGCAAGACTTGTAAATGACCATTCCTCTCCACCACCACTTCTACTCTAGGCATAGCTAAACAAGGCCAACCAGATTTTAGAATTTGTTATATTTCATATTTGGTTTAGCTAATCACAGTGCTTACAGAGATAATCAGATATGGAAAAGGAGAATCAAACATGGAAATTTAATCTTGCTAAATGAGTCTAATTAGCACAAAACAATCTAATTTGACTTGCTGCCCCTACTTTCAAATAAGTTCCCAAACTGCCCCAGCAATCGATCAATTCATCTGGCCCTTTGTGGGTGATATTGGTTTCATTAAAGAAGCAACTCTTCGTGAGATTTAAGTTAGCTATGACACATCTTTTCATATTCCTTTCCACCACATAAGAAAGTGAGTGTAATAGAAAACTAACCTCTCCTGAGAACAGCAACAAAAATAAAAAAACACATTCCTGTTGTGGTTAATGCTAATTGGATTAGGGGGCTGAAATCTCACTTGCATTAGAGAATTTCTCTTGTTCCTTCTTTCTGTACTTATTCTCAACACCAAAATTAGACCTTGATATGATAACCAGAGGTGTACATCACTACTATCAGGTGAGGTTCCCATCTGTGGTACCCAGAGAAAAATGTGTCAATCTTTTATATTGTTTTAAAATTACTGAATGCAGTAGTCATGACAACTCCATTTGATAACAGTTGACGCAAAAGAAATCTAGTGTAATCTCATCACATACTCTAAGTTGCATTAATTAAAAATATTTCTAATAATTGTATTCCTATGAAAAATCTCCGAGGTTCAGCATTTTGCACAAAAATCTGAAGGGTACCATATAGGATATCATGAAATAATTGTCTGGAGAAGAATGTGTTTCTATGTAATACCTAAAATGAAATTTACCTATTAAGAACTACAAGCTCAAGAGACTTCCCAGGCATAAGACTTTCAATACAGTGCCAGGTTATTGGCTTATGTAATTTTCTGTATTGCTTATGGCAGTTACCAATAGTTATAGAACTAGAAACTAATGCAAAAAAAATTAATGAAAAAGCAGAGTGGATATATTGAATTAGTTAAATAGCCAATGCCGAAGAAGGAAGAAACACTTTTCTGTCTCTTTACAAACTCTCCAGTTTATTCCCTGAAGCATGAAATTTGAGTGCCCATAGACAATATTATTGTTTGGCTTTCAGAGCTATAAAATACTCCTGGCATCTCCATTTGAAAAACGTGGCTGCTGACATTTAAATGACTCTGTTAAGATTTGACCTGGAAAATTACAGTTGACGCTTTACACTTTATTACCAGAAGAACGTAGCCACATTAGAAGGAGTTGGAAAGGAGTAATACAAACAATTAAAGAGGAAAATAGGAAGAGGGACATTAAAATTGTACTGTTAGAAAAATAATGATGAAACTGAGATGTAGAAGTCCTATGTCCAAAGAATGATGATGTAAGTGTGAAGATAATATGGAGATTATATTCAATTGTTTAAAATGCATACAATAAAACATAAGATTAAAGAAAATTAAACCTTCTATTTTAAAAAAGATGCATTTTACAATATACAAAAAATTACAAAATACAAAGTATTATTCTTTAGGTGTCAAGTATAGTAAGCCCCTCTTAAAAGAAAACAAAGCGAAACAAAAAGATACTTAGACTTACAGAGGGTAACTGCTCATGATAAGGAGTTTCTTTTGTCATACTCTCAAAGAAAACCCCCCAAAACCCCCCAAAATGCTGTTTATTAGAATATTTTTTTCTGATAATGCTCAACAACATAATGAGCAACTGAGATGTGATGCTTTCTTTGATTATTTAAATAATAAGGCACATTAGATAATATATCTTGGGGCCTCTTTTATGTTGAAAATGTATAGTTATATCAGGTTCTATAAGCATTAACATTATTAAATACTTGGACTACCTATTGCTATATCCTGTCATACTTATGTATTTAGAGAATTGAAATTCTAAGTCATGTCAAAATGAAAATTTACTTGGCTATCTCATAGTAAATGATTTCAGCACAAAGTACTGCATTTTTTTCCTAAATAAATTTGTGGATTTAGCAAGGTTTTTAGTTTTCCTATTTAACACTCCTTCCTCCTCTTCTTCATATGATCACACTTGATGAACAGTTCTATATCTATCAAAGTTAGACTTGCAGTTTTAGTAGCTAATAAATACATACTCAATTCTACCACAAGTTACGTTATTCCTTGGAAAGTTGCATGGAAACAGTGAAATGAGGAAAGACAACTAAGTGTTGAATGTGTCTTCCTCTCTGATGTCACTACATTTTTCTCCCTTGGGAACCATTGCCACCCCTAGAACTTTCATCTCTATGCAGACAACTTCCAAAGCCATATTTTCTAACCCTTGAACAATTTTCTAACAATTAGTGTTATGTTTCCAACTGTCTTTTGGATCCTTTCACTGTGATATTATGCCATGATCTCAAATTAATGAGGAAACAGATATAGAAATCCTGAGATATTCAGAGATATGAAACCCATCACAAGTAGCTAGGTATAGAAATCATTATTAAGAGCACTTCCTCCTTATCACCATGCCTACCCATGATATCACCATCCCCCAGCATCGAAGCTTTGACAGTCATCTTAATTCATAGCCTGCTCCTCCCCACATTGTTACTTACCAAGTCCTGATTTTTCTTTCCCAGTGTCTTCTAATCTAGTCTTGCATATGCACAAACATACACACACACACACACACACACACGCACATGCACATACACTGCCTCGTTCCTTGCCTCATACCCACAGTTCCCTCCAATGGAAATTTCCTTCCCATCTCCCCTTCCAAAATGTTTACTGTTTGGTTTAAGAACATTGCAGCTGGATTTAAGAATGATTCCCTGTTGTCTATAGGATAAATCCCCAGTCTGTAGCCGGAGGTTCAAAGGTTTCCATGATTTGACTCTACTCCCATGTTACCACCCTCATTCCCAACACATATTCCTGTAGTCACTATCCGTCAAAGAGACGTGGACTTTCTCAGTTACATACTTTCAACTACCCCATGTTCTTATCTTGGAATACTCTTTCTTTCCTTCTTCACCAATCAGAATTCTGAAAAGTCCCACTTAAATCTCATTTATACCCTGAAGCCTTTCTTGGCTGCTTTAGGTAGAAGAAAGTCTCCTAAACTATAACCTATTATCTGCTACTCATCTATTCTAGAAAATGGTAACATTTAGGAATAGACATATTTTTTCCATCATATATTAGATTAGATTTACTATATATATATAAAATACTGTCTCATAATTAATTTTCATAGAGAATTTCAAAGGCCATCTGTTTGTTTAATTAGATGATCAGCATCTTAAGAGAAATTTGGTAGATAAATAATTAAAAACCACTAGCTTTGAAGTCACAACCATCTGTATGGCTCAATAAAAACTCAAAACATTACCATGAGAATGGGCAAGTTATTTAGCTTCTCAAAGCCTTGGGATGTTGGTTTGTAAGAAGGAAGAAGATATACCCATCTTGAAACTTCATTTAGGAGAAAATGTGGTATATATACATAACAAAATACTATTCAGCCATTAAAAATTCTAATTTGTAGCAACATGGATGGAACTAGGGGTCATTATGTTAAGTGAAAAAAGCCAGACACAGAAAGACAAATATCACATGTTCTCACTCATATGTAGGAGTTTTAAAAAGCTGATTTCATGGAGGCAGAGTGTAGAATGAATGTTACAAGGGGCTGGGAAGGGTGGGTTGTGAGATAAAGGGAGATTGGTTAATGAGTAAAAACATACAGTTAGATAGAAGGAATAACATTATCTTCAATAGCACAGTCAGGTGACTATAGTTAACAATAATTTATTGAATATTTCAAAAGAGCTAGAAGAGAAGATTTGAAATGTCCCCAACACAAAAATATGATCAGTGTTTGAAGTAATGGTTATCCTAAATACTCCAATTTGATAATTACACATTGTATGCATGTATCAAATTATCACATGTACTGTATAAGTATGTATTATGTATCAATTTAAAATAACATATGTAAAGGTGTCAATCCTGGAAGGCTCTCAATAAGCATAAATTCTTCTTTCTCTTTGTGTTTTCTCAGTAGCTGACTCACAGTGGGGACTTAGTCAAAATAAATTAATAACCCAAATTTTTGTAACAATTTACATTTTTATCATTTCTTAGGAAAAAACTAGCTCAGTGTCACTAGAGCCAAAGCACATATAGAGATTGGAGAGTAATAGAGTTAACAATGAAAGTTCAAACAAGACTGTGGAAAACCTTGATTGTCAAGCTATACACAATTTTACTCACTTACTCTGAAATAAGACATGCTGAAACACTTGAATCAAGAGTCGCCTCTTTTAAATTTGCCCACATTATAATATATGGAAAGCAACCAGTGTAAGTGTTAGACACTTGCAAAAGCATGAAGATGGTTTCAGAAGGCTGGGCTAACATCCCGGCCTTGACGATGAATAGCTGTGCAACCCTAGGCAAATCCCTTTACCTCACTGAGCCTCTGTTTTCTCATCTATAAAATAGAAGTAATAATTCCATTGTCATGGAATTTATTTGAAGATTAAGTAAGATTAGGTATATAAAATATTATTCATAATATGCAAAGAACCACATGAATGTAAAATATTAAGAATGCCACGTGTCCTGCTTTAGAGATTATAGTATTATTAAAGTTAGATTTGGTGAGATACATCATAGGGTTTGTAAATCTTTACAAAAAATTAAGATGCAGGTCTATGTTTATGGTGGAATGGGAGTTTAACAATAACGTGATGATGGAGTTGACTCCTATTTCAGAGGAGGGCCACAACTACAAAGAAAGTAACAGTACCAAAAGCAGTGGTCCCTGTAAGATGGGCTGATTCAATTGCTATTTGTCCTTTTCTTCTTTTTCTGATCCCAGTGCTGCCAGATTTCAACAGCAGGCTAAAATCCCATAAAACAATAATATAATGTGACTGTTTACTAAATGTGTAAGACAACATTGACTACTGGAAAAAGTAATAGCATTACATCAAGTTAAACTAAATCCAGTAGGCAGAAAATTCAATAGAATGTTGCAAAACAAAAGCATGCATCTTGCTTTGAGCCCTAAAGACCAACAAGGGAATGATGGTGATGGTCTCCATGTGGAAACATTGCCTTGAGTTTCTGCACTCAGGTGTGAGAACAGCTGACTGCAGTACCATAGTTGATTGTGTTGCTACGTTGCTGGATATAAAGGTAATTAGGCCCCAAATCTAGTATGGCTTTAAGGAGTACAGATAATTCAAATTCTGAAATCAGCCATCTGAAGTTGCTCACAGATTGTAAACAGAATTAAGGCGCAAGTAATAATCATTAACATTGTTTATGTTTCTTGATATCATTTAGGAGGCACTCATCATTGACTTTCTGGTTGTGGAAAAGATTATATTTATTTATCTAGTAATAATAGGTAACATAAAAGCAGTATTGTATAAGCTTATGGATGTGTGGGTTGTAATGTCTATTATATACATAAAGTATTTAGAGGACAACTCAACTATGTTCATATTATTAGTTACTGAAAATGAACTCAGAGCATAAGTACATAAAAAAAGTTTACTCGAAAGTATAGCTCTTACCAATATATTATAATTATTTCTGGTTTGTATTTAAGCCTTCAGGCTTGGTAGTCTTCTCATTTAAAGGAAGAAAATGAAAAATTGAAACACATCATTTTAATTAAAATTCCAGGATCAAAAGATATTGAGCAGTCTCCCTTGATAAAATCAGTCCCAACAGTGCTTTTGTCTTTACAGTTAATGATTAGTTTCATGGTTTTCCACGCTATTTTTTATATAAGGATCTATCGTCCTTAATTAGGAGGTAGGACTTTAGTATTTCTAAGTTGCAACATAGCATAACAAGAAAAATATATCCACATAAGATTCAAACTCCTTATTGGAAGAGGTATGGAAAATCTTGTCTTAATTGGAGGTATATGGCCAATTGGTTGCAGTGATCTAAAACTCGTGGGGATGACTTATTTTTAAACACCACAACCAATTTTTGGATTTGTTTTGTTTTGTTATATGGAGTCTTGCACTGTTGCCTGGGCTGGAGTGCAGTGGCATGATCTCAGCTCACTGCAACCTCCACCTTCCAGGTTCAAGCGATTCTCCTGCCTCAGCCTCCCAAGTAGTTGGGATTACAGGCACCCACCACCACGCCTGGCTAATTTTTTGTATTTTTAGTAGAGACAGAGTTTCACTATGTTGGCCAGGCTGGTCTCGAATGCCTGACCTTGTGATCCACTCACCTTAGCCTCCCAAAGTGCTGGGATTACAGGTGTGAGCCACCGCGCCAGGTCTATTTTTTTAGATTTTATTTATTAGTACTTTGTGTACCTATTTATTTTTAAATTTTAATTGACAGATAATAATTGTACTTATTCATGGGTTACACAGTGATGTTTTGATATATATAATGCACAGTGATCAGCTGCAGGTAATTAGCATATCCATCATCTCAAACATTTATCATTCCTTTGTGTTGGGAATGTCCAGTATCCTCATTCTAGCTATTTAAAACTCTAAAATATATTATTGTTAATTATAGTCATCCTACAGTGTATAGAATAGGGGTCCCCAACCCCCCGGTCCCATACTCGTGTGGTTGGGAACTGTGGCCTGTTAGGAATTGGGCTGCACAGCAGGAGGTAAGCTGCAGGCAAGAGAGCATTCCGGCCTGAGCTCTGCCTCCTGTGAGATCAGTCGCGCCATTAGATTCTCATAGAAGCGTGAACCCTATTGTGAACTGCGCATGTGAGGGATCTAGGTGTGTGCTCCTTATGAGAATCTAACTAAAGCCTCATCATCTGAGGTGGAACAGTTTCATCCCCAAACCACCCCCACCCTCTGCCCCTGTCTGTGGGAAAACTGTCTTCCATGAAACTGGTCCCAGGTGCCAAAAAAGCTGGGGACCACTAATATAGAACTTTTTCCTCCCATCTAGGTGTAATTTTGTATCTTTTAATAAATCTCAGTCTATCTCTCCCTTCCCTTGCCCTTCCCAGCCTCTGTTCTATTTTTTACTTTTATGAGTTCAACTTTTTTTAGCTTCCACAAATGAGTGAGAACATGTGGTGTTTATGTTCCTGGCTTATTTCACTTAACATCCTCCAGTTCCATCCATCTTGCCTTCAGTGACAGAATTTCACTCTTTTTAATGGTGGAATAGTATTCCATTGTGTACATATACCACATTTTCTTTATTCATTCATCTGTTGTTGGACACCTAGGATGATTCCATATTTTGGCTATTGTGAATAGTGTTGCAATAAACATGGGGGCATAGAGGTCTCTTTGATATGATTTTCTTTCCTTTGGATAAATTCCCCATAGTGGAATTGCTGGATCATATAGTAGTTTTATTTGTAATTTTCTGAGGAACCTTCACACTGTTCTCCATAGCGGTTGTACTAGTTTACATTCCCACCAGCAGTATATAAGAGTTCTCTTTTCTCCGAATTTTTTCCAGCATTTGTTATTTATTTATTTGTTTATTGTCTTTTTGATGATAGGCATCCTAACTGGCTCATTGTGTTTTGATTTGTGTTTGCCTGATGATTAGTGATGCTGAACATTTTTTCATATATTCGTTGGCCATTTGTGTGTCTTCTTTGAGAAATGCCTGTTCAGATAATTTGCTCACTTTTTAATCGGATTGTCTGGGTTTTTTTTTTTTTTATTCGGCAGTTGAGTTGTTTGAGTCCTTGTATACTCTGGATGACAATTGTCTGTCTGATAAGTACTTTATAAATATTTTCTCCCTTTCTGTGGGTTGTCTTTTCACTCTTTTGTTTTCGTTGCTGTGCAGAGGTTTTTAGCTTCATATAATCTCATTTGTTTATTTTTGCTTTTGTTGCCTGTGCTTTTGAGGTCTTACTCATAAATGTTTTTCTTAGACCAATGTCCTGAAGTGTTTCTCTTATATTTTGTTGTAGTAGTTTCATTAGTCTGGGTCTTACACTTAGATCTTTGACCCATTTTAAGTTGATTTTTGTATAGGGAGGGGTGGGAGTCTAGTTTCATTCTTCTGCTGATGGATATGCAGTTTTCCCAGCACCATTTATTGAAAAGACTGTCTTCCTTAATGAGTGTTCTTGGCATCTTTGTCAAAAATGAGTTGACTGTAGGTATGTGGATTTATTTCTGGGTTCTCTATTCTGTTAGATTGTTTTAAACAGGTAAAGTAACCATAAGTTAAGTTTGAAGCTTTATCCTTTGTTGAAAATATAAGGGAAAAGGTCACTCTGAATTTCTCATGTCTTCAGTAGGTAGGTTTTACTTTAAGAAAACATGCCACATTCCCAGGAACTTCCAAGATTAAAATGAGAAACCACTCTGTCTTCAGATTTTTCACAGGAAAAGTCTTTAGATTTCTGAGTAAAAATTATTTTCAACCTAGAATTTTGACACTTTGCTGAACTATCAATAAAGTCTAAGGGAAAATTTAAAAAATTTTTAGACTTTTAAGGACTCAAAATATTTTCTTCTCACTCATCACTTTTAAAACATATTCTAAGTAGCTTATCTTATTTTTCCATAATGTTAAAATTTTTACTGTGGTAAAATACACATAACAAAATTTACAATTTTAGCAATTTTTTTTTCTTTTTTTTTGAGATGGTGTCTCTCTTTGTCCCCCAGGCTGGAGTGCAGTGGTGCAATCTCGGCTAAGTGTATGATTTATGTGGTATTAAATACATTTTCATTATTATGCAACCATCCCGTATCCATTCTAAAATTTTTGTATCATGCCAAACAGAAATTTTGTATCCATTAAACAATAACTACCTATTACTACCCCCCTGCAGCCCTGGTAACCCCTATTCTACTTTCAGTCTCTATGAATTTCACTATTCTAGATACCTGTTATAAGTGGAATCCTATAATATTTGACCTTTTGTGTTTCACTTATTTCAATTAGCATAATATTTTCAAGGTCTATCCATGTTGTAATATGTATCAAAATTTCATTCCTTTTATTGCCTTCATAATATTCCATTGTATGCTTATGCTGCATTTTGTTTATCCATTCGTCTATCAATGGACATTTAGGGTGTTTCCACTTTTGGCTACTGTGAATAATGCTTATATGAATATTTGTGTGAAAATATCTGTTCTAGTCCCTGCTTTAAATTCTTTTGGGTGTATACCCAGAAATGGAATTGCTGGATCATATGGTAATTCTATGTTTAATTTTTTGAGGAACTTCCATACTGTTTTCCACAGCAGCTACGCTATTTTATATTCCCACTAGCAATGCACAAGTGTTCCAATTTCTTCTCATCCTCCCCAACACGTATTAGTTTCTGTTTTGTTTTGTTTTATAATATTATGTTGGTTCAAAAGTAATTGTGGTTTTTGCCATTACTTTTTTAATATATATATTTTCAGTTCTGGGATACATGTGCAGGACCTGCAGGTTTGTTATGTAGGTATACATGTGCCATGGTGGTTTGCTGGAAAAGTACTATCACATTGTGGTTTTGATTTGCATTTTGGTTGTTTATTTTTTTGTTTTTGAGTCATAGAGGTTTTTTATATTTTCTGGATATTAATCCCTTATCAGCATATGATTTGCAAATATTTTCTCCTATTCTATAGGTTGCCTTTTCAACATCATGATTTTGTCCTTTAACACTAAAGTGTTTTATTTTGATGAAATTTAACTACTGTTTCCTTTTGTTGTCTGTGCTTTTGATATCTTACCTAAGGAATCATTGCCAAATCCAATGGCATGACGATTTCCTCTATTTTTTTTTCTAAGAATTTTATAGGTTTAGCTCTTACATTTAAGACTTCGATATATTGAGTTAATTTTTATATATAGTGTAAGTTAAGGATCCAACTTAATTCTTTAGCATGTGGATGTCCATTTTTCCTAGCACCGTTTGTTGAAAAGACTATCCTTTCCTCATTGAATGGTCTTGAATACCTCATCAAAAATAGTTTGACTATATATGTGAGAGTTTATTTCTGGGCTCCATGTTATATTCCATTGGTCTATATATCTGTCTTTATGATGCTCATCATTTCTTAAAAAGTTACTTAAGTAGGTATTCCAACCAAACTAAGGAAGAAGACAAGATAGGCTTTGGGAGACAGAAGTACCAAACCAGAATAACAATGTATACAATCCCCAAATTATAGTTTTGCATAAGCCTGAAGAGTAACCAGTCCAAATAGGAGCGAGGGGGGAGAGGTTTTCAAATACTAGTCTTAGGGAGAGAAGGGGATTCAATTAATTAGATAGAATGAGGGTTTTGATAAACTTGAGAATATGGTAAAGACATGTGGTGGAACAGAGAAAAAAATAATCCATTCCAGCCTGACTGTAGAAATGTTTCCTTTGAGTAGCGCAGCAATTGTGCCATTAGATCTTAGAAGAAGAAATGTAATTTCTTTTTCCTTTTTTGAGACAGAGTCTCACTCTGTCACCCAGGCTGGAGTGCAGCAGCACAATCTCGGCTCACTGCGACCTCTGCCTCCCAGGTTCGAGTGATACTTCTGCCTCAGCCTCCCGAGTAGCTGAGAAAAAATGTAATTTTATCACACAACTTGGTTCTGCAGAAAGCAAAATTTACACATTCATAGTACTATAAACTTTGAATTTTTCATTATACTTTCAATTTTAAAAAGTAACCCATAGACAAATCAGGGACTTACTGTATTACAGAAAACAATGTAAGGGATATTACCTTAACAATATAAAAGATAAGGAATTGGAAAATGGTATTGGAGTGAATACCATTCACTCCAAGGAATGAAGTGAAAGCTGGTGCATCTATATTCTGATCACTTACAATGAAGGGAAAGTGAAAACTGTCTATGGTTATTGGACTAGAAAGTGGAAGTTTATGCAAGTTGTTTAAAATTATGTAGGTATCCAATAAAAGAAATAAGTATAGTGAAAAACAACATGGAGGTAAGGAAAAAGTAAAGGTGAAGTGAGGAGGTATAGATGAGATCAACCCTCACCTATCATAGTAGGAAGTCAGTAGACACTGTAAAAAAACTTGTAAAACCACAAACAACAATAAGTAATGAGCCTTAATGAGCAATTGGGAGATTGTTGCAGCACTCCAAAGGCACTAGAAATGAACATTTTTAAAGGGTTGCCTCTAAAGAGCAAGCAAGTGGGTTGGAAAGAGGAAGCGGCAGGCTTCTTTTCACTACAAGCCCTTCTATTTGATTTTCTAGCCACGTGTATATCTTGTTTTGATAGTGTAAGATAAAATATAAAATGCAATGCCAAATAAGAAAAGAAAATATAAGATCAGATAAGAATTCATAAATCAATATAATCTGAGGTAATTATTTGATTACAAAACAATATTTGGCTTGCTAAGGAGTCAGTGATATGTCTCTTTAAATAGTGAGGGCTCCATCTGCACTTTACTGTTAGTCCTAAATCATATAAACTACTTGATGAAGAAGGTGTTCAAGCTAAAGTGGTCAAAGAAGGGCAACTAAAGATTCATCTTCAAGCATCTCTGAAATGAAAATGTAAATCTCTGGGTTAAAAGCTTTTCTTTAAAAATTTATTTGTTTTTTTTTTTTTAATTTATTTATTTTTATTGATCATTCTTGGGTGTTTCTCACAGAGGGGGATTTGGCAGGGTCATAGGACAATAGTGGAGGGAGGGTCAGCAGATAAACAAGTGAACAAAGGTCTCTGGTTTTCCTATGCAGAGGACCCTGCGGCCTTCCATAGTGTTTGTGTCCCTGGGTACTTGAGATTAGGGAGTGGTGATGACTCTTAACGAGCATGCTGCCTTCAAGCATCTGTTTAACAAAGCACATCTTGCACCACCCTTAATCCATTTAACCCTGAGTGGACACAGCACATGTTTCAGAGAGCACAGAGTTGGGGGTAAGGTCACCGATCAACAGGATCACAAGGCAGAAGAATTTTTCCTAGTACAGAACAAAATGGAAAGTCTCCCGTGTCTACCTCCCTCTACACAGACATGGCAACCATCCGATCTCTCAATCCCTTCCCCGCCTTTCCCCCGCTTCTATTCCACAAAACCGCCATTGTCATCATGGCCCATTCCCAATGAGCTGCCGGGTACACCTCCCAGATGGGGCGGTGGCCGGGCAGAGGGGCTCCTCACTTCCCAGTAGGGGTGGCCGGGCAGAGGCGCCCCTCATCTCCCGGACCGGGCGGCTGGCCAGGCAGGGGACTGACCCCCCCACCTCCCTCCCAGATGGGGCGGCTGGCCAGGCAGAGGGACTCCTCACTTCCCAGTAGGGGCGGCCGGGCAGAGGCGCCCCTCACCTCCCGGACGGGGCGGCTGGCCGGGCGGGGGGCTGACCCCCCCACCTGCCTCCCGGACAGGGCGGCTGGCCAGGCGGGGGGCTGACCCCCCCACCTCCCTCCCGGACGGGGCGGCTGGCCGGGCAGAGGGGCTCCTCACTTCCCAGTAGGGGCGGCCGGGCAGAGGCGCCCCTCACCTCCCGGACGGGGCGGCTGGCCGGGCAGGGGGCTGACCCCCCCACCTCCCTCCCGGTCGGGGCGGTTGGCCTGGCGGGGGGCTGACGCCCCCACCTCCCTCCCGGACGGGGCGGCTGGCCGGGCAGAGGGGCTCCTCACTTCCCAGTAGGGGCAGCCGGGCAGAGGCGCCCCTCAACTCCCGGATGGGGCGGCCGGCTGGGCGGGGGGCTGACCACCCCACCTCCCTCCCGGACAGGGCGGCGGGCCAGGCGGGGGGCTGACCCCCCCCAACCTCCCTCCCAGATGGGGCGGCTGGCCAGGCGTGGGGCTGAACCCCCCACCTCCCTCCCGGACGGGGCGGCTGGCCTGGTGGGGGCTGACCCCCACCTCCCTCCTGGATGGGGTGGCTGCCGGGCAGAGACGCTCCTCACTTCCCATACGGGGTGGCTGCCGGGCGGAGGGGCTCCTCACTTCTCATATGGGGTGGTTGCCAGGCGGAGGGTCTCCTCACTTCTCAGACGGGGCGGCTGGGCAGAGACGCTCCTCACCTCCCAGATGGGGTCGCGGCCGGGTAGAGGCGCTCCTCACTTCCCAGATGGGGCGGCGGGGCAGAGGCGCTCCCCACATCTCAGACGATGGGCAGCTGGGCAGAGACGCTCCTCACTTCCTAGATGGGATGGTGGCCGGGAAGAGGCGCTCCTCACTTCCTAGATGGGATGGCGGCCGGGCAGAGACGCTCCTCACTTTCCAGACTGGGTAGCCAGGCAGAGGGGCTCCTCACGTCCCAGATGATGGGCGGCCAGGCAGAGACGCTCCTCACTTCCCAGACGGGGTGGCGGCCGGGCAGGGGCTGCAATCTCGGCATTTTGGGAGGCCAAGGCAGGCGGCATGCTTCGCCGGGTGGTCAGAGCTATTCGCCCATAGTCCGTAGCCCAGAGCCGGGGCTGCTCGGCTCTCCGTCCCGGGGGGCCGGGGCCGGGCTGGAGGCGTGCGAGCCTCTCACCGCCGCCCCCCAGCGCAGCCACTCGAGCCGCTGCCGCCGCCGCCGCCTCCCTCCATGGCTGCGGCGCCGCCACCTCCTCTACTTGAAAAGCTTCACTCTAAAAATTTAATTCATAAATAACTTATCTGTGAAGGTGATTAAAATACTGAGATTATGTCTGAGTCTATAGACAGATTCATTGATCCAGAACTCAAGGATCTGAGTCCTTAACCTATCCTGAAAAATACACCTGAATCAGGATATAAACCACAAAGTTCTTAAAAGACATGAAGCTCATGTTTCAATATTTTACCAAGAGAGATTCTCAGCCCCCTCGTGTAAGTTATATTAATGGCTACTGATGTTAATATATACACACAATCCTAAAAATTTTGTTAGCTGATTCCTATGTACAGAGTTTCTTAAGGGAGAGAAAGGGAGTATAATACGAGATCCTTGACTGCATCAAATGACAACTAAAAGTGAGGGAAACAATGTTAAACAAACAAACAAAAAACAATAAAGCAGGCACAAGAGTTTTAGAAAATAGGAACTGGAGGACATTTAATTTGCCTGCAAACCGCCCTATACATCAGAAAGCCCAGAGAGCTGGTGTAACTTTAACATTGCTGTAACTAATGACACATCGCTCCCTGTATGTTGAGGATTCTCACAACTAGATTTCTAACTTGAACGAGTCTTCCTTGCTCCAGACATGTTATTCAACTGTCTGCTGAATGTCTCCAGCTGAATATTCCCCAGGCTCTTCAAATTCTTCACCCTCATCTCTCTTGGGAAGTGGCAACATCTCCTCCTGATTTCCTATCTCAGTGGTCTGATTCCTGGGCACTAATCTAAACGTTCCACCTGCATGGTTTTATTCACACAGTTTTCTAAACTTGCATTGCCTTTTTCTCTTGCACAGATCTCCAGCTGTGGGGAGACTGCTGAAGCACTCTGAAGGAACTAGAAGCAAGTACCTACTCATTTGCAAGACCCAGCAATGGAAGCATCATATGCTATATTAAGGTTATGCTGTCCTGAGTCCCCAAAAGCAGCTAATTGTGCTCTGTTTAGACAGACATTTCTCCCAGTACCACTAACACTTTGTCACTCAAATTTGCTTATCTCCCTCTCCTGGACTCTTTGAGGATACAATCTGTATCTTAATTGCCTATGACCACTCAGAATCTAACTTAGTCCCAGGCACATACTATCTGTTCCATAAATTTACTGAACAAATGAATGAATTACATAGCAGATAACACATTGATTTTGATAAGAGAAAAAAATACTAACAGGCAATTTTCAGAGGAGAAAACACAAATGCTTAGTAAACATAGGAAAGATGCTCAAATTTACAAGTTTCAGGAAAATGAAACACACACACACACACACACACAACACCAAGAAACCAATGATTTAAAGTGTCAAAGGTGGAAAAGATGGATAACTTCGAGTGTTGGCCAGGATGTGTGGAATACTACAGAATTAGTAGGAAAATGAAATATTACTACTGTTCTTGCAAGCAATTTGATAAGTCATTAAAATGTAAAATGTGCATACTCTTTGACCTAGAAACTTCTGGGAATTTATATGGCAGAAGTAAAAGTGCAGCACATCAGGATTAATACACAAGTTTATTTATTACAGAATTGTTTTAGTAGCAGTTTCTCCCTAAACAAACAAAACAAGATGACAACAAACATACAAACAAAAACACTTCTGGAGAACGAAATCCTTATCAATAAAATAATCAGTATATAAAATTATGACATATCTATATTGTGGAAAAATACAGAGAATGAAGTACACCTATGAACAATGATACAGATTAAAATATATGTATATCTTCTTATTTAAGCAAAAGAGAAATCTGGAAAGATAACATTTTCAGAGGAGAGAAGACTGATTTTGCTTCGTATACTTATAAAGAATTTAAATTGTTTTTTAAATGTTTTAAAGTAAATAGCTGTTTAATATGTGGAAAAATACAGAAACTATGACACTTGCCTACCCATCTCTGAAGTATATAAAATGGCAATATTTTGACATATTTTCTTCAGCTCTCGTTTTCAAAAAGGAGTCGTGTCACACAGATAAAGTCATTTCACCCACATCCCTGTTCAATTTCCTCCTCCCACTCTCCCCAGAGGTAACCACTGTCTTGATGTGAGGATGAATTCTTCCTGGGCCTGATTCTATAATTTGCATGTGCATATGTATGTATTCATAAACAATAGAGATCTCTTTTTGTGTGTTCATATAATTGGTTTCATTCTTACCTATCATTCTGATACTTGTTTTTTGTGCTCAAGGTTTCTTTTCAGCATTATCTATGTTTATGTTATTAATTCATTTGTATTGCCTAAAGTGTTCTATTGTATAAACTTACCACAATTTATTCATTCTGCTATGAATGGAGATGAGTGATGCATGTTGTTGTTTATATCTTCTTGTGTGCACATGCCAGAGTTTCTCCAGTTTATGTAGCTAGAAGTGGAATTGTAGGATCACAGGCCATTTCTTTTGGAAGGTTTTCTCTGTTCCCCACCTTTTAACCCTTTGACTGGTTTAGTATTACAACTGTTTTCTTATTTATTTAGTAATTATTCTTACATTTTTAACATGCATACTTAACTCTAAAGAACTAATATAATCAATAGGCCTGACTTCATCTTGAATAGTAAGAGCAACTTGCAACACTTGAATTCAAATTACTGCGCTTCTCTTCTTATCTTCCATGCTGTGGCTGTGAAGTATTTTAATTTAACCTTCTTTTCAAATCATTTCACCCTAAATTAGTCTTTCTTTTTGTTGTTTTTACAGTCAATGTTTATTTAGATTTATGCAGATGTTTTCCAATGCCTTTGTTCACCCGTTTCTTATATCCTCCTCCTTCCTTCCATGTTCAATTTACTTATTTCTAAAACACATCCAGTCATATTTTTAAAAATCATTTACCTTAAAATGTATTTATTCTTGTCTAATTCTTTTTTTTGTTTTTCATATTATATAAAGATATATGTATATTATATATATCTTTGTCTATGTATTATCTATCTTTCCATCTATCTATCCATCTATCTATCTATCTATGTCTAATTCCTAACTGATAGTTTAGCTACTTTTAAAATTCAAGATGACAGCAATTTTCTCTTGGCAGTTTGAATATATCCCTAGTTTTTAGTCATACAGAAACAGCTATCAGGATAAATATTTCTTCGTTGACAATCTAGCTTTCATCTCTGGGTGATTTTTAATAATTTTCTCATTGTTATCAATGTTCCATACTTTTACTATGATTTTTTTCAAGTGTGAATTTGTTTTTATTTATCCTAATTAGGCACTTTGTTCTTCAATCTGAGGATTTGTCTTAGATAAATTCTGAATTTTTTTAAAATTTATTTTTTAATTTACTTTAAGTTCTGGGATACATGTGCTGAATGTGAAGGTTTGTTATATACAGGTATACATGTGCCATGGTTGTTTGCTGCACCTATCAACCCCATCTAGGTTTTAAGCTCCGCATGCATGAAGTATTTGTCCTAATGCTCTAAATTCTGAAAATGTATCAGTCATGATTTCACTTAGTAGTTCTATTCTTTGTACATTCTCCTTCTTAATTATTTCTTGTCTCTTAAGAAGTGTTTCATATTTTCATATATTTTTCTCCTGCAGCATTTCACTACATTTCCTTACATTGATGTTCTAGCTCATGAATTCTTTCTTCTACTGTGGCTCATCCGTAGTCTAATTTATTCAATGAGTTATAAATTTCAAATAATTAAATTTTTATTTCTAAGTATTGTTTTTATTATTTAAGAAAAATCTTTTTGAATTTTTCTATAATGTCCTGTTTTTGCTATGTTTCTATTTTTTTAAATGTCTTTAACATTCTAGATATAACTACTTTTGAGACATTATATATACACTAAGACTCTCAAAGTCCAACCTCACAGTTTCTTATTTTTGTTGACTCTTACTTATAAGGTGGATCATTTCCTTGTGCATTTTATAATTTTGAAAGGTGAGTTTATCACTGATGAAGATTGTTTTTCTTGAAGAACTATGTATACTTTAGGTTGAAGTCTGCTGCATAGTGGTTGCGCATTTGTTTGTGATTGGTGCTCCAAGTGTTTGCCAAGACCAAGGCTACTTTTTGACATAATTTTTTTTGTTGTGGTGGTTCCCTTACTTTGCATTTGGTAAAATTCACTGGTGCATGGCTCAGACTTTTGTTTATTTTCTTCTTCATTCACAGCTTCTTATCACTTCCCTGGGTAGAGGTGTTGGCAGAGAAAGTTTTTCAACATTCCCTTTTTTGAGGAGGCAGCTGTCCCAGAGCTCAGTTTTATGCAGTTGTCTCAGGTCCAGCAACACACCTAGAGCAGATGGGCCCCAAAGACACAATTTCTGTCCTGGAACCATGATTAAAACCCCAGATCCTGCACCCTAGAGCTTATCTGTAAGTAAGGTATTCCATACCTCTCTAGGATCCAACGGACCTAGAGCAGATGGGCCCCAAAGACACAATTTCTGTCCTGGAACCGTGATTAAAACCCAGATCCTGCACCCTAGAGCTTATCTGTAAGTAAGATATTCCATACCTCTCTAGGATCCCGTAACTTCAGCTCATGAGCTCACAGCTCTGCTATTAGGTTCTCCTTTTGTTTTTAGCACCAGGGATTTCTCTTATTTTTCTTTCAGATCAGACATGTGTTTTTTCCCAATTTGTTTATATTGTATTCCTTATTTCTTTAAATTTATAATAATAAAGTTTTCTTTATTAGTTTAGCCTACAGTAGTGCCAAAATCAAGAGGCCATTTATAGTTTGAATTGTTACAAAACAGTTATAAGATTTGTAAATTCAAGGGATAAATATAAAAGCAAGTTTAATAAAATAGGAATACTTGATATAGAATAATATCTCTTCAAAATTAATACAATTTTCAAAGTGGTTGAAACTTAAAATGTTGGAATTTTCCAGAATTCTCTCTGGAAGAATTTATTATTCCCAATAATGTACTCCAACAGGATTGTGGATATCCTAGCATTTACTACCTGTCTACTTCAGAAATGTATACACAGTCATCCCTCAGTATCCACAGGTGATTGGTTCCAGGACCCCCATAGCTACCAAAATCCATGGATGCTCAAGTCCATTATATAATATGGCTTACAATTTGCATATAACCTATGCAGATCCTCGTATACTTTCAGTCTTCTCTGGGTTATACCTAATACAATATAAATGCTATTTAAATAGTTGTGCTATATTTTTATGTGTGCTATTTTTTATTGTTGTATTGCTGTTTTTATTGGTTTTGTTTTGAATATTTGTTATCAGCAGTTGGTTGCATTCAAGGATGTGGAACCCACTGATATAAAGGGCTGACTGTACATGACTTTATGATATGTATGTATTATCTAGATCAAAATACATGTCAGAACTTATTTTATCATAGAGATAGTATCTTAACTCAGTGAGGAAAGGGTGGTCTATTCAGTAGTGGTGATGATATAACTGTTTACCTCTTTGTGAAAAGAAGATAAACTCTTGAGAAAATGAATTTCAGGTACGTTAAAGGCATAAGTGTATATTGAGGGGAAAACTTTAAGCCTAAAAAATATAGTGGTATATCTTTATGCTATCAGAATAGAGAAAGTTTTGCAAAGCCAGAAGTATCCAGAATATATAAAGAATACCTACAGATCAACAAGAAAAAGACAAAAAGAGTATCAAAGTGGGGAAAGGATATGGACAGACATTTCAGAGAACTGAAAACCCTACTTGCTAGTAAGCACATTAAAAATTGTTTTTATCTTCTGACATGTAAAATTTTAAGTAGGAAATTTGGTTCTCATTAACACCTGGTCAAAATGGAAGTTCTCTTGTGTCAGTAACATACAATTATAAATGTACATTTATAAACATACAATTTATAATTACCATTACAAATATACCATACATTTTTAGGAGATTTAGAGAAAATGGAATTCATGATAATTTCTGCATTTGCAAAGTACAAACCTGCAACAGTACTACAACCATGGTGTATGTGTGAAGTCATATGTTATATGTGTCTCACAATTATAAAAACAATTCACCAAGGCCAGAGGATCACTTCAGCCCAGGAGTGCAAGATCAGCCTGGGCAATGTAGTGAGATTCTGTCTCTACAAAAATAAAAATAAAAAATAAAAATAAATGAGCCAGTGTGGTGTTGTGTGCCTGTAGTCCCGGCTACTTAAAATACTGAGGTGGGAGGGTTGCTTGAGCCTGGGAGGTTGAGGCTGCAGTGAGCTATGATTGCACCACTGCATTCCATCTTGAGTGACAGAATGATATCCTGTCTTGAAAAAAAAGAAAAGAGAAAAACATTGCAATCAATCTTTCAGGAGAAGGAATTAGTTATCCTTCTGTTTTTCTCTATGAAAGATGTTTTTTAATAAAATAATGATCATATGAAGAAATGAAAACAAGAAAGGTAGAAAAAATATTGTACAGGTGAGGCAGTTAATTAATAACAATTTTATACTAATGTTTTTGGATTTTGTAATTATTTTGATACTTTTTCAGCCTTAACATTTTGGAACTTATGTTTTTTGCTAATTCTAAAAAAATCATTTTTATAACAAATGGTATATTTTCAATGTTTTACTTTTTTCTGTTCTTTTCATTTTTTTCTCTTTCTTTTTTTCTTTTTTCTTTTTTTTTTTTTTGAGACAAGGTCTTACTCTATCACCTGGGCTGGAGTGCAGTGCCACAATCATAGCTCAGGACAGCCTCAAACTCCAGGAACCCTTCTGCCTCAGCCTTCTGAGTAACTAAGACTGCAGGCACACTCCACCATGCCTGGCTAATTAAAATTTTTTTTTTTTTTTTTAGAAACGGGTTCTTACTATGTTGCCCAAGCTTGTCTCAAACTCCTGGGTACAAGTTCTCCTCTTGCCTCAGCCTCCCAAAGTGCTGGGATTACAGGTGTGAGCCACTCCTCCCCCAGCCTGTACTCTTTTACTGAAAGAGCATCCTTCCAATTAAATAAGCACTAATCTCCATAAGGCCTGGATCTACCCATGGCTAGGGCTTCATAGTTGATTAAGTTTTAAAATTTGGTTAAGTTTATTTGTAACATAGTTACAAATTTAGCACTCTGTACTCAGATTGGGGGGTGGGGGGGGAAGAAAAACTTCTTACCAATGACTGTTCTAATTTCTTTACGACCTTCCCTCACTTAAGAACTTAAATGGTCTTTGCAGTAACTGAGTCCCTTTCAAATAAATGCTTAGTCTTTCAGATTTTATCTCCTTTCCCCTTCTTTCCAAGTCAGTATTTGGATGATTTGGGTGTTGGTAGGGCTTTGGACAAGGTTTGTTAGACATTTTTGTACAAGGGGATAATGGGAGAGGTTTGGATCCATACATTGGAGCACTTGTACTGGACAAATGATGTATTGGTTAGCTATTGCCACTGTAGTGCTACATAACAACCCCCCCCCAAAATTAATGTTTTGAAAGAATAATAATTGATTGTTATGAATCTGCAGTTTGGCCAGGGAGCTTCTGCAAATTTCAGCTGGACGCATGTGTGAGTCTGCAGTTGGTTGGGGTTGGATTGTTGAGGCAAGTCTTGTCTGGGCTGCTCTGCTTCAGGCTGCTGGTCTTCCTGTTGGCCAGGCAGCTCTGATCCATGTCTCTCATCCTCCTTGGACAGACTGGGGCATAGTCTTCTCATGGTGAAAACAGAAGCTTAGAAGAATAAGCTCAGGTAAACAAGTACTTTCTAAATCTTTGGTCATGTTATGTCCACTAGCCTTCCATGGTCAAGAGTGACCTGGCCAAGCCCAGGTGATGGGGGGAATCATATTCCACCTATGGAGGTTGAAGAGGAAGGGGTGAATATTTCTGAACAATAATCTAATCTACCAAAATGATATCGCATTTTACTTTCCAAGGTAGTCTCAGAAAACAAGACTGTTGTTTAAATCCCAGCTCTATGACTTAACCTCTCTGAGTTCCATGTTTTCATCTGGAAAATGGGTGTATTCATAGCACCAGCCATCTCAGGGCTGCTCTCAGGAGCAGATGAACCATATGTGCAATACTTAGAACAAGACTTAACTCATGGTGAGACTTAAATACGTGGCAACCTGTTTTTACTGTCCTCTAGCTCCCCTTGTTTCTAAGCAGTTGTCACTGCCTGGTCAGCTGCCATCTGGTGGTGATGTCTGAGGCTAGTGGTTCATCTGTACCTGGGGTCCTCCCTTTGGTGACTAGCCCCAACATGGCTTCCTTTGCGTCTGCAGACCCCTGGGGTTTTGCTGTGACTCGTCTTTGGTCCCAGCTTGGGCCATGTGTACTGTAGTCTCCAATGTGGAATCACTTTTCCCCATTGCTGTGACAACCTCTGGCCACACAGGCTGTGGGATTGAAGGCGAGCAGGTGGTCTCAGGCTGCTTCTTCCCACATAGGATTTGAGTGTGGCTGAGGAGCGTTCCCCTGAACCCCTCCACACCGCCACTTTACTATGCCAGCCACATTAGAGGGCTTCCCTTCCTTAGCTGTTGGCTTCCCTGTTCCTAGATGCCTTCCCACTCTGGAATTCTGACCCAGAAATGCAGGGTGAGAACAAACTTGTCTCACAGACCAGCTTCTCTTACACAAGCCTCCCTTCTTCCTGCAACTCATGAGGTCAAGAAGGTGTGGGATACCAACTTCCTCTTTCTTCCTGAGGTGTGTTTTATCACCTTCTTTCCTGAGGCAATACTGACAATTGGTTGCCAGCAAACGTGTTTTACATGAAGGGAAACAAAAAACGCATCCTTTCAATATTTGCAAATGATTATCTTAGTTGCATTTTATTTTAATAAACAAATTCCACACTCTTGCCCCTGAGAGAAATAAATAGTATGTTGGAGACACAAATTCCATTTCTGAATAGTTAAAGAACTATAATGTTGAAGAGAGATTAAACTTGTTTTGAATATTCCTGAAGAGTCAAACTGGGACCAAAGTGTAGACTTTACTGAGAAACAACTTGTCGTGCAGAAGGCTAAAAACTGATATTTTTCTTTCTATTTTATTCATAGGGGAAATGTTTATCCTAAAAAAGAGTTTACAATAAATTAATTCTGAGGGATATTTTAACATATATCACTATATTTTTGTTTTAACAAGTTTTTTAGGCATGTGGTAGAGATGCTGTTGATGAAAAGATAAAGCAGTTGACTTTAAGGCCCTGGCCACCTGAAGACTCTGCAATTCTTTATTTCTTTCTTCTCCCTTTTCCACCCCATCCACTATTCTCCTCCTAATTACCTTACTTACCTAAGTTCCACTAAGCCTTTATGTTCTTCGTAGACTTGCTGGAGGTTGAGAATATATAAGTGGACAAAAATGCCAGTTTTCTCAGCACATCTCAGATGGTGGCAAATTAGGATATTCAGCTTTCTGCGAAGTGGCTGCCATGGTGGGCTCAGTCTGGGACCTGGGTACCAGTGAAACATGAGCAGCAGGTAGTTTCCAATGACTGGTGTGTTAAGAGACCCAATGTTCTTGGACATGTACAAGTTAGGGGCCAGCTTTCTGCCAGTGTCAGCCAAAGCCAGAGAGATTGCCCTTTCTCCCCACTCTTCATGATACATTTGGACCTTTTATAGCTTCTTTCTCTTTCTAGGCTACTTTGGGATTAAATTTCATAAAATGTCCCCAAAATAGCAATGTGCAAGCAGCCATCTTGTGAGTTATTCTGAGTCCTAAAGCTTCTACATGGGTGGCCCTGGACCCATGGCTATTTTGTTCACAGAAAAATTTGAGGACAGTAGTTTCCCCTCCTTTCAGATTGCTGAAAAGCTATCCTTCCTTTCAAATTGCTTGAGAACTCCCGCCACTAGTTTTTTTCTCTGTCATAAGCCACAAAGGCAGGCTATTATTTTGATATGAAGTTAAAATGTTATATAGTAGGTTTTATCTCCTTGGAATGTAGGTGGGGACGAGACCTTCTCTAGCACAGACTAGTTTTTGTTAGAAGGTGAAGAGACCTAATCCTAATCAATGAGATGCTGCCCAGATAATTTCAGAATGAGGAAGAAATGAGAGCACTTAGAAACTAAAAGGGGAGTGAGTGTCACTAGTAACATAGGGGTAGACATAATATCATTAAGAGGAGACAGAAACATATGTGTGAGAGAAAAGGTTGGCAGCTTTCAGAGAAGGAGCTCTCAGGGGATGCTCTGATTGTCAGGATTCCACAGAAAGGTGGGGATTTCTACTCCTCCCTTGAGACAAGGGAGACCTAAAGTAGACACCTCTGGCACATCTCTGCCCTCTCACCCATGAAGCAGAAGGGAATTATTTAAAATTTGAAAAAAGTGCTTTATTTGTACATAGATGTTTGTATTTCTTTAAAAATATTCTAGATTACTTTTTTCCTGAAAAGTTAAGCAAAACTTACAAATTAACAATTTCAAAGATAATCTAATAAAAATAAGAGTTTATTAGGTGATTTATTTTCAGTGCTGGGGAAAGCCCAAATGGTAGGTTGTCTGCAGCCAAAGGCAGGTCCCATCAGTTCTCTCATGGTAGACTCCCAAAATGCAGGTATCACATCCAAGATAGATCAAGCAACCTCTACAGGCCTGGCCTACATTATGATTAAAAAAAAAAAACAGCACTAATATAAGTAACAACAATGTGCATTGACCCTCATATGCCAAATACTACACTTAGTATTAGATGCATGTTATCTCATTGATTCTCTTACTAGGTGAAGTGGCAGCTATTATTATTAGCTGTCTTACAGATAAAGAATTAGAGGCAGAGAGAGCTTAAGTAGCTCACTAAGTCATAAATAGTAGAGCTGGGATATGAACTCAGCTTGTCTTATACCAGATCCTAAACATTCATCACCATCAAAGACAAATCTTACCAACCTTGCCATTTTGCCTTGATTTTCCCTAGCAGGATAATTCTATTCCTAGATTTCTCTCTGCCCCATATCTATAATGAATGAATCATTTTTCTAAGTATTCCTTTTTTTCCCAAGATCTAGTATGTTTATGGATGCCTATTCATCCTTCAAGGACAGCTAAACCAAACCCCTTTGGTTAAACCTTTCTTGATGTCACATGTGGTTTTGTTATAGTGCACTGACTTGATTGTTTCCATGTCTGTATCTCTCAAACACCGGGTCTGTATCTCTCAGAACACCAGGAGTAAGAGGCATGAGGCCAGGAGTTGTGTAAAATGATGCATCCAGCATCTCCAGGAAATACATGAATGAATGTGTGGGTCAATTGCACCAAGGAGTTAAGAGAAGAAATCAGCAGCTATATTTGGGGGTCATTTTCTATATACAACATTTTAGTATTTTCTTTATAACATTATTTCTGAATTTTACAGAAACCTAGAAGTTTAATAGTCCTAGAAATATGCAACCACTTTGCCTGTCAAACCTTTCATATTCTGTTGAAACAAGAGAGGGAGAATAAAAACAAAGGGCTCAGGTTCTGAAAATAAGGCCAATCCAATGGACCAGAAATGTATGTCATTGATTATCTACTCTTACTTACTAGTATTTATGTCTCTTCATAGACACATGTAGGTATAAATATACATGTTTATATGATTGTGGTCCCTGTACAGTAAGTCTTCAATGTCACCCATAGGTTCTTGGAAACTGTGACTTTAAGCAAAATGATGTATAACAAAACCAATTTCACCATACGCTAATTAATATAAGCAAGACTTAAGTTCCTATGGCATATTTGTGGTCACAAAAATATCACTACACTTCTAAATAAAGACCCATACACTTCTAATATTAAGCAGTGAAATAAATATGAGCTATACATACATTTAATAAAGACTAATAAAAACAAGTAAGATAGTTATTTATCTAATTTTTGGTGAATCACTGAGTGATGACAGCCATAGTGATGGTGGGTTAAATCAAGGAATGAATGTTTGCAAAGTGAAAATTTGTAAGGAGCACCTCCTGCCACCTTGCAGTTCAAAAACAAACAATAATAAAGAAAGCAGTCTTGCTGAGCACTTTCATACTGAATCACTTATTGTCGTGCATTTGTATAATTGTTATATACTTTACAAATTTTTATTATAATAACTTACATTTATTTTCCAACCCACTTTTCAAATTCTGGGTGGTGGGTGGCCCGAGCCCATCCTGGCAGCTCAGGGTGCAAGGTAGGGACTGACGCTAGATAGGATGCGATCCCGTCCCATCGCAGGGTGTGCTAATGGGCTTTGGGATGTGGGAGGAAATGGGAGGACCTGGAGAAAACCCACACAGACATGGGGAGAACATGTCAACTCCTCACAGAGAGTGGCCCCAGCCAGGGAGAGATTTTTTTCTCATCAATATTACAACAAAATGATATTGAACGAAAATACATTATTTGGGGACCTGCGGTATGTGTTTGGATGAGGAGCATAATTATAAGGAACGGTCTTTCATTACCTCTTTCATTTATCATTAGATGACTGACATATTAACATTATTAATATAATATATTATAATAATAATATAAATTAGATAGATGAAGTAGCAAATGTACAGCATGCGCCAGTGCAAACCTTCCACTATGCTCGGGTTCTTTACGTACTCAAAGGCTTTTAAAAATTTAACCAGAGTCTATAACTCATTCAGATTTCCTTAGTATTTAATTAATGTCCCTTTTCTGTTCCAGAGTGCTATCCAAGACATCACATTACTTCTCAATGTTATGTTTTCTTATGTTCCTCTGGGCTGTGATGATTTCTCAGACTTTCCTTATTTTGGATGACCTTGAAAGTTTTGAAAAGTACGGGCCAAGTATTTTGTAGAATGTACTTCTGTCAGGATCTTTCTGGTTTTTGTTTTTTGTTTGTTTTTTTTCTCGTGATTAGACTGGAGTTACGGGTTTTGGGGAAGAAAATCACAGAGGGAAAGTGCCATTCTCATCACATCACACCACTGACGTGACTTATCACTGTTGATGTTAATCTTGATCACCTGATTGAGGCAGTACTTGTGAAGTTTCTCCACTGAAAAAATACTCTTTCCTTAGTTTTCCACACTGCACTCTGGAAGGCAGCCACTATGGGAAGCCCACACTTAAGGAAAGAGGAGCTATTCTCCACTGCCTTGAGGGGCAGTAGCTACACAAATTATTGGAATTCTTCTGCAGAGGATGTTTGCCGTTCTTTCTTTGTGTCTTTCCTTTCTTTCTTTCTTTCTTTTTCTTTTTTCTCTTTCTTTCTTTCTTTTTTTTTCTTTCTTTCTCTTTCATTCTTTCTTTTTCTTTCTTTCCTTCTTTGTTTCTTTCCTTCTTTCTTTCTTCCTTCCTTCCTTCCTTCTTTCTTTCATCATTTTTATATCAGAGTGGACTCTCAGATATTTGTTTTATACCTTTGGTTATAATCTGTCACTACTGTATTTTGTTGCACAAATTGTTTCAGCTTTGGCCATTGGGAGATTTTTCAGTTGGTACCTGATATTGTTTGGCTGTATCCTCATCCAAATCTCATCTTGAATTCCCACGTGTTGTGGGAAGGACCCGGTGGGAGATAATTGAATCATGGGGGAAGGTTTTTCCCATGCTGTTCTCATGATAGTGAATAAATCGCAAGAGATCTGACAGTTTTATAAGGGGGAGTTTCCCTGTACAAGCTCTCTTTCTTTGCCTGCTGCCATCCATGTGAGTGAGACGTGACTTGCTCCTCCTTGCCTTCTGCCATGATTGTAAAGCTTCCCCAGCCATGTGGAACTGTGAGTCCATTAAACCTTTTTCCTGTGTAAATTACCCAGTCTTGGGTATGTCTTTACTAGCAGTGTGAAAACAGACTAATACAGTACCTATGTCTCTTTGATGTATCCTCAATATTGTGGGGTTCTTTTGAGCACATCCTTACTTTCTGTAAGATGCTCCAGGCTCATCTTGTATATTTCTTACTCTACTCCTATAATCAGCAATTCCCTCCAAGGAGCCCTGGTTCCTAGCACTGAGGAGTGGTATTAGAAACCAAGGTCTGGACTTCGGGTGTGCTTGTTGCTACTGGGGTGCTGTTATTTCTAGGCCTTCTCAGCTGATAGAGCAAGGAAATATGTATGTGCATCCCAACTCCTGTACATACACAAATCTAAAAATACATCTACGTATCCATCTGTATTTATATTAAGTTAAATACGAGTTCATACTGAAGTTTCCAACTCTAAGCTAAATATGAGTTTATACTGAAGTTTCCAACTCTAATCTATTATCACATGGATCATTCTAGCCTTTTCCTGTTGCTTGTCTGGAATGTCCCACTCCACCAGTGAGAAACTTGGCTCTTACCTTCTGCCATTTATTTACTTAATTGTCCAATTCCAGTATACATGTAGAGTGGTTTCAGTTTATAAGCTTTTATTGAAGAAAGTTGAAACCAAGTATTCATTCTTAAGTGCCATTGTGGACTGCCAACAGCAATGATAATAAGCATTGATGTACTATTCTTAGTGCCATTTGGAGAGTGTTAAGAAAATTAAAATAATCATCAAATATTTGTGTTACATGTGAATGAATTCTATTCAATTCTACAAACATTTGCAAAGAGGCATCCATATGGCAGGTACTGACGAAGGTACTGGTGGAGTGAAGGAACCCTTCAGAAAACAACAACATACGGCGTAGACATTCATTGAGTGCCGACTGCCACTTGCCAGTGTCAAGTATTTTTCTGGGTATTAGGGAAATGAAGTTGCAAAGGATCCATTCTAAGACCCTAAGCTGTAATAAGACGGACAGACAAGAAGCAGGCAGAGAGAGACACACAGAGTCTGATAAGTATTAAAATGCTTGTATAAGCAAAGGGAAGGGAGGGAGTGCTTTTTACTGTGAAGAACAGGGAAGGCTTCACAGAGCTGATATTTGATCTAGGCCTTGAATACAGGCAGAAATTCAATAGCAGATAGAGGTAAAGAGAGTCCTGGGCCAAGATAATGGTACACACTAAAGCACAGATGCATAAAAGTGCCCACTGTTCTTAGAGAATTCTCCGTATCACACTACATTACCTAATAATATCATATTACCACTTAGCAACATTAGTTCTTGTTAAACCATAAACATACACGATTAATGGAGGTTTGTGCTTTGGAAACACAATGACATTTATAACACCTGCACTATTTCCAGTGTGGGACAAACAGTGCAGAAGTGAGGTACTAATAGCATCCTTGGAGAATTAACATCTAAAACAACAGTCACAGAGATTATGCCAGAGGAAGCAATGGAATAATTAGGTTTTGTGACCTCTTGGGTCTAATGGAACAAATCACTTCATTTTTTGCTTGAGACTAGCCAGAGGCTAAACTATATTTTTTTAAATGTCATAATATTTATCACAATCTTTGTGAGTATATGACCCCAAACACTGTATAATCTCTTCCAAGGTTATATGAACATAGGAATTATTTACTTTTTAAAAGCTGAAATAGCTATTTCCAAAATACTATTCAATTTTATTTGTTTGGATTTATCGTACTTAACAAATAGTTTTGTCCTATTTTTATGAAGGTAGCCTTTATCCCTCTGTAATGATGTTATGCCCACATGTTCTTTTTGCTTCATGGTTGTCATCACCACAAATAGTTTCCCCATTATGTCACACAGGTACCCATCAGCAATCTAAAACTAGAGTCATATACCATAAATACTAAGATTTCTTTACAACATTAACTTTGTTAAAAAGTAATTTTGGTGAAGATGCCATCAGTAATGTTACCTTCACTCCAAAATATTGAACTTAAATCTAGGAAATATAGTAGCATGGGTCCTAAAGTCTTGCATAATAATAATGCTAGTACCAAAATGTTGTCTATTGAATTAAACTAAAGAAAACTAACTGTAAGGCATAAAATAAATGAATTTAAAACATAGAAAATTCCTTTTGTGAACAAGAAGTCATAAAAGGAAAAGTATAAGAACTGAGGGATTGATAAATATTATATGCATCTGTACACATCCTGTACAAAAATACAGAGCTTGCTGGATTGTATTTGGGGATTGAATACGTCTTTTTATTGGCATCAAGGCTTGCTCTTGGAAGGGAGGGTTTGCTGTTGCATCTGACAGTTGATGGGGCTTTGAGCTCCATCTGCCTATGCCTTTGGTGAGTACCATGCTTGGACCTGCTGTAAGGGATTATGTTGGTGCTCTGCTCAGTGCCCCTCACAGCCTTTTGCCATCCTCCAACTTCAGTGCTCTTCATTCTACTGGATTGCTCCTGCAATTTTCTTCAAGAACCACCATGAGGCTATTCAAGTTGATTCATGTAGATAGCTGAGAGATGGAAGAACCCAGGGATTGACTCATCCTTCTCCCAACCTGCAGCAACCCAATGACAGATAGAGAAATATGAAAGACCAGCTTACTTCCTCAAGATGGAAAACACTCTGTGCTGTTATTATACTGTCTACCTCTCTGCAAGATCAGGCCAAGGCTGAGAATTCACCTGAAACCACACTTCACTTGTCACTTGAGGCCCTCGAGCATGGCAGATCCCATCATGCTAGAAGGATTTTTTGGAAGATAAAAATGCCACATGGAATCTCTGTCAAGCCACAATAAAACAAACAAACAAACAAACAAACAAACAAGCAAACATAAAAACAGTAAAAGAGACATATCCCAGTAGATATCAACATTAACTATAAACCTATAGTCATTAAAGAATGCAGGATTTGTGCAAAGATATAAAAAATTGATGAAAACAATATATAACTGATTTTTAGCTTTTACTTTGTGCCCTGTATTGATCAAAGTAGTAGCCTGTACTGATCAATAGGAAAGTATTAACTCAATTCTCACACAGCGATATGAAATACATATTAACCATGTGGGGAGCTTAAATATCTTGCCTTTCTGGAACTGAATGAATAACTCAGAAACAGACTCAAGTGTATGCGCTTTCTTGGTTTATGATACAAGTGAGTGTGATACATCAGTGGGAAAAGACTTGACTGTTCAATAAATAGTGTTGCACACATGGCTTTCCGCATGGGAAAAAATAAAATTAGTTCCTGACCTCATACTATATACATTAACCTCATATCATATACATAAAGCTCATATTGTATAAACTCTAAAAAATACAGAAAATTATTAAAATTATATATAGCAGAATATACTTATGACTATATTGTTCAGGGTCTGGGCAGGAAAAAAAGCAGTAATTTAAGAGAGTTAAATGAATGGACTAGTTATAAAGTTGTGGAGACAATTAAGGGAAACCAACATAGGATGGTGAAGCATTCTGGGGCTGGCCAGAACAAACAGTCCTTACTGTTTCAATCTCTAAGCTTAAAGGGGAAGGTGAAGGGAAGGGTCACATGAAATGTGGAGACCTCTAGTTGCAGAAAAAGGGCTACTCAATAGAAATTATGACCTTTGAGAAATGCAACATTTCCAAAATTTCACAGTCAGGAATACAAATGCCTCAATTTTCTCTCCTCCCATCCCTTGATCTCCTGCAGATGTCTCCCATTGATCAAACCCAAGAGGAAACTAGAGGTCAAGGGAACTCAACTGATGCATTGTGTAGAGGTTGAATTTACAGAGCACAGAACAGAATACACAAGAGTGGTAGGTGGATCTGGGATGGCAAACAGCAAATATACAAGGCAATGACTGAGTGTGAAGCATGAACTTAAAATAATTCTATTTTTATTTTAGATTCAAGGAGTGCATGTGCAGGTTTGTGACAAGGGTATATTGCGTGATGCTGAAGTTTGAGGTATGATTGAGCCCATCACCCAGGTAGTGAGCACAGTAACAATAGGTGGTTTTTCAACCCTTATCCCCCTTCTTTCCCTTTCCTCTCTTGTAGTTCCCATTGTCTATTGTTCCCATTTTTATGTCCATGTGTACCCAATGTTTAGCTCCCACTTATAAGTGAGACCATGTGGTTTTTGGTTTTTCGTTTCTATGTTAATTCACTTAGGATAATGGCCTCCAACTGTACCCATGTTGTTGCAAGGGATATGATTTCTTTCTCTTTAATGGTTGTGTAGCATTTCATGGTATATATGTACCACAGTTTCTTTATACAATCCACCATTGACAGGCATCTAGGTTGATCCCATGTTTTGTTATTGTGAATAGTGTTCGATGAACATAAGAGTGCATATATCTTTTTGATAGAGTGATTTCTTTTCTTTAGGGTGTATACACTGTAATGGGATCACTGGGTTGAATGATAGTTCTAATTTTAGTTCGTTGAGAAATCTCCAACTGCTTTCACAGTGGCTGAAATAATTTACATTCCCACCAACAGTGCATAAGCATTCCCCTTCTTCCACAGCCTCGCCAGCATCTGTTGTTTTTTCACTGTTTAGTAATAACCATTCTGACTGTTTCAAGATGGTATCTCATTGTGGTTTCAATTTACATTTCTCTGATGATATAAATCAAATCAAAGTGCTGTTGAGCATTTTTTCCTATGTTTGTTGGCTGCATGTATGTATTCTTTTGAGAAGTGTCTGTTCATGCCCTTTGCCTACTTTTTAATGAGAATTTATTAGGTCTTTTCTTGTTGATTTAAGTTCCTAATAGATTCTGGATACTAGACCTTTGTCAGATGCATACTTTGCTAATATTTTCTCCCATTCTGTAGGTTGTCTGATTACTCTGTTGATAGTTCCTTTTGTTGTGCAGAAAATCTTTAGTTTAATTAGGTCCCTCTTGTCAATTTTTGTTTTTGTCGCAATTGCTTTTGAGGACTTGGTTATAATTATTTTTTGCCAAGGCCAGTGTCCAGAAGCGTGTTTCCTGGGTTTTCTTCTAGGATTTTTTAAGTCTTTAATCCATCTTGAGTAATATTTTTATATGATGAGAAGTAGGGGACCAGTTTCATTCTTCGGCATATGAATAGCCAATTATCAAGAAAGGACTTTTGGATAAGATCCAAAAGAGCACAACTCTTACAGGAAAAGACTGATAAAGTTGACGATAATCAAATGTAAAACTTGTATGATAATCTAGTGTAAAAGGCAAACAGCAGTCTGGGCACAGGCGTGTAATTCTAGTACTTTGGGAGACTGAAGCAGGAGGATTGCTTGAGCCTAGGAGTTTGAGACCAGCCCGGGCAATGTGGCAAAACCCTGTCTCTACTAAATAATAATAATGATAATAATAATAATAATAATAATCAGTAATTAGCCAGGCATGGTGGCATTCACCTGTTGTCCCAGCTACTCAGGGTGCTGAGGTGAGAGGATTGCTTGAGCCTGGGAAATCGAGGCTGTGGTGAGGTATGATCATGTTACTGCACTCCAGCCTGGGCAACAGAGCAAGACTCTGTCAAAAAAAAAAAAAAAAAAAAGGCAAACATTAGATATTTGAAAGAAGATATTTGAAACATAAACCAAAATTCTTATCCAGAATATATAGTTATGTATAGCTACGTGTCTAGATATATGTATGTATACATATATGTATGTATATGTACGTGTTACAAAAGCATGTGAGGAAAACAACTCACATACTGCTGTGGTAATATGAATTCATGCAACCATTACAGGGAGAGTAACTGAGCAAAATCAAGTGAAGTTAAAATTGTGCATACCTTCTGATCTAGCAATTTCTCCTCTAAAAATATTGTCCAGATAAATTCTTGCAATTGTGCTCCAGGAAGTCATATTTTAAGAATATCCACTACAGTGTTTTTTGGAATATGAGAGAAAAAAACTGCAAAGAGCTAAATATTATTCAGAAGGAATAAATAATTGTGGCCTAGTCATAATGTATAATTTTAGATAGCAGTTAAAATTCGTGAACAGTACACTAATTTTTGACAATATAAATAGATCAAAATACTAGACTGAATAAAAAAATGAACTGAAGAGTTTTTATTTATTTATTTATTTATTGAGATAGGACATGGTGGAGTGCAGTGGTGTGATAATGACTCACTGCAGCTTTGACCCCTTGGGCTCAAGTGATCCTCCCACCTTAGCCTCCCAAGTAGTTGGGACTACAGGAATGCACCACCATGTCTGGCTATTTTTTATTTTTATTCTATTTTTTTAGAGATGGGATCTCCCTATGTTGCCTAGGCTAGTCTTAAACTCCTAGGCTCAAGCGACCTTCTCACCTTGGCCTTCCGAAGTGTGAGGATTACAGCATTGAGCCACCATGCTGGGCCTTGAAGAGACCTTTAGTACAGTATGGTAGTATTTATGTAAAAATTTAAAAACACAAAAGAAATATAATACCCATGTATATTTAAGAAAAATGTAAAATATCAACTTGAAGAATGTGTGTCACATCTTTAAAAGTGGTTCACTCTGGGGACTGGTCTGGGGAAGGAGAATTAAAAGTACATTAACTTTATTTAAAACATTTTATTTATAATGTGCAAAAAATTAAAGACAGATATACTAAAATATTAATAGTCAGTGCCCCTGGAGAATGGCATTTGTGGCAGTATGTGTACTATTCTCTATTTTTCTCTATTTTTCAATTTTTCTATTATAAAATGACCAAGTATTATTTTTATAATTTTCCCCTATTTTTTGAACCATTCACATTACTAGAAACAATCATGGAATCTTTCATTTTAGAAGAAAAACTGGGTAGCAGTCGGCATGGGATATAAGGAAAGCCTTGTCATCTACACTTAATGCTCTTCTTTGGCCAGGTGAAGGTCACAGTGGGCTTGAGATGCTAACAATTTACAATGTTCTGACCTCAGAAGCACGTATGATTCTTTCCTTATTTTGTACTTGGCAAATTGAGAAAACTACACCTAAAGCCATGGTTTCCATTACAATTTTTCCAGGGTCACATCCTGGTTAATGAAATATATGGATGAATCCCAAATGATTGTGTACATGTTTAATGCATGCATTCTGTTTTTAAGCATACTCAAAAATAAGGCTTTTTAGATACTCTTCCTAAATTTGTTTTGCCCAGATTTTTTTCTTTTCTCAAAGTCTTCTTATGTTCCCACAATTAAACCTCTTAAATCAGTTTTTCTGTTTCCACATGCCTCCCATCTTGTCCATCATTTTTTAAGTCAATCGAGCCAAAAGGGAGCATGTCACAATATGAGGAACATGGGATTTGATATGGGAAGTCATGGGTCTGAGTTCTGTTTCTTATTAATTGTATGACTTTGAGACAATGATTGTCTTTCTGAGCCTCAGTTTATCTCCAAGTTGGAGATTATATCACCCGGACCTCAGGTAAATGTCAAAGTTGGGGATTGCCAGCTTAGTTGGACTAGTGGGGTTGCTCCAGTATATCAAAGGAGTGACAAAGGAGAAGGGCCTGGCCATATTCTTCACAATCAGTGAGCCAAAAGATTTGTATTTAGTTGTCCCTAGAAACAAAGTATTAATTACTCTGTGAAAATACGTTGCTATTTGGATGATCAGTGGCCACATAAATCCTAGGCAGAAAGAGCAGATCGATGGAATCCATACCTATTTTTTATAGCTTTACTTCCTTTTATTCTTGAGTTTTTGACCTATATTCCATGTATTCAGTTGTACACTGCCACAATCCAAACCAAATGGAAATACAGAAGAATTAATATTTATTTATAAAATTAAATGAATTTTTCAAAAGCATTTTATTATGTTCTAGGCACTGTTTGAACCCCAGTGAACAATGGATTAAAACTCTTGCCCTTGTAGAGGGAAGCAGGCAACAAACAAAGTAAACCAGTAAATGATATAGACTATTAGAAAGTGACATGTATATGGAGAGTAATAAGGCAGGCATAGCGATAAGGAATAAATGGCTGGGCTGAGACTTTACATAGGGTGGTGTGGAAGTCCAGAGAATGTGCCTCACTGTCCTCCAGCTACAGAGGGTGTGTATTAGTTTTCCATTGCTACTGTAACAAGTTACCCCAAACCGTGTAGCTTAATAAAACACATAATTATTATCTTACTGTTCCTGTAGGTCAGAAGCCTGGGCAGGCTTGGCTGGCTCTACTGCTTTGGATCTTACGAGCCTGAAATCAAAGTCTTGATAGGCCCGGCCTCTTATCTGGAGGCTCTGTGGGAGAAATCACTTCTCAGCTCACTCAAGTCTTTGGCAGAATTCAATTGCCTGCAGATGTAGTACTGATTTCCTTGCTGCCTGTCAGTTGGAGATTCTCTCGGTTCCTAAAGGTCACTTGCTTTCCTGCAGCAGCACAGCAAGCCTTTCTCATACTTTGAATCTCTCTGATTTACCCTTCTGTCACTCTTCTGCCTTTAGTCGGAGAAAATTCCCTTTTGCCACATGATGTAACATTTATAGGTTACAGGGATGAGGATGTGGACATCTTTGGGGAACATTCTGCCTATTACAGAATTCAAGGGCTCCAACTGCTGCACCTTGAAATCCATCATTGGGTTTGTGCTGAGGCCATCCTTTCCATGGGCTGCTCAATGATGGAATGTGGCAGAAATACTAAGGCAGGCCCATCCCTGAGATGCATGGGACTCTGCTGACAGCTGAATTTGGCTTGAGGACTTCCTGAGGGCTTTGCAGAACCTTCCCTAGACAATGCAGCAGTCTATGATGCCTCCATCCAACCTTTCTTTCCTCTTTTCTTTCACTTGGGTTAGGTTAATATCACAGGAATTTACCCTAATAAAATGCATGTGAGTTTAATCCCATCTTGCCATCTGCCTCTTACAGGACCTAGATGAACAAGAGTGGTACCATCAGCGGTCCTAGGAAAAAAGCAGTAAGATGGGGATTTGGGCCTGGCTCACCCATCACCCAGCAGCAGGTAGTGATAATGCTTTCCTGGTCAGTAGTTGGCACATCAGGTAGCACCTCCATTGCTAAAGTTTTCACTGGTGGTGACCTGTAGCCATGACCTGCTGGTAATGGGAATGCCAGAGCAGGTGTGATACTTATAGGCATTTGCAAAATATCAAGGGATCAGCGCCTACAAAGACATCAGAGTTGGTAGTTATTGCTAAGTTGAATTTACATCTTACATTAGGATAATGAACAAATGAGGCTATCAGCAAGCGTGACAATCTCAGGGCTTTCTTCTAGCATTCAAGGAAGATTTTGTCTCCTACTTGGCAGGGCAGACATAACTGAAGGTAGGCTGAAGACCTAATTACTATAGTCACAGAGATGTTTGGATGCTCAGCTTATTCAGGTCAGCTATGCAAAGACCAGGGGATTCTGAAAAATGGGATGTGGATATCTTTATAGATGTCCTGAGAATTTGACCTTATGACCCCCTTTCTGCTAGCTCTGACTTTTATGTATTTAACATTTTTTAAAAATTTTCTAAAACATTTTAATAGACATGCTTTCCAAGAATGTTATGTACTGCAGTTGTTAACTGAAGATTCATTAAGCATCCATTTATTGAGTGTCCCCTATTGCTGAGAACTCTGCTGGAAGGTGCTAGGTAGGCCCTTGGGACACAATAGTGAGAAAGGGAGCCTTAGTATAAATTCATGGAGCTTACAGCCAAAAGGGAGAGACAAAATTTAAATAAGCAAGCCCAGAAATGAACAATATTAACAACTGTGACAAGAGTGTCCAAGGAAAAAGAATAAAGATAAATGAAAGGGTCACATGGAGGAAACTACTTTAGATAGTGGAGTTAGAGAAGCCCTCTCTATAGAAATGACATGAAGTTGAGAATAAAATAATAAGTGACACTTGGTCCAGTGAAAACTGGGGAAAGACCCTTCCAAGTAGAGGACAACAGTCTGCCTGTGTGTGGCGAGGTAACAAAAAGCCAGGTGCCCTGGGGCAAAGACAGAGGGCTCATGCGTTGGAACTGCCCAGCTGTCCAGGGCACTTGTACCCAACTCCCTTTCCTCTCTCCTTCCCTCAGGGTCAGCCTGATATAATTCTCTTAATGCTTCTAGTTCTCTACTAATGTTCCTTTATAGGTGTTTCTCCTTATAAAATCCTTGCATGCTTACCGCCATCCTGGTATCTGCTTTTTGGAGGATCCATATGAACACAAGCAGTAGAGGAAGGCCTCGGTGAAAAGGTGATGTTAAATTCCATTGAGCCTAAAGCTGTCTTCTTATATATTTTAAATTTAGTCTAAAGATTTCTCTATGCACAGGGAACTGTATCCTAACTGGATGTGTAAACAGACTGTAACCTACTCTTGTGTCAACACAGAATATTGGCCAATCACAGGTGGCCAACTGTTCAAATCATGTTCAATAAGGCAAACATTAAGCTGTAACCAACCCAGATGTTTCTGTACCTCATTTCCTTTTTCTTTAAGTCACTTTCCTTTTTCTGTCCATCTATGTCATCAGACAACGTGGTAGCCCCAGAGTTGTTCTGAACCTATTCTGGTTTTGGGGGCTGCCTGGTTCACAAATTGTTCTTCCCTCAATTGAATTCTGTTAAATCTAACTTGTCTATCGTTTTCCTTTTAACACTGACATTTGAACAAGACATGCAGGAGGTGAAGGAAGCTAGCCAGGAAGGTATTTGGAGAAAGAACATTCCAGGCAAGCAAATAGCAATAGCAAAAGCTTGGAGAGGAAGGAGTGTTCTCTGCTGTCCTCAGAGAGAACAGGGTCCGTGGAGAAGTGAGTGGGTCGGGTCATAGCAGGCAAGGCCAAAGAGGTGGGTAATGGGGACCTTTTACTCTGAGTGAGAAGGAAGAAACTGAGGCTTCTGGGTGGAGAAAGGGCATGACATAACATAAGTTTTAAAAGGATCTTTCCTGCAGCTATTTGAGAATTTGACTGTAGAAGGCCCAAGGTGTAAGCAGAAATACCAGTGAGGAGATGATTGCGAGATCCAGGTGAGAGATGATGAAACTGGGCTAGGGTGGAAGTGATGAGAAGTGATCAGAATGTGGATGCACTCTTAGGGGAAAGACAACTGAATGTCTTGAATATTGGGTGTGAGATGTAAGTTGAAAAATGGTGAGAAGGATGGAGATGCCACTCATGAAAATGGAGACATGAGAAGTTGCAGGAGGCTTGCGGAGCAGGTCAGGAGCTTGAGACATGTTAGGTTTGAGCTGTTTATTCAACATGTACGTGGAGATGTCGAGAGGCAGTTGGATGTATGAGTCTGGTGTTCAGGGGAGAACTTTGAGCTTGAGACATAAATTTGGGAGTTGTTGACGGTAAGATGGTATTTGAAGCAGTGAAACTGGATAAGCTTACCAGGGAGTGATTATGAATAGCAAAAATATGTAGTTAATAAAATCATATATAAGCAAGTGAATTCATATCACTCACAGCTGAATTCCATGTTCAAAATGTAACAGAATGTCTGTATGTTTTTTTCACTATATTTGAATTTCTGAGATGCAAATTCTAAACCCATTCACTCTACATCTCTGCCTAAGAACCAGTGGAACAATTTTTACCTCTAGCTTTCCTTCTTGATTAACAAATTAAGAACCAAACATGTTACTGAGTAAAAAAGATTTTTTTTTTACGAAGTAATTCTACCTGCAGAACTGAAACCTAATATTAAGGCTGGAGGCCAATTTACTTATGAATTTCATTTCTCTCTATATTTTATACCTGAATTACACTCATCATTATTTTCAATTTTCTTTGATCTCTGCTGCATTCAGACTAAAATAAAATATATTTTATTTTATATGTTTAAAAAGTGTGTTAACTATTTTGAATCAAATAGTTTTCACTGAAATTCTTTGAAGGGCAATCTCACACATATACTTCACATATACTTCACACATATATTTCACAGAACAATCCAAAGGAAATGTTCTTATTTCCATTCCTGAAGAAAAGATGTACTGAGTAAATATAATCAGCCTGTACTGCAGGGAAGCCTTGATGTAGCATGGCCCAAGCTAAGAAGCACATCAGAGTTCCATCTCACTCATCTTCCCTTAGTTCCTCAAAAATACATTAGGTAATTATTTAGCACAAAACCTTTGTAGACTCATGAATGTTTTGGGCTGGAAGGAATCATTATAATCACTTACTAGTGCCTCATTTTATAAATTATGTAAAAGTTTAGGACATTTTCAAGTACTTGCAATTCTTGCTTGTTTATCTTCTTTCCTCATATGTTTAGGTTCATAGGGCTGTTGCAACAAATTGCCACAAATGTGGTAGCTCAAGATAACATAAATGTATCCTTTCATAGTTCTGGAGGTCGGAAGTCTGAAATTAAGGGGTTGGTAGGACCATGCTTCCTCCAAAGGCTCTAGGGAAGAATCTTTCCTTGCGTCTCCCAGCTTCTGAGTCCAGGTGTTTCTTGGTCCATGGCAGCATAATTCCAATCTCTTCCTGTGTCTTCCCATGGCCTCCTTTCCTTGGTGCCTATGTGTCTCAAATATCCTGCTTTCTTCTCTTATAAGGACACCAGTCATCGGATTTGGGCCCACTCTAAATCCAGAATAATTCCATCCTAAACTCCTTATCTTAATTACATCTTCCAAGACCCTATTTCCAATTAAGGCCACACTCACAGATACTGGAAGTTAAGACTTGGACATATATTTTTGAGGGACACAACTTAATTCCCTCCCTTCCTCCTCCCTCCTTCCCTCCCTCCCTCCCTTCCTTCCTTCCTCTCGATCCACACCTCACATCAGTCAGTTTCTTTTATCCTTTCATGTTCTACATTGATTCCAATCTGTCACTGACTCTTCAAGGTGGTTACCATTTCTCTTAAGAAAAAAAAACAAAAAGACCTAGGCCAGAAGAGTTAGTGGAAAAAACAATAGTCCGCACTTCTGTGGTTTGTTCGGTCAGGCCACAGGTATTATTACATTATCTTCCTTTTCCACTATTTATTCTATTATGTAATTTCTTCACCTCTGACCATTTAGGTCATTCTAGTCTGGTTTGCTTGTCCGGAAGAACACAGGCTTTTATCCCTAAGGACTCTAAGCCTTTGGTAATCTTGCCTTTATCAGGCTGCAATTGTGGCAATTGCCTGTTTGCTGTTATAATGAATATGTAAGCAACAACAGAGGTTTTGGTGAATCTGCTATGTTTCGTTGTTCTCCCTGGTCCCATTACATAGCAACAGTCTTAGGTCATCATGATTAGTAAGGCTGATTGCTCTTCCAGCATAAATGCTTTCTGGTCTGCCAGCAAGAGGATCTCAAAGTGAATGGCAGTAATCATAGATTTAGGTTCAGTGGAACCGTTGCTGTGTTTCCTGATGGAAATGTCTCCCACCTCCACTGAAACTAGGGCCTCTGTGTTATTCATTTATTGTATCATATGCCATCTCAAAGCTCAGTAACCTCCAACAGTAAACATTTATTATAGTGCTCACAGATCTATTGGGAAACCTCTGTTTTAAGTTGTGGGCCTCGGGTTGGCTGGGATGATTCTGCTCCATGTTTCCCTTACTCTTCTTGGAAAGGCAGCTTACCTTTGCATGTTCTTCTCATGGCAATGGCAGAAACATAGGAGAGCAAGGCAAGCTGCACTAGCACATATCAAGCCTTTGCTTGCATCATCTCTACTGCCATATCACTGACTAAAGCAAGGCATTTTTTCTGAGCCCAAAGTCAAAGTATAGAAATTTATACTCCAAGAGGCCCAAGCATACCACATCGTCAAATTCAACATCAGTAGAGCAGAGAAGTATATTCTTCCCATGGACTTTGTGTGTGTATGTTGGGGGAAGTTAATATTTACTGAAGAATACTCTAATTTATATAACCTCCAGTGGGAATGAGATATACAACTTTTCAAGTGGGACACTAGGATGATGGCAAGAGGCACCAATCCTACTTCCACACAATCATTCTTTGCTTCATGTATATGCTGCATCCTGGGAAACTTTACTCCAACCCTTCAAGGTGTGATACCTAAGTTGTGCATTAGCTGAGCCTTTCATCAGTTATTCCAGTATCTGTCAGGCTGGTGTATGCGAGAAAGAATGGATACTAGGGTCATGTGCCATTCAGGGCACTGCTTTTCTCATAAAATGGGTTCCTTGGCCTAAAGCTATGAAGCTATGTTGTAAGAGACCCCACATCAGTAAACTAGGTCTCATAGAGCCCTCACTGTAGTGCAGATAGAGGCACAATGGACAGAAAGCATGTCCCTCTCTGGTCTAAGTGTCAGTTCCACTCAGGACCAACTGCTGACCTCTCCAGAATAATAGAGATCCATTGCAATTAATGTATCATCAAGTGGCAGCCTGGTTCCTTGAGGTATGGTATCATACCAAGGGTTGAGATTTGTTTTCTGCCATTGATAAGTCAAGCTTCAGCAGTAGCATTGGTAAGAGAGAGCTCCTATCCATAAATAGGTTTTAGTTCTACCACCATAGCTTCTCTGTTCATGGTCCTCTTGTATACTGGGATGGCTAAAGATAAGAGTCTAGCTGACATCCACTGGGAGAATCATCAAGTCCATTGGAGTCATAAGTGCATTCTCTATGAAGTATAATCTCTGGTGGGCAATGACATGTGTACAGATATCTTCCCAATTTGTTCCATTTCACAGGTCCATCCATATGTTACTAACCTCAAACCCCTTGCCTCCATTTTTCTAATATTCTAAACCTATCTTAGTTTATTCAGGCTGCCATAATAAAATACCATAAACTATGTGGCTTATAAGCAACATAAATGTATTTCTCACAGTTCTGAAGGCCGGGAAGTCCAAGATCAAGGCACGGGCAGATTCAGAGTCTGGTGAGGTTGTTTTCTGCTACCTAATTGGCACCTTCCTACTGTGTGCTCACATGTGGGAAGGGGCCTCTGTTATAAAGGCACTAATCCCATTCCTGAGACCTCTATTTTCACAATCTAATCATCCCAGCCAAAGGCCCCATTTCCAAATGCCATGACATTGGGGATTGGGTTTGAACATGTGGATTTTATGACGACACAAACATTCAGATCATAGCAAGGCCCTTGACCAACCAGCCAAGTCATTGTTTATATTCTTATGTCAGGCTATTTATTCCTTCATATAAGTCGAGAATCTGGAATACTCACAGCTCTACCCACAGAGAGAATTTCCACTCACCCCTAACTTTTAGGAACATCTCTGAGTAGGATTGTAATTTAGGAGTGGCTCATTTTTGGCTTGCACCAACATATCGAGCCAGTCCATCCCTAAGTCAGGCATAAGCATTTTCCTACCTCATTAGGGAAATTCTCACAAGGCCATAGGTAGGAAGTGACAATACAATAGTGATGGATAAAATGAGGATCCTAGCCACATTTTAATGTATTTCACTAATGCCTGCTGTAGCAGGCTGGGCTTGATCCCCTGTGTATCATTTCCATTGTATAAGAGATTGCTCTAGAACCCACAAACTGTAAGACTTTGAGGATCTGACAATCACAGTTCATGATGGAAAGCTGTTTGCATAGTTACTGATATTTTGTAGTCAAGCTCTTAGTTCCTAGCAGGACCTGGGAGCATGCCAGGACTTAATTTATTTTTTAAATTAAGACATTTTTATTTTCCAGAGTAGTTTTAGGTTCAAAGTCAAATTGAGTGGAAAATACAGAGCATTTGCATATATTCTCTGCCCCTACATATGCACAACCTCTCCTACTATCAACATCCCACACCATAGTGGTACATTTATTACAATTTATGGATCTACATTAACATTTAATTATCACCCAAAGTCTGTAGTTTATATTTAGGTTTTACTGTTGGTGCTGTACATTCTATGGGTTTTTTAAAGTATAAAGACATGTATCCACCATTTCAGTATCATACAGAGCAATTTCACAGCCCTAAAAATCCTCTGTGTTCTGCCTGTTCATTCTTCCCTCCATAGTAACCTCTGACAACCACTGATCTTTTTATTGTCTCTGTCATTTCGTCTTTTCCAGAATGTCACATAGTAAGAATCATAAAGTATATTGCTTTTTTCTATTGATTTCTTTCATTCAGTTATATTCATTTAAGTTTCTTCCACGTTTTCATGACTGATAGCTCATTTCTTGTAAGCACTACATCTTGGTCACCTCCAAGTTTTGGCAATTATGAGTAAAGTTGTTGTAAACATTCATGTGTGAGTTTCTGTGTGGATATAAGTTTTCAATTTATTTGAATAAATACAAAGGAGCATGATTGCTGGATTGTATGTAAGAGTATATTTAATTTTGTAAGAAACTGTCAAACTGTCTTCCAAAGTTGCTGTATCATTTTGCAATCCCACCAGCAATGAATGATAATTCTTGTTGTTCCATATCCTTGTCAGCATTTGATGTTGGCAGTGTTTTGGGTTTTGGCCATTTTGATAGGTGTGTAGTGGTATCTCATTTTTGTTTTAATTTTGCAAGTCCCTAATAGCACATGATGTTGAACATACTTTCATATTGTTAACTGTCATCTCTATATCTTCTTTGATGAAGTGTATTTATGGGTTAAAAATAAACAAAATAACAGATGTTGGTGAAGTTGTGGAAAAAAAGGAATGTTCATATACTGCTGGTGGGATTGTAAAGTAGTTCAGTCCTTTAAGTATTTTGTTCATTTTTAACCAGGTTGCTCATTTAAAAAATTCTTTTATTTTTTAATTTTTATTTTATATTCAAGGGAATATGTGCATGTTTGTTATGAGGGTGTGTTGCATGATGCCAAGGTTTAGGTGTCTATTGATTCTGTCACCCACATAGTGAACATAACATCCAGTAGGAAGATTTTCAGCCTTTGTTCCCTCCCTTAATCCCCTGTTTTGGAGTCTTCAGTGTCTATTAGTCCCATTTTAAGTCCATGTGTATCCAGTGATTAGCTCCCATTTATAAGTGAGAACATGTGGTATTTGGTTTCTGTTTCTGTGTTAATTTACTTGGGATGATAGCCTCCAGCTGCATCTACATTGCTGCAAAGGACATGATTTTATTCTTTTTTATTGTTGCATAGTATTCCATGGTGTATATGTACCATATTTTCTTTATCCAGTCCATTACTGATGGAAACCTAGATTGATTCCTTGACTTCGCTATTGTGAATAGGGATGTGATGAACATACGAGTGCATGTGTCTTTTTTGTAGAACGATTTATATTCCTTTGGGTATACATCCGATAATTCGATTGCTGGGTCAAATGGCAGTTCTATTTTTAGTTCTTTGAGAAATCTCCAAACCGTTTTCCACAGGGGCTGAATTACTTTACAATTCCACCAAAAGTGTATGAACATTCTCTTTTCTCCTCAGCCTCGCTAACATCTGTTGTTTTTGGCTTTTTTTCATTTTTTAATTTTTATTATTATTTTTTTTGGAGACAGATGGAGTCTTGCTCTGTCACCCAGGCTGGGGTGCAGTGTGGCACAATCTCAGCTCACTGCAAGCTCTGCCTCCCAAGTTCATGCCATTCTCCTGCCTCAGACTCCCAAGTAGCTGGGACTACAGGTGCCCGCCACCACGCCCGGCTAATTTTTTTGTATTTTCAGTAGAGACGGGGTTTCACTGTGTTAGCCAGAATGGTCTCCATCTCCTGACCTCGTGATCCACCCGCCTCGGCCTCCCAAAGTGCTGGGATTATAGGCATGAGCCACTGTGCCTGGCCTTGGCTTTTTAATAATAGCCATTCTGACTGGTGTGAGATGGTGTCTTATTGTGGCTTTGATTTGCATTTCTCTAAACATTGGTGATGTTGAACATTTTTCCCTATGTTTGTTGGCTGCCTGTATGTCTTCTTTTGAGAAGTCTGTTCATGTCCTTTGCCTACTTTTTAATGGGGTTATTTGGTTTTTGGCTTATTGACTTAAGTTTCTTATAGATTCTGAATATTAGTCCTTTGTCATGTGCATAGTTTGTGAAAATTTTCTCCCACTTTGTGGTGTGTCTTTTTACCTGTTAAGTTTCTTTTGCTGTGTAGAAACTCTTCAGTTTAATTAGGTCCCAATTGCCAATATTTGTTTTTGTTGCATTTGTTTTTGAGGATTTAATCACAAACTCTCTGCATAGGCCGATGTTAAGAAGACTATTTCCAAGGTCTTCTCTTAGGATTTTTATAGTTAGAAGTTATATTTAAATCTTCAATACATATTGAGTTAATTTTTGTATATGGTGGGAGGTAGAGGTTCAGTTTCATTCTTTTGCATATGGTTAACCAGGTATCCCAGGACTATTTATTGAATAGGGAGTCCTTTCCCTATTGCTTGTTTTTGTCAACTTTGCAAAGATGAATTGGTTGTAGGTGTACAGTTTTATTTCTGGGTTCTTTATTCTGTTCCATTGGTCTATGCATCTAATTTTATACCAGTACCATGCTGTTTTGTTGCTGTAGCCTTGTACTATAATTTCAAGTTGGAATTCATATTCTTCTAAAATATGAATTTTAGAATAGTTTTTTCTAGTTCTGTGAAAAATGATGTTGGCAGTTTGATAGGAATAGCATTGAATCTGTAGATTGCTTTGGAAAATATGAACATTTTATTGATATTGATTCCTCCAATCCATGAGCTTGGAACATTCTTTCAATTTTGTGTTGTCTATGATTTTTCTTCAGCAGTGTTTATAGTTCTTCTTGTAGAGATCTTTCACCTGCTTGCTTAGATGTATTCTAGAGTATTTTCTTCTTTTTGTGGCTTTTGTAAGTGAGACTGCATTCTTGATTTGGCTCAGTTTCAATGTTAGGGGTATATAGAAATGCTACTGATTTTTGTACAGTGATTTTGTAACTTTCCTGAAACTTTACTGAAATCATTCTGGCAGAGTCTTTACGGTTTTCTATGTCTAGAATTATAGCATCAGCAAAGAGAGGTAATTTAACTTCCTCTTTCCTAATGTAGATGTCTCTTATTTCTTTATCTTGCTTAATTTCTTTGGCTAGGACTTCCAGTACTATGTTGAATAGGAGTGGTGAGAGTGGACACCCTTGTCTTGCTTCAGTTCTAAGGGGAATGCTTCCAGCTATTGCCTGTTCCATGTGAGGTTGACTGTGGGTTTCCCATACATAACTCTTATTATTTCGAAGTATGTTTCTTTGATGCTTGGTTTGTTGAGGGCTTTTTTGTCATTAAGGGATGTTGGAATTTATTAAAGGCTTTTTCTGCATCTATTGAGATGCTTATATGGTATTTTTTTATTATTATACTTTAAGTTTTAGGGTACATGTGCACATTGTGCAGGTTAGTTACATATGTATACATGTGCCATGCTGGTGCGCTGCACCCACTAACTCGTTATCTAGCATTAGGTATATCTCCCGATGCTATCCCTCCCCCTCCCCCCACCCCACAACAGTCCCCAGAGTGTGATATTCCCCTTCCTGTGTCCATGTGATCTCATTGTTCAATTCCCACCTATGAGTGAGAATATGCGGTGTTTGGTTTTTTGTTCTTGCGATAGTTTACTGAGAATGATGATTTCCAATTTCATCCATGTCCCTACAAAGGACATGAACTCATCATTTTTTATGGCTGCATAGTATTCCATGGTGTATATGTGCCACATTTTCTTAATCCATTCTATCATTGTTGGATATTTGGGTTGGTTCCAAGTCTTTGCTATTGTGAATAATGCCGCAATAAACATACGTGTGAATGTGTCTTTATAGCAGCATGATTTATAGTCCTTTGGGTATATACCCAGTAATGGGATGGCTGGGTCAATTGATATTTCTAATTCTAGATCCCTGAGGAATCGCCACATTGACTTCCACAATCGTTGAACTAGTTTACCGTCCCACCAACAGTGTAAAAGTGTTCCTATTTCTCCACATCCTCTCCAGCACCTGTTGTTTCCTGACTTTTGAATGATTGCCATTCTAACTGGTGTGAGATGGTATCTCATTGTGGTTTTGATTTGCATTTCTCTGATGGCCAGTGATGATGAGCATTTTTTCATGTGTTTTTTGGCTGCATAAATATCTTCTTTTGAGAAGTGTCTGTTCATGTCCTTTGCCCACTTTTTGATGGGGTTGTTTGTTTTTTTCTTGTAAATTTGTTTGAGTTCATTGTAGATTCTGGATATTAGCTCTTTGTCAGATGAGTAGGTTGCGAAAATTTTCTCCAATTTTGTAGGTTGCCTGTTCACTCTGATGGTAGTTTCTTTTGCTGTGCAGAAGCTCTTTAGTTTAATTAGATCCCATTTGTCAATTTTGTCTTTTGTTGCCATTGCTTTTGGTGTTTTAGACATGAAGTCCTTCCCCATACCTATGTCCTGAATGGTAATGCCTAGGTTTTCTTCTAGGGTTTTTATGGTTTGAGGTCTAACGTTTAAGTCTTTAATCCATCTTGAATTGATTTTTGTATAAGGTGTAAGGAAGGGATCCAGTTTCAGCTTTCTACATATGGCTAGCCAGTTTTCCCAGCACCATTTATTAAATAGGGAATCCTTTCCCCATTGCTTGTTTTTCTCAGGTTTGTCAAAGATCAGATAGTTGTAGATATGCGGCATTATTTCTGAGGGCTCTGTTCTGTTCCATTGATCTATATCTCTGTTTTGGTACCAGTACCATGCTGTTCTGGTTACTGTAGCCTTGTAGTATAGTTTGAAGTCAGGTAGTGTGATGCCTCCAGCTTTGTTCTTTTGGCTTAGGATTGACTTGGCGATGTGGGCTCTTTTTTGGTTCCATATGAACTTTAAAGTAGTTTTTTCCAATTCTCTGAAGAAAGTCATTGGTAGCTTGATGGGGATGGCATTGAATCTGTAAATTACCTTGGGCAGTATGGCCATTTTCACGATATTGATTCTTCCTACCCATGAGCATGGAATGTTCTTCCATTTGTTTGTATCCTCTTTTATTTCCTTGAGCAGTGGTTTGTAGTTCTCCTTGAAGAGGTCTTTCACATCCCTTGTAAGTTGGATTCCTAGGTATTTTATTCTCTTTGAAGCAATTGTGAATGGGAGTTCACTCATGATTTGGCTCTCTGTTTGTCTGTTGTTGGTGTATAAGAATGCTTGTGATTTTTGTACATTGATTTTGTATCCTGAGACTTTGCTGAAGTTGCTTATCAGCTTAAGGAGATTTTGGGCTGAGACAATGGGGTTTACTAGATATAAAATCATGTCGTCTGCAAACAGGGACAATTTGACTTCCTCTTTTCCTAATTGAATACCCTTTATTTCCTTCTCCTGCCTAATTGCCCTGGCCAGAACTTCCAGCACTATGTTGAATAGGAGTGGTGAGAGAGGGCATCCCTGTCTTGTGCCAGTTTTCAAAGGGAATGCTTCCAGTTTTTGTCCATTCAGTATGATATTGGCTGTGGGATTGTCATAGATAGCTCTTATTATTTTGAAATACATCCCATCAATACCTAATTTATTGAGAGTTTTTAGCATGAAAGGCTGTTGAATTTTGTCAAAGGCCTTTTCTGCATCTATTGAGATAATCATGTGGTTTTTGTCTTTGGCTCTGTTTATATGCTGGATTACATTTATTGATTTGCGTATATTGAACCAGCCTTGCATCCCAGGGATGAAGCCCAGTTGATCATGGTGGATAAGCTTTTTGATGTGCTGCTGGATTCGGTTTGCCAGTATTTTATTGAGGATTTTTGCATCAATGTTCATCAAGGATATTGGTCTAAAATTCTCTTTTTTTGTTGTGTCTCTGCCCGGCTTTGGTATAAGAATGATGCTGGCCTCATAAAATGAGTTAGGGAGGATTCCCTCTTTTTCTATTGATTGGAATAGTTTCAGAAGGAATGGTACCAGTTCCTCCTTGTACCTCTGGTAGAATTCGGCTGTGAATCCATCTGGTCCTGGACTCTTTTTGGTTGGTAAGCTATTGATTATTGCCACAATTTCAGCTCCTGTTATTGGTCTATTCAGAGATTCAACTTCTTCCTGGTTTAGTCTTGGGAGAGTGTATGTGTTGAGGAATTTATCCATTTCTTCTAGATTTTCTAGTTTATTTGCGTAGAGGTGTTTGTAGTATTTTCTGATGGTAGTTTGTATTTCTGTGGGATCGGTGGTGATATCCCCTTTATCATTTTTTATTGTGTCTATTTGATTCTTCTCTCTTTTTTTCTTTATTAGCCTTGCTAGCGGTCTATCAATTTTGTTGATCCTTTCAAAAAACCAGCTCCTGGATTCATTAATTTTTTGAAGGGTTTTTTGTGTCTCTATTTCCTTCAGTTCTGCTCTGATTTTAGTTATTCCTTGCCTCCTGCTAGCTTTTGAATGTGTTTGCTCTTGCTTTTCTAGTTCTTTTAATTGTGATGTTAGGGTGTCAATTTTGGATCTTTCCCCTTTCTCTTGTGGGCATTTAGTGCTATAAATTTCCCTCTACACACTGCTTTGAATGCATCCCAGAGATTCTGGTATGTTGTGTCTTTGTTCTCGTTGATTTCAAAGAACATCTTTATTTCTGCCTTCATTTCGTTATGTACCCAGTAGTCATTCAGGAGCAGGTTGTTCAGTTTCCATGTAGTTGAGTGGTTTTGAGTGAGATTCTTAATCCTGAGTTCTAGTTTGATTGCACTGTGGTCTGAGAGATAGTTTGTTTTAATTTCTGTTCTTTTACATTTGCTGAGGAGAGCTTTACTTCCAACTATGTGGTCAATTTTGGAATAGGTGTGGTGTGGTGCTGAAAAAAATGTATATTGTTGATTTGGGGTGGAGAGTTCTGTAGATGTCTATTAGGTCTGCTTGGTGCAGAGCTGAGTTCAATTCCTGGATATCCTTGTTGACTTTCTGTCTCGTTGATCTGTCTAATGTTGACAGTGGGGTGTTAAAGTCTCCCATTATTAATGTGTGGTAGTCTAAGTCTCTTTGTAAGTCACTCAGGACTTGCTTTATGAATCTTGGTGCTCCTGTATTGGGTACATATATATTTAGGTTAGTTAGCTCTTCTTGTTGAATTGATCCCTTTACCATTATGTAATGGCCTTGTCTCTTTTGATCTTTGTTGGTTTAAAGTCTGTTTTATCAGAGACTAGGATTGCAACCCCTGCCTTTTTTTGTTTTCCATTTGCTTGGTAGATCTTCCTCCATCCTTTTATTTTGAGCCTATGTGTGTCTCTGCACGTGAGATGGGTTTCCTGAATACAGTACACTGATGGGTCTTGACTCTTTATCCAATTTGCTAGTCTGTGTCTTTTAATTGGAGCATTTAGTCCATTTACATTTAAAGTTAATATTGTTATGTGTGAATTTGATCCTGCCACTATGATGTTAGCTGGTTATTTTGCTCGTTAGTTGATGCAGTTTCCTCCTAGTCTCGATGGTCTTTACATTTTGGCATGATTTTGCAGCGGCTGGTACCGGTTATTCCTTTCCATGTTTAGTGCTTCCTTCAGGAGCTCTTGTAAGGCAGGCCTGGTGGTGACAAAATCTCTCAGCATTTGCTTGTCTGTAAAGGATTTTATTTCTCCTTCACTTATGAAGCTTAGTTTGGCTGGATATGAAATTCTGGGTTGAAAATTCTTTTCTTTAAGAATGTTGAATATTGGCCCCCACTCTCTTCTGGCTTGTAGGGTTTCTGCCGAGAGATCCGCTGTTAGTCTGATGGGCTTCCCTTTGAGGGTAACCCAACCTTTCTCTCTGGCTGCCCTTAACATTTTTTCCTTCATTTCAACTTTGGTGAATCTGACAATTATGTGTCTTGGAGTTGCTCTTCTCGAGGAGTATCTTTGTGGCATTCTCTGTATTTCCTGAATCTGAACGTTGGCCTGCCTTGCTAGATTGGGGAAGTTCTCCTGGATAATATCCTGCAGAGTGTTTTCCAACTTGGTTCCATTCTCCCCATCACTTTCAGGTACACCAATCAGACGTAGATTTGGTCTTTTCACATAGTCCCATATTTCTTGGAGGCTTTGCTCAGTTCTTTTTATTCTTTTTTCTCTAAACTTCCCTTCTCGCTTCATTTCATTCATTTCATCTTCCATTGCTGATACCCTTTCTTCCAGTTGATCGCATCAGCTCCTGAGGCTTCTGCATTCTTCACGTAGTTCTCCAGCCTTGGTTTTCAGCTCCATCAGCTCCTTTAAGCACTTCTCTGTATTGGTTATTCTAGTTATACATTCTTCTAAATTTTTTTCAAAGTTTTCAACTTCTTTGCCTTTGGTTTGAATGTCCTCCAGTAGCTCAGAGTAATTTGATCGTCTGAAGCCTTCTTCTCTCAGCTCGTCAAAGTCATTCTCCATCCAGCTTTGTTCTGTTGCTGGTGTGGAACTGCGTTCCTTTGGAGGAGGAGAGGTGCTCTGCTTTTTAGAGTTTCCAGTTTTTCTGTTCTGTTTTTTCCCCATCTTTGTGATTTTATCTACTTTTGGTCTTTGATGATGGTGATGTACAGATGGGTTTTCGGTGTGGATGTCCTTTCTGTTTGTTAGTTTTCCTTCTAACAGACAGGACCCTCAGCTGCAGGTCTGTTGGAATACCCTGCCGTGTGAGGTGTCAGTGTGCCCCTGCTGGGGGGTGCCTCCCAGTTAGGCTGCTCGGGGGTCAGGGGTCAGGGACCCACTTGAGGAGGCTGTCTGCCAGTTCTCAGATCTCCAGCTGCGTGCTGGGAGAACCACTGCTCTCTTCAAAGCTGTCAGACAGGGACATTTAAGTCTGCAGAGGTTACTGCTGTCTTTTTGTTTGTCTGTGCCCTGCCCCCAGAGGTGGAGCCTACAGAGGCAGGCAGGCCTCCTTGAGCTGTGGTGGGCTCCACCCAGTTCGAGCTTCCTGGCTGCTTTGTTTACCTAATCAAGCCTGGGCAATGGCGGGCGCCCCTCCCCCAGCCTCGCTGCCGCCTTGCAGTTTGATCTCAGACTGCAGTGCTAGCAATCAGCGAGACTCTGTGGGCGTAGGAGCCTCGGAGCCAGGTGCAGGATATAATCTTGTGGTGCACCGTTTTTTAAGCCTGTCGGAAAAGCGCAGTATTCGGGTGGGAGTGACCCGATTTTCCAGGTGCGTCCGTCACCCCTTTCTTTGACTCAGAAAGGGAACTCCCTGACCCCTTGTGCTTCCCAAGTGAGGCAATGCCTCGCCCTGCTTCGGCTCACGTACGTTGCGCGCACCCACTGACCTGAGCCCACTGTCTGGCACTCCCTAGTGAGATGAACCTGGTACCTCAGATGGAAATGCAGAAATCACCCTTCTTCTGCGTCGCTCACGCTGGGAGCTGTAGACCGGAGCTGTTCCTATTCGGCCATCTTGGCTCGAGCCTCGGTATTTGTTTTTTAAATCTGTTTATGTGGTGAATCACATTTATTGATTTGTGTATGTTGAACCACCTTGCATCCCAGGAATAAAGCCTCCTTGATTGTGATGAATTTATTTTTTGATAGCTACTAGATTTGTTTTGGTAATATTTTGTTGAAGATTTTTGCATCTATGTTCATCAGGAATATTGGCTTGAAGTTTCCGTATTTGTTGTGTCTTTGCCAGGTTTTGGAATCAGGATGATGCTGGTCTCAGAATGAGTTAGGGAATAGTACTTCCTCCTCGATTTTTGGAATGGTTTCAGTCAGACTGATGCCAGCTCTTCTTCGTATGGCTGGTAGGATTTTGCTGTGAATCCATATGGTCCAGGGCATTTTTTGTTGCTAGTTTTTTATTATTATTACTCAATTTAGTAACGCATTATTGATCTGTTCAGCATTTCAATTTCTTCCTGATTCAATTTTGGGAGATTATATTTTTCCAGGAATTTATCCATTTCCTCCAGATTTACTAGTTTGTATATATGAAGACGTTCATGGTAATCTTTGAGGATCTTTTATATTTCTGTGGAATCGGTTATAATATCACCTTTGTCATTTCTGATTGAGCTAATTTGTACCTTGTCCCTGTTATTCGTTACTCTTTCTAGCAGTCTGTCAATCTTGTTTATCCTTTCAAAGAACAAACATTTTATTTCATTGAATCTTTGTATGGTTGTGTGGGTATTAATTTAATTTAGTTGTGCTCTGATTTTAATTATTTTCTTTCTTCTGCTAGCTTTGGAATTAATTTGATCTTGTTCTAGTTCCTTTAGGTGGGATATTATTTTGATAATTTCTCTCTTTTTGATGTAGCCATTTAGCCCTGTGAACTTTTGTCTTAACACTGTTTCACAGAGGTTTTAGTATGTTTCATCTCTATTTTCATTTGTTTCAAAGAATGTTTTGATTTCTTTCTTAATATTGTTGTTTACACAAAAGTCATTCAGGATCAAATTATTTAGTTTTCATGTAATTGTGTGGTTTTGAGGGTTATTTTAGGTATTGATTTCTATTTTTATTCCACTGTGATTTGAGCAGATGCTTGGCATGATTTTTATTTTTTTAAATTTATTGAAACTTGCTTTATAACTGAGCATGTGGTCAATCTTAGGGCATATTCCATATGCATATGAGAAGAATATATATTCTATGGTTGTTGGGCGGAGTATTCTGTAGATGTGTTTTAGGTTCAATTTGTCAAGTGTTGAATTGAAGTCCAGAATTTCTTTGTTAGTTTTCTGCCTTGATGATCTGTCTAGTGCTGTTAATGGAATGTTGAAGTCCTCTACTATTATTTTGTGGCTGTCTAAATCTTTTCCTAGTCCCAGAAGTAATTGTGTTATGAATCTGGGCTCTCCAATGTTGGGTGCATATATATTTAGGATAGTGAAGTCTTCTTGTTGAATTGAACCCTTTGTCATTATGTAATACCCTTGTTTTTCCTTTTTCACTGTTGTTGGTTTAAAGTCTGTTTTATTTAACACAAGAATAGTGACCTTCACTCTTTTTTGTTTTTTTGCAGGATAGGTTTTTCTCCATCCCTTTACTTTGAGCCTATGGATGTCATCACATGTGAGATGGGTCTTTTGAAGGCAGCAGAGGATGGGTCTTGTTTTTTTTTTAAATCCACCTTGCTACTCTGTCTTTTAAATGGAGCATTTAGGCTGTTTATGACCAAGGCTAATATTGATATGTGAGGCTTTGTTTCTGTCATAACATTGTTAGCTAGTTGCTTTGTAGTCTCAATTGTGTAGTTACTTTAAAAGGTCCATAAGCTATGTGCTTATGTGTGCTTTTGTGGTAGGGAGTATTGTTCTTTCATTTGCACATTTAGAACTCCCTTAAGTGTCTCTTGTAGGGACTATCTGGTGGTGACAAATTTTCTTAGTGATTGTTTCTCTGTAAAAGATTTTGTTTCTCCTTCATTTATGAAACTTAGTTTGGCAGAATATAAAAGTCTCAGGTGGCATTTCTTCTCTTTAAGAATACTAAAAATGTTTCTTCTGTTCTGGCTGGTATGATTTCTGCTGAGAAATCCAGGCTTTCCTTTATAGGGAATATGACCCTTTTCTCTAGTTACCTTTAAGATTTTTTCTTTTGCATTGACCTTGGATAATTTGATGAATATGTGCCTTGTGGATACTATTTTGCATCTTGTATAGTATCTTGCTGGATTTCTTATATCTGCATGTCCAGCTCTCTAGCAAAATTGGGGAAACCTCCATGAATTATATCCTCAAATATGTTTTCCACATTGCTTACTTTCTCTTCTTCTCTTTCAGGAATGCCAATAAATTGTACATTTGATAGCTTTACATAATCCCATATTTCTCAAGGGCTTTGTTCATTTTTTAAAAATTCTTAAAAAAAATTGTCTGACCAGGTTGATTTGAAGGACCAGTCTTCCAGCTCTGTAATTCTTTCTTCTTCTTCTTCGTTTAATCTGTTGTGAAGCCTTCTGATTTGCAGTTTGGAATTGTAGTAGTAACATTTTTAATTCCAGAAGTTCTGTTTGGTACCTTCTTAATATAGTTATATTGTCTTTCAAATCCTAGATTGTTTTTCTGTGTTCTTTGTGTTAGATTTCAACTTTGTCTTGGATCTCATTGAGTTTTCTTGCCATCCATATTCTGAATTCTATATCTGTCATTTCAGTCATTTCATTCTGGTTAGGATCCATCCATTGCTAGGGAGCTAGTGCCATACTTTAGACGTCATTAAACATTCTGGCTTTTGTATTGCCTGAGTTCTTGTGCTGGTTCCTTCTCATCTGAGGGAGCTGATGCTTCTTTTTTTGCATATGCTATTGTTTGGATAGGACTTTTTAATTCTTTTTTGTCTTTAGGGTATGGCTGTGGTGTATGTTGTGTATGATTGATTGGTTTCAATTCTGAGTGCCTTCAGAGGGCCAAGGCTCTGCACAGGTTCCTTCATTGCAGATAGATTCATACAATGGCTTACTCAGACATTTCTTGGTGAGCTATGTATTCTTGTTTGGTGGTATAATCCAGGCTGCAGTACAGTATATGGTGCTTAAGAGTAAGAGCCAGCAGGAAGCTCTTACTCTGTGTGTGCTCATCTGGAGTGCAGAAAATGGAGAAGCCAATGAAGTACCCTCCCCCAATATTGCTCGGCTTCAGCTGTGGATGGAGCTGCTGGAGAAGACTTAGAAGTGCGTCTTTCAGCCTGCATTCCCTAAAGCCCAGTGGGATGAGCCACTGCCATGTCTGCAGCAGTGCACTGGAGAGGCAGCAGGGGGTGAGGAGAGATGATTCCTTCCCAAATCTGTTCCTAGGCTGGTATTGCCCCATTCAATGGCTGGCACCACGTTTGCATTTCCTTTGACCAAGGCAGGCTTTGGCAGGCTGTGCTACCCTTCCCTTAGGGGCAGTCCACAACAAGGGTTGGATCTCCAAGGGACTGAAGTCCACCTTCCTCTGTGTCCTCAGAGCTGGTCAGGCACTCTCCCCCAATGGACCAAGGGAGCAGATGGGGGTAAAGCTGTGCCTGGCTGCAAGTCATGCTATCCAGAATAAATGTCAGCTTCAGCAACTCTCCTTCTGCTCCAGTTCTGCTAAAGGAGAGAGCCTAATTCCAGAGGCTACTGCTGGGGCACTCTCCACACTTTTTGCTGAATTCTGGCTGTGGGGGCCCTTACCCGACTCCAGTGAAAGCACTTCGATCTATCTGGCCAGAGACTGAAATGTCTGCAGTGGCTGCCATTGGCAGGTTGCCAAACAAGGACTGATTTTATCTGAGCCTGGATTAAAAACGGCATCCATCTTTCAGTCCCAGGCCTGGGGAATTATCTTCAGCTTTCCCCAGTGTCTTTCTTTCTGTCTGTCTCTCAGCCTCTATCTGAGCTAGCTCCCAGGTTTGGGAGAAGCAGGATGCCCTCCCTTGGCCTGGGTTGCACAGATCACTAGGGGAAAGGTGTGACATAGAGGGAGACTGGCTGCCTCACTCAGGTACTGGGGCTTCACTCACTTTATTAGCCAAATGCTAACAGGGGGCTGCTCATCTTCTCCTCCCCAAGGTCTTGGGTGTCCTTCAGTATTCCAGTGAATTCCCATGTTTTTTCTTGAATTAGAGTTCACAGAGTTGATTTTTATGTACTATTTTGCTATTCCCAAATGGCCGAGGTATGCTAAAAGTCTCTAATCTACCATCCTGGAAAAACAGAAAACACCAAAACCTCATTTTTGTAAATTGTTGAGATTTAAGAGTTTTTGTTGTTGTTGTTGTTGTATATTTTGGATATCAGTCCGTTATCAGATGTGTCTTTTGCAAATATTTTCTACCTTTCTGTGGCTTGTCCTCTCAATCGCTGACATTGTCTTTCAGAGTAGATGTCTAATTTTAATGAAGTCCAGTTATTTCTTACATGAATCACACATTTGGTGAATCAAAAAGTCATTGTCGTAGCCAATTTTATCTACGTTTTCTCCTGTGTTATCTTCTACGAGTTTTATAGTTTTTCATTTTACATTTAGATCTATGATCTATTTTGAGGTTGGTTTTTTTTTTTTTTTTTTTGTAAAGGGCATAAGATTTGTTTCTAGATTCTTTTTTTTTGCATATGTATGTGGTGTTGTTCTGCCACCATTTGTAGAAAAGACTGTTTTGTTCCTTTGTCAAAGATCAGTTGAAATTTTTAAGTATGTTTATTTCTGGGCTCTCTATTCTGTTTCATTGATGTATTTGTTTGTTTTTAGACTTATCCCACACTGTCTTGATTACTGTAGCTCTATAGTAAATCTTAAAGTTTGGTAATGTCAGTCTTCTGATTTTGATCTTCTACTTTAGTATTGAATTGTCTGTGTCTTTTGCCCCACTATATAAACTTTAAAATCACTTTTGGCCGGGCATGGTGGCTCATGGCTGTAATCCCAGCACTTTGGGAGGCGAAGGTGGGTAGATCACCTGAGGTCAGGATTTCAAGACCAGCCTGGCCAACATGGTGAAACCCCGTCTCTACCAAAAATACAAAAGTTAGCTGGGTGGGGTGGCAGGCACCTGTAATTCCAGCTACTCGGGAGGCTGAGGCATGAGAATCGCTTGAACCTGGGATGCAGAGGTTGCAGTGAGCTGAGATTGTACGACTGCATTCTAGCCTGGGCAACAGAGCTAGACTCTGTTGTAAAAAATAAATTAATTAAAAAAATTAAAAATAAATAAAAATAAAATCATATTTTCAATATCCACAAACAAAACTTGTAGAGATTTATTGGGATTGCATTGAATCTATAGAACAAATTGGGTAGAACTGACATTTTGACAATATTGAGGTTTCCTACCACTGACACAAAATATCTCTTCATTTATTTAGTTATTTTACAATTTCTTTCATCAAAGTGTTGTGGTTTTTCTCATGTAGATCTCATACATATTTTGTCACATTCATACCTATATATATCAATTTTAGAGAATGCTAATGGCAATGTGTTTTAATATCAAATTCCTCATATTCATTGCTTATATATAGCAATGTGATTGACTTTGTATATTAGGCTTGCATCCTGTCCCCTTACTATAATAGCTTATTTGTTTCAGAAGTTTTTTCATCAATTCTTTTGGATTTTCTACATGGATTATCATGTCATCTCTGAACATTAACAGTTTTATTTCTTTCTTCCTAATTCTATACTGTTTATTTCATTTTCTTGTATTTTTTGCATTGGCTAGGACTGGCTAGGACTTACAGTGTGATATTGAGAAGAAGTAGTGAGAGGAACATCCTTGTCTTGTTTTTATCTTATCAGGAAAAGCCCCTAGTTTATTGCCTACTGTATGATGTTAGCTTTAGGTTTTGTGTAGATATTCTCTATAAAATTGAGGAAGATCTCTTCTATTTCTAGTTTGCTGAGAGTTTTTCCCTGAATGAGTGTTGGATCTTGTTGAGTGCTTTTGTTCTGAAGCTATTGATATGATCATGTAATTTTTCTCTTTAGCCTGTTGATGTGACAGATTACATTAATTGATTTTGTTAGACCAGCCTTATTTACCTGAGGCAAATTCCATTTGGTGGTACTGTATAATTCTTTATTTATATTGTTGGATTTGATTTGCTCATATATTTTGAGGATATTTGCATTTATGTTCATGAGAGATAATGGTCTATAATTTTATTTTCTTGTGATGCCTTTGTTTGGTTTTGGCATTAGGGTAATGCTAGACTTATAGATGAATTAAAAAGTATTGCTTCTGCTTTTATTTTCTGGAAGAAATTATAGAGAATTGGTATAGTTTCTTCCTTAAATGTTTGACAGAATTTACCAGTGAACTCATCTGGGCCTGCCTGATGTTTTCTGTTTGGGAAGTTTATTATTAATTTAATTTCTTTAATGAATATGGACATATTCAGATACTAATATAATATTTTTTCTTGTATAAGATTTGCAGACTGTGTCTTTCAAGGAATTGTCTCATTTCCTCTAGGTTGTCAAGTTTGTAGATATAGAGTTTTTCCATAGTATTGTTTCATTATTCTTTTAATGTCCACGGGATTTATAGTGATGCCTCCTCTTTCATTTATATTAGTAATTTGTGTTCTGTATATTTTCTTAACTTGGCTAAAGGCTTATTAATTTTATTGATCTTTTCAAAGAATCAGCTTTTGGTTTTGTTGGTTTTCTCTATTGATTTTCTATTTTTAATTTTATTTCTTCCCTAATTTTTATTATTTTTTATTATGCTTACTTTAATTTATTTGCTCTTCTGTTTCTGGTTCTCTATGGTGGAAGTTTAGATAATTTATGTTAGATCTTTCTTCTTTTCTAATATATGTATTCAATGTTGTGAATATTTTTCTAACCACTGGTTTTGTTGTATCCCAGAAACTCTGATAAATTGTACTTTTAGTTTGCATTTAGTTCAATGTATTTTCAAATTTCTCTTAAGGTATTTTCTCTGATCCATGTGTTATTTAATCTCCAATTATTTGGAAACTTTCCAGCTGGGTTGTGATTCTTTGTATTCACCTATCTGTCCCTTTAGTTTTGAGGGCAGTGTTTTCCTGTGACCTCACTTCTTTAATGGATATAAGAAGAGTTGTTGATTTCTCAGTTTGTTCAGCTTTTTATTGTCATTCAGATGGAGTGAAGACTTCTAAGCTCCTTACATGCCACACTGGAAACTAGAAGTGAGACCTATTTTTCAAGTGATGAGTAGTTACTTGCTGAAGAGGGTGTGGTCTTGTTCTAGAACCCTATGACTCTTTTTCTGGAATTTGCCAGAGACTCCAAACAGTGTCCTCTCCCCTACTCATGGATCTGCAAGATTGTATGACCCAAGTGGCAAAAAAGGTTGAACCACAGCTTGGACCTACTGCAAAGCCTTTTCTTGACTTGGGCCCTATTTAACACTACTCTTCTAAGTCACCTAATGGAAAATGAATTAGGGCAATATTCTCAGGTGTGACTTATGCTGACTTAAAATACAAATATCCCCAACAAACATTCTATCTCTTAATGGCAGGGGGTGAAAAGAGCAATAACTCGTCCTTTACTTTAGAGAGGTTTTCTTGTAATGTCTCTGACCAATGTACTTACCCAAAATTTACCAACATGGTAAATATGGTAAATTATTTATTTATTATTATTACTCACACACAAGTATATTAGCAGAGCATCCAGTGTACTTGACACTTTCTCCTTAACATGAAGTTATCAAATATTGGACCAATGTATCACTTTTTTTCAGAAATTTAAGGCAATCAATATCTTTGTTGACTATATTGTGGAAAAGAGTATTAGAATTAACTTAGACCTGGGGAAAGACAGTGAATGTAAACTACTAATTTACATTTCATATAAAATGAAATACTTCTAGCTCTCTTTACTAAAAGAAAGGGAAGAGATTGTGTAGTTAGAGCAATATCAGACACAAGAGTGGCAGCATTTTTGTTGATCTCTTTGAATAAATATAACAAATCCAGTATAGGTTTGGGCCACAGAGCCATTGGACTCACTCAGGCATCCATTTATAACCTGACATTCATAAGCCTTAATTCTAACCACTATGATGGAATTTGCAAACACCTAACATCATTGCCACCTCAAACCTTGTCCAATAGCCCTCAAATGAAGTCTTATCATTGTTTTAAAAAAATTGAATCTAGACCTATTGAAGACAATTAGAGGAGGAAATTACTATCCATTGAGTACTTACTTGATCAGATATTATACATGTCTTATTTTATCTAACTCATAAAACTTTGAAAAGATAAGCATTATTGCCACTTTTTTTTACAGATGGGAAATTAAGAAACAGATAAATTAAGCAATGTTTTCCAGAAGGCCTTGTAGAGAAAAATACAAGGTCCATCAGATCCCCAAAGCCAGGTTTATTCATCGTTCCATATGATATAAATGAATCTTATCTCTCTAAGGAAAACATTGAAACAAAATCCTTAGGTCTAAATATTTGTTAGAGAACATACAGAACATGTAGTCCAATAGTCTTGTTCTGTGGACTTCAGTAGAGATATCTGGTGGTGCTCAGGAGGCTGCAAAGTCTATGCCTTGAGAGTGAAGCTGCATCTCCTCTGGGAGCCAAAGGTTCAGTCTGAGTAACAACCTAAAGGAAATAAACAAAAACACACAAATGAACAACAACAAAAAGAATCAATCAGCTGGGCGCGGTGGCTCACGCCTGTAATCCCAGCACTTTGGGAGGCAGAGGCGGGTGGATCACTAGGTCAGGAGATCGAGACCATCCTGGCCAACACGGTGAAACCCCGTCTCTACTAAAAAAAAAAAAAATACAAAAAATTAGCTGGGCGTGGTGGCAGGCACCTGTAGTCCCAGCTACTCAGGAGGCTAAGGCAGGAGAATGGTGTGAACCCAGTAGGCGGAGCTTGCAGGGAGCCAAGATCGCACCACTGCACTCCAGCTTGGGTGACAGAGAAAGACTGTCTCAAAAAAAAAAAAAAAAAATCAGTCAACACAGGGAGGAAAAAATTAAAATTAGAGACATTTGTTTTAAATTTTCTATCATAATGTTTCTTGGTAAACAACAGAGCATAAAGTTGTTATAAAATATAAGGCACAAAAAAAATTCCATTTATGTCTAGGCTCATCCAATGGTCTTCTCAACAAGTTCAGAGGTTGTCCTCCAGGAATGGTTTAGCAAGCCAGAATTTGGGGTGACTGTATTTTGATGCAGACTAGGGCAAACACCTTAATAAAATATGCATTGTATTTATTTGTGTTTTTAAAGTAACAGTAGATGATTAGCGTTATGCTGAACACCTTCATCAAATGGAACTTATTTTGAAATCGAATTTAAAAATTTTTTTTTTTAAGAAACAATAAAAACATCAAAGCTTTTGCACTAACTTAGTGACTTGGTATTTGGCAGTTATGGATGGGCTAAGATACCTATCAGCATATAGAATATTTGGCCCATGATGAATGATTATGCTATTTTCTGAAATCATCTTCCTCTCCCTGTCCATAGTGATGATGAGCTACCACATGGTCTCACCATACTTCTACCCCTGACCTTTGACCTCCATCCTTCACTCTCACTAAGACATCTTAGTTACATCTTAGCCCCTGCCATCTTGAATCCATGTCTTATACACCAAATTCTGTAATACCTCTTTTGGTTGACCACATCTGCCACTTTTTTGTTCCTGTTAAGGCTACTTGCCCTTTCCTAATGATTTCAGCCTGTCACCCATTCTGCCTTCACATGCCTCTCTCCTCAACCAGACTTTACAGTCAGATGGAGCTAAAGTGCCCTCATTACCACACTACATTCTTAAAATTTTAACTTTCCTTCTCTTTTCTTCCAACCTTCCCCTCTTCCCTCTCTTACCTTCTTGCTTTCTGCTAGCCCTGTGCAACTGCCACTGTCTGCTTCTCTCCTATTCTTTAGGCTTATAGTCTCTAGAGATCAGAGACCATGAAACCATGCTGATTGGGCATCCTGTTTGATGCTATCTATGCAGCACTGGTTAATTTTATAGTTATGTAAAATTACTAATTAGTTACGTCTGTAGTCTCCTTGAGATATTTTCCTAGGGAAACATTTAAATCAATCTCCCCTTCATGTGTTAACTGCTATCTTTGTGCCCTCAGACAATGAAAACTAGCAGTGAGACTGAACTCTAGCTACACTTTGGCCTCAGTTCCCCCTCCTATAAAATTTCTCAGCCAATGTGTGCTGTCTTCTCAGCCCAGTGCTTTTATGTAAAATGTACTATGCTGTCCACCTTGGCTTCCTTTGATGTTCTGTTGAGCCATTTCAACCCATAATGGGAGACAAAGTGTGTACCATTGATAGAGAAACTCCTGGAAATAAGCAAAAGACAAAGATGGCAGGGCGCAGTGGCTCACGCCTGTAATCCCAGCACTTTGGGAGGATGAGGCGGGCCGATCACCTGAGGTCAGGAGTTTGAGACAAGCCTAACCAGCATGACGAAACCCTGTCTCTACTAAAAATATAAAATTAGCCAGGTGTGGTGGCAGGTGCCTGTAATCCCAGCTACTCATGACGCTGAGGCAGGAGAATTGCTTGAACCCAGGAGGTGGAGGTTGCAGTGTGCCAAGATCACGCCATTGCACTCCAGCCTGGACAACAAGAGTGAACTTGGTCTCAAAACAAACAAACAAACAAGAACAACAAAAAGAAGGCTTATGCTGGCTTTTAAAAGGGTAATTTTCAGGTTTCTTGAGCATCCTCAAGAATATTGTATAGTCAGAGTGCTTTTGGCTTCGAACAACAGAAAAACCGGACTCAAAGTGGTTTAAACAATAAAGAAAATATATTTCCTTATCTCCCTGCAGGGCTGGCTTCAGAGTTGATATAGCAGTTTGACATCATGATGAACCTTAGTTTTTTTCATCTTTTTTCTTTGCCTCTCCCCATTTTAGCTTTGCTCTCAAGCTATCTTTCCTCACGACTGTAGAATAGCTGTAGTAGTTATAGAGATGATCAAGAGATAGCAACATTCAGGTACAGAAAGAGGCTTTCTCCTCCAGGGCCTCCATTTGGGCAGCGAACAAAGTTTTCCCCAGACCCCCACCCTCAGTAGATTGACCATCCCCTGGCATGGCCTCTATAACTGGCTAGCAGTTAAAATTCACCTTGCGACTCTGTGATGGGAGAAAAGGTTGAACACCTAAGCAACCCCAAGAGTAAACCCTAACGGACTCTAAGTCACTTATTTATAGGTGTCATGATGCAGTATTCCTGGTTCCAATGTGGCATCACAGTTCTGGTGACTCTTGGCCACTTCTGTGCCCAGGATTTGTGCACAGGAATCAGCTGCTGCCACAAGACCCATGGGGCCTGACAATACACTGTGCAGCTCTTTAAGATCCTATCTGCCTGCATGTAGCTTTCAGGCCCATGATGGCATCTTCCCATTTCTGCTCCATCCTGAGAGCTTCTGTCTGTTGAGACACACTATGTATTCATTTCTCTGCTATTATTCAACTGCCTCCTTGAAGGTCTACTCAGGAAGACAGGCTATGATCTTCTCCACTCTCAGACCCTTCAAATCTGTGGACATTGTGTTATTACCTTCTACCCTCCACCCTCCCTTCTCCTCTCATGGAGCTCAGTCCAAATGGCACAGGGCTCAACCAGCATCTAAACTTTTTTCCTCTGAAGTTTCTTTCCTGCTCCAAATCCTCCTACTTTGGAAATCTTTACATAATCTTATTGGTGTGAAGGTGCACTTTGATTTATCAGGATTTTATTTGCACCAAATTCAGCACCCAGGCTTAATGAAACTCAAAATGCAAACAGATGTGTTTTTGCACTGAAGTCTTCCTTAGTTACACTTAAGGAGCACTTAAGACTGACTGTAAAAGTGTCAGAAAGCTTTACAGAGAAGGTTTTTGAAAGGAGGGTTAAAAGATGCAAAGGAATTTTCAAGACTATTGAGGAAGCCAGGGTATGGAGGGAGTATCTCCAGGAAGAGGGTCGTTCTTGGGCAGGCACAGAGCTGTGTGAGGACATGAGTTGTTCTGAGGCTAGCAGTGTGGGAGATGAGGCCAAAAAGAGGCTCTGGCTGCAAGAATTTGATAGAGTATTTTGATCTTATCATTTGGTGTAATGAGGCACCACTGAAACACAGAAATAGGTCAATGACATGGTCCAAACTATGAACTATGAAAGTTCTCTTGCAGCAAATTGAAAGGATGACTGAGGATGGGTAAAATTCGGAGCACAGAGACCATCAGAAAGTTCTGATAGTTCTTCTATAAGGGAAAACAGACAAAAGGCCATAATATGTCAGTAGTACAAAAATGGCAGCAGTGGGAGTGATGTAAGAGGAATAGCTGATAAAAAAAAGATGATTGATTCGATATAGAGAATAAATGGAAAGGACAGATTTAGGATGACTCCTCATTCTGGCTTTAGTAAATCGGTGATGGTGATTTAATTCTACAAGATAATGAATGTAAGCTGTAACATGCTTGTGGGGGAAGAGAAATCCCTCACTGAACATCTTGAATTTGACAGTGCTCCTTGTCAAGCTGAGTAGAAGGCATTGACATTGGACATATGGGTCTGAAACAGGCAAGATGCTAAAGCTAGCTGTAAACTTGGAAGTCATAAGCAGCAAGATTATGATAAAGTCATGAACATGCATAACATCGTCCAGGGAGAATGTGTAGACTGCATAAGGAAGGGGAGGAGTGAAGAAATAAAAGAGAAGGATAGAAGAATAGAAGAGAAGGAGCCTTCACTGAGGATGAGAAGCCACAAAAGATACTAAGTGGCAACCAAGGAGAAGAGCCAGGTCTACTTAAATGGTGAGGGTAGAACTGGATTTGAGTAGGTTCAGAAGGGAATGGGAAGTGTGAAGGCAGAGGCAGTAAGTGCGGATCACTCTTTGCAGAACCGTGTTCAGGAAAGAAGAGAATAAAAGTTAAACGGAAATGTGTTGTCCAAAGGAGAGTTGTAGTTAGGAGAGGGATAAAGAAAAGCTAAAATGATGATCAGAGTCAATAGATGAACAAGGTAATTCCAAAGGAGCAAGAATCAAGATCTCACAGTTAGGTGGTTGGCCTCAGAAAAAAGGCAAAGCATAAACCATGTGAATGTTTAATATAGGAAAATTTTAATGTAGGTAATTGGTTACATAGGTTAGCAGAAGAGTTAAGAAGCCAAGCAAGAATAGGAATTTACCCCAGAGATTAGCATCAGTGGGAAACCACTACCACCTCTAGGAGAGAGGAACAGAGGGAGAAGGCAGTGCGTCTGGAGCCCAGTGGCCTGTACTTCTGGGTAGAAGTGAGCATTGCTTGTGAATTACTCCCAATTCACAAGCAATGTTTCCACAGGGAGTCAAAGACTCAGCCTGTAGACTCGAGGCTGCACAAGAGCTGCAGCTGTCTGAAGGACAAAGGAAGAGTGAAATATCTACAAGCTCTTCCTCTTCCACCTTCAACCACTTACCTGTGCTTTCCACTGGAGGAAACACCCAGAAGCCAGGCTGAAAAAGGCAGCCTGTAGAGATTGGGCTGCTGAAATACAGAAGAGAGCAGGGGAAGGGAAAAAATGGATCTGAGAGCAAATAGACCACAGACAGGAAGGACACAGTAGCAACTTCAACAGAAGACTGAGCTTTTGGAGTAGTCACTGAGAAGAGAAGGAGCTGACAGTTCACTAAAGACATGGTGTAGGTGAACATGAGATTGGATACCATAAATCCGTACTGGCTTCCATCTGTACGACCACATGGTGTCTGCAGTGGTTCTGAGTAACCCAAATGCAGGAGGAGAGAAGAAGGATTTTTAGGCTTCTTTAATTTTATTCTCCTCAACTGAAAGGCTCCTAAATCTTCATTTTCCCTTTTGTCTGTGCCTGTCTTCTTTGGGCTGACTCCTCCACCTTTGCATGTGTTCCCAACCTTCCAGCATCCTCAGGAGTGTTCACCCATTGATCCTACTCAAGCTGACGTTACCGTTCTTTCCCTCTGTTGATTCCTTCTCCTTTCCCTACAAGATCTTGCTCCTAAACCTAACTAATCCCTTCCAGCTGATTTTTGTCTTCCTGTATTTAAATCTGTTCTATCCTTTCTGTTCTATCCTTATTTGTTCTATCCATTATGAGAACTAGGATGAGGAAATCTGACTATTATGCATTTCTTATTTCTGTTCTTTTGGGTTTTGCTCTATGTTGTTTGAAGCTTTGATATTAAGAACATAGATATTTAGGGTTCTTATGTCCTGTTGAGGAATTGACCTTGTTAGCATTATAAAATGATTTGATATCTGGTAATATTCTTTGCTCTGAAATGTACTTTGATAATATAGCCACTGTGGTTTGCTTCGTAGTAGTGTTAGCATAGTATGTCTTTTTTATTATTTTAGTTTTAACTAGTTATGTCTTTATATTTAACACTGGTTTCCTTTAAATAGAATCCAGTTGGGTCTTGCTTTTTTTGGTCAAATCCGGTGTTCAGGTCATTTATATTCAATATGATTATTCTATCATTTGGTATAAATCTACCAGCTTACTATCTATTTATCTTATCTGTTCTTAGTTTTCCTTTTTGTCACGACTCTTGGTTAGGTGAGTAATTTTTATGATTTCATTTTATCTAGTTTTTGGTTTATTAGTTACTTCTTTGTTTTTTTTTCATCCTAATGTTTGATTTTGAGTTTATACTATAAACTCTAAATATATTATAGCCTTACATAAAGTAATGTATGACTTCACATATGGTATAAATATACTTTTCAACAGTATATTTCCAATTCCCCTTAGCAAATTGTTGTCATTCATTTTGCTTCTTATAAACGTTACATTATTTGTGGTTTTAATAATTATCTTTTGAAAAGACTCGAAAATAAGATAAAAATTTATTTATTTGTCCACACAGTTACCATTTTCTGTGCTGTCATTCCTTATCCTTCCTTTCTGCCTAAGAACTTCCTTTAATATTTCTTATTTTTTAGTTCTCCTGGTGATGAATTTAGATATTTTTGTCTAAAAAAGTCTTTATTATACTTTTGTTTTTGCATGATATTCTCTCTGGGTACAGAATTCTGGGCTCGTGGCTTTTTTTCTTTCAGTATCTTAAGATGTTACTCCTCTGTGGCCTGGTGCGGTGGCTCACGCCTGTAATTCCAGCACTTTGGAAGGCGGAGGCGGGCGGATCACAAGGTCAGGAGATAGAGACCATCCTGGCTAACACGGTGAAACTCCGCCTCTACCAAAAATATAAAAAAATTAGCCGGGCCTGGTGGCGGGGGCCTTTAGTCCCAGCTACTGGAGGCTGAGGCAGGAGAATGGCGTGAACCCGAGAGGCGGAGCTTGCAGTGAGCCGAGGTCGCGCCACTGCACTCCAGCCTGGGCGACAGAGGGAGACTCCGTCTCAAAAAAAAAAAAAAAAAAAAAAAAAAAGATGTTACTCCTCTGTCTTTTGGCTTGTTTCCAACAAGAAGTCTGTTATTATTTCTATCTTTATTTCTCAATATATGTAATATGTTCCCCCATTACTGCTTTTAATATTTTCTATCACCTGTTTTAAGCAATATGATTATAATGTTTTGGCATAGTTTTATTCATGCTTCTTGTTTTGGGGGCTCATTGAATTACTTAAATCTTTGGTCTTAAAGTTTTCATCAAACTTGGGCATTCTTTGACCATTATTTCTTCAAATACTTTTTTTCTGTCTCTCACTTTCCTATCCTCCTGGGGCTCCAATTTCACACCAATAAACCACTTTAAGTTGTCACACAGCTCACAAATGTTCTGTTTATCTTTTTCTAGTCTTTTAAGAACTTTTGATGCTTTCTATTGCTATGTCTTCAAGTTCGTCAATCTTTGCTTCTAAAATGACTGTATTTTAATCTGAGCAATGTATTTTATTATATTGTTTTATCTCTTGAAGTGTAATTTGTATATTTCATATTAGGAAAAGAGGGTTCACCTTGAGTAAAAGAAAAACAATCTCTAGGGACCTTAGATGCATATGTCCACATTTCCTTTTTTTATCCTATCTGATTAAAGTCTGATTTAATAGGGAAAATTATTTTCTCTGACTTCCTTATCAGACAACTTTGTGTATCTAAATTTTATAATTTTCAATAAGTTGCAGAAATGGAAAAATCTATGAGTTTTGAAAACTATTTTACAAATACAGAAAAAATATAAAATAAATTGCATTACTCATTTATGTTTTGGGTAATCCTTAATGAATCAGTTGATGGTTATAATCAGATTTTAGTAGTAAAAGAAGCAGAGAAATACAGAATAATTTCATTTATCATATACTTATTTTTATATCTTAGAAATATTATATTAAAACCTCATAATAACATGTTCTATCTTTTCTGCTTTGCCAGACAAAACAGAAAGAAAATTATGCTATCTTGTGCATGAGGCAAAAAATTAACTGTTTTGATTATTGTTTATATGTGTTCTTCTCTGATTTCCTAAATTTAAAAAAACTCAGGAATGCTAATTGCTGTTATTATACATTTGGGGAAAGAAAAAAGAGTAAGGTATCCTTCAATGTAAGTATTTGATCTAAAAGGATAAAAACAAGCCAGAATAGGACAGCACATGGATTAAGTCCTATACAATGAAGAAAAAAAACTAGTGAGCCATGATTTAGAGTATTTTTAAATATTTAAAAATGTACAAAAATATGGATAATGAACAAAAAGCCATAAAATATTTGAATGTTTTAAATGATAATTTTTAGTGATAGCTCTATGTTTTATAATTTTCTCTAAGATGCAGACACAACCACCATTAATGTAGACATAGATGTATTTAAGAAATCTCAAAATAATTACACTGAACCACCTACTTTTCTTAAATATTCTTGCCTTATGCATTTTTTTCATACTGAATGACATTGATATAGCATAGAGATGTGACATTTACGATAACAAAAAACATACTTCTATGTGATTTATACACATATATGGCTATTATCAAGTTCCAAGCTCAGATAGAAACATCTCTGTGACATATACATATTACTTTCAGAAAAGGTTATTTGAAACTTTTAAATTAGTCTAAGCACTTACCTAAATTTGTCAAAGTTAGTACAGGCTGCATGAAAGATGATTATACTGTAGATAATTTATACTATAAATATTTGTATTCAATCCACTAATGACTTCTCCAACCTCTGTAATAAATATAAAATAATAACTAGTTTATAATTGGGCATCATTTTTTATACAGAAGGAGGAGGTAATTACTCCTCATCATATATAGTATGTCTTTCAAGTGTTTTTAGAAAAGAAGGTTAAAAACTCACTGTAATGTGAAAATAAAGATAATATCAAGAGAATCAGCATAATAAAAAGTTGACTTTTTTTAAATAGAAAAATCTAGTGAGCATGGAACAATAAAAAACATTAAAAATGATAAAGCATACATAACTTTGAATCCAGCAGAGTTTAGAAAAACAATGAAATAATATTAAAAACAACTTGATTTCAATAATTTTACAAAGATAAATGGAATGTATGTATTTCCTGAAATATGTAACTTCCCAAAAGAGAAAGAATAGAAAATTTGAAAAACAATAGACAATAAAATAATTGAAACAATGGTTAATATTATTTTAACAACAACAATGGTGAAACACTAGGCCCAGAAGCTTTCATAGATAAGAACCACCATACATTCAAGAAAAATTATTATTCCAAATTTTTGCAAAATTTTCTGAACATAGAAAAAAAAGAGAATAATCTCTGTGGTAGATTGTGGTATGGCTCCTAACATTTCCTTCACTCTCTAGAAGATAGTACACTCACACTCTGTTCATGTGGTTTTCCCATGGACTTTAGGCTTGGCTGTGTAAAGATCATGTCCCAGGGAGTGGCTGCTCTCTAATATGGGTCCTGGCTTAAGGAGACATGTGGAACCCAGCTAAGCACAAGGCAGGGCAGCTTGGCTGCAGCCAACCTGCAGACTGTCAGGCAAGAAATAAGTATTTGTTACTCAAGCCATTTAGATTTTAGGGTTACTTGTTACCAGAATATAAATTGATGAATACAATTGCCCACTCATTCTGAGATAGTGTAACCTTGAAACACAAAGCTGTAAAGGACAGTAAAATAAAAACAAAATATTGAAGTTTCATCCATGAACACAGATGCAAAAATCCTAAGTAAAATACTAGCAAACAGTGATTTTTTTTTCTTTTTTCTTTTTTTTTAATTTGAGACGGAGTCTTGCTCTGTCACTAGGCTGGAATGCAGTGGCGCAATCTTGGCTCACTACAACCTCCACCTCCCAGGTTCAAGCGATTCTCCTGCCTCAGCCTCCTGAGTAGCTGGGACTACAGGCACACACCACCACACCCAGCTGATTTTTGTATTTTTAGTAGACATGTGGTTTTACCATATTGGCCAGGATGGTCTTGATCTCCTGACCTCATGATCCACCCACCTCAGCCTCCTAAAGTGCTGGGATTACAGGTGTGAGCCACCATGCTCAGCCCAGTAATGTTTAAAGAAGATTGTATATCATAACCAGTTTTGTTTTATCCCAGGAATTCAAAGTGCCTTAGCATTGGAAAATCTATAAACGTGACTCAACATATTAAAAGATTAATGGAGAAAATCCATATAACTGAAAACATGCAGAATACACTTTTAATAACAGGCAATATTTATTCAAATAACAAAGCAATCTCTTAGTAAAATAACAATAGAATGCCAACATTGTTGTCTGTGGTGAAGCATTAGAAACATTCTATCTAAAAACTGTGAAAAAGACTATACTCAATAATACCATTTCTATTCACCAGTGTATTCAAGGTATTAGTCAACACAATCAGACAATAAAAAGACAGAAGAGATTGTAGAAGATGAAACAAAACAATTCATATAAAAGCTAATATGATTGCTTCCATAGAAAACCCAAATATGACTCACAGATTAAAAATGGAACTAATGGTAATAAAAGATATCTGGACTTCTGGTTTCCAATCCAGCACATAAGGTACTTGGAAGTCATTATTCTGTCTTAACAAGTAAAAAGCTGAATAAATGGAAGAACCAACAACTCTTCTTGGATCTATCAAACAAGGTAGGTTGTATAGCAAACCACTGCCCCCAAAGTTGGAGTGACGGCCAGGTGAATACAGAGAATCACAACTTACCAGATCAGAAATCCAGAAGCAGAGATCTCTGCATGAACTGGTATCAGAGTAGGGAAACCTAAACTGGAACTGACAAATTGCTGGAGGCTCAGTGCAGACCAGCCTGGCAAAGAAAAACCTCAGGAAGCGCGGTCATGGGAGGACCCTCACACTTTTGTGAGTTTTACCTAAAAGAGCTCCACCAGGTCCTCACAGTGAATTTTGGAGGAAAATCTCACACTTGAGGCAAGGGGAGGGACAAAATAACCATTTTGAAACACCCCAGAGCATTCTGTTCTTAATAAGACCTGTCCTCAAGCAAAACAGTTTTACTAGAACCTTGCCTGGTGGGGTTTTATCAAAGACTAACTGACCTACGGAAGGGAGTTATTCAACTCCAGTCACTGTAGCCATTCTGCCCCACTTAAAGGGGAGAAAAACCTGAGAAGCACATGCAAAGTTTACGACTGAGGGGCACAAGATCACCAAAGACTGAAACCTAATCACAGGACTATAGAACACTTCCCCTCCTCAGGTGCCTTACTACCACACAACTAGACTATGCCATGGAGTCTGGCTTTCAAAAAATTACAACGCATACTAAAAGGCAAAATACAGAATTTTATGAGACTGAAAAAATATCAGAACCACACTCCAACACAGCAGGGATGATAGAATTATTAGCCTGTGAATTTAAAAGAAGTATGATTCACATACTAAGGGCACTAACAGCTAATGGAAAAAGTAGACAACATGCAAGAACAGATAGATAACATAAGCAGAGATACGGATATTCTAAAAAAGAATGGATAGTCTAAAAAAGAACAAAAAAGAACTGCTACAATCAAAAATACTGTAACAGAAATAACAAACAGCTTTGATGGTCTCATTAGTACTCTGCACACGGTCGAGGAAATCATCTCTGTGCTTCAGAATATGTCAGTAGAAACTCCAAAACTGAAGATAAAGAGAAAAAAGAACTGAAAAAATTTGAACAGAATATCCAAGAACTGTGAGACAACTACAGAAGATCTAACATATATGTAATAGAATACAAGGAGAAAAAAAGACAGAAAAGAACAAAAGTAATATTTTAAGCAGTGATGATTAAGAATTTTCCCAAACTAAAGTCAGACATTATGCCACAGATCCAGGAAGCTGAGTGAACACCAAACAGATGTAATATGAAAAAACGACACCTAGCCATATCATATTAAAACTTCAGAAAATTAGAGACAAAGAAAAAAATCTTTAAACAGGCCAGAGGGAAAAAACTTCACTTTACCTATAGAAAAGAGATAAGAATTACATCTGACTTCCCCTCAGAAAACATGCAAACAGGAAGAAACTGGAGTGAAATAATCAAAATGTTGAGATCAAAACCCACCAACTCAAAATTTTGTAGCACATAAAATTATACTTCAGAAGTGAAAAAAATTAAAGACTTTCCACACAAACAAAAACTTAGGGGATTTGTTGCCATTACAACTGCCTTGCAATAAGTGTTAAAAGAATTTCTTCAGACAAAAAGAAAATGGTATAGGTCAGAAACACCGATGTCACCCCAACCAAAATCCCAGAAAGTTAAATTGTGGGAGTCAACAAACTGATTCTAAAGTTACATGGAGAGGCACACTATTGAAGGAGAGAAAAGTCAGAGAACTGACACTATCTGACTTCAGAATTTACTATAAAACTATAGTCATCAAGACGGGGTAGTATTAGAAAAAGAAATTGACAAGTAGATTAGTGAAACAGAATAGAGAGCCCAGAAACAGACCCACAGAAATATAATCAACTGATCTTTGACAAACAAGCAAAGGCAATACAATGGAGAAAAGATAATCTTTTCAACAAATAGTGCTGTAAGAATGGGACATCTACATGCCAAAACAACAACCACAAAAATAAACACATGGAAACATAGATCATACACCCTTCACAAAAATCAACTCAAAATGAATTACAAACCTACATGTTTTATGGATACGAAGATTCCATATTGTAAAGAATCCCCTAAATTGATTTACAGATTTAATGCAATGAAAATCCCAACAGAGTTTGTTAAGGAAATGTTCAAGATGATTCTAAAATTTATATGGAAGAACAAAAAACACAAAGAGCCATGACTTCTTAAGAAGCATAAGCTGGGAGACCTTGCTACACCAGTGATAAAGACTTCATATAAAGTTATAATAATTAAGAAATTGTACAGTGTGGATAGCTATTGACCAATGGAACAAAATAGTGATCTCAGAAGCAGATTCAGGCTTATATTTAAACTTGACTTATAAGATAGGAGACATTGTGTGTCCTTGGAGAAAGAGTGCCTAATTCAATAAGTGATGCTGGGACACTGAAACAGAAGTGATAGTAGATCTCTACTTTACACCATAAACAAGAATTATTTATTGATAGACTAAAGGTGAAAATGTGAAAAGGAAAAATATAAACTTCTAGAAGAAATAGAGGAAATTATTGTTTACATCAAGTTACAAAAGAATTTTTTAAACAAAAGAAATAGGCATAAGCCATAAAGAGAAAGATGAATAAATTCAATTTTATCAAAATTAATAATGTCTTAAAATATTTTATTTTATTAAAAAAATTTTTATTACTGCTCCTTTCAGAGCAGGGGTCACCCATGGGCAGTGTGCCCAGAGTAGCTCAGAATTAATAACTTTTGTTCCTCAAAAAAATTGCTAAAACAAGAAAGGACAAGTAACAAAGTGGAGAAAGACATTTAAAACACATATAATTAAGTACTGATATTATACACACATATACACACATATTGAATATAATGTATAAAATCTCCAGTAATTCTGTCATAGAGTGGCAAAGAACTTAAAAAGAAAATGGGCAAAAACCTGGGTAGGCATTTCACAGGAAAGGAAACGTAAATGGTCAATAAATATGAAAAGTTGCCAAACTACAGGAACACACATTAAAATCACAAAGTATATCATTTCCTACTACCATGTTCACAAAAATTAAAATGGCTGGTAAGCCAGATGTTGATTAATGTATTTCTTTGCTAGGGCTGCCATAACAAATTACTATAGATTGGGTGGACATTTATTTTCTCACAGCTCTAGAAGCTGATAGTACAAAATCAAGCTGCAGGCAGGGTTGGTTTCTTATGAGGCCCACCATCCTGGCTTGCAAATGGCTACCCACCCACTGTATCATCACATGGCATTTCCTCTGTGTGCACTTGAGGAGAGAGGTATCCAGGGCCTATTCCTCTTTATATAAAGATATCAGTCCTATCAGGTTAGGGTCCCCTTCCTTATGACTTCATTTAACCTTAATCACCTCCTAAAGGTCCTGTCTCCAATTACAGTCACACTGGGGATTGGTACTTCAACATATGAATTCTAGGGGACACAGTCAATCCATAACACTAAGGATATGAAACAATGAAAACTCATAATTTCCTGGTGGTGGTGTGCGTGTGGCATATTGCTTCAGCAATTTTAGAAAACATTTTCATACTTCAACCAACAACCACAGAATATACATTATTCTCAGCACACAGAACATATTCTAAAATTAGACATATGCTCAGTCATAAAGCAAGTCTCAACAAATTCAAATAAATTGAAATCAGACCAAGCATCTTTTCAGACTACAGTGGAATAAAAATATAAATCAATAACAAGAGGAACTCTCAAAATCACACAAATATATAGAAACCAAAAAATTTGCTCCTGAATAACTTCTGGGTAAACAAATAAAATTAAGGCAGAAATAAAAAAAATTCCTTGAACAAATGAAAATAGAAACACAACATATCAAAACCTCTGGGATGCAGCAAAAGCAGTGTTAAGAGGAAAGTTTACAGCACTAAATGCCTACATCAAGAAGATAGATCTCAAGTTAAAAATCTAACATTACACCTAAAGGAACTAGAAAAGCAAGAACAAACTAAACCCAAAGCTGTAGGAGAAAAGAAATAATTAAAATCAGAGCACAACTAAATGAAAATAAGACCAAAAAAATCATACAAAGGCTCAACAAAACAAAAAGGTGTGTGTGTGTGTGTGTGTGTGTGTGTGTGTGTGTGTGTGTGTTTGGAAGAATAAACAAGATTGATAGACCGCTAGCTAAAGAAGCAAAGAAAAAAGGAGAAAAGTTCCAAATAAGCACAATCAGAAACGACAAAGGTGACATCATAACCAATCCCACAAAAATACAAAAGATCCTCAGAGATTATGATGAGCGTCTCCATGAGCACAAACTAGAAAATCTAGAGGAAATAGCTGAATTCTGGAAACATACAACCTCTTAAAATTTAATTATGAAGAAATTGAAACCCTGAACAGATCAATAACATGTACTAAACTGATTCAGTAATAAGAAACCTACCAAACAAGAAAAGCCCTGCACCACATGGATTCATAGCAGAATTCTATCAGACATACAAGGAAAAGCTGGGACTAATCCTACTGAAACTATTACAAAAAATTTAGGAGGAGGGATTCCTCCCTAACTCATTCTACAAAGTGAGCATCATCCTGATTCTAAAATTAGTCAAAGAGACAACAAAAAAAAGAAAACTACAAGTCAATCTTCCTGATGAACACAGATGCAAACATTCTCAACAAAAGACTAACAAAACAAATCTAGTCACACAGCTGAGAGATAATCCACCACGATCAAGTGGGCTTTATTCCTGGGATACACCATTGGTTCCAAATAAGCAAATCAACAAATGTGATTCACCATACAAACAGAATGAAAAACAAAAACTGTATGATCATCTCAATAGGCACAGAAAAAGATTTCAGTAAGATCTAACATCCCTACAAGATACAAATCCTCAACAAACTAGGTATGAACGAACATACCTTAAAATAATAAGAGCCACTGATGACAAACCCACAGCCAACATCACACTAAACAGGCAAAAGTTGTAAGTATTTCCCCTAAGAACTTGAAAAAGACAAGGTTGTCCACTTTCAACCTTGTACTTATTCAACATAGTACTGGAAATCCTAGGCAGAGCAATCAGGCAAGGGAAGGAAATAAAAGACATCCCCAAAGGAAAAGAGGAAGTCAAATTGTTTCTCTTTGCTGATGATATGATTTTATATCTAGAAAATCCTAAATATTCCACCAAAAAATTTCTGGATCTAATAAATGATTATAGTAAAGTTGCAGGATACAAAATTAATTTACAAAAATCAGTAACATTTCTAAATGCCAATAACATTTATCCTGAGAACTAAATCAAGAATATAATCTCATTTACAATAGCCGCAAAAAGAATAAAATACCTAGGAATATGTCTAACCAAGGGGGTGAAAGATCTCTACAAGGAGAACTACGAAACACTGTTGAAAGAAATCATAAACAACACAAACAAATGGAAAAACATTCCATGTTTGTGGATTGGAAGAATTAATACTGTTAAAATGTCCATACTGCCCAAAGCAACATACAGACTCAATGCAATTCCTGTCAAATTACCAACATCATTCTACACAGAATTAGAAAAACACTATTCTAAAATTAATATGGAATCCAAAATAAAGCCCAAATAGCCAAAGCAATCCTAATCAAATAGAACAAGCTGGAGGCATTGTATTACCCAACTATACTAAAGGCTGCAGTAACAAAACAGCATAATAGTAGTATAAAAATAGACACATAGAATATGGAACAGAATAAAGAACCCAGAAATAAAGCTGTATACCTAAACTCAACTGATCTTTGATGAAGTTGACAAAAATAAACAATGGGGTGAGAACTCCCTAATCAATTAATGGTGTTGGAATAACTGGCTAACCACATGAAGAAGAATGAAACTAGACTTCTACTTCTTACCATATCCAAAAATAACTCAAGATGGGTCGAAGACTTAAATGTAATACCTCAAACTATAAAAATCCTAGAAGAAAACTAGGAAATACACTTCTTACGATCACCCTATGCAAGTATGTTTTGATTAAGTCCTCAAAAACTAATGCAACAAAAATAAATATTGACAAGTGGGACCTAATTAAAGAGCTTCTGCACAGCAAAAGAAACTATCAAAAGAATAAATAGACAGCCTACGAAATGGGAGAAAATATTCACAAACTATGTATCTGACAAAGGACTGTACTCAGAATCTATAAGGAATTTAAACAAATTTATACACAAAAAACAAATAACCACATTAAAAAGTGGGCAAAGAATATGAACATATGCTTCTTAAAAGAAGATATACAAGTGGCCAACAAACATATGAAAAAATGCTCAACATCACTAATGATTAGAGAAACCCAAATCAAAACCACAATGAGATACCATCTCACACCAGTCAGAATGGCAATTGCTAAAAAGCCTAAAAATAACAGATGTTGGCAAAGTTGCAAAGAAAAGAGAATGCTCATCAGCCGTTGGTGGGATTGTAAATTAGTTCAGCCCGTGTGAAAAGCAGTCTGGAGACTTCTCAAATAACTAAAAACAGAATTGCCATTTGACCGAGTGATCCCATTACTGAGCATATACACAAAGGAAAATAAATTGTTCTACAAAAAGACACATGCAGTTGTATCCTTTTCATAGTACTATTCACAATACCGGAGACATGGAATCAATCTAGGTGCCTATCAGTAGTGAAATTGGATAAAGAAAATGTGGTACATATACAACATGGAATACTATGCAGCCATAAAAAGAACAAAATCATGTCCTTTGCAGCAACATGGACACAGTTGGAGGCTATCATCGTAAAAGAATTAACACAGAAACAGAAAACCAAATACTGCATGTTCTCACTTACAAGTGGGAGCTACACATTGGGTACACATGGATGTAAAGATGGGAATAGAAGACACTGAGGACTCTAAAAAGTGGGGAGGGAGGGAGAGGGAAAGAGTTAAAAACCTCCTTGGGTACTCTGTTCACTATTTGAGTGATGGGTTTAATTGAAGCCCAAATCCCAGCATCACACAATTTACTCCTGTAATAACCTGCATGTGTACCCACTAAGTCTAATTTTTTAAAAATAATTAAAAGTAAGTAAATTAATGAGCAAACAACTTACTGTGAAAGCATTTACCACCAAACAAGCAAAAAACCTAAATTAAAAAAAAGAACATTTGACAATACCTAAAGCGTTAAGGTTGTGCATTCTCCATGGCTTAGCAAGAGCCTGGCATGAGCACTCTTTGGCATGAGCATTTCATAAATTTGCTAGATTTAGCAAATAAAAATGTAGGCCACCTAGTTAAATTTAATTCCAACGATATGACAAAGTAAATTTTAGTATAAGTATGTCCCAAATATTGCATGAGACATCGTTGTATTTTAAAAATTATTTGTTGCTTCTCTAAAATTCTATTTTAATTGGGTGTCCTATATTTTCTTTGGCAACTCTAGAAATTTGTTTACATGTGCACAGGAAACATGTACAAGATTGCATACTGTAGAATTGTTTGTAATACAAAAACAAACTAACAAACTGGAAACAACTACACATTTGGTAACTGGAAATGGTATAAATAAACTGTGGGATATTTAAAAGCAAACATGTCTCAAATGTTACACCGCCTTCTAGATGAATGTCATGAACTTGACACTGAGAGGAAAAAAGCAAGTCACAGAAGAAATATACATAGACTGATTCCACAGATGTAACTTCAAAGTTATATAAAGGAAATAATTCATTTTTAAAGACTTGTTTAAATGTGGGACTACAATGCAGCTATGCAAGGGGAAGATGAACACGAAATTCAAGATAGCTATCACTTCTGGGGAAGGCAAAGCATGAGACATGGTAGGGAGGAGCACATAGGGTACTTCGAAGGTGTGGCTACTATTTTTTTTCTCCTGGGCACATGAGTTTATATTTTATCTTTATAATTTTTTAAACATATTCAGGTGTATGTGTCTGTGTGTATACGCATATATTTGTATTCTTCTGGATGTTTGAAACAACTTTATAGGAAATGAAACATCCTGAGGCCAGGCGCGGTGGTTCATGCCTGTAATCCCAGCACTTGGGGAGGCGGAAGCGGGCGGATCATCTGAGGTCAGGAGTTCGAGACCAGCCTGACCAACATGGAGAAACCCTGTCTCTACTAAAAATACAAAATTAGCCTGGCGTGGTGGCGCATGTCTGTAATCCCAGCTATTCGGGAGGCTGAGGTAGGAGATTTGCTTGAACCCAGGAGGCGGAGGTTGTGGTGAGCCGAGGTCGTGCCATTGCACTCCAGCCTGGGCAACCAACGCAAAACTCCATTTCAAAAAAAAGAAAGAAAGAAAGAAAGAAATGAAATATCCTATTTAATAAGAGCTTTAGTAAATACATTTTTCGTTTATTTTTGAATGAATAAATTTAAATCAGAATTATATATATACATATGTATGTATATTTTATTCATTCATTTCTGAACTAATATATGCCAGATCCTGTTCTAGGGGGTCCATCCTACCTATTCAGAACAACATTCCTATAATTAATTCCTCACTTGTTGTGTAGACTTGCTCCATGCCTGGTATGGAGAAGGTGCTTATCAGTGATAATTGGTATCATGATCACAAGTCCCTGAAGGGTAAGTAGATTGCCTTAGGCAGCATAGTTAACAAATTTTGAATCCAGGATGGAACCTAGGTCTGATTTCAAAGTCCAGGTCTTTTTTCCAGCAGATTTGATGTGTATAGCCTTCCACTCTAAGGAACAAAATGTCCTCAAGCACTCTTTGTTAGTTAAGTTGAACTTCTATATTCACAGTCATTAAATGTATCATATTATGGAGAGATAATAAAATAGCACAGGAATAGAAAATACCAGAGTGCATTATATGTAATAAGGGTAATTACTGCTACATCAATTTTTTTGTTTTCATGTCTGTGTCTATGGGTATAATGATGCAAAATTTAATCCTTACTATGGGTCGTAGTCAAAAAACTTGCAGGCCTCTAAAATATAGAAATCATTCTTTATTCCTCATTAGACTTTTTCTAATTTTCTCCTAATTGTACTTTTAACAAGACTAAAAAATAGAAAGCCAACACAAAGAGTTTGGACGTCTTTCAGTTGACCTACCAATAATTCCAATTTTTAAAGTCTCCCAGACTGACTTCATTAACTCTTCCAACATTCCCTGCCTTGCTGAATGGCCGCATCATTTCACACATAGAGACCATATTCTATTTTCCTGCATTGTCTTCGCCACTAGTTGACTTTTTGGACTACCACCATCATTGAACCTCTTCAAGTAAAGCCTGTCAAAATAGGTCTCTCAGTCTCTTGTTTTTGTTTCTGTTCATCTTTTAATCATTTTAAATTGCTCCACCTTGCTATAGAAGATTGAACTTTCTGAAGGGCACATTTGATAGTGTTACTCCTCTGCTTACAGCTTTATAAGTCTCCTTACGTTCAAAATGGGGTTCAAACTCCTTGGCAATACACAGAATCCTAGCCCCACCCTGTCTCTGCCCACTTTGTAACATTTCCTTCACTCCCTCTCCAACAACAACCGGCCACTGTGGACTGTCTGCAGTTCCCCTAGTGCACCATACCCGCTGTCATCTCGACTACTGAGTGCCTGATCTCAACAGTCTCTGACAAGCCCAACCTAAGTTAGGATACTCTGCACTTTTCTTTTTCACATCATGTGAAGGCATTTGAATTACATTCTCTTGTTTACTCATCTCTACCATCATTACTGGCCTGCAAGCTCCTTGAGGTCATGGATGGAGACTGGTTCGCTACATCATCCCAACACCTAGCCCAGTTCCAGACTCACGGTCGATCTGGGAATTGATTGAAAAAAAAAATAGGCAAATAAATTCACAATGAATTCTAAAAAAATTAATTCTGAAAGATTTTGGATCAGGTCATCTGTAACTAGTTATTCAAAACTGACCTCTCATTAGGCAGCTTTTGTGAATATGCACCCTTCAATGATAACAGCAGTTCTGAAACAGTTCTCAGAGGTATATAAATAAACAGTGGATTTACACAGTGGTGGGTTGTTTAATCTTTTCCAGAATCATACTGATCCTACCAGTGGATGGAGGACTTTTCCATGGTAACATTCCTCTGAACACAAAAGATCTCTGCAATCTGAAAGCAACTACTTAGGGATGCTACTCCTGCCAACTCCAAGTCCTGATTAGCCGGAACCTTGGATGGAAAAGAGTGCCCACAGAACAAGTGATACCTTGTGTTCTATTTATTGATGAGATGAAAAGAAGACACAAACTGTGACTTCTATATCTCTGCATTATGATCGTTGCCACAAAACACTGGTAAACAATACCTGCTCTAAGTAAGAAACCAAATACAACAAATACATTCTTTATTTTTAAATAATGAAACAATAGTAAAGTCAACTGACTCTGAGGTGCCTTCATCCTCCTCAAAGATTCTGTGCCTCCTACTTGCATACAAATTTACAATTTATAAGGGTAAATATTGGATAAGTCTCTAACACTCTTTGAAACACCCAGACTTGCTGAGACACTCAAGCACTAATAGGAGTACGGAGAGGCAGAAAGAGATAAAATGTCAATAGTAATCTATTGCTATAGCTTTAATGCTCCAGCATTAAAAAGATAGAGAACAAAATATGAGGCACAGTGAAGTCTAACCAGTAATTAAGGTGATTACAAGTGCCCAGAAACCCATAGACTTAAATATTTGATTTTAGACATATTCAATTTAGATTCTCTGTTTTGGAGAAATTTGGATGCAAACCAGGAATAAAGGTTTTCGTGAAATAGTAAATAGCAGGATTGTTCTGTCCATAATTTCTAAAATTCATCACAATACTCTGGAAATCGTTGGAAGGAATCATTACATAAAAGCTCTATGAGATGGGTTACCCCTTTGTGGGGTTAAAGTCCATAAATTCCAAAAATGAAATAAAGTAATTCATTTAATGAATGTGTATAGAGTGCCTATTACGTGTCAGGCAATGTTCTAGACTTTTGAGATATACAGTGAGCAAACAATGCTCTCAGCCCTCTGGAGCTTATATTCTAGTTATTCTAGTGGGGGAGGCAAGACAATAAGAACATAAGAAATGAGAGTAAATGATACAGTATAAATCAGAAAGTGATTACACTATGGCAAAAAATAAAATAAAAGAATAAGGAGATGAGAGCAGGGAGATGGCCTGCTATTTTGAATACATTGGTTAAGAAGGTGCCATGGAAAACAAGAGTTAAGTGAAAAATGGACAGAGGTGAGGAAATTAGCCATGAAGATGTCTGGAAAGGAACATTCTGAGCAGAGTAAACAGTTAGTGAATTCTCAATTGGTTGCAGGAACAAGAGAGAGGCTAGAATGACCAGCATGGTAGTTATTTTATTGGTTAAGTTAATGCAATGGAATCTTAGTGCTTTATCAAAACAGAAACTGTTTTTTGCTCACATAAAGTCCAATGGGAGAAGAGGCAGTAACTCTCTTCACTCAAAAGCCCAGGCTGATGGTGGTTCTGTTATTGTCAACATGTGACTTTCAAGGTCACTCTGGACATTGATATCCAGCAGGTAGTAGAAAAGAATATGAAAGATTTCAAGAGATTTTAATAGGCCAGGGTTGGGGTGGCTAACTGTTCTTGTTTTCTCAGCATTGAGGGGTTCTCCCAGGATGTGGGGCTTTCAGTGTTAAAACCAGGACAGTCCTGAGCAAACCAGAACAGTTGGTGACTGTTTGCCGGGCCTAGAAGTATATCGTGATGAGCCAGATGCCATGGCCAGAAGTCAGTTACACAACCTCACATGATACAAAGGGGCTTAGAAACTGCAACCTAACTGAGTACCAGAACAGAGGAAACAAAATCAGACAAGAATGGGGAACAGATTGCAAGGGACAGGCCATTGGATGGACCTTGTGTTTTACTCTGAGAAGAGAAGAAATGACGAGGAAAGGATTAATTTTTAGTTATTGTACTTTTTTATTTGATAATACACATATCATTTTTTAAATACTAGGCACTCATAATAAGTTACAAATATTTAAGTAATTTAATCCTCAACAACCTTATACAATCAGTACGCCTATTACTCCCATTTTACAGAGGAGGAAACTGAGGCACAGAGAGGCTTGCTAACTTGCCCTAAACTATTGAACTGTAGATGATGAAGCTGGCATTCAATCCAGGTAGTCTGGATAAAGCCTGCATGCTTTTAATCACCTATTCACCACCAATATAATTTCCAGTGTTTCGCAGGATGCTCAGGAATGGAAGTAATAAATGTGACTTGTCTATTATTGGCCCATTACATCCAAGAGCAGCCTTCCTTCTCCTGTATGTGGTCCTGTCATTACCCAAGGTGGGCCCACCCTCTCCATTAATATCTCTTCTCCAGGGGATTGATGGCCAAAAGCAAGAACCACGGTGTACAACTTGTGGTGGACGGAACAACAGAGAAAGAAAAGGAATAAGATACTTTTACAACAACCTCAAAGGCCTCTGCCCACCACTGACTCTCAATATCTTTTTATTTTCTTTCTCCTTATTTCATGTCAGATTAAATTATTTTTTCTATGTATACATTTAGAGGGTACAAGTGCAGTTTTGTTACATGGATATATTGTCTACTGGTGAAGTCTACGCTTTTAGTGTAGCCATCACCCAAATACAAATTACATTGAACCCATTAAGTAATTTTTACCCTTCACCCTTCTTCTACCCTTCTGAGTCCCCAGTGATGATTATTCCATACTCTATGTCCATGTGTACACATTATGTAGCTCCCACTTACAAGTGAGAGCATGTGGTATTTGACTTTCTGTTTCTGAGTTACTTCATTTAAAATAATGGCCTCTAGTTCTATCCATGTCGTTGCAAAATACATGGTTTCATTCTTTTTGGTGGCTGAGTAGTATTACACACACATACACCCACACCACTTTCTCTTTAAATTTTCTTGCCTAACAATATGGAACTTTTACTTTAAATTCATATACATTTTGCTTTATTATAATTTACTTAAATATAATTTCATAATTTAGGCTCATGCTTTCATGAATGTTTTAAATAATAGTGTCTAAATGTTGGAAAATCCTGCCATCTGCTAGCATATACTATCAGTTTGAAAATAAGGTAAAGTAAGCTCTGTGAATATGTTGAGTAAACATTCATTCTCTCTCACAACCAAAAAGTGTTAAAGACATCAAAAGATAAATATGATACATAGTTCCTTTCCTAAATAACCTTTAAAAAATGAGATGCTCTGGAAAAAATCATGGTGATAGCAGTGTTAAATACCAGCAGATGGAAAAAAATATTTAAAAAACAAACCAGACTAGGGCGAGACAGTCAGAAAAACTCAGTATGAGCAACAAAGAAAAAAAGCATACTAATCTTGGGATTAGGAACTGGGTAAGAAATAGATCTCCCTGGGAGCTGGTTACAGAATGATTAACAAGGTCAGATTACACTTCCTATCAAGTTTCCATCAGGTAAATTGATGGTTTTCAGTTGATCTCTGCCAAAACAAAAAAAAAACAAGAAAAAACAAAAACGAAACTCATTTAGCAATTTTCGTCATTAGATAAAACAAGATGTGTTTATATATGGAGAATAAAGCAGGTTCATTGCTCACATAATTTTTTAAAATAAAATCATGGGAATTCACCTCTTGTAAGCTTGAATATTATAAATATTTCTAGTAGGAGTGTGGAATTGCTAAAACTTCCTTCTGAGAACTGAACTGAGTATTTAATTACTTGGCTACATTGGCAGCATTGCAAGGATATAATGAGTGTGCTTTTATTTCATTTATAAATTAAGAGGAAAATGTCTTTCCAAACCTTATTAGTGAGTTATGGACTTGGCTTCAGGGCAGACAGTAAATCTAATGAATATAAGAATATACTTCCTTTTATCAGTGTATTATTACCAGAAAATAAAGGCATTAAGAGAAATTCATGGAGCTTATAACATTAATGAGCTTCATGTAAAATGAAATTTATTGGTAGCTTTTAGTAACCAGGTACAAACAAATTTGAAACAGGAGTTAAGCAGTGCAGCCGCAGTTTTCTTATTTCAGACTCATATTCTGGGGAAAAACAAGATGTTTACATACATCTCAAAATTCTTAGTCTCCAAAATAAGAGTATGTCCGATGACATATTGAGGTTGAAAAAATGATTAAAAGTTATATTTGTATGTATTTAAAACATTAAATTATTATATATTGTATTGCATTGCTATCTATATATACATTTATATTCTATATATATTATATTGCACAGTTTATATAATTTAACAGTGTTAAAATACTTGTATATAATTTATAAAAAACCAAATATACATATATTTGGATTAAGTTCTCAATTTTTTAAAACTGATAAGGCATATAATCCAAAAAATGAGGACTTACTGAATGTCACATGTTACTTTTCTTATTTTTTTATACATTGGTATCTTTAGCTACTTTGATGTGTGAATGAAATAAGTAAATTATCCCCAAAGGGGCAAGAAAGTAACAGCTAAAGTAGAAACATTCCTGCTCAATACAATGATACAAAACAGTTCTTCTGCATCAGCAGCAAGCGGTCCAGCTGCCCCAGCACACGCCCTTAGCCTACCTCTGATTTCAGTGATAACTGTGGGCACTGTTCATTGGGAGCTCAGACTCACACTGACAGTTGCCACTTACAGTCTGGCTTCAGTCTTTACTACTTTCTGCCCCTCAGTCTTCCCTAAACCACGTTTCACTTAAAATAATAATAATAATAATTTAGAAGGGGACAAGTAAATGTCATTGTCTATGCACATTTGTTTTGTTACAGAATGTATGTTGGCAACGATTAGGTATTTCTGGTTTAACAATATGGGTATGAATAATTTATTTTTATTTTATGTTATTATTTTTAGAGACAAGGTTTTACTCTGTTGCCAAGGCTGAAGTGCAGTGGTGTGATAATAGCTCACTGCATTCTCCAACTCCTCGGCTCAATCCTCCTACCTCAGCCTCCCAAATAGCCAGGACTACAGTGGCATGCCACCATGACCAGCTATTTTTTTTTTTTTTTTTTATGTAGAGACAGGGTCTCATTATTTTGCCTAGGCTGGTCTCAAACTCCTGGCCTCAAGCCATCCTCTGCTTCCCAAAGTGCTGGGATTACAGGCGTGAGCCACTTGCCTGGGTTGGTATGAATTATTTAAATAATAAGGAAGCATAAACTGCAGGTTCCAAATATTGTTTATGTGAGCACACAACACTCTTTTTTTCAGGATTAACCAGGTAATTTCAAACTAAACTTTTAGTCAAGAAGATAACTTGTGAGTGTTTTTTGTAAGTAAAATGTAGGAATAGCCGTGAGTGGAAAACATGGCCAATTTAAGACAACTCCAATAATGTATTTGGAATGAATGGTTCTTCCAGAAAATGAATCGGTTGCAAAATCCAACTAGCTGATTGTGCATGTGCACAGTGTAGCTCTTCAACATTGCTCAGCTTTGTATGGGAGCCATACTGAACTTTAAGGATGTGCTCATCTTACATAGCATAATAGGCTCCTTGAAAATGACTTAATTGTGTGTAAAAATGAACATCCATAGAAATATATATGATCTTACTGATACAAACTAAAGAAAGGATTTGCATTTTGCATCAATTCTCAGCCTGTTCCAGAGACCCTAGCAGCAGTAGACCACTGACTATACCTTTACAATCACCAAGGTTGGTGTTTCTAAAGCAGTAAAGAGTAACATCTCTATACTCTACTGGCTGTGGGGGCTTTATAGCCTCACTTGCAGAAGAGATGATGTTGGTTGAGCCTTTCTGTCTTATTTGCTCTTGTTTTTAATTTTCTGTCGTTATATTTTAATCTTTCTTTTATCTTTGGCTTTTTGCATTTGCACACTGCTGAGTGGGAGACAGTACCCTTAATCTATTTTGGAAAAACAAGACTCCTCTTTTTATCTTTAGTAAGCTGTGCTTGAGCTGTCTTCATCTGTGCTGGGCTTACTTTCCAAGTGCTCCTCTAACTTCTGGATTGAGATCGCTGCACTTCTGTTTAGTGATACATTTTGGGTTTCACATAATACTCAGGCCTGCTAGTCTTTGAGGGATCCACCAAGAGCAGCACAGCTGTAGAATCATGATCTCACCCAGAGCACTTTTTCTTGTACTTGTCAGCCAACTTGGCCAACCTACCACTTTGATCTCAAAGCCAATTTCCAGTTGGTTCTAAACAAAGGTCTCAGTTCTTTGGTCCTGTTCAACCAATGTAAGGTTTTTATGTAGAGGGGAAAAATTATGCTTTAAAAATACAAATTTATAAAGAATTTCATTTCAACAGTTTCGTTTATTATTAATAGTAATGATAGTATTCCAAATTTACTATTTATGAAAATCTTTAAATGTGTTTTCTCATTTAAATTAACACAAGTAATCTTATGAGATAGATTTTTTTTGCCTTTTACAAATGCAGAGTTTCAGAATTATTTTTAACAATTCTTAAGTTGAATTACATTTTCCATGGATCACACAAAACACTACTTCAATCTGCTTGTATATTTTGGTATTCTAATCTATATCTCCATTTCAAAAAGCAAACATTATACGTCTATGAATTGTAGATGGTGGGAGATAGGTTTCTCACTATGGAAGAGAGAATAAGAAGGGAAGAATAGAATGAACCTCATGATACAGGATTAGAACCAGAAACAACAGTATGAACTAATATTTATCTTAATAGTTCTACAAATGGATAGACATAGAAATAATCATAAAGGTATGAGTATACATAAGTCATATGTATGCATAATCTAGTAGTTCTGCCAGCTCAGAGAACCTAGAAGCAGTAAGCCCCAGTAGCAATGAGCATCCCAGTGCCCAGGTCTTGGTTTCTAAAAAGAATTCTCCAATAAAAAGAACCAGGGTTCCTTGGAGAACTCACTAATTCTAGGACTAGAAGAGGGAAAGTACAAGATGATCCTGGAGCATCCTGTAGCACCAGAAAGTAAGGAAGTGCTCAAAAAACAAGAGCATGGAGCATGTCAAAGGGACACAAGAGCCATCATCAAAGAGCTCCCAATGACTAAAGCAGAAATAATTCAGGCAAAAAAGAAACAAATGACGTATTACCCAAAGAATAAAATAAATATGAATCCATAATGATTTTTAAATGATTGAGTAAATAAATACATTGTAGAGAAAGGATACATTTTCCTTAAAGAATAAGTCTTAAAACTATAGGTAGGTACTCTCTGCTTTTCCAGGAGGTAGAGCTTAATCTCTCCCCAGCTTGAATATGGACTGGATTTAGTGAACTGGCTTCAGAAGAATAGAGTATGAAATGGAAATAGTAGTAATTTCACAGTATAGAAATCTGGCAAACACTGTCTTAACCAAGTAATCAAAGTTAGCATCACTATGTTGTATCATGTTGATATCAAATACCTCTTCCGATACCTCAGTTACTTCTGGACATAACAGAATGAGAAGGACACCTCACCTCTGATATTCTTTCTAAAAACCCATAACCTTAGTTTAATCATAACAAAACACACCAGACAAACCCAAATTGACAGACATTCTATAAAATACCTGAGCAGTACTCCTCAAAGCTGTCAAGGTCATAAAAAGAAAGTGACTGAGAAACTGTCCCAGAACAGAGGAGACTAAGGAGACATGAGAACTCAATGCCATGCAATGCCCTGGATTGGACCTGGGGAAAGAAAAAGGACATTGATGGGAAAACTAGTGAAACCAAAATAAAGTTTGGAGTTTAATTAATAGCAATGTATCATCACTGGTTACTCAGTTTTGGCAAATACAGCATGGTAATGTAAAATGCTGACATTAGGGGAACGTGAGTGAGGAGTATGAGGAAAGTGTCTCAGTTACCTTTGCATTTTTTCTGTAAAAATATTCTAAAATAATTTTATCTTACAAAAAGCAAAGTGGAGAATTAGGATAATCATTTCTGTCAAGTATCCATCTTCCACTAGCAACAGTGATAAGGTCTTCAAAGTTTGCCATGATACCTGAAGGTATTACTTTCAAGTAAGATGATGAAAGTTAACCCATTTCAAACCAAATGCTAGTATATTCAAAAAATGCTAGAATCTCTCTTTCCATTTTAATTATAGTTCTTTTTTTTCCGTTAACAGAAGCTTTTGAGCAGCAGAATAAAGAGTCATGGAAAAGTGCTCTTGATATGTATATATTCTTAATTTTCTGAGCACTAAATGATGCTGCAACCTGGTATTTAGTGGGTGCTATTGAGAAAAAATATTTGCAAACCCATCTCTCCCCATAAGGTTCTCAAAGGAATATATTTTTCAGAAGTTATTAAAGCAAGTGAAAATTTTGAGTGTCCCTTCCTTATGAGGGGGGTCTGGCTCATTGCTATAGTAGGGAGCGCTCTGATGACCTGAGCCAGGACAAGTGGTTTAGGCTCATGGCCCGGGGGGAGTTTCTTCTCCTTTCCAAGGCCAAGACCAAATCTCATCCCAGGTTCCAAAAACTGAAGTAATAAAATCATTCAAGTGTGTGATATTTGTGCATTTACATTTTATACCCAGAGCATCTCAAGTTTAACAAGTAGTGATTTCAGGTCTTATGAATCTCCCCTGACTTTGGGCAGTGAGTGGGTGCCTTGTAGTGGGTGGCAATAGTTTCACAGCACCTTGCTTGGGAAGGGAAGGTACTGAGGGTCTTGTGAAAGTTGACTCTGTAACCATATCAGAGCAAGTTTGAAGAAGGGATGTTGTAACTGGTTAGTTTTTTACTTTTTCCCTATCCCAAATCTAAAAGCTGTATTTTTATGTACTTTCTCAACATTAAGGTATTGGCTCGTATGCTGATATACTGACATTTCCATGCTTTTATTAATTAGCAATTAATGTCAAAAGTGAGGAGCAGGCATTTGCAAAGAGGCCAATTAAAGACTACATCATTGTCAAAATGTCTGAAAGCCAGAAACCCAGCAGGCAAGAGAGTCATGGCAGGCAACGCCCCACTGAGCTATTGTTCCTGTTCAGATCCTCTGCAGTATGAACACTTGTCAAGCTGCCTTGAAAATACTTTCTCCTGGGTTGATACTGGTGGAGGTAATACAATCTTAGTCAAGTTCATGAGGAAAAAATTGAAAAGCAATGCATTCAACATATGTCTGTATTTCAGTTTCGAACAATGCTGAAGAAGTTGCTCTCATAATTAAAAAAAAATCCACCAAGTAGACACTTAGAATAATCCAAATAAATGAGATACTTATAAATCTATTCCACATTTTAATGATATAGACTATTTCATCACGAAAGCCACAAGTTTGATTTTACGTTTTGGGGCCTATCAGACCTAAAGCTACATTTCCAATCTTCTACTTAATAGTTGTGTGACCTGGGAAAATTATATTCCTTTGTTTTAATTATTTTGAATTTGAGTTTTCCTGTTCATAACATTGAGACAGTAACACATATCACCTTATGTCACTGTGCTGACTTGATGTTAGGTTGGATTTTTAAAAAAATTTTTATTTATTTATTTGAGATGGAGTCTCACTCACTCTGTGGCCCAGGCTGGAATGCAGTGGCTCCATCTCTGCTCACTGCAATCTCTGCCTCCTGGGTTCAAGTGATTCTTTTGCCTCAGCCTCCCTCAGCCTCCCAAGTAGCTGAAACTACAGGACCCTGCCACCTAATTTTTGTAATTTTAGTAGAGATGGGGTTTCACCATGTTGGCCAGGCTGGTCTCGAACTTCTCCTCTCAAGTGCTCTGCCCGCCTTGGCCTCCCAAAGTGCTGGGATTACAAGCGTGAGCCACCGCACTTGGCCAGGCTGGATATTTTAAGATATTTTTATCCTTGCACTTTTTCTCACCTTTTCTTCTTTCTTCCTTCTGCCTTTTCCAAGTGGCTGGCTCCCTTGACTTACTTCTATCTGGGGTTGGGGAAGGTGTGAAGCAAAAGTAGCCTGGAACTCTATCTGGATGCATTTTTCCAAAAGCAAAAGCTCATAGGAGAATGTACAGGCTGTGCATAGGGCGGAGAAAGAAGAAAGGAATGGAAAAGGAAAGAACCTGGAAAATTTGGCAGGAGAAAGATTTCCCTCAGTTTACACAAATAACCCTGTGACTGCCAGAGGGGCAGACAGAGGTCTGTAGATTCTGAAAGCAGGAGGTATTCATGCACCTTTCTGGCTGCATCCAGAGAGAAAGCAAAACTCCAGAGAGGGGAGTGCCTACCTGGTGAGTACAAGCTGAGGAGACCACAGAAAACCTCACAACGGCACCTGTCCCATGTGTGGCCTGGGAGCAGCCAAGCCCTGCGGGACTTGAGAAGCCCTACAGGTAGGGAGGATACGCAATTCAGTGGGACCTGTGAAGATACATTATCAGCGCACAACAATCCTCCCACTCTGTTTTTTTGTATGATCCTAGGCAGTAGTACAACACTGGGGTTGGTGAGGAGAAAGCCAGTGAGTGACTGACACTAAGGTTCCTGCCAGCCAGAGGAATGGGCATTAAAATAAAATTTACATTGATTTATTAAAAATACAGATATATTTCTTGCATTCTTGACTATGTGGAATGAGACTCATACCATATGTAAAACAGTGCTATCTCCAGTTTGTAGAAGATGCTCAGTTAATATTAGCTGTCATTATTTATCAACTATTTTCTTATATCTTCTTAACTCCGAAAAAAAGACTATTCCATAGGAGCCAAGTTTGGATATACTGCACATATTTTCTTTGAACTCACAGTTGGAACTCATTTTTCATTGTAATATTTAACTGATTGTCAAAATGGTTGAGATATGATTTAATGTCCTGGGGGGAGGGAGAAGAGTATCAGTAGACAAATATGACTTTATAATTTGGATTTAAAACACTTACTCTCATTTAACTGAATAATAATAGGGCCTTAACACATTCATCCAAGGGCTTTCTGACTGTTTAGGTTTTGCTTTTGGTATTTAACTCTGTTGACATTAGTGGTGGGAATCTTAAATGGGTAAATCTCACCATTTTGTGTAGATGATGATTTGGACTGGTTTGGGGAATATAGTATTGAATTGAGATTCAAAACCAAGGAATTTGAGTCTTGGTTATGAACGTTGAGCTCTGTTACCTAGGATGAGCACAGGAGTCAGAGCTGGGGAGGAACACTGGAGATGCCTTGAGTTTCCAGCAATGGCTGGTGTGCACTTTAACCTATTTTTGTTGACCTTCTTCATGAATAGCTTCCTGTCTGGCATTTACCCTTTCAGTCTTCAGAAGCCTTTGAGTTCAGAGATCTGTCTGGAAAGAGTATATTATGTTACTAAAATAACAGTAGCTTTTCATCCAGGCAAAAAAGGCAATGGTCATTTTTCTATTTGAATTCTTCTAACATTTGCCTAGTTCTACGATTCTGGGCTAAGAATTCTGTCCTGCATGCTAAGCATGGAAAATATGGGCAAAAGGGTTAAGGAGGTAGAGGTCGTCTTTTACCTTTCTCCAGCAGTTGTGCCTTGTGCCCAATCCCAACCTCCAGGGGTTCAGGGGATTCAGGATGGCTTTGGTTGTTCATCTGAGTCCTTCAATACAGGGTTCCACTGTATGCCTATGGTGACCATATATTTGGTTTGCCTGGAACAGTCTCACTCTGCTTGTAAAATTTTCCCTATACTACCTTCTAATTTTAATATATCTTTTGCTGTCCAAGATGGCAATTTTACTAATCTGATCAATCAGTTCATTATTATTGCTGCTAATAAGAAAAACTCATATCATAGATTACAAACATCCTGCCTTCATGACAATAGATGAATTTGCCTCTCTTAGGTTAATATGTCCATAGCATAACAAGTCTGCAGATAATGCCATCTCTCTATGGTTCTTAACTGGGAGTTATACCTGAGGAAAGTGTGAAAACGTGGGGCAGCATTTTTGCCTATTCCGGTGAGGGGGAGGAGACGTGCTACTGGTCGTTAATACCCCAGAGTCCAAGGTTTCTGAATGTTCTGATAATAATGCCGCATTGAGTGGTACTGGAATGTCTAATCAAACTTTCTACAATGAGTATAAATTATGCTTGAAATGAAAATTAGAAATGCAAAAAGAATACCACGTTCAAGAAAGAGACCACAGGGAACATTTTGATGTGTTTTCGCCTAGTCTATTTTTTGTATGCAAGCACGTGTACGTTAACATGACTGCTTATAAAGTACAAAAACAAATTTTGTTTGCACAGTTAATTTATGTATTTGAATTAGCAAGGTTTTCAAACTAAACATATATTTGAATTTATCACAGTTTTAATCAATAGTTCTATTCCTGATTTCAAAACTTGTCAGAATGGCTTAGGTTTGCCCTGTCTTACTTGGCTCATCAGGAAGATGGAGTACTTTGCCTTTGGTCCCGCGTGTGGGCCCAAGTTGCTTCTATGGAGTCAAGGTGTTATTAGCAACCATGGAATGAAAGGTGATGAACCTGCCTCCAGTGAAACCTGACATAAAGGTTGTTAAATTATTATAATAGATTATAGAAATTCACAATAAAAATTGTTTTTATGCTTCCACATATTTACCAATATTCTCCTAAATATTTAACAATAGTTTTTATTGTCTAAAGCTTTTAAATATATACAGTTGACTTGAATAATATGAGGGTTAGGGGCACTTACCACCACACAGTCAAAAATCTGTGTATAACTTTTGTTTCACCCCCAAAATTTACTGCTAATAGCCTATCATTGACTTGAAGCCTTACTAATAATATAAACATTGATAAACATATATTTTGTATGTTATATGTATATATATTGTATTTTTATAATCAAGCAAGAGAAAAAAGAAAACGTTATTAAGAAAATCATAAGGAAGAGAAAATATATTTACTATTCATTAATAACATAAACAGTCAATACATATTTTGTATGTTATATGCATTCTTTACTGTATTTTTTTTTTTAGGTCTCTTTATCTTTTACAGGGGAAAACTTGTCAGGAAGTGACTTGATTGTGTGTTGCCTCAAGAGACATACTGAGATCACTACCCATTGTTAAGGCTCTGAGACTGGTTTGAGTACATACATTGGAGCTACTGAGAGTTAGTGACCTACCCTCAATCCCCAAGCTCAGGAAGAAGCTGGAAGACTGCTTAGTTGTTAGGAGTGTTGTGAGTGAGGGGAGGCTGAATCACCTTCAGTTTTATCTAATTTAAAAATAACCAGAAAATCTAGTTGTGGTGGTGCACACCTATAGCCCAGCCACTCAGTAGGCTGAGGAGAGAGGATTGCTTGAGCCCAAGAGTTTGAGTCCAGCCTGGACAACATAGCAAGGCCTTATCTTGTTTAAAAAAAAATGGCAAGAAGGAAAGAACTCAACCTATTGGGGAAAAAAAGAGAAGGCAATTCTTAGAACCAAATTCTAAATACAACTTAGTATAGCAAGCAAGCAGGGGAGGCATAGAGCCATTTGTTCAACTTCCAGAAAGAGTTACTCCCTCTATTTACCTCTTTTAAAAATCTTGAAGGGATGCCAAGTCTAACACAAGGAAATTAAGTCATTGGATGAAATATTCTATCTATTTTCTTTTCTGGCGTGTGCCACTTGAGGAAGAAGCTACTATCAATGATGTCAATGATGTGCTGTATTCTTAAAATAAAGTAAGCGTGATAAAAAAAGACAATGTTACTAAGAAATAATAAGGTAAAGATATTCACTATTTGTTAAGTGGAAGTGGATAATCATAAGGGTCTTCATCTTCTTTATGTTCACATTGAGTAGGCTGAGGAGGAGGCAGAAGAGGAGACATTGATCTTGCTGTTTCAGGGGCAGCATATAAGTAGTAGGTCCCACACAGTGTGGTCCCACCTGTGTGGTTCACAGTTCATCTGTATAATTTTCTAGCAAGCTATTTTTTTACAGTTAATGTTTACTAAAAATTCAGGGACTAGGTCGTACAGAGCCTTGCAGGCTGTTCTAAGAGGTTTGAAAATTATTCTATGTGGGATGAAAAGGCACTGATGGGTTTTAAGGCAGAGAGTTATAGAATCTGGTATTTTAGCAAACAATCTGGGTAGAGTATGGATTACAGAGGAACAGAAATAGAGCACAGAGATCAAGGCTGCTGTTGCTTTAGTGCATGTGTGTTGACACAGCTTGGGTATGGTGGAGCCAGCAGATATGCAGAGAAGTGGATGGAGCTGAGCTGTGCTTTGAAGATAGAACAGGCAAGACATAGTAATAGATTGCTGGTCGCATGCAAAGGAGTGAAAGAAGCAAGAATAGGTCTTAAGTTTCCAGTTTATGCAACTGATGAATGGAGACATCATTTATAGGATGGAAAATATGGAAGGAGAAATATATTGCAAGGAAAGGTCAGGATTTCATTTTTGGACATGCTATTCTCACTATCTTGATTCTCACGATCTTGACATCCCATCTCCTCATGTATGTGGCCCTACATGGGGCACATGCCCCAGTTAGTGCTGGTAGGAAACGTGTTGCCAGGTAGCTGAATGCTAAATGAATTCACAGTGTGGTATCTATGTCTGGTGGCCAGTAAAATGCTGGAAGACATTTACTGTATTGGGATTCTTTCTGTTTTAAATGGAGAGACCCAGTGTAAGCAAATTTATTGGTTCACGCATCTGAAAAGTTCAGAAGTGCTTCAGGCACAGCTGTATATGCAAGTGTCCAAATGGTGTTCTCTCTCTCTGTTTCTCTCTCTCTCTCTCTCTCTCTCTCTCATCTCCCTTTCTGTCTCCACCTCTTTTTCTTCTGTATTGCTTCATTCTCAGGCTTTTTCTCCCTGATAAGATGACTGTTAGCTTCAGGTTCACAGACCTCATAGCTCCCAGTCTCCCATATCTCCTGAAATATATGAGCCTCTGCCCTAGGGCCCACATGTCCTGTGCCAATCATGTCTAATTACCATAGGAATGGAGGAATTCTTTGAACAGCCTGGATCACATGTTCAATCCTGGGCAGCACAGGGCTGCCTCCACTAGAACCACAAGAAATACGCTCTGCAAAGAAGAAAGTGGTTGTGTTCCCAACAGAGGGAGGACTATTAGGCTGGCTAAAACCTAGTCAATGGAAAGAAACAATGACTTTGTTTTCAAAATTGTTCTCTGCAGTTCTTCTCTTTGGCAGGAATTGCATTGCCAGACTAATTGTCTATTAAAGCTAGATAATGACACATCTTTACCTTCTGTATGTGCAAGAATGTTTACATTTCTATTTGTAGAAGGCATGCATCCACAGCATTCAGAGGTGGTATCTAGTAGTCAAGCTATAAATGCAAAGGAATTGTGGAAAAAAAATTCAGAAAATAATAATAATCGGGAGGAGAAGTGGGAGGTAGATTGAAGAATATAGATGAAATAAGAAGGTAGAAATAATTATTGGAGCTGGGTTATGAGTAAATAATGGTTTTTCTATACTGTCCTATTTTATTTGTATATGTTTGAGTTTTTACTTAATAAAGGGTAAAAAAAATTTAAATGGTAGGGGTTGTTAGTGAGTAATAGGCAGAACACATCAGTTTTTCAAGGACAACTGGAAATTATTGTTTCCTATTTCAAGATGTCATTCTTCCTAAACTCCTGAAATAGCATTATGCCACAGGCTTAGGAATCTGCACTAAATTAATTCATCATAGCCCATAATTAACTTATTACCTGAGTCAAAGGCCAGAAAAAGTTTAAAAAAAAAACTGTAAATAACCTTAGAATATTCTTAGCAGGTTTCTCTAGAACATGATAATGTACATGTAGTTGCCATAATGGAAATGCCATATGTTAGACCTGTCTGCTCTTTGTCTAGAATTTTGACCCACTGAGTCCAGGCTTACAGTCTTTTAAAAAGGAGACAAAAATTTCAAATGGAATGTGTTAAGCTATTAGGTTTAATATCGTGAGAGCACTAAACATTCCTTTTTAAAAAATAGGATAGCCTGTACTGTGAGTTCCAACCATGGAGTTGAAAAGAGAGAGTGAAAAAGAAGAAAAGAAAAATCAAGGACCAACACCCACTCATCCACCGCAGTCCCTATGCAGTCCTGAAGATGAGAGAATTTTCCACAGACATTTTATTTAGCTGAAGCCCTTTAATCCTCTCTAGCATATGAGTGAGCAATACCCACATCTAGTAAGGAATTCTATAAAGTCCATAGCTCTTGACCTTGGTTTATAGAGTTGAGTAAATAAATTTCCTATGAGTTAAGTAAGAATAACCTAAGTCTCTCTCTGATATTACGCACCACCTTCATACCTTACATATCTAAATTTTTGTATCATATCCAGTGGTCAAATTTAGGTCCTCTGTGATGAGTTTATTATTTTGGTTTCACTGAAAATGACTTAAGACATAAGAGTTTTAACATATTTCAGTTTTTAAAAAGGCTACAGGTAGTTTATTTCAATTTTTACTTAATATGTCACCTCACTAACTTGGCTATGGTATGTAAGTGTTGTGAGGGTGTATAGGCTAAAATAGAAACCCACTCATATGGTAAAATAGTGTCTAGCATGTTATAAACATGCTCTCTATTTTATTTAAACCATTTTCCCTCAATGAATGTTTCTGTTGATCTGACTTCATCTGTATAAAAATATTATGAAAAAGGGAGTATGAAGTATGATTTATTTCACCTGTCCCCTTGCTTGTATGAACTTAAGGAAAAGGAAAGTCAGAAAATGTCCTCTGAGGGTAAAGTGTTGGCCAGATGGCTGACCTCTAAGTCATTCTTAGTTCTGCCATATTGATTGGAAACACCACCTCAGAGAAAAAGGATCTGAGTCTTTTGTCATTACTATCTTATTTCCTTTGTCCTTTGTTTTTGCTTGGTAATTGATATGGTTGGTATACCAAGAGGAACTTTTGAGCACTGGGCACAGATTTTCATATCCAAAAACAAACAAATAAAGAGATTCCAGTCAATACCACTGAGTGCAGAAGCTCACTACAGTCAAGTGGGATGTAGCTACACAATGGTTATGTGTTAAGTTGATAAATGTGTCCTTGCACTGATACATTTGCTTCTGTGCTACATTTGGCACTGAATACAAACCCTTTCTGACTTAGTAATTTCAATTCCTTCCATTAAACTCTCCATGTTCATCTCTTTTGTTTTTCTGACAATCTGTCATCAAAGTTACCAAAAAATTTGAAAATATCTTTGCTAAACTGAACAAATCACTTTTTCATGAATCAAAAAGATACCTTTTTTCAATGGCCCAAATCATTTAGAACAAGAGTAAAAAAATTAATTTCTTTCCTCCTTTGAAACTAGTAGTGAATTAGTAGGTGAATTGAGGCCACACATTTTTAAAACATCACTGATTTTCACCATTTTATAGGTGTGGAGTTCTTCTTAGAGTTATTTAAAACATATTAAATAAATTATAGTTCATTTCATTGTTTGAAGGATTTTAGGTTCAATATTGTACCAAGTAGCCTGTAGTCTAAGCCCCTAATGCAAAATCTTATACGTTGTAGACACTCAAAAACAATTTGTCAAATAAACACATTTAAAAATTGAATATTGCATATTTTGTTGAATTACAAGTAATGCTTTTAAATGCCTAACACAGGACTGGCATACAGTAGGCATCCAATAAATACTAGGTAAATTTAACGTGCATATTGAACAATAATGTGGTTTGGCTGTGTCCCCACCCAAATCTCATCTTGAACTGTAGTTCCCATAATCCCCATGTGTCATGGAAGGGACCCAACGGGAGGTAATTTAATCATGGTGGTGGTTACCTCTATGCTGTTCTTGTGATAGTGAGTGCATTCTCACGAGATCTGATGGTTTTCTAATGAGCTTTCCCCACCCTCCTTCACTCTGCACTTCTCCTTCCTGCCACCATGTGAAGAAGGATGTATTTGCTTCCCTTTCTGCCAGGATTGTAAGTTTCCTTTAGCCTCCCCAGCCATGCTGAACTGTGGGTCAATTAAACATCTTTCCTTTATAAATTACCCAGTCTCGGGTATGTCTCTATTAGCAGCATGAGAATGGACTAATACAAACAACTAGATATAATAGATGTAAATAAATGACTTTATTCATAAATGCATTGATTCAAAAACCTTTTATTAAGAGCTGATTCTTTCCCAAGGATGGTTCTAGTACTAGAGAAAATAGAGGTGCAGTCCCTGATGCAGCAGATTTTACATGCTGTGGGACAATAGATATTAACCCAATAATTACTCTTAAAATTGAGTGATGGGAAAGTACTTTGAGAAAGAAACCTGTTTGTGTGAAAAAATATAACAAAGAAATATTCTGTGTACTGGAGTTGGACAAAAGCTCAGGAAGACTTTCCTGTAGAATTGATTAAGCTGAGACCCAAAAGATAAGCCGAAAAGATAGCTGGAATGAAAGTTGGGGGTTTGGAAAAGGAATAGTGTGTCTGACGTGATTCTGAAGAGTTAGGAAAGGCCAAATTATGTAGACCCTTGCAAGAAAGCTACTTAATGATTCTGAGTGGTGATGCTAGAGGTGTAGTAGGGTGGTATACATGTGAAGCATAATTAAATTTTATTTAGATTGTTAATCTGATTACAGAATTGAGAAGTCAAATGAGTGGAAGGGACTTACATGATTAAAACAAAACAGTGACCTCTCCAAGTTGAGTTGAAGACAGGGGATTGCTGGAGCCCACATATGTACACTTGGAAGAACAGACTGTGTGCATCTCTTCCTAATGCTGCATTCAGTGACATCACACTGGTAGTTTGAAATCAACCATAATGGAGGTATTTATGAAAACAGGCAAATGTTACAAATGAAAACTTTTCTTCCCTGGAAAGCCAGTTGTTAAACATTCACCAGCACATCACTGATTGAAGAGGAAGGAAGATGATTGGGTCAGGGGAAGTGGAGGTGGCTAAGGATGGTGGGGTAATTTGATTTGCTCGGTAAATGACCTATGCCTTTCAAACTTAAGTTAATAGTTCCGGCCATCTATGAATCTTCCATGATTCAGTAACTTTATAATGACAGCAATAATAGTAATACATCCTTGTTGCAAGTGCCTACTGTGTGCCAGCAATGTACTTGGTGTTCTTCCTAGGCACCTTATGCAATTTTAGCAACTTTATTAGTTGAGAATTATCATGCAAATCTTACATGGGACAATTCTGAGATCAAGATATTTCAATGACTGCTCAAGATCAATGATTATTGAGGAAGAGGATTTGAAGTCATGGTTTTCCTCTTCAAAAGTCCAAGTTTTTCTTACATTCCGCCTCTCTCTTTTTGTTCCCTGGCTTCATTCCTATGTGCACAAAAGTGTTTTTTTTTTTTCCCTCCACCACTTTAGCTTCCTAGCTCAAAATATCCAGTGCCACCAGGAACCAAGGTATCAGAATTAGAATAAATAAAATAACAAAAGGAGTTTGAAAATATCAGATAACATAGTGCTATGGTTTGAATGTTTGTGTCCCCTTCAACATTCATATGTTGAAACCTAAGGCCCATTGTGACAGTATTAAGAGGTAGGGCCTTTGGGGAAGTGATTGAGTCATGAGGGCTTTGCCCCCATGAATGTGATCAGGTGCTATCATAAAGAGGCTTAAAGCCCTTTCTGCCCTTCTGCCTTCCACCATGTGAGGACACAGTGATTGTCTCCTCCAGAGGATATAGCAACAAGGCACCATGCTGAATAAAGAGAGTAGGCCCTCAACAGAAACCAAACCTACTGATGCCTTGATCTTAGATTCCCAGCCTCTAGAACTGTGAGAACACTTATTTCTGTTATTTATAAATTACCCAGTCTCTGGTGTTTGTTACAGCAGCACAAACAGACTAGGTAAGACACACAGTAAAAATAGAGCTGAGGCCCCTGAAAGAAATAAATAAAGTAGAGCAGGATTGGAAAGTAAGAACTTACTAGAGGGGCTAAACTTTTATCTAGATGTTGAAGAAAGCAACAAAGTAAAAAAAAGTTCTACCCCTGAACTTCTGCTATGCAAAGCAATGAATTCTCTTCACTTCATCAAAATCACAAATTTTTGCTCATCTAAGGCCATCACTAAGAAAAAGAAAAGCAAACCACAGACTGGGAGGAAATATTTGCAGAGAACTCGTATCCAGAACATACATTAAGAACTCCTGTACCTCAAATAGCAGAAAGATACATACTCCATGAAAACTGGGCAAAATATTTGAATAGGTATTTCTCATAAAGGAAGATGTACAAATCATTAATAAGCACCTGAAAAAGGTCTTACCATCATCAATCATTAGGGAAATACAAATTAAAAGTGCAATAAGATACAGCTATACACAATAGAATAGAAAAATTCTAATTTTTGTATAAATTCATTGCTATCCTTCTTCAGACTTATGTTTGATTCTGTCTTAGATTTACATGAGGTTTTAATTATTTTAATTCCTTCAGAATTATTTAAATCAGTTTTATTTTTGGAACCCTTTTGATTAGCTTTCTTGGTTTCTTTCTTTTTCCCTTCAACTAGATTTTTAAAATCGATTTCTTTTTTAGTCTGGGGTTTTTATCTTCTTTACTTTCTTTTATTTCAATGCTTCGCTATCTTCATTAGAGAGATTGGAATCAGAATCTGAAAGGTCATAAAAATGTTTCAAATCCTCTGTAGTGCTATGGTTAATGGGGCGCCCTCTTTTATCCACAGCATAGTTCAACTTGAACTTCTTGTCATGAAACATGGCTCGACATCTGTGAATTTTGACTTTTCAATCTTCTTCTGGCATTTCCCAAAATCTTGGGTCCTTTGCAACCTGTCTAAACTGCTGGTCACTCATTATTTCTTGTTTGGACGACATTTTTAATTTTTAATCTTGCTGAACAAATGCGTGAAGAAACCAAATACGTCCGGAGTTAAACAGCAGACATTTATTGTCTCACAGTTCTGGAGGCTAGAAGTCTGAGATCAAGGTGTCAGCAAGGTCAGTTCCTTCTGAGGCTGTGAGGGAGTTTACTCCGGCTTCTGGGGGTTTGCTGGCAATCTTTGGTCCTCCTTGGCTTGTGAATACATCACCCTGATCTCTGCCTTCATGTTCATGTCATTCTCCCTATGTGTTTATCTGTCTCTATGCCCAAATTTTCCCTTTTTATAAGGACAAAGTCATATTGGATTAGGCCCACTCTAGTGACCTCATCCTATCTAATTACATCTGCAATGGACCTATTTCCTAATAAGGTCACATTTTGAGCTATTGGATGTTAGAACGTCAGCATGTTTTTGGAGGCTGACACAATTCAACCCATAAAAACACCAAATGTTAGTGAGTATATGACACAATCAGAACTTTTTTACGTTGTTTGGTGGGAATATAAAATGGTACAGCCAGGCACGGTGGCTCATGCCTATAATCCCAGCACTTTGGGAGGCCAAGGCAGGTGGATCACCTGAGGTCAGGAGTTCAAGACCAGCCTGGCCAACATGGTGAAACCCTGTTTCTACTAAAAATCCAAAACTTAGCTGGGCAGTTGGCATGCACCTGTAGTCCCAGCTACTTGGGAGGCTGAGGTAGGAGAATCACTTGAACCCAGGAAGTGGAGATTGCAGCAAGCCAAGATTACACCACTGCACTCCAGCCTGGGTGACAGAGGGAGACTCCATCTTAGTATAATATAATATAATGTAATATAATATAATATAATATAACCGCTTTGGAAAATATTTTGACAATTCCTTACAAAATTGAATATTTACCTAGCTTACAACCCAGCAACTCCACTAGTAGCTATTTACCCAGTGGTTTGCTGGATAAATACAAGCTTGTATGAGCTGATTGTAATTTTTTTGAACTTTATTTTTATTCAAGGGAAAAAATTTATATCTACACAAAACTTTGTAGAAGAGCGTCCATAGTGATTTCATTTATAATATCCCCCAAACAGAAACAACCCAACTAGCCAAATATCCAATTATTCAACAAGTAAATGAGTTCTCAAGTTGTATACCCATATAATGACATACTATTCAGCAGTAAAAAGGAACAACATTTACTATAAAATAAATTAGATAAACATTGTAAAATAAATTATATTAAAAGCAAAGGAAATAAATACTCAAAACATCACTTTCTAAATATTTTATCACATTTTGCTACTATCTGTGCTCTCAAGGTTATATATGCCTATTTTATTTGTATGGTGGAAATGTTGTATAATAGTGTGCTAGTGTACATTTCTTCCCAACTCTGCATTGAGATAAATCAGGTTGATAACTAGAAATTGGTTATAGTGTGAGTATTTACACAAGAGGAATTGGCAAATTTTACACATTAGGTCTGGATATATTGTCCGGTTGATTGCCTAAACTTGAGAAAGTGAAGAATGTCAATAATGCACAATAAACTTAAAAGTGTGCTATATTTAAAATAGAAAACATAAAACATTTAGGAAAAATCAGAGACAAAAATCTTTGGGACCTAAGACAGGGTGAAGATTTCTTGCACCTGACACCAAAAGCACCATAAATAAAAGGAAAATTTGATAAATTGGACCTCATCAAAATTAAAAGCTTCTGCTCTATAAAAGTCCCTGCTAGCCAGGCACGGTGTCTCATGCCACTTTGGGAGGCTGAGGCAGGTGGATCATGAGATCAGGAGTTTGAGACCAGCCTGGCCAAGATGGTGAAACCCCGTCTCTCCTAAAAATACAAAAATCAGCTGGCCACTGTGGCGGGCATCTGTAATCCCAGCTGCTTGGGAGGCTGAGGCAAGAGAATCGCTTGAACCCAGGAGATGGAGGTTGCAGTGAGCTGAGGTTGTGCCACTGCACTCTACTCTGGGTGACAGAGCAAGACTCCATCTAAAAATAAATAAATAAATAGTCCCTGCTAAGAGGACAAAAAGGCAAATTACAGACTGGGGGGAAAAATTTGCAAACCACATATTTGACAAAAATGTTTGTATCTAGAATAGTATCTAGAATTCTCCAAAGTCAACAGTAAAAAAACTAAACAATCCAATTTGAAAACAGGCAAAATACATGAATAGACATCTCACCAAAGAGAATACACAGATGGTAATTAAGCACATGAAAAGATGCTCAATATCATTAGTCATTTGGGAAATACAAATCAAAACCATAAGAAAGTATCAGTACAAACCCATCAGCATGGCCAAAAAAGAATGATAATACCAAATGTTGGTAAGGATGAGGAGAAACTAGATAATTCACATATTTTCATGGGAATGTAAAATGGTACAGCTATTCTAGAAAATAGTTTGGCAGTTTCTTTTAAAGCAAACAAATATATATGTACTATTCTACCCAGCAATTACACTGTTAGTATTTATTAAGAGATATGAAAACTATGTTCACACAAAAACCTGTAAAGGAATGTTCATAGCAACTTTATTCATGATAGCCCCAAACTCAAAACAACCCAAATGTCTTTCAATGGGTGAATGGTTAAACCAACTGTGGTACATCAGGTATTGTGGAATACTATTCAGTAATGAACAGGTATGAACTATTAGATACATGCAACAACTTGGATAGGCCCTAGGAGAATTATGTTGATTGAAAAAAGCCAGTTTCGAAAGGTTATATAACATCCTGGATGTAATGAAATTATAGAAAGGATCACAGATTCCTGGTTGCCAGGAGTTACTATTTGGGGGCCAAGAATGGGACAGGTATGACTATGAAGGAATAACATGGGCATATTTGTGGTGATGGAACAGTTTTGCATCTCGATGGTGGAAGTTTCATGAAGCTACACAGGATAAAATTACGCACACATGAGTGTATATAACTGGTGAAATCTGAATAAGCTCTGTGAATTGTAGCAATGTCAATTTCCTGGTTTTTATATTCTCCTATAGTCATGTAAGGTGTTAACAGTGGAGGTGGAGAAGTGAAGGGTGTATGGGACCTCCGCATGTAATTTTTTATTTTTGTGAACCTCTAATCATTTTGAAATAAAGTTTTATTTTTAAAAGTATGTATATTCTGTAGCTGTCACATTGTGAATAACAGAAAAAGTGATCAAATCGTAGATGTATTACAGCCATCATTGGCTTTGGATTTAAGAATTTGGCAAGAGTCAGTGAAAGCATTCTTTGAGAATTAATTGGCTAAATGAAAATTACAGTAAAGAATATAATGTATTTTAGTTGTTTAAAGTGGTATGCTACATACATCTTTTATATCAGTAAAATTCATAGTCAACTTCTATATATATAATCATGTATAGATGTGATTCTTAAAAAAGGGAGGGAGGAGGAACAGAAACCTCTTCTTTATTGTGTAATGCAAGCTAATATCTGTAGGAGAAATGATAGAATTTTTTTTTTGATTTATAAAGAACAGAAGTTTATTTCTTACAATTCTGAAGCTGGGAAGTACCAGATCAAGGTACCAATAGGTTCAGTGTCTGGTGAAGGCCTCTTCCTTATAGATGACACCATCTGTGTCTCTTCACATGGCAGAAGGGATGGAGGGGCAAAAATAGGGGTGCAAATAATATTTCTTCACATGGGAGAGGAGCAAAAGAGAGTAAACCCACTCCCTTAAGCCCTTTTATAAGGGCCCTAATCCCATCCATGAGACCTCTGCCCTCATGACTTAATCACCTCTTAAAGGCCCCTCCTCTTAACATTATCACATTGGCAATTAAGTTGCAACATACAAATTTTGTGAGACACATCTGGCTTAAAACAACAACCAATGTCTTATGGCTCAAATCTTGTCAGCCATTAATTCAGATATGTCTCAGCCAGGCGATTCTATTTTTGCATGGTATTGACAGAGGTTTAAGAATCACAATTCGACAACAGTGAAGGCAATACATGACTCAGGAAACAATCACAGATGGAGTCCAAAACCACTGGGTGAAATGTTTTTGGAAAACAGGTTATTCACATGGTTTCAAAGTACTTCTCAGATTATTGATTAATTACAAAGGAACAATGTTACCTTTATTGTGAAAATGCCTTGCAGACATGGCCTTAGCCAAGTGAACAAACTAAATATCAATATTGGGACACGTTGATCTTGTGTACTTCCTGATGTGAAGAATGAGAAGTACCCATCGCTGATGTACTGTTCTTGAGAAACGTGATTAACCTGAATTTAATCTTGAGGAAACAATTGATTAAATCTGGAGTATGGGTAGTTGTTCAAAATAGAATGTCAGTGGGGAAAATGTGAGTAATTAGTGTCTAAGGTGAAATGGGGTTCATATTATAACCAGGTGCATTAGCTATCTATTGTGGTGTAAAAAATTATCCTCAAACCTAGTACCTTAAAACAATAATAAACATTTATTTTTTTTACATAGTGATATGGTTTGGCTCTGTGACTCCACCCAAATCTCATGTCAAATTGTAATTCTTAGTGTTGAGGGAGGGACAGAGGGGAGGTGATTGGATCATGGGGGTGGATTTCCCTCTTGCTGTTCTCATGATAATGAGTGAGTTCTTATAAGATCTGGTTGTTTAAAAGTGTGTAGCACATCCCCCTTCACTCTCTCTCTCCTGCTCCACCATGGTAAGATGTGCTTGCTTCCCCTTCACCTTCCGCCATGATTGTAAGTTTCCTGAGGCCTCCCAGCAATGCTTCCTGAACAGCCTGTGGAACTGCGAATCAATTACACTTCTTTTTTTCATAATTACCCAGTCTCCAGTAGTTCTTTATAGCAGTGTGAGAATGGACTAATACACATAGTTCTGACCGTCAGGAATTCTGGAACAGCTTAGTTAGCTGATGATTCTGGCTCAAAGTTTCCTGAGGTCTCCCAGCCATGCTTCCTGTACAGCCTGTGGAACTGCAAATCAATTAAACCTCTTTTTTTCGTAAATTACCCAGTCTCCAGTAGTTCTTTATAGCAGTGTGAGAATGGACTAATACACATAGTTCTGACCAGCAGGAATTCTGGAGCAGCTTAGTTAGCTAATGATTCTGGCTCAGTCTCTCATGAGATTGCAGCTACAGTCATTTGGAGCAGCAGTCAGCGCATAGCAAATAGGTTTCGTGGACACCATCATTCTTTGTCATATCGTCTTCTTTTTGTTCACCTCCTTTTAAAAATGTAAAATCATTCTAGGCTTTAGGACTGTACAAAAACAGGCCACCGGAGGGATTTGGCCTATGCACTATAGTTCATTAACCCCTGTTCCAAGCTTGATTAGGGGTACAAGATCTGCTTCCACAGCAGCTTGTTCACCTGGTTGTTGGCAGGAGGCCTCAGTTCCTCGCCATGTGGACTTCTCCACATGGTTGTTTAAGAGTCTTCAAGATGTGGCAGCTGCCTTCCCCTAGAACGTGGGCTCTAACTGCAAGACCAGGCAGGAAGACATAATTCATCTTATGGCCTAGTCTTGGAATTCATACATGGTCTCTTTGGCCATATTAGAAGCAAGCCATTAAGTAGCTGTCACTCAAAGGGAGGAGGACTGACCTTTCAAGTAAAAAATTGTCCAAAAAATTGTGTGCAAGATTTAAAACTACCACCCCAGCCTTGTCTTCTATGACTGTCACTATAATCCTAATATTGAAATAATAATTAGCAAACAGCACTGGGCATTAAGAAGAATTATCTTGTTTACTTCAAATACCTTTTGTATTTATTAACTGAAGCAAAAGACATTTAAACAGAAATATCTCTTTTAAAATGGCTATAATATTGACAAGTATCTTAAAACCAATTAAAGTTGGCCTTGAAATTTGAACCAATGCTAGCATGAAAACTGGTAAGGTGAAAAGGAAAGGTGAGTTACAATGTCCCTCTCGAGGTTTTCATGCCTGTTATCACTGAAATAATAAACATACTATTGTTTTGTGGGTCAGTAGCTACAATGTATATGATACCATCTAGAAGATAGATTAGCACATAAAAGATACTCATTAAATCTGATATTATTTCAACAAAGAAGTGTAGCCTGTATTTAAGACATTACAACTTTGGAATGACCATTGGAAACTAGCAGGGTGAGATGTTACCCTCACCCCTAAATTAAAAACAGAAGCGACCACAAAGCAACACATAGAAGGAATAGTGTCATTTTTGTCCTTGTCATAGCAGGCCTGTTACATTGAGAAGTACGCCTGCATTTATAAATGGACTAAGAGATGAGTATACTGACTTTGTGTCCAGGATGTGTGGTCTTCCTATTTAAAGATTATGGTGCTTCAAGGACTCCAGAACAGGTAAGCCAATACTAACTCTATTAATATGGGGCTTCACATCAGCAGTAGTGGGTGAACTTAAAATAAAGCAGTTAGAATTCAATTGCCTTTAGAGAACACACATTTTTTTTTTGTTAGCACTTAGCATAAACACAAAATTACATTTCTTTACATCAGGGATTTTAACTATAATACTGAAATAATGTGGCAAACTAAACTACTGTGTCAAAAAATGGTTTTGAAGCTGTTGATTTTTATGCAATTGAACAATGATCATCATCACAGAAAGGTCACCTTGACATTAGGGCTTCTATTGACCATTTTCACCATGTTAACTTGAGGCATTACATAGACAGCTCAGGTGTTTAAAAATGACCAGCTTATGTAGCTGAATGTAGTGGCTTGTGGCTACAATTCTAACTACTCAAGAGGCTGAGGTGGGAGGACTGCTTGAGGCCAAGAGTTTTAGATCAGCTTGGGCAACATAGGGAGGCACTGTCTCTAAAACAAACAAACAAACAAACAAACAAACAAACAAACCAAATTTAATGACCAGATCCAAAGAGTGGTAAAGCTAGTAATTTATCATGTGTATATCAAGAACATCAAGAGGCATAGGAAAAAAGCCCACATTAGCATTGGATGTTTAAGGTTTCCAGAGGATGTCAAAAATTACTTTTAAAAATCTTTTTAAAAGAACCCCAAAATCTTTTATAGGATTCTTATGTAACTAAAGGCACTAGTTTCAATATTTCTCAGGTTTTTCTAAGATTCTTTGGAGGAGAGGGAGAAAGGAGCCATCCCTTTGATACAAGTTGTTATGACCCTTAAAAGATTTCTCAAAGGCAAAGATCGTTGGAGTGACATGATAAAACTAAACCCATAATAAGTCAGAACAAAGGTACTATTTCCTCCTAATATTATGAGCAACCTTGTTGCTTTTGGTAACTTTAGATTCTTGGAAAAGACTAATCAAATGGTAGCACTGCCACAGCTCAGCTATCAAACTTGATGGTGCTAGAATAAATTAATAATTTATTGACTGAGTCCTTTGGGGATGGAGGAGCATTGCAAATAAAAGAACTGGAATATAACACCAGGAGATGTTTTTGACTCATATGATTTTCCCTCCTACTTGGTTTTTTCTCCACTAGCTGCAAAGCTGTTAAAAAACCCCAAAATCCAATTTTTTATACATCTTTCAGAAAATGAAACTGAGAATGATTGTAATCTTAGGAGATGGCTGAATGTTTTCAGAAGGATTTCCTTTTGCCCATCATTGGTGTGCCAGCTTTGGGTTTACTGCTGCAACCTGAAGATCAAAGGGGGTGATTGGAGAGTTCTTGCTTTCCTAATGTTTCTAGCAGCGGAAGCATTTGACAATTTGGGGTTTTTTTTTTTTTAACTTCTTTTCCTTTTGAATTGCTTCTGTATAATGTCACATGATTTTGAATACAAATCTACAAATCTCCACTTGTAGGAACAGTTTCAATAGTAAGGCTTTGATAAGGACCAAGGGGAAAAAAGGGGGGCCATGATTGGGGGTGTTTTATGCTGAATGAAGGCCCTAAACATTGCTCATGTATTCATAAGCACATTCATAATAAAGTGCCATGATGTTGTAAACAATAGTCGGTGACAACACTGTGCACATGAGGCTGGAAGAATAGTCAGACTAAAAGGGAGAGAGTTTTGATTTATACAAAAATACTCTGGTGGTTATCACCAGTAAAGGCAAATGAAATACAGCAAAAAAAGTGTATTTTGTTTTAATGGACTTCTGTAAAATATTTTTTTCCTTTTTTTTTGCTTTTTTTATTTTTTATTATTATTATACTTTAAGTTTTAGGGTTTAAAAGCTCATTCGAGTTTGTGTTAGTGCTCCTTGAAAACTTCAAGAAATTTGATAGATGGAGATCTTAATAAAGTTAAATTTTAGCCAGTTTTGAAATGACAATACCATATATTTTACAAAATTATTGCTTGTCTTTCTGTAGAATGCAACTTCAGATAGTGCCCAAGATTCAAGAAAAAAATGGGAAAATGTGCCTCACAGAGGACTGGAACACTGTAAATCATCTAATCTTAGAATTCTTAAAATTGGAAATCAGAAACTTATGAAGGATTCGTAGCTCGGGAAATAGCTTAAAAATATGTATTTACAGCTGTATTACTCATGAAAGATGTGTGGAGCAAACAACTTGATATCATTGCAGCTTTGTCATTTGAGCATTGTAATAACAAGTTCAACCAAACTAAAGAATAACACAATGAATTTTTAAAAATAGCCATGCCACAGTCCAAGAAGTGTTATTTTAAACATCACAAACAATGCTCTGTTTTCAGTGGTGTGTTTCATTCATCTATCTATTCATTCATATGCTCAGTCAGTCATCACATAGTACATTGAGCCTCTCCTACATGAGAGGGTCTATGCTGATCAGAGACAATAAAATAGTGGGGAGGTTGGGCATGGTTCTTGTCTGCATGAAGTTTATATTCTGGTGAGAGAGCAAACAATCAGCATACCATTTAGAAAATCAAACAGAAAAAAATGTGTCATAGTAATTCATCTGGGAGAACTGAGCAAATGCTTTGAGAAAGAGACTAAAAGAGGAAAGCCTATTTTTGGCAGCATGATCAGAGACGGCCTCTCTGAGGGACATATAAGGTGAAACTGGAAGTGGAGGAGGAGTGGGGAATCATGCCAAAGGGAGAAAAGGATACATAGGAATGAGGAGCGAGCAGGTTGAAACATCTCTTCAAATATATTTGGTTGAGAAAGGGTGCAGCAACCATGGCAGTTGCTGGAGAGGAAGATGTGGGCAACAAAGGTTTGACCCCACCTTCCTCTCCAGCAGGAAGTTTCTTTGCTTTTAGGAAGGAGATGCTAGAACATATAAATATGCTGATGAGAATTATGCTATAGAACAAGATGGATCGATGATGCAAGAAAATGAGGATATAATTGCGGGCTGGGGAAGCCCTTCAGGCAGTAAGAATAGTTACAGACATACAAAGCTTGAGGGGAGAAGAACATCCTCCCAGAAAGATGCAGGTGTGAGTTGTGCAGCTTTAGTGGAAAGAAGGGGAGTGGGTTTGTGTCTGACAGTTTCTTTATGCTCTGAAATATGAGAGGAGGTCATCCGCTGTCAATGAGAGTGGAGGGGCTTTAGGCAACAAATGAGGAGAGAAGTGTGTAACCACCGGGAGCCTCCCGAAGAATGAGATGATATTATCATAACCATTCTTTAATGCACTAGTTCAAGATTGAATGCTTAATAAGCCTCTAACTGCTTAAAAGATATCTTCCTATAGGTCTTGGTTGCTCAGTTGTCAGTGGATTCAACATAGGAATTATGTCACATTTCTTGATTGTAGATGAAGCTCTAAGTCTCTCTCTTGTACCGGGGAGTTACACTGGAGTTTAGGAACTAAAGAGACATAGGTCATTTGTAATAAAATTTGTTACTAAGAAATTAGAATAACTGCTGGTAGCATCCCCACTCTTCACACCCACTCCAACCAAGAGGGGCTGCCATTACCTTCCTAAAGGCCCTTAGAGAGAGCCATGCTGAGGGGCACCAGAAAAGAGAAAGTAATCTTAGGAATTCCCCCAACCCTTTTCTTAGGGGAAGGGTTAGGGCAGAAATAGGGCCATGGAAAATGGACTTGACTGTTCTGGAAAGATGTCTGAGCTTCCCCCAGACTTAGGAGATGAAGGAAGCCAGGTATTTCCCTGGGACTCAGGCCTCCACATGAGAAATGCCACAGGATGCTGGCTCTGTGGTCAGAGGAGAGGATAGGCACAAGGGAAACTTAGGGGTTTCCTGAAGTGGGTGGTAGGGACAGGAGAATGACCAAGTGGCCTGAAGCCAATGTAACAGTACCAAAGAAGGTGGTGCCATAGACCCAGGCCTTGGTGTTCAGACACCATGTAATTCTGAGATTTCCATACGGTCCCATAGAGGTAAGAAAAGTGCCTCCAAATTGACATTGAATACATTTCCATCCTGCCCTACATGAAGGGTTGGGGGAGCATGGGACATTGGAAGAGTTTAAATTTTAAGAAATAATTGTGAATGTTCTGCTTCTGATTAGTATGTAGAAAGCTGCAGGATACAGTCATCACCCTTGAACAGTAAGAAAAATCTGGACAGTGCACAAAATTGTAACTTTTCCTGAGCCTATGAGGGAGCTAAGTAGCTAAGGCACCCAGGTGTGCTGAATTCCAAAGAGTGACAACTCCTCCAAAGAGAGATGGGGTGACTTTGGCAGAGCAGGGGAGGAAGAGGAAGAAGTAAATAGCTGAAATGTTAGTCAGTTTTTAAAGGCAGAGTATAGACTACCCTGGGAGTTAAGAATCTGGGGAAGCCACGACACTAGGCAAGTCTGTGCTCCCTCACAAAGTCTGTGCCATGGGCCCCCACTGAGTTATCCCAAGACTGGAGGGTGCCCTCTTGGAGGCAGTTTTAGTTATCTTTTCCAGTGTAACAAGTCCTAAAACTTAGCATCTTGAAACACCAAATGCTTAGTATCTGTTTCTGTGAGTCAGGAATCGGGGCATGGCTTCTCCAATTTCTCTGATTCAGCCTCTCACAGGCTGCAGTCAAGCCATCAGTTGGAGCTCCCGGAATGTCAAGGCTCAACCCAGGCAGGATCTTGTTTCAAGCTCACCCACGTGGTTTTTGGTAGGATTCACTTTCTCCTGGGTTGCTGGACTGAAAGTCTCAGTTCCTCACTGAGAGAGAGAGAGAGAGAGAGACAGACAGACAGAGAGAGAGAGAGAGAGAGAGAGACCGTATCACTGTCTTTTATAACCTAATTTCCCAAGTGATGACCTGTCACATTTGCCATATTCTCTTCCTTAGAATGAAGTCACTCACACCCAAGATGAGGGGGTTACACAGAATAAAACACACACATACACACACCCATAGGCACATGAATTTGAGTCAAACTGCTGAAAACCAAAAATACAGAAAATACTCTGTAGGCAGCCAGAGGAAAAAAGAAACATAGAGAAACCAAGATAAGAATTAAAGCAGACTTATCCCCATAAACTATACAAGTAAGCAGTTTATACCTAGTGACAATATCCTTCAAAGATAAGGCAAAATACTTTTTCAGACAAACAAAAGCTGAGAAAATACATTGTTGGGAGGAAGGAGGAGGGAGAGCATCAGTATAAATAGCTAACGCATGTGGGGCTTAATACCAAGGTGATGGGTTGATAGGTGCAGCAAACCACCATGGCACACGTTTACCTATGTAACAAACCTATGCGTCCTGCACATGTATCCCAGAACTTAAAATAAAATATAATTAAATTTTTTAAAAAAGAAAATACATTGTCAGCAGATATGCACCATAGAAAATGTTAAATGAAGTTTTTCAGGCAGACACAGTATGATACCAGATGGAAATTTTAGTCAATATACAGAAAAATGAAGAGTGCCATAAATGGTAAAAATGGTGTCACACAGAAAAGATATTTTTTCTTAACATTAAACTTTTGAAGAGATAGTTTAGTATTTAAAGTAAAATAGTCATAAATGTATTGTGAGCTTAAAACACAGGTAGACATTTCCATACTCACTCACCATTCACCATTTAAATGTTGTTTCAGCATTCAAAAATCAATATAACTCACCAATTTGACAGCTTATAAAAGTAAAACTACATGTTTCACTTAATAGATACAGAAAAATAATTTGATAAGATTTAACACCCATTCATCGTAAAAATTCTCACTAAACCAGAAATAGAAAGAAAATTCTAGAATATGATCAGGATCATCCATGAAAAACCAACAGCTAACATTAGACTTATGATGGAAGTCTAAATGCTTTTCTTCTAAGATAAGGAACAAGGCAAGACTATCCACCCTCACCACCTCTATTCAACATTGTATTGGAGGTCCTATTCAGTGAAGTAAAGCAACAAAAAAACAAAAGAGATGAAGATTGGAAGTAAAAAATGTTGTCTTCATTTGCACATTTAATCCATATATAAACAGAAATAATCCAAAATACCTACGAAAATATAAACATCTATTGTTTTTCCATATAATAGCAACAAACAATCAGAAATTTAAAATGTATGCCATTTATAATAGCATTAAACCAGGAAATATTTGGGGAGAAAGCTAACAAAATATGTGTAAGACATAAATTATTTGTAAAAATAAAACATTGCTCATGAAATACACCATACTCACATGTTAGAAAACTTAAAGTTGTAAATATGTCAATTCTTCTCCAGTTGATCTATAGATTGATATACGTTAGTATAATCCTAATTAAAATACCAGCAAGTCCTTTTCTAGAAATTGACAAGCTCTTCTTATTGACATGGAAAATCAAAAGACCTAAACTAGCCAAAATTTTTGGAAAAGATAAACAAAGTTTGGGAACCCACATCACCTGATTTCAAAACTTACCATAAAGCTATCGTAATTAAGACAATGGAAAAACATATTGATCCATAAAACTAAATAGAATTTTGAGATAAACTTACACATACATGGACAGTTGACTTTCAATAAAGGTGCCAAGGTAATTCAATGAGGGAAAGAGTAGTCTTATTGAGAAAATGATGTTTGAATGATTTGACATCCATATGAAAAATAACTCATGCCTCATGCCACATGCAAATTATTGCTCAAAATTGATCGCAATCTTGAATGTAAACCATGACGCCATAAAAAATCTGGAAGAAAACATAGAAGAAGATCTTCCCAGGTGAGAACACTGGCTTTTTGAGATTGAGGATCTTGCAGAAGTATATGCACGTACTAAGTGGAGGAGCTATGATTCAATCCAACAGTTTGACTCCATAGTCCTACTTCACTTCTAAACTCCTTCCCCAAACTTCCCAGCTTTTTAGCTATTGCTAGGTAAGGAGTCTTCTGGTGCCAGAAACATGAAGTTCTCTTGCGGATGGTCTCTCTTCTTCATTCCATTACTGCTGTTTCGGTTCATCCCTTCTTTAAACTACTATACCTCTCTCTTAACCTGCTTCCAGTGCACTGTAGAAAAATGACTAGATTACTTTTCTAAATAAGCAATATTAATCACATCACTTAACTGTCTAAAATTCTCTGTTAGCTTGTTATTATAAAATATAAATACAAATCCACACCTATAGCGTTCAGGGACTTTCACTTGTAGCCATGCCCCACACACTTCTCTCTTTTTACTATCCACTCTCATGCCTGCCATGCTAGGCTTCCAACCTACCTCTTGGGAAGACAGACCCTTTGTTCAGACTTTCTTCTGCTTGAAATATATCTTCAATTTTGCCTCTTTGTGTCTGTTAGGGGTGCTTTCAGCTACAGGTAACAGAAAACCTGACCACAGTGTTGAATACAAGGTTGGGCTTAGGATTCTAGGAATTAGAAAGCCTAGATTATTTTCAATTATGTAATAATAATAGCTAATAGTAAGTAACACTTATTAGGTGCCAAACGCTCTCTTAAGTACTTTAAATCCTAAAACAAGCTCATGACAGAGGTACTTTTATCATCCCCATTTTACAAATGAGAAGCCTGGGACACAGAGAAGTTAGGTGAGTTGCCCGTGGTTATACATTTAACAAGCAGTGGAGCTAGTCCAGCTCCAGAGTTGATGTTCTTAACCATTGTGGTGTAATCTGCAGAAAGCTATTTAACTTCTCTGAGCTTTAGGTTTTACTCACAGCATATATTCAGCTATGGGGAACTGGATGAAATCCTTCAGGATCATCAAGAAATCATTCCCTGCAGAAATATGTGTAATCATAATACCACAAACCTCTATAGTCTTGTAACCCAACTTGCAAACCCATGCAATCAATCACCTAAATGATTAACCAATAAATATTTGGTGAGTACCTAACAGGCAATAAAAAATAAGAACAAGAGGATGAGCACAACAGAACTACTTGAAGAAGTGAATATTAAGGAAATTATTTTACAATTGTATAACTGAAAATGATAATAATAGTTTGAAAGAAATATTTGTGATGCATTGAGACAATAATGGGAGTTACAAATTTAGATGGGTTTATGAGATCAATCATGAGGAAATATATGTAATGGCATACGACTGAAAGCAAATCTTGAACAATTAATTGATAATTAGCTCAAATGACATTGCTACTTGCAAATCAAAAGAAGTTAAATTCAGAGCCATGACTGATTTAACTTAAGAGGTTACTTGCATTGAGGCTTTGGAATAGCATAAATCTTCTCTTTTGAGATAGCTGGGCTTCCTTCCCGAGTGACACTTACCACTCTCTAGGCATAGCTTGTGGTTTACATTTCTTTGCCTTGCACAGTCTTGAAAGTTATGTGACTGTGACTATAAACATGAAAGATTTGGGGAACTCCAATTTACTGTTGTTCTACTCTAATAAGCTTTTTCCTAACACTGACTGCTTTTAGTGCTGCTCTTGCTCTCCGAACTAAATGGAACTAGAACTAATAAATGACTCAAAGCCTCTCTGAGACAGATAGAAGTTCAAAGGAGATACCTTGTAACATAAATGTGGGCAGCAGAGCCCCTATCAAGAGGATTTGCAGGATGGCATGATTGGTGAATTTAACATATGAGGAAGAGGCCCTTGGCCTTGCAGATTCAGATAATTTTTTTTTTTGAGACGAGGTCTCTGTTGCCCAGGCTGGAGTGCAATGGCGCCATCTCGGCTCACTGCAACCTCTGCCTCCTGGGTTCAAGTGACCCTCCTGCCTCAGACTCCCAAGTAGCTGGGACTACAGGCACGTGCCACCATGCCTGCCTAATTTTTTTTTTCGTATTTTTAGTAGAGGCAGGGTTTCACTGTGTTAGCCAGGATGGTCTCCATCTTCTGACCTCGTAATCCACCTGCCTCAGCCTCCAAAAGTGCTGGGATTACAGGCGTGAGCCACCACGCCCGGCCCAGATCCAAGTAATCTTACTGGAGTCCTAGAACTTATCAGACTTGAGAATCCTGATTTAAATTTACAAACTAAACACACATGAGTTTGAAGTGTGCAATAAGAAATATAGCTTATTAATAGACAATGAGAAATTTACCAGTCTAAATATAGTAGTAAGTCAGACCAGGGTATTTGCTCCCAGTGAGATAAGATACCTAGGAATCCAAATTTTCGGCATGGTAATGGGGAGTGTGAAGATGGGACAAAAGGAGTGATCTGGATTATCCTAATAATTCCAACTGATTCTATTCCCTAACTATGTTTTGGATCTATCTATTCTCCATCTTCCCTGCCCACACTCTACTTCTGGATACATCACTTGTTTTCCGGACTCTATACAGCAATGGCCACTCACAATCATATTAGTGGAGTGAGTTCACTGAAACATCAATCAGATCATACAAATTCTCTGCCTGAAATCCTTTTATTGGCATCCCATTCTTCATAAGACAAAGCCCTGGCTCCTTTTTATGGCTTTCAAGCCCCCAAGCGAACTGGCACCTGCCAACCCCTCCAACCATCTCTACTGATCATCCCCCATTCATGCTCACTCATTGAACCTCTTTAATTTCCCATAATGTGCATGTCCCATCTCACTTTTAACATGGTATTCCTGGACTTTTCTTGACCACAGTGTCCTCATCCCTCTATTGTACTGGATAACTTTTATTGATCCTTTGGAAATAAGCTTATCCTCACTTACTCTAGAAGTCTTCCTTTCCTTGGTTCCCTCTTTGTCTAGTTGAGTTGCTCTTGCTGTCCTCCATAGCAATCTTTTATTTCCTAGCTACTTAAATGTCTTTCCCACTGGACTACATGGTTAATGAGGGCTGAGGTCACATCATTCTCAGAAGAATCTGCAAAGGCAGAAGCTATGTCGATCTCATTCACCATAGTATTCCTGGTACCTAGTAGAATGCAAGAGGTTCAGTAGATGCTAAATAACAGCTGGTTAAATAAATGCATATATTCCAATATACATTAGTATTAAATTATTATAAACTGACTGTACATTTTAATACTTGCCAGAGAACTTAGTAGTCTACTTCTTATTGCTGTACCTCAAACCAGTGCCAAAGTATGGCTCTTAGGTTCCCCCCCCCCAAGATAAAATCTCCTTTGTACTACTTTAGATATATTATTGGCAGCAGTGAGTTTAGAGAGAGATTCTTATTCTCATTTCTGGAATAAGAAAAACATTGTCTCCAAAGAACATTTTGAATGTTATTTCCTGCTATCTATTACGGTTTCATTCTGTACTTTAAATATTAGGGGGTCTTTGCTGTTACCCCTGCCAACAGACAAAGCCACTGAACTCATCACTAGAATAATGGTAAAAGAGCTGATTCTTATTATTCTGAGGTAATGAAGAGCACATTAATTGGACAGAATAAGAATGAGCTAGTAAGGGAAAGAATGCACTTTACAGGGATAGAAATTTTTCCTCAATCGAGATCTTCATTAGTTGTTCCCAATGCTTGGTCCCAAATGGCTTTCTCCCTGATTTTCAATAAGAAAAGTAAAAAGTAGGCTAAGTTTACGAGTAAAAAAAATTTATTTAATTTAGCTGAGATACCTTAAGTTCCTCAGGACAAGTCATGATAATTTCCCATGACACCTAGACATTGTCCTCCATCTTGCTTGAAAATAACTATTTTAATTCCCCTCCAAGGCTGTTCTCAGGTTTCAGAGAGAGGCACTTGTTTATATTTGAAACTTTGAAAATTATTAAATGCTTAATGCTTATGAAGACATTTCTGGAAATATCATATTTTGAAATATTAAACACACAGTGTTTTTGTATTAGTCAGACTTTGCTGAAGCAACAAACAGCTAAAAGCCCCAGGGACTTGTAACAACAGATTCGTTTCCCTATCCCATTATAGGTGGTCTGCAGGTTGACCTGCTGTCTTCTCTTTCTGAGCTCCAGGCATAAGGAATAGCCCCTATCTGGGATGTACTGTTCTCATGGAAGAGAGGAAAAGTGCAAGAGACTAAATCCAATCATGTAATTGCCTTTAAAGCTTCTATGGGGCTAAAGCACACAGCACATCTATTCACATTCCACTGGCCAAAGCAAGTCACATGGCTAAGCCCAGGACCCACTGCACAGGAAAGTATAACCTTCTTACAGTTATTAAGAAAGTGAATTATTAAGAACAAAAACATCATTACCATGGTTGCTTATCCAGACACCACTTCTACTAAAATTTTCACTCAGGAATATTTTTTGGCATATCAAATTTATCACATAGTTTTAATGCCATTATATAGATCATTGTAGATTTCCAATACTTGCTCCATATCATATTTTTCATGAAAATTATCTTTAATGGCTACATAATGTTTCATTAAATTGAAGGACCACGATTTCTCTATAATGTGGCTATTTAAATTTCTCCCAGTTTTTTGCCCTTATAGTGATCCCTAACGGTTTTATGAAAATCTTTGTCTATAATTTTTTTTCTGGACATAAAATCCTCTCTTTTGATTAGAAAGAAGAAGAATAACTGGGTCAAAGAGTGAATATTTTTAGAGTTCTTAAAAATAATTTGACAAATTGCTTTTCAAAAGCATGGTAACAATTTTTACTCCTATTTGCAGTATATAAGAAGGTCCATTTGTGCTAAATTCTTACCAGCAGTGGTATTATTAATGATATGAAATATTTATAAAACCATTCCTTGCCCAGGTATATGTGACTCCTCCTTTGATTTTCTTTGCACCTCTTTTTCCTATTTGAGCCTTTCTCTCTTCACTGGGCTGAAACCTCACAGGTCAGGGACTCTGGGTGTCCAGTAACTAAATTATCATCATCTTGCATGTGCCTGTTTAATAAAGGCCAGTTGAATCAATCAACTGTTGAATAAGTAATAAAGGAGTTAAAATGGAATCTCAGTTTTTTAAAAAATATTTCTTTGTTTACTACAAGGTGAAGCATTTTATTTTTATTTTATTTTATTTTATTTTTTAAGTTCCAGGGTACATGTGCAGGATGTGCAGGTTTGTTACATAGGTAAACGTGTGTCATGGTGGTTTGCTGCACCTATCAACCCATCACCTAGGTAGTAAGCCCAGTATGCATTAGCTCTTTTCTCTGATGCTCTCCCACCACCTGCCCTCCCCTAACAGGCCCCAGTGTGTGTTGTTCCCCTCCCTGTGTCCATGTGTTCTCATTGTTCAGCTCCCACTTATAAGTGAGAACATACAGTGTTTGGTTTTGTCTTCCTGCATTAGTTTGCTGAGGATAATGTCTTCCAGCTTCATCCATATCCCTTCAAAGGACAAGATCCCATTTCTTTTTATGGCTGCATAGTATTCAATAGTGTATATGTACCACATTTTCTTTATCCAATCTATCATTGATGGGCATTTGGGTTGCTTCCATGTCTTTGCTATTGTGAATAGTGCTGCAGTGAATATATGCTTGCATGTATCTTTATAATAGAATGATTTATATTCCTTTGGGATATAACCAGTAATGAGATTCTGGGTCAAATGGTATTTCTGGTTCTAAATCCTTGAGGAATCACCACACTGTCTTCCACAATGGTTGAACTAGTTTACCACCAACAATGTAAAAGCATTCCTATGTCTCTGTAACCTCACCAGCATCTGTTGTTTCTTGACTTTTTAATAATCTCCTTTCTGACTGGCATGAGATGGTTTCTCATTGTAATTTTGATTTGCATTTCTGTAATGATCAGTGATGTTGAGCTTTTTGTCACATGTTTGCTGGTCGCATGTATATCTTTTTTTGAGAACTGTCTGTTCATATATTTTCCCACTTTTTTAATGGTTTTTTTTTTCTTGTAAATTTATTTAAGTTCCCTGCAGACTCTGGACATTTGACTTTGGTCAGATTAATATATTTCAATTTTTTTCTCCCATTCTGTAGGTTGATAACTCTAATGATAGTTTCTTTTACTGTGCAGAAGCTCTTTAGTTTAATTAGATCCCATTTGTCAACTTTTGCTTTTGATGCAATTGCTTTTGCCAATTTCATAATAAAATCTTCGCCCACGCCCATGACCTGAATGGCATTGCCTAGATTTTCTTCTAGGGTTTTTATAATTTTGGGTTTTACATTTAAGTCTTTAACCCATCTTGAGTTAATTTTTGTATAAGGTGTAAGGAAGGAGTCCAGTTTCAATTTTCTTCATATGGCTAGCCAGTTCTCCCAGCACCATTTGTTAAATAGGGAATCCTCTCCCCATTGCTTGTTTTTGCCAGGTTTGTCAAAGATCAGGTGATTGTAGATGTGCAGTTTTACTTCTGAGTTCTCTAATTTTTTCATTGATCTATGTGCCTGTTTTTGTACCAGTACCATGCTGTTTTTGTTACTGTAGCCTTGTAGTATAGTTTGAAGTCAGGTAGTGTGATGCCTCCAGCTTTGTTCTTTTTGCTTAGGATTGTCCTGGGTATATGAGCTCATTTTGGTTCCACATGAATTTTAAAGTAGTTTTTTCTAATTCAGTGAGTAATGTCAATGGTAGTTTAATGGGAATAGCATTTAGTCTATAAATTGCTTTGGGCACTATGGCCATTTTCATAATATTGCTTCTTTCTATCCATAAGCATGGAACGTTTTTCCATCTGCTTGTGTCCTCTCTGATTTCCTTGAGTAGTGGTTTGTAGTTCTCCTTGAAGAGGTCCTTAACTTCCCTGGTTAGCTGTATTCCTAGGTATTTTATTCTCTTTGTAGCAATTGTGAATGGGAGTTAATTCATGATTTGGCTCTCTGCTTGTCTGTTGTTGGTGTATAGGAATGCTTGTGATTTCTGCACTTTGATTTTGTATCCTGAGACTTTGCTGAAATTGCTTATCAGCTTAAGGAGCTTTTGGGCTGAGTTGATGGGGTTTTCTAGATATAGGATCGTGTCATCTGCAAACAAAGACAATTTGACTTCTTCTCTTCCTATTTGAATGCCTTTATTTCTTTCTCTTGCCTGATTTTCCTGGCCGGAACTTCCAATACTATGTTGAGTAAGAGTGGTGAGAGAGGGCATTTTTGTCTTATGCCAATTTTCAAGGATGATGCTTCCAGCTTTTGCCCATTCATTATGATATTGGGTGTGAGTTTGTCATAAATGGTTCTTATTATTTTGAGGTATGTTCCTTCAATGCTTAGTTTATTGAGAGTTTTTAACACGAAGGGATGTTGAATTTTATCAAAGGCATTTTCTGTGTCTACTGAGATAATTAAGTGGTTTTTGTCTTTAGTTCTGTTTATGTGATGAAGTACATTTATTGATTTGTGTATGTTGAATCAGCCTTGCATCCTGGGGATGAAGCTGACTTGATCATGGTGGATAAGCTTTTTGATGTGCTGCTGGATTTGGTTTGCTAGTATTTTATTGAGGATTTTTGCATCGATGTTCATCAGGGATATTGGCCTCAAGTTTTCTTTTTTGTTGTATCTCTGCCAGGTTTTGGTATCAGGATGATACTGGCTTCATAAAATGTGTTAGGGAGGAGTTCCTCCTTTTCAATTGTTTGGAATAGTTTCAGAAGAAATGGTACCAGCTCCTCTTTGTACCTCTGGTAGCATTCAGCTGTAAATCCATCTGGACCTGGTCTTTCTTTTTTTTTTTTTTTTTTTTTTTTTTGGTTGGTAGGCCATTTATTACTGCCTCAATTTCAGAACTTGTTATTGGTCTATTCAGGGGTTCAACTTCTTATTGGTTCAGTCTTGGAAGGGTGTATGTGTCCTGGAATTTATCCATTCCTTCTAGATTTTCCAGCTTTATTCGCATAGAGATTTATACTATTTTCTGATGATTGTTTGTATTTCTGTGGAGTCAGTGTTGGTATCCCTCTTATAATTTCTGATTGTGTTTATATGAATATTCTTACTTTTTTTCTTTGTTAGTCTAGCTAGCAGCCTACCTATTTCTTTGATTTTTTTCACAAAACCAGCTCCTATATTCGTTGACTTTTTTGAAGGGATTTTTTGTGTCTCTCTCTCTCCTTCAGTTCTGCTCTGATCTTAGTTATTTCTTGTCTTCTGCTCTCTTTGGGGTTTGTTTGCTCTTGATTCTGTAGTACTTGTAGTTGTGATGTTAGGGTTTCGATTTCAGATCTTTCTAGCTTTTTGATGTGGGTGTTTAGTGCTATAAATTTCCCTCTTAACACTGCATTATCTGTGTCTCAGAGATTCTGTTATGTTGTCTCTTTGTTCTCACTGGTTTCAAATAACTTCTTTATTTCTGCCTTAGTTTCATTATTTACCCAGAAGTAATTCAGGAGCAGATTGTTCAATTTCTATGCAGTTGTGTGTTTTTGAGTGGGTTTCTTAATCTTGAGTTTTAATTTCATTACAATGTGGTCTGAGGGGCTGTTTATGATTTCAGTTCTTTTGCATTTGCTGAGGAGTGTTTTACTTCCAATTATGTGATCAATTTTAGAGTAGGTGCCATGTGATGCCAAGAAAAATGTGTATTCTGTTGATTTTGGGTGGAGACTTCTGTAGATGTCTATCAGGTCCACTTGGTCCAGAATTGAGTTCAAGTCCTAAACATATTTGTTAACTTTCTGTCTTGATTATCTGTCTAATACTGATAATGGGGTATTAAAGTCCCCCACTATTATTGTGTGGGGGGTCTAAGTCACTTTGTAGGTCTTTAAGAACTTGTTTTACGATTCTGGGTGCTGCTGTATTGGGTGCATATATATTTAGGACAGTTAGCTCTTCTTGTTCAATTGAACTCTCTACCATTATGTAATGCCCTTCTTTGTCTTTTTTGACCTTTGTTGGTTTAATGTCTATTTTGTCAGAAACTAGGATTGCAACTCCTGCTTTTTTCTGCTTTTCATTTTCTTGTTAAATTTTCCTCCATCCTTTTATTTTGAGCCTATGTGTGTCTTTGCACGTGAGATATGTCTCTCAAATACAGCACACCGATGGGTTTTGACTTTTTATCTTGTGATTCTGTGTCTTTTTATTGGGGCTTTTAGCCCATTTACATTTAAGATTAGTATTGTTATGTGTGATTTTGATCCTGTCAACATGATGCTGGCTAGTTAATTTTGCAGACTTGTTAATGTAGTTGCTTCATAGTGTCATTGGTCTGTCTACCTCAGTGTGTTTTTTGTAGTGGCTGGTAACAGTTTTTCCTTCCCATGTTTAGGGCTTCCTTCAGGAGTCCTCGCCAGGCAGGCCTGGTAGTGACAAAATCCCTCAGCATTTGCTTGTCTGAAAAGGATTTTATTTCTCCTTTGCTTATGAATCTTAGTTTGGCCAGATATGAAATTCTGGGTTGGAAATTCTTTTCTTTAAGAATGTTGAATATTGGCCCCTGATCTCTTCTGGCTTGTAGAGTTTCTGCTGAGAGGTCTGATGTTAGTCTGATGAGCTTCCCTTTGGAGAGTGACATGGCCTTTCTCTCTGACCGCCTTTAACATTTTTTCCTTCATTTCAACATTGGAGAATCTGATGATTATATATCTTGGGGTAGATCTTCTCATGGAGTATCATACTGTGGTTCTTTGGATTTCCTGAATTTGAATGTTGGCCTGTCTTGCTAGGTTGGGGAAGTTCTCCTGGATGATATCCTGAAGTGTGTTTTCCAACTTGGTTCCATTCTCCCCATCTTTTTCAGGTACTCCAATTAGTCATAGGTTCAGTCTTTTTACATAGTCCCATAGTTCTCAGAGGTTTTGTTTGTTCTTTTTCATTCTTTTTTCTCTAATCTTGTCTGCCTGCCTAATTTCAGCAAGATCGTCTTCAAGCTCTGATATTCTCTCTTTCACTTGGTCGATTCAGCTATCGATACTTGTGTTTGCCTCATGAAGTTCTTGTGTTGTATTTTTCAGCTCCATCAGGTCATTTATGTTTCTCTCTAAACTGGTCATTCTAGTTAACAGCTCCTGTAATCTTTCATCATGGTTCTTAGCTTCTTAGCATTGGGTTAGAACATAATCCTTTAGTTCAGTGAAGTTCTTTATTACCCACTTTCTGAAGCCTACTTCTGTCAGTTCATTCATCTCAGCTTCAGCCCCATTCTCTACCCTTGCTGGAGAAGTGTTGCAATCATTTCGAGGAGAAGAGGCATTCTGGATTTTGGAATTTTCATTGTTTTTGTGTTGACTTTTCATCATCTTCATGGATTTATCTAACTTTGATCTTTGAGGCTGTTGATCTTTGCATAGGTTTTTGTGGGGACTTTTGTTTCTTGATGATGTTGTTGTCATTGCTTTCTGTTTGTCTGATTTTCTTCTAACAGTCAGGCCCCTCTTCTGCAGGTCTGCTGCAGGTTGCTGGGGGTCCACTCCAGACCCTACTTGCCTGGGTATCACCCATGGAGGCTGCAGAACAGCAAAAATGGCTGCCTGCTCCTTTCTCCAGAAGCTTCTTCCCAGAGGCACATTGACCTGATGCCAGCCAGAACTCTCCTGTATGAGGTGTCTGGCGAACCCTGTTGGGAGGTATCACCCAGTCAGGAGGCATGGGATCAGGGACCTACTTAAGGAAGCAGTCTGATTGTCCCTTAGCCAAGCTGGTACGCTGAGCTGGGGGAATCCCCCTTGTCTGGATCAGCTGGACTCTTTAGAGCCAGCAGGCAGGAAAGATTAAGTCGGCTAAACCTGAGACCCCGGCCACCCCTCCCCCCAGGTGCTCTGTTTCAGGGAGATGAGAGTTTTGTCTGTAAGCCCCTGACTGGAGTTGCTTGAATTACTGCAGGGAGGCCCTGCCTAGTGAGGAGGAATGGATCCAGGTCCCACTTAAAGAAGCAGCCTGGCCACAATCTGCCACAGTCACTGTGCTGTACTGTGAGGAGTACCGCCCAATTCAAAACTTCCAGTCTCCCTAATACTGGCCGGGAAAACTGCCGATTAGAGCCACAGTAATGGTGGTCACTGCCCCGCCTCCCTCAGTCATCCTAGGCAGACTCCAGGCTGCTGTGCTGGTCAGCAGGGATTCCAAGGCAGTGGGTCTTAGCTTGCAGGGTTCCATGGGAGTGGCACCCACTGAGTGAGGCCATTTGGCTCCCTGGCTTCAGCTCCTTTTCCACAGGAGTGGATGGTTCTCCTGCCTCACTGGAGTTCCAGGTGCCGATGGAGCATGTACAAACTCCTGAAGCTCAGTGCCTGTCCGGACAGCTGCTGACCAGGGCAGCTGCCATGGGTCTGCCCAGTTTTGTGATTGAGACCCAAGGCCCTGGTGGTGTAGGCTCCCAAGGGAATCTCCTGATCCACGGATTGCAAAAATCTGTGGGAAAAGCACAGTACCCTGAGTGGGTAGGACAGTTTCTTGCTGCCTCCCTTGGCTGGGGGAAGGAGGTCCCCTTGCCTTGTGCAGCTTCTGGGTGAACCATCACCCCACCCTGCTTTTCCTTGCTCTCTGTGGGTCACACCAACCACCTCGTCAGTCCCAATGAGATAAACAGGGTACCTCAGTTGGAAATGCAGAAATCATTCGTCTTTTGCATTCCTCTCGCCGGGAGCTGCAGACCGGAGCTGTCTCTTCTCGGCCATCTTGGCTCCTCCCCCAGTCAGCTATTTATTGACTGATTTGTTAAAATCAGTGAATACATATTTATTTAGTTCTTAGTAAAGATGCTAGGTGCAGGGGATGAGAGGTGCAAGGAATACAGCTGAGAACAAAAAAGACATAGAAGCATTTTCTATATTTTTATCAACTGGTCATGTTTTCTCTTTGGTTAGTTAAGAGTGTTCTTGTCTTTGGCCTACTGTCTTATCAGGCCTTAGTGTTTTCTTTTTAAAGTAAGTTAACTACCCTTCTATAAAAAATAGTAATCCTTTCCAATATAGCAAACAATTTTCTCCAATACATTGTTTGACTTTTAATTACTATTGTATTTATTAATTAGGGACATTTAAAGTTTTTATGTACTACAAATATATATATATTTACAACCTTTTATTCTGTAATTTCTCCAATTGCTTCCACATTTAGACGTGTTTTGCCTAAATGTTTGATGAATAATTGCATCTGTTTTTCTATATTTAACTTTGTATTTATCTCTTCCATATATCTAGAATTTGCTGTATTGCAGGGAGTGAGATGAGATTATAAACTAATTGTTTCTTCTAAATGATTGATGAATTTGTTCCTTTTAGGACTCACAGACTCCCTTAGCTGCCTTCTGATGAACAAAATTGAATAAACCTTGTGTATCTTATACCTTAAACTATTTAAATTCTTAAAATTTCTTATATGGTTAAGGGGTACGTCACCAAAGATGGATTTACCTTTAATTTTTAATGATTAGTCTGTCCTCCTGGGCCAAGTTCACAGTCTGACTAGCTTTTCTTGCTAAGCACAAAAGAAACTGGATGGATCAGTACAAATCTATCATTTCAAACAGAAAAACAGTGCTTAGAAAGTGCCCTGACCTCAGTGAGTCAGGAAAGCCAACTACATGTCTGAAGGAAATATTTAGCTCAGAATTACGTAATCCAAGTCCATGGTGATTTGCATTGCAAGGGTCATGGCCAGATAGCACATAGAATTGTGCCTGGAATTTAATATGAGGTAAGTGGCTGTTGTCGATTAAGCATTATTCCCAAGAGCCACTCTAGTCATTGTGACCTTCACCCTTTCAGGATGACTTCACCTACAGAGGAAAGACAGGAGGGCCTGGGAGCAACTGGCTGCTCCAGAAACACGCAATGGGCCCCTCATGTTCAATGGACCAATATATAAGCTGTGGAAGAAAAAAGACATTGCTTTTTGAGAAGCTTCTATAAAATCTGCTGTACAATATTGTACTTATACTTAACTATATTGTGCACTTAAAGTTTGTTAGGAGGGTAGATCTCTTGTTAAGTGTCCCTGACACAAAGGACATTTAACAAAACAAAACAGAAAATAACAAAACCAAAGGGGAAAGAAGAAACTTTTGGAGGTGATGGATACATTTATTGCTTTGATTGTGGTATTTTCCCAGGGGTATACATACATATGTCAAAACTCATTGAACTGTATACTTTAAATGTGGGTATTTTTGGTGTATCCATTATACCTCAATAAAGCTGTAAAAAAAAAAAAAAAAAAAAGAAAGAAACAACTCTGTCTGTCCTGGTCAAGCTGTTGGATGCTTTTTTGAAATTAGGGATATGGACTCTGACGAGAGAAGTGAGCCATTAGACGCCAAGGTAAATACCATCCTGACAAGTCTCCAGGTGCCTAGGAGAGTGCAGGGCCAATTCAGATGACTGAAGGAGTGACTGGGGGATCATGGGCGTGGTAAGCTTAGGAGAGGCTTTGAACCATATGGTGTGAAAACCCTGCTCTGAGCTGTAGGTGAATGTGGAAGATTTTGTTTAATTACTAGTAAAGCCATTTGAAATGTGCAAATGTGGCAGTGTCAGACTATCCAGTAAGACTGTAATGTTTGTTAAAAATCAGTCAATAAATATTTATTTAGTGCTTAGTAAAGATGCTAGGTGCAGGGAATGCTCGGTGCAAGGGATGCAACTGAGAATAAAAAAGACATAGTTGTTCCCTCTTGTGGTATTTATAGCCTAAGGGAGAAACAGACATTAAACAAGTAAGTGTAAATAAGGAACTGAACAACCAAAATAAGCAAAGTAATCTTTATACCATAGAAGCCTCTGATGCATGTACTATTTTCTGGATTCTTTCAGAATACACAGTTAATGCTGGCCAAAGCTGCTGCAAGTTCTATGCACTTTTGTTTGACCTCTTGAAAACAAAATGAATTCCAGCTGTATTTCTTCTTTTTCACTTTGAGAAAATGATTAAATCTTCAATTTTATTAATTAAACACAAATGACTCTAACCAAGTTTCGTTAACTTTCCGTCTGTGAGAGGCAGACTAATGGCCTCTCAAAGATGGCCCTGTCCTGATCCCAGAAACTGTGATTATGCTAGCTTACATGCCAAAGGGGAATTGAAGTTGCAGATGGAATTACAGTTGCTAATTAGCTGGCTTTAAAATAGGGAGGTTAATCTGGATTACCCAGATGGGTCCGATGCAATCACAGGGGTCTTTAAAATGTGAAAGAGGATAGCAGGAGAATTAGTGTGAGAGTGATGAGATGTGAGAAGGACACAACCAGACATTGCTGGCTTTGAAGATGGAGGAAGGGGCCAGGAGCCAAAGAATGTGGGCTCTGCTAGAAGCAGGAAAAGACCAGGAAACAGGCTCTCTTATGGAGCCTCCAAGAAGAATGCAGCCCCACCAACACCTTGATTTTAGCCCCATCAGAGGTCAGATTTCTAACCTACAGAACTCTAAGATAGTAAATGTGTTCTTTTAAGCCACTGAATTTGTGGTCATTTGTTATAGCAAGTACAGAAACTAATACCCTACTCTATCAGTTCAATATATCCAGCATTCCCTCCTTCCTTTCTTAATTCTGAATAATATAACTTATTTTCTCATTTTCAAGTTGATCTCTTTACCTGCGGACTTATTTTCATTGATCATCTTCTCTTTTTTTTTTAAAAAAAAATTTCTCTAATCTCTCTCCCCTCTTCAGTCTATACAGGGAATTCTATTTCTTTCTCTTTTAAGTTACCAAAGGACTCCTAGTTGTTTAACATAGAAGCTCGTACTAAATCTTCATTAATTTCACTTTTCTACTTTTTACTGAATTTTCCGAAACTTTTTTCTCTAGCTTCTAAATCATGAAAGAGAAAGACACAGAGAGAGAGAAGGAAAGAGAGAGAGAGAGAATGCCATACAAAGTGAACAGAAAGACTGAACATTTTCTGAGTGGAGGAGATGTTAGTCATTTCTGTTTTGTTATTAAGTTCAGAAGTGAAACAATGGAAAGGTCAAAAGGTCATGGGTTCTACATGATAGCTGATAGCATGAGACATGTCTTTGGCTGAACTTAGCCCTAAGGATGCTGATTAATGATCCAAGTCAATCTGGGGTGAAATCTCCCACTGTGATAGGTCTGTGCAGTGCCTTCCTCCTCCAACACATATGCACTTCATCATCTGCTCATTTTTATTATCAGAAGCTTTCTTGGGTGAGCTGTACAACTTACTGTAATGAAATTGAGAGATGCTAGCTGGCCCAGTGGGGGTGCTGAATCCCCAGCAAGATGAGGTAATTTGGGTGATAGCATTTTATACTCTCACCATCATCATCTTCTCTGTAAGGCAGTTCAACTCCAGGCCCTATCCAAGAGCACAGAGTTGTTAGAACACCATAGAAGTCTTATTACCAAGTAGGGTCATGTCTAAAAAGGCCCCACACTCTAGATTTGGAATAGAATTAGTGGAGGGTACCAAGAAATTTCTTTTCCTATATCTGGACATGGAATACATCCATTACCTAATATGTACTTTGATCTTTTCCTTTAGAAAGTATTATATCTCAGTAAGACCAGACATTATTTTTTGGTCATCTAAAGCTAGTTTACTCCTGCAAAATAAATAAAAACTCTTTTTGCTTTAACATTATGTGAAACTGATGAACACTCACTTCCAAAACCAATATGTGCCCCATCCACTCTTTCTTCACCAGGCCCTTCTGTCTACTCCCTCCAACTGCTGTCAGGCTATTTGTCTCACAAACTTATAAGCAGCTCTGGGTATGTTCTGACAGGTGAAGAGAGCCATGGTGCTAGGCACACAGCTGAACAGCTGGCTGTTCAGCTCCAGAAGGCAGAGAGGGGATCAATGAATGGATGGATATTCTGGTGGGGCAAGTTGCAGCTCAGTGTATAAAGGAAGTTCTCTTAACAAAATTGCACAGCCATGGAGAGTGTTCCCTGGTGAGTCTCCATGCTCCTCCTCCCAGAAAGCTTTCTAAGGAGGTTGATGTAGGGGGAGGCCAGCATGGTGAGAAAGGTTGGATTACATCATCTCCAAAGGCTTCTCAACTCTACATGGTTAAGAATCTATATTTCTGTCATATCCAACTTTTCTGTGGTGTCAATAAACTTGGGTTACTTGAAACTGTAGACCCTCAATATTATGCAGCCCTAGAAGGTCAGAAAGTATAACCCTCTAAACTTATATCTAATATGAATTAGTAAAAATCATTGATGAGGCATCTCAGATATATCTCACCTTGGTGGATAAAGATTTTGCTGATGAGTGAAAGGTATCTCCTAAATATCAACGAAGAGGATATCATTTGATTAATATAAAGTGAGCATAAGCAAATTAAACCTAATTATTTCAAAAAGGTGCATGCTTTTTCTGTTTACAAAAATAGTAATATGGTTTGGCTGTGTCCCCACCAAATCTCATCTTGAATTGTAGCTCCCACAATTCTCATGTCTTGTGGGAAGGACCCAGTGGGAAGTGATTCAATCATGGAGGCAGGTCTTTCCTGTGTTGTCCTCATGATAGTGAATAAGTTTCACAAGATCTAATGGTTTTATAAAGAGGAGTTCCCCTGCACAAACTCTCTCTTCCCTGCCACCATGTAAGATGTGACTTGCTCCTTGCCTTCTGCCATGATCGTGAGGCCTCCCCAGCCATGTGGAACTGTGAGTGAATTAAACCTCTTTCCTTACCACTATAATTTCCTTTGTAATTATAGTCTCAAGTATGTCTTTATCAGCAGTGTGAAAATGGACTAATACAGTAAATTGGTACCAGTAGAGTGGGGTGCTGCTACAAAGATACCTGAAAATGTGGAAGTGACTTTGGACTGGGTAACAGATAGAGGTTGGAACAGTTTGGAAGGCTCAGAAGAAGACAGGAAAATGTGGGAAAGTTTGGAACTCCCTAGAGACATGTTGAATGGCTTGGACCAAAATTCTGATAATGATATGGACAATGAAATCCAGGCCCAAGTGGTCTCAGATGGAGATGAATAACTTGTTGGGAACTGGAGCAAAGGTGCCTATTGTTATGTTTTAGCAAAGAGACTGATGGCATTTTGCTCCTGCCCTAGAGGTTTGTGGAACTTTGAACTTGAGAGAGATGATTTAGGGTATATGGTGGAAAAATTTTCTAAGCAGCAAAGCATTCAAGAGGTGACCTGGGTGCTATTAAAGGCATTCAGTTTTAAAAGGGGAACAGAGCATAAAAATTTGGAAAATTTGCAGCCTGACAATGCAATAGAAAAGAAAATCCAATTTTCTGAGGAGAAATTCAAGCTGGCTGCAGAAATTTGCATAAGTAACAAGGAGCCAAATGTTAATCACCAAGACAATGAGGAAAATATCTCCAAGGCATATCAGAGGCCTTTGCAGCAACCCCTCCCATCACAGGTCTGAAAGCCTAGGAGAAAAAAATGGTTTTGTGGACCAGGATCAGGGTCCCTTTGCTGTGTGCAGTCTAGGGACTTGGTGCCCTGCATCCTAACTGCTTCAGCCATGACCAAAAAGGGGCCAACATACAGCTCAGGCCATGGTTTCAGAGGGTGGAAGCCCCAAGCCTTGGCAGCTTCCACATGTTGTTGGGCCTGTGGGTACACAGAAGTCAAGAATTGAGGTTTGGGAACCTCTGCCTAGATTTCAAAGGATGTATGGAAATGCTTGGATGTCCAGTCAGAAGTTTGCTGCAGGGGCAGGGCCCTCATGGAGAACCGCTGCTAGGGCAGTGCAGAAGGGAAATGTGGGGTGGGTGCCCCCCACACAGAATCCCCACTGAGGTACTGCCTAGTGAAGTTGTAAGTAAAGGGCCAGCATCCTCCAGAGCCCCAAATGGTAGATCCATCAACAGCTTGCACTGTGTGCCTGGAAAAGCCACAGACACTCAATGCCAGCCTGTGAAAACAACTGGGAGGGAGGCTATACTCTGCAAAGCCACAGGGGCGGAGCAGCCTAAGGCCGTGGGAGCCCACCTCTTGCATCAGCATGACCTGGATGTGAGCCATAGAGTCAAAAGATATCATTTTGGAACTTTAAGATTTGACTGCCCCATTGGATTTTGGACTTGAATGGGGCCAGTAGTCCCTTTGTTTTGGCCAATTTCTCACATTTGGAATGGCTGTATTTACCCAATGCCTCTACTACCATAGTATTTAGGAAGTAAATAACTTGCTTTTGATTTTACAGTCTCATAGGCGGAAGGGATGTGCCTTGTCTCAGATGAAACTTTGGACTGTGGACTTTGAGTTAATGTTGAAATGAGTTGAGACTTTGGGAGACTGTTGGGAAGGCATGATTGGATTTAAAATGTGAAGTTATGAGATTTGGGAGGGGCAAGGTCCTGAGTGATATGGTTTGGCTGTGTCCCCAACCAAATCTCATCTTGAATTGTAGCTCCCGCAATTCCCACATCTTGTGAGCGACTCGCTGGGAGATAATTGATTCATGGGGACAGGTCTTTCCTGTGCTGTTCTCATGATAGTGAGCGCATCTCACAAGATCTGATGGTTTTATAAAGAGGAGTTCTCCTGCACAAGATTTCTCTTCTCTGCCACCATGTAAGATGTGACTTGTTTCTCCTTTTCTTCTGCCATGATTGTGAGGCCTCCCCAGCCATGTTGAACTGTGAGTGAATTAAACTTCTTTCCTTCATAATTACCCAGTCTTGGGTATGTCTTTATCAGCAGCATGAAAATGGACTGATACAAATAGTGTATGTTCTCTGTCAAAGAAAACCATGCTTTACAAAAATATATAAAATTAGGAAGTAAATATTTCATGTTCTCTTAGAGATACCCTGTTAACAGGTTGGTGTTGTTTTATCCAACTTTTTTCTATACGCATACTAGAATATCAAGCTAACTAATTTTAAAATATTCTCACGACAGGAGAGTATTATATTGCATAGTATCTTTAAAAAGAGGAAACCTCAGCAGTAAGACTTTTTTCTGTGGCTCTACCCCTTGCCAGAGCAGAAGCTAGGCTGACTCTAAAAACCATTTCCAGTTCTGTATTCAGGAGTAGTTGAAAGAAGGGCAAATCAGAAAGGTGGCATGATCAATGGAAATATTTCTGAAGTCTCTGAATATTAATTGGGCACCTATTAGCATATAAGGGTCTCTAAAGACATGGAGGTACAAGTCAGAAAACTTTCCTTGGAAATAGAATGATGAATAAGACATTGTCCCTGATGTCAAGGAGCTAATAGCCTAATGAGGAGAGATATATTTTTTGCAGTTATATGTTTTTTTTCCTCATATAATTCTACACCACAAACATGCTGGTACAGATATTGCACAGCTAATTCAGAATGCAGGATAAGCTCTTTCCCTTAGTATTCAAACTCACACAGCATGAAATGTTGCAAGAAGTAATCAGTAGTTCCCACACCAAGAGCTGATCTAGGAATCTCTAGCGGTCTATTTGAAAAGCCTGTATGTTGGCTGTTCTGCTAAACTACTGCTAGCAAAGGGGAAATAATAGGCTATTGCTTAGCTTATAGCTTGAAATGTATGTCCATATCTTGAGAACGTGCTTCAATATAGGTTTCTCTTCTTGTGTGATCCTCCATTCCATCAAAGGCAGATTACAGTGCCTCCTGAGCTGAGCTGATTAGGGTGCCAGGCAGAGGGGCATGTGTTCACTGCTCCTGGTGATGTGTGAAGCAAGACAAGGAGGAGCTTTGCTCCCCTGCATTTAGGAAACCAACACATAATGAAAGGTCCTTGGATGGCTATGAATCTGAAGGCTCCATATGTAATGCCTGGCATTGTCAAGATGATAGATGGGGTTGTTATAGTTTCCTGAGGAAAGGAAGCCAGTCAAAACAGCCATGTCCACTGATTTCCAACACATCAGTTTTCCTTCCCAAACATAGGACTTGTTTTTTTTTTTTTTGAGAAGGAGTCTTGTTCTGTTGCCCAGGCTGGAGTGCAGTGGCACAATCTTGGCTCACTGCAAGCTCCGCCTCTCAGGTTCATGCCAGTCTCCTGCCTCAGACTCCTGAGTAGCTGGGACTACAGGTGCCTGCCACCATGCCCAGCTAATTTTTTGTATTTTTAGTAGAGACGGGATTTCACCATGTTAGCCAGGATGGTCTCGATCTCCTGATCTCCCCGCCTTGGCCTCCCAAAGTGCTGGGATTACAGGTGTGAGCCACCACCCTGGCCAGGACTTGTTTTTATAATCAAATTTATGATGATCCCAGGGACTTAGCTGACAGCAGAGTAAAAAGGAAATAGAATCTAACGGGCAACACTGACTAGGCTGTGGCTCTATTTTTAGACATGAACATCACAAATTGATGTCTTGTCTGGAACTCATCTACATGCTGAAGTGATACATTATAAAACAGTTGCAGAATCCAGGCTTGCTGGGACTAGTCAGTGAAATCAATTACCTGAGCACATTATTTCAGATGCTTATTCCTTCACAGAGGATGTACTTTTTGCATAAGAATGTGACAATACTCACAATTTTTGGAGGTATAGCCTCAGCCAAGGTAAAAATTATCTTCTCTCTTATAAAAGGGGGCTCTATGTATCTAGGGGTCTTACTACTTACAGACAAATGCATTCCACACTTGGAGCTTCTAGCCGGCTTCATATTTGCCTGACCCTTAACTGTCCCTTCTCCTTGAAATTTTTAAAATGTTGCCAGTGATACTGTGTCTGTGGCCGTGAAAACCACATAAAGAATTTCTGCAGGTAACACTTCAGCTTCCATATCAGAGGTCACAAAAGTTGTGGCAATATCTAGACCACAGAAGTGTTTGTCCAATACACTTGTTTTTGGTTTTTTTATTTGCTTTTTCCATTTTGAAAATTATTTTTTCATTTGCTCTTTTATTTTTGACAATATCTTTTTTACAGTTTTGTTGAAATATGATTGATACAAAAACTATACATATTTAATGTATACAAGTTGATTAATCTGCACACATGCATATACCTACCATACTATCACTGTGTCTGGAGTTGGTTCCTTCCAGTGGGTTCATGGTCTCGCTGACTTCAAGAATGAAGCTGCAGTTACCTCTGTGGTGAGTGTTACAGCTCTTAAAGATGGCACAGACCCAAAGAGTGAGCAGCAGCAAGGTTTACTGTGAAGAGCAAAAGAGCAAAGCTTCCACAGCCTGGAAGGGGACCCGAGCAGGTTGCTGCTACTGTCTGGGGTGGCCAGCTTTCATTCCCTTATTTGTCCTTTCCCATGTTTCGTTTTTGTCCTATCAGAGTGCCCTTTTTTCAATCCTCCCTGCTATTGGCTACTTTCAGAATCCTGCTGATTGGTGCATTTTACAGAGTGCTGATTGGTGCATTTTTAGAGCACTGATTGGTGCATTTTACAAACCTCTTGCTAGCTACAGAGCGCTGATAGGTGCGTTTTTACAGAGTGCTGATTTGTGCATTTTACAAACCTCTTGCTAGCTACAGAGCACTGATTGGTGCATTTTTACATAGCGCTGATTGGTGCATTTTACAATCCTCTTGTAAGACAGAAAAGTTCTCTAAGTCCCCATTCAACCCACGAAGTCCAGCTTGCTTCACCTCTCAATCCCCCCTCTAAACAGGACACACCAATTGCTGTTGAGAATTGGGTGATGACTGCTCTAGCTACTTCCTGCTGGATAGGGGCAAAGAAGGGGCCCTGCAGTTGTAGTGTCCTCCAGAGGGGAACTCTCTAGGCCAGTCAAAGGGCCAGTGGGTTGGGCCAGGGGTCCTCAGTAGAAGTTGTGAGTTGAGCTCATTTGGGGTTCCATTTGTAAGACCATCTGTAGTTTGATGGCCTCAATCCTGGAGGAAATAAATTTGACAAGGAGGTGAAAAAATACAGGGCCTGAAGGTGAGTAATAGCAAGATGGCTGTCACGGGACCTAGAAAAAGGAGAAGCCATGTCGCCCAACTCCAGAGGTTGGTATAAGAATTTGAAAGACACTGTCTGATTTCAGAAGCCTTTTTCCTGTAAATCCCAGGCAGTGTCTTGTACTATCCCTGACTGGTTAGTGTAAAAGCAGCATTCTTCCCCTAAGAAGGTGCAAGGTCCTCCTTTCTCAGCAGTGAGGATGTCTAGGCCTCAGCAGTTTTGGAGAGTCACTGCTGCCAAAGAATCTATTTGGGATTATAGAGTAAGGATAGATATTGTTATTTCTTGCAAACTGTCTGAGAAATCCTTTGAGAGTGTGTGGTAGTAGGATAATGAAGTAGATAAACCTGCTATTCCAGTTCCTGTAGCAGTGGCCATTCCTAACCCTATTAGTTGTATGGTCCTGTGCTGATGGACTTGAGCTTTGAGGGGCACTGATAGGGTCTGATTTCCTGGGGCAATGTCAATGTTGGGACTTAGGAAGACTAAGGTGTAGGTGCCTGTGCAGTTAGTGAGGAGGCTTATATAGGTTGAAGATCCACATAAGAAAAATATGCCTTGGCTGGGTAGACAGAACTGGTTGTGTATGTTTAAAAGGTGAGTGAGTTTATTATTTTCATTTTCCCATAAGCTTTGGGGAAGCCAAGTCTAGGAATCATTTCATAAATTAGGACTTTAACCACTTTCTGAGGTTTCTCTGTCTTGCAGGGGAAGGCTTCTATCCAATTTGTAAAAGTATCAGCACAGACCAACAAGTATTGAAATCCCCTTAACTTAGGCATATGGGTGAAGTCTAACAGCTAGTCATCTCCAGGATAGTGCCCTATTCTTTGTTCCCCCAGAGGAGCATTATGATGGACCAAGGGATTATTTCTTTGGCACACCTCACATGCTTTGACTACTTGCTGGATGGTCCAGAGGAGATTTGGTCCTGCAAATAGGGATTTGGCCATCTGATGAGTGTTCTCAATACTCATATGGAAAGTTTGGTGAAGGGTCTTAAGTATTTTCCACTGGCTGGCTTCTTGCATGAGTACCTTTCCCTCTTCTCTTGTTAACCACCCAGAGGGGAGGAAACTATGGCCCCATGAAATTCCCCATTCTGTTTTGGTTGGGGAATACTGGGGCTTAATCTCTTGGAGAGGGTTGTTCCATACCAAGGGTCCTTCCATACGTATTTCTAACAGGAAGTTCCACCTGGCAGCAATTTTGGCCTCAGCGTCTGCCCAACGGTTTCCTTCTGCCTTTTCTCCTTCACCTTTTTGATGGCTTTAGCACTGTAAAACTTCCACCCCTTGGGTTTTTGCACTGCATGCAATAACTCCATGATTTCCTTGTGGTATTTAATGGGGGTTACCCCAGAGGTTAGAAACTCCCTTCCTTTCCATATTGCAGCATGGGCATGTAGGATTAGATAAGCATACTTGCTATCTGTATACACATTTATTCTTTTTTCCTTTCCCAGTTCTAAGGCTCAGGTAAGCACCACTATTTCTGCTAACTGGGTGCTGGTCCCTGCGGGAAGAGGCTTACTTTTAAGTACTGTTACATCACTAACTATGGCATAACCTGCCCCTCATATCCCATTCTTCCCAAATGAACTTCCATTGGCATGTAGGTTAAGGTCAGGATTAGCTAAGGGGAATTCTAAGAGATTCTCTCAGGTGGCATAAGTCTGGCTACAATTTGTTGGCAGTCATGCTCGATTGGTTTCCCCATCTTCTGGGAGAAAAATCGCAGGATTGACGGCTGCACACATGAGTATTTTAAGCACCAGTCTCTTAAGGACTAGTGCCTAATATCTAAGCAGGCTGTTATCTGATAGCCATAAACTTCCTTTGGCACCTAGTGTGCCATTTACATCATAAGTAGTCCAGATGGTGAGATCCTTTCCTTGTATTATTTTGATAGCCTCTGACACTAAGATGGCCACCGCTGCAAATACCCATAAACAGTGAGGTCAGCGTTTTGCTACTACATCAATTTCCTTACTTAGGTATGCCACTGGTTGTGGGGTTGTCCTATGAGTCTGAGTAAGGACTCCAAAAGCTATTCCCGCTCTCTCTGTGATGTATAAAGATAAGTTTTGTCCTGTGGGATGGTTTAAGGCTGGAGCTTGTACTAAGGCCTGCTTTAAGGTTTTGAAGGCTGTTTCTGCCTCTGGTTCCCATTCTACTAGATGAGTATTTGCCCTCTGGGTCTCCTTGATTAGAGTATAGGGTAGCCTGGCCATCTCGCTGTACCCGGGGATACATAGTTGGCAAAAGCCGGTGATTCCAAGGAACCCCCACAACTGTTGTAATGTCTTAGGGTGAGGATAAGCCAGTATAGGCTGTATTCATTCCTTGCTGAGGGCCCTGGTTCCTCTGGCTAAGATTAGGCCTAGATATTTGACTTGCTGTAGGCAGAGCTGGGCCTTCAATATAGACACTTTGTACCCTTGATTAGCTAGAAAGTTCAAGAGATCTAGAGTAGCCTGCCAGCATGAGGCTTCCGAACTGGTAGCCAAAAGTAAATCATTCACATGCTGAAGGAGCAGAGTGCCTGGACTTGAGAAGTGGCCTAGATCTTGGGCCAGTGCCTGACCAAATGGATGATGGCTATCCCTAAACCCTTGAGGCAAGACCATCCACCTAAGTTGGGACGTGTTGTCTGTGGGATCCTCAAAGGCAAAGAAAAACTGGGAGTCAGAGTTCAGGGGAATGCAGAATAAGGCATCCTTCAGGTCCAGAACAGTGAACCATTCTTCTTCCTCGGGTATTTGAGAGAGCAGGGTATAGTGGTTAGGTACAACTGGATATAGAGGAATTACTGCCTCATTGATGAGTCTAAGATCTTGCACTAGTCTCCGCTCACCGTTCAGTTTTTGTAGTCCTAGAATTGGGGTGTTGCAGGGACTGCTGAATTTTCTCACTAAGTCTTGAGCTTTTAAATGTCTAACAATATCCTGTAATCCTTTACGAGCTTCAGGCCTAAAGGAATATTGCCTTTGATAAGGAAAAGAGGTAGGGTCTTTTAGGCTGATTTGAACTGGGTGGGCATTTTTTGCCCTTCTGAATTGTCCTTCCAATGCCCAGACTTCAGGATTGATTCCCTCCTCGTGTAGGGGACAACAAATGGTAACTTGTTCCCCATATTCATATAGATAATAGCTCCAGCTTTGGCTAATATGTCACTCCCCAATAAGGGTGTGGGACTTTCAGGCATAACAGGAAAGGCATGTGAAAAGAGCAAAGTCTCCCAATTACAACTGAGGAGGTGAAAGAAATACCTGGTTACAGGCTGTCCCAGGATTCCTCAGATGGTAATGGATCTTGAGGACAGCCATCTGGGGCAGGAGATTAACACTGAGAAGGCTGTGCCAGTGTCCAGCAGGAAGTCAATTCCCTGGCCCTCAATGGGTAAACTCAGCTGGGGCTCAGTGAGGGTGATGACATGACCTGGCGCTTGCCCTGGACACCCTCAGTCATGTTGTTGGATCATCTGGTTGGGGGCTTCTGGCCCAGAGAACCTTTGTCCTCTGGAGCAGTGCACCTTCCAGTGATTGCCTTGGGATAGTGGATATGGGTGAGGGGGTGGCTTGTTTCTCATTGGACAGTCTTATTTAAGATTGCAAACCACACTGATAAAAAGCCCTACCAGGTGATTGGCCTGCTCCATTCTCTGTCCTCTCTGAACCACCGAGGTTTGTTTGTCTGAGGGCCATGACTAAGGCTGTGGCCTTTCTCTGATCTCACTTTTCTTTTTCAGCCTGTTCCTCTTGGTCCGTATTATAGAACACCGAGGTTGCCAGGTTTAATAATGCTTCCAGGTTTTGTTCAGGGCCCAGGGCTCACTTTTGGAGCTTTCTCCTGATATCTGCGGTTGATTGGGTAATAAACTTATCTTTGAGGATCAATTGACCCTTGATGGAGTTGGGTGACAGGGGAGTATATTTTCTTAAGGCCTCCCATAGTTGCTCGAGGAAGGCAGAAGGACTTTCTTCCTTTCCCTGAGTTATGGTGGACATCACTGAATAATTCATGGGCTTTTTCCTAATTCTCCTTGGTCCTTGTAGAACACAGGTCAACAGATGTTTGTGACTACATTCCCCATGATCTGAACCTAGGACCCAGTGGGGATCCGTACCAGTGACGGTTTGCTGACTGGTAGGGAATTTGTCCCTTTCTTCGGCTGTCATTCTACCATTTACTTGACTAAGATATCAGGTATCTCCAAACTTTCAGACTGCAGCTAAAGCCACATTCTTTTCATTAAAGGCCAGGGTTTGATCTAACAATGGTCTGACATCTCTCCAAGTGAGGTTGAAGGTTTGCCCTAGACCCTGTAGGACATCTATATACCTATCAGGATCATCTGGAAACTTTTCCAGGTCTACCTTGATCTGCTTTAAATCAGAGAGGGAGAAGTGGACATGTAGCTGGGTTGGGCCAAATTCCCCTCCCCCTACAGCTTGAAGGGGACATAACTGACAGCCGGGGGGTTTTTGTGGTCCCTTGGAGATTTCTTTGCTTGTTTCCTTCTGGGTGGGAGAGATTAGAGGAGGCTGATCATTAATAGGAAGGGGACCTGTAGGGAAGCTAGGATGTAGGGGTAAGCTGAGAGGTCCTCCTGTGGGATGTAGATTGCAAGCTTTGTGTAGTTGTGGATTATCCTTCAATGAAAAGAAAGCTTGGACATAAGGCATTTCACTCCATTTGCTTTCCCTCTTACAGAAAAGGTCAAGCTGCAGGATAGTATTGTAATTTATACTTCCCTCAGGTGGCCATTTTTCCCCATCAGAGAGAGAATATTAGGGCCAGGCCATAGTGCAGAAAAAAGTGAGCCACTTCTTTTTCAGGGTTTGCGGGTCAAATTGGTCCCAATGGCTTAGGATGCATTTCAAGTGTGAGCCTCTTGATGCCTGAGTGTTTCCTATCTGAAAGAAAAAACCGCCCATGGTTTTGGTTTGTTTTTTTCCCTGCCCGAGAACCTGCAATGTTCCCTGGACCCTGCTGTTCGGAATAGTTGCACTTACTGAAGCAGCAGCGGAAACACTAGATTTCCTCCTAGACCACAAAGAGGACCGAGGAAGGTCGGATTTAGTGGCCCTCACCAACGCATTCTCGAAAACCTGCGCCATTGCCTTTCCTCTTAGACCACAAAGAGGAACAAGAAAAATCGGATTTAGTGGCCCTTACCGATGCATTCTCGAAAACCTGTTAGAGTCCTAAGCGTTACCCTTGTCCTATAAAGATAATATGCCTCAAAGTGGAGTGGAGGGCCATATCTTGAGGGAGGGAAGGGATCTCCAGGGTTGGAAGAGTGATGCCTTTTGTCCTCACTTCTCATCATATGAATAGGAAAGATAAAATTTCTGAGGCTCCCCATATCCTAGCTTCAGTAATAGCCTTTGTTAGGCCTGCTAGTCTGAGGGAGGGTCCTAAAACTCCAGATAGTCCCCCCCACCATGGGGCTTTGGTCCAAATTATGTCTTTCTGATTGGTGAGCCCAGGTGCCTAAAGAAGGGAACAGAGTCCGGAAATTTATACTAGAAATCATTCTTATAGGAGAAACTAAAAGAGCACCAGGGACAGGGAGTGGTTTTTAGAAGCGGCACTAGCCTTCTAAAGGCTAAAGGAGAAGAGAGGCAGGAGGAAGTTTGTCTGACAGGCTTTAGGACCCAGGAGGCAAGGGTCCGGATAGAATAGATGGGCGAGTCTCACTTGGGCAACCTAACTTTGAGAGTTCCACTCCCTGCAGTGTTAAGGAACTTTTTGTCAGGACCCCAGAGTTGAATGGCTTTCCTCTCTGTCGACCCTTGGCTCAGCCCAGAAGCTCAGGAAAAGCAGAAGCTGGTTCCAGGCAAACCAAAGCTCCCAACTCAAAAGAGTTGGGGGTTGTTAGAGAGCCCTTTCCTAGAAAGCCTGACACCTGTGTCTTTAGTCAGGTGGCTGCACTAGTTGCTTTTAACTGGCTGACAAGTGTCCGGTGTTTAACCCCTGAATTCTAAGGAAAAATAGGACAGAATAGAAAGTGAAACGGGTCCGAAGGTACTCACTGTGTGGCAATATCCCAGACGAGTCCGATGGTACTCACCGTGTGGCAATATCCCAGACGAACACCCAAGATGTGTCCGGAGTTGGTTCCTTCCAGTGGGCTTGTGGTCTCAGTGACTTCAAGAATGAAGCCACGGACCTTCCTGGTGAGTGTTACAGCTCTTAAAGATGGCATGGACCTGAAGAGTGAGCAGCAGCAAGATTTACTGTGAAGAGCTAAAAAACAAAGCTTCCACAGCTTGGAAGGGGACGTGAGTGGGTTGCTGCTGCTGGCTGGGGTGGCCAGCTTTTCTTCCCTTATTTGTCCTCTCCCATGTCCCATTTTTGTCCTATCACAGTGCACTTTTTACAGTTTTCCCTGCTATTGGCTACTTTTAGAATCCTGCTAAAAGTAGGGGCATTTTACAGAGCACTGATTGGTGTGTTTTTAGAGCACTGCTTGGTGCACTTTAAAAACCTCTTGCTAGCTACAGAGTGCTGATTGGTGCGTTTTTACAGAGTGCTGATTGGTGCATTTTACAATCCTAGCTACAGAGTGCAGATTAGTGCATTTTTTCAGAGTGCTGATTGGTGCATTTTACAAACCTCTTGCTAGCTACAGAGCACTGATTGGTACGTTTTTACAGAGCTCTGATTGGTGCATTTTACAATCTTCTTGTAAGACAGAAAAGTTCTCCAAGTCCCCACTCAACCCAGGAAGTCCAGCTGGTTTCACCTCTCATCACCATAATCAAGGTAATAAATATATTCATTACTGTCAGTTTTAGGACACAGGTAATAAATACATTCATTTCCTGTGTCCCTTTGCTGCTGCTGCTTCTTCCTTCTCTTCTTCTTCTTTTGGTAAGAATGGTTAACCTAAGATCTACTCTCTAAATAAATTTCTAAGTGCACACAGTGTAGTGTTAACTATAGGCATATTGTGGTACAGCAGATCTCTAGAACTTATTCATCTTGTGTAACTATAACTTTATATCCACTGAACAATGCCCCATTTCCTTCTCCTTCCAGTCCCAGTCCCTAGCAACCACCTTTCTATTGTCTGCTTCTGTAAGTTTGACTATTTGAATTTTTTAAGAGACAAGGTCTCACTCTGTCACCCAGGTTAGAGCGCAGTGGCATGATCATAGCTCACTGTAGCCTTGAACTCCTGGGCTCAAAGGATCCGCTTGCTTCAGCTTCCTAAGTAGCTGAGACTACAGGCATATGCCATCATACCAGGCTAAGTTTACTTTTTGTAGAGACAGAGGTCTTGTTATGTTGCCCAGGCTGGTCTCAAATTCCTTGCCTCAAGTGATCCTCTCTCTTCAGCCTCCTAAAGTGCTGAGCAGTTTGACTATTTTAGATTCTTCATGTAAGTGGAACCATGTAGTCACCTCACACATATTACGATGGCTATTATTTTAAAAATTAAAGATAATATGTGTTGGTGAGAAAGAGAAATTACAATATGTGCATAATGCATTGGGGATATAAAATGTCGTAGCTGCTATGGAAAAGAGTATAGAGGTTCTTCAAAAAACTAAAAATACAACTACCATATGATCCAGCAGTTCTACTCCTGGGTATATGTTCAGAAGGATTGAAATAGTAATCTTCAAGAGATACCTACACTCCATGTTCACTGAAGCATTATACACAATAACCAAGAAGTAGAAATAACCCAAATGTCCATCGACAGATGACTAGATAAAGAAAATATGGTGGCCGGGCATGGTGGTTCACGCTTGTAATCCCAGCACTTTGGGAAGCTGAGACTGGCAGATCATGAGGTCAGGAGATCGAGACCATCTGGCCAACATGGTGAAATCCTGTTTCTACTAAAAATACAAAAATTAGCTGCGTGTGGTGGTACACACCTGTAATCCCAGCTACTTGGGAGACTGAGGCAGGAGAATGGCTTGAACCCAGGAGGTGGAGATTGCAGTGAGCTGAGATCGTGCCACTGCACTCTAGCCTGGTGACAGAGTGAGACTCCATCTCAAAAAAAAAAAAAAAAAAAAAGAAAAAGAAAAAGGAAAAGAAAAAGAAATAGAAAAAAAAGAAAATGTGGTAAATACAGACCGTAGAATATTATTCAGCCTTAAAAAAGGAGGAAGTACTACCATTTGTGACAACATGGATAGAACTGGAAGGCATTATGCTAAATGAAATTTGTCACAGCACACACACAGTTTCTCTGAAAAACTGAAACAATATTTGACAATTAGGAGATCTATAAAAATTCACATTTCTGGTTTCTTTCAAAAAGATTTTGAATCTCAGAACTCCAAGTTACCCCCCATGGTAGCAATAGCTGGAGCTGAGGAGCAGAGACTTTACAGAGGAGGTGGGCTTTCCAGTTGGCCTCAACCCATACCCAAACTGCTTCTCTCCTCTATCTGCTTGATCCCTACAGACACTTGTGTTCTTGCCTTTAATCTCCCTCTGCCCCCTTTGGGTTATCCTTCTTTGTGGCTTCCAACTTTGACTTCCTCTTTTTATTTTTGCCTTTTTCAGAGACAGGGTGTTGCTCTGCCACCCAAGCTGGAGTGCAGTGGCACAATCACAGACCACTGTAACCTCCAAGTCCTGGGCTCAGCTGATCCTCCCACCTCAACCTCCCAAGTAGTTGGAATTACAGGTGCACATCACCATGCCCAGTTAATTTTGTTTTTTGTAGAAATGAGTCTTGCCATGATTACCAGGCTTGTCTCTTGAATTCCTGGCCTCAAGTAATCCTCCTGCCTCAGCCTCCCAGAGTGCTGAGATTACAGGCATGAGCCACTGCTTTTGGCCAACTTCCTCTTGACTGATAATCAGTTTAACAGAATTTTCCCTCCATCTGACCTGGCGTTCACTAGAGACTTGGTTTCTGATCACTCCCTGGGTACACATGTCAAAACAGAAGAGCCTTACTCTCACCCATCCCCTTTTGTAAGGTCAAAAGGACACTACTCAATGAGCCTGCAGTGCCTGGTGGCCCCAAGCTTTCAGGGAAGAAAGACTGAAACACAGAATTCCTAACTGCTGGGAAGGATGTAGAAAGCAGGCAGTGTTTGGGAATTCTACTTGGATAAAATGGTTGGAATAAATTCTACTGTACCTGTGAAATGGTTCTGATATGATGACACAGTTCATTGAATAGGATATCTCTGGGTAATTAGATTCCATATTACCAAAGATTCACTCCACAAAATGGGAACTCTGTCATTTCTGCAAGAAATGTAATTTAGTACAACCTTTCTGGAACACAATTTGGCAATGTGCAGCAAGAGTCTTAGTAAGTCTCCTGCCCCCATTATTTCCCCTATTAAGACTCCATTCTATGGGAGTAATGCAATATGCAGGCAAAAACCACTTTAGAAAGATTTCTATTCAACCATTATTATTTATGATAACAAGAAATTGAGAATGATTAAAGCATTTATTCTCCAATTGTTGGAAAACTAAGAAATGGTACCTCCATTAGATGGGATATTACACAGCCACTGAAAATGGTGTTTTGGAAGCAATTATAATCATATGGGAGAGAGTTTTGTGTTGCAATGCATGGAAAATGTTTTAAAACACAGATTTTAAAACTTTGTGTTCAGGATAATCTCAATGACATTTATAGGATTTTGTGGTTGTGTTTTGTGTCTCTATAGTAGCTGTGGCAGTAGTAGTATAATAGGATGAAGAGGAGTAAACTTTAGGGGCATCTATCCAGGGAACAATGGTTATCTTTCTCTGATAAATGGCCCAGCTTCCACACTGAAGGTTGGGTCTTCAGTAACCATGTTATTCTATGTAGCTGTTTCCTTATCACGGTTGATTGGACCAAATGTGAACTCTTGACACAAGCTTGGGAAAACAGATTTACTCCTCTAGGAACACTGGCTTGTTCTTAATGGAGAAAGAAGGTATAGAGTTGAGACCCATGGGATGGCTATGTTGGACTATCTATCCCCCAAAGCAAGGAAACCAGGCTGCAAAAAATAAAGATAGAGCCTCTACTTTCTAAATGTCTGCTTCCTTCTAATTTCCGGTATTAGTCCCATGTACATTTCAGCTTCCCTTTGATTCCACGGAATATCCTGTGGGCTATACATAAATTCCCATTTTTGTTTAAATCAGTTCAAAATGGGTTTCTGTCATTAGCAACCAATTGAATATGTGATAAACAAATATACACAGAAAAAAAAGTAGCAAGAGCTTTTCAGAATGTTAATGATGGTGAGAAATTGCATATAACTTTTATTATCTTCTTTTTATTTTTCTGAATATTTAGTTTTCTAAAGGAAGCAGTACCATTCCTGTAATAAAAAAATAAAGTGCATTATAAGAGAAGAAAGTGTTGTTTAAAAGCATGTTTTTTTCCTCTTACAATAGAAAGAGCTTCATTACAAAATATGCTACTCAGATATCCTCAAATATAACTGTATTTCCTGTATTGGAGAATGAAATTTACCTTTTAAACATCCCAGAGTTAGAAAATTGGTACAGTTCTCATTACAGGTTTGATGGGACTTCAAGCTAAGCAAATCCAAGGTCTAGAGATGGGCCCTGTTGTGCTGAAGAGAGAGAATACGTTTATTTTTTCTTTTCTTCTTCTTTTTTTTTTTTTTTTTTTGCCAATGATTGCTTTGTGAGTAGGCATGTGATGCAATGTGAGCCAATGAGGTTAAAATTGAAGCTTCTAGCAACGTAATTTACTACTCTTCCTGTAGAACTTCAAGAAGCAACACTCTCTCTCTTTACAGGGAATTTCTCTTATATTGAGAGGAGACCTAAGCAGCTGCCACCATCTTACTCCCTGCCCAAAGATAAACCCCACAGCTAGAGGAGAGGAAAGGTATGAGAACTGCAGGCCTGTTGAGCTGATGTTGCTCATTTAATCAATCCTGAAGCCCACCTCACCTTTGGACTTCCAGTTTAAGTAAGCCAATAATTTGCATTGTGGTTTAGCTAGTTTGGATTGGCCTTCTGTCTTTGGAGCTAAAGGTTCACGATATACCTATGAATTTAGAGGTATTACCATACGCTATGGTGTGAATATGGCTTGTTTTGTCCTGCCAAGTCTCATGCTGAAATTTGATTTCCAATGTTGGAGGTGGGGCCTTGTGGGAGGTGTTTGGATCCTTGGGTAGGGGATCCATCAATGGCTTGGTGCCATTTTCACAGGAGTGAGTTCTCACTCTTAGTTCCCGAAACAACTGACTGGTGAAGAGTCTGACCCTTACTCATCTCTCTCACTTTCTCTCTTATCATGTGATCTCTGTACACACTGACTTTCCTTGCCCTATCCTGTGAGTAGAAGCTTCCTGAGGCCCTCACCAGAAGCAGATGCTGGCACATTGCTTCTTGTACAGCCTACAGAACAGTGAGCCAAATAAGCTTATTTTCTTTATAAATTACCCACCTCAAGTATTCCTTTATAGCAACACAAACAGACTAAAGCATCATATAATCTCACTCAGTTATTAAGACATAGTATATTATTTTCATACTTTTCCATTTATCTCTACTCTATCCTTTCTGTCTCCAGGTCAATTTCTCTTATTTGCAGCATTTTTTTTTTTTTTTTTTTTCTGAGAGGGAGTCTCGCTCTGGCACCCAGGCTGGAGTGCAGTGGCGCGATCTCGGCTCACTGCAAGCTCCGCCTCCTGGGTTCTGCCATTCTCCTGCCTCAGCCTCCCGAGTAGCTGGGACTACAGGCGTTCGCCACCAAGCCCGGCTAATTTTTTGTATTTTTAGTAGAAGTGAGGTTTCACTGTGTTAGCCAGGATGGTCTCAATCTCCTGACCTCGTGATCCGCCCGCCTCGGCCTCCCAAAGTTCTAGGATTACAGGTGTGAGCCACTGCGCCCAGCCATTTGCAGCATATTTTAATGTGGCTCAGCTTGTAAATAGCACACATGTGGAACCTATTCTAAGGTCAAATCTAAATCTGCTATTTCTACAAGTTCTCTTTGACTGCACATCTATATTCCGGTTACCCCTCATGCTCCTCCCCGCTCCCGACCACAAAAAGTAGCTATGCTTTTCCTATATAGAGGACACTGCCGCTCCTGCAGGGGATCACTTACTCAGCTTACACTTTATCTAGCATATCCCAGCTTGTCTCCATGATCTGAGCCCTGGGATGTGTCCCGTGATACCTTGAGTTGACCTTTGGAAGTCAATTGGAAAAAACAGTGGATACATTCTGCAGTTTTTCTGTCTTGGTCTATATTAGTTTATTACAAATAGCTTATTAAGAAATGGGTAGAATTTAAATAAAATAAAACCAATATTCTTATGTATAATATATTCTATAGTAAAGTGGTATAATCAACATCAGTGATGATGCTTCTGAAGAAAATTTAGCTGTGAGAGCCCTTAGGAAACCTGACTGTATGAAGTTCCAGTAAATAAGCCCCACTTGTGTAAGAGATATTCAATCGAGGGCTTTATATCAGTTTCACCTGCTAATCAGCTGAAAGGAGAAAAGGATATGGAAAAGAATGATTTAAACCCAGAGACCATGGTAACACATCATTGCACATTTTCCCAGAGGCAAGTGAAGAAATGCTGTATCTTAGACCTCAACTTCCTAACTTCCTTCTAGTACCACACAAAGAAAAGGGTGTTACACAATAGCAACTTCATATGATTTTTAGATTTCCAGTAATCAAAATAAATAATTAAGCTCATTAAGTTTTGTTTAGATAAGCTTTTTTTTCAGAATCTTATTAACACATTTAAATATTTTGAGTTATTTATAATAAGCTTCTTATTTATCTGCCCAAATATTTCTGGCTGTAAGATAATATATGTACAGGCATCTAGTATAGTGGCTGGTATATCATAGACTATGAAGAAAAATGGGTCAGTAGGTGTCAGACGGATTGTGGTAATCACTGAAGTAAAGCAGGAGATTAAAGCCTGTTTTCAGCACTTGAAAAATGCTACAAAAATACAGCTACTTTTTCAGAACTGATTTGATAGGACTCTGACTATAATCATATTAAGTCACACAAGGTAGAACAATCAAATTGATGAAAAGAAGGGATCTCAAAAACAGAATATGGTAGCTGAGTGGCATATAGAAAACTTTCCATGTATTGGTAACTGATATTGTTTGGCTCTCTGTCCCCACTCAAATCTCATCTCAAATTGTAATTCCCATAATCCCCACGTGTCAAAGGAGGCAGCCAGTGAGAGGTGATTGAATCATAAGGACAGTTTCCCCCATGCTGTTCTAGTGATAATGAGTTCTCATGAGATCTAATAGTTTTATAAGGCAGTTTTCCCTGGTCTTGCTAGCTCTTCTCTCTCCTGCTGCCATGTGAAAAAGGTCCTCGCTTCCCCTTTGCCTTCCACCATGATTGTAAGTTTCCTGAGATCTCTGCAGCCATGTGGAACTGTGAGTCAATTGAACCTCTTTCCTTTATAAATTACCCAGTCTCAGGCAGTATCTTTAAAGCATTGTGAGAATGGACTAATACAGTCACTACTAGAGGAGCTGAGAAATCTGTTTCTGAGGGGGGCAGAGCAAAGGAACTGTAGTTAACACAGACATGAAGAGGATCCACCAAATGGTAGAAAATGTGATTTTCTATTGCTTTTTGGATATGCTTTGAATGGCAGGACTGAAATATGTTTATTCATTATGGAAACATTATAAAATGCAATGTTCTGTCTTCATTAAGGGAAGGTTTTAGAATATAGCTCCCAAACACTACCATGTATATCCAAAAATTTACATACATAAGCATACATGGTATGGTAAATTCCTCTCTCCCTCCACCTCTCTCTGTCACTGGTCAGGGATTCTGATGAAATTTTTATTTTACTAAGATGAAAGTGAATAGATTTTTTTGTCTGTTAAACATTTATCAAGTACTAACCATATGTTAAGCAGTGACCCTAGGTAAACAATCTTATTTATTTGTTTTTAATTTTTGTATATGTAAAAGTGCAGATTTCTTACAAGCATTTATTGTGTAGTGGCTTTTGCTGTACCCATCACCCAAACAGTGAAAGTTGTATTCAACTGGTGATTTTTCAAACTTCACCCACCTTCCACTCTTGCACCTTTTGCAGTCTCCAGTGTCTATTATGCCACCTTATAATCCATGTGCACCCATTGTTTAGCTCCCACTTATCAGGGACAATATGCAATATTGGACTTGTGTTTTCTGAGTTATCTACTTAAGATAATGGTCTATAGCTTCATCCATGCTACAGAAGACATGATTTAATTCTTTTTTATGGCTGAATAGTATTCCCTGATGAGTGTGTGTGCGTCTATATATATATATATATACACATATATATATACACATATATATACATATATATCTTTATCCAATCATCAATAGATTCTGTGTGTATAAATATGTTCCATATAAATTATATATATACACACACATATACATATACTTACATACATTATATTTTCTTTAATCATCTATTGATGGACACTTGGATTGATTGTATGTATTTGCTATAGTGAGTAGTGTTGTGATAAACTTACGGGTGCAGGTGTCTTTCGATATAATGATTTCTTTCCTTTTGGGTAGATATCAAGTAGTTGGAATTGCAGGATTGAATAGTAGTTCCATTTCAAATTCTTTTGGTAATCTCCATACACTTTTCCATAAAGTTTGCACTAATTTCCATTCCCAACAACAGTGTCTAAGTGTTCCCTTTTCTCTGTATCCTCACCAACATGTGTCGTTTTTTCACTTCTTTGTATTATCTATTCTGACTAGCGTAAGATAGTATCTCATTGTGGTTTTAATTTGCATTTCTCTGATGGTTAGTGAAACTGAGCAGTTTTTCATATGGTTGTTGGTTGTTTGTATGTCTTCTTTTAAGAAATATTTATTCATATCCTTTGCACATTTTTAAAGGTTTTTTTTTTTTTTTTTTTGCTTGTTTGTTTTTCCCTTGTTTGATTTCCTTAGAAAGTCTGGATATTAGCCCTTTGTTGGATGCATAGTTTGCAAATATTTCTCACATTCTGTAGGTTGTCTGTTTATTCTGTTGATCGTTGCTTTTGCTGTGCAGATGCTTTTTAGTTTAACTACGTCCCATTTGTCTGTTTTTGTTTTTGTTGTGTTTGCTTGACATTATTTGCCAAGGTCAATGACCAGTACATTTTTCCCTTGGTTTTTCTTCTAGGATGCTTATAGTTTCAGTCTTAAATTTAAGTCTTTAGTCCATTTTGAGTTAATTTGACTATATGGTGAGAGATATGGGTCCAGTTTTATTTCTTTGCATATGGCTATCCAATTTTCTCAGCATCATTTATTGAATAGAGTGTCTATTTCTCACTGTATATTTTTGTTGACTTTGTCAAAGATAGTTGGCTGTACAAAAGTGGTTTTATTTCTGGGTTCTCTAATCTGTTCCTTTGTTCTGTGTGTCCATTTTTACACCAGTACTAGGCTGTTTTGGTTACTAGAGACTTGCAGTATAAACTGAAGTCAGGAAATGTAATGCTTCCCACTTTGTTGATTTTGGTGGAGATTGTTTTTTCTATTCAGGCTCTTTATATATATATATATATATATGTATATTTCAGCATTTTCTCTAATTCTATAAAAAATGACATTGGTTATTTGATAGGGGTTGAGCTTAATCTGTAGATAGTTTTAGGCAGTATGGTCATTTTAACAATATTGATTCTTCCAATTCATTTTTCCATTTGTTTGTGTTATTTATAATTTCTTTCATCAGTGTTTTATAGTTTTCTTGGAGAGATCTTTCACCTCCTTTGTTAAATGTATTCCAAGGTTTGTTTGGAATTTTTTTTCATAGTTATTTTAAGTGGGATTGAGTTCTTGATTTGTTTCTCAGCCTTATCATTGTTGAACAGAAATGCTACTGATTTTTGTACATTGATTTTGTATCTTGAGACTTTACTGAATTAATTTATCAAAACTAAGGGTCTTTTGGAGGAGTTTTTAGGGTTTTCTAGGTATAAGATGATATCATCAGCTAACAGATAACTAGACTTCCTCTGATACAATTTATATGCCTTTTATTTCTTTCTCTGCCTGATTGCTGCAGCTAAGACTTTCAATACTGTGCTGAAAAAGAGGAGTGAGAGTGGGCATCCTTGTCTTGTTCCAGTTCTGAGGGAGGATTGCTTTCAACTTTTCCCTACTCAGTATGATATTTGCTATGGTTTGTTATATATGGCTTTTATAATTTTGAGGTATGTTTCTTCAATGCCTGGTTTATAGAGGGTTTTTATCAATAAGAGCTGCTGGATCCTATTAAATGCTCTTTTTGCATCTATTGAGATGATCATATGGTTTTTGTTTCTAAATCTGTTATGTGTGAAATAATATTTATTGATTTACATATTTTGAGCCATCCTTGCGTCCCTGGAATAAAGTCCACTTGATTGTGGTGTATTATCATTTTGATGCACAGTCGGATCAAATTTGCTAGTATTTTGTTGAGGTTTTTTGCATCTATGCAGGGATATTGGCCTGTAGTTTTCTTTTTTTGTTGTGCCTTTACTTGGCTTTGGTATCTGTGTAATATTGGCTTCATAGAATGAGTTAGGGAGGAATCCCTCTTTCTTATTTTTTTGGAATAGTTTCCATAGGATTGGTGCCCATTCTTCTTTGTATGTCTGGTAGAATTCAGCAGTGAATCCATCTTATCCTGGGCTTTTTTTTGTTGGGAAATTTTTAAAATGACTGATTCAATTGTGCTACTCATTTATGGCCTGGTAAGGATTTCTATTTCTTCTTGGTTCAATCTTGGGAGATTCTGTGTTTCCCAGAATTTATCTATTTCCTCTAGGCTTTATAGTATGTGTGTGTGCAGATGCTCACAATAGTCTCTAATAATCTTTTGTATTTCTGGTATCAGTTGTAATGTCATCTGATTGTGCTTATTTGAATCCTCTCTCTTTATTTCTTGGTCAGTCTAGCTAGTGGTCTACGAATTTTATCTTTTCAAAGAACCAACTTTTTATTTCATTGATCTTTTTTATTGTTTTCTTTCATCTCAAGTTCATTTGGTTCTACTCTGATCTTTGTTATTTCTTTTCTTCTGCTAGCTTCAGTTTTTGTTTGTTCTGTGTTTGCAATTCTTTGTGGTATAACATTAGGTTGTTAATTTGAGATCTTTCTTTTTGATGTAGGCATTTAATGCTATAAACTTCCGTCTTAGCACTGCTTTTTCTGTATCCCAGTGGTTTTGGTATGTTGTGGCTCCATGCTCATTTGTTCCAAATTTTTTCCCCTAATTTTATTCTTTATTCAAAGATCATTCAGAAGCAAGTTGCTTGATTTAGATGTATTTGTATAGTTTTGAGAGTTTCTCTTGGTATTGATTTCTAGTTTTATTTCACTGTGGTCCAAGGAGATGCTTGCTATGATTCTGATTTTTAGAAACTTATTGAGACTTGTCTTGTGGCCTAGAACATAGTAAATTTTCAAAAATGTTTAATTCACACATGAGAAGAATATATATTCTATGGCTGTAGGGTAGAATGTTCTGTAAATGTATGTCAGATTCATTTGGTCTAGAGTCTAATTAAAGTCCAAAATTTCTTTGTTGATTTTTTTTGCCTTGATGTTCTATTTAATGTTTTTGATGGGGTTATTGATGTTCCCTACTATTATTGGATTGCTTTCTATCTATTTTCTTAGATCTACTAGTATTTGTTTTATGAATCTGGATGCTCAGTGTTGGGTGCATGTATATTTAGGATTGTTACATCTTATTGAATTGATTCATTTATTATTATACAATGACTTCTTCCTGTTTTTATTTTTACTGTCATTGACTTAAAGTCTGTTTTATCTTATATAAGTATAGCTACTCCTGCTTACTTTTGTTTTCTTTTTGTGTGAAATATCTTTTTCCACCTACTTGAGTATAAATGCCTTTGACAATTAGGTGGATTTTTTGTAGAAAATATATGTTTGGATCTGGTATTCTTGTCCATTCTGCCAGTATTTATCTTTTAAGTGGAGCATTTATTTCACTTATGTTCAAGGTAAATATTAATATGTGAAGGTTTGTTCCTATTGTGAGGTTGTTACTTAGTTGCTTTGTAGTCTTAATTGTGTGGTTGCTTTATAAGATCTATGAGTTTTATAGTTTCATGTCTTTTTACGATAGCATGTATCACACTTGAGTTTCCACATTTAGAATTCCTGTGAGCATTTTTAATAGGGCTGGTCGAGTGGTGACAAATTACCTTAGCATCTTGTCTAGGAAATATTTTATGTATCTTTCATTTATGAAACTTAGTTTAGCAGGATACAAAATTCTTGGTTGGCTGTATTTTTATTTAAGAAGACTGAAAATAGTACCCCAGTGCCTCCTGGCTTGTAAGGTTTCTGCTGAGAAATCCTCTGTTAGTTTAATGGAATTTTCTTTCCGGGCGACTTGATGCTTCTCTCTTGTTTCTTTTAGGATTTTTTTCCTTTACATTGACATTAGATAGTCTAATGACTGTATGCCTTGGTGATGTTAGTATTGCAAAGTATCTTCCAGATGTTCTATGTGCTTCTTGTATCTGGATATCCACATCTCCAGGAAGACTAGGGAATTTTTTAAAATTATTCCCTCAAATAACTTCCCAAAGTTTTTATTTTTTCTTCTTCCTCAGAATGCCTGTAACCCATAGGTTTGGTTGCTTTTCATAATCTTATCTTTCTTGAAGGCTTTGTTCATTTAAATTTTTTTTCTTTTTTATCTGACTTGGTTAATTCTAAATACCTGTCTTCAAGCTGTGAAATTCTTTCTTCTGCTTAGTCCAGTCTACTGTTAAAGCTTTTAACTATATTTTGTTATCCTTCAGCAAATTTTTCATTTCCAAAAATTCTTCTTTATAAAATATCTATCTCTTTAGAGAATGTTTTATTTATACTTTGAATTATTTTTCTTATTTCATTGTGTTGGCTTTCAACAATCTGTTGAACCTCATTGATCTTCCTTTAAATCCATATGTTGAATTAGCTTTCATTCAGAATTTTCATTTTGGTTAGGAGTCACTGCTAGAGAGGTAGTATGTGATCCTTTGAAGGTGTTGCTACAGTCTGGTTTTTCATGGTGCCAGGGATCTTATGCCATTTTGTTTTCATCTGGAGAATCTGTCACTTCTTATTTTTGAATTTACTTTCATTTGGATGGGACTTTAATTTTTAGCTCTTGAGAGTTTGACTGTAGCATATGTTGGGGAGAGTCCTTCGACTTTGCTTCTTTGTGCTTTTAGGGGGCCAAGGTTCTGCATGAATTTTTTGGTTATAGACAGCCTTAGTGTAGTGGTTTTCATAAATACTGGTTGTTTGTAGGTGGTAATAGTGGTGTACTGGGTGTCTGTTTGGGCTCACTGCCATCAGTAGAGACAGAAAAGTGGAGGTCTGGGAGTCTTGTCTCATTCCCCAGAGCTGCCCAATTCTGTGCAGGAAATGGAATGGGTTGTGCAGTTCTCCCTACTGGCCAGTAGCTGTCTCACTTTTGTGGATAAAGACTAGTTGAGGGCTATATGATAGTGTCATATAGCCCTGAAGAGAGGCAGCTGCAGTGGTAGCAGTGGGATTTTCTTCCTAGCTTTTACTAGCCAGGAGAAGTACTAATGTGTCTCCAGTGATGGGCGGGCTGTGGAAATCTCAGGGCTACTCATCCTTGTGCTTTGCTTCCAAGGTGATTGTAGGGGCCAAAGCTGGGCTGGGTGGGTCAGTGGAGGTGTAACTAGGCTATCCATGGCAAGCATAAGTGCTGACCCTAGTGGGGATTAGGGGGCAGCTCTCAAGCCACTGGGGCAATCTTCCAGGGAGGGGTGAAAGTACTTTTCCTGGGCCACAGTACCTATGTGGGGGAAGAGGGTTTGCTAGAGTCTGCAGCCTAGCAAGTGGCACTGGGACCCACCCAGCTTCCACACACCAACCTGAAGGTTCTGTCTTCAGTGTCCAGCCAGCAAAAGCAGGCCAGAATGGTGAGGCCAGAACTAAGCAGTCTGCAGTCAGTTTTTCAAGCCATGGAACTCTCTTGTAGCTAGGATCACAAAGGTCCATGCTAAGAATGTAAGTTCCCAGGATCCTCCACTTACTTCTTCTCTGGGTGCAGGTCCAGTGCCCACTCCTGGTGACCCCAGGCTAGGAGCCCCATTTTTTCTTTCTTTATCCTCAGTGTCTCCCATCACCTCTCTGTTGAATTCCAGTTTTCTCTCTCAGAAAATCTACTTGAAGTGTGAATATTTATTCAATATTTCCTCTCCATGGAAGAGGCACACCCTCGCTGCATCTCATCAGCTGTTTTGAACCTTCCCCTATGTAAACAATCTTGATGGATTAGAACACAAAACATTAGTGTTTGAGGAGATGGATAATATGTATAATAGTAACAAAGTGCAATATATCCATGGACTATAATCCTTGACATTTTGTAGCTTCTAGCCAAAGATAGCATGATAGCCAATAATTATATAACTATATATAATATGTTAATTATAATTTTATAACATAATACATTATATTTATAATTATATATATTGTAATTGTAAGCAAACAAAATTTTTATCTAAAGATTGTAGAAAGGGAATAATTAGGTAGGGCTGACTTTGTGGCATTTGAACAATCACATAGGCACCTGAACTTGGACTCTGTGATTGATTTAATGCTCTTCTGTTGCCATCTTGAAATTCTGAATTTTTGAACACGAGATTCTGCATTTTTGTCTTGCACTGGGCCTCACAAATTATAGATCCAGTCTTGTTGTTAGCTCTAGTTCTGAAATATATATGTAATCTGACATATTATATATATATATATATATACACACACACAAACATACACACATACACACACACATATAACATAAATGGAAGTGTTTTTTCTACCATAAAATCATCTGATTAACCCCCTCGGCTTTTGATTTTATTTTTTTTTACTTGTGGTGTCAGGTTTTCATTAATTCACCTATTGTCTCTTTCTTATTCTCCTTTATGATCAACTATGATATATTTATATGCAATGTATTTTATGATTATGATTGTAGACAAGTTGGTCATGGTCTTAGGCAATTTGTTTTAGGTTTACTTCAGTTCACAGGTATCTATTTTCTTCTTTACATAGTGAATGAAAAATCACAAACAAGAAAATCCCCCAGCAAAATATAACAACATAAATAAAAGCCTTGCATCTTCTGGGAAAATAGTGTGTCAAGGGGTAAGAAATTTATCTATCCTTTTACATAACCATCTACGCGTCCATTCATTCACCAATTTATTCATTTATTCATGTAACACACATCTACTAATAAACACTTATTATGGAAGAACGTGGGATTCAAGGATGAGATGAGTACATGTGTTCCCTACATCTGGAATGACTCACTACAATACAGGGAGGTTGATATATGCTACATGCAAAACAATGCAATTGAATCAAGTGTTACATAATGTTAATTAATTCAATGTCAAATGCATATTTTGTCTTAAAAGTCCCTAATAGTTACCCAAGCCTTATTTATTCACTGTAGCTGACTTTCTCTGTAGGGCTCAAGGAGCTATCACTGAAGTGGTCCATATAGAATACAATGTAGAGAAGTGAGGGAGAGGATGTTCTTTCCTGAGTAGAGACATAAAAACATTTACAGGGAGGAAACCCTTTTGTTGAGTCTTGCAGGGCAACTGACTGACAGGGTATCATGTCTGGAATTGGAAGGCAGGAGATAGTTTCTGCAGAAGAAACAGCATTTGCAAGGGCCTGGAAGAAGGTAGAATTTTGCATGTTCACATCAACCATCCTGGGGTGGCCTTGAGTTTGGTACAATTTTCTTCTGCACAAAGAGAAATGCTTGGAGTGAGGTGTAAACTCCAGAGTTTGATTTCATTGGTAGAGACTTGAACCATCTGAGCTATCTAATCTGTAAAACAAACATACAAAAATAAATATATTTCAATGCAAATGTGGTTGATGGATAGCACTACCATTTCATCTGAAACACGTTCATTGTGTAATCCAAGTATTCTTCTCCCTAGAATCCCCTAATCCTTTAGAATTATGGATTATCTTAATTTTGCAATTTTTAAATTAATATGTTTCAAATATTATTCCACCTGTAGTGAGAAACTCAACATCTTCTGCTACCTTCTAACATATACCTAAAGCACACACTTGCACACACTTCCAGAGATACACATCGCAATCCCAAATCCAGGAATTTTTAGGGGATTACCTTACTCCTGTCATTTCTTGCTTTAACGTTTCTTTTCCCACTGAAGTTTCAGCCTCCCCTGTGCTTTTCTTCCTGCCTGTGGCTGGTCTCTTGTCTCCCCCAAGATGACCTTAATGTGCACTACAGACCATTTTACTTTTGTGTTCCCTAAACAACCTCAAACACAAGATTGCTTTCTGTAGCAGAGTTTTAAAGTCTTGTGGATATCTGAGGCAGTTAAATGACAGTATCACTAAAAAACTAGAAAGCAGATGTTAATAGCATCTTTGTTCCTTAAAATCCTTTATCAAACCCACCACTGTTCATTTCCCATGGTTGTCTTTCTTTCCAGGCTCCTTGCCTACCATTAGTTTGTTTTGCCCCTCTCCCCTCTTTTCATTGCTTTCACCTTCTCTCTTCAGAGAAGCACTGACAATTTCAAGACGCTATTTGATTATGCAAAGAAGTGCAGCTCTACACACTGACCATGCACATCTAAAGGTGATATGATTAGATGAAGAAAATTTCCAAACAAATTTACACTGGGTCTCTGCCATTAACTTATCAGGATTTGTAATTTTACTCTTTCCAGAAGCACCAACAAACTCTGTAAGTAAAATGGGAAGTGCAGGAATTAATTTTCCTAGTGATATAACTCATTCAACCCCCAACAGAGAATGTAAATAATGTGCTCAATCTGAGTGGGAGTAGCATCTTTGCCTTCTCACTCTGGTTGGAGAGCAAGGAGGTGCTCTTGCTAATGGGGAATAGAGCTGGGATTAGCCTGTTACTCTGTAGTTTTAGGATTTGACTTGTTTGCCAATCAATAACAGTGAAAGACATTCATGAAAATAATAGTTGGGCACTGAAAAAGCAGGACAAACAATCCTACATTCTGAAGAAACAAGTATAAATACAAATTTAAAAATATATATAGCCAGTCAGGAAGAGGAATAAAGAAAGGTCTTTGTGATTGAGAACCAGAAATAAAAAATTGACTAGAACTTGGTCATTAAGAAGTAAAAAATAATAATGCACACTGTGTAGAATGCTATTTTTAAATGTATGTCCAAGATAATGAAGTAGATCTATGCCATGTATGTAATGATTTGATGGCATGGCTGCACATATTGTGTACTACGGTAAACAATTTTGCATGCAGCAGGGTAACAGTTTCTATTTCTGATTTGCTTTCATATATGGAAGAAATTGGTTTAAACAATTCGTAGGCACAGTGTCTTGTATAAGTATCTCCATCACTGGACTTTCCACATTATATTATCATTATCTGTTAAAGTGGTTATTTTCTTATGACATTGTTAATGCCTTGAAGTTAGAAACTGTATCTAACTTATCTCCCTAGCCCTGATGTGTAGCACAGTTTCTATCACATAGTAGATGTTCAATAAATGTTTGTTAAATGAAACAATGAATAAATGACCAGTGTTTAAAATAAATCAAGATAGGTCTAATGGGAATTTAGTGGAGCAGCCCAATAAAAGTCAGACAGCATTCAGAAAAAAAACCTATTCTTATAATCACATTCGGGAATAGGTTTGTACTCGTTTTAGACTAATTATTAGATTGCACAGCCTTATCCAACCTGATTGCAATTCCATTCCTTTAAACGAAAGAATGCCTATATCACAGATTGATGGTAAAGCCTTAAGAAACATGGTTACATATGCTATTTTGATTTATTAAAAATAGAAGTATGGTTTCCCTCTGCTCTCTGTTTCCTTGAATGGTAATAACAGACCAGCAAAGAGAAGCAATGAGAAGTATTGCCTAGTTCTGCTAGGGTCAAAGAAGCTTCCATCTTGAATTCTGATCAGGTTCAGAGTTTCAGGGGACTTCTGGAGCATAGTTGAAGTGAGCTTATAGACACATGGATTGCTTTCTTAGACACATATCTCTTAATATTATATATTTGCAGTCTGAACTTGACATTTTAGCTTGGTCACTCTTCACATCCTCCCATTCCAAACTGCTTAGATTAAAATGTCCATACCTATGAAGCTGGCAAACAGCAGAACATGTTTTAACCAATGAAGGAATCTTAACCACATTTTAAGATAAGAAGGTTGCTTTGAAAACACCTATTTTAAATGTAGAATTCTGATTTGCTGGGCTCAGCCTCCAGGAATTGGGTTGATAATAGCCAGTCTGTAGAGCCGCTGATGTATGTGCTTGATGACTGAGCACCTTACATTAAATATGTGGCTCCAAGGAAAAGTGGAGCCCTGTCAGGAGGGAGACACTAACCTAACTGCAGTAGACATTTTATGTCATTCTTACCTAGGACAGAAGGCCTGGTTAACCACCACACTTACAGAAGAATGCCAGCCAAAGGCATTATAATAAACTAAGCCTTTTAGAGATGGAACAAAGCAGTTCAGAAATTATATCCCTCTAAATATTATCAAATTAATATAATGAAATGTGTTCTCATTAATTGAGGAAGGAAAAAGCATGCTGAGATGGTTGGGAGCATTGACTATGCAGTTAGACTTTCCAGGTTCACATTGTGGCTCCTCCTGCTGTTAACTTGGGGCAAATTAGCCTCTTTGCACCTCAGCTTTCTCATCATTAAAATGGGATACCTTAATTCTGGTGTTTGGGATAGAATAAAACTGAGATAATATTTGCATAGCACATAATACTTGCCTTGCTCAGATTAGGTACTCAATAAATTTATACATGTGCATATGTGTGGATGAATGGATGGATTAATAGATAGATATGTAGATAGAAGATACAAAAATAGAAAGAGACATGGATGTAGATGTATATATTTAGTTAAAAATGTATATAAACCTCTCGGGCTATAGATATAACATTGTTAAATTTCTTCAGTATTTAATTACTGTGCTTGGTACTACATATGCTATTTCTCCATATAATAGAGCTAAGCTAAGAAGCATCTTCAATGGAACATAAAGTATGTAATTGAGACCCAGCTCCCCCATTTACTAATTTTGTGAGAATTTGAGCAAGCCACTTAAGCTTTCTGAGTTTCATTTTCTTTAACAATTAAACAGGTATGATAATGCCTATCTTATAATGTTGTTGGGGAGGCTTAATTGAATGAAATTATCAATTGATATGTTATAAGCTTATATGAAGGTTGTTATAAATATTTATTTGGTGACTGTACCTTGCATCAAATGCAAAAGAGTTAGATAAAAATATCATTCACTTCCTTCAGCTTTCAAATAAATTTTTTGCAGCTCAGTAGACACACTTCTGATGAGATTTACAAAGAGTAGTATATTCACTTGGCACAAAGAAGTAGCCTCTGACTTTTCATTCATAAATCTTTAGAGAGCTTACTAAGGCTTTCTGAGAGCTAAATATATTAATTCATCCAAAAAATACCTATGGACTGTCTACAATGTGCCAGGCACTGTTCTAAGGAGTTTGAGATATACCAGTGAATATGATGCTCATGAAGCCCACATTCTGAGTGAGAGAGGCAATGGACTAGAAACATGGGAAAATATGGTAGTCTCTCCTTATCCTTATCATTGGGAGTATGTTCTGAGACCCCCAGTTGATGCCTGAAACTGCAGATAGTACCAAACCACATATACACTATGTTTTTTTTCTATACATACTGTATTAGTCTGTTTTGACACTGCTATAAAGAACTACCTAATACTGGATAATTTATAAGAAAAAGAGGTTAAATTGACTCACAGTTCAACGTGACTTGGAAAGCCTCAGGAAACTTACAATCATGGTGGAAGGTGAAGGGGAAGTGAGCACATCTTCACATGTCAGAGCAGGAAAGAGCAAGAGAAGGGAACCACCACACACTTAAAAAAAAATTACTTCCATACGTTTTTGGGGAACAGGTAGTGTTTGGTAACATAAGTAGTGATTTTGGAGATTTTGGTGCACCCATCACCTGAACAGCATACACTGCACCCAATTTGTAGTCTTTTATCCTTCACCCCTTCCCACCCTTTCCCCAAGTCCCCAAAGTCCAATGTTTCATTCTTATGCCTTTGAATCCTCATAGCTTAGCTCCCACTTGTAAATGAGAACATATGCTATTTGGTCTTCCATTCCTGAGTTACTTCACTTAGAATAATAGTGTCCAATCTCATCCAGGTTGCTGTGAATGCCATTAATTCATTCCTTTTTATGGCTGAGTAGTATTCCAGTGTATATATATGACAGTTTCTCTATCCACTCGTTGATTGACAGGCATTTGGGTTGATTCCACATTTTTGCAATTGTGAATTGTGCTGCTATTAACATGCTTGTGCAAGTATCTTTTTCATATAATGACTTATTTTCCTCTGGGTAGATACATGGTAGTGCGATTGCTGGATCAAATGGTAGTTCTACTTTTAGTTCTTTATGAAATCTTCATACTGTTTTCCATAGTGGTTGTACTAGTTTACATTCCCACCAGCAGTGTAGAAGTGTTCCCTTTTCACCGCATCCAAGCCAATATCTATTATTTTTTTATTTTTTTGATTATGGAAGTTCTTGTAGGAGTAAGGTGGTATCACATTGTGGTTTGGAATTGCATTTCCCTGATCACTGGTAATGTTGAGAATGTTTCCATATGTTTGTTGGCCATCTCTATATCTCCTTTGAGAATTGTCTATTCATGCACTTAGTCCACTTTTTGATGGGATTGTTTATTTTTTTCTTGCTAATTTATTTGAGTTTGTTGTAGATTCTGGATATTAGTCCCTTGTCAGATGTATAGATTGTGAAGATTTTCTCCAACTCTGTGAGCTGACTGTTCCTTTTGCCATGCAAAACTCTTTAGTCCCTTTAAAATCTTCAGATTTTGTGAGAACTACTCATGAGACAGCACCAGGGAGACGATGCTAAACCATTAGAAACCTCCCTCATGATCCAATCACCTCCCACAGGGCCCCACCATCAACACATGGGGATTACAATTCCAGATGAGATTTGGGGACACAGAGGCAAAGTATATCACATATACACCTATGACAAAGTATTTTTGTTTTTGGCTTTTTTTTTTTTTTTTTTTGAGACAGAGTCTCACTCTGTTGCCCAGGCTGGAATGCACTGGTGCAATCTCAGCTCACAGCAAACTTTGCCTCCTGGGTTCAAGTAATTCTCCTGTTTCAGCCTCCCAAGTATCTGGGATTAAAGGTGTGTGCTACCACACTCAGCTAACTTTTGTATTTTTAGTAGAGATGGGGTTTCACCACGTTGGCCAGGCTGGTCTCAAACTCCAGACCTCAAGTGATCCACCTGCCTTGGCCTCCCAAAGTTCTGGGATTACAGGTATGAGCCACCACACAGGGTCTGATAAAGTTGAATTTATAGGTTAGGCATGGTAGGAGCTTAACAACAATAGCTAATAATACAGTAGAACAGTTATAACAATATACTATAATAAAAGTTATGTGAGTATGGTTTCTCTCTGTCTCTCAAAATATCTCATCGTACTGTACTCACTCTTCTTCTTGTAATCCGTTGATCTGATAACTGAAACACCTACTAAGTGACTAAGGGGAAGGCAGGGCATACAGTGTGGAAATGCTAGACAAAGGAATATTCATGTCCTGGGCAGGACGGAAAGGGATGGTGTGAGATTTCATCACGCTACTCAGAATGGCACCCACTTTAAAACTTATGAATTGTTTATTTTTGGAGTGTCCTATTTAATATTTTCAGACTACAGTTGACTGCAGGTAACTGAAACTGCAAAATGAGAAATTGTGGATAAAAAGGGACTACTGTAGTCAATTACATTGTCTTTAGAAAGTAGTAAATATTTGTGGAAGAAAGGAAAAGCAGAGCACAATAAGAGGGATGGGAATGTGAAGTTAGGTTGCAACTTTAAGTAAGTGGTCAGGGTGGGCCTCATTGAGAAGGTGAAATATGAACAAAATCTTGAGGGAAGAGAAGGAGTTAAATAAGGGGATATCTAGGACATGAATGTCTGAGTCAGAGGCACAAGCTGGAACAAAGGCCCTGTGGTAAGAGGGTGCCTAGGACTTCCAAAAAAAGGCAAGAGGAGTAAATGAGAGATACAGAACTGTAGGAGAGAAGATTCCAGACACAATGGAGAACTTGACCGCCCGATGGGAACTTGTGTGGCCTTACAAGGACTTTTATTTTACTCTGAATGAAGAGGGGGAACATTGCAGGGTTTGGAGCACTGGGGTAACCTAAGCTGACATATGTCTTAAAAGGACCACACTGACTGCTATGTGGGTTTATAGGTGGGTAAAACATCGAGGAGGGAGACTAGTTAGGAGCTACTGCAGTTATCTCAGTAGAAGAAGGTGCTGGCTTGGACCAGGCTGGTAGGAGGGGAAGCAAGAAGCACTGCTGGCATTCCAGGGTCCTTTCAAGAGCCAGTGTCTCCAGTGCGCTTGATTTTCCTTCTTTTTTTCTATCCAAACTCATGGCTCCAACATCTTTTCAAAATCAGATGCACAGTCTTATTATTATTATTTTTGAGGCAGGGTCTCACTCTGTACCCCTGGCTGGAGTGCAGTGGAGGCTCACTGAAGCCTCAGCCTCCTGGGAGGCTCAGACTCCCAAAGTGCTGGGAGTACAGGTGTGCACCACACTCTTATGGGATTATTCCCACTAGTGCACAAACATATTGCTATTTTTTAATAACTTAAAAAATAAATCCCCCCTTGACCTTGCTTATCACCTAGCTTCTACCACATTTCTTTGCCTTCCTCCGCTGTAAACTTCTCAAAAAATGTATCATTTCTGACTGGTCTCTTATAAATCCACTCCAGATATAAACCCTTTGCTCTAAATATGCCACCAACTTTGCTCTTGCCATGGTCATCACTGTAAGATCTAACAATGAAGTTTTAGTCTTATCTAAGTTGACTATCATTTTTTTTCTGAGGTGTGTTATTGTTAACTTGTTAAGCCAGGAGCTACCTTTTCCAGAATTCTCATCTCTGTTTACTTCTAGGTTAGAATTCATCAAAAGGAGAAGATGATGGTCATTACCCTCAGGAAGTGGTTGCTCTGAGATGTGGGGATAAATTCATGCAGCTTGCTCTTGCTCTCCTCTACTCTGTGTCTAGCTGGTCTTCCTGGCTGCTGGCATTCCTGGCCAGGAGAGACTTCAATAAGGTGGGCAATAGCTTCTTGTAGACCTCTCTAGAAGCTCCTCTTTCTTTGTCTCATTTTGCCTGCAGGGCCCACTTGAAGTTCATGGTCATGAATTAAAGAGAGAATCTATCTCCATAATAACAAAACTGATTTGGAAGCATCTTTCACGAAATGCCCATCCATCACCCAGTTTTTCTCTGAGATATTGGGAAACAGTGCAGTGGAATGAGTGTGGGCCTTGGGAAAGCACTGCGCCAATTCTTATGATGATATTTGAGGAAAAGCCACTATTTCTGTCCCAGATGTTTAAATGATTGAACTACTCCAGATCTTGTGACCACTCAAGGGCTGTAAGCTGAAGTGGAGGGGTCTTCTGGGGTGGTGAGTGCACAGAAATGATAGCACCCACTGTGGATTAGTAACCAGCCTGAGAGATTCTCATCTGTGAGTGTGGAGAGTGTTTAGGGGTCCCCTTCTGGGAGCCCTAACACTCCTAGTACACTCCTGGTAATGTAAGCTGCTCTGGGGGGAATCACTGGATTGTTTTTGGTATCCCTATATGTCATACTGGACCAGTGAATTCTCAGAACCACCTTCAGACCTTTGGACTGCTTTATGTGAGAAGCTGGAGCAGGCTTCCAAGGTGTAGGGGCTGTGAGTGCTGCACCAGCTCCTGAGTCACTGCTGATGCTCCCTAGAACCTAAGTTTTGAAACACTAGAAATTCAGAGCTGGAAATGTGGATTCTAGTCCTAACTCGCTCCTAAAACACCACAACTGCTGTCTGCCTTCACCAATTTGAAGTAATGAGTTTTCCAAAAAGCACTTTTAAAGTATCCAGGAGAACAGTGCACCATCCATAAATTGAGGGAGCATGAATACAAAAGGCTTAAAATTCCATTAAGAATCCCCTGAGTCACTCATCTTCCTCCCTTCTTTTAGTCTTCTCTGTGCAACTTTGGCTCCGTGGGTTTTCTAAATTGTTCTGTTAATTTTAGCTGTTTCCAGATAGATAGCCATACTCTAGGTGAATCATGAGAAAAATTGAGGATAAGAGCAAATAGCACAATGCTCTATCATGAGCCACTTAATCAGCTCTTTAAAGAAAAGATAAGCAGGGTACTTCTTCATTACATGGGTGTTTCTGAATAATACAGAATGTGTGTGTGTGTGTGTGTGTGTATTTGTACAGTTGTTCCTCAGTATCTGTGGGCAGTTTATTTCAGAACCCCCTGCAGATACAAAAAAACTCTGTGTGTTCAATTCCCTTGTATAAAATGATATAGTATTTGCATATAACCTGCAAATATTCTTCTGTATACGTTAAATCATCTCTATATCTTATAACACCTACGACAATGTAAATGCTATATAAATAGTTGTTATACTGTATTGTTTATGGGATAATGACAAAAAAAGCCTGTACATATTCAGTACAGACAGAACCATCCTTTTAAATTAATATTTTCCATCTGCAGTTGTTTGAATCCACAGATGAGGAACTCATGGACACAGAGGGTCACTGTGTGCATGTGTATACACACATCTATACATACATGCACACACGTGTTCATACATGTGTGTATATGCATGCACAGTGTATGTGTAATAGTGATTGATGATGAAAAATACGATTGTATTCTTTGTTTTACCTAGCTTTCCTGTATCTATATTTTTTCAGTCAAATGCAGTCAAAGGACACCTATATTTGACTATTCAGATAGAAATATGTCACAATTCTTATGTTTTTTCTTCCCAATTTGACTCATCATCATTTCTAGTGCACATGAAGAATAATTGTATACCGTTAAAGCGTAAATGTGACTAAGTGTAGATAAGAAAGACTTATTAGATCTACCCCAGGGTATACAATGTGAATAAATATTGCCTTATTTGTTCATTATCTGAGATATCAGCTTGCCCCTATTCAGGAGATTTTATCGTTTTAGATTAAGAAATCTGTTTTGTAACCTGTTATTAAGCCAAACATCTTCCACACATTATAATTACAAAGGGTCGTATTTTCCTGTCCTTCTCACCCCTACATGGTTCTGCCTTTGATGCAGTTTGAACAATAGAACTGCATTTTTCTCTTCCAAATAATTCAGAACGAGACTTCTACCATGCAAAATGGCATTCACTTCAAGCCAGAGAGAACTGGAAAGGTGAGCAGAATGCACAAAATTTGTCCTGGTGTGATCGTCCAAAGGAATGTTTAATTGGTCACTCTTCCTTCTCAGAAAACCACATGATTTTCCAGTGATGTGTAAAGTAGGTTCCTGAAGTCAGATATAAATTAGAGACCAACTATCCTGTTTTCTGTATCTTTGTATCCCCCACAACGTCTTAATGGTTTTGGGAGGAATGTATTAATAAATGAATGGTTGGATAAACCAATGGAGTCAAACTTTCAAAATCAGGTTTAGAGACAGAGAAAAAATAAGATGTGAAGAGAATAAATCTTTTATATTAGTAAGAGCAGAGCTTCTCTACCTTAACACTATTGATATTTGGGGCAGGAATACTTTTTGTTTGGGACGGGGAGGGGTAAGAGCAGGGGTTTGTTGCACTGTGCCTTGTAGCAATGTTTAGCAGTGGGGTCCCTGGCTACTAGCTACCAGATGCCACTAGTGACAACAAAATATGCCTGCCTGAGACATTGCTCAAAGTCCCTGGCTGGGAATAACTGAGTCAGATAATCTATTTCCTCTTGACCATAGGAGCTGGGAAGAAATCAGAGCTCTTTTAACACATGTGAGGTAGGACATAAAACTTGTAGAGTCACACTGCAAAAAATAACATTTTGTTATTAAGAAATTTTAGTTCCAAGAGAACAGAATCCAGACTGTATGAAAGTATATCATTATCAAGTTCATTATGCTTCTTGTAACTATTCTTCTAATGAAAGTCTGCCAGGGCCTGGGGGATGGGGGAATGGGAAAGTGATGGTCAAACGCTATAGTTTCAGTTATGCAAGATAAATAAGTTCTGAAGATCAACTATACAGCATAATACCTGAGCTAACTTTGCTGTATTGTATATTTAAAATCTGCCAAGATGGTAGATCTTATGTTAAATGTTCTTGCCATGCACATAAAACTATAATGATAATGAAGGGGATGAGAGGAAACTTTGGAAGGTGATGGACATGCACATGACCTGGACAGTAGTGATGGTTTCATAGGTGAATACCTATCCCCAAACTCCTCAAGTTGCATACTCTACAGATCTTAAATGTTAATTCCACCTTAATAAAGTGGTTTTTTTTAAAAAAAGAAGGTAAGGATGTCTGCTCTTGACACTTCTAATCAACATTTACTAGGGGTTCTAGCCAGAGCGATTAGGCAAGAACATTAGGTAAAAGACATTTAGAGTGTGAATGAAGAAATAATCCTAAACAAAAAATAAAAGTCAGACATATAAGATAAACCATAGTCAATTTGGTATACACAGCCAGTGGATCATTAGTCCGGCATTTGTACAGGTAATTGGACCATTCTCACCCTTCTTAGTGGCAATATGATTGGAATAGAAGGTAGATTCAATGAGAGAAGAGGATGTCTCTGTCTTTTACATGAGTGTAAACCCAGTTGATACAACAGTGTCAGGCCTAAGGTAGGCAATCAACAAATATTAACCAGACACATAGGTAAATAAATGGATCAATGAATATGGCTTCTACTTCCCAAATTTACTGCCAAGTTTTCTCTTATGTGTTGACTGAGCCCAGATGTTGAAATCGAGTCTGTCCTGTATTTTTGAAGATTATTGTAAGGTACAATATGAACTTTTTGTAGGACTTTAGTTTTCCACTTATGTGTGAATTTTATAATATTCAAGTTCTTTCTGCAATTGATTGTTCATTCAATAATTACTTTAAGTAATCTTTTTATAACTGAAGAAGAAAAAGTCCGTGGGTAACCTACCTGCACTCCCTTCCCCATGGTATTTTAAGTCTGTCTAGATTAGATACCTGGATGCCAAAAACTATGAATGAATCTGTTTATTTTAAAAAGTCATAATGAAATTTACAAGTGACTATACTAAAAGAATTTAAATCCAAATGTGGTCAGATTTGAATTTCTGTGTTCTCTACAGCACTTTCTAGTTATAAATATACATATTATAATCACTGCTCCTGATAAAGTACTAGGTTGTGGTATACGAAATTGTTTATGTGGACTGAAAATCATCAAGTGGTTCAACCTAACAGATACTGAAATCACATGTATAGGGAGAGGAGAAAGAAAAAAATTACCTTTGGTGTATAGATCAGATAGTGACAAATATTAGTAGAGAAAGGAGATAAAGCCAAGATAACTTTTCCAGCATCATCTGTGAATTCTCCTCCAAGGACAATAATGACTGCATCTAAGAATGGCTGAGATGCCCGGATTTAAGATGCACATTGGAGAAACTCTGCTCCCACCTTTCTTATTCACTGCTTTTCTCCAGTGATACATGACTCATTGACTATTCACACTGTTCATGGACCACATAACAACTAGAAATATTGGGGAGAAAATTCGCCATGTGACTCAATGAAATACTTCTTATTTTTTATACTACACCTAAAATGATGCTGCTTTGACATTTTTGTTTTGTTTTGTTTTCATCTGTGGGCTTTGATGAAACCATAGGCATTTGCCTGTCTCTAAACAAAATGCCTTACAAAAGAATATTGTTGTTTCTTGAAATAATGCTTTTAGAAGTGCAAGGAAGTAGTAAAATTAATTATTTAGGAACATATTAGGTATGAAAATTACTTTATATTGAAGTTGGTTTTTTAAAATATTTTTTGTAAGGCTCAGGGATTTGTTTTCCATTTATAGTCTTACAAATGACCTAAACAGTATACTTATTTAAAGAACAACAGCCCAACAAATCAAACCAATAAAAAATACTGCCTACCACCAAGTATTTAAGAAGGGTCATTACAAGTCGTTTTCTGCAAACACTAGGAGCAAGTTTTTCTTTATTGGTAACAATGGATGAATCCAAGTAGTGAAATGTGTAAAAGTTCCAATAGGCATCTTAATGACTTCTCTTTAATTTTAAAATGTTACTGCTAATAACCGACTGATTATAATCTCAACATTCAGCTTCTCTCACGGTGCTATATTGAGTCCAGTGAACTTCAGTTGTACTCATCAATACCTCAATTCTTCATGGCTTCAAATCCTCTTCAAAGACAGCCGTATATACCATCTCAGATCTTGTAGTTATATGGCTCTATCTAGAAAACCATGATTACCCTGGAAAACTCAGTGGCACTGCTAGTAAGTCTGTGACTACTTGGACATTTTGTCTGCTATGCTATTTGGCATGGCTACTGCTAAGGTGGCATGACCTTCAGAATTTGCAGGCATTGTTATCTATGTGGTCCTACCCCATTTTGTCTTGTTGGGAGGTATTTTGAACAATATATTAGAGCAGTGGTTTTCCAAGTGTCGTCCTCACACCAGCAGCATTAGTACTACCTGGCAACTTGTTAGATAGGCAAATTCTTGGGCACCACTACTGACTTATTGAATAAAAATCTGGGAGTGCCATCCCCAGATACTGAAATCTGAAGGTGGCACCCAGTAATCTGTATTTTAATGGGCTCTCCAGATGATTTTGATGCTCACTTAAGTTTGAGAATCACTATGCTGGAGAGATCTCCTGGGAAACAGCTTTTTTCCCCTCCTATGACCAAGAATTTAAATTTGTCATTGAGACAGGATTTTCTTATTCTTTCCTCTTTTCTGTAAGTGAACTGCTTGATTTGAGCAGATGAACAGGAATACTGAAGCCTGTAGACTCCCACAGCTGTGATCAGCAAAATACCTTTGGTTTAATGAGCCTAAGTCTCACCCATATATAAGGAACATTTTGAAATCCTTAAGGACTTTAGGAGACAGGAAATCGTGTAGCCCCCACTGTGAAGAAGGACAGGCAAGACCTTGTGCAGCAATAACCTGTCCATGAGATTCTTCATTGTTCAGCTTCTGAAAGCATTTCAAATTGTGCTGAATACTGTGGTAAACAGGATAACTGTGGTGTTTTGCTCATGTAAATGAAGACTGGAAAATATAGGTTTTTGTTTTTTATTACTTTTTAGCAAAAACACTTTGCTAAGCCATTTAGCTGTGGGGAAAAGGCCTTAGGGAATGGCCAGGAAAATGAAAGATTGGAGCAAAGAGAACTAAATTTTCTTTGCAGAGGAAAATCAAACCATTCAGAACAGTCCAGGAAGAGGAGATGAGGCCCAGTGTGTGGATGGCACAAAACCTACTTTGAAGGGCATAAGTGAGAGCCAAAAAGAGAGAAGTGGCCAGTGAAAAGTTCCTAGCGGCAGGACTGCCCAAAACAATGGTATATCTAATACACATTAAAGTGAAAGTCACCAGCATTCTATGCTGTGCTGTATTCCCCTTCGATATTCTCAAAGAGTGGTGGGCAGACTGTAGGGTGGGTACCAAATGACCCTACCTCTTGATGTTCATGCCCATAGATAGTTATTTCCCCTGGAGTGACCTGTGACTTGCTACTAGAATATTAGATAATATCAGGCTCATAATCATGTACATATAATTGGATAAATCCTGTCCATTTGGCCATATTCTATTAGTTAGAATATAAATAATATTCTATTTAGTTAAAATATGGCAAAATGGAAAGGATTTATCTAATTATGTGTACATGATTATGACCTTGAGATTATACTGCCTAGTTTGCTGGAGTCTTCTCTCTTCCTGGCTGGCTTTGGAAGAAGCAAGCTGCCTTGTTAGGAGCTGTCCATGTGACAAACAACTTTGAACAACTTCTAGGAGATGAGGGTGGCCTTGAACCAAAGCCAGCAAGAAACAGAAATGCAAGGCAGATATTCTGCCAACCTGAGTGAGCATGGAAGGGGATATTTCTTGTTTGAGGTGGGCATCAAATTAGACTGCAGCTCTGCCCAACACCATGATTATATCCCTGTGAGACCTCTAAGCAGATGATCCAGTTCAGTCATGCCTGGACTCCTGACCCACCAATGTTTTGACATGTTAAGTGTGCATTGCTCTAAGCCACTACTGTTGTGGTAATTTGTTATGCAGCCACAGATAACTAATACATGAACCATCAGCGAACTATGGTACAGTTGACCTAGACTCTAAAAATAGAGGCAAAACATTTTAACTTTAATTTGATCGAGTCTACAGATTTAACTATCACTTTCTAGAACATATAGGAAGGATAGAAACAGGTTTTTAAAATGCCACAGGAATGCAATCAGCAAAATCCAGACCCTGGAGAACTTGAAAGGACCAAAACAAAACAAATGAAAGAGGTTATAGATTTTAAAAAATATTTAAGAGGCATATCAACAAATTAAAATGTGTGAACCTTGTTTGCATTCTGATTTGAAGAAACACATCTAAAACTGCATGAGAAAATTGGGGACATTTAAACATTGAATGGATGTTTTAGGAGACTAAGGAATTATTGTTAATTTTGGTTAATGTGATAGTGGTATAATAGGTTTAAAAAATCTTTATCCAAGCACTATCCAGGCCCGACCCTGCTTAGCTTCTGAGATCAGACTAGATGGGGCGCACTCAGGGTGGTAATTGTCCTCTACCTCACGTGAAATAAATATTTTATATGGTTTTACTAAAAATAAGACTCACGTATCTGGTCACCTAGTTTACAAATTTCGAGTTATATTTATTGAAACATGACATACTTACTATGCTCTGAGCTTATACCTCAATTGTATTTTGTGCTGTTTTCCAGTTTCATGACTTGTAAATAACCTGTATAGATTGTGGATCAAATTCTAAAGAAAAACTTTTCATGCCAATAAAAAAAGTATTTATCACTTAGAGATGTAAAATGAAATATTGTGAAAAAGAAATTTATGATTTTGTTCAAAATAAAATACTGAAGACAAGAATATAGGAGGTGGGGAGAAGGATGATATTGTTGAAAGCAGTTTGACCATTCTTTCCTTTAAGCTGGATGATGGATAAATGAGTGTTCATTGCACTACTCTTTTCATTTTTGCTTTTTTTTTTTTTTTTTGAGATGGAGTTTTGCTCTTGTTGCTCAGGCTGGATTGCAATGGTGCGATCTCGGCTCACTGCAACTTCTGCCTGCCAGGTTCAAGTGATTCTCCTGCCTCAGCCTCCCGAGTAGCTCGGATTACAGGCATGCACCACCACAGCCAGCTAATTTTGTATTTTTAGTAGAGATGGGGTTTCTCCATGTTGGTCAGGCTGGTCTTGAACTCCTGACCTCAGGTAATCCACCCACCTCGGCCTCCCAAAATGCTGGGATTACAGGTGTGAGCCACCGTGCCCAGCCTTATTTTTGCATATCTTTGAAAGATTTTTCTAATAAAAAGTGGTTTTGGTTTTCTTTTTAATGGGGGAATCTAAGGCAGTACACAAAGGTCAGAGTGGACCTGAGAGAAGGGTGGGGCTGCAACACAGATTGGGGCCCAGGAGTGGGACGAGTGCTTCCCCTGAATGTACTCCACAGGCAGCTTCCAGGAATGATGTGCAAGAAGATCTCCTGGGTTATGCTACAATGACAATTTCAATTCATTTATAATCTCATTCGTTTAAAGTTGTATTTGTGTGTATATACTTCATATGTGATTTATAAATGAATTATTTTTACATTGTGGTCATGTAGGCTCTGGGTTCTGTTTGGTTGGTTGTTTATGATGGAGGCATGCATAGGAGAAAGGTGGCTCTTGAAGAGAATGTGGGGAGGCCTCCATCTGGGCTACACTACCGCAGTTCATTCTGGGATGCAGTTAATTCTGAAGGAGGACCCACTTGCCTTTGTAAGTCAACCACTACTCCAGAATCAAAACAGAACAGCATTTTCACCATGGCACCTGAGCTGGAAAACCTAAAACCTGCATGATGCTGTGCCTGTTCTGGAAACACTAGCATAAGTCAGAGGAAGGGTAGGAAACAACTCTGACATTGGCCTTTTAGAAGTCGATGTCATACACTGTTCCAGACTGGATATTTCAGAAAGGTAGCAAAGTGTATGCACTGTAGGGATAGCTTATTAGAGTGATGATTCTGAAGAAGTTTCCATGACAGCCTTAGGTTAGGGAGATTTTTGAGTTAGCTTTCCAGGATTTCAGGATATGATATGTCTTTTCTAATTGGCGTCTTTCTTGGTAGGGAAAATGAAATCCATGGCAGAAGGGTCTGAAGTAAGCATAAACCATGACCTGCTTTGTTTGCCAGAAGAGAATCCAGGACTGGGCTCATATTGAACAATCAGGCAATCATCCAACCATAGAGGCCAAATGCTACTACAGTTCTATGTCTCCTGTAAGAGCCAAGCCAAGAGCTAGACGATATTAAGATGTTGGATAGTGACTAAAGAGATAAGAAACTGGAAGTGCTTTGGTCAGTGAAGCAAAGGGGGCTGAAGTTTTTAAGTCATTCACAGCCTGAACTCATTAATGCTGTAGTGTCTTTGGCTGATAACCTAACAGTATTTCTCAGTGTTGTTCATTGAAACCGGCATGAAAATCTACTTGCTGCTGCATACTTCCACAGTCTAGTGGCTTTAAAAAAATGAATATTTTACTATAATATCCTGTGGACCTGGAGGCTAGTGGAACTCAGCTGGAGAGTTCTATCTTCTGGTTTCCCATGCAGCTACAGTCTGATTGTGGCTGGGAATGTAGTTGCTTGAAGGCTTCTTCACCTACATGTCTGGCCCCTGGGCTGGGATGGCTGGACCAGATTGGGTTGAATAATCATATCTCCGACAACGCCCTTCCATGTGGCCAGTGTGGGCATCCTTAACCATGGTGTCCTCAGGGTAGTTAGACTTCTCAGTGGTAGGTAACATCTTACAGGCTGAGAATTCCAAGAAAACCAGGTGGAAACTGCCCACTCAAACCCTAGTGTAACTTATTGTGTATTCTATTGATCAAAGCAGCCACAGGCCAGCCTGACCTGAAGAGGTGAAATAACAGACTTTGTTCCTTGACAGCAGAATGGCATTTCCATACAAGGAGGGAAGGAACTGATGACAGCTAGCTTGGAGGCAAACTACCCCATACCTGCATAATATTCACCTGCTGTCAGTATTCCTTGGCTAAGGTCAGAAACTCTACATTTTGAACAGGCACCCCTAGAAAATCATTTCAGTGAGTGTTTGGTAGTGATTGAATATCTTCTCTTAGATTTTTAACTGTGCATTTAAGGAAAGGAGGAGGAGATACCACTTACGTATTTGGATCCAAAAGGCAGTTGCAATAGGTAGTATAGATGATCACTCTTGAAGAGAAAATGTAACCACTCTCTATTAAAACAATTGACTTCAGGGTTTATTTACACTAACATCAGATTGATTAGAGATCTTCAAGATGCTGCAAATTCTCTGTTAGTAAAGTTTGGAAAGTGTAAGGAAAGAAGAGAAGGTATTTTCAGAGAACAGCACAGAAGAGCAGGCTCTCACAGGGAGCCCCTTCTCAGGATGCAGGGTAGGAGGTGATGTCAGATGGAGAGCCCAACACTCATGGCTCTAAAAAGTGAAGACAGGCTTGTCACTTCTCACTTCTAGTCAGATTGCTTCCACAAGAGACCCACAAGAGGCCCTGAGTCCTGACAGGTTACCACAGCCAAGTATCTCCTACAGGTAAGGAATAGGAGGATAACCCACACATCTTCTCTAGGACTTAACAAGCTACAGTGTTTAAGCGACAACACAGGAAAGGTCATGATAATTTAGAGACTGCCTTAAAGCCAACAGGAAACATGGAAACTCAAGGGGCAACCAAGAATCAGGGATTTCGCAAAGCCATTCCACGCCTACCACTGAGTCCTGGGCTTCACGTTATACTGCCTTCCCACCTCAAAGAGGAAGCATTATAGCCATCTCACCTCTGATGATTGGAAGGATGGAATGTTGGCTAGGTTCACCATTTTTTTCTCCTTAATGTCCTGATCCAAGGGCCTTGAAAGAGAAATCGGCCATTAATACAACTGCACAAATAAGCAAATAAAATAAGTTAGCAAATACAAATTAACCTCAGGGTTGTATGCAATAACAGTGTTCAACCAGGGCACAGAATGAAGCAGCAGTGAACAAACTCCTCATAAAATGAAATAACAAAAGAACATGACTTATATATTCCATTATCTGGGCAGATCTTGATGGCCCAATCTGTATACTCTTGAAGATAAACTACTTTAAGCCATGAAAATTAGGATGTGAAATGAATTATAATGACCCATTTTGCTCCCCAAATGATAAAATATCCATAGAAATCAAACAGAGGAGACATCTCAGTTACTCTAAACATAAAGTCTGTCTATTACTTTCGGAGCTGTAGTATATTATGCCTTAGGACCATGGTAAATTCTGGCAGTTTTTCCTCTAATAAGTACTTCTGAAAAACAGTAATGGGAATATACAATGTATAAAAGCAGAAACATTGTTTTATCCTGCTATTATCATTAATATAGTGACTGAAATGTGGATAATTTGAAGTCAGCAAGAGATATAACAATCTTATCTCACAAGGTGACTTTCTATTGCTCCAAATTTAATGAATAGTCTGTTTCTTGCAAGAGGAATTCCTTGAGAATGGCATGTGGCTAGATAGTCATGTGAATTAATCAAGACCTGAACTTCCCTCTCTGGTCAGGAGGGGTCATTCTTTTTTAACCTTTACATTCATCCTTGTATTTTCCAAACGTTTTTCAATTCAATATTACTTAATCTTCAGGACAGCCCAGTAAGGTAAATCAATATTATTAGATTGAGGTACAGGAAGATTAAATGATCTGACCCAAATTCCATAGAAAACCATTGGCAAGGAGCCAGATTAAAGTGTAAAAGGCTAATCTCATGGGCAATTTTTTCTCTCTGGATAGATTTTGGTATTTGTAACAGACTCATCAAGAATTTTGGAAGCTGATAATTACATTTTGAAGGTATCCCTGCCTTATAAAAGAAAAAATCAGTGGAAAAATTCATATAAGACTTTGTATGGAAGCCATTGCTCCCTCCAAGAAGGGAAAAAAACAGAAAGTGTCATGTCATAGCATATTAGAAGAGTAATGTAATGCAGTCAAAAACTAAAAGAAATGTTGGTATCCTTCTTCAGCGATTATCTGAAATTAGCCAGGAATGAATGAATAGTAAGCAACAGATGGGAGGAAAATGTCAGATAGGAAGCAGGACTAACTTGCAGCTCCCACTTGGACAAACAGAGCAGTGTGTGGAGACCCACATCATAAACCTTTGCTCCAAGAACCACCATAGGAACATACCAGGAAAGCCAGGAGAATCCGCAGACCCTTTAAAGGAGGTGGATTGCTGCCGCAGGCTCTGTGGGACAGCTAAGGAATTGTGAGTCAGCTTACTTTCTCAGCTGGGAGGCTTGTAGCCTGGGGCAAGTTCTGTGCCCTGCTCACTAGCTGCCTGGAAATAAACTCAGTGCTGTTAAAGGGGCACAGTGGGAGTGAGACCAGCCTTTCAGGCTGCCGGCTGCATAGGGGCTGAGTGACGCCTATGGCTACCAGCTTTTCCCCGACTTCCCTGGTGACTTGTGTGATGCAGCCATAATCCCCCTAGGAACATAACTCCATTGGCCTGGGAACCAGATCCCCAACCCCCACAGCAACTGCAGCAAGCTCTGCCCAAGGAGAGTCTGAGCTGAGACAGGCTTAACTCTTCCCCCACCTGATGGTCCTTCTCTACCCACCTTGATAGCCAAAGACAAAGGATATAATCTCTTGGGAACTCTATGACCCCACCCACCACCTGACCCTAAGGGAAGCTTGTATCCTCCCTATACTACTGCAGCTGATACACTGTTGATAGTGTCACCTCCTGGATGGAGGCCAACCAACACACAACCAGTGCCATTAACAAAAAAACAACCAAGGACATTCACAGAGTCCACTTCACTCCCCTGCTAACTCCAGCGGAGCAGGTGCTGGTATCTATAGCTGAAAAACATGAAGACAGATCACATTACAGGACTCTTTGCAGACACTCCCCAGTACCAGCCCAGAGCTCAGTAGCTCCATTGAGTGGCTAGATCCAGAAGAGAAATAACAATCTCTGTAGTTTGCCTCTCAGGAAGCCCCATCCTTAAGGGAAGGGGAGAGCACCAAATCAAGGGAGCACCCTATGGGACAAAGGAATCTGAACAGAAGCCCTTGAGTCCCAGATCTTCCCTCTGATCTAGTTTACCCAAATGAGAAGGAACCAGAAAAACAATTCTGATAATATGACAAAACAAGGTTCTTTAACACCCCCAAAAGATCACACTAGCTCAACGGCAATGGATCCAAATCAAGATGTAATCTCTTAATTGCCAGAAAAAGAATTCAGAAGGTTATTATTAAGCTAATCAAAAAGGAACCAGAGAAAGGTAAAGTTCAACTTAAAGAAATCCAAAATATGATACAGGATATCAATGGAAAAATCTCCAGTGAAATAGAAAACATAAATTTAAAAAATCACAACTTCTGGAGATGAAGGACACACTTACAGAAATGAAAAATGCACTGGAAATCCTCAGCAATAGAATCAAACAAGTAGAAGAAATAACTTCAGAGCTTGAAGACAAGGCATTCAAATTAACCCAATCCAACAAAGACAAAGAAAGAAGAATTTTAAAAAATGAGCAAAGCCTCCAAGAAGTTTGGGATTATGTTAAACAACCAAACCTAAGAATAACTGGTGTTCCCGAGGAAGAAGAGAAATCTAAAAGTTTGGAAAACATATTTGAGGGAATAATCAAGGAAAACTTCCCCAGTCTTTCTAGAGATCTAGACATCCAAATACAAGAAGCTCAAAGAACACCTAAGAAATTCATTGAAAAAAAGATCCTCACCTTGGCACATAGTTATTGGGTTATCTAAAGTCAAGATGAAGGAAAGACTCTTAATGGCTGTGAGGCAAGAGCATCAGGTAACTTATAAAGGAAAACCTATCAGATTAACAGCAGATTTGTCAGCAGAAACCCTACAAGCTAGAAAGAATTGGGACCCTATCTTTAGCCTCCTTAAACAAAACAATTATCAGCCAAGAATTTTGTATCCAGTGATGCTAGGATTCATAAATGAAGGATCCCATCTTTTTAAAATAAATGCTGAGAGAATTCACCACTACCAAGCCAGCACTACGAGCACTGCTAAGAGGAGCTCTAAATCTTGAAACAAATTTTCAACACACACCAAAATAGAACCTCCTTAAAGCATAAATTTCACAGGACCTATAAAACCATAACACAATTCAAAAAAACACAAGTATTCAGGCAGCAAATAGCACAATGAATATAATAGTACATCTCAATACTAACATTGAATGTAAATGGCCTAAATGCACCACTTAAAAGATACGGAGTGTCAGAATGTGTAAGAGTTTATTAACTAAGTATATGCTGTCTTCAAGAGACTCACTTGACACATAAGGACTCACATAAACTTAAGGTAAAGGGGTGGAAAAAGATATTGCAAGCAAATAGACACCAAAAGTTAACAGGAGTAGACAAAACAAACTTTAAAGCAACAGCAGTTAAAAAGACAAAGAGGGAAATTATATAATGATAAAATGACTAGTCCAACAGGAAAGTATCACAACCCTAAATACATATGCACCTAACACTGGAGCTCCCAAAGTTATAAAACAATTACCACTAGACCTAAGAAATTAGACAGACCACAATACAATAATAGTGGAGGACTTTGATACTCCACTGACAGCACTAGGCAGGTCATCAAGACAGAAAGTCAACGAAGAAGCAATGGACTTTATATCTTACAACAAATGGACTTAACAGATATTTAGAGAACATTCTACCCAACAACTGCAGAATATACATTCTTTTCACCAGCACATGGAACATTCTGCAAGATAGAACATATAATAGGCCACAAAAGAATTCTCAACAAATTTAGGAAAATTGAAATTATATCAAATACTCTTTCAGACCATAGTGGAATAAAATTGGAAATCAACTCCAAAAGGCATCCGCAAAACTATGCAAATACATGGAAATTAAATAACTCACTCCTGAATGATCATTGGATCAGCAATGAAATCAAGATGGAAATGTAAAAATTCTTTGAACTGACCAATAATGGTGACACAACTTATCAAAACCTCTGGGATACAGCAAAAGCAGTATTAAGAGAAAAGTTCACAGCATCAAATGCCTATTTAACTAAGTCTGAAAGGGCATGAATAGACAATCTAAGGTCACACGTCAAGGAACTAGAGAAACAAGAGCAAACCAAACCCAAATGTAACAGAAAAAACAAACAAACAGCAACAAAAAAAGATCAGAGCAGAACTGAATGAAATGGAAACAAACAAAATAAATTACAAAACATAAATGAAACGAAAAGCTGGTTATTTGAAAAGATAAATAAAATGTATAGTCATTAGCAAGATTAACCAAGAAAAGAAGAGAGAACATCTGAAGAAGCTCAATTAGAAATGAAGTGGGGGATATCACAATTGATACCACAGAAATACAAAAGATCACTCAAGGCCACTATGAACATCTTTATATGAACACCTTTACTATGAACATCTTTACATAAACTAGAAAACCTAGAGGAGATGGATAAATTCCTGGAAATATACAGCCCTCCTAGATTAAAACAGATTGAAATAGAAACTCTGAACAGACCAATAACAAGAGCAAGATTGAAATGGTAATTTTAAAGTTGCCAAAAACAACAACAAAAAAGCCCAGGACCAGATGGATTCACAGTTGAATTCTATAAGACATTCAAAGAAGAATTGGTACTAATCCTATTGACATTATTCCAAAAGATAGAGAAAAAGGGAATCCTCCTTAAATAATTCTATGAAGCCAGTATCACCATAATACCAAAAACCAGGGAAGGACATATAAAAAAAAGAAAATTACAGACCAATATCCCTGATGAACACAGAGGCAAAAATCCTCAACAAAATACTAGCTAACTGAATCCAACAGCATATTAAAAATCTAGTCCACCATGATCAAGTGGGTTTCATACCAGAGATGCAGGGATGGTTTAACATACGCCAGTTAATAAGTGTGATACACCACATAAACAGAATTAAAAACAAAAATAGCATGATTATGTCAATAGATGCAGAAAAAGCATTTTACAAAATCCGGCATCCCTTTATGATTAAAACCCTCAGCAAAATCGTCATAGAAGGGACATACCTTAAGGCAATAAAAGCCATCTGTGACAAACCCATAGCCAACATTATACTGAATAAAAAAGTTGAAAGCATTCCTCTTGAGAACTGAAACAAGATAAGGATGCCCACTTTCACCACTTCTATTCAACATAGTACTGGAAGTCCTAGCTAGAGGAATCAGTTAAGAGAAAGAAATCAAGGGCATCCGAATTAATAAACAGGAAATCAAACTGTCACTGTTTGCTGATGATATGATTGTATACCTAGAAAATCCTAAAGACTCCTCCAAAAAGCTGCTAGAACTGATAAATGAATTCAGCAAAGTTTCAGAATACAAAATTAATGTACACAAATCAGTAGCTCTGCTATACCACCAACAGCGTCCAAGCTGAGAATCAAATCAAGAACTCAACTCCTTTTACAATAGCTGCAAAAAAATAAATAAATAAAACACTTAGGAATATACCTAACCAAGGAAGTGAAAGGCATCTACAAGGAAAACTGCTGAAAGAAATCATAGACAACACAAATAAATGTAAACACATCCCCTGCTCCTAGATGGGTACAATTAAGATTGTGAAAATGACCATACTACCAAAAGCAGTCTACAAATTCAAGAAAATTCCCATCAAAATATCACATCATTCTCCACAGAACTAGAAAATATAATCCTAAAATTCATATGGAACTAAAAAAGAGCCCCCATAGCCAAAGCAAGACTATGCAAAAAGAACAAATCTGAAGGCAGCATATTACTCGACTTCCAACTGTACTATAAGGCCATAGTCACCAAAACAACACAGTTCTCATATAAAAATAGGCATACAGACAAATAGAACAGAATAGAGAACCCAGAAATAAACCCAAATACTTACAGCCAAGTAATCTTCAACAAAGCAAACAAAAACATAAAGTGGGGAAAGGACACCTATTCAACAAATGGTGATAGGATAATTGGCAAGTCACATGTAGAAGAATGAAACTAGATCCTCATCTCTCACCTTATACATAAATCAACTCAAAATGGATCAAAGACTTAAACCTAAAACCTGAAACTATAAAAATTCTAAAAGACAACATTGGAATAACCCTTCTAGACATGAGGTTAGGCAAAGACTTCATGACCAAGAACTCAAAAATAAATGTAACAAAAAGAGGCCAGGTGTGGTAGCTCACGCCTGTAATCCCAGCACTTTGGGAGGCCGAGGCAGGCGGATCACGAGGTCAGGCGATTGAGACCATCCTGGCTAACATGGCAAAACCCTGTCTCTACTAGAAATACAAAAAATTAGCCAGGCGTGGTGGCGGGTACCTGTAGTCCCAGCTACTCAGGAGGCTGAGGCAGGAGAATGGCATGAACCCGGGAAGCAGAGCTTGCAGTGAGCCCATATCGCACCACTGCACTCCAGCCTGGGCGACAGAGCGAGACTCTGTCTCAAAAAAAAAAAAAAGATTAATAGATGTGACTTAATTAAACTAAAAAGCTTCTGCACAGCAAAAGAAATAATCAGCAAACAGACAACTCACAGAGTGGGAGAAAATCTTCACAATCTATACATCTAACAAAGGACTAATATCCAGAATCTACAATGAACTCAAACAAATTAGCAAGTAAAAAACAAACAGTCTCATCAAAAAGTGAGCTAAGGACATGAATAGACAATTCTCGAAAGAAGATACACAAAAAGCCAACAAACATGAAAACATTCTCAACATCACTAATGATCAGGTAAATGCAAATCAAAACCACAATGTGATACTGTCTTACTTCTTCAATAATGGCCATAATCAACAAATAAAAAAATAGATGTTGGCTTGAATGTGGTGAAAAGGGAACACTTTTACACTGTTGGTTGGAATATAAACTACTACAACCACTATGGAAAACAGTGTGGAGAGTCCTTACAGAATTAAAAGTAGATCTATCATTTGATCCAGCAATCCCATGACTTGGTATCTACCCAGAGGAAAAAAAGTCATTATATGAAAAAGATACTTACCTATGTCTGTTTATAGCAGCACAATTTGCAATTGCAAAAAGATGGGACTGGGCACAGTGGCTCACCCTGTAATTTCAACACTTTGGGAGGCCAAGATCGGTGGATCACCTGAGGTCAGGAGTTCAAGACCAGCCTGGCCAACATGGTGAAACCCTGTCTCTACTAAAAATACTAAAATTAGCTGGGTGTGGTGGCAGGAGCCTGTAATCCCAGCTACTTGGGAGGCTGAGGGAGTAGAATTGCTTGAATCCAGGAGGTGGAGGTTGCAGTGAGCCGAGATCATGCCATTGTATTCCAGCCTGGGCGACAGAGCAAGACTCTGTCTCAAAAAAAAAAAAAAAAAACAAAAAAAATGGACCAGCCCAAATGCCCATCAGTCAATGAGTGGATAAAGAAAATGTGAGATATATATATCTCACATATATATATATATCATGGAATACTACCTGGCCATAAATAGGAATGAAATAACGGTATTTGCAGTAACCTGGATAGAAAAGGAGACCATTATTCTAAATGAAGTAACTCAGGAATGGAAAACCAAACATCATATGTGGGAACTAAGCTATAAGGACTCCAGGGCACAAGAATGATACAATGTACTTTGGGAACTTGGGGGAAAAGGTGGGAGGGGTTTAGGGAGAAAAGACTACACATTTGGTACAGTGTACACTGTTCAGTGATGGGTGCACCAAAATCTCAGAAATCACCACTAAAGAACTTATTCATGTAACCAAATATCATCTGTTCCCCCAAAACTTATTGAAATACAAATATAAAAATTAATATAAATAAAAATTAATAAAAATAAATAAAAATAAAAATAATAAAAATTAATATAAAAATAGCACTATCTGAAATTCTTATAAAGATTTTCTCTACAGAAAGCATATTTTGTGTAAACCAAACTCAACTAAACATACTGTAATTCCTTACATCTTACCCAGTAATTTTTTTGGCAATATAAACTGTTTCTTAATAAATCTACCACTTAATTTTCAAAAATAAAAATAAAAGTAAAACAAGGACAGTCAAGATGAGAAAATGCAAGTTGGAAGTATAAGGAAATGATGACAATTCCATTTAAAATATTCTGAGTTTGATGCCAGGTGTGGTGGCTCATGCCTATAATCCCAGTACTTGGGAAGCCAAAGAAAGAAAATTGCTTGAAGTCAGGACTTTAAGACTAGCATGGGCAACATAGCAAGACCTTGTCTCTACAAAAAATGAAAAAAAATTGCTAGGCCTGGTGGCATGTGACTGCAGTCCCAGCTACCTCAGAGGCTGAGGTGGGAGGATCGCATGAGTCCAGGAGGTCAAGGCTGCAGTGAGCCATGATCACACCATTACACCCCAGCCTGGGGGACAGAGCAAGACCCTGTCTCTCTAAACACACACACACACACACACACACACGTAAAATCTAAGCAGGAATGTCTGGCACACAACAGAAGTGACACTGTAGCTTAGGAGAGTTACCCCTATGAATTTTTAACTAAGTGGTAGAAATACAAGAGAAGAGAAAAGAATATAAGATGTACACACAGACATGCTTACCATCAAAGTAAAAAATTGTAAGTACCATGTAAATGGGACAGACTAATTGTTCTAAGACAGCAAAGAAAATAATCACAAGCAATTGGGAAGACATTTTTGTGAAAACATTTCTGTAAGAGAGAGAAGAGAGGAGAATATTGGGGAATGTCTCACTTAGCAGGCAAAAGGCACTGGAAAAAGGCAATCATTGATTGAAATAGGTAATCAATAATAGAGATATTAGAATAATGCACTTTGTGAAAATCAGAGGGAAAGAAAGTTTCAAGAAGATTAAAGTACTCAAGAAAATACAATGCTACAGACAATTCAAGGAAGCTGGGGACTAAGAAAAGACCTCTGAATTTGGTTACCAAATGGACTCTCCAATATAGTTTTCTAAATGCAGTTCTTGTCAATTGCTAAGGACAGAAGCCGGACTCTAAAGAGGTGTTAGAAGCTACAAGTGAAGGGACTATATGTAGATGACTTCAGAAGGTTTGGGAGATGTCAAGGTGAAATCACATACCTTAGCCTCATCACCTAACAATTGTGCATGCCCTCCACGAAAGCCAAAAAATATGTGCTGTGCTTGCTGGACAGTGTTTCCTGTGCTGATTGTACTAAAAAGCTACTGTGATAGATTAAAGTCTATTGCATCTGTGAATAAAAAAAGAGTAAGCAACAAGGAAACTGACTACAATATGGTCAGAAAGATATGCTGCTATCACCTAAGCCCACTGAGATTTTAAGAAGAGGGGAGAACGGAATGTGTCGTGAAGTGGTTTCTAAGGCTGTGTTAACTTCCTAGGACTGCTGGAACAAAGCAGTGTAAAGTGGCGGCTTAAAACAACAGAAATGTATGGTCTTACAGTTCTGGAGGCTGGAAGTATGAAATCAACGTGTCAGCAAGGTTAGTTTCTTCTGAGGCCTCTGAAAAGGAAAGTGTTCCATGTCTCTCTCCCCGCTTCTGGTGGTTGCCTACAACCCTTGGCATTTCTTAACTTGTAGATGGTTCACTCCAGTCTCTGCCTCCATCATCAAATGGCAGTCTCCCTCACTGTGTGTCAGCTTCTTGTAAGGAAACCAGTTATACCGGATTAGATCCACCCCAATGGCCTCGTCTCAACTTGATTACATCTGCAAAAATCCTATTTCCAAATAAGGTCACATTCACAGGTACCAGAGGTTAGGACTTCAACATCTTTTGGGAAGACACAACTCAGCACATAACAACAGTCAAGGGATTGGAACAGAATCTCTGGGTAAATTTTTCATTGAAAGCTCACAATTTAAATTGGTCTCATGATAACTGTCAATTGTATATGTGGTACAATAATGAAAACAAAGTCATTGGTTATAGGTGGTTACTAACCTATTAGCTTAGTATATGGTCCAACTTCCTGCTGAGATTAATGATGATCAATGCAAATCAAGGATTCTTTGATGTGGGCACTTCTGTCTCCAGCAGACACCAATCTACGTCCATTCCTAGGTCATTGATGGAGTAGATAGTGTCTTATTGCAGGAAATAGCTCTTCTGTTTTCTGTGGAGATTGTAAAGTTTCCTTTATTAATCTGAACTTCCCTTACTGGTCAGGAAGGGCCATTCTTGCTTATAAACCCTTGCACACATCCATTTTTTTCCTCAGCCCCACCCCATCACACACACACATAGTTCAGGAGCTGTCTTCTTTTTGCAAGACTATCACGGAGAAATCATTAACATTCGTATGAACAAAATATTATGAGAAGAACTTGTTTCCAAAAGGATGGAAAAGATTATTTGTGAATAAGCACTATATTTTTGAATAAATTATGCTGAACTGAAATGATTTCTTGTTCAATTATAAAGTTGCAGTTATGCCAGATGAATTAGATCTAGAGACCTGCTATATAGCATAGTGCTTATAGTTAACAACACTGTGCTATGCACTTAAACATCTGTGAAGAGATTTGATGTAATGGTAAGTATATTTACCACACACACACACACAAAAACAGAAGGATGCAAGGAGACTTTTGCAGGTCATGAATACCTATTGCCTTGGTGGTAATAGTGTTTCCATAAGTATATGCATATATCCAAACTCACCAAATTGTATATATTAAATATGTGCCATTTTGTATATATCAATTATACTCAATGGAACTGTTTAAAAATATTTTAAATATTGTGTACCAACAACAGCATTATTGACAATAACAATAAAATATCATGACCACATTATATTTTTTGCTAGCCTGGGATATAAAGATGGCTCAGTGGCATAAAGTCTATCAGTTTAAACCACCATTTTGGAATATTAATAACAAAAAGCATATCATTATCTGATTAGATGAACAAAAAGCATTTGAAACAATTCAACCATCAACTATGAAGAAAACTTTAGAAAAAGGAGGCATCAAAAATTCCTTAAGCATATAGAGCCTAGCACAATATGCAATAAACATACTATGTTTATTATCCTTATTAAATACTCATTGAGGGTTTAATTTGTTTTAGGCATGATTGTAAATACTATATATATGAAGAGACTTTGAAAAGTTTGTGGAAAAAATGAAATTAAAAGATAAAAAGAAAAAAATAAACTTAATTTCTCATCATAAACTCCATCAAGGTGAAGCTACTTTTGTAAATAATGATATCAGCCATTTAGTCCATCTCTAAAGAACCGAGGATCCTAAGAATTTAACCATGTCAGTGCAATCTTTTAAATTATTAATTGAAGAAAAATGGATGCCCTTTAAAGATTACTTATTTATTTAAATTATTTTTTCAGGGAAATTCCTTGGAAATAATAAACATTTTTTTAAAATTGGGAAACAAAAGTCAGAAGGAGCCAAGTCAGGACTGTGAGGCAGGTGTCTACCATTTCTCATTGGAATTCTCACAAAATTACCAGTTTATTAAGAGGAATGAACAGGTGTACTGTCATGGTGGAGGACTCTGGTGAGGCTTTGCTGGGAATTTTTCTGCTAAAGCTTTAGCTAACTTTCTCTAAACACTCTAATAATAAGCAGATGTTATCATTATTTGGCTTCCAGAAAGTCAACCAGAAAAATGCCTTGAGTATTCCAAAAAATGCAAAGGTTGCCATGACCTTTGCTCTTGACTGGTTCACTTGCGCTTTGACTGGATCAATTCCACCTCTCAGTAGCCATTGCTTTGATTGTGCTTTGTTTTCAGGGCTATACTGGTAAAGTTAAGTTTCATCTCCAGTTATAATCCTTCAAAAAATTCCCAAATTTTGATCCTATATGTTTAAAATTTCCATTGAAGGCTCTGCTCTTGTCTGATTTGCAATGGTTTTGGCACCTATTGAGTGGAAAGTTTACATAACTTTAATTTGTCTATCAGAATTTTGTAAGTGGAACCAGATGAGATGTCTATGGTGTTGACTATTGTTTGTTACTGCTGTTAATTGTTGGTCCTCTTCAATTAGGGCATCAACAAGATTATTTTTTTTTCTCACAAATTCAGTTGATGGTCTGCCACTGCAGGTTTTATCTTCAACATCATCCCATTCCTTATTGAATTGAGTTATCCATTTGTAAACTGCTAATGTCTTTGGGGCATTGTCCCCCCTAAACTTTTTGTAAAGAACCAGAGATTTCACCACATTCTTCTACCAACAAAATTCATCATGAATTTGATGTTTGTTCTTGTTTCAATTTTAGTGCATGTTGCTCTAAAGGGGCTCTTTTAAAACTGATATCTTATCCTTCTTAGTGCCTAAATCTAGATCCTGTTTATACATGTTATAAATAGTATGAGTTTATTTTGATGCAATAAAAATTTCATATCCATTTTTAATTTCTGTTCAAGAAGGGCCATTCTTGCTTATATACCCTTTCACACATCCATTTTGCTCCTCAATCTCACTTCATCACATACACGCATAGTTCAGGATCCTGCTTCTTTATTTTCCTGCTTTTTTTAATAATACACATTTTCCATAAATGTTTTGAAGACTGCTCATATGTATATGTGCATATAAGCATATATGCTCATGCACATGAGTACATACACATCTATGTCCACACGCACACATACATACATATATATATACTTAATCCTTGCAATTTTTTCATATAAGTATTATTATTTTTATTTTAAAGATGGAAAAACATACAGACACACAGTTAAGTAATCTGCCCCAAATCACACAACTTTTTAGGTGAATGAATCTAAATTCAAACCTACTTGACCCCAAAGCTTGAATTTTTAACTACTATGCTGTATGGCCTCTCTAGTGATAGAACACTAGAAATATTCCCATTAAAATCTGGAAGAAGCCAAGGATGCCTGTTGTCACCCCTATTATTCAACATTGTCCATGAGCTCTGGACAATGTAATAAAGAAAATAAACAAAAAGTTATAAACATAAATAAAGAGATAAAATGACCTTCACTTGCAGACAATATGATTAGAAAATCTAAGAACATTTACAGATAAATATTAGAAAGATTCTAAAATTCAGCAAATTAAATTATCAACCTACAAATGTGTTAGTATACCCAGAAAAAAAGCTTTAGCAACCATAAAAGGTTATTAAATTAAAGATACTTCCACAATCACAAGAAAAACTCCAGGAACCCTTTGAATAATTCTAACCAAATGTAAGTAAACTTCTAAGAAAAAAAGCTTAGGAGTTTTGTTTTTTAAAAAGAAGATGAAAGAAATCCTAAATAAATATTTATTGAAGAAAAGACTCACTAGTAAAGAAGAATCTGTACTTCTACCCAAAAGCCCAGCTACATATTTGTTACAATTTCAATTTAAGTCTCAATAAGATTTTCATTGAAATTCACCAGCCAGAGCTTTTACTCTTTATGTGCAATAATAAAAAATAATTTTTGAAGAAAAATAGTAAAGTACCAAGACCCAATATCAAGCCTTAAAATAACAGTATAATATGTAAGATCATATGTTATTGATAAAAGAGAGAATCGATAACCTTGAATCAGAATTATAAAAACTTGGCATTACCAAAGATGCCATTTTAAATAAATGCAGAAAAGAGAGACTATTTAATAAACAGTACAAGGGCAATTGGCTTTCCACATAGAGTCAAAGTAAAATTAGAACCATAGTTTAGAGCAAAATAAATTCCAGGTAGATAGATCATAATATAAGACATAAAACTTTGTAACTTTTCTAAGAAAACAATTGAAAAATAAGTCTTTTACAGCATAATCAAGGATTTATTGAACCAGTTATAAGATCTCAAGCCCTAAAAAATAAAGTGTGATAAATTTGACTACAGCAAAACTAAAAATCTTCTACATGATAAAGACACCACAAAAAATATCTACAAACAATAAGACATGGACTTGGAGAAGTTATTAGCAAGATTTTGTCAGTTTTCAACTAACAACTACTATGTGTTAGTCTATGCAGGGGTAAACATTTCTACAAATTAATAAACACTAAAAGTCCAAGTCAAAAAATAGCAAAGGCATGAACAGGAAAGTCATAAGAGAGAAAGGAAAACCTCAGAAGTCAATAAGTTCATAAAGAGATAATTATTCGCAGTAATAAATATGAATTAAAATGTAATAAGGGAATATGAATAAATTATTCTCAGGAACAAATGCAAATATAGTAAATGAAATTTCTATCCTCATATTGTCAAGTATCTGACAATACCAACTATTGGTAAGGATGTAGGGAAATGGAAATTCTCCTACAGTGCTGTTGAGAAGGTAAATTGTGTACAACAATGTTGGATAAAAATTTGATATTATTTAGTAAATATGAATTTGGGCATTTTATGTGACCTAGAAATTCCATATCTAGGTATTTATTCTATAATGATTTATATAAACTAGCATAAAAAGATGTGTACAAGAATGTTTATTGTAGTGATGCTTGTGATAACAAACAATTGAAACCAATCTAAATGTATACCAATAAAATAGTGGATAAATTAGATTGTGAAATATTCACATAAGGGTACTCCACAGAGCAGTTAAAAATGAACAAACTTTAATCATATCAACCTAGCTATTCTTAAAACATAATGTTGAGTTTTTTAAAAAGCAACTCACAGTATGATATATGTGATGTTTATACAATTTATACCAAACTTAAATGCATGTAAAACAGTACTATATATTGCTTTTATGGATGCATATATATGTAATAAAAATGCTAACATTAAAAAATTATTTTTATAGCATTAGGAGATATACCTAATGCTAAATGACAAGTTAATGGGTGCAGCACACCAACATGGCACATGTATACATACGTAACAAACCTGCACGTTGTGCACATGCACCCTAAAACTTAAAGTATAATAATAATAAAATAAAAAAATAAAAAAAAGCAAAGAAAATTATTTTTATACAAATCCCGTAACTAGCTTAGTATAGTGTTCTGTTTTGGCAATTGATACCTGTAAGACAAATAGAATTTATGATGATAGAATTTTAAGCATTTTTGTCTTTTCAAAAGTAGGATATCAACCCCTGACTTAACATATAAGTTTATTTAAACAAACAAACAAACATTGGCTCCTTTTTTCAGTTATCTATAAAAATTCTGTGAATTTTCGAGGCAATTGCATGCTTCTGACTGCTGATGGAAGAGGTAACTTTTAAGATGGTATGGAAAAGGAGAGCACAAAGATAAAAATTTAAAGATATTAAGTTATAATAAACAAATGGGAATACATTGGAATGTATTTTATAGTTTGCATTTTAAGAAGGATACCACTTTCATTTCATATCTTTTCTTTTGCATTAGCTGTGCAATATTTGCCAAGTTCACATATTCTGTTTTTAAATAATTGAAATAATCTCTTGCCACCTGGGGACTGTCCTGCTGCTTAATTATTTTTTGATCATGTACTTGTTATCTTCAGATATCTAGACATATAAAAGTGAATAGAAAACAAAATTATTTTATATGGGGGTTAAGGATACAGTGAGCTGTGATTGCACCACTGCACTCCCACCTGGGCAACAGAGTAAGATTCTGTCTCAAAATAAATAAATAAAAATAAAAATAAAATAAATAAAAATCTTGGTGGCTAACATACTATATATATATATAAAATGAATTACAATAGAATAAAAAGTTATGTTACTATTGAGACAAGTAAGAGGATTGCTGACTTCAGATATATACTGTGCTCTATGCCTGGAAGTGTCAGGATTATACTGGAAAGGACTTGCACTACTAAAGCCTTTTTGGAGAGTTGAGGTGACAGGGTGGTGAGGCTAGGAACATGATTTACTACTCAGATGAAGAAATAGTAATGTCATTGTCCAGGCAAATCATTTCTTGGAACTTCTTTGGCTGGTCTCCTGCTGGAAGATTTAATTGATTTTTGAAATGAGCTTAGACATATGCAATTTACTTTAGGTCAAAGTCTTCATTAAAATGAAAACTTATTGTTGACATCTCTTGAGTATTATGTAATTTTCTATTCAGTAAGGAGTAGTGATGGTTATGGCCTCATTTAAAATACATTGTGATCCTTCCTAGAAAGTATACGAGATTTTTTTAAAAAAGAGTAAACAAGCAATTTGGGAAAGAACAAGACGTAACAGAATCAGGAAGGGTACTAATGGTGCTATTCTCACATTTTGACACAATCTCTCATTTAAGCATTTAACAAATTAGATACAACAGACAACTTGTTCTGGGGAATCAGCACTACATAGTGAAAATTTTACAAAACTACAGCTAGTACCCACAGCCTTCTGCTTAATTTTTGGCCACCTCTATTATCACTGTCTTCCTCCTCATTGTTACAGTGATCATTATCATCTTCTTCACTATCATTAATTACCATCACCATAATCGTCATTAACAAATGTCACCTCCATACAGAGATATTCCCTAAACTAAACTCCTTGTCACCAGTGTTTATCTTCTCATATTTTTTGCATTTTACCCTGTCATAGGTTTCTTCATAATATATTTAAACAACAAAAATTATATTCTTCCTTTAGTTGTTCCCCACAGCTACATGAGGAGGGGGATTTCATATGTCTGGGTTTCCAATGTGTCTTCAGTGCCCAAAAGAGTTCCTGGCATATCGTTGGTACTCAATACATACTAGTAGAATGAATGAAGTATTATTTATTAGCCATTCATACTGCCATGTTTGTTTATTTATTTTATACATTTTACACATATTTTTGAATTGTTAACTATGTGCCAGATACTCTTCAATGAACTGGGGATATAACAGGAACAAAAGAAGCAAAGCCTACCTTCACAGAACTCACATTCTAGTAGAGGAGAAGGAAAATCAGTGAGGTAAAAAAGTAAATTATGTAGTAATTAGATAATGATAAATCCCAAGGAGAAAAACACAACAGGAAGGAGAGGCTAAGAAATCTTGGTGGATAAAGTGACATCTGAGGAAAGATTGGAGGGACGTAGGAGAAAGAATCATGTGAATTTATTAGGGAAGAACGTTCTAAGCAGACATAATCTAAGATGCAAATGAGAGAGGCAGGGAGAATACCTTGAAAGGAGGCCAGGGTGGCAGAATAGACTAAGGTGGGAAGAGTAGCAGGAGATAAGGCAGAGATGCAATGGGAGCCTTGCACTCTGAGGGTGATGGGAAGCCACTGGAGGATTCTGAACAGAAAAGTGACTGATAGTCTTTGTTAAAGATGTCTTTGTTAAAGTTGTTAAAGGCTGCTGTGTTGAGAATATGTGATGGAGCAAGGGCCATATAAAGGAAACCAGTTGGTTACCTTGGTGGGAATCCTACTGAAGTCCTCTAGCTTTGCTTGCCACCACCAGCTATGCCACAGCCTTTCCTATCTTCTATCCATTGCATAAAATTTATGTATTCACAAATACTATTTAGTTCCTGTTATGTATTTGACACTGTACTATATCTAAGAATATACTAGAAAATGAGAGGATTTCAAAATTTTATAAATTGGGTTAGTTATTAACATTTATCATATGAATTATTTTGTAAAATATTTATAGGATTTAAAATTAAATGATAGCTTAGGGAGGAAAAAGTGCATAGATAAGGTATTACCTAAAAAACCAATTTTTTTTTCAATAAAACATTACATGGTATTCAAAGAACTAGGAAAGCATGACCTACACTCAAGATAAAGAAGCGGGCAATAGAAATTGCTTTTGAAAAAGTCAAGATGTTGAACTTACAAAGACTTCAAAGCAACTATTACAAAGTTTAAAGAACTTATGCAAACCATGTCTAAAGAATTAAAGGATCATATGATGACAAGGTCTCATCAAACAGAAAATATCAGTGAAAATATAGAAAGTATTAAAATAACCAAATGAAAGTTCTAAAGTTGAAAAGTACAATAAAATGAAAAAAGAATCAGTGAAACGGAAGATAGATCAATAGAGATCATACAATCTAAAGAAAAAAGAGAAAAATAAGAAAATGAATAGCGCTTCAGAGAAATGTGAAATACCTTTAAACACACCAATATACATATATTTAGAGTTGTAGAAGGAGATGAAAAAGAGGCAGAAAAAAAATTAGGAGAAATAATGTCTAAAAGGTCTCCAAATTTCTTGAAAAACATTAATCTACCTATCCAATAAAGTCCAAGTAGAACAAATGCAAAGAGAACTACAGTCATATGTATCATGGTAAAAAATGTTGAAAGAAGAAATCTTAAAGCAATAAGAGAAAAATAATTAAACAAACACAAGGGAACCCCAATAAGATTACAGATAATTTCTTATGAGAAGTAATGGAGTCCAAAAGGCAATGTAATGGCATATTCAAAGTGTTCAAAGTGAAAAAAAAAATCAAACAAAAAAAATCCTCTCAACCAAGAATCTTATAGCCAGAAAAAGGGCTATTATTCAAAAATGAAGGCAAAATAAAAGCTTTCCAGATAAACAAAACCTGAGAGAATTTGTTGCTAGCAGATATCCCTTATGAGAAATACCAAAGTTCTCATACAGGTAATTAGGTATGTAATTACAAAAAACAGTTTAATTGCATATTTTTTTCTCATTTCTTCTCTTAACTGATTTTAAAAGTAATTGCATAAACGCAAATATATATCTATGTATTTCTGTATGTGTATACATATATAGATGTTAGTTGTGTCGTTGGGCTTAGAAAATACAGAATTTTGTAATACATGTGACAAAAACAGCATAATGGAGGCAGATAGACACAAAGCTGCATTAAAATAATGTAAGGATAACAAATGGTAAGTTCAATTATCAGGAAGAAATGAAGAGAACCAGAGAAAGTAAATTAAAAGGTTAAAGTAAAAAATCTATAAATACATACTTATTTTCCTTCTCTCTGCTTCTGTAAAAAGACATAAATTTGTAGAACAAAATTATAACAATGTGATACTAATTTCTAGAATACATAGATATATAGTAACACAAAAAATAAATAATAACACAAAAAGGGAGGGAAGGGATGAAGCCATATGGAGTAAAGTTCTTATATTTCACTTAATTTTTAGGTTTTGGTTAGCATAAACCTGAAATGGAATGTATTAATAGTATAGTCGAGATGTATACTGTAAGCACTAGAACAATCACTAAGAAAATATTTTGAAAAATATAATTAAATGTATTAAAGAAATAAAAAGGTTGCATTAGAAAATATCTACATAAAACAAAAGAAGATAATAAATGGGGAACAGAGCAATAAAAGAAGAAATGGGACATTAAGCACAGAAAAAGCAAAATGGCAGATATAAATCCAGCCATATCACTACTAACATTAAAAGTGAGTGCACTGGCCGGGCATGGTGGCTCACATCTGTAATCCCAACACTTTCTGAGGCCAAGGTGGGTGGATTGCTTGATCCCTGGAGTTTGAGAGCAGCCTGGGCAACATGGTGAAACCCCATCTCTACTACAAGTCGAAAACCTTGGTGGTACCCGCCTGTATTTCCAGCTATTTAAGAAGGTGAGGTGGGAGGATAGATTGAGCTCGGAAGGCAGAGGTTGCAGTGAGCCAAGAATATGCCACTGAATTACAGCCTGGGTGACAGATGGAGACATCATCTCAAAAAAAAAAAAAAAAAAAAAGGTTGGGGGTGAACGGATTATAGAAAAAATCAAAAGACAGATGATCAGGTTAGATTGTTAAAAACGTGATCCAACTATATGCTGTCTACAGGAGACAGAGTTTAGATTCAAAGATACAGATTGAACGTAAAAGAATAGAAAATGATATACCATGAACAACAACCATAAGAGAGCTGGAGTATATTAATATCAGACCAAAATGGCTTTAGTTTTAGTATTTTAGCAAACTAGATAAATATTTTTTAATGTGTTTTAACTCAAAGTAAAGAAACCCATAGTTAGTAGGATTCATGGATTGACTAGATCCATGAATGAAGATTCTAAAGGCATCTATTTTGATGTAAAAAGTCATCCATATTTTTTTATGTTCACATGGTCAAGGTTACCCACCTGGAAGTAGCCTACTGATTGTGGTAAGAGAATAGAAGTTGGCCTTTTATATGATCTTATGATACTTCTATTGTTTGTACCTCTATGACAGGGAATTATAATTGCCTATTTTATTCTCTGACTGATGCGTGAGCTTTTTGAGGGTAGTGACTATGTCTTGTTTAATATTTTATCTATAGACCAATTCCTGACACAATGATGTAGGGCTCAATTTTGTTTGCTCGTTGCATTAATGAATGAGCATTATATAGCCAATAAACATGTACATAACATAGCTAAGGAGTATTCCTAGGGGAGGAGGTGTGTGTGTGTGCATGTGCAAGTGCACATGTGTGTGATTTTGTGCCTGTTCTTGGCATTAATAGTTACATGTCATATTCAATGGTTCTAACAGGCCCAAATAGGTTATAATGTGAGAATTCAATTACATCAAATATTACTTACTAAGCAGAGTAGAATCAAGCTGTCAAAAGTGATTGGAAATTTTAGATGATCACTCCAGCCTTTAATTTCATATATGCACCATATTAAGTCATTTAAATTAATCACTAAATGTGGCTTGTGATATAAGAATGACAGTAATGTCTATATGCATATATTCTTTGATTGTCAGTGATGGGTCAATTTATGAAAAACAGATAATAAATTAAAATATACTTCACTACTTTCTAAATTCCAGTTTAATTAAGTTGAAAAATTCAAGTTTTATATGAACAACAACAAAAAAAGCCTACTGGAAAAGCCAATATTATGAAATTCCATTACTATCTTACCTTTTTGAGTCTGCAACAAATGATCCATTGTATTTTGGCAATGAGTAAATTCTAATTTGTCATAAATTAGCTATTCATCTTCTTTGTTCTCCAATATTAAAATTGAGTGGCATTGTTATTATACTCATTTCTTTCTTGGTTGAACTCATATGTACATTTTTCAGTAACAGTTTTTGTGAGATCCTCTGATTAATATTTATTTACTAAGGCTTTTGAAGTATGAAAATTTATAGGTCAATTCCATTAGAGAAATAATAGGGTCTTTGCCAACATTAGAACACAGTAAGTGATTGTAAATTACTCTTTTGAACAAATATAAAATTAGGAGAAAGTGTCTATTACTGAAAAGGGGGTTGCATTGTTTTTAGACTCCCCTCCCAATGAGAAAAAAGGAAATATAAAATGTTGCTTTAAGTTTTTGTAGCATCTTAGAATAGACCTTAGACATTTACTTGATTTTACAACAATTTAGATTGGAATGGCAACATTTGGACTAATAATTCTTTTTGGAGTAAATTGAACAATGAAATGGAAAAATTTATTTAGGATAAATAATACCATGTATTCCTTACATTGTTTTAATTACTTGTGTTGTTTCATTTAATTCACTGAAAGAGACATTATTGCTCTAATTTTTGAAGATGAAAAAAACTAAGGCTCAGAGAGGTTAAGTAATTTGTTTAAGGTCAGAACAATATTGTGCTGCCCAGTATTATGCCTGAGTTATACTACTGCAGACTTTGTAATTGCTTATTGTATGCTAGTTTCTGTCAGTAGTTTGATTCACTGCACAGTTGTTCAAATTGTGCAAGGTTGGAGAATCCTGAAGAAACTTTGAAATCAGTTAGACTTTGCCTAACTTAACAATAATTTTACATTTTAATTATACCATTATATTGACCAACTTTTTGGTTATTGTCACCTAAAATAAATATGTATGTGAGTGGGAATTTGTGGGATTTGGGGTAGAAAATCTCCGTGGGGCCATGGCTGCCCATCAGATAGTCTCACAAAGAATGGTACATTTACTATAGTTAAGCTAGTCAAAGTCCTTTGGACCATTTATGAATCTAGAAATGCCATGTAGTATCTATATATGCCACACAAATTAGACTGGGAATTTTGAAAACTAGAAGCATTTTGTGAGTCTTTTAATAGCTAAATTCCTAACCTTTTACCTTAAGGGATTATCCTGTACTATCCAGCGATAATTCTGTGTTTCCCTAATTTGTGTGTTTCCTTGTTCTCAACTCTATTTGGAAACTTCCCCACTTGACCCAAAACTTTTTTCCATAGCAACTCCTACTCACTCTAGGCCTCCTACTCCTAGGAGAAAATAGAAACATTGGAAGATATGGCAAACAGGGCATGGTGAGATGGACCCCAGTGACCACCACTGCCTGCTATGCATATTGTGGCTGATTCAATGACATTCACTCCACCCAGGTGTGGACTGACCTGAGGCCATCATTGCAGATCCATACCCTAGTGGAGGCCCCATACCTTGAGCAAGGTCTTGTGATTTGCTTCTCCCAATAGAATATGGCAAAGGTAATGGATGCCACTTCCACGAGTAGGTTACACACCACTCTGACCCTGCTGACCACTTGTGCATCTTGCTGGGAGGCTGCATTTCTTTCTGAGCCACCACACTTTGATAAATCAAACTGCCTGCAATAGGCAGAATTTCTAACCTGCCCTACCCCAAGATGTTGTACTCGAATCCCCAGAACCTACGGACCTGATAAGATATCACTCTCATTGTTATGTTATGTTACATGGCACAGTTGACCTTAAGATAGGAGACTATTTGGGTGTGCTTATTCTAATCACACAAGTCCTTCAAAACAAATAGTTTTCTTTGGCTGGTGGCAATAAGGGAAGTAAGAGAATTAAAGCATGAGGATTCAACACCCCATTGCTGGCTTTGTAGGTGGAGGTGACCACATGATGAAGAATGCAGGCAGCTTCTAGGAGCAAAGAGCAGGCCCTAACTGACAGCCAGCAAGGAAACAGAGATCTCGGGTCTACAGCCACAAGGGATCAGATGCTTCCAACAGCCTGAGTGAGCTGGGAAGTGGATTTTCTCCCAGATCTTACAGAAAAGAACCCAGCATGACTGATACCTTGACTTCAGCTTTATGAGATTCACAGAACTTAGTCAAGCCCCTCTGGATTCCGTCAAGTTTCTAAAACTGGTAATTTGTTATCCGGTGATATAAAACTAATATGTCACCATATTAGAGGGGCCCATGTGGCAAGGAACTAATGGTAGACTCTTGCCAACAGCTGGCTAGGAACTGAGGCCCTCGGTCCAACAGTCCTGTGGAAACTAAATTCTGCCAAGGATCCCATGTCCCTGAAAGCAGCTCCTTCCTAGTCACGTGTTTGGATGAGACTCCACTTTTGATTGGCACCTTGATTGTTGCCTTCAGAGAAGCCCTAAAGCAGGGGACCCATGTGTGTTAAATACCTGACCCACATGTACTGTGAAATAATGAATGTGTGCTGTGTTAAGCTGTTAGGTTTTGAGGGTAAGGGGGATCTTGTTATGAAGCAACAAATAATGAATACAGATGGAAATTCCCTCGATTCCTTTTCACTAAACTTACAACTGATCACTGTGAAAATGCAGTCTGCTACAGCCTGGCTTGCTCCTTCACCACCAAAGGTACCAATGAACTTCACACCAAATCCAATGGGCATTTGACATCTAATAAACGTTTGTAATTGCTGCCCATTCTTTCTTTGGCTTCCACCACACTCTAATTTCCTTGTTTTCTTCTTACTCACATCACTGTTAAGAAGACTCATGACGACCATCCTCCTGTGGGTTTTGGTCATCATGGGAAACATACTTTGTCCTTGCTTTTGGTAGGAAAGCAGCTTCCTCTGACTGTGTAGTAAGCTCTCCTTGCTCTGCCTTCAGAGTGGTTGGCAAGCCCTTCCCCATTAGACATTTTCAGGTAGGCATCAAATACTGGTCGCCACCTCCTCCAAATACTTATGGGCATATGCCAAGCTCTGTGAGTGGTGCTCTTGCAGCCTCCCTCTCTTGCAGTACACCCATCTCCACTCACCCATAGCAAAGGAAGGGAACACACACTCAGTGACAACCTTCAGCAAAGTAATCTACTGGTGCTTTTAACTTTCTTCTTTTTGGTGATATGGAGGTGGATGATCTGTTAATGCTGGCAAAAACAGAATCACAGTCTCTTAGCATATCCTGCATAGCCAGACCGATTTCTCTGATTTTTCTTTTTCAGCCCCTGTGGCCTCTGCTAAAATTAAGCAACAGTGAAAAGCATCACTTAACATTCCTATTACAACTAATATTTAAAGGATGCATTCTTATTCTACAAGGATAAAGTAGATAATACAATTCATTCAAATTTTAGCTTTGGATAAGTTTATTAGCATTGTATCAGAGAACTCCAGCATGTAGTAGGTCTTGCAAATGTAACAGGAACATTGCATCAAATATACTTTTTAGTTCTGCACCCAAGAATCTGGAGCATACTATACCATGTAAAATATTTCTTTGTTTGCAACATACTAATGTCATGGCACTATGCACACAACCAGATAGTATGCCACCATCATCACTATTTATAACAAATTTGGAAGAAATTCACTACATATGAATATTGTGGCAGATTCCCTGACATTCATTCTACCCAGGTGACTGACCTGAGGCCATCATTGCAGATCCATCCCTCTTGCCAGTGAGGGGTTCAAGCATGGGCATATGACCAATGAGACATGAGAGGAAGTCTGCAGGGACCTTCAGGAAACATTTCCTTGGCTCAAAGAGAGACCTCAAGGAAAGGATGGTCTCTTCCCTTCTAGATACTGTGTCAGAATGAGAAAACTAGAACTGCTGCAGCTGTATTTCTACCAGCCTGAGAATGGAGCCTAAACTAAGAATGGATGAGAAGAGGTGAAATGATCCTGAATCCTTGATGACATCACCAAGTCAACCAAACTTGAAGGCTGCCTTGTCTCTGGAGCTCTTGCTATGTGGAATAATGGATAGTTTAAGCCTATTGGAATCCAGATTTTTATGATGTGCAGCAAAACCTATTCTCCTGATAACATACTAGGAGCACCAATAAAATTTAGATCTAAAAAGGGACTGATTATAGTTAAGCTTATGCAGACATACCTAGGAAGAAAATCAGAAGATTTAAGAAAAACTTAGAATAAACAGCAGGGCCTACTTTTACACTGGTTCTTGTGAAGGACTAATTTGGCACCAAAATCAAGATGTCACAGGAAGGGGAACATCACACACCAGGGCCTGTCGTGGGGTTGGGGGAGGGGGGAGGGATAGCATTAGGAGATATACCTAATGTAAATGACGAGTTAATGGGTGCAGCACACCAACATGGCACATGTATATATATGTAACAAACCTGCACGTTGTGCACATACCCTAGAACATAGAGTATAATTTTAAAAAAGCAGAATTAAAGTAAATAAATTGCACAGTCAAAAAAAAAATCAAGACAGAGAAGAAACAGGCCAGAAACAAATAGTTGAGAAATATAAACGGAGTCAAAAGTTGGAGGTGAAGTTTATGTTCGAGGTGAAGCTTACGTTCTTGCATCCCTAAAGCTATGACTTTGAGCCCCTGCAAATTCCAAGTGAGGCAGAGATGTCAAAGCCTCTAGGCCAATACTGAGAAGTTTTTGAACCAAGAGAGGCCTGGAATGTTCTGCTGTCTTATATGAAGAACATAGGCCATTGTTCAACTTCTTGGTTGGCAAGTAACTTACAAGATAAGAGAGGGTAACATGCAACATCCACCTGCTGGGTCCTGAAGGGAACAGGCACAGGCTGTAATCCCCTGGTCTACGGTAAGAGTGGGAAACCAGGAAGTCCTAAACATACACTGAGAACTACAGGACATTCCATAAGATCATCATTAAGTCATTTTATATGACTGGTTTTATTTCAATAAATTCAATGAATGTTAAAGCAGATATGGTGTTTGTGCTAGAATTTATAATCTAAATACTAATTCATTTTTTATTGTTGCTATTGAAGTGCGGGTCTCACCTATGACAAAACATATCTACGGATACGATTAAACCACATTTTCAATTGTATGATCGTTGATGTGATGTTGGGTGTACATGGTCTTACATATTGTAGAAAGTTATGTCATTATTCTAATCCTTTCCTCTGCCAGTGCTAGAGGAAAAGTCTTCTATTAATTGCCTGTGTCAAGGACAGATTAAATTTTACAAATCTAGAAGTAGAGCTTTAAAGTCAGACTGACCATAGCTCAAATTCCAGCAATGACACTTTTCTATATTGTCTTTGAAATGTTACTTAATCCCCCAAGTCTCTTTTCTTCTTAGAAAAATGGAGATAATATGTCTCCCTAAGAGAGACATATGTTCCTTATAAGACCTGAAGAGGAGAATGTGTGTAAATTGCTTATCAGTCAGCCATGCACATAACAGAGACAAAATAATGCCAGCTGTCATCCCATTTTTCCTAAAAAAGGACTTACATTGGAGACAGCAAAGTAATTGAGGAGATGAGAGAATTTTATCAGCCAATGAAAACATGTTTTTCTTTAGGGAGATTCACATTTAAAACTAAATACTTATATATCTATGAATTAATCTCCTTAAGCAAGGTTTACCACAATGGGGGTATAAGAAGTGAAAATATTTTTGCTTGGATAAGAATTCTAGGTTACAGACATTAAAACATGGCACTATTTTTAGCTAGATTATACTTAACTATGTGAAAAAAAATGCCCGGACCTTATTTTTTGAATTCTTAGAATAAAGAAAGAGATTCTGTTGAACGGCAATATTTGTTTAAATGCTTAGGAGACCCTCTTATTTTTAGCTCCTAGTAGCTCACAGTTCTAGCTGCGGGGGGATGACTATAAGACTGTGATCCAATGTTTACCAACAGAACTAAATCAACAAAATAAGTGTCTGACAGAAAATTGTGTTCGCAGAAGTCAAGCCACTAAAATCTGGTGTGTGAGAGAGGAGACATGGCTTAGAGAAGAAGTAAAAACTATAGTAACCCTCCCTCCATTCAATCCTATGTAAACCCTTTCCAAGGAACATTAAAGTCGCAGATGTGGATGTGCAGGATCATAGGGTAGTGATCTCTGTTAAGGGCTCTTCAGCAAAAGGCTAGACTCAGGAGAAGAATGGAGAAGGAATAGAAGGAGAGGGACACTGGGGAGAAGAGTTTCAGCTAGGGCTCTTCTTCATGACCCTGTGGGATGAGGGGCACTCTTCTCATGCAGCTCTTTTTTTCTTTTATTATACTTTAAATTCTAGGGTACATGTGCACAATTAGCAGGTTTGTTACATATGTATATATGCGCCATGTTGGTGTGCTGCACCCACTGACTCATCATTTACATTAGGTGTATCTCCTAATGCTATCCCTCCCCGCTCCTCCCACTCCACAACAGGCCCCAGTGTGTGATGTTCCCCTTCCTGTGTCCAAGTGTTCTCATTGTTCAATTCCCACCTATGAGTGAGAACATACAGTGTTTGGTTTTTTGTCCTTGCGATAGTTTGCTGAGAATGATGGTTTCCAACTTCATCCATGTCCCTACAAAGGACATCAACTCATCCTTTTTTATGGCTGCATAGTATTCCATGGTGTATATGTGCCACATTTTCTTAATCCAGTCTATCACTGATGGACATTTGGGTTGGTTCCAAGTCTTTGCTATTGTGAATAGTGCCGCAATAAACATACGTGTGCATGTGTCTTTATAGCAGCATGATTTATAATCCTTTGGGTATATACCCAGTAATGGGATGGCTGGGTCAAATGGTATTTCTAGTTCTAGATCCTTGAGGAATCGCCACACTATCTTCCACAATGGTTGAACTAGTCCCACCAACAGTATAAAAGTGTTCCTATTTCTCCACATCCTCTCCAGCACCTGTTGTTTCCTGACTTTTTAATGATCACCATTTAACTGGTGTGAGATGGTATCTCATTGTGGTTTCGATTTGCATTTCTCTGATGGCCAGTGATGATGAGCATTTTTTCATGTGTCTGTTGGCTGCATAAATATCTTCTTTTGAGAAGTCTCTGTTCATATCCTTCACCCACTTTTTGATGGGGTTGTTTGTCTTTTTCTTGTAAATTTGTTTGAGTTCTTTGTAGATTTTGGATATTAGCCCTTTGTCAGATGAGTAGATTGCAAAAATTTTCTCCCATTTTGTAGGTTGCCTGTTCACTCTGATGGTAGTTTCTTTTGCTGTGCAGAAGCTCTTTAGTTTAATTAGATCTAATTTGTCAATGTTGGCTTTTGTTGCCATTGCTTTTGGTGTTTTAGACATGAAGTCTTTGCCTATGCCTATGTCCTGAATGGTATTGCCTAGGTTTTCTTCTACGGTTTTTATGGTTTTATGTCTAACATTTAAGTCTTTAATCCATCTTGAATTAATTTTTGTATAAGAAGGAAGGGATTCAGTTTCAGTTTTCTACATATGGCTAGCCAGTTTTCCCAGCACCATTTATTAAATAGGGAATCATTTCCCTATTGCTTGTTTTTGTCAGGTTTGTCAAAGATCAGATGATTGTAGATGTGTGGTACTATTTCTGAGGGCTCTGTTCTGTTCCATTGGTCTATATCTCTGTTTTGGTACCAGTACCATGCTGTTTTGGTTACTGTAGCCTTGTAGGATAGTTTGAAGTCAGGTAGCGTGATGTCTCCAGCTTTGTTCTTTTGGCTAAGGATTGTCTTGGCAATGTGGGCCCTTTTTTCATTCCATATGAACTTTAAAGATTTTTCCAATTCTGTGAAGAAAGTCATTGGTAGCTTGAAGGGCATGGCATTGAATCTATAAATTACCTTGGGCAATACCTTGAATCTATAAATTACCAATCACGATATTGATTCTTCCTATCCATGAGCATGGGATGTTCTTCCATTTGTTTGTGTCCTCTTTTATTTCATCGAGCAGTGGTTTGTAGTTCTTCTTGAAGAGGCCCTTCACATCCCTTGTAAGTTGGATTCCTAGGTATTTTATTCTCTTTGAAGCAATTGTGAATGGGAGTTCATTCATGATTTGGCTCTATGTTAGTCTGTTATTGGTGTATAAGAATGCTTGTTATTTTTGCACATTGATTTTTGTATCCTGTGACTTTGCTGAAGTTACTTATCAGCTTAAGGAGATTTTGGGCTGAGATGATGGGGTTTTCTAGATATGCAATCATGTCACCTGCAAACAGGGACAATTTGACTTCCTCTTTTCCTAATTGAATACCCTTTACTTTTTTCTCCTGCCTCATTGCCCTGGCCAGAACTTCCAACACTATGTTGAATAGGAGTGGTGAGAGAGGGCATCCCTGTCTTGGGCCAGTTTTCAAAGGTAATGTTTCCAGTTTTTGCCCATTCAGTATGATATTGGCTGTGGGTTTGTCATAAATAGTTCTTATGATTTTGAGATACGTCCCATCAATACCGAATTTATGGAGAGTTTTTAGCATGAAGGGCTGCTGAATTTTGTCAAAGGCCTTTTCTGCATCTATTGAGATAATCATGTGGTTTTTGTCTTTGGTTCTGTTTATATGCTGGTTTACGTTCATTGATTTGTGTATGTTGAACCAGCCTTGCATCCCAGGGATGAAGCCCATTTGATCATGGTGGATAAGCTTTTTGATGTGCTGCTGGATTCGGTTTGCCAGCATTTTGTTGAGGATTTTTGCATCAATGTTCATCAGGAATATTGGTCTAAAATTCTCTTTTTTTTTTCTTGTGTCTCTGCCAGGCTTTGGTATCAGGATGATGTTGGCCTCATAAAATGAGTTAGGGAGGATTCCCTCTTTTCTGTCGATTGGAATAGTTTCAGAAGGAATGGTACCAGCTCCTCCTTGTACCTCTGGTAGAATTTGGCTGTGAATCTGTCTGGTCCTGGACTTTTTTTGGATGGAAAACTATTAATTATTGCCTCAATTTCAGAGCCTGTTATTGGTCTATTCAGAGATTGAACTTCTTCCTGGTTTAGTCTTGGGAAGGTGTATATGTCCAAGAATGTATCCATTTCTTCTAGATTTTCTAGTTTATTAGCATAGAGGTGTTTATAGTATTCTCTGATGGTAGTTTGTATTTCTGTGGGATTGGTGGTGATATCCCCTTTATCATTTTTTATTGCATCTATTTCATTCTTTTCTCTTTTCTTCTTTACTAGTCTTGCTAGAGGTCTATCAAATTGGTTGATATTTTCAAAAAACCAGCTCCTGGATTCATTGATTTTTTGAAGGGTTTTTGGTGTCTCCATCTCCTTCAGTTCTGCTCTGATCTTAGTTATTTCTTGCCTTCTGCTAGCTTTTGAATGTGTTTGCTCTTGGGTCTCTAGTTCTTTTAATTGTGATGTTAGGGTGTCAGTTTCAGATCTTTCCTGCTTTCTCTTGTGGGTGTTTAGTGCTATAAATTTCCCTCTACATACTGCTTTAAATGTGTCCCAGAGATTCTGGTATGTTGTGTCTTTGTTCTCACTGGTTTCAAAGAACATCTTTATTTCTGCCTTCATTTCGTTATGTACCCAGTAGTCATTCAGGAGCAGGTTGTTCAGTTTCCATGTAGTTGAGTGGTTTTGAGTGAGTTTCTTAATCCTGAGTTCTAGTTTGATTGCACTGTGGTCTGAGAGACAGTTTGTTATAATTTCCATTCTTCTACATTTGCTGAGGAGAGCTTTACTTCCAACTATGTGGTCAATTTTGGAATAAGTGTGATGCGGTGCTGAGAAGAATGCATATTCTGTTGATTTGGGGTGGAGAGTTATGTAGATGTCTATTAGGTCTGCTTGGTGCAGAACTGAGTTCAATTCCTGGATATCCTTGTTAACTTTGTGTGTCGTTGATCTGTCTAATGTTGACAGTGGGGTGTTAAAGTCTCCCATTATTATTGTGTAGGAGTCTAAGTCTGTTTGTAGGTCTCTAAGGACTTGCTTTATGAATCTGGGTGCTCCTGTATTGGGTGCATATATATTTAGGATAGTTAGATCTTCTTGTTGAATTGATCCCTTTACCATTATGTAATGGCCTTTTTTGTCTCTTGATGTTTAATGCCTTTTTTTTGTTTTCCATTTGCTTGGTAGATCTTCCTCCATCCCTTTATTTTGAGCCTATGTGTGTCTCTGCACATAAGATGGGTCTCCTGAATACAGCACACTGATGGGTCTTGACTCTTTATCCAATTTGCCAGTCTGTGTCTTTTAACTGGAGCACTTAGCCCATTTATATTTAAGGCTAATATTGTTATGTGTGAATCTGATCCTGTCATTATGATTTTAGCTGGTTATTTTGCTCGTTAGTTGATGCAGTTTCTTCCTAGCCTCGATGGTCTTTACACTTTGGCATGTTTTTGCAGTGGCTGGTACCCGTTATTCCTTTCCATGTTTAGTGCTTCCTTCAGGAGCTCTTGTAGGGCAGGCCTGGTGGTGACAAAATCTCTCAGCATTTGCTTATCTGTAAAGGATTTTATTTCTCCTTCACTTATGAAGCTTAGTTTGGCTGGATATGAAATTCTGGGTTGAAAATTCTTTTCTTTAAGAACGTTGAATATTGGCCCCCACTGTCTTTGGGCTTGTAGTGTTTCTGCCAAGAGATCCACCGTTAGTCTGATGGGCTTCCCTTTGTTGGTAACCTGACCTTTCTCTCTGGCTGCCCTTAACATTTTTTCCTTCATTTCAACTTTAGTCAATGTGACAATTATGTGTCTTGAAGTTGCTCTTCTCGAGGAGTATCTTTGTGGCGTTCTCTGTATTTCCTGAATTTGAATATTGGCCTGCCTTGCTAGGTTGGGGAAGTTCTCCTGGATAAAATCCTGCAGAGTGTTTCCAACTTGGTTCCATTCTCTCCATCACTTTCAGGTACACCAATCAGATGTAGATTTGGTCTTTTCACACAGTCACATACTTCTTGGAGGCTTTGTTCCTTTCTTTTTACTCTTTTTTCTCAAAACTTCTCCTCACTTCATTTCATTCATTTGATCTTCAATCACTGATACCCTTTCTTCCAGTTGATCGAATTGGCTACTGAAGCTTGTGCATTTGTCACATAGTTCTCGTGCCATAGTTTTCAGCTCCATCAGGTCATTTAAGGACTTCTCTACATTCGTTATTCTAGTTAGCCATTCATCTAATTTTTTTCCAGGTTTTTAACTTCCTTGTGATGGGTTCAAACTTCCTCCTTTAGCTCGGAGAAGTTTGATCGTCTGAAGCCTTCTTCTCTCATCAAAGTCATTCTCTATCCAGCTTTGTTCCATTGCTGGTGAGGAGCTGCGTTCTTTTAGAGGGGGAGAGGTGCTCTGATTTTTAGAACTTTCAGCTTTTCTGCTCTGTTTGTTCCCCATCTTTGCGATTTTACCTACCTTTGTTCTTTGACGATGGTGATGTACAGATGGGGTTTTGGCATGGATGTCTTTTGTGTTCATTAGTTTTCCTTCTAACAGTCAGGACCCTCAGCTGCAGGTCTGTTGGAGTTTGCTGGAGGTCCCCTCCAGACCCTGTTTGCCTGGGTATCAGCAGAGGAGGCTGCAGAACAGCGAATATTGCTGAACAGCAAATATTGCTGCCTGATCATTCCTTTGCAAGTTTTGTTTCAGAGGGGTACCCGGCCATGCGAGGTGTCAGTCTGCCCCTACTGGGGGTGCCTCCCATTTAGGCTACTCAGGGATCAGGGACCCACTTGAGGAGGCAATTTGTCCATTCTCAGATCTCAAACTCTGTGCTGGGAGAACCACTACTCTCTTCAAAGCTGTCAGATGGGGACATTTAAGTTTGCAGAGGTTTCTTCTGCCTTTTGTTCGGCTATGCCCTGCCCCCAGAGGTGGAGTCTACAGAGTCAGGCAGGCCTCCTTGACCTGCGGTGGGCTCCACCCAGATGGAGCTTCCTAGCTGCTTTGTTTACCTACTCCAGCCTGGGCAATGGTGGGTTCCTCTTCCCCAGTCTCGCTGCTGCCTTGCAGATTGATCTCAGACTGCTGTGCTAGGAATGAGTGAGGCTCCGTAGGCATGGGACCCTCCAAGCCAGGCTAGGAAAGGGAATTCCCTTTGTTTGGCTAGGAAAGGGAATTCCCTGAGCCCTTGTGCTTCCCAGGTGAGGCAATGCCTCGCCCTCCTTCAGCTCATACTCGGTGCGCTGCACCCACAGTCCTGCACCCACTGTCTGACAAGCCCCAGTGAGATGAAGCCGGTACCTCAGTTGGAAATGCAGAAATCACCCGTCTTCTGCATCACTTACGCGGGGAGCTGTAGAGTGGAGCTGTTCCTATTCGGTCTTCTTGGAACCCCTCTCCCTCATGCATCTCTTGACCAAGATTTAGAGGGGTGTGGGGAGGAAGAAACACCCAGCCCAAACCTGTTCCATTTTCTAAATGTGTAAATACTTCATGTCTTCCACACACTTAGAATCTCTTCACTGAATCTCATTTTTATTAGCCTGAATTTTAACAGGAGCTCCATGACTTCTAATTCAACTATTTTTCTTGTGAGTGCAATGGTACTGATGTTTTATGTTGCTGACTGATGAGGGACTCATCTATTTTGACTAGTAGGTGAACAGTTTGGAAAGCACCTCAATGGTACTTCTTTTTGAAGACTAAGACCTGTTCTTTATTGGAATTTCTTGCCCTTTTTATTCTTCTCTAACTGTGGTATGTATAGCTATCTATCTGTAAATATTTCTGAATCTCTGAAAATTATTTGTTTACAAGTTCAACCCCATCAAAGTGCCAATTCTCTGAGGGCAGGAAGCTGGCATTATTTGAATTTAAAGTCTCTGCACCTAGCAAGTGACCAATAGATATTAAGCCCTCAATTCTCCTGTTGAGTGGGTAAATAAATGCTGACATTCCTTTGCAACAATTGCAAAGATGGAAAGCCAGATATAACTGGAAGGGAATTTTACAAAATCTTGTGATTCTCATAAGATTGAGTATATCTTTGGGTTGTTTCTGTTCAATAAATATCCATAGGTACCAGCCAATGTTTTGGGTATGTAGGATAATAAGATAGTTAAGACAGTAGTCCCACTTTAAAGTAGTTCAAGACAAACTGTTACTTTTAAAATTTGATCTAGAGAAAAATGATGCCTTGGCATGTCCATGTAGCTCATTTCTATGTCTGATGGCACTTAATCCACTTGGGATTATGATACCATTTACAATGGTTTTCTTATTCTAATTTAAAAACTATAATCAATATTGTCAATAGATCATAAAACAAAACCCAGTAACGTTTTAAAGAAAATGCTCACTTCTACATACTATACAGTTTCATGAACTTGCACACTTTCTCTCATGGGGTACACAACTAGATTATCGGGGTTTTGTAGTTATCTGTTCATATATTTGTTGTTTCACTTGTCCTCTAATTGAGATCGTCAACATAGTAAGGCAGTGTGCAAAACTCCTTTGATTTTTGAACCATTGTTGCCATCCAGTGGGAGAAGATGGTATTTTATTAAATAGAAGGAAGTCCATTCCCCTAAATAACTAACATTATAAGGGTAATTACATTTTTATAATCACAAACCACCCAAAATTAAATTTCTTATACTACTGAATTAAAACCAAAACTAATAAAACCTGAGTTCTCTAAAACAGTTATGACTCAAAAAAATTTTCATCACTATTACAGATACTGTAACTGACGTTTCATGCTCGGATTGCTGAGCACATAGTTGGATAATGTATTTCTTTTATGTTATCCTACATTTATTACAGTTAGTTATTCAAATACGGTTACTCTTTATGATTACTCTTCCTGTTTCCAGTGTTTCTTCCGTTTCTTAGGGTTCTCTGTGAAAGAAACATGTAGGTTCATTCTTGTCCTGCTGCTCCTTGGATGTCTCTTTAATATTTCATTAGCCTTTTTTCTTTCTTTTTTTTTTTCAGAGTTCTAATTCAAAGTTCAACCATAGTTCTACTTCCTAAAATTTTAAATGAATAAATGCTTGAAAACAAAAACAATTCTCATATTTTTTTCACTGTTTAAGTTTGAACTAGCTGATGTGCTACAGAAATCTGAGCTTGATTTTTTTAAATATTAAACAAATAAATGCTCATAAATTCATATAATTTCTACACATAGTCACCAACTACCCAGCACCGGCAGAATCAAGATTTATAAACAAGGAAAAGTAACCTTTACTTAATCAGTGTATTTCTAAAAGCGTGTTCTCCAACATAGTTAGAAACATACATCTGAGTTTTACAGAGAGTCTGCCCCAATTTCTTTTCAGAGAGAAAGTCTCAGAATCCCTTGTATAAATTCCTGAAAGTACTACCCAATTTAGATGGTTCTTTCCAGCAAGTCACATTATCACAGTCTCCTCCCCAAGCACTGACTCTTCTGTGGATAGGATGTGAGGGAGAACTTTAATGGGCAGACAAGAAGAAATAAAATTTACTAAACAGTGTGCAATTGTGATTTATTTTAGGGTGAGTTTATTTTTGCTACATTACCTAGCACAAAGTTCTTTTGATATTAATCATGATATACTTATTTTGAAAGGACAACTCTTAAAAAGAACTGACATTTTGGGAAACTTTTAAAAAGTCCATTAAAACCTTTTTCTTATAATTTTCTTTATAATTTTAGAATTTTTTTATTATGTAACATCTGACCATTTCTTTGTGTATATTAAAATTGTTAGTGATGAAATTTCTGGGGCTTTCCTTGGGAGACTGTAGCCTGAAATTTAAAATGCTGAAGTGGGCATTATTTTCTGGATTATTTAACGTCTGCTCATCTAAGTTGACCAGGTAATTTAAAAATATTCTGTCATCATTTCCAGTGTGACTTCACTAAAATTAGTCATAATCGTGTTAGTATGTTTTGGATGGCTCTCTCTCTATGCGATTTTTTTTCTGTGATTTTCATAGATATTTAAAGGGAGGCAGTCAGGCAGGAGGAATTCCCTATTATTATAGGGAAGATCAGTCTTTTTGTTCCATCGAGGCTGTCAACTGATTGGATGAAGCCTACCCACATCAGGGAGGATCATCTGCTTTACTCAGTCTATTGATTTAAATATTAAACTCATCCAAATACATCCTCACAAAAGCACTCAGAAAACATTTGGTTAAATACCTGGGCATCCCATGGCCCAGTCAAGTTGACACATACAATTAATCATCACACTCTGTATTGCTTAAAACATATAATGCTGAAAGTGCATGTTAAATCTCCAAAATTGGCAGTGGTAAAAAAATATGAAACATACATGATAGTGAAAACATATGAACCAAAACATTGATTTAATCAATGTTTACTGTGACTATGTAAATGCCAAGCCCCACTGTTCTAGGCACATGATATAAGGTGGCAAACAAAGACAGTTTTCTAGGCCTGACAGAATTTACACTCAGTGAAAGACTGAGAGTAAAAGAATAAGCATATATTTACAGGACATGATTTCAGGGAGACACAAGTGCTGAGAGGAAAAGCAAAGTAGGCCCAATGGAGAGGGACTAGGTGGGTTGACAATCTGGACAGCCAGGATGTGAGGAGAGGAAAAGGCTGTCTTTATAGTTAATATTTTAGCAAAGACAGTAATGATGTGAAGGAGTGGGGCAGACAGAGATACGGGGAGGAGCATTCCAGGCAGAGGGAACAGTTCCTGAGATGGGAACAGATTAGTGCACTTGAGGACTAGCAAGAAGGCCAGTGTGGCTGCAGAACCACTTAGTAGTAGGGGTGCAGTTGGAGATTGCCAGAAGCCAGATCAGATAGGGAGCAATTAGCATTCATCAATTATCAATTAATAAGCATCTCTGCATCATGTTTTCATTCTCAACTTCTTCCTTTATTTAATACATTAGAAGCACACTAAAAACCATAGAATAGAAAAAAAAGGAAAAATACCACAAAATTTGAAAATGTCTACAAACATTATGTTAATACACAACATGCCACAAGGACACGAGTTTCCAGTTAAATAAGCAAACAATTATATTGAAGATAAACGTATCTCAGCATGAGAACATTTTACTTTGTAGTTGAATATTTAAGTACTGAGTTAAATGTTTCATATTACTAGTTTCTGGATCATGGATTGCTTTGCATTGGTTCTTACTAGAAGTGTTAGCACTGTACTAGTTTCCAGATGTTAAAAAACTTTGATCATATGCATGGCCTTCTAGAGAAAAATGAAGGTAAATACTATAGTTTCATGTATTTCTGAAATATTTAGAGATAAAGAGGAACTTTTGCGGAATATTTAAGTTTGTTGTTTCCCAAAATGCATCTCCATGAAGCCTGAGTATCTGTCAGTCTTATTACGTTAGGAAAATGTAAACTACTTTAAGGATTTAAACTAGAAGAGATATAATATAGTGAATGACTTATAAAGTGATTAGGAAGGCTGAAGAACAAAAAGGAGAAGTAGGGGATGCTAGAGGGATTTTTTTAAAAAGGGAGAGAAATGAGAGTAAAAGGTCAGAAAGCAGCTAATACCCCTAACTGGAACCTATGTGTTGCACTTGATTTTTGTGCTGTGGGTAGCTCTGCAGCTGCCAGCACTGGAAATGCTGAGAAGCTATTCTTTCTGACAACGTTGGGATCAAAGAGTGGTCACCAAGGTAGCAGAGTCACCAGAGAGGTGGTGCACTTCCTAGGCTGCTGGACTCACAGCAGCCCACCCCTTCTTGCACTGTCTTCATTGCCGGCCACTGTCACTACTGTCAGAGCAAGAACCACCCAGGTTCTATTTTCTGGTCTCCTCCAATGCCTCCCATTGGCAGAACAAACAGGAAGCCAGCTGGCAAAGGCATCTGGGAAATGTAGTTTTCAATTCCCAAGCCCAGCAGCATTGATCAAAGAATAGAAATGTGTGGGAGCTAAGACCAAACAGAAAAATAACCAGCCCAGCCCAACCATTTGGCTAGTCAATATTCAAACACTGCCTTTACCCACATTTAAGCTTCCAGGCAGCAATAACACCCTCTTTATGCTTCCATCTAGTATGATGCAATTAAGCCTTGTACAAGTGAAGATGGTCTTACCCTCTCTTAAAAACAAGCTGAGATACAAAGATCCACCAATCATGTTATTCATCTCTTGCTCAGGCACAATCTCATCTGATTATTCTGTACCCAAGAGTCCAAATTATTAAGTAAACCACCACAGGACTCATAATATAAAATTGTAATGAAAAGAAAGGAGATTAGCTAATATTTATATATGTGAATATAACAAGTGCATTATTTACCTATTCCTGTATAGCAAATTACCCCAAGACGTAGGAGCTTAAAATGAAAAAAACATTATCTTTCACCAGTTTCTGAGAATCAAGAATCAAGAAGTGGCTTAATGATAGTTCTGGCTCAGGGCTTCTCATAAAATTGCAGTCAAGATGTTGGCCAAGGCTGCAGTCATCTTGACACAGTTTGGCTCTATGTCCCCACCCAAATTTCATGTTGAATTGTAATTCCCAGTGTTGAATGATGCGCCTGGTGGCAAGTGCTTGGATCATGTGGGCAGAATTCCCCCTTGCTGTTCTCATGATAGTGAATGAGTTCTCACAAGATCTCACAAGGTTGTTTAAAAAGCTGTAGCACTTCCTTCTTCCCTCTCTGTCTGCTGCTCCACCATGGTAAAATGTGCTTGCTTCCCCTTCCCCTTCCCCTTCCATAATGATTGAAAATTTCCTGAAGGCTCCCAGGCATGCAGGAGGATGCATGGAATGTACAGCCTGCAGAATTGTGAGTCAGCTCGAGCTCTTTTCTTCATAAATTACGCAGTCTTAGGTAATTCTTTATAGCAGTGTGAGAATGGACTAATCCACATCTGAAGGCTGGACAGGAGCTGAAGGATTCATTTCTAAGGTCATGCACATGGTTGTTGTCTGGAGTGTTTAGATCCTTGCCATGTAGGCTCTTCCTTGGGACTCTTCATGACCTGGTAGCTGGCTTCTGCCAGAGCAAGAGGTGAGAGAGAGAGAGAAAGAGAGAGAAAAAAAAATGAGAAAGGAGAAGGGGATTGAGAGAGAGAGAGAGAGAATGGAAATACCAGGAGGCAGGACTCACTGGGACTTTCTTGGAAGCTGGCTACCAAGACAAACAAGAAATAAAAATATACATGGCTGCTATAATTGTTTCTGTAACATGTCATAAGGCTGAAGTTGATATCTATAACTTCCTGTCCCACTACCCTTTCTCTGTTCTCTTTTCACTCAGTCAGCACTTTAGCTAGCTAGGACATTTTACCACAATACTCCAAACTTTTATTCTTGGAGGATCAAATTCCCCAGTCAGTTGGCTTCAATTAAATTGTTATTATTTTCTATAAATTTTACTAATTGACATAGAAATATCAGGAGGCATCTCACAAAATCCTCTGGGCTCCAGACATAGTCCTTCCTTTCCACCTCTGTGTGTTGCAGCAACCAAATTTCCTCTTGCTAATCAGAACCAATAATAATTGCCTGCACTGGAACCTCCTTCTTTGTCTATTTGCTCTATAGCATGACAAGACCAAAATGACCAAATGGCAGTCCCAGTTTCCAACTGGAAACAATTGTTGTGTTCTCTGAGAACATACAACAGTCCAAAGATATGAAGATGAGAAATGAAAATTTTGTGAATGATTTTTAGGTATAATAGTTAGACAAGCCCTTTCAATTATCATGCTTTGATTCCTGGACTCATATATTCTGGCTATAGGAGAAAGATAATCAAATAGTGGCAGTGATTTTTGCATACAGCATGTCCTTTTGGATGGCATATATACTTTGCAGAGAATTAGCTCCATAACTGGGTTTTCACTAAGCCAATTCTATCAAGTACACTGAAAGACCAGTGAATTCTTTGACCATGGTATTATTGTCACCCTTATCTTTTTGTAAAATGAGCGTCTTTGTTAGAAGCAATGCTATAATGGAAACAGGATGGTAAACATGACACTACATATAATGAATCTAGGGAAATATAGTGGGCAGAAAGACAAACCCATAACCAGAAAAGGTATCTATTTCAGTAAGGACATGTCATTGTTCCTTGTAGGGCAGAAGGGTCTATTGCAACCAGACTGCCTCCAGGTGGCAGGTGTCATATCAGAGGTTTAGCATTAGTTCCTTCTACTGGTCAGTTGGGCAGTCAACAATGGTGGTGTTCAGGTTCCAGAGCTAGAGCAAGGAAGGTATAAGATGGAATTTCTTATTATACCTGAAATTAACAAAGTTCTCGAAGAATAATGGGGGAATGTCAGAAGGATGTAGGAGCCAAGTTGAAGGGGCTCTCATTGACCAAATCTGGGGAAAAGTGAGTTTCAAAATGAATAATGATAGTAAAGAGTAATAATCCATTTATAGATAAGCTCTAAGATGGCCCACAATGATCCTCACCTCCTAAGGCTCACGCCCTTGTGCAGTTCCCTCCCACATTGAATGGGGGCTGTGTTAGCAATGGAATGCAGTGGAGGCAACAGAGCATGACTTCCAGGGCTAGGTCATAAGGCAATGCAGTTCTCACCTTAGTTTATTGAATGGCTCACTCTGGGGGAACCCAGAGTCCATGCTGTAGGACAGTCAGACAGCCATGGGAAGAGGTCTCCCACCAGCACCAAACACCAAATTGCCAACTTTGTGAGTGGCCACCCTGGAGCAGAACCTTTCCTCCCAGTCAGACTTTCAGAAGATAAGCTAGCTCTGGACTGCAACCTCATTGGAGTCCTGCGCCAGGTCCAGCCAGACAAAGCACTGAATTTGTGGCCCACAGAATGGGTGCAAGACAATAAATGATCACTGTTGTTTTAAATCACTAAGTTTTAGAATGATTGGCTATGCAGTATTGGACAACAAATCTATCCTAGAATAAAATAAGACTCCATGAGTTTCCCCCACATGATGTAAATAAATAAATGGGAGAAGCAGGGAAGAAAAGGGCTTACAATAGATTGCCAAGTAATACATGTGAAAGGATAATGGAGTTAGAAAATCACCATTTTTCAACCATCAGAGTGATAATTGGATTGGTAAAATAGTTGTCAGCAGCTGCAAAAATTAGAGGGTGGGACTCTGATGAGGAGCAGGATATTACATAGTCTCAAAGTATCTGCCACAAGAGGTTTATTAATGAGGAAGGGGAAAATAGTGACTTCACTTAGGAACAACATGGCAGACACCACCTTAACTGAATAAAGTTTACCTCCTCTGTAATGGGACTGTCACAGTTCATAATACTCCTTTCAAAAATGCATAACCTAAATTGAAAGAGGAGGAAACACCAGACTAAGCCTAAGCTGAGAGGCATTCTATAAAATTATGAAGTCATAAGATTGGAACTCTTTCAGATTAAACTAGCCTAAAGAAACGTGGTGACTGTATGCAACACATGAGTTTCTGTGCTTATGTGCAGCTTTGTTTGTGGGTATAACAGCTTCAAAGAATTAACCAAACTGTTTTGTTTGCAAATGAGCAGAAAATATAACATGGGGTTGGTAACTCTGAGAACTCTCTGGGTGAAGAACTTGTTAACACTCTAACTTGTTTGCATTATATAGACGTTCCTTATGGGCGATATTTATGTAAACCAGATTATATTTATTGTAAGCAGATTAATCTCCAGGCTATTTGTTTATCCTATCCCTTTTATTCGTCCTGATACATGAAAGGATATAGCTTTGGTTTAGTTTTATCTCACCTTCCTCTACCTTGTAACTTTCCTACCATAATGTATAAACAGGTGTTAGTTTTTGAAGATTTTGTCATTGGATTTACATAAGTGAAATCTTTGGCTTCTGCCCAGGAGGATTAAAAACATGAACTGGCCTTTTCTGAAACAGATTTTTATCAATATGGCTAAGTTTCTTGCTGAACATTATGAAGGAATTCATTGCATATGTGAGTATATTTAGGTGAAGCATTAAAAAAGCCTTATTATTCATGAATCTTTCTAAAAGGCATGAGTGTCCTAACTAGAATGCTAAATGCGTTGGTGGGTGACGGTACCTAGCTTTGAGGTAACATGGGACAGATGAATTGCTTTGCAATACAACTGGCTAAGAATTGTGAGGAGGGAAAACAAAGCAGGTAAGTTAGGTTGGACAAATGGGGGTGGGCTAAGATGTAGAATATGTGCATAGGAAGTGAAGACTTGGGGAAGGAACAAGTCTAAAAGTCATTTTAAGGGGAGCATGGTCTGCAGCATAAGCTTATGAATCTCATTAAATGTTTGGTATGCTTGGAGTTATGATGTAAACTGATAGAAAGGCATGTTCTGTGTGTCTATTGACATGGCTGATTTTCTCAGCTCTGACAGAGGAGGACACTGCAGAAGACTGAGCTACATGAGCAAATAAACAGCTGCTAACTTAGGAAATGAGTCCCTTGGAAATGTCTTCTTTCCTGGGCCTTAGTTTGGTGGATGTTTAAAGATGATCAATAGTGATTTTCTGCCTCTTTTGGTACTAAGCCATTTTTTTCAATGAGACAATTAATAAATTTGGTGGATTTCTTAGGTCAGTACACAGGCAAACAAACTCACAAGAGGATGGGTAACAGTCTGTTCACTGGCTTTTTCTAAATAGATATGGTGAGTCATCTCTTCCCCTTGGGTTACCATCTGCTATGGTTTAGAAATCAGTTCCAATTTAAATAATCTACTTTCCACCTCTTTTTCTTCCTTCCTTTGATACTCTTGCATATGAGAAGTATTGACCTAGGACTCTTACATTCATTTCTTTTTCTGCATAATAAACCATATTTTCTGAAAGTCTCATTCTCTTATAAACCACGTAACCTAGTAAGATGTATTACCATTTTGAGATTTGAAAGGGTAAACAATAAAAATGCTAAATGTTCTGCAAGACTGAAGATTTTGAGTTGAAGAAAATGTATCATAGAGCTTCAGATAATGAATAGCTATGTTATAGCATGCAGAGGTTGTCATACAAAATCAGCAGCAATCTAAACAACTTCAGCAAAGTCTCAGGATACAAAATCAATGTGCAAAAATCACAAGCGTTCCTATACACCAACAATAGACAGAGAGCCAAATCATGAATGAACTACCATTCACAATTGCTAAAAAGAGAATAAAATACAGCTAGAAATACAGCTAACAAGAGATGTGAAGGACTTCTTCAAGAAAACTACAAACCACTTCTCAAGGAAATAAAAGAGGACACAAACAAACAGAAAAACATTCCATGCTTGTGGATAGGAAGAATCAATATTGTGAAAATGGCCATACTGCCCAAAGAAATTTATAAATTCAATGCTATTCCCATTAAACTACCACTGACATTCTTCACAGAATTAGGAAAAACTACTTTTAAATTCATATGGAACCAAAAAAGAGCCTGAATAGTCAAGACAATCCTAAGCAAAAGAACTAAGCTGGAGGGATCAAGCTGCCTGACTTCAAACTATACTACAAGGCCACAGTAACCAAAACAGCATGGTACTGGTACCAAAACAGACACACAGACCAGTGGAACAGGATAGAGATATAAGAAATAAGACCACACATTTACAACTGTCTGATCTTTGACAAACCTGACAAAAACAAGCAATGGGGAAAGGATTCCATATTTAATCAATGGTGCTGGGATAACTGGCTAGTCATATGCAGAAAATTAAAACCGGATGCCTTCCTTACACCTTATACAAAAATTAACTCAAGATGGATTAAAGACTTAAATATAAAACCCCAAACTATAAAAACCCTAGAAGAAAATCTAGACAATACCATTCAGGAGATAGACACAAGCAAAGATTGCAACAACAGCAAAAATTGACAAATGGGAACTAATTAAACTAAAATGGATCTACACTGCAAAAGAATTTATCATCAGAGTGAACAGACAAAATACAGAATGGGAGAAAATTTTTGCAATCTATCTATCTGACAAAGGTCTAATATCCAGAATTTACAAGGAACTTAAACAAATTTACAATTAAAAAAACATCAAAAAGTGGGCAAAGGACATGAACAGACACTTCTCGAAAGAAGACATTCATGCAGCCAACAAACATGAAAAAAATCTCAACATCACTGATCAGTAGAGAAATGCAAATCAAAACCACAATGAGATACCATCTCATGCCAGTCAGAATGGCAATTATTAAAAAGTCAAGAAACAACAGATGCTGATGAGGCTATGGAGAAATAGGAACACTTTTATACCGTTTGTGGAAATGCAAATTAGTTCAACAATTGTGGAAGACAGTGTGGCAATTCCTCAAGAGTCTAGAACTAGAAATACCATTTGACCCAGCAACTCCATTACTGGGTATATACCCAGAGGAATATAAATCATTCTATTATAAAGATACATGCACATATATGTTCATTGTAGCACTATTTAAAATAGCAAAGACGTGGAATCAACCCAGATGTCCATCAGTGGTAGGCTGGGTAAAGAAAATGTGGCACATACACACCATGGAATACTATGCAGCCATAAAAAGGAATGAGAACATGTTTTTGCAGGGACATAGATGGACCTGGAAGCAATTATCCTCAGCAAACTAACAAAGGAAAAGAAAACCAAACTGCTGTTCTCACTTATAAGTGGGAGCTGAACAATGAGAACACATGGACACAGGAAGGAGAACAACACACACTGGGGCCTGTCAGGGGAATGGGGGTGGGGTAGCATCAGGATAAATAGAAAATTCATGTGGGGCTTCATACTTAGGTGATGGGCTGATAGGTGCAGGAATCCACCATGGCACATGTTTACCTTTGTAACAAACCTGCACATGTATCCTGGAACTTAATATAAAATAAAATTAAATTAAATTAAGAATAAACAACAAAAACAAAATCAACAGTAATCTGTATCAGGCCTAGAAATGACAGATGTCTCCCTCATAGAGACCCACCAGTTTCATAGCTAAAGTTATAGGCAATGCTAAGTATCAAAATCATTTTTATAGCATTCTGTTTATTTAACTATGTAGCAGATAATTGAATATTTTTACCATAAATAAATATGGTCATTCTGAGAAGATAAACTTGTTGACAACTAATATACAGAGAGTCCAATGATGGCAACACACTTATGGAGAATTCCTCAATGGTTTAAAGAGTTTCTACTGATCTTATTGGAAGTTAATGGTTTGCCATATTGTCATCTTGGAGAAGATCTTTAGAGACAAAAAAGATAATTCATGTATTTAGCAAAGCAACTGCTTGGGATCAAAGAGACACAGAGAGGTATAAATCCTGTTTTTTATGCTGGTTAGATGGATCCAGTTCTAACTGACAGCACCCTTGTCTGCTGGCCTCTCGTGGGGCCCCAGTCTGGCTGCACATGCTTGCAGCACAGTCTTGGATGCTCAATCAAGGTGCTTCCTGGAGGCTCACATCATAGCTCCTTCACCAGCAGACTGCACCTGAGTGTTAGAGAGCTCTATCAGTGCAGCCTCCACTGACACGCAACAGCCCACTCACACCTCTCTCCCACTGCAGCCTCCTCCATGCCTGCATTGCCAGGATGCACTAACCCATGGCCACACCCCCCACTGCTTTGCTAGCATGGACACAGGCAGAGCTCACTTTTTCTCCCCCACTGGGTGTGTGTGTGCATGTGTACTGTGCCATCCAGCTGCTGCCTGTGTGAGCACATCCTGCTGCCCCTGCTTCCCTGATGAGCAGGCACCTGGCTGCACTGCCACTGCTGACATCAACAATCACACAGATGCAAGCAACCCCACCCTGCTCCCCACACCCCTACTGCTGCTGCTGTGAATGTATGAATGGACACTGGTGGCTGTTGGCCCCATCCCCATCTTATGCTGCCACTGCCATCCAGCACTGTGAACATGCACATGGAGACCACCAGCCTCATGTCTGCTGAAGCCAAGCCCCCACAGCCACTTCTGCCAGCAGAAGTACAAACAGGGACACTGGCAACTCTGCCCCAGCTGTTTCCCCCAACCCTAGCCACTGGCAAAAGTGTGCACAGTAATGATACAGCCCCCCTCCCGGTGGTCTCTGTCCCAGTCAACACCCATGCATCCTGCTGTGCTTCCATGGCAGCAAGCATGTGTGCAAATGAGCATGAGTCCTGCTGCCACTGCCCAGATGAAGCACTTTAGCTGGCACCACCCATCAGTGTGCTCTGGCCAGCAGACCAGGAACACCTTGGCGCCTCAGCTCAGCAGGTTCCTAATCTCAAGGAGCCAGAGAACAAAGCCAGGGCCTGCCACCAGCTCCCTACAATTAGAGTATACAGCCCAGGAGTGCTGAGCTGAGCTGTGGCCTCCACTAAATTCTTCCAGAAATGAGGCCAGTTGACTGAATCCGCCTTATACCACAATCAAACTCCCAAGGGCATCAAAGAAGATGCAAGCAAAGAAAACCATCCAAAGGACAGTAACTTCAAAGATTAAAGGAACATCAGCCGACACAGATTAGAAAGAACCGGCACAAAAACTCAGACAACTCAAAAAGCCAGAGTGCCTTATTTCCCTCAATGACCACACCAGTGTCCTTCCTAGCAATGATTCTTAACCAGGCTCAAATGGATGAAATGGCAGAAACAGAATTCAGAATATGGGTAGGAATGAAGATAATTGACATTCAGGAGAAAGTTGAAACCCAATGCAAGGAATCTGAAGAATACAATAAAATGATACAGGAAATGAAAGGTGAAATGGCCATTTTTAAAGAAAGAATGAAACTGATTTGAAAGAGCTGAAAACCTCACTTTAAGAATTTCATAACACAATCACAAATATTAGCAGCAGAATTAACCAGCTGAGGAAACAATCTCAGAGCTCGAAGACTGGTTCTCCAAAATAATTGAGGCAGACAAAAATAAAGAAAAGAGAATAAAGAAGAATGAACAAAGTCTCTGAGACATATGGGATTATGTAAAGAGACCAAATCTATGACACACAGGCATCCGTGAAGGAGAGGAAAAGAAACCAAGCAACTTGCAAAACATATTTGAGGATATCATCCATGAAAATTTCACTATTTCAAATTCAGGAAATACAGAGAACTCTGCAAGATACTATACAACACAATCATCCCCTAATTATCCCCTTGTATATATCTATACAAGACACATAGTAATCAAAGACCTCCAAGGTCAAACAGAAAGAAAAATGTCAAAGGCAACTAGAGAGAAAGGTCAGGTCACTTACAAAGGGAACTCAGTCAGGCTAACAGTGGACTTTTAGCAGAAATTATACATGACAGAAGAGATTGGGATCATATATTCAGCATTTTTAAAGAGAACAAATTCCAAACAAGAATTTCATTTCCAGCCAAATTAAGCTTCAAAAATGAAGAAATAAGATCCTTTTCAGACAAGCAAATGCAAAGGGAAATCATTATCACTAGATCTGCCTTATAAGAAGTCCTTAAGGGAGTGCTAAATATGGAAAAGATCATTACAAGCCTCCACAAAATCACAGTGAAGTACATAGACTATTGACACTATAAAGCAACCACAAATCAAGTCTGCACAAAAACCAGTTAACAACATGATGACAGGATCAAATCTGCACATATCAAGAGACCCATCTCACATGCAATGACACCCACCCAGCTCAAAGTAAAGGAAAGGAGAAAGATCGACCAAGAAAATAGAAAACAGAAAAAAGCAAGAGTTGCTCTTCTAATTTCAGACAAAACAGACTTTAAACCAACAATAATAAATAAGGAAAAGAGCATTACATAATGGTAAAGGGTTCAATTCAACAAGAAGACCTAACTATGCTAAATATATATGGACCCAGCAGGAACACTCAGATTTCTAAAACAAGTCTTTACAGATCTATAAAGAGACATAGATAACCACACAATAATAGTGGAATACTTTAACACTCCACTGACAGTGTTTATTTGATAGCTCTCTGAGGCAAAACACTAATAAGATATTTGGACCCTTGACTCGACACTTGACCAAATAGACCTAACAGACATTTACAGAACTTTCCACCCAATAACAAGAGAATATGTATTTATTTCATCTTCACATTGGACATACTCTAAAATCAACAACACAATCAGCCATAAAACAATCCCCAGCAAATTAAACATATACTCACACAACCAACCACACTCTCAGACTACAGCAAAATAAAAACAAAAATCAATACTAAGAAAATCACTCAAAATCAAACAATTGCATGGAAATTAAACAACCTTCTCCTGACTGACTTTGGGTAAACAATAAAATTAAGGTAAAAACCAATAAATTTTTGAAACTAATGAAAAAAAATACTAGAATCTCTGGGACACAGCTAAAGCAGTGTTAAGAGGGAAGTGTATTTGCTAAAAACCCACATCAAAAAAAGTTAAAACAATCTCAAATTAACAACATAATATCATACCTAGAGAAATTAGAGAAAGAGGAGTAAACCAATTCTGAAGCTAGCAGAAGAAAAGAAATAAAGAAATCAGAGCTGAACGAATGGAAATTGAGATGGAGAAAACCATACAAAAAAACCAATGGATCCAGTAGTTTGTTTTCTGAAAGAATAGGTATGATCGATAGATTGTTAGTTAAACTAATGAAGAAGAAAAGAGAGAAGCTCCAAATAAACACAATAAGTAATTACAAGGAGGACATTACCAACCACCCCACAAAAATACAAAAACTCTCAGAGACTACTATGAACACTTCTACACTCACAAACTGGAAAACCTAGAAGAAATGGATAAGTTTCTAGAAACAAATAACCTCCCAAGATTGAACAAGGAAGAAATTGAATCCCTAAACAGACCAATAATGAGTTATGAAATTGGATCAGCAATGAAAAGCCTACCAATCAGAATAAGCCCAGGACAGATGGATTCACAGCTGAATTCCGCCAGATGTATAAAAAGCTGGTATCATTCCTACTAAAACTAATTTAAGAAATTGAGGAGGTGGGACTCTTCCCTAACTCATTCTATGTGGCTAGCATTATCTGGATACCTAAACATGGCAGAGACACACACAAAAAAGAAAACTTCAGGCCAATATTCTCAATGAACATAGATGCAAAAATCTTCAACAAAATACTAGCAAACCAAATCCAGCAGCACATCAAAGAGCTAATCACTATGATCGACTAGGCTTTATCTCTGGTATGTAAGGTTGATTCAACATACATAAGTCAATAAATATTATTCACTACATAAACACAACTGAAAATAAAACCCACATCATCATCTCAATAGACATAGAAAATAATTTCAATAAAATTCAACATTCTTTCATCTTTAAAACCTTCAACAAACTAGGCATTAAAGAGTATCCCTCAAAATAATAAGAGCCATCTATGACAAACCCTCAGTTACCATCATCCTGAATGGGCAAAAGCTGGAAGCATTTCCCTTGAGAACATCAACAAGAAAAGGAGGCCCACTCTCACCACTGTTATTCACCATAGTACTGGAAGTCCTAGCTAGAATAATCAGGGAAGAAATAGAAATAAAAGTAATTCAAGTAGGAAGAGAGAAAGTCAAACTATTTCTCTTCACAGATGGTATGTTTCTCTACCTAGAAAATCCTATAGACTCAGCCCAAAAGCTGCTAGATGGAATAAACAACTTCAGCCAAGTTTCAGGGTACAAAACCAATGTACAAAAACCAGTAGCATTTCTATAAAACAACAACATCCAAACCAAGAATGCAATCTTATTCACAATAGCCACAAAAAGAATAAGATACCTAGGAACACAGCTAACCAGGGAGGTGAAAGATCTCTACAACGAGAATTAGAAAACACTGCTCAAAGAAGTCAGAGGTGACACAAACAAATGAGAAAAACATTCCATGCTCATGGATAGGAAGAATCAATATTTTGCAAATGGCCATGCTGCCCAAAGAGATTTATAAACTCATGCTATTTCTATCAAGTTACCAACGACACTCTTCATAGAATTAGAACAAACTATTTTAACATTCACATGAAAGCAAAAGAAAAAAAAAAAGAGAGAAAGAGAGAGCCTGAATAGCCAGGTCTATCCTAAGCAAAAGAACAAACTGAAGGCATCACATTACCTGACTTCAAACTATACTACAAGCTACAGTAACCAAAACAATTGTACTGGTACAAAAGCACATAGACCAATGGAACAGAATAGAGAGCCCATAAATAAGGCCACATCTACAACCATCTGATCTTCAACAAGGTCTACAAAAAAGAGTAATGGGGAACTGACTCCCTATTCAATAAGTGGTGTTGCGGTAACTGGCTAGCCATATGCAGAAGATTGAAACTCTTTTTACATAATATACAAAAATCAGCTCAAGATGGATTTAATACTTAAATGTCAAATCTAAAACTATAAAATCATTGGAAGATAACCTAGGAAATACCATCTTGATATAGACCCTGTCAAAGATTTCATGAGGAAGACACCAAAATCAGTTGCCACAAAAACAAAAACAGATGAATGGGACCTAATTAAACTAAAGAGCTCCTATGAAGCAAAATAAACTGTCAACAGAATAAGCAAACAGCCTACAGAGTGGGAGAAAATATTTGCAAACTGTGCATCTGACAAAGGTCTAATATCCAAAATCTATAAGGAACTTAAATTCACAAGCAAAAAAACACAAACAACCCCATTGAACAGTGGGCAAAGAACCTGAACACTTTTCAAAAGAAAACATATACGTGGTAATTGCATATGAAAAAATGCTCAACATCACCAATAAGTAGAGAAATGCAAATCAAAACCACAATGAGATACCATCTCACACAAGTCAGAATGGCTATGATTAAAAAGTCAAAAAGTAATAGATGCTGGTGAGGCTGCAGACAAAAGGGACCATTTAAACACTGCTGATTGGAATGTAAATCAGTTCAGCCATTGTGGGAAGGAGTTGGACAGTTTTTCAAAGAACTTAAAGCAGAATTACGGTTAGACCCAGCAATCCCATTATTGGGTACATACCCAAAGGAATATAAATTGTTCTACCAAAAACACACCTGAATATGCATAGGAATATATTCACTGCAGCATTATTCACAAAAGCAAAGATACGGAATCAACCTAAATGCCCATCAAAAGTAGACTGGATAAAGAAAACTGGTGCATATACACCATGAAATGCTACACAGCCCTATAAAAGACTGAGACTGTGTCCTTTGCAGGAACATGGATGTAGCTGGAGGTCATTATCTTAAGTGCATTAAGGCAGGAACAGAAAACCAAATACTGCTCGTTCTCAATGATCAGTGGGAGCTAAACATTAAGTACTGTACTAGTCCATTCTTGTACTGCTATAAAAAACTATCTGAGACTGGGTAATTTGTGAATAAAACAGGTTTAATTGGCTCACAGTTCTGCAGGCTGTACAGGCTTCTGCTTCTGGGGAGGTCTTAGGAAATTTACAATAATGGTGAAGGGCAAAGGGGAAGCAAGCACATCTTTATATGGCTGGCAGGAGGGTGGGGGGAGGTTCTGCACATTTTCAAACAACCAGATCTCACGATAACTCTATCATGAGACAGCACTAGGGGGATGGTGCCAAACCATTAGAAACCACCTCTATGATCCAATCACCTCCCTCCAAGCCCTTCCTCCAACATTAGGGATTACAATTTACATGGGATTTGAGTGGGGACACAGAGCTAAACCATATCAAGTACACATGGACACAAACAGGGCAACAACAGACACCAGGGCCTACTGGAAGATGGAGGGTGGGAAGAGGGCAAGGATCCAAAAACTACCCATCGGGTACTATGCTGATTACCTGAGTGACAAAATTATCTGTACACCAAACCCCTGTGACATGTCATGTGCCTATATAACAAGCCTCCACATGTACCCCTGAACCTAAAATAAAAGTTATAAAAAAGTGGTGAGTGAGCAAATGTGAACAAAAATATATTCTCACCTGGGGCAACATGTAAGATGCCAACCATCTGTTCATTTCATTTTCCAGGAAATGGAAAGAATGGGAATTAACTTCTTATTTTAATTGAAGAAAAAAGAAATGGTGAGGTCATTTAGTGGGTCCAGAAACTGTCATTTATTATGTTTTCGGATTTTCAATGGGCTTATCATACTATTGCTTAGCCCTAATAAACCCACTGCCTGGAAAATATTTTTCCTTTCCAACCCAGATTCATTTCTGCTGGAAAATCACCCCTGCCAGGCACTTAAACTGAAGCTGCTGTTGATGCTTCTGATGCCTGCACACCCAGGGCCATGGTTCTCAAAGTGTGGTCCCTGGACAAGAACTATCAGCCTCACTGAGGACTTTTAGGAATGCTGATTCTCAGACCCCACCCAGCCCTACAGAACTGGAAACTTTGGAGCTGAGGCTCAGTAACCTGTTTTTTGTTTGTTTGTTTGTTTTTTTAATGTTTTTGAGACGGAGTCTCACTCTGTCGCCCAGGCTGGAGTGCTGTGGTGTGATCTTGGCTCACTGCAAGCTCCGCCTCCCAGGTTCACACCATTCTCCTGCCTCAGCCTCCTGCCTAGCTGGGCCTACAGGTGCCCGCCACCACACCCAGCTAAATTTTTGTATTTTTAGTAGAGACAGGGTTTCACCGTGTTAGGCAACCTGGGTTTTAACAAACTCTCTAAGCGATTTAAATGCACCCTAAATGTTTGAGAAACACTGCCTAAAGGGATGAGAGAGGAAAATATCTCAAACAAGAGGATCTCAATATTGTTTTTTCTCTCAAATTCTATATATTTATCACATGCTTTCCCTCCAGGCATACCTACAGACACCTGTAGTGAGTGTGTTCCCACCTAGAAATGATTTGGCATTTTGAAACTGGATTCTATGAAGACACCAAGTTAATTCTAAAATAATCTCTTCAATTTCCTCCTTGGTCCTGCTTGCAAATGAAATTTTGGGCAGCAAATCTATTCTTTCCTGTCTAGCTGTTAATCACTTAAAGGAAGCATTATGTAGCATGTGTAGAATTGAAGTGCCTTACCACCCCTAGCTAAGAAGACAGTAAAACCATTAAAAATTGTTCTCTCTCCAACATGTTATGTCCTAAGTGAAGAATGCCTGTTTTTGCTCTATGGTTGCGTCTTCCCCACTGCAATGACTGCATGGCGAACTGAGAAGTGAGTCCGTACCTGGTTCTCCCTGTGCCTGCTGGAGGCTTGCGCTCAAGCTGGGACCCTTGCAGTTGGGGCCATTGGAGAACCAAGTTCTTTTTCAGTCCTTGCTGAGGCCCAAGCTTCTGTAGGTTCAGTGAGTTCTGAGCATCATTTTCTTGAGTCCTCAAAGTACACTCCCCTGCCTACACAAACAGCCATGGCTTGCACATAAAGTTGTCATATGTTAAGGTTACCCAGTATGATAAAAACTTTTAGCATAGCTTCCAGCTCCATCCAAGTCCCAGTAAAGGACTCAATTTCATTCCTTTTTATGGCTATATAGTATTCCATGCTCTATATGTATCACATTTTCTTTATCCAGTCTATCATTGATAGACTTTTGGGTTGATTCCATGTATTTGCTATTGTGAATTACCCTCAGCAAATTAATGCAGGAACGGAGAACCAAACACTGCATGTTCTCACATATAAGTGAGAGCTGAACAATGAGAACACAGGGACACAGGGAGCGGAACAACACACTGGGATCTGTAGCGGGTAGGGACAGGGGGAGGCAGAGCATCAGGATAAATAGCTAATGCACATGGGGCTTAATGCCTAGGCAATGGGTTGATAGGTGCAGCAAACCACCATGGCACATGTTTACCTAGGTAACAAACCTGCACATCCTGCACATGTATCCCGAAACTTTAAATTAAATTAAATTTTAAAAAATCACCATAGTCGACCACACAATTTTAAAAGCTCATCTGACCTCTTATGATACTGTAGAAAGTATGAAGGTCAGTTACTGTTTACACAGTGAAGTCCAATGCCTAAAGCCAGAAAACCTTGCTCCCACTAACAGCCTGTCTTCCACAAATTCCCCTCTTCTGTTTATATTTGTCAGTGTTCCTTGTTCATGCACAAGTATTGAGGTATGTGACAGGTCCTAAAACAAAAACATACACTTTTATCTCAACTGGATATCTGAATAGGCTGAGAAATGAAACATGGAGTAAGACATAAAATGTATTATGACAAAGGCTTAGTTGGAGACTAAAGCTTAGTTCAGAGGGCAAATGCACAGCTTGTGAAAGCTGGGCTCACAGGCAGTGGCTGAGCTTGGGGGTGCAGAGGGAAATGGGAGTTTGCTACGCACCCCTACTCCAAGAGGAAGAAGGCAGAGCTGAGCCAAGCAAGCTCCATTCATCCTTCCGGAAATGTGTCTTCCTCAAAGTTGACACTTAGTAGTCAGAGGAGTCTTCTACCTCCTGGGGACAAACTGAGCAAAGGAGCAGAGGGAGGCTGAGTCTTGGAATTACACCAACAGAGCTCCTTCACGTGGAAGGGAACAGCAGCATTGGTTTTTCCTTTGCAAAGAAGAACAAAATATTTTAAATAGTCTCTGTCCATGACGTATGTGAGCTATTTGTCTAAGATGTGGAGGGCCTGTGCATTCATGCCATCTAAGATCTATTTAAATATGCTTTGTAAAGTTGTGTCCAGCATTTAAAAGCAAAGTATTTTAAGAAACATGAGCTGGCTGGGCGCGGTGGCTCATGCCTGTAATCCCAGCACTTTGGGAGGCGGAGGCGGGCAGATCACGAGGTCAGGAGATCCAGACCATCCTGGCTAACGTGGTGAAACCCTGTCTCTACTAAAAATACATAAAATTAGCCAGGCGTGGTGGCGGGCGCCTGTAGTCCCAGCTACTCGGGAGGCCGAGGCAGGAGAATGGCGTGAACCCGGGAGGCGGAGCTTGCAGTGAGCCGAGATCGCGCCATTGCACTCCAGCCTGGGCGACAGAGTGAGACTCCATCTCAAAAAAAAAAAAAAAAAAAAAAAAAAAAGAGAGAAACATGAGCTTTTTGGCCAGGCACAATGGCTCCCACCTATAATCCCAGTGCTTTGGAAAGCTAAGGCAATAGGATTGCTTGAGGCCAGGAGTTTGAGACCAGCCTAGGCAACATAGTGAGACTATTTCTCTCCAAAAATAATAATAATAATAAAAAATTAAAAAAAATAAATTAGCCAGATGTGGTGGCACATACCTGTAGTCCCAGCTACTTGGGAGGCCAAAGCAGGAGGATCACCTGAAGCCAGATATTTGTGGCTGCATTTAGCTATGATTGTGCCAACTCACTGCAGCCTGGGTGAGAGAGTAAGATCTTGTATCTTAAAAAAAATTTAAAAAAGAAAGAAATATGAGCTTCTTGAGTCAAAATTTGTATCACAGGTTGGTTTATAAAACTGCACAGAAAACTGAAGAGTAAAAAAATACATTTTACAAAGGGCGCAATTTCAATGATTGGGTCAAGCAGGTCAAGTGGAAAGAATTTCTAGTTTCCTGCAAGGAAAAATAATTGATTCTGCTTTGTGCCTTTCTCCCTTTTACAACTATAGATGAGTGGAGCAGAAAGCTCCATGGTGTCAAAGCTAGTTTTTCTCTCTCAAAAGAGTGCAACTTCACTGAATATTTCTGCTAAATAACTTGTTCTTCTCAGTTACTGAGTTTTTAAATGAGAGATTAGTGTTCCACATTCATCATCTGTAATGAATCTGCCTTTAAATATATATTACATGGGAAAGAAATGACTTCATGAGAGTTCTGCTTCGTGGCATTCCAATTTTGTAGAACTCTGATAAAAGTTTCTTAATGTGAGTATTAAGGAACCTAACAGATTTTTAAGTAGCCTACCTTAAAAAAAAAACAGTAAGTCAAAGACAATTGCTATGGTTTAAATGTTTGTGCCCCATTCAAAATTCATGTTGAAACTTGATTCCCAAGGCAACAGAATAAAGAGGTGGAGACTTCAGGAGGGGGTTAGACTATGTGGGCTAACGGATTATTGCCTTATAAAAGGTTTTTTGCCATGTGAAGATATAGTATTCATCCCTTCTGAAGGATGCAGCAACAAAGTTGAATCTTGGAAGCAGAGAGGGCAACCCTTATCAACCATCAACCTGCCAGTGCCTTGATCTTGGATTTCCCAGCCCCCAGAACTGTGAGAAATAAATTTCTGTTGTTTATAAGTTACTCAGTGTCCGGTATTTTGTTAGAGCCCCACAACTGGACTCACACAATAATACTATAAAAATTGGTCAGATTATAAAAATGTTTGACAAATTATTTACTGATTCAAAATAATTTATAACTATTTTTTGTATGTATGTGTATGTCTCTAATTTTGGGATGATTTTCTAAAATATCAGTGATTTTTACCCAAGATTCCTTAATAGTGATGGTATAATGCTAGTCATATAGTGACATCATTCAGTAAAGTACTAGCTCACAGTTGTAGTGTGACTCTAAAATCTGAAAGGTCTAAGAGTTTGTAAATTTGAAAGCACCACACCTGAGGGAAAATTCAATGAAATTAATAGAAAATCACATTTGCTTTTTTTTTTTTTTTTTTTTTTTTGAGGTGGAGTCTTGCTCTGTCGCCCAGACTGGAGTGTAGTGGTGCAATCTCGGCTCACTGCAAGCTCCGCCTTCCAGGTTCATGCCATTCTCCTGCCTCAGCCTCCCCAGTAGCTGGGACTACAGGCACCCTCCACGTCGCCCGGCTAACTTTTTGTATTTTTAGTAGAGAGGAGGTTTCACTGTGTTAGCCAGGATGGTCTCGATTTCCTGACCTCGTGATCCGTCTGTCTCGGCCTCCCAAAGTGCTGGGATTACAGATGTGAGTCACTGCACCCAGCCCACATTTCCATGCTTCTAACTGGAGGAGGAGACAATCTAAATGTAATGCCTTAGGGTGAGCAAAATCTTAACTGTTTTTACTTTTAATCTAGAAGAGAAATTGGCTCTTCCATATATCACTCACCAGATCGACTCATTCTTATAAGCAATTGATTTTTGCATACCGAAAGTGGTCCAGAGAGATGGATATCTATGTGTGGAGTGTGGATTTCAGGCTTGGATGGGATGTTTAGCATCCAGGGCACACTGTAAGGAGTGCAGGCAGGCCAAGAGGCTGTAGACACTAAGGTAGCTCAATGATCCATGCGCCGGGTTTAGTCCTGATCACAGGGATCCATCTACTAAAGAATTGACAAGCCCAGCGAAGCACAGGGGAGGACAAGATTAAGTCCTGAAAATCAGGCTTTGAACAACATTGATAAAAGGAAACTGAAAATTCATCTTTTTTAGTGTGTTTTTGATGCTTTCTCATTGGCATTATTTGGTAGCATTGACTTTGAATGTTCATTTTCTTTTCTTTTTTTAAAATTATACTTTAAGTTCTAGGGTACATGTGCACAATGAGCAGGTTTGTTACATATGTATATATGCGCCATGTTGGGGTGCTGCACCCATTAACTCATCATTTACACTAGGTATATCTCCCAATGCTATCCCTCCCCCCTCCCCCCGACCCCATGACAGGCCCCAGTGTGTGATGTTCCCCTTCCTGTGTCCAAGCTTTCTCATTGTTCAGTTCCCACCTATGAGTGAGAACATGCGGTATTTGGTTTTTTGTCCTTGTGATAATTTGCTGAGAATGATGGTTTCCAGCTTCATCCATGTCCCTACAAAGGACATGAACTCATCCTTTTTTATGGCTGCATAGTATTCCATGGTGTATATGTGCCACATTTTCTTAATCCAGTCTATCACTGATGGACATTTAGGTTGGTTCCAAGTCTTTGCTATTGTGAATAGTGCCACAATAAAAATACGTGTGCATGTGTCTTTATAGCAGCATGATTTATAATCCTTTGGGTATATACCCAGTAATGGGATGGCTGGGTCAAATGGTATTTCTAGTTCTAGATCCTTGAGGAATCGCCACACTGTCTTCCACAGTGGTTGAATTAGTTTGCAGTCCCACCAACAGTGTAAAAGTGTTCCTATTTCTCTACATCCTCTCCAGCACCTGTTGTTTCCTGACTTTTTAATGATCGCCATTCTAACTGGTGTGAGATGGCATCTCACTGTGGTTTTGATTTGCATTTCTCTGATGGCCAGTGATGATGAGCATTTTTTCATGTGTTTTTTGGCTGCCTAAATGTCTTCTTTTGAGAAGTGTCTGTTCATATCCTTCGCACACTTTTTGATGGGGTTGTTTGTTTTTTTCTTGTAAATTTGTTTGAGTTCATTGTAGATTCTGGATATTAGCCCTTTGTCAGATGAGTAGGTTGCAAAAATTTTCTCCCATTCTGTAGGTTGCCTGTTCACTCTGATGGTAGTTTCTTTTGCTGTGCAGAAACTCTTTAGTTTAATTAGATCCCATTTGTCAATTTTGGCTTTTGTTGCCATTGCTTTTGGTGTTTTAGACATGAAGTCCTTGCCCATGCCTATGTCCTGAATGGTATTGCCTAGGTTTTCTTCTAGGGTTTGTATGGTTTTAGGTCTAACACGTAAGTCTTTAATCCATCTTGAATTAATTTTTGTATGAGGTGTAAGGAAGGGATCCAGTTTCAGCTTTCTACATATGGCAAGCCAGTTTTCCCAGCACCATTTATTAAATAGGGAATCCTTTCCCCATTGCTTGTTTTTGTCAGGTTTGTCAAAGATCGAAGAGTTGTAGATACACGGCATTATTTCTGAGGGCTCTGTTCTGTTCCATTGATCTATATCTCTGTTTTGGTACAAGTACCATGCTGTTTTGGTTACTGTAGCCTTGTAGGATAGTTTGAAGTGAGGTAGTGTGATGCCTCCAGCTTTGTTCTTTTGGCTTAGGATTGTCTTGGCAATGTGGGCCCTTTTTTCGTTCCATATGAACTTTAAAGTTTTTTCCAATTCTGTGAAGAAAGTCATTGGTAGCTTGATGGGGATGGCATTGAATCTATAAATTGCCTTGGGCAGTATGGCCATTTTCATGATATTGATTCTTCCTATTCATGAGCATGGAATGTTCTTCCATTTGTTTCTGTTCTCTTTTATTTTGTTGAGCAGTGGCTTGTAGTTCTCCTTGAAGAGGTCCTTCACATCCCTTGTAAGTTGGATTCCTAGGTATTTTATTGTCTTTGAAGCAATTGTGAATGGGAGTTCATTCATGATTTGGCTCTGTGTTTGTCTGTTATTGGTGTATAAGAATGCTTGTGATTTTTGCACATTGATTTTGTATCCTGAGATTTTGCTGAAGTTGCTTATCAGCTTAAAGAGATTTGGGGCTGAGATGATGGGGTTTTCTAAATATACAGTCATGTCAACTGCAAACAGGGAAAATTTGACTTCCTCTTTTCCTAACTGAATACCCTTTATTTCTTTCTCCTGCCTCATTGACGTGGCCAGAACTTCCAACAGTACGTTGAATAGGAGTGGTGAGAGAGGGCATCTCTGTCTTGTGCCAGTTTTCAAAGGGAATGCTTCCAGTTATTGCCCATTCAGTATGACCTTGGCTGTGGGTTTGTCATAGATAGCTCTTATTATTTTGAGATACGTCCCATCAATACCTAATTTATTGAGAGTGTTTAGCATGAAGGGCTGTTGAATTTTGTCAAAGGCCTTTTCTGCATCTATTGAGATAATCATGTGGTTTTTGTCTTTGGTTCTGTTTATACGCTGGATTATGTTTATTGATTTGTGTATGTTGAAGCAGCCTTGCATCCCAGGGATGAAGCCCACTTGATCATGGTGGATAAGCTTTTGGATGTGCTGCTGGGTTCATTTTGCCAATATTTTATTGAGGATTTTTGCATCAATGTTCATCAGGGATATTGGTCTAAAATTCTTTTTTTTGTTGTGCCTCTATCAGGCTTTGGTATCAGGATGATGCTGGTTTCATAAAATGAGTTAGGGAGGATTCCCTCTTTTTCCATTTATTGCAATAATTCCAGAAGGAATAGAATTAGCTCCTCCTTGTACCCCTGGTAGAATTCGGCTGTGAATCCATCTGGTCCTGGACTTTTTTTGGTTGGTACGCTATTAATTATTGCCTCCATTTCAGAGCCTGTTATTGGTCTATTCAGGGATTCAACTTCTTCCTGATTCAGTCTTGGTAGGGTGCATGTGTCCAGGAATTTATCCATTTTTCTAGATTTTCTAGTTTATTTGTGTAGAGGTGTTAATAGTATTCTCTGATGGTAGTTTGTATTTCTGTGGCATCGGTGGTGATATCCCCTTTATCATTTTTTATTGCATCAATTTGATTCTCCTCTCTTTTCTTCTTTATTAATCTTGCTAGCGGTCTATCAATTTGGTTGATATTTTCAAAAAACCAGCTCCTGGATTCATTGATTTTTTGAAAGGTTTTTTGTGTCTCTGTCTCCTTCAGTTCTGCTCTGATCTTAGTTATTTCTTGCCTTCTGCTAGCTTTTGAATGTGTTTGCTCTTGGGTCTCTACTTCTTTTAATTGTGATGTTAGGGTGTCAATTTTAGATCTTTCCTGCTTTCTCTTGTGGGCGTTTAGTGCTATAAATTTCCCTCTACACACTGCTTTAAATGTGTCCCAGAGATTGTGTTATGTTTTGTCTTTGTTCTCATTGGTTTCAAAGAACATCTTTATTTCTGCCTTCATTTCGTTATGTACCCAGTAGTCATTCTGGAGCAGGTTGTTCAGTTTCCATGTAGTTGAGTGATTTTGAGTGAGTTTCTTAATCCTGAGTTCTAGTTTGATTGCACTGTGGTCTGAGAGACAGTTTGTTATAATTTCTGTTCTTCTACATATGCTGAGGAGTGCTTTACTTCCAACTATGTAGTCAATTTTGGAATAAGTGTGATGTGGTGCTGAGAAGAATGCATATGCTGTTGATTTGGGGTGGAGAGTTCTGTAGATGTCTATTAGGTCTGCTTGGTGCAGAACTGAGTTCAATTCCTGGATATCCTTGTTAACTTTGTGTGTCGTTGATCTGTCTAATGTTGACAGTGGGGTGTTAAAGTCTCCCATTATTATTGTGTGGGAGTCTAAGTCTGTTTGTAGGTCTCTAAGGACTTGCTTTATGAATCTGGGTGCTCCTGTATTGGGTGCATATATATTTAGGATAGTTAGCTCTTCTTGTTGAATTCATCCCTTTACCATTACGTAATGGCCTTTGTTGTCTCTTTTGATCTTTGTTGGTTTAAAGTCTGTTTTATCAGAGACTAGGATTGCAACCCCTGCCTTTTTATGTTTTCCGTTTGCTTGTTAGATCTTCCTCCATCCATTTATTTTGAGCCTATGTGTGTCTCTGCACGTGAGATGGGTTTCCTGAATATAGCACACTGATGGGTCTTGACTCTTTATCCAATTTGCCAGTCTGTGTCTTTTAATTGGAACATTTAGCCCATTTACATTTAAGGTTAATATTGTTATGTGTGAATTTGATCCTGTCATTATGATGTTAGCTGGTTATTTTGCTCGTTAGTTGATGTAGTTTCTTCCTAGCATCGACGGTCTTTACACTTTGGCATGTTTTTGCAGTGGCTGGTACCAGTTATTCCTTTCCATGTTTAGTGCTTCCTTCAGGAGCTCTTGTAGGGCAGGCCTGGTGGTGACAGAATCTCTCAGCATTTGCTTATCTGTAAAGGATTTTATTTCTCCTTCACTTATGAAGCTTAGTTTGGCTGGATATGAAATTCTGGGTTGAAAATTCTTTTCTTTAAGAACGTTGAATATTGGCCCCCACTCTCTTCTGGCTTGTAGAGTTTCTGCTGAGATTTCTGCTGTTAGTCTGATGGGCTTCCCTTTGTGGGTAACCCGACCTTTCTCTCTGGCTGCCCTTAACATTTTTTCCTTCATTTCAACTTTGTTGAATCTGACAATTATGTGTCTTAGAGTTCCTCTTCTTGAGGAGTATCTTTGTGGCGTTCTGTGTATTTCCTGAATTTGAATGTTGGCCTACCATGCTGGTTGGGGAAGTTCTCCTGGATAATATCCTGCAGAGTGTTTTCCAACTTGGTTCCATTCTCCCCGTCACTTTCAGGTACACCAATCAGACATAGATTTGGTCTATTCACATAGTCCCATATTTCTTGGAGGCTTTGTTGGTTTCTTTTTACTCTTTTTTCCCTAAATTTCTCTTCTCACTTCATTTGACTCATTTGATCTTCCATCACTGATACTCTTTCTTCCAGTTGATTGAATCGGCTACTGAAGCTTGTGCATTCGTCACATAGTTCTCATGCCATGTTTTTCAGCTCCATCAGGACATTTAAGGACTTCTCTACATTCGTTATTCTAGTTAGCCATTCGTCTAGTCTTTTTTCAAGGTTTTTAGCTTCTTTGTGATGGGTTCGAACTTCCTCCTTTAGCTCGGAGAAGTTGGATCTTCTGAAGCCTTCTTCTCTCAACTTGTCAAAGTCATTCTCCATCCAGCTTTGTTCTGTTGCTGGTGAGGAGCTGCGTTCCTTTGGAGGGGGAGAGGCGCTCTGATTTTTAAAATTTTCAGCTTTTCTGCTCTGTTTTTTCCCCATCTTTGTGGTTTTATCTACCTTTGGTCTTTGATGATGGTGACGTACAGATGGGGTTTTTGTGTGGATGTCCTTTCTGTTTGTTAATTTTCCTTCTACCAGTCAGGACTCTCGGCTGCAGGTCTTTTGGGGTTTGCTGGAGGTCCACTCCAGACCCTGTTTGCCTGGGTATCAGCAGCTGAGGCTGCAGAACAGCGAATATTGCTGAACAGCAAATGTTGCTGCCTGATCATTCCTCTGGAAGCTTCATCTCAGAGGGTTACCCAGCCATGTGAGGTTTTAGTCTGCCCCTACTGGAGGGTGCCTCCCAGTTAGGCTACTCGGGGGTCAGGGACCCACTTGAGAAGGCAGTCTGTCTGTTCTCAGATCTCAAACTCCATGTTGGGAGAACCACTACTCACTTCAAAGCTGTCAGACAGGGACATTTAAGTCTGCAGAGGTTTCTGCTGCCTTTTGTTCGGCTATGCCCTGCCCCCAAAGGTGGGGTCTACAGAGCCAGGCAGGCCTCCTTGAGCTGCGGTGGGCTCCACCTAGATTGAGCTTCTCGGTCGCTTTGTTTACCTACTCAAGCCTCAGCAATGGTGGGCGCCCCTCCCTCACCTCGCTGCTGCCTTGCAGATTGATCTCAGACTGCTGTGCTAGCAATGAGAGAGGCTCCGTGGGCGTGGGACCCTCTGAGCCAGGCGTGGGATATGATCTCCTGGTGTGCCATTTGCTAAGACCATTGGAAAAGCGCAGTATTAGGGTGGGAGTGACCCAATTTTCCAGGTGCTGTCGGTCACTGCTTCCCTTGGCTAGGAAAGGGAATTCCCTGACCCCTTCCACTTCCTGAGTGAGGCGATGCCTCGCCCTGCTTCGGCTCACGCTCGGTGGGCTGCACCTACTGTCCTGCCCCCACAGTCCGACAAGCCCCAGTGAGATGAACCCGGTACCTCAGTTGGAAATGCAGAAATTACCGGTCTTCTGTGTCGCTCACGCTGGGAGCTGTAGACTGGAGCTATTCCTATTCAGCCATCTTGGAACCACCTCCTGAATGTTCATTTTCAAAGCAGGTATTTGAGATGAGCTACAGGCCACTTGGGATGATTTTGTGGAAAAAAAAAAAATCCGTTATGATTGGCAAGTTACTGTAGAAAGTTTGGGACAATTTGGACATAGAAAGTCCTATTCAGAGCTAGTCACAATTTTCTTCTATGTACACTCACTGTACTTTTAAAATACACCTACTACAATGGAGAAACAGCTCTTGCAATTCAATGTGAACTTCATGCCAAAGTTTGGTAAAAATTTTGAGCATCAACTGCCTGCAATCATTGAATAAGAGAAAACCCTGGCATTCAAGCAGCTGAGACAGAAAATCAACAATTATAATTACAATGAAAAAGATATGCAAAAAGGCTGTGTAAGGTAATTTTGTCTAGTCTGGGAACTGAGTGGAAGTTTCCTAGAGGAAATGCTGCTTGAATTGTGCCTGAATAAATAGTTCTTAGCCAGGATAGAAGGGAGGGTGAGCAGAGACTATTTCTAGTGGATGGAGCAGAATGGATAAAACCTCAGAGGTATGAAAAGAGAGATGGAAACACAGCAGTGTGTCCAGGGAGTCACAAGCCATTAAAAGTGTGACAGGGTAGAGTGAGAGACTGGAGTGGTGGCGGTTGAGGCTGGGTCATTGAGCAGGTCATGGTGAACAGTGTAAGAGCTCTGGTCTTAATCCTTAGGCAGTGCAGGAGCCATGGGAGAGTGTTCAGTGGCAAAGATGTCTTTAGAAAGATGTGGCTGTGGGGAGAAAGGATTTGAGGAAGACAAAACAAAATAAGGAAGCCATCAAGTGAACCATTGCAGCAGGAGGGAGATGACGAAGACTGAACAAGGCAATAGCCATAAGGATGGAGTGATGGGAGATGGATTTGGAAATTATCAGGAGCTAAAATTAATAGAATGTGGGGAAAGTGAAGGAGAAAAACTTGAGATGGTTGACTCAGTATCTGACTTCAGTAACTGATGGATTGTAATGGAAATATAGCCTACAGGAAAAGTAGACTTAGAGGAATGTAAGCTTATTTATGGATATTTTATGTGGGAGCTTCCCAGATGAAGATGTCCATGAAGACTTTGGATCTGGCCGTAAGAAGTGTTGCCAAGGTCAAGGCTGTTGCTACAGATTTGGAAGTCAGCAGCTCAGGGATAGAAATTAAAACCACGAAGTAAGTGGGATAATCCAGGAGAATGTGTGGAATATAGAGGCCCATGGTCAAATGTGGAACATGAATGGGAGGTCTTATAGGACAAAAAAAGTATCCATCAGCTCACAGAAGAATCAGGAAGACATGGGTTGAGGGGTGGCACTGGAGAGGTGAGCCTTAGAAAGAACTAGTAGGACTGGAGAGAATTTGATCAAGAGTTGGGTCAAGAATGAGACTGGGAATTCCCACTAAAAGGTTAATTTTAATAGCCTCTGATTAGATATGCTTATATTAAGCAAGTTTTACCCACAAAGTAGCAATGAATCAGTCTGAGAAACAGGCTGACTTGTTGGGTAAGTCATTTGTATCAACTAAGACTGTGTTCTCCAGTAACAATAGCTACTATCATACATGACTCTATATATTTGAATTAATTCAAATTAAATTAAAACTTAATTCCTCAGTAGCACTAGTGGTACTACATACTAGTAGTACTAGTAGCACCAACACATTTCAAGTGCTCAATAGCCACATTTGGTTATGATCCTAGTAGCTATCATATTGAACAGCACAGATATATGATAGAAAGTTCTATTGGATATTGCTAATCTAGAAAATAATTGATGGATCTGTTATTGCCCAAGAAAGGAGCCATGGAATCAAAATGCAGCTCACCTGCAGGCAAATTAAAGATATGGTCTCAGTATTTACTCAGTTCTATGTTTACAACATAAAACATTACAGTACTTGTACTAAAATACTTTGAAAACTGAAATTATTTGGGGATAATTACAGGAAATTAGTATTTAGCAGTACTAAGTAGAGGTGAGTCCCCTTTCCTTGTGTTCACAGTTGATAAAATGTGGATATGCTGCCATCATCCGGTTAATTAGGAAAATTGAATTAAGTGTTTTAATTTCGCATTTACTTTCTCAAAATCTGCTGAATGGCATAAACCTTATATGTACCAAGACATACTTTGCTTTTAGAAAAAAATATTTTTTACCATCTCTAATCCAAACCAATGATCTAAAGTGATTACATAGTTCAGTGGCATAAAATGAGAGGTCAGTGGGCCCCAAAATACTCTTCTACTGAGAAAAAAAAAAAGTAGGCTAAAAAGTAAAAGTATCTCCTTAAATTTGTGTTTTTTAAATAAATCATTCTTCATATTGGAAAGTAGTAATGCTAGCTTCTACTGATAAACAATAATAATCACAACACTTTAAAATGAAATTAATATCTATCATGGAAATGATTTAAAAGATAAAGGTAGGCATTCACCAAATATGGTATTTAATCCTGGTATGGTATTTGCTATGGTATTTAATACTTCTTTTGATCATGAAACCATGGCTACCATGGAGATATGGTTTGGATCTGTGTCCCCACCCAAATCTGGACAAGGCATGGTGGGTCACACCTGTAATTTCAGCCCTTTGGGAGGCAGAGGCAGGTGGATCATTAGAGCTCAGTAGTTCTAGGCAAGCCCGGGCAAGAAATATAGGGAAATGAAACCCCGTCTCTCAAAAAAAAAAAAAAAAAAATTACCCAGGCATGGTGGTGCGCACTTGTTCTCCCAATTACCAGGGAGGTTGAGTTGGGAGGATTGCTTGAAGCCTAAGAGGTCAGGAGATCTTTCTCAAAGAAAGAAAGGAAGAGAGAAAGAAAAAAGAAAGAGAGAAAGAAAGAAAGAAAGAAAGAAAGAAAGAAAGAAAGAAAGAAAGAAAGAAAGGAAGGAAGAAAGAAAGGAAGAAAGAAAAGAAAGAGAAAGAAAGACCCAATGCTGGAGATGGGTCTTTGTGGGAGGTGATTGAATCATGGAGGCAGCTTCTAATGCTTTAGCACCATTCCTATACTGCTGTTCTCATGATAGGGTTCTTACGAGATCTGGTGTAGCACCTCTCCCCTCTCTCTCTTCCTTTCTACTACCACTATGTAAAATGTGTTTTCTTCCCCTTTGCCTTCCACCGTGATTGTAAGTTTCCTGAGGCCTCCCTAGAAGCAGAAGCCACTATACTTCCTGTACAACCCACAGAACTGTGAGCCAATTAAACCTCTTTACTTTAGAAACTACCTAGTCTCAGGTATTTCTTTATACCAATGCAAGAATAGACAAATAATACACATGGGGATGCTGGCCAGGTGGAGGATGCTGCTGGCCTGGCTGATTTAAGCATGGTGGGAACAGCTGGTGCATTGCCTATGGATACCAAGTGCCTGCTTAACTGGCAGAATAGTGCAATTGGCTAATTGTCTTTTTGTGAGAGCATGTGTGTATGTGTGTGTGAGCGCTCATGTGTGTGTGATCCCAAATAACTGGTATAGTTGGTTTTTCTGACTTGGCCAACTCTATAATGAAAATACATTCTCAGCTTTGTCATATGAATCTATAAGAGCAATTAAATAGTATAATAAAAGTCTAGAAGAGTAGTGGTGAGAATATGAGGGGAAGGAAAATGAGAAAGAAATGCAAAGTATAAAGTAATGATGTCCAAGAAAAACAGAAGCTACTTAGCAAGAGCTGAAAAGCTGTTATTCTAAAGGTGGCCAGGAGGTGGTAGCAGACCTGCAGGTAAGACGGCATGGTCTTCCTAATACCTGGGACTGAAACAGATATGTGCACAACCTTAACTGTTTCTCTTTATCAGACAAAGCCAGTAGCACAATCTAAATAGCCATATCCTCAAGAGAAATCTGCTTTCACCCTGAGAATGACTGATTTCAAGCATAATTTAAAGAACGTACACATAGTCTCTGCTTCAAAAGAGTGAGGGTGATATGGGGCGAGGACAGGGAGGAACAAGCCCACCATGAGAGAAGATGGACTATTGTCCCCCCTAGGAGAGGCCGTCCTGGAGAAGAACAACTCCCTATTGTATGTGGTTACATGAAACCCTCCTAGGTGGCTCAATGGATGGGAAGCAGCGATTCGAAAGCAGTCTCTCAGACATCTGGGATGGAGGGACTGAACCTCTCACTGCTGGCACGTGTCACCAATGTGCACACAAGCAGCTTGTATTAGGACTACTTCTGGCCAGAATGAGCAGCTCCTGACAAGGTGGTGAGGATTATAGAGGTGAAAAGCAGGTGGGGAGCAGGTGGGATGCCCGTGCCGAGGCAGACACCAGAACCGAGGTCCTCAGTCAGTGTGAAGAAGACACCAGAACTGAGGTCCTCAGACAGTGTAAGGAAGACATTGTTTCCAACTTGGGCTGCATCATACAAACCGTGGGGTGTTTTAAAAGAATTACACCCGTTACCAACCAAATCAAAATCTCCAGGAGCAGGACCAAGATATCTATGTTTTTAAATCACCAGAGGATACCAAAGTGCAGGCAAAGTTAAGAACTGGTGGCTTGGAGTTGACGTCTAAGACAAGGAAAGGGAGAGGCAGCTGAGGCCAGGCAGGATGCAGGAATGCAGGAAAGAGATTAGGTTGGTCAGCAGTGATCCAAGGAGATACACATTTTTAAACAAATCTGACCATTAATTTATTTATTTGTTTACTGCTTGATACAATTAAATGATTCCCAGCATTGGATTAAGCATTCTTAGAATAAGGCCTGTAAGCTTTAAATACAAAGCTTAGATAATTGATAAAACCTCACAACTCTAGAATATTGCAAATTTTCAGCACCATTGTATGTTTAATATATATGTTGTGATTTATTTTACATATGCCGTTTTAAAGGATTTGTGTTATTTTTACACGGAGTGCTCCAGACCTTCATTGCCTGGGTATTCCTCCCCTAGAATCTGGTCCTGCCCTTGGTTGCCCAGCAGTGCAGGTAGAAGGCAGGACCACAGCCTGGTGGCTCTGTAAGAAGATTACAGAGGCAGCTCAACAGGATGGTCTGAGGCAACAGGACATGCAGTCAGCTTATGCTGCTGCCCCTACTGGGACCCTCTACTGAAATTTTGTCCTTTCACCAGGCAGATAAAAATGACTGTACCCTGAGAACCTGTAATTTGGTGGGAATTCTGCTTCCCCATATCAATCACTACCTCTTTCTTCTCTATTGGGATGAAACTGGTCTATAATCCTAAAGTGTATCTCTGTACAAAGGACTAGAGAAAATGAATGTGCTTTATTTTAAAATTAGTTTTTCATCAAATCAGTATGAGTAAACCAACTCATTACTTTCGGTGTTAGAATTCTATCACGAGGGCTTTATACTTGGTAGTTTCTTTGGCTTCTTCTATTCTAAAGCCTCCACATTGGCATATTTAAATTCAGGATGGCATACAACTTAACGCTGTTCACAGCTCAAGGTTTAACTGTTGTTTTTTTTTTTTTCTCTCTTTACCCATTCTATGTCTAGAAACATTTGCCATGGAATTAAACAATATTAAGAGTGTGGATTGGATTTTCTTAATTTGTTAGGACACAAATTTGTCAGGACACAATCTGTGATGTATGTTCTTGAGTGTTTAAATTTTCCAGGAAATTTCAGTTGACACCATGTTATCATTGTTATCCACAGGTTATTATATTATTTCTGTTTAAAATTACCCATGTTTACTATTCTTTGTCTACTTATGTAAAGAAAATTGGCTGCAAGGAGAAACAGAGGATTTAGAAGTCAATTGGGTGGCAAACATCCACTAGATCTAAGGGAGGAGACCACTGCTCATATTGTCTAATGCCCAATTTCTTCCTCCAAAGAAAAAAGAAGTAAAAACTAAAAGGCAGAAATGAAATCCAAAGGCAGACAGCCCGGTCCCACACCCTGGGTCTGGTAGTTAAAGATTGACCCCTGACCTAATCGGTTATCTATAGATTACAGACATTGTATGGAAAAGCACTGTGAAAATCCCTGTCCTGTTCTGTTCCGTTCTAATTACTGGTGCATGCAGCCCCCAGTCATGTACCCCCTGCTTGCTCAACCAATCACGACCCTCTCATGCAGACTCCTTTAGAGTTGTAAGCCCTTAAGAGGGACAGGAATTGCTCATTTGGAGAGCTCGGTTTTTGGGACATGAGTCTTGCCGATGCTCCCGGCCAAATAAAGCCCTTCCTTCTTTAACTCATTGTCTGAGGGGTTTTGTCTGTAGCTTATCCTGCTAACAGATCCAGAAATTGGTGGAAACATTTTTTTTCCAATATGGAAAATAAGAATCACTTTAATTTCTGTAGGAAGGCTATAATTTTGGCATAGGTGAATAGTGCTATAAATGTGGTAATATTTTAGATACTTATATTCTTATTTTTATCAAAGTTATATATGTACATGTTTTAAACAACCAGATAATTTTACAAGACTTATAAAATAGTCTTGTTGATTAAAAAAAACTCTGTATAATATTTAAAGAGGTTTATTCTGAGGCAATATGAGTGACTATAGCTCTCAAGAGGTTCTGAGATAGTGTGCCTGAGGTAATTGGGTTACAATTTGATTTTATACATCTTAGGGAGACATGAATTGTGGATAAAAGCATAAATAAATACATGGAAGGAATGTATTGGTTCAAGTTTAGAGGTGAGATATCTTCAAGGGGGATGGCTACAAGTCATAGGTGGATTCAAAGATTTTCTGATTGGCAATTGTTTGAAAGAGTTAAGCTTTGTCTAAAGAGACTTGAAGTCAGTAGAAAGGAATGCTTGAGTTAAGATAAGGGGGTTTGTGGAGGCCAAGTTTCTTGTTATGCAGAAGAAGCCTCATTGGTAGCAGCCTTCAGAGAGTATAGGTGGCAAATATCTCTTTTCAGATGTTAAAAGCATCAGCCTCTCATTTAATCTCTCCTAGATCTGGGAAAGTCCTAGAATGGGACAGCCTGACTGCTTTAATGGCAATGTTCTAAAGATGCAAAAAGACAGCTTTGCAGGGCCATTTCAAAATATATCAAAGAAACATATGTCAGGGTAAAATATTTTTATATTTGGGGTCTGCTATTGAAGCAGCCTCATTGTCTAGAGTAACACCTGAAATTTGTTGTCTTACAGCCATGGAGAATAAAACACTGACACAGAAAGCATGAGGTTGGGAGCAGAATTTTAATAGCAAGAGAAAGAGAACAGTCCTCTGCTGCAGAGAGTTGTGCTGGAAAAATGGGTTGCTGGGTCCATGGTGAAATGCCTGGCATTTTATCGATGAGCTAGTGAAGAGGTGGTGTATGATTTATATATGCCATGAAGAAAGTGGTTAGATCATGTGTTTTATTTTCACAAGGCACAATCTCTGGTACCTCCCACCCTAAACATTTATTATGCAGGTGGGTCTCTGCCTGAGCTGCACCATGTTGCCTATTTTTCTCTTACTGAACACATGGTAATAAAAAAAGGGAAGATGGAGCCTCCATATTAGACATGGTTGGCCCCTAGGTAGCCTTTTTCTATTGGTGCAGCTGTTGTCATTCCCCAGTGTAAGCTTCCAGCTTGCTTATCTAAGTTTGTAGCTTGATATTTCAGGCTGCTTTTTGTTAGAAAAAAAAGAATAATGCTGTGGGCCACTTTTTGTTAGAAAAGAAATTCTGTGGAGGACTGTTTTCCACTCACTATCTGCCTAAACAATTTCTTTCTACCTCCTGTATCATATTTCCCCCTCAGGAGTGGAAATCCTAATTGCTGTTAGAGAAGGATGGATGATGACTCTTTCTGACTACTTCCTGCTGGACAGGAGCGTTGTGTAGGGAACAGTAGCTAAGGCTCATCCTGGGGTTGATCAAAGTGTCCTTGAAAGAAAGTCATGTCCATGTGTGGTTCCATCTGCAGCACTATTTGGAGTTTAATAGCTTTTAGGTGAAAAGAGGAAGGTTTAGAATATAGTGTTCAGATATGAATATTAGGATTACCACAATTAGTGGGGGTACTATAGGACACAACCATGACAGAAGAGTTTGATACCTGTTAGCCATTCTGAAGGGTTGTAATACTGGTTTGCCTCCACCAGATGTCGGTGTACTTTACCAGAAGCATTAATAAAAAAGCAACTTTTTTTTTTTGGATAAGTGGCATTGGACTGGGTGACTAGAGTAACTTTAGTGTTAACTTTGGCTAAATCATTTCTATAATTATTAGTTTTACCATAAAGGTGAAAATTAGGCAGAATATTACAGCAATTAGAATTTTCCTCCTGGAATTTGACATTGCATGTGGCAAAGTGTATAGTCCTACTGCAAATAGCAGAGTGAGTATAGTAACTTCTGCAAGTATGGTTTAGTAAATAATTTTCATCTAAAATTTTACTTGTGAAGATATAGAATTTCCCTTTGGGTGTCTATAAAGTCACAAATATAATCCCATGGATAATCAAAATGTCCCTGAAAGTATGCATGAAAAAGAAGTTCTAATATCTAATGGTGAATCTTGATAGGAAAGGTAGAAATGACTGAAAGTATCTGGTAAGGTAGGGGTTAGACTGAGTAGGACAAGTAGCTCTCACTCATTTACTTATCTTTTATGGTTTTCAGCTTATGATCCCCTATCTCTTTGCATTGATATCCAGGATATTCCTCTGGGCCATCCAGGGCTGCTCCCTCAGCTTTCCAAGATTTGACTCAATTGTAACATATACAGAAGTTCATTTCTGTAAATGTTACCGCCGATGGGGTTGAAAAAAAAGTGTAAGGCCCTTCCCAGCTTAGGTTTAGGGAAGAAGATAGGGAGAGGAGAGCCTTTATCAATACAAAATCTCCTGGTTTAATAAAAGGTTGTTCTATTTCTTGTGGCTGGACTTCTGCTACTTGCATTAATTCTTGTTAGAAGTGAGCTAGGGAAATTACATGCTTAACCAATTCAGAGGTCTCTTGGTCTATTGGAAAATCATTTGTAAGGAAAGGCCATCCATACAGCATTTCAACAGGGCCCAGACCTAACTTTGAAGGGGTATTTCTTACCTGCAGTAAAACCATGGGAAGAAGATTGACCCAAGGATGGTGAGTTTCTTGGGACAGTTTTCTGAGATGTCTTTGATAATATCATTTGTCTTCTTTACCTTTCCTGAGGACTGGGATCTCCCAGCACAATAGAGATGGTACTGTTTGGCTAGTGCCTTTGAGACCCCATGTATGATGGCTGCCTTAAACAAGGGGCTATTGTCACTTTGGAGGTACTTAGGTAGACTAAAGTGGGGAGTTATTTCATTAACTAACACTTTAATTACCTTAGAAGCCTTTTCTGTACAGCATGGAAATGCTTCTATCCAGTTGGGGAAAGTATCTACCCACACAAGGAGGTATGGGATGCCCTTCATCCTTGGCATGTGGGCAAAGTCTATCTGCCAGTCCTCTGCTGGATAGAATCCTATCCTTTGTATTTGACAAGGAAGGAGCTGCCTGTTGAGGGGATTATTTTTAAGACAGACTTGACAAGCATTAACAACCTGTTGGACTCTTTTTAATAAGTTCTCTCCTGAAAACAGTTTCTGGACACAGTAAGTTTTATCCTTACTCAAGTGAAAAGCTTGGTGAAGGATCTTAAGGACTTTCTACTTCCTGGAGGCTGGCAAGTGGAGTTTGCCATCCTCTGACTGTAGCCATCCTAAGGGGTAAAAAATGTACCCCTGAGAAGTGGCCCATTCTATCCCTGTAGGGGTGTACTGAGTCTTAATTTCTCTTGGAGATTCTATCCAGATTAGAGGGGCTTTAAGAGTGTCGAGGCCCTTAGGCTTTCTTGCCAAAGACTTGGTTGTCTCATCAGCTAACTTGTTTTCCTTTGTGATTTCATCTGTTTCCTTCTGATGTTTCTGAGAATGCATCACTGCTAATTCTCCTGGAAGGGAAATTGAGGATAATAACCTGTTAATTTCCTGATGATATTTTATAGGGGATCCATTAGTGATAAGATAGTGTCTTTTCTTTCAAATGGCAGTATGAGCATGAAGAACTAAGAAAGCACACAAGGAGTCCGTGTAAATGTTACCTACCTTTCCCTTACTTCTTTGAAGTGCTCTTGTAAGAGCTATCAGTTCTGCAAATTGAGCACTTGTTCCTGGAGACAGGAGAGCACTTTCAATAACATCATTCAGAGTGGCTATTGCATATCCTGCCTTATGGAGACCTTGCTCCACAAAGGAACTTCCATCTGTGAAGAGGGTCCAGTCTGGATTTTCTAAGGGAGTTTTCCTGAGATTCTACCTGGCTGCAGAGGTCTGTACCACAATTTGTTCAAAGTCATGTTGAGGCGCCCCAATTTCCTCAGGGAGGAAAGTGGCTGGGTTGAGGGGGGAACACAATCTTAAACGAATTGTAGACCTCACTAAAAGTACAGCCTGGTATTTAAGGAGTCATCTGTCTGTTAGCCAAAGGTTACCTATAGGGGACAGCATTCTGCTGCATTATGCGGGGTGTAAACAGTTAAGCCATTTCCCAAAGTTAATTTGCTGGCTTCTGGTACCAGCAGGACCACCACAGCAATTGCTTGGAGTCATGCTGGCCATCCTTTAGCCGCCAAATCAAATTCCTTGCTCAGGTAGCCCCCTGGCTTTTGAGCTTGTCCTTGAGCTTGAGTTAAATCTCCCAGGGCCATTCCCGTTTTTGCTGATTAAAAAAAAAGATTGATGGCCTTCCCTACTGGAAGTGTGAGAGCTGGTACCTTAAGTGAGACTTGTTTTAACCGGTTAAAGGCCTTTTGTGCTTCAGTTTCCCAGGTGAGGAAACGAGTTTTAGCCAAGTGAGTTTATTTCATGAGGTGTTATAAGTGATGAGCTATCTTACGATACTCAGGTATACGTAGTCTGCAAAAACCTGTAATGCCCCCAAATTCTCTTAGTTACATGAAGGTTTTAGGGAGGAGGAAGGAGGAAATGGTCTTAAACCAAGGTACATGACATGCTTCTGGGGTCTTGCATCCCCTCTTCCCTGATTCTTCCCTTTGAGTGGGCTGCCTTGCATGTACAGTGGCCTGCAAGCACCTAGGAGGAGACACATGCACAATGTGTTTACTGGACTTGTACACATTCTCACTTGAGGTGTTCTTCCCTTACCAATTGAATGTTCACAAAGAAGGGTCATATTTCATTGAAACTCCAACTTTTTGCCTCTTAGTGTGCATGCATGATCCCATTTGCCCAACTCCTGAGATCTTATTGGGAAGCTTCTGATCACCAACTTTAGGTGTTTTCTATCTATTGAGAGACTGCCTTTCCCTGGTGCTGGCTGCCATTTTACAGAGATAGCTTAATGACCACATGACCATTGCCTGATGACTGCCTTACATTCCTGAGTGGGTGGGGGAGCCCTCCCCTGACCTGATTATGCCTGATTAGCTACCTGCTGGAACACCAATAGGTAGTTTTTTAACCCTTTCCCCTCTCTCTCACCCATCAAATTGTTCCAAAGCTGAACCTTAAATAATAGACGTCTCAAAGCATGTTGACAATCAAGATAAATGACCTATTTTCTTAGTACCATGATCCACTTTTCTAGTTTTAAAAAAAATTGATAAAATACACGTACAATTTTATCATTTGAACTATTTTTAAATATACAGTAGCGTTAAGTAAATTCACATTTTTATGCTACCAATCTGCAGAACTCTTTTCATCTTGTAAAACTGAAATTTCATTTCCATTAAGCAGAAATTATCCAACCTTCTCTTCTTTCAGCCCCTGAAAACTGCCATTTTACTTCCTGTCTTTATCAATTTGACTACTATTCATACATCATATAAGTGCAATCATACAGCTTTTTTTTGTAATTGGCTCATTTCACTTAGCATAGTGTCTTCAAATTTCATCCATGTTGTAGCATGTGTCAGAATCTTTTTGTTTTCTGAAGTTGAATAATATTCCATTGCATACACACACACACACACACACACACACACACACACAGTTTTTTTATTCATCTTGAAATAAAACTTGAGTTGCTTCCATTTCTTGGCTATTTTAAATAGTGTTGCTGTGAACATGGGTGTACAATTTAATTCTTTTAAATTAGTTCTACCTTAACTCAAACCCTTTCTCCAAGGTCTCAAATTTCTTCCAGTAGGTTTTCTGTTGAAATTTTTTTCTTCTTTCTTCTCTCCACCCAATTTCTCCATAGCTCTTTTCTGCACTCACAGTCTCAAGGAGGAAAGCAATATCCATGAAGGCGCAGTGGTCAGCAGGGTTAGCTAAGCTTTCAAGGCACATGACTCACAGTAAACTTGAGCTCTCAAGATTAATGTATTTGGTGCATAAGGTAAACTAATAGTGTTCATGATAGCAAATCCATATGGGTCTGCAGCAACCTCAATTCTCGCCTCCTCAGAAGAAAAAATTGCCTGAGGGGCATGAGGCAGAGTGAGAGACTGAGGCAAGTTTTAGAGCAGAAGTGAAAGTTTATTAAAAAGCTTTCGAGCAGAAATGAAAATAAGTAAAGTACACTTGGAAGAGGACCAAGTGGGTGACTTGAGAGATTCAAGTGCTCTTTATAAACTTTAACTTGGGGTTTTATACATTGGCATGCTTCCAGGATCTTCTGTTTCTTCTCCTCTGATTTTTCAATGGGGTGGGTTGTCCACATGCACAGTGGCCTGTCAGCACTTGAAAGGGCCACATTCACAGTGTGTTTATTGGAGTTGTATGCATGTTCAATCGAGACCTTTACTAGTCTAGTGCTTACACTCCACAATTTTGCCTCTTTGCGTGCATGCTTGAACCCCTTGGCCCAACTCCTGAGATCTTATTGAGAAACTTCTGCTCACCAGCTTCAGGTTTTCTCTCTTTACTGGGAGACTGCTTTTCCCTGGTGCCAGCTACAACCAATTATTATTTTAGAGAAACAGCTTAACAGCTGTCTGATTATCATCTGATGGTTACCTGATATTCTTGGTGAGGCAGGGGGTGGCCCTCTCCTGCCTTGCTCATATCTGAATAGGGACCTTCTGTAACAATATGATGTCAGATATTTTATGGATGTTATAGTTTTCTGTGATGCAGCCTAGAAACTTAACCATGGTTTGTATCAAATTTCTGTGGGAATAAATACTGAATAAATTTTTAGGATGTAAACTGTATTAATCTATATGTTCAGAATGCCACCTCTAGGTAATCTGTAAATTACAGATACTTGAAATAAAACTTTAGAAATAAATTTAGCTATATTGTAACAAAATAATATGGACATGAAGTTGTGTGCTGCTTACAATATTCAAGTCCATAAACATATTTCAGCAACTACAATATTTTAGGCACTGAATATAAGATTGGGTACATATTAATACATGTTTAAAATATTCTGCCATGTATCTGTATAATAAAATTGTGAGGTGAAAATTATCATCCCAATTCCCCTTATGGGGAGATTGAGACTGACAGAGATTACATAACCTACCATATGATCTGTATGAAAATAACCTATGCAGATGGTTCATATAAGAATCACAATTGTGTAATTCTCATGTGGGTGCTTGTATTAGTCTGTTTTCACACTGCTAATAAAGACATACCTAGGTAATTTATAAGGAAAAAGAGGTTTAATGGACTCAATTCCACATAGCTGGGGATGCCCCACAATCATGGTGGAAGGTGAAAGACACATCTCACAAGGTGGCAGACAAGAGAAGAGAACTTGTTCAGGGAAACAACACTTTGTAAAATCATCAGATCTCATGAGACTTATTCACTATTGTGAGAACAGCATGGGAAAGACCTGCCCCCATGATTCAATTACTTTCCACTGGGTCCCTCCCACAGCATGTGGAAATGTAAGATGAGATTTGGGTGGGGACACAGCCAAATCATATCATTCTGTTTCTGGCTCCTCCCAAATCTCATGTCCTCACATTTCAAAAGCAATCATGCCTTCCCAACACTCTCCCAAAGTCTTAACTCATTTCAGCATTAACTCAAAAGTCTGCAGTCTAAAGTCTCATCTGATACAAGGCAAGCCCTTTTTGCCTATGAACCTTTAACATCAAAAGCCAATTAGTTACTTCCTAAATACAATGGGTTATAGGCATTGTGTAAATCCATCTATTCCAAAAGGGAGAAATTGGCCAAAACAGGTGCCATGCAAGTCCAAAATCCAGTGGGGCAGTTAAATCTTAAAGCTCCAAAATGATCTCCTTTGACTCCATGTCTCACATCCAGGTCACACTGATGCAAAAGTTGGGTTTTGATAGTTTTGGGCAGCTCCACTCCTATGGCTTTGCAGAGTACAGCCTCCCTCCTGACTTCTTTCATGGGCTGGCATTGATTTTCTGCAGGTTTTCCAGGTGTATGGTGTAAGCTGTCAGTGGATCTACCATGCTGGGTTCTGGAGGACACTGGTCCTCTTCTCACAGCTCCACTAGGTGGTGCCCCAGTAGGGAATCTGTGTGGGGGCTCTGACTCCACATTTCCCTCTTCACTGCCCTAACAGAGGTGCTCCCTGAGGGCCCCACCCATGCAGCAAACTTCTGCCTGGATATCCAGGCATTGGCCTACAGTCTCTGAAATCTAGGTGGAGGTTCCCAAACCCCAATTCTTGACTTCTGTGCACTTGCAGGCTCAATATCAAGTGGAAGCTGCCAGGGCTGGGGCCTATACCCTCTGAAGCCATGGTATGAGCTCTACATTGGCCTCTTTCAGCCATAGCTGGAGTGGCTGGGACACAGGGCACCATGTCCCTAGGCTGCACACAGCACAGGGACCCTGGACATAGCCCACAAAACTATTTTTTCCTCCTAGGCCTTTGGGTCATTGATGGGAGGGGCTGCCATGAAGACTTGTGACATGCCCTGGAGGCATTTTTATTAACATTCAACTCCCTGTTCTTACGCAAATTTCTGCAGCCAGCTTGAATTTCTCCTCAGAAAATGGGATTTTCTTTTATATCACATTGTCAGGTTGCAAATTTTCTGAACTTTTATACTCTGCTTCCCTTATAAAACTCAATGCCTTTAACAGCATCCAAGTCACCTCTTGAATGCTTTGCTGCTTAGAAATTTCTTCTGCCAGATAACCTAAATTATCCTTCTCAAGTTCAAAGTTCCAGAAATCTCTAGGACAGGGGAAAAATGCTGCCAGTCTTTTTGCTAAAACAAGAGTCACCTTTGCTCCAGTTCCCAACAAGTTTCTCATTTCAATCTGAGACCACCTCAGCCTGGATATTATTGTCCATATCGCTATCAGCATTTTGGGCAAAGCCCTTCAACAAGTCTCTAAGAAATTCTTAGCTTTCCCACATTTTCTGTCTTCTTCTGAGCCCTCCAAACTGTTCCAACCCCTACCTGTTACCCAATTCCAAAGCTGCTTCCATGGTTTTTAGTATCTTCAGCAGCACCCCACACCTGGTACCAACTTACTGTATTAGTCCATTTTCACATTGCTAACAAAGATACCTGAGACTGGGTAATTTATAAAGCAAAAGAGATTTAATGGATTCACAGTTCCACATGGCTGGGGAGGCCTCATAATCATGGGGGAAAGTGAAAGGCACATCTCACATGGAGGCAGACAAGAGAAGAGAACTTGTGCACAGAAACTCCCTTTTATAAAACCATAAGATCTTGTGAGACATATTCACTATCATGAGAACAGCAGGAAAGACTTGCCCCCATTACTCAATTACCTTACACTGGGTCCCTCCCATGACACATGGGAATTCAAGATCAAATTTGGGTGGGGACACAGCCAAACAAAATCAATGCTTTTACTACTATAGTATACAAGCAGAATGTACCAGAAAGACTAGAAAATTCTAGGTAACAGAGGAGAGAAGTCTCTCCATTACAGAATGGAGAGGAAGCCACTTCATAAAATTTTGCATTTAACTTTTGACTTCATGTAACTAATACTCCAAAAATATGTGTTTCAAAAGCAATCTTAAACTGTACACATGATAAGGTCGCCATAGCACATGTAGTGTATGTTAATTTTCCAAGGGGAATAGAACACTTCCCTGGTCTGTTAAGTAGTAGAACATACTGTCCTTCAGTTATTTATCATGACAATATGGCACTCCAACATAATTAATAGCCTAATATATGAACGTGAAAGACACTGAAAGCCAGAAGAAAATATTCCATTTATATTTAGCAAAGATCTTTAGTCATACTTTAAAAAAAATTCTATTTTATTATAATATTCTTAAACTTACTGTTCTCAAAATATAGTTGGAACATTTTCACAAAAAAGAGAAAAGCACTTTTACTCTCAATTCTTTTGGATATAACCTAAGTTATGTGACTGAAAGTCTAGATGAAGGGTTATCCAGATTTTGATAAAAATTGTATCTGAGAAAAGTTGAAGTTATAATTTCTGTAAAGAGATATGAGATCAAGGTTTACTGAGAGAAGACTCTTTCTAATGAACTTAATTTCAGAAACTCAGTTAAGAGCTGATTCCCTTGTTACTGGTGCCACTCCCAGAAGATAAAGGTGTGGAAATGATTTGAATACAAGAAAGAAAAGGGAATGCTGTTGGAAAGCTAATGGATTTTAAAAGCCACATCATATTCATCTAGTGAGCACCCTAACGGGAAACATTAAGCATAAGAAAGATGAATAGTTCTGAGAGCACAATTTTATTACTATTAAGCTTCTCACAGTGAACTGAAATTTCTTGTTCCGAAAAGTGCTGAGGAAAACCTCAGGCCTGTTGAGTAGTAATAATGTAGAAACCCTGGGAAAACAAGAACAAAATAGCCACAGTAATTGGAAGGGGATACATCAGTGAAATAGAAAAGCAGTGTTCCGACAAGCTTTCAGCAGCAATAATAATGGTGGGAAGGGAGATTTTTCTAGTTTGTTGTGACTAGGATGAGATCCCCCTAAGTTATTGAAGGAATGCCAATTAACAGTGGCAGTTGTGCAATTGTGATGTGCTACTGGTATAACATTTCATCATTTGAAGCAAACCAGGTGTTCCAAGAAACAACAACAAAATCATCCCTTCTCAAAATGTTAAATAATATTCAAATGCTTCAAAAGAAATAATATAATATTTACTTTCATAAAAACCACTCTCAGTAAGTATTACATGCTGGTTTAAGGTAAGGACATTCCTTATTCAGGTGAATTTCAGTAACTCTTAGTTTAAACCAGGCAGAGCTCAAGGGAATCACTGGATGGAATGGGGCAGTCTTAGGTACAGACCCAGCTTCCTGCTCTGTGCTCATTTATACCCACCCCAGGATTTTCTCATGATGACTCCAAGGGTGGCTTCTAGTCGTGGCTCTCCTAATTCACTGTTCCTACTGGAAATAACTAACCCAAGGACATCAACATCAACCCAAGGGCATTATTTTTCTTGTTTCCTCAAAGCCTATTGGAGGCAATTTAAGTTTTCCACAAACAATAATACTAAAAAGAGGCTGGAAAGAGCATGTTTAACAGCATATATCATTATGTGTGATATTTCTATACAAGTCCAAAGCAGGCAATGACCAGTACAGAATCTTCACTTAGATTCCTGATTTCCTGAGTATCCTCTGTTTGGGTATCATAATTTTGCCACATTTTTTTTTTGAAGTTTGCATGTCTTTCCATGTTGTCTTTTTTGAGAAAATGGGACTTCCACCTCAATTTAGAACTTAAATCTGATAAAATAATAAAAAAGAACCAAACTCCTCTAGATGAAACTTCTAAGATTTCCACAGATCCCTCCCACTCAGTTCCAGGTTCCACCCAGTTTCCACTGCAGGAGGTCAAGGTTGATACCCCACATCCTCAGGGAATGACCCAGCCCCATTATCAACTCAACACTTACCCTGAAAACTCTACTGAAGTTCAGTCAGTTTAATTCCATTTTTCCACACTATGATATCCCCAAAATACAACTGTTGAAGGGTTATAATTCGAAAATATGTTAAAACATCTGCACTAATTTGTATAAAATGTTTATTAAAATCAAAGACTCTTAATAGCTAAAACTCCTAATTAGAAATATTAGGCCTTTGTCTAAGGACAATTTTGATAAAGTCTGAAAAAAATTTAGCATTCAAACTCTAGACATTTTTCATGGGAAGTATATAAAATCCCAAACAGTTGCTGTTTAATTTTCTCTTGGTAATCACCAACGATGATGAAAATAATGCATAATATTCACTTTAGGGAGGTGTAACCTACTGGGTGCCAATTCAATTTAAGCATCATACAAATGATGTGAGCCTGGCTTTATTAATGGTTACATGAAATTTCAACTTAGTGTGTTTTTGAATTATTTTTGAATATAAAAAGCTATAGATAATTGAGGCTCTGGGTAGTATTATTTTCCTTCCATAAGGAATTTGTATCTGCTTTTAGCCAGCACCCATGCTGTGGCCCTTGCAATTCCAGATCTACTAAGTCTCATCAGGGACTGAGCTGAGTAGATGCTAAGCCCTTATTCTTAGGTTGTGACCCCTAAAAGTTACTACCCAAAGCCCTCATTCTTTGTAATAGACCTTTGTCAGGCCCTAAGTTTCCTTTGCATCCTCTTAGTCTCAGGAGTCTGCTGGACGTTCTTTTAAGCTTCTCAGTTACATCTACCACCACTGGAAGATTCCTCAAGAAAATATGGGGCACTGCAGCCTTGAGAGTGTACCACTCAAAGCTTCTTTCCAGAGAACCCCTGCCATGAAGAGTGCAGTTAGCTGCCTGCTTCCATCTGCCACAGCTTTGGGGTCCTTGGCAGTATTAACACCAAGGCTGTGATCTCCCTGGCTACTTGTTGCTGCACTCAGCACAGCAGGGTACTAGAGCTGAGCTCTTTCTGCCCAATGAGGGACTCCTGTAATGGTCAATCATCACTGCCTCCACATTGGCCCATAGAAGACTTTCTCAGAGCTGCTCTGTGGTTTGAAGCTCTTCCTACCTGAGCCCCCTTCTATAGGACACAGACTTCCATAATGGAAGTTGAAGGCACTTCTGGTGAGGGTGCAGAAAGAGTTAAGGAGCATGGTAGAGAAAGCTTCTTATACTTAGAAAATACATGTCATCATAAACAGAATGTTCCATAATTGTGCTTTGGAAGCAGATAACTTTTTTAGCTTTGATGTAGGACAGGTGAGCCCTAAAATTGGGGCTTAAACTAGGAAGTTTCCTTACTGTGCTCAGGAAAAGATTCAAGATTGAGCTGGTGATAGAAAAAAAACCAGCTTTATTGAGATGGCAGTGTTACCATTCCATGACTGCTCCTGCAGAGCAGGGCTACTGCATCAGCAGTGTGGAGAGTGGCAGCTCAGGGACAGTTCTGAAGTCTTATTTATACTCACTTTTAATTACATGCAAATTAGGGGGCAGGGTATTCTGAAACTTCTAGAAAAGGACTGATAACTTTTATGTTGTTTCCATGGCAAGTAGTGGTAACTTCCAGGTGTTGCCTTCGCAATAGTGAACTGACAGGCACTACTGAGTATGTCTTTCAGAGAGGTGCCTCTTCCCTGTTTCAGCCATTCTTCGATCTGGTCCAGAGTTGAATCTTACCTCCTACCTCATTGCCTTCTCAGAGATTAGATATTCCTCCTAATCTTAGGGGGTTGCAGAAGGGTGGATATCTATCTTCTGTAACTGTTTTCTGTGGATTTTTTTGGGCATAGGCCCTGCCTAGCACCAGAGGTGTAAAATTCTCTGGGTACTTGATCCAAGGGGCCCAAAGGCAGGATGCTTTTAATCTCTGGGTCAGTAGATGGGATAGGTTGAAAGCCTTGTGCCAGCATAGTCTTTACCTGGAACTGCTGTCATCTAGAAGACACACATTCTACGAAACAAGCAAGGGCCAAAGTTCAATAATAACAAGACGGCTATTAAAAATCCTAGGAGAGGTAAAAAGCAGGTGAGACTTGGGAAAGGCACTATTCACAGCTGACCAGATATTGTTGAGGTCAGTGCCCTGGTTAGGTCTATGTAACCAGGTAGCTTGCTTATAGATTTGAATGTTAACCTCAATCTGTCCAGAGTTGTTAATATATATGCAGCAAGTTTTATTAATAGTTAACACAGACTCCACCTTGTTCAGCCAATAAATAATCCAACATGAGTCTGTTATTTAGAACTACATTTGCCCAAGAGTTTGGGAGCTCCTGAATTAACTTTAGCGTCTGACGTGTGTTGGTGATTAAAATTTCTAGGGTTTGATTAAAGTATTTTAGTGTTGACTAGTGATAGGCAAAGCCTCATTGTGCTGCTAGTCCTATTGCCATCCCGATTCCTGCCAGAATTAATTCTATTACTGATTTCTGGTGTTCCTGGGGTCTTATGGGATTATAGACTGTGACCCCTGGAGGATCAAGGGTTGCCAATGTACATTAACCTCCGTTCCAAGCTTTTGATATGCAAGGGAAAACTATTCCTAAAGAAACAGGTGGCTCCTTGGAAAGCTGGAAGTGATTATGGGTGTAATGTCTTCCCATTCATAGCCAAAAACAGAAATGAGTCCAGCTGGGCCACAGGGTGTGATGTCTATCTTTTGCTTCCAAGTTGGATGTATAGAGATATTTTTCCTCTGCTCCAATGGGAGTGGCAAACAATGCTTATTTTCCAGAAAGTGGCAGTACTGTTACCTTCTCAGATTAGGCACTTATTTTTCTCCAGTATCTTCTGATCCAGTAGAAGGCACCATATATGGTCTCTTGCTTACAAGTGAAATCACATCTACCAAGTTGCAGCCTTGGGAACTTGGCAACTAGAGTTGGATCAGAGCATCACAGGGAAACTTCTGCTTTTGTGTCATTAATGCAACAGTGATTTCAAAATATAGAATCATTAGTGTGCTGGAGACATAGATACCCAAATTCCCAGGTCCATGTGAGCAGGGGGCTTTGGGGGATTCATGTGGAATCTGTGAGTGGGAGAGAGTCCCACCTCACAAGTAGGAGTCTGAGTACCCTGGGATCGTTACAGTTAGTTAGGTATTCTAGGGAGATGGCCATGAGATTCTCTGGATAGAAGATGGAAGTTTCTATCCTAGAGATGTTAATGACAAATCCATCACCATGAAGATGATTCCCTGATGCTATAATTTTTGAAATATTTACTGTATGGTTTTGTTCCCACCCTCATTGGATCAGGGTAATTGGGAGAGCAAGCTGGATTAACAGTGACAGCTTGGTGCCTGGTTGGGCTTTAGAGTGGTCTCCACACACAACAAAGACAAAAGAGGTGTTTCCTAGAAGGAGGTATTTGGCTAAAGCAATAGAAAAGAAGTATTATAATCAGGAAGAAGAGAAAAGTTAATGTTCCTATTCCTAACCCAGAGCATCATGCTTATCACTTCTGGCTGAGTGTTGATTCTTTTAAATAGGTAGTGGAGGAATTCCAAAGGTTCACAGATGTAGGTCATGATGTACTGCTTTCATGCCTGCAACTCATAAGAAACAGGTTTAATCCTGGATAGGTGTACTCAATTAGTTACACCCTGAAGTTTAACAGCAGTGGGGTTACACAAAAGCACCTGATAGGGGCCCTTGCCTGTCAGTTGTTATTGATCATCAGAGGATTCTTCTTTCCAAATTTTTATTATTATTCTCCTGGTGGAATAGGGGGGTTAATTCTTTCCTTTGTGGAGGGAGCAATATTTTATTTCCATGTGATTGTAGGGCTTTTTGAACCTGGCCTAGGTTGATAATATGGGTGAGCACTGTATGTGGGTCTTCATAAAACAGGAGGTTTAAAGTTAAAAAGGGTCTCCCATAAGTCATTTCAAATGGACTAAATTTTAGAGTTCCCTTCGGAGCCATTTTCACATGTAAAAGGTTTATGGGTGGGAGAGAAATCCAGGCCTTTGAAGTCTCTTGACAGAGTTTCTCTGATGTCCTTTCAGAAACACGGTTAGCTTTTTCTAGCTTAACCAAGGATTGAGGTGTTCAGGAGAAGTGAAGATAATGTGTAATGTCCAAGGCTGAGGAAATCTGCTAGATCACTTTAGCTGTGAAAGAGGGTATATTATCTGGGTGGACTTTTTGGTAATCCAAACCTTGAGATTATCCCTTTACATAAGAATGTGGACACTTCTAATTCCTTTTCTGTCCTTGTTGGGAAAGCCTCTATCCACCTGGTGAAAGTGTCTATAAATACTAGCAGATATTTTTGTCCCCTATATGCTGGCATCTGAGTGAAATCTATTTCCCAATCTTCCCCAGGTTGTGTTCCTCAGTGTTGTATAGGTTTGAGTAGGGGTAAGGAATGCGGTGGCTTCTTGGGTCATTACAAGTACAAAGTTCACGCGTCCTGGTGACCCTGTTAACAGTGCTGAAACATTCTGTCTTCCTAATTCTCCTCCCTTTTTGCACCCTACTACTACAGACCAGGATTTATGCTCCTTCTTTGAATGGAAAAATTCAATAATGAGGAGGAAAATGTCCTCCAAAGCCAAATTTTAGCCTTAGTGCTGTCCCATCAGCAGGAAAACCTGCATTTAGTCCCTACATTATTTTAAGGCACCTATTCTGCCTCTAATTAAAACACTACTTAAATAGGAAGGATATTTTACTTTTGAAAGCTAACCAGAGCCACTGCCTAAGAGTAAATACTTTAGTCCAGGCCATAATAGCAGAATATAGAGCTCAACCCAGTACACTCCCTCTATTAAGGGGCCTTGCCCCAATACAACTGCTACATAGTCTCTTTCGAGATCCATCTATCAGAGAGCCACACAGATTACACAAGCCTAGGGAGTCAAATTACTAGCAGAGGACTAGAGTCACGTGTGTGAAGGTGACTAATCCCAATTGCTTCGCTCTTCAGGTTCTATGGCTGAGGGTCATGTCTGCATCCATGGGGAGCACCTTTAATGGATGCTGAGCTCAGGAAACCAAGGAGGGGAAACAGTTGGGGGTATGCCCCTACTGTCTTCCCCTCCATCCTGGGCCATTTCTAAGGAAAGAAGGGATATTAAAGGAACTCCTTTTTCTCGCTTCCCTTTCTAGATGGGTAACAAACCATCTTTGTCTGCACCCCTCTGCAGTGCATTCTGAAGCACTGGAACACCTTAAACACCAAGACTTTGAAAAGAAAAGTGGCTCATTTTCTTTTGTACGAGGGTATGGCCTTCTTACTAAACCTTTGCAAGAGTTGCAGTCAACCCAGCTTCACTCTTATCCCTGTAGGAAATGCCCAATGGAGGTGATGCCACTAGTGTTCAAGTTCCATTCTCATTTCAGGACTTTAGACAAATAAAGGGAGACTTAGGCCGATTTTCTGACCCTCATGGAGGCTGAGTTAAAGTATATAGAAGCTTTCCAAACTTTAACTCAGGTGTTTGACCTCTCATGGATGGATGTTATGCTGCTCATAAGCCAAACATTAATCACAGCTGAGAGATAGGCAGTTCTACAGACAGGAGAGAAGTTTGAAGAAAGCAATATGTCTCACATAGCAGGCCAAAAAGGAAAAGAGAATATAGGGAAGGAGAAGAAATAGGAATTTCCTTCTCAGTAGGAAAAGAGGCAGTACCTCTTGACAACCCTGAAATAGCCAAAGGAAACAAGTTAGCTAATCAAGCAGCCAAGTCAGCAGCAAGAAAGCCTCAGGGCCTCAACACACTTGAAGCCCCTCTAATTTGTGAAGGTTTCATAAAAGAAATTAAGCCCCAGTACTCCCCTGCAGAGATAGAATTCACTATCTGTTGAGGGTACAAATTTCTAGCCCTCTGGATGTCTACAGTCATAGGATGGCAAGCTCCACTTGCCTGCCTCCAAGCAGTGGAAATTCCTTAAGATCCTAAACCAAGCTTTTCACTTGGGAAAGGATAAAACTTATCAGTGTGCCCAGAGACTGTTTTCAGGAGAGAATTTATTACAAACACTAAAAAAGGTTGTTAATGCTGGTGAAGTCTGTCTTAAAAATAATCCCCTCAACAGGTGGCTCCTTCCTCCTCAAACACAAAGGATGAGAAGCTATCCAGGGAGGACTGGCAGATAGACTTCACCTATATGCCAAAGATGAAGGGCATCCAATATCTCCTGGTATGGGTAGATACTATCACTAGCTAGGTAGAAGCATTTCCATGCTGTACAGAAAAGGCTTCTAAGGTAATAAAAGTGTTAGTTAATGAAATAATTCCCTGCTTTAGCCTACCTAAGTACCTACAAAGTGACAATGGCCCCTCATTAAAGGCAGCTGTCACACGAGGGGTCTCAAAGTCACTAGGCATACAGTGTAATCTCCATTGTTCTTGGAGACCCCAGTCCTCAGAAAAGGTAGAGAAAACAAATGATAGTATCAAAAGACACCTCAGAAAACTGTCCCGAGAAGCTCACCTTCCTTGGATCACTGTTCTTTCCATTGCTTTACTGTGGGTAAGAAATACCCCTTGAAAGTTAGGTCTGAGCCCTTTAGAAATGCTGTGTGGATGGCCTTTCCTTACCAATGACTTTCTATTATACAAAACAACTGTGAATTGGTTAAGCCTGTAATCACTCTGGCTCATTTTCAATAGGAGTTAATGCAACTGGTAGAAGCCCAACCCCAAGAAATAGGACCATCTTTATTTAACTGAAGGGATTTGGTATTGGTAAAATTTCTGCCCTCTCTCTCTCCTTCCCCATGCCCAAGCATGGAAGGACCCTACACTGTTCTCCTTTCCACCCACTCAGTGATTAAAGTACAGGAATGAACTCCTAGGTACATCATAGTCAAATCAAAGCCTGGAAAGCTAAGGGAGCAACCCCAGACAGCCTAGAGGAACATCCTGGATATCAATGCAAAGAAAAAAGAGATCTTACTTTAAAAACCATAAAAGAAAATTAAATGAGTGAGGGCTACTCATCCTACGCAGTTCCACCCCTACTTTATCAGATACTTTCAGTCTTTTCTACCATTCCTCTTGAGATTCACTATCAGATATTAGAGCTTCTTGATACATACTTGGAGGAAGATTTTGATTATCCATGGGATTACATTTGTAACTTCATAGACCCCCAGAGGGAAATTCTATATCTTGGTGAGTAAAATTTTAGATGAAAATTAAATACTACACCACCCTTGCATGAATTGTTATACTCACTCTACTGTTTGAAGTAGGACTATATAATGTAGCACCTCCAAAGTGGAATATTGGACAAAATTATCTCAATTGCTGTAGTATTTTCCTTAATTATTATCCTTATAGCTGGACAATAGTTACTGACAAGAAGTAAACATGAAAGTTTTACAATCACTAAGTCTGCTAGGACTTTTTATTGGCTTTGGTAATATGTCACCCTTTAGCTCCTATGATATCAACCCTACCTATGGAAAGAAGGTAGAAAAAGAAAAGGGATTTTATATAGGAAAGAATCTTGTATGGTAAATTCTTGTCCTCAAGGAAATAACTGGTCGTTTAAAGAGATGGAGGGATGTTTAGGACAAATCAGAAAGTTTAAGCCTGTCATAGATGGTCTGTGTAAGTCGTGAAAGGATTAATAATTGCAGGAGGGACTTAGCCAAGGTTAACACTAAAGTTAATCTAGCCACCCAATCCAATGCCACTTATCCTAAGAAAAATGTTACTTTTACATTAGCATTTCGGTAAAGTACAGCAACATCTGGTGGGGCGACAAATCAGTATTACAAACCATCAGAATGGCTAACAGGTTTTAAATTCTAGTGTCATGGTTGTGGCCTATGACACTAATGACACTCCCACCAATAGTAGGAATCTTAATACTCATATTTGGAATTTATAAACTTCTTGTAAAATTTCTCTCTTCTCACCTAGAAGCTATCAAATTCCAAATGGTGCTGCAGATGGAACAATGCATGGACACAACTTTCTTCTGAGATCCCTTAAATCAACCCCATGAGGAACCCTAGCTGCTGTCTCCGACACAACACCCCTCTCCGGTAGGAAGTAGCCAGAAAAGGTCATCATCCAACACTCCATAACAGCAGTTAGGGTTACCACTCCTAAGGGGGGAAATATAATACAGTAGATAGAAAGAAATTATTTGGGCAGATAGTGAGGGTAAGAGAGTTCTCAGCAGACCTTCTCTTTTAACAAAAAGTTCTCTTTGACTTTTATCAACCCTCAAAGTCATTTTTTTTCTATGAAATAACAGCCTGAAAAATCAAACAGCAAACATAGATAAGCAAGCTAAAAGCTTGCACAGGTGAGTGTTGATAGCTGTGCCAATATGAAAAGGCTACCTGGGGGCTAGGTATGTTCAACATGGAGGCTCCAACCTCCCTTTTCTTTTTCACCATGTGTACAGTAAAGAAGCAGGCAACACGATACCAGCCAGGCAAAGAACCCATCTTCATAATAAAAGATTCAGATGGAAACAGACAGCTTTTCATGCTCTGTGAATATGGCACACCTGGGCCAACCAATCATTCATGTCCTATGTAAATCAGACACAACATCCTTAAGATCATCTATAAAACTTCCTGCACTTCACCACAGAAGTGGCAACCATTTTCTCCAGGACCCCTCTCTGCCACAGAGAGCTCTTCTTTTTCTTTCACTTATTAAATTTCCACTCTTAACTTCACTCTGGTGTGTCTGTGTCCTTGTTTTCCATGGCTGTGAGACAATGAATCTCAGATATTTAGCCCAGATGAATGATTCCACTTCAATATGACAATAATAACATAAAATGGGGGAGGAAACAGTGATACATTAGAGCAAAGTTGCTGTAGTCTACTAAATTAAATAAGTATTAACCTAAAGTAGACTTTAACAAGTTAAAGATGAACATTGTATAAAAATCACTACACTATGACAATAACTTTAAAACATTTAAAAATTCTGCCAATGAATTAAAATGTATGTTAAAAGAATTGTTGAATACAAAAGATGGCAGTAGACAAAAAACAGAGAGAAAAAGGTGAGACACAAAAAACAAATATTAAAATGGCAGTAGCGTATCAACAATTACACTAAATGTCAATGAGATAATGAGTAAATATTGTAATCAAAAGGGAGAGAGACTGTCAACTTGTATAAAGGAGAAAAATTCAACTGTATTCTAAGAAACACTTTAAAAGCCAGGTGCAGTGGCTCACACCTGTAATCTCAGCACTTTGGGAGGCCAAGGTGGGTGAATCACCTGTGGTCAGGAGTTTGAGACCAGCCTGGCCAACATAGTGAAACCCCTTCTCTACTAAAAATACAAAAATAAACCAGACATGTTTGCATGCACCTGTAGTCCCAGCTACTCAGGAGACTGAGGCAGGAGAATTGCTTGAATCTGGGAGGCAGAGGTTGCAGTGAGCTGACATTGTGCCACTGCACTCCAGGCTGGGAGACAGAGCAAAACACCATCTCAAAAATAAAAAACCAACAAAACCAGAAAACAGACAAACAAAAACACTTTAAAGACAACTAGATTAACAGTCAAAGGATGGAAAAAAATCTGCCTTGTGAACAATAAGCATAAGTAATCTGGAATAATAATATAAGACAAAATAGACTTTAAAACAAGAAATATTATTAAACACCATAAAAGAAATTTCATAACGCTAAAAAGGAAAATATAGTGGGAAGACAACGATTATAAGTATCCATGCATCTAAGAACAGAGACACCCTCTCAATGGAGTATAAAACCTGACAGAATTGCAGGAAGAAATAGACAATCTAACAAATAGAATTTGAGATTTTAATACTCTCAGTAACTGATAACGTAATAGATAGAAAATCACTAGGTATGTAGAAAAGTTGAGCAACACTGTCATCCAAGTATACCCAATAACATACTCTGAATCTTAACTGAATGATAGCAGAATACACATTATTTTTAAGTGCATGTAGATTAATCTACAAGACAGACCATATGTTAACAACAAAACATGTTTAAACAATTCTACAATTAAATTTACATAAATTGAAATCATAGAAAGTATGTTCCCTGACCATAACTAGATTGAACTGAGTATTAACAACAGGAAGAGATTTGGGAAATTCTCAAATACTTGAAAATTAAGAAATGCAGTTCCAAAAGTAATTTGTGAGTTGAAGAAAAAAACATAAATGAAAACACACCAAATCAAAATTTATGAGATGCACCTAATGTAAAGCTTAGCAAGTATTTTGTATCCTCAAATAATTATATTAGAAGAAAGAAAGATTCAAAATCAACAACTGAGCGTTCTACCTCAAGGAGGTAGAGGAAACAGCCAACCAAACCCAAATAATTACAAAGAAAAATCAGAGAAAGAGAAAACATGAAACCAAAAGTAGAAAAACCAATAGAAGAAATCAGTAAAAACAAAAGTTGGTTCTTTGAAAAACAATGGACAAAACTTATAAACTATTAACTAGGAAAGATGACATAAATTACAGAAAACAAGAATGAAAGAAAGGGTGTTATTACAGACCCTACAAGAAATCAACTGATTAAATTGATTGTAAAGGAATTCTATGAATAAGTTTATGACAAAAAATACATAGAAAACTAATATGAAATAGACAAATTTCTCAATAAATTATCAAAATTTACTCAAGCAGAAATATTAAATCAAAATAGTTCTATAAAAGATAAAAAATTGAATTAGTAATTAAATATCTTCCCAAAGGCCTGCACTGGTGAATTTTATTAAACCTTTAAAAAAATACCAATATTATACAAACTACTTTACAAAATAGAAGACAACATTTTTCAACTTATTCAGAGAGTCCACTTTTATACTAATACCAAAGCTATACAAAAATGCCACAAAAGAGGCAACTACAGACCAATATTATTCACGAGCCTAAACACAAAAATCTTTGACAAAATATTAGCAACCTGAATCTAGTAATATATGAAAAGGTTGATTTAATATTAGAAAATTTATAAACATAGAATAATAGAATAAGGGAGAAAAACATATGATCATCTCAATAGTTGTAGAGAAAGCATCAGATAAAATTCAACACCCACTCTCGATAAAAATAAAGTAAGAATAAAAATATGTTCTCAACCTCATAATAGGCTTCTGTGAAAATCACATTTTAATGTCATATTTAATGGTGAAAGGTACTGCTTTCCCTCTAAGACTGGGAAAAAGGTAAGGATATCCACTCTCTCCACTTCTATTCAACAATGTCCAGAAGCTTCTAATCAGTGATTGAGGTGGAAAAATATAAAAGGCATAAATTAGGGAAAGGAAGAAACAAACTGTATTTATTAGCATTGTCTTATATGTTTGTTTCTTTTTTAAAAATTTTATTTTAAGTTCTGGGATACAGGTGGAGAATGTGCAGGTCTGTTACATAGGTAATTGTGTGCCACGGTGGTTTGCTGCACCTATCAGCCCATCACAATTTTCAGTTTTCTGCATATGGCTAGCCAGTTTTCCCAGCACCAATTATTAAATATGGTTCCCCATTGCTTGTTTTTGTCAGGTTTGTCAAAGATCGGATGGTTGTAGACTTGTGGTCTTATTTCTGAGATCTCTATTCTGTTCCATTGCTCTATGTGTCTGTTTTTGTACCAGTACCATGCTGTTTTGGTTATTGTAGCCTTGTAGTATAGTTTGAAGTCAGGTAATGTGATGTATTTAGCTTTGTTCTTTTGCTTAGGATTGTCTTGGCTATATGAGCTCTTTTTTGGTTTCATATGAATTTTAAAGTAGTTTTTTCTAATTCTGTGAAGAATGTCAATGGTAGTTTGATGGGAATAGCATTGAATCTATAAATTACCTTGAGCAGTATGGCCATTTTCATGATATTGATTCTTCCTATCCATGAGGATGGAATGTTTTTCCATTTGTTTGTGTCCTCTCCTATTTCCTTGAGCAGTGGTTTGTAGTTCTCCCTGAAGAGGTCATTCACATCTTTGTTAACTGTATTCTTAGGTATTTTATTCTCTTTGTAGCAATTGTATATGTGAGTTCATTCATGATTTGGCTCTCTGCTTGTCTATTGTTGGTGTACAGGAATGCTTGATTTTTTGCATATTGATTTTGTATCCTCCAACTTTTCTGAAATTTCTTATCAGCTTAAGGAGCTTTTGGGCTGAGACAATGGGGTTTTCTACACATAGAATCATGTGGTCTGCAGAGACAATTTGACTCCCTCTCTTCTATTTGAATACCCTTTATTTCTTTCTCTTGCCTGATTGCCCTGGCCAGAACTTCCAATACTATTTTGAATAGGAATAGTGAGAGAGGGCATCCATGTCTTGTGTCAGTTTTCAAAGAGAATGCTTCCAGATTTTGCCCATTCAGTGTGATATTGGCTGTAGGGTTATCATAAATGGCTCTTATTGTTTTGAGATATGTTCCTTCAATACTAGTTTATTGAAAGTTTTTAACATGTAGGGGTGTTGAATTTTATCAAAGGCCTTTTCTGCATCTATTGACATAATCATGTGGTTTTTGTCATTAGTTCTGCTTATGTGATGAGTTACATTTATTGATTTGTGTATGTTGAGCCAGCCTTACATCCCAGAGATGAAGCCAACTTGATTGTAATGGATAAGCTTTTTGATGTGCTGCTGGATTCAGTTTGACAGGATTTTATTGAGGATTTTCACATCAATGTTCATCAGGGATATTGGCCTGAAGCTTCCTTTTATTGTTGTGTCTCTGCCATGTTTTGGTTTTAGGATAATGCTGGCCTCATAAATTAGTTAGGGAGAAGTCCCTCCTTTTCAATTGTTTGGAATAGTTTCAGAAGGAATGAAACCAGCTCCTCTTTGTACCACTGTTAGAATTTGGCTTGTCCTGGGCTTTTTTTTTTTTTTTTGGTTGGTACATTATTTATTACTGCTCAATTTCAGAACCTGTTATCAGTGTATTCAGTTATTCGACTTCTTCCTTGTTTAGCCTTGGGAGGGTGTGTATGCCCAGGAATTTAGCCATTTCTTTTCGATTTTTTAGTTTATTCGTGTATAGGTGTTTATGGTGTTCTCTGATGGTTGCATTTCCACAGGATCAGTGGTGATATCCCCTTTATCATTTTTGACTGTGATTATTTCAATCTTCTTATTTTTTTTATTAGTATAGCTAGCAGTCTATCTATTTTATTAATTTTTTTTAAAAAAAAAACCCAGCTCCTGGATTCATTGATTTTTTGAGGTGTTTTTCATGTCTCTATCTCCTTCAGTTCCACTCTGATCTTAGTTATTTCTTGTCTTCTGCTAGCTTTTGGATTTGTTTGCTCTTGCTTCTCTAGTTCTTTTAGTTGTGATGTTAGGGTATCAATTTGAGATCTTTCTAGCTTTCTGATGTGGGCATTTAGAGCTATAAAATTCCCTCTTAACATTGCTTTAGCTGTGTCCCAGAGATTCTGCTATGTTGTCTCTTTGTTCTCAATGTTTTCAAAGAACTTCTTGATTTCTGCCTTAATTTCATTATTTATCCAGGAGTCATTCAGGAGCAGGTCATTCAATTTCCATGTAGTTTCGTGGTTTTGAGTGAGTTTCTTAATCCTGACTTCTAATTGGCACTGTGGTCTGAGAGAATGTTTGTTATGATTTCAGTTCTTTTGCATTTGCTGAGGAGTAAAAAAATTACTTTCAATTATGTGATCAATTTTAGAGTAAGTGCCATGTGGCAATTAGAAGAATGTCTATTCTGTTGATTTGGAGTGGAGGGTTCTGTAGATGTCTATCAGATCCACTTGATTCACAGCTGAGTTCAAGTCCTGAATATCCTTGTTAATTTTCTGTCTCATTGATCTGTCTAATATAGACAGTGGGGTGTTAAAGTCTCCCACTATTATAGTGTGGGAGTCTAAGTCTCTTTGTAGGTCTCTAAGAACTTGTTTTATGAATCTGGGTGCTTCTGTATTGGGTGCATATATATTTAGGCTAGTTAGCTCTTCTTGTTGCATTAATCCCTTTACCATTATATCGTGTCCTTCTTTGTCTTTTTGATCTAAGTTGGTTTAAAGTCTGTTTTGTCAGAAACTAAGATTGCAACCTCTGCTTTTTTCTGCTTTCCATTTGCTTGGTAAATATTCCTCCATTCATTTATTTTGAGCCTATGTTTGTCTTTGCATGTGAGATGGGTCTCTTGCATACAGCACACTGATGGATCTTGACTGTTTATCCAATTTGCCAGTCTATGTCTTCTAGTTGGGGCATTTAGCCCATTTACATTTAAGGTTAATATTGTTATGTGTGAATTTGATCCTGTCATTATGATGCTAGCTGGTTATTTTGCAGAATAGTTGTTGCAGTTTCTTCATAGTGTCATTGGTCTTTGTGCTTCAGTGTGTTTTTGCAGTGGCTGATAATGTTTTTTCTTTTTTTTCTTCCATATTTAGTGGTTCATTCAGGAGCTCTTCCATGGCAGGCCTAATGGTGATGGATTTCCTCAGCATTTGCTTGTCTGAAAAGGATTTTATTTCTATTTCTTCTTCACTTATGATGCTTAGTTTGGCCAGATATGAAATTCTGGGATGAAAATTCTTTTCTTTAAGAACGTTGGATATTTTCCTCCACTCTCTTCTGGCTTGTAGGGTTTCTGCTGAGAGGTGCACTGTTAGTCTGATGTGCTTCCTGTTGTAGGTGACCTGGGTATTCTCTGACTATTCTTAACTTTTTTTTTCATTTCATCCTTGGAGAATCTGATAATTATGTTTCTTAAAGTTGATCATCTCATGGAGTATCTTACTAGGGTTATCTGTATTTCCTGAATTTGAATGTTGTCCTGTCTTGCTAGGTTGGAATAATTTGCCTGGATGATATCCTCAAAGGTGTTTTCCAACTTGGTTCCATTCTCCCTGTCTCTTTCAGGTACCCCAGTCATTTGTAGGTTTGGTCTTTTTATATAGTCCCAGAGTTAGAAATTTTGCTTATTCTTTTTCACTCTTTGTTTTTCTAATCTTGTCTGTCTGCCTGATTTCAGCAAGATAGTTTTCAAGCTCTGATATTCTTTCTTCCACTTGATCAATTCAGCTATTAATACTTGTGTTTGCATCACTAAGTTCTCCTGCTGTGTTTTTCAGTTCCATCAGGTAATTTATGTTCTTCTCTAAACTAGTTATTCTAGTTAGAAGCTCCTGTAGGCTTTTATCATGGTTCTTAGCTTCTTTGCATTAGGTTAGAACACATTTTTTTTAACTTGGTGAAGTTTTTTTTATTACTCACCTTCTGAAGCCTACTTCTGTCAGTTCAACCATCTCATCCTCTGTCCAGTTCTGTGCCCTTGCTGGAGAGGTGTTGCGATCATTTGGAGGAGAAGAGGCACTCCAGCCTTTTGAGTTTTCAGCATTTTTTTCATTGTTTCTTTCTCATCTTCATGAGTTTGTCCAGTTTTGATCTTTGAGGCTGATGACATTTTGATGAGGTTCGGGTGGTGACTTTTTTGTTGATGCTGGTGTTGTTGCTTTCTGTTTGTTTGTTTTTCTTTCAGTAGTCAGGTCCCTCTTCAGTAGGGCTGCTGTGGTTTGCTGGGCACTCTCTTCAGGCCCTATTTATCTGGATACCCCCTGCACCTGGAGATGTCACCTGAGGAGGCTGGATAACAGCAAAGATGGGTGCCTGCTCCTTCCTCTGGGATCTCTGACCTCAAGGGTCACCAAGCCGATGCCAGTAGCAACACTATTGTATAAGGTGTCTGGTGACCCCTGTTGAGGGTCTCACCAAGTTAGGGGTCCAGGATCTAGGACCTATTTAGCAAAGCATTTTGACTGTCCCTTGGTGAAGAGGGTGTGCTGTGTTAAGGGGAAACCCACTCATCTGGGCTGCTTGGATTCCTCAGAGCTCTCAAGGAGAAAAACTAAGTCCTCTGGTCTGTGGAGACCACAGCCACCCCTCTCCCTAGGAGCTCAGGCCCAGGGAGATCAGAGTTCTGTCCCTAAGCCCCTGGCTGGAGTTGCTGGAGTTCCCACAGGGAGGCCCTGCCCAGTGAGGAGGGATGGGTCAGGGTCTGGCCTAAAGCGGCAGTCTGGTTATGGTCTGTCACAGCCTGCATGCTGCATGGTGGGGGATACCTCTTTGGACCAAGCCACCCAATCTCCCTGGCACCACCAGGGAAAAAACGGGAGCCTAAAGCCACAGTGATGGCTGCCACCCCTCCCCATGGGAGCTCAGATGGCTTAGACAGCAGGCAGCCATAGTGATGATGGCCACCCCTCTCCCCAGGAACTCAGTAGTCTCAGGCAGATTCCAGCCAAGTGGCTGTTGAGAATCTGTGTGGCTCTGTGATTGGGACTCAAGGCCCTGGTGGTGTGGGCTCACAAGTGAGATCTTCTTATCTGTAGGTTGCACAGATCTGTGGAAAAATACGGTTTCCCAGGCTGGGCAGTACGCTCACTCATCATCTGCCTTGGGTGGGGCTGGGGGCTCCTTTTACCCTGTGTGGCTCTCAGGTGGGCCTATGCACCACCCTACTTTTCTTTGCTCTCCATAAGCCATGCCAACCACTTAGTCCTGATGAGAGTCCTGGATACTGGACTCTCCTGCTGGTGCAGGATTTGCACACTGTTTTTGTTCTCAGTGGGAGCCTCCAGCCACCACCGCTCTAATTGGCCATCTTGGCCCTGCCCCTATGTTTAAGTTTCTAAAAAATCTCCTAAAAAACTAGTAGAATTAATGAGCAAGATTAGCAACATTGTAGGAAACAAGATCAATATGAAAATTCAATTGTATTTCTATAAACAACAAATCATCTGATAGTAAAATTAAGAAAACCATTCCGGCTGGGTGCGGTCACTCACGCCTATATCCCAGCACTTTGGGAGGCCAAGGTGGGTGGATCATGAGGTCAGGAGTTCAAGACCAGCCTGACCAATATGGTGAAACCCCATCTCTACTAAAATTACAAAAATTAGCCGAGCATGGTGGTGCGTGCCTGTAGTCCCAGCTACTTGGGAGGCTGAGGCAGAAGAATCACTTGAACCCAGGAGGCGGAGGTTGCAGTGAGCCAAGATTGCGCCACTGCACTCCAGCCTGGGTGACAGAACAAGACTCCATCTCAAAACAAAAAAAAACAAAACAAAAACAAACAAAAAACAATTCCATTTAAAATAGCTTAAAACTAATAAAATACTTAGGAATACATTTAACAAAAATATGCATGAACTGTACACGGAAAACTACAAAACACTGCCAAGAGAATCAAGATAGATCTATATAAATAGAAAATATGCCATATATGGATCAGAAGACTTAATATTTTAAAAATGACCCTTCTCACCAAAAGGACCTATAGACTCAATGCAACAGACATACCCAGAAATAATGCTTCATCAGCCATCAAGGCATCCTTCAATCTAGTCAAGTTGACACCTAATATTAACCATCATACTACCCATCTGACAAGGGATTAATAATTTGAATATGTAAGTCAAGACCATATGGTATTGGCTTAAATATAGGAATATTGATCAATAGAAGAAGATAGGGGTCTAGAAACAAACAAACATATATACATATATGTATATACATATATATATACATATATACACATATATATACATATATATACACACACACACACACACACACACACACACATCTCCAATTGATTTTTGACAGTGTTTCCAAGGCAATTCTATGAGGGATGTGTAGTTTTTTAAAACAACTATTAATAGTTGTATATCTATATGTAATAAAAATGAACTTAGACCTCTACCCCACACCCTACACAAAAATTAACTGAAAATTGATCTAGTTAGGAGCTAACACTTCTAGAAGAAACCATTGAAGAGAAGCTTTTTAATCCTGCATAGGCAAAAGTTTCTATATATGGCACCTAAAACACAATATAGAAAATTAACAAATTAGAGTTTTATCAAAATTAAAAGTTCTGCTTTTCAAAAGGTACTATTAAGAAAATAAAGAAAAGTAACAGATTCTGAAATAATATTTGCAAATTATTCATCTGATTAAAGAGTTGTATTTAGAATAAAGAACTCTTACAACTCAATAGTAAGAAGACAATCCAATTTAAAAAGAAGCAAAATAATTTAATAAACATTTCATCAAGAAAATACACAAATGGTTAATAAGAACATGATAACATGGACAGTATCATCAGCTGCTACAGAAGTGCTAATTAAAGCCTCAATGGTATATACCACTAAAATGAGTATAATAAAAAAGATTAAAATAGTAAGTTTTGTGAGGCTGTGGAGAAGTAGAATCCTCACACACTGCTGGAGGCCATATAAAAAGGTACATCCACTTTGGAAGGCAATTTGGAAATTTTATACAAAGCTAAAAACATACTTACCCATGACTCAGCAAGTCCACTACTGGGTATCTATTTAAACAAGAGAAATAAAAATGTATGTCCACAGATTTGTATGAAAATGTTCATAGCAGCATTATTTATAATAGACCCGAACTGGAAATATTTTAAATGTGCAATAACTGGTAAATGGATAAAGAAAATATAGTATATCCATACAATAAAATACTACTGAGCAATGAAAAAGAAGAAACTACTGACACACAGTACAATATGGGTTAATTTCAAGTGCATTATGCTAAGCAAAAGAAGCCAGATGCTAAAGATTAAATAGTGTATGATTCCATGTATCTGAAATTTCTAGGAAAAGGCTAAACTATACAGACAGAAACTATGCTAAAAAGACAGATTGAAGGTTGCCTAGGGGTCTGGGTCAGGGAGGGAATGACTGCATTTGGGTTTAAGGCAACTTTGTGGATTGTTGGAAATACTATAAAGCTGGATTGTGGAGATAATTGTATACATTTATTAAAAACCATCAAACTTTACACTTTCCATGGGTGCATTTTATGTTTTTTTTTCAAGATGCTATTTTCTCTTCTTTGGTATGTTTATTGGGCCCCTTTTCATTATTTTATTGGTTAAGGCACTTAAGGGAACCAAGAGGTTTTACCTTCAGTTCCAGGTATTAAAAACATATCTGGATTAGTGACGTTAAAAATAAATATTTATGTAATTAATTTAAAAACAAAAACATTTTTTAATTTAAGGAACAAAATAATTAAGGAGAATTTTTGGTAATTTAGATTTTTTCCATAAAAATTACCAAACAATATATGCATATATTTTCCCTGAGAATTTAAATAAAATCATTTATTATTATTACTTTTTATTTTCTTGAATAAGGTCTTGTGTAATATCAAATTGTAGTTTGATAATAAAAATTATCTTCAGGAAATTTCTATGAAGGGTCCTTTCCTCTTATCATTATCATTATTTTAAAAGTGTAATTGATATAAAAAGATTGTACTTTATTGCTATTCATTAATAATTAAATTTCAAAAGAAATAAGATCCTGATTGTAAACAGCTAGATACCGTGTTGTTCCTGTCTACATTATGCATTCTAAGACCAAGATTAGCAGTTAATTTAAAAAGGAAGCTTCCCTGCCTGCCTATGAAATAGGTATTTTTGATGGGTATGAAATAATTTAATAATTAAGAAGAAACAGTCATAAGAATTCCTGAGAGGTCTTAGAAAGACACTGCCTGAAAAGTGCCTAAAATGAACAAGTGCCCCAAAATATTTTTTAAAAATTAAACTAACATTTAATCTCTGCTTTTATAAGCAGAAATCAGGAAAACATTCAGTTCTATAATACTAACCATCTATATTTTTCAGTGTTAAAGCTGGAGAAGACAAATTTAAAAGAATATATGCTTTGGGGATGTCAATGGGGTACAGAAGCAAGAATGCAGAAAGCATCATTCTGTGCTGGCAGCTGACCCCAGGGGATGTCACAAACAAGGGGTGCTGTTGACCTGGAGCCACTTTTCTCCCAGCATTCCCCTCCACCCTCCATTGCTGGAGTTCCCTGCACCGCCTCCCTTCCCTGTCTGTAAGGGCCAACAGAGCCATCTGATGACACGCCTTCCGCCCCAGCTTCCAAAATGACCACTTCGAACATCCTCTTTATTCCCTTTTTGCCTTAGTGACCCTTTTCAGCTAAGTGTTGTGAGAAAAGCAATTGATCAAAGTAATCAATGATAAAGAATAAAAAGTCGTCATATTCCTATGAGGTATTTCCATTTTAAAACATGAACCTGGTATATGGAAAATGTCAGGTAGACAGCAGTGACTCAATGAGAGTTATTCTCTTTACCCATCCCTCTGATTCTTTTCTTTATTGGTTTCTCCAAATGCATTACCTCCTTCAACTAAATCAGAGCAAGCTGTGCAACTGATTCCTATTCTGTACACCCTGAACAAAGATGCTGGTGGGAAAAGTGTGCGAGGGTGAAGTTGAATACCTGTATCTTCCAGCAAGCCATACTCATGGACTCATGATGTGGTTAAGTTCAATATTATCCTTTCAAGGAATTCCACTCGAGGGGTGGAATTGATGGCAACCTGCCATATCCATTGGAAGATTTGAGGGGACATTTCATGGTTCCTCAACATCGTCATGTCCACTCTGCCTAGCCCTAAGCTCAGCCCGCCATAGCCCCTAGGTCAGACAGTCCACAAACCGTTACTGAGTGCACCTATGCCAGGTCCTGGATCCACGGGGGTCTTGAGTTAAGTGCTGGAGATGAGCAGATGAATACGACAATCCAGGGCCTTCAGGAAGCACAGTCTGTCAAAGCAAAAGACTGTCAAAGCTACCGTCTGTCCTGTGCAAAGCATAATCAGCCTTGGAAAGAAGGTTTCTTGCTTTCTAGCCTTGTAAACTTGAACTTACCGTCAACAGTTTCAGAGGCTCCCTTGTCTGTACATAAACGTAGAACCAGCCTCTTCGATGGAGAGGGAACACCTTTTATTCTACACAATTGACACCTATGCACAGCAGACCTATGAAGATAAGTCTTTCAAACAAAGCTGGGGGCAAACAAACACACCAGTCAGCAGTGGCTTACCTTTAACCTAACCTTTTTATTAACCACCCTTAAACACCAAGGCATGACGGGGATCAATATTATTATCCACAGGAAATGGGACCTGAGGACTTAATCTGGTCCCTCAAACCAGTGCTAGGGTTTAGCTATTCTCCCAAATGTTTGGAATGAGAAGTTTTGCTAAAAACCTTATTTCCATACCAAAGAGGCCCCCAGAAGGAGGTGCACGTGGAGGGAAACACAGGTCCATAGAATTTTAGTTGGAAAAAAATCCTGAAAACTAAAAAACTTTCCAATGTACCTTGTCATGCTCTCGTCCTCTCTCTTTACACACACACACACACACACACACACACACACACACACACACACACACACACACAGACACACGGTTGGAGGGGGCAGGGCGAGGCAAGGGGGCTCTTAGTGTGTAGATTACAACAAATTCACTGCATCCACACCGACCTGACACGCTTGACTCTGGGAGTGCGCTGCTGCAGCTGCAGGACAGCGGGACGGGGGAGTCACTTTGTTCCTGAAGGGGCGAGTCCTCGGCAGACGCTGCGCCGCCTCCCTCTTTGCTAGGGAGGTCTGTGTTTCTACCTCCTCTTCACGCCCCGCCTGCTTCCTGCACTGTAAGTAGCGCGGGCCTGAGAACTCCTTCCAGAAGTTCTCCAGGGCTCCCGCGGAGCGAGATTTTCGCTGCCTGTGAGCTGCAGCGCGGAAGAGCTCGGGCTCGCGCGGACCCCAGCGCCTGGCCGGCTGACAGCGCTCTCTCGCCCCAGGTGCCCGCGCGCGTGGGGAGCAGATGCACCAGATGGCGTCCGGGGTGGGGTCAATGAAGCGCAGCCCGAGGAAGATGTGGCGCCCTGGAGAAAAGAAGGAGCCCCAAGGCGTTGTCTATGAGCATGTGCGGGACGACACGGAGGACTGCAAGGAACCGCTTAAGGTACCCTGGGGGTTCGCGGGTCGGGACGGGTTCTGAAGTCCGGCCGCGGTTCGGCTCGAGGTTTCCTTGCGGGCAGCCCTTGGTTTGGAGAACGTGTGGAGTGGCCAGGGGGTTGCAAGCTTTGGGGTGTGTTCACAGTCCAAGAGGAGACCCCGCTAATGACGCGCCCACACAGCGCCTGCGTTATCTATTTTGTTTGCTTGTTTGCCCAATCTATTCTTGCTCCTGGACAACTGTAGTCCAGGGAAACCTACTCCAAAAGTATCTGTATCGTTTGGCACAAGATCGGGCAGCTGCCTAAAATCAGGGCAATTTGGAATGTGTGTCGTTTCACTTGAACTTTTTTGTAGATTTTGTTTAGAATCAAATAGCCGAAAGGCTGTGTCTGATTGTCGTCGGATAGCTATTTAAGAGTTTTGGGGGTTGAGAAGGCTTCTGGTCTAACAGAGTGAAACAGAGAAACCAGAGAAAATGTCCCCTGTAAAACGGAGACAGAACTGGCGAATTCCTTCTTCAGGGGGTGGAGACGTCAGGAAATGCTGTGGAGGAGGTGACCTTTTGAAGATGGATGAGTGGCCTGAGGCTCTAGGATAGGTACTTGTTTGTTATGCAGTTCTCGGGACCTAAAGGCAGCACTAGCTACTACCTGATGGCTTAGTCTAAGGGATAGAGGCTGTTGGGTGCTCAGAGCCCACCTCTGGATTTCATCAGATTGTCAACAGGAGAAAGGGGCTCTTTTAAAATGTTGAGACAACATTAAAGAGACTCTCCATACCCTCATCACAAATCTCTTTCAACAGTGGAATCATGTTAACAGTTTCTTATGTATTTTCCAGGTTAAAAAAAAAATGCTTACACAAAAACGCATATGTTAATGGATCTTTTTTTATTTGCAAAAGTATGAACTCGCAGATTTCCACTTTGATTTACTCACAAAATATATTTTGGAATACATTTTAAATCGGCACTTGGAAATTTACCTGTTTTTACCAGCTTCATAACATCCCACTGTATGAATAGATCATGATTTATTTAACCAGTCTTGCACTGATGGACACTCAGGCTGTTTTATGTTTGCTTTGTTTTGCTATTATACACCTGACTGAGTGTGTCTGTGAGCGTAGACGTGACTTCTCTGTCTGTCCATTGTTACTTTTGCGGGACTGTCTGTATGTTAAAGTCCTAGCAGGGTCAAGAGGTACATACAGCCTTAAGTTTGGTAGCAATTGCCAAATTGCTCTCTAAATAGGTTGCACAAATTGGCACTGTTGCCAGCTGTGTGTGTGAATCAGGCATGTATAGTTAATCACACACACCAAGTAGCCAGGCCTCCCAAGGTGAGTCTGTTGGCATATCCACCTTGACCACAGACATTTTTTGTCCTTCTTAATATTAGCAAGGTAACTGTGGCCTTTTGGCTTACTGCAGAGAACTGAGTCATGAATGGATTTCACCCTCCAGGATAGTATCTTTACAATTAATATGGGACTGGAAGAAATTTTAAATTTCTAATATCACCCATGTGGTTTTATTTATTTATTTATTTTTCTTTATTATTATTATTATTATTATTATTTTTTGAGACAGAGTCTAGCTCTGTTGCCAAGCTGGACTGCAGTGTCATGATCTCGGCTCACTGCAACCTCCACGTCCCGGGTTCAAGCAATTCTCTTGCCTCAGCCTCCTGAGTAGCTGGGACTACAGGTGCACGCCACCATGCCTGGCTAATTTTTGTATTTTTAGTAGAGAAGGGGTTTCATCATGTTGGCCAGGATGGTCTCAATCTCTTGACCTCATGATCCACCCGCCTCAGCCTCCCAAAGTGCTGGGATCACAGGCATGAGCCACCATGCCTGGCCTGTGGTTTCATTTTCTAGAGATATTTGCTGAGGGATTTCTCAGCACCAAGTCTCAAAATTATTTTTCTTCACGTTTCTAATTGTCCTTATTTAGATTTATTGCCTAAGTAGAACCACTTATGTTATTTAAGGCTTTTTATTTTTATTTTTTTATTTGAGTTTGTAGATTGAGGGATTTATATTTTATTTCATTAACTGTGGTACTTTCAGATCATCTTGTAAAAATCTCAGTGATTGTACTCATTACAAAGAAACATATATAATACTGTGAAGGGTTTTTTGAACTCTAGAGGGTTTTTGGTGGTTTCCTAAATTAAAACAAAGGCTGTATAACATGTTTTCTCCAGCACATACACAGTATCTCAGGAACACTAACAAAACTGAAGGATCACAGAAAACTTACAAGATGAGAAATGTGGAAAAAGAACAATTGGACTGATGCTTTTAGCCTTTTCCAATTATTTTCTTTCAAGATAGTGAATACTTCAGCATTTGATCTTCCAATTGTTATCTCTCACCTTAGTTTCCAACCTTTTGGCCACATTGCTACTTATATGTATTTCATTAAAGCAACCTAAAACGGATGTGTTTGATATTTCTGTTTTAAGGGGTTTAGTTAGAATTAGCTTATCTAAAAGTGATCTAGTCTATTATGTTCTGAATCTAATCACATAGTTTTGAATCATAAGGAATCTGAAGTGACTCTGTGACAACATGAAACTACATTAAATGAATATATAACTTGTCTAAATGACATCCTTGGCTTACTTTCAGAACTTTAAAAAATCTTTTCAAAGCCTGACAATACGTCAGGTACTGATTGAGAAGATCTAGTACATCTGATATGCTCGTGTAAAATATTTAGATGCTGTTTTGTTATTGTGAATTCAATAGTGCCTTGTGAGCATCTGAACCTAGTACTCCCTCTAAAGAGTGTGGAATTGGGTTTGTGTTGACAGCACATCGCTGAACAGACATCCCAAACTGCTCATTCTGGCACTAGGGAGTGGGCAGCACAATCTCTTTATTACCCAAATAGTGTATCAAATTCAAGTGCCAGAATGCTTCTAAATAGACTTAGATCAACATTTTCTTTGATAGCATGAGACATGAGAATACCCTATTTCCACAATAATCCCATTTTAAATTTATTACTGAATATGTGTAAATTTGGAAGTGGTTGGATGCTCATTGTCATATCCTATAGTCACTAAAGCCATATGTAGCTTATATAGAATTCTTTTTTTTTTTTTTGGTTAAAAAGTAACATATCTCAGTTTAAGAGACTACTATAGAACAGTGATTTGTTAAGTACTGTTTTGTGATTCTAGAAGCAAAATCCAAAGTTCAAAAATTTAAGAAATTAAGTTTTATTTATTCCAATTTGACATTTACTGAATGAATCCTCATATCTTAAATCATTTCTTAGCTATAATTAAGATACATTAAATACTTTAATACATCATTTTAATTGATAGCTTTTCTTTTCAGTAGTGAGAAATGCTCTAGTTATCCTTAAAATAACAAACTAGAATTTGAACACATATATTATCATGTGGCATATGTGACTAGTTATGGTCAATGGTAGAATTAAAGCAAGTATCTGATTCATTTGTTTGGGGAAGATTTCTTCATTTCCTTGGCAACAAAGAAGAAGGCCTTTATTTCTAAGCATATATGAGTTTATGGTCAAAAAATTAAAACATTTATTTCACATACTGAACAATTTGGGGGCATTTTTTCATACCTTCTTTGTATCTGTAAATATTTTGTGTATTTCAAGAAAAACTTTTACTTTATTATAAGCATGATAAAGAGTTTTGGATAATAAATTATTTAAGACTATAAAATGATTAACTTTATAGTCATAAGTTTTGCATATGCTTGTTTGTTGTAATGGTGTTTAAATACCTCTAGGAGGATTTTGAAGGAAGTGCATATGGATTACAAAACTTTCAGAAACAAAAGATATTAAACAATTGTGATGACATGAACGCCTTCTCTTCACAATATGCTGTAGGAAAAGGTCAATTCGAGTAGATGGAGATGTTCCCTGAAGATTTCCTTCCTGGAGGTAACAAAACATTACAATGCATCTTCTAGAAATCTTTTATCCCATTCAATTCACTGGGAAGAGTGGAATAAAGTGATTCTTAAGGGTAATTAGTTTCAATTATAAAGAGCCTGTATATTTCACTTAGAAATGTGGGTTTTCCTACACACCAGCACTCCTCAACTTCTTCTACTGAAATACTGCAAAACATAGTGCAGAGATCTAGGACACCCCACAACAAGCACAGACTTTATTTGAATTTTTAGGTAGATTGTAAAAATGCATATATATTTATATACTCTTCTATACTATTTCCATTGAGGTTATTCTACACCTAAATTATTATCATTGAAGAAAATGGACACTTCAAGAAGGTGTAACATCCCCCCACAGTGATGTTTTCCAGATGCCAGCCTTGTACACTCTGCCTTGTTTAAGCAGTTCAACTGCAGGCAATGAGGGAGGTGGATGCCACAGAGATGGAGGCAGTGAGATGGTGTGATAAGACCTTCACTATATAAGATAATTCCATCAATATTGTGGAAGATGGATTAGAAGTGTAAGCCAAGCTAAAAAGCTATTTTGGTAGTAAACAGAGGATAAAAGTTCACCAGGGTTGTGAGGCTACAATAAGGAGACAGGGAGAGGTTCAAGAGATATTGGCATGTAAAGTCAACAGTGCTTAACAGCAGAGTAAATGGGAAGAGAAAGGGGCAGGGAGTTGGAACTGACTTTGAAATTCTTAAAGTTAGGAGATTAGGCTAATAATATAAACATCCCCCAAAAGGAGGAATATGAGAAAACAGAAAGTAAGTGAGTGCGAAGGTGTGAGATTTGGTCACTGTGAGTTTGAAAGGCCCAGGGGACATCCACTTGGAAATATCCAGCAGGCAATATCTATAATCTTCAATAATATCTGGAAATATCCAGAAATGTAGAATGAAAGGGGCTGCCCTACAGGAGCATGATTGCATAGGAAGTCGATGAGACAGTGGAAATGCATGAAAATACTTTAGGGGATCACAAAATTGCTAGTTAAGGTAGCTAAGAGTAGAGTACAAACACCAAGAGACAGATGGCAGAGGAAAAGCCAGAAAAAGATGAAGATAGTGATGGATAAAAATTGATGATACTCAAGCCATGGGAGAAGTTACTGGGACAGAAGAGTTAGAAGGAGCTCTTGCCACAAAGAGATCAAGTAGGAAGATCACGATAAAGCCCCTACATTAGAAGGCCCCGGTGACTTCTGTAGAAATGATTTCTGAAAAGTGATGAGGATAAAAGTGAAATTCAAGTTATTTAATTAGTGAATGGGAGTTTGTAAATATAGATCCCTGTTTAAGTTTGGTGCCAAATGGAATGATGAATGGAGTGATTCTTCTTGATCAGACGGAACAGTCAAGAGATGTGTGTGTGTGTCCATGCATGTATGTGTGTTGTTTAGAATGAAGCACTTAGATGAATAAAAGGAAATAGTGGAGAGATATATTTTAAAAAGGAGAGAAACAGAAAATGTGGCTACATGGTTCCAAGTACCATAGATGGTCCCCAAATCATGTTTATGAGACAATACTTTTTCTCCTTTTCTGGACATAAAGATAACACTGCCACTAATTTACAAGGTTGATATGTCCATTTTAGAATAGCTATAGGACTTTGCAGGATGAAAGGACCTATTACTTGTATGCTGAGCTCACAGGATAAATAGTGCCATATATCGTATTGTAGAAATATATGGAAACCAGGTGTGGCATCAGGGACTCAAGCTCGAATTCTAATCTTGTGGTTTATTAGTGGTGTGTCTTTTTTCTTATTAACATTTTCTGAGCCATTCCTACAGGCCAGGCACTCCGCTGTGATCTTTAAAGACACAATTTAATATTATTGTCCCAATAACACTGCAACATTGCAAGGTGTCTCTCTCTCTGTGTGTGTGTAGGCATATGAATATATGTTTTGTATTTTTTTTTTTTTTTTACAAATTTTGAATACGAGAAAGCTGAGGTTCAGAGAGGCATGGTAACCATACCTCCTTACTGGCTCTGTGATGTTGGCAAGACTTTTAACCTCTCTGGACCTCAGCATCTTCCTCCTGAACATTTGTCATGGTGATGCCTAGCAGGCTGTTGGGGCTTGAAAGAAATAATGGTCACGTGAACTTAGTAGAGTGCCCAGTATATAGTTCTTTGTTTTATATAATCTCAATATTTTATCACAATACCCCAACTCATATAGATAAAAATATGTAGCAATTGGAGGATCTTTCTCTTATGACTGCTATGGATAGAAATTTAACTCAATTGATAAAGTCAGTGCCATGCTTCTATATATTCCCATTAGGTGCCCATTAAATGTTTCATGAGAATTGAAGCTATGTTTTTAGTTTCCATAGAAAAGATGCAGCTGATTTCAGTTGCACTTGGCACTGAGTTTTGCAGTGGATAGGCACTCAAGAGGTGTTGAGCAAAATCTAACCCATATTTTGGTTTCTTTTTCTAGTGCTGAATGCAATGATTATGGATGATTATGGAATAGCCCTCTGCACTGTGCTGTAGATGAAAACCAAATTGAAAGCGTTAAGTTTCTACTCAGCAGAGGAGCAAACCCAAACCTCCAAAACTTCAACATGATCGCGCCCCTCCACGTAGCTGTGCTGGGCATGAACAATGAGGTGATGAAGGTAAGGCTACTGGCTGGCTCCAAAGGGCCTGACCAGCGGCGCAGGTGCTGGTACCCAGATCCAGCTCTCTCTGCCTGCACCAGGATGAGCACCTTCTGAGCTTCCAGATCAAATGATATGTAATAATTACATTTGCTCTACTTCTCACCAACTAATGTTGATAATGATGATTAGTTCTAACTTTATTGAACAGTTCTTATTTACCAAGCACCTTTAAAGAGCTTTGTGCATGTTCGTTTATTGAATTCTCATCTAAATAAGCCCTCTATGAAGTAAGATCTAATAAAATACTAGTATTCCCATTTCATAGCTGAGTATGCTGAGGTGCCAAAAGAATTTGAATAGCTTGCCTAATGGCACATCACAAGTAAAACAGCAAGACTAAGGAATTTTATTTTCATCTTTATGTTTTCAAGTTTAGGCTTTATCTCTTTTACCTGACTGATTTAATGACAAAGGAAGAAGGTATTGAGAGCCTCAGTGAAAGCAGAAAACATAATTATGACTTGCTGTTTTAGTTAGAGTGTATGGCCTGTTAGATTAGTTCGCTGAAGACATGACAATACCATTGGGAGACATCTTATTGGTTTTCAAGGTGTAACAATAAGCTTGATCAAGTAGAGGAAATCCTGGAAAATTGCTAAAGGGTAAAAATTAGGCCATGGCTTTTAAACTACCTCTCAAAGTCTGTCAGACACACTAGAAAACAAACATGCTTAACTGATGAAGAATGGAGTTTACAAATGGATCGTGTTCCAGAAGTTCATTTCTAAGGTAGGCTATTTGGAACTTACAATAAATTTTCTTGTAGAAATATTATTGCAAATGATGATTTGGCTATTTGTGGTAAGCCACAAGAAAACCAACTTCTCTATAAATCGCCAAAGAGATGCATGAGTTTCTGGCTCCCTTTAGCCCAAAAACCTTTTCTCTCAGCCTTCTGAGACCTTGGCTCCTTTACGTTTGGCATGAAGGGTATTAGAGGAGCCACTTTCTGCTTTCCTGCTGTTCCTTGTATATGGCTCTATCAAAATTCTTAACACATGATATTGGAATCAAACATTCAGGTGCTTTTTTTGCCCCCTGGGTAATTATCCTTGAAGGAGGGCTGTGTCTTGCTAATCCAAATATCTCTTATTCCTCAGCACTGTGGTGGCAAATGATGAATGAATGAGTAAATTGGAGTTCTGGCTGACTGAGAAGGGGCGAGCTGAAGTCTCAGTACCTATGAGATAGGTCAGAGTGGCTCCCTGAAGAGGTTACTAGAAAGTCCTCTGGAAACAAGCTGGTTTTTGTTGTTGTTCTTTTTGTTTTATTAAATATCTGCATTATTCATGAGCCAACTGTTGTTTCCATATCATCCGGGTTGGGCCACTAAGGACTGCAGGGACTCCCACAGAAATGTCACATATTTCCTCATGGAGCTCTGTGCTCCCTCTGAAAGCCCTTTTTAAGAACAAATATCTATTAACTCAATTAATATTGGCTCTGAAAGTGTGGTTTGGGAATATGAAGACAGACAACTGTTGAAAGACTATTGTTATTAGAAAGCAGAAACCTCCAGACCAACACATTCAGAAAGATAGGTATCACATAGAAATAGAAAATAAAGCTCCTAACTGATTCATAAATTCAGTGATGAACATAAAACAAATTTTCCTGATGACACCAGAACAAGCAGAAAAATAGAGTTCTAAGTAAAATTGACTCTCCCCTACTTGCTCTTACCAACCACAACTATGTGTAAAAATATTTTCAGACTCCTCTGGTTCACCAGAGATGACAGGAATAGAAGGAGGAGAAGGTGTTTTGGAATGTCTCCCCTCATGCTTGCAAACAGCAGTCCTCTCTACCTGCCTCTCCCTGTTATGCCCATGGTCCAGCCTCTACCCACCTAGCCCCTGCCAGTTTAGAAGCTGCTCCACTAACCTTCCGTCAAACCTTCCTCTGCTGTCTATAATGGTTGTAAAGTAAAAAACTGTCATCCACACATCACTTCAAGTTCTTCAACAAATGATTTATGGTATGCATAATATTCCCTGGGACACATTGGCCTGGGGATTAGGGGGTGGTTTTTTCTCTCAGTGGCCTGCAGGCCTTAGTCCTTGGGGCTTTACTTCAAAGTATCCAGTTGTTTGACCCTTCCATGAGGCTTTCCAGATTCTCAACCAAGGGACCTGTGGAGGGCTCACCTCCGAACCTTCCAGACTTGCTTGGTCATGACTGAATTTGGAGTAGGTGCACAGTTTAGTTACTCTCTCTGGGATCTCTGCCACATATAACTGAACACAGCTTTTTGAAAGATTGTGCTTTTGGTGGTACAGTAATAACAGCCTAATGCTACACTTTTATGGTCTATGATTCTAAGAGGGCAAAGAGAGAAAAGCCTCTTCTATGGTAGGTTATTTTCCATATGAATCTACAGCTTCTTAAGAAGAGAATGCAAAGGTGCCTTAAGTCCATGGAAGGAATCTTGTGTTCTCATTTCCCTTAATTCATCAATCATTTTCCCACGTAGTTTTATGTACAAAATCTCAGTTTAATTTTCATTTATGAGCAGAATTAATTAGTAAACCTAATTCATTTACTGACACTCACATGGGTGTGTTCTGTTAACAAGAGGCTCTGGTAAAAGGTTGTATACTTTTTTAAAGAAGTCAATGTTTTTGAGAAACAGCTTATTTAATAAATTCTTTTAACATTATTTAATTATAAGGACATGCCATTGTTTATCATAGTCTTTCTGCAAGAGAAAAAGCCTCTAGTAGGCCAATTTAAAGATTTGATATTTAGATGAGATAATTTTGTTACATTGAATGTAAAAAAAAGACTGGTCAAAGATCTATAGACACTTGGGCAATAATCAGCTGGCCGTCAACCAGGTGAGGCAGTAACAGGTCTTCAATGAAATTCTATCAGAAAAATTACTTGACCATTTTATCAGGATGCTAATTTCTTATCTCTCTTTCTCTGTCTTTTCCTTCCTTCCTTCCTTCCTTCCTTCCTTCTTTCCTTCCCTCCTTCCCTCCTTCCCTCCCTCCTTCCTTCCTCCCTCCCTCCCTTCCTCTTTCTCTCCCTCTCTCTCTCTCTTTCTCTTTTTCTCTCTTTCTCTCTTTCTTTCTTTCTTCTTTTTTTTTTCTTGCACTGTCTCCCAGGGTGGAGTGTGGTGGCATGATCTCAGCTCACTGCAACCTCTGCCTCCCGGGTTCAAGCAATTCTCCTGCCTCAGCCTCCCAAGTACCTGGGACTACAGGCTTGCGCCATCAAGCCCAGCTAATTTTTGTGTTTTTAGTAGAGTTGGGGTTTCATCATGTTGGCCAGGCCGGTCTCAAATTCCTGACCCCAAGTGATCCACCTGCCTCAACCTCCGAAAGTGCTGAGATTACAGGCATGAGACACCGTGCTCGGCCAGGACGTTAATTTCTTACATTGTAGAAAAAGTTTCCATTGCAGACCAAGTTTGAATTAATTGAGTTAAGCCTTACCAAAGTGTTATGCAAAACTCTGTTTTGTTTACTGAAAAGAGTTTCCATTGACATTTCCTAGGATGCTTGCAATCTAAGTAAAAGAAAAATGACTGGTAGGGGGAGAAAAACCATTCTCTTCCTGCCTCCCTCCCTCCCTCCCTCCCTCCCTCCTTCTCTCTCTTGCTCTTACTTTCTTCCTTCTTCCCTTCCTGACTTCCTCCTTCACTGCGAACACATTCTAAATGGCTCCACAAATTTATTTTTCTGAAAATATTAGTGAATATAGCTTCACCTAATACTAGTCAGAAGTATTAAGTGAAGCTATGATAACTTTTATCTACAATTAGTATTTACAATGCTACAACTCATTATCACCTTAATTGTTGTGACATTGAAATCATGATTATTTCATCTATTTGAGAAATTTACTTAGTACCCACAGTATGCAGAATTTTGTGCCAGATTGTGTGGGAGAAGGATGAAAAAACATAAATAGACATGGTCCCTGGCATCTGAGAACTTAAAATCTAGTGGAAGACAAATATTTTATTTGGAAATCTGTAAAATTTTGACAATTATTCTCCACTTTTGTGTAGGTCTTGCTTGAGCATAGAAGTACTGATGTTAATTTGGAAGGAGAAAATGGAAACACAGCTGTGATGATCGCATGCACCAAAAATAATAATGAAGCATTGCAGATTTTGGTTTGCATATTTGTCATATCTTTCTGCTTTCTTTATCTTTTCATGAATACAACATGGATTATTATTATTTACAAAAGCTGTTGAGTTTTTCTCCTTAGAAAAACATAAAATACAGAAACTATGTCAGAAAAAAAAGTTGTTCTATGTGTTTTTGTATACACACTCCCTGCCTTAAGTGGATCTGAGATTGCTTTTAGAAGACAAATAGTAAAGCAGTAATGAAAACTATGAGAAATTCAAAGTGAAAAGAAAATATAGGCAGGAAAAATTGAGATGAAGCTGGTGGTCAGGCTAGAATGCGAAATACAAAGTGTAATGGCCTGTATCTTACAAAGATGGTTTGCACATTCGATTCTGAGCTTCTGAATTGTCAAAGGAAAGATGAATATAATCAGTTCCAGACTTATTGGGCCCATAAAATAAAAGCCAAAAGAAGCATAGCCAATCCTGAAAACCTGAAGAAATTATTGCCACGTGTTCCCAAAAACAGTGCCCTGAGTGATGAAATGACAAAGGTTGTTAGCCACATGCCTGAGAGCAGAGCCAGCTTTGTCTCTGGCGAGGCTTCCTGACGTGGTCCAGTGAGGGGATGGAGATGCTTGTCTACATGACTTCCTCCTGCTTCTGGCAGTGATCCACCTGAGTGTGCTGTTACAGTCCCAGCAAAAAGCCTTGTTTCAAATATTCCTTAATCACTTGCATGTTATCCAGACCAGGATCTTTATTTTTACCACAAGATTTTGCCTCTTTACCATCCCAGAGAGTAAGAAAATGAAATAAAATAATTTAAAAATATTTGCCTTGTGTTTAAATGTACCATACATGTATGTTTTAGCACCTTTACTAGATGTACTTAGAGACAGGTACATACTCTAAGCTCTCATGATTGGACCAAAAAGAGAATAAATGATAAAGAGAATAAAAATAAATTAACTAACACTCAAACCAAGAATTTAGGAAAAGAACCTTAAATTAACCAAAGGAAAATCAGTATAAAGAAATAGTAAAGTTAAAAGTCCTACAGAAAACAATGTATTTTTAAAGTCTGATTTCCTTGCCAATTTAATTTTTATGTGTATACTGTATGACAATATTGTTCAAAAAGCTTTTACTTAGCAATATTCTTCTTCTTATTATTATTATTGTTTTTTTTTGAGATGGAGTCTCACTCTGTCACCCAGGCTGGAATGCAGTGGCGCATCTCGGCTCACTGCAACCTCCACCTCCCGGGTTCAAGCGATTCTCCTGCTTTAGCCTCCCGAGTAGCTGGGACTACAGGAGCATACCACCACAAATTTTTGTATTTTTAGTAGAGATGGGGTTTCGCCATGTTGGCCAGGCTGGTCTCGAACTCCGGACCTCAGGTGATCCACTCGCCTCGGCCCCCCAAAGTGCTGGGATTACAGGCAGGAGCCAACGTGCCCGGCCAACAATATTCTTTAATAATATGATTTTATAAAGTACATCTTCCATTTCTGGACTATATTATACATATATATTTCTGGGCTATTATATATATTATAGAAACTAAACTAATACTATCTCTAAAAGCTGAGATTACAGGTGGTATTTGGTTCTACACACATTTCTGTTTACTCAAAATATTTTCTTTTGAAATAATTAAAAGTACTTAAAACAAAACTGAAGGTTAATAATCTATAGAAAATGATAGTTTAAAATGATTGGCTCAGATTATCAACGTAATATAACACTTAGTTCTTCTAACACCTTTTTAGTGAAGAACTATCATTAGTGAAAATGCTTGATTTTCATGGCTTAACAAGAGTGCTGGCATATTCATTTATTAATTTTATATAAACAGAAGGAAAAGCATCTGGGAAATATTGTCATTTTATTCGCATAAGAAATTGAAAATGGGTATAGAAGTCATGATAGTGTCTTTAAAAATTTTATTAATTCCATTGAAAAATATGTTGACTTTAGTTTGCTGGGATATCAAAATTTATATTTTTGTGTCTACATTGTTACTTCTTTGGAAGATATAAAATGTCCCTATTTCAGAATCTTTGCTTAGCTCAAAATTACTTTCATGCTTAGATTTTATAATATATGAAGCTCTCTATGTGCTTTTACATAGACATACAGTGTAATTTGTGATTTGAGGTTTAACTGGTGTCATTTTTACTTTTGTCTTTTCTTCCAGCTTCACAAAGGAGCTAAGCCATGTAAATCAAATACATTTGGATGTTTTCCTATTCATCAGGCTGTACTTTCAGGTTCCAAAGAATGCATGGACATAATACTGAAGTTTGGTGAGTAGAGGCTTTTCCATATATACACTATAAATAAGTCTACTCTGGTGGGTGCTATTACTTTGAAAAATGTTTAACCAAATTTACCACAGGCTTGTATGTGTCTCAGTGCCCTTCCTTTTTTAAAAAAATAAAAAACCCTCCCTATTATTTATTTTATATATTTGTTAAATTGAATGCTATTTTCTTCTAAAGGTGAAGAGCACGGGTACAGCAGACAGTCCCACATCAACTTTGTGGATAATGGGAAAGCCAGACCTCTCCATCTGGCTGTGCAAAATGGTGACTTGGAAATGATCAAAATGTGCCTGGACAATGGTGTACAAATAGACCTAATGGAGGTAACTCTTTGTATTTTATATGACACTTTCATCTTAGAGTTGTCAAAAGCATATAAAATGCTTTATAGCTCTTTTACGGTTAATTTACATTGAAATACACACAAGAAATAGATATTATTTCCTTCTGCTTCTGCAGAAGCAGAACAAGGGGATACCCCAAGTTTCGGTCTATGTAAAGAAATTTGAGACCTCCCTAAAACAATTGCAGACACAAATACAGATAGAATAAAGACGATATCTAGTTCAATTGCTGTTACACAAGTTAAGGCCTACCCTCAGAAGATGATAATGTTCAGCTAGGAACATTAAAGCCCAATCATGAATGTCTTTGGCTTTAGTTCTATTCGGAAGAGTTATCATTTTTAAAACTAAGGACCACTTAACTAATTTCTAAAAACATGTCTATGAAAATGCTGACTGTGTTTGGTATCTGACCTTATGCCAGGCATCTCTGACCAAAAGTATAGAGTTTGGGCCCTTTTCCCTTCAATATCTGGGTTTTGGGTGGCAACAAGCTCCCCTCCAAGATACTGCAAAGGCCTGTGCTTTCTGGAGGAAGAGAAGATTGGTTATTAATTTCATGTATCTTCTGGACACTAATCCTAAGTCCCTTCAATATAGAAATAAGAGCTGCCACTCTTGGTATGGATTCTGAAGTCACTTCCTACGCTGAGTGCTTACGGCAATGAATGAGACGTCGTTCTCATGTTCCTGGGGGAAAGAATGTTACCCAGACGATGATGGTGGAAGTATATGCCAGGAGTTGTTTTATTAGAAAGAAGCACACTTGTCAGCTACAAATTTTGTATGGATGCTCTTCTTTGTAGGTCCATAAAATCAAGGAATATCTATTGCATTTCAGATGATTAATGGTGATCAGTTTCATCTGATCACCATTAATCATCTGAAATGTAATTGATATTCCTTGATTTTATTGACCTGGGACAAAAAAACTCACAGATGAATATAAGTTACATTCTTAAATTTGGATTTAAATATTGATTCTAGTATTAAAACCCTTTACAGAAGGCAAAGTGCACAGCCCTTCACTTTGCTGCATGGAGAGACTGAGATTATTAAATTATCGATATCGTCCTATTCTGGTGGCATGGATATTGTTAATGCAGCTGATGAAAGTCATCAGACTGTGCTTCACAGGCAAGTTTTCTACCTATCATTCTGTATACAGACTTTTAGTCTTCTCATGTTAAATTAGAAATTGCAAAGAGCAGTTAGTACTAATGGAAGCAAAGATTATGTAGTTTAAAAGAAAAGAACAAAATAGCAAAGACCCTGTGTATCAACTGGAATTGCTTGTGTTCCTGGGGAATGGGAGTATAATGTTAAAGAAATTCCACAGAATAAAATCTCCTGTGGCATATTCTGAATCAAGTCCAGTGGATATAGGATCAAGATTAATTTTCTATATGCTAAAGAAGTCTACATACAAGGTCTTCCAAGCCTTTTCTACTCTGTTCCAATTTCTCATATTTATTTTATCCCCATTTTTAATGACAATAATGGAGCAGATACGTATGGATATTTTACTTTTCCCACCATAATCCTTTCTGCTAATCCCCCAATTATACATAAATGGTTTCAAAAGATAAAGTTTTAGGAAATTATAACCAAGTTGCCAAAAACGCTAAAAAATTTCTGTGAAGTTTGACAGAAATACACATCAGGGAAAATGTATTAAACTGTAGGCTTACTAGGTGCTAGGATAGGAAACAAGCAGTGTATATTGGAAATTCAATTCTTGTGGAAAGACAAGTACGAAATGCTCCCCATGTGAGTGAAAGAGTTGTCTGAGTTGAGCCTTCAGTCTCTCAGTCTCATACACACACACACAGACACACACACAGACACACACACACACACACACACACACACACACACAGAGTCAGAGTAGCCGATATATTTTCAATAGGTAACCAGACCTGGAAATCTATCTATCTAAATATCTCTTAGAAAAAAAGCGGATCACGAGGTCAGGAGATCGAGACCATCCTGGCCAACACAGTGAAACCCCGTCTCTACTAAAAATACAAAAACTTAGCTGGGCATGGTGGAGGGCGCCTATAGTCCTAGCTACACTGGAGGCTGAGGCAGGAGAATGGCGTGAACCCGGGAGGCGGGGCTTGCAGTGAGCCGAGATCGTGCCACTGCACTGCAGCCTGGGCGACAGAGCAAGACTCCGCCTCAAAAAAAAAAAAAAAAAAGAAAAAGAAAAAAAGAATCTCTAGCTACCAATAAAAGATCTGTTTCTAATGAATGTACACATTTGCAAAACCACCAGCCACGATAGGATATGTGTGAAGAGAAAGGAACTCCCACTTAGGATGAATTTGCAAACTAAAATTGTATAGCATAAAAGAAAACATAAAAAAAAGTCAACAAAAAGCCAATTTATTTCCAAGAAAATAGAAATAACAGGGGAATCTGAAAATAATTTTGAAATAAAGATATTTGAGACCTTAAAAAATTTAAAGGAAGGTTAATAAGTTATGTAAAAGTAAGTATATGAAGACAACATAGAATTGTAAAAACGGGTTGTCATATATGAATCTAGGATTGGTGATATGAAAATGATACAGTAAAATAAAAAAGTTAAAAAGGAGCCATTGAAATAAAATTAAAACTCAATAGACTAACTTCTAGACCAGAGATTCTCAAACTGTTGCAGATTGGAATCATGTGGGTAGCTCCTAAAATCCCAGTACCAATTAATACCCTTTAATATATAAAATCTCTGGGATGAGTGGCAGGAATTAAAAAAAAAAACTCTTTGATTTGAATGTGTCGCTAATTTAGAAACCCAATAATTTGGTTACTGTTGAAGTGCATCTTTAGAAAACAGCCTTAATATATTAATATGCATGAGATGAAATTATCTTAGGTAGATGGGTACTTAATGTTATAATTTATTCCCTAAAATTACTAAATATAACTAATATGTTTTAAATATAATGCAACATCTTGTCATATTTTGGGTGAAAATTAGCAAACTGATTCTGAAATTTATATATAAAAGGCCAAGAATACTTGAGACAATCTTGAAAGAAAGAAATGAGATTTGCTAATCTCAGCACTTTGGGAGGCCAAGGCGGGTGGATCACGAGGTCAGGAGATCAAGACCATCCTGGCTAACACTGTGAAACCCCGTCTCTGCTAAAAATACAAAACAAACAAAACTAAACAAAAAAGTTAGCCAGGCATGGTGGCAGGTGCCTGTAGTCCCAGCTACTCTGGAGGCTGAGGCAGGAGAATGGCATGAACCCGGGAGGCGGAGCTTGCATTGAGCCCAGATCGCGCCACTCACTGCACTCCACCTGGGCGACAGAGCGAGACTCCGTCTCAAGTGGGCGACAGAATGAGACTCCGTCTCAAAAAAAAAAAAAAAGAAATTATTAACATGTCTTAAGGAGGCGCTTTAATATAGGTTGAAAACTTTTACTTGCTTTTTAAATTAACATTATCCGTATGACTGGCTGTGAGATGATACCAAAATGTTTTCTATCCTTTCCATAATTATTTTTGGCTTCATAAAAAACTCAAGTTAACACTGCCATTTAACTTTTGCCAAAGAGGAGTCTCCCAAAGAGGGACTTTTTGAACCCCGCAGGTGAATTTGAGACATACCTTGCATGTAGCTATTGTTATTCCCCATGATCATAGCAGTACCAGCGATTTCTTTGTCTCTTCTATCTTGGGACAGATGTTACTACTCACTTCAGAATATCTTCATGGTGATTTTACAGGAGAAAACAGGTTTCCTAAAGGATAAGGAAGAAAATATTGTGATGTATTTGGTGTTTTCCTATTATTATTACTTTGAAAATGCTACCCTTATCAGAATCAAATTATAAATTTTGAAAGCTTACTAATTCTTTAACATTCTATCATGTTATTCTATGATTAGCTAAATTCACTTTCTGAATATAGTAGCTTTATTAAATACATTTGTATTTACATAAATAGTACTTTAATTATAATGTTTATAATTCTGTTTTTTCAGAGCTTCATTATTTGATCACTGTGACTTGGCAGACTGTTTAATTTCACTGGTAAGTATTCCATTTACTGGTTTATTTTTGTTACTATTTATAGGTGGAAAAAAATCATACGATTACATAATAGGGATTTTCAAAAATAAATCAAATTTTAATTTATTGCTTATCAGCAAAAAATGTGATGTGTACAAAAGGATGATCGACACACTTGGAAGCAGAGTATATTGTACATGAATATGTAATGGCCAAACATTACTGTGAACTTAGAAGTGTCAAAGCGTACTTTTGGATATCCATGTCAGTGTTTTTAGTGCAGGAAGTTGGCAGGTACATTGCAAGGAAAGCTGTTCCCATGGCATGTTAGAGGGTCCTAGGGGAGTGTGATCTTGGGTGGTGATCCTTCTTCAGCCCTGATTGCTTTGAGGTGGAGGCAGGACAGGCAGCACTGGGGGAAGCTCCTACCCCAGCTGCCTCAGTGCCACCTTTACAAACAATGAAAAACTGAGGAGCCAAAAAATATTGTCAAAGGTTTACTACAAGAGAAAGCATGAAGCATGAGATCCTTTTCACTCTAAGAAGTGGAATCAGTCAGCTTTTGAGTTGAACTTTAATAAGCCCATTATAGAGATCAAAGTGTGGTGAATTTATTTAAGTGGCACTATATCAGCAATGACGGATTTCCGTTGGTAGTATTGAACATTTTGTGTTGTCAATAACAACTATTGAAATTGTCACACTTACATAGAAGAGTCCTGGGGAGACTCATTATATACTTTAAACTATGCATTATATACCATAAACCTTAAACCATGGTCATTCATGGTTTCCTGCAAAGGCTGCCATCTCTTCGCCAGGCAAGAGAAATGTGGCCTCACTGACCACCATGGAGCTTGCCAAGGGGATGCTGCCCCCATTGTCATTTATATTCAGTGGGTCCCAAAAGAACATGGAAATATCCACATTTGGAGTTTAAGCTATTAATATTTTTTATTACTCTGTGTAAGGTATAGAATTCTTTCCATGGAATTTTAAAAGGGCTTTGATTTCTTGTCATATCAAATATTATAATACATAATGGTTAACATTGACATTCATTTTAACAATATAGGTTTAATGTGATTTTTAAATATAAATTTTCTCAAATAAATGTTTGACTAAAATTTTATTTTAGGATTTGAGTGATGTCAATTTAATTATTTCAGTTCATCTATTTCAGATAAAATAGGATTTTTTATAAAGGGAATTTTTTTGTGAATTTTTCTTAAGTCATAGATGTAATAAATTTGGAAGACTTTTATAATTATAGTCATTTAAAAATTATAATTATAGTCATTTAAAAATTATTTCTTACAGTGGATACTAAACTATTGGTCTAGGTAAAAGGGTATTATTTTTATGGTTTATGTAGCAACTAGAGCTATTGCCAGGTGTCAGTATAAAGCCTAACATGTGAGAATAATTTCTTACTGAAATTATTAAAGAATGCCTTGATTTCTGATGATACAACATATGAATTATGGAGAAATTTCAAATGGTTCTATAATTAGTCATATACTTTAGTGCTAGCCATAATATAGACACTCTGTATCAATAAATTAACCTTATTTAGAGATTGCAATGTATGCTGATTTATCTGTTTGTAAGCTCCTTGTTGAATGGCTTGATTTTTAGGGAGCAGATATTAATAGCATTGATTCTGTAGGATGCTCTCCACTTAGCAACTGCTTCTGCATCTTAGAATATTGTAAATTTGCTACTCTCTAAAGCTACCAAGAGGGACCAAGCCAAGTCTTTGGAAGTATTACTCAATTTGGTTAGATGTACATTTATTAACCATCTATTGTGTGCCAGGCCCTGGGCCAGGTGTTGTGAATACAAAGATAAACAGAACACTTTTCATGTCTAGAATAATTTTCAGTCCAGTAAGGGAGCAATGCTTAAAAAGATAATTTCAGAACAATAGTAGATAACATTTATAAAGCAATTGTTATACCCCAGGCATTTATTGAACAATTAATCAACTGTCTTTCAATGTATCGGTCCCATGTGGTGTAGGTACTATAACTATCCCTGTTTTCGATTCTAACCTGGGCCTCCGAAAACAAAGAAGTGAGGTGTCCTTCTCTGCTATCCTCTTCTTTCTTGATCTCTAATGTGTCTATATTTATATTTTTATATTTTATGCTCTGAAAGGTAAGGCCTCATGTATTTATGTAATGCATCACATATTTTCTACCCCACTTACACATACAGACACACACACACACACACACACACAGGTAGTAAGCCCATTTTTAATTATGCTTAGTTTTCTCATCTAAACAACATTTCCTGTAAACTAAAAGTCAGCAAAATTTTAAGTCAAAATTTTTTTGCAAGTTGAAAATCCACATAAAGGATGCATTAAATAAGTGAATAGAATTTATATTTACATTGTGCTTTTTTTAGGTGCCCCAGTAGATATTAAAGGTAATTTTGGACGTAATTTTCTGCATTTAACTGTACAGCAACTTTATGGATTAAAAAATCTGCGACCTGAGTTTTTGCAGGTAATATATATCTATGGATTTCCATTAACTAAGTTCGGTTCAACAGAGGATAAACTAATTTTGTTTATTATAATTTTTATTATTATCAAAGCTGATTCTGGAATTTTAACAACGTTTTAAAATAAAGATGACATATTTGAATAGTTATAACAGGGTGATGGTGGTAGTGATGATGATGATGATGATAATTGTATTGAGATTGAGTTTTTTAAGTTACAGAAGGATTTCATATGCTATCATGTATGATAAGTATACATCCTTAATTAGTTTGATTTTCTTCATTCTTTGATCATTAGGATTTGTATATCAGTGGAAAAGCCAACTATGGGTATGAATTATCAATACTCCACCATCAATTAAGAAAAACTACTCAGCACACTTGACTTGCTGAGGACAGGTTAAAAGCATTATTTTCATATTTATATTCACCAGCTAATACTGAGTGACTATCAAGCGCATGTGAAATACAACATATTTTTATAGTAAATAGAATTCAATATTGTCACTGTCTTTAAATAAAGAATCAAGAATATATATGTATTTGAAAAATTTCAGCAAAAACAGCAAAATGATAATTGATTGGACTAAGCTACTCATTTGTCATTCATTTTTAATTTACTATACATATAAAAGATAAAGTAAACCTAATTTTAACATCCCTTCCATTTTACCTAACAGAACATATTAACATGAAGCTGTTAGGTGTTACTTAGGGGTGGGAGGAAGTGAGAGGAGGGGCAGAAGGAAGGGCTGTGATCAAATATGTTTGAAAAATACTGAGTTAAAAATGTTAAGTTTTTATTATTTATTATTCATATTAAATAATATTAAATTTATTATTTAATATTTTCCCACTTGCAGGATCTCTCAGAGCCTTTAATATGGTAATGTACATTACATGGAGACAGAGCATTCAACTTCATTCACATGTATTTTACTCGAATATCCTTTAGGTTATTTACATTTTTGCCCCCAAGGAATACATACTGACCCTTGTTAGAAAATATTTTCCTACAGAATAGTTTGAAAACCATCATATTAGCATAATAGCAGAGTTATTTGTATGATATTAATTTTTTCCTGTAGATGCAACAGATCAAAGAGCTGGTAATGGATGAAGACAACGATGGGTGTACTCCTCTACATTATGCATGTAGACAGGGGGGCCCTGGTTCTGTAAATAACCTACTTGGCTTTAATGTGTCCATTCATTCCAAAAGCAAAGATAAGAAATCACCTCTGCATTTTGCAGCCAGGTAAAGGTCAGTCTAGCAATGTATGAACATGTCTTCTTTCTGTTTAATATTTGCTTTGAAAATATGAAACCTAATTTTTTCCAAGTTATGGGCGTATCAATACCTGTCAGAGGCTCCTACAAGACCTGAATGATACGAGGCTTCTGGATGAAGGTGACCTTCATGGAATGACTCCTCTCCATCTGCAGCAAAAAATGGACATGAAAAAGTAGTTCAGCTTCTTCTGAAAAGAGGCGCATTGTTACTCAGGTGAGGATATATGATTGGGGTGTTTATATAGTTTCTTTAATTAGCCATTTTCAGGCTATCTTTTCATTATATTTTTAATTACGTTGTCTAACTTTATATTTCACTAAGTAGTTTTATACATTTTATTTTATCATCAACACGTAACTTCTTAAATACTGGAAGGGGGCCGGGCACGGTGGCTCAAGCCTATAATCCCAGCACTTTGGGAGGCCGAGGCAGGCGGATCACCTGAGATTGGGAGTTCGAGACTAGCCTGACCAACATGGAGAAACCCCATCTCTACTAAAAATACAAAAAAAAATTAGCTGAGCTTGGTGGTGCATGCCTGTAATCCCAGCTACTCAGGCGGCTGAGGAAGGAGAATTGCTTGAATCCGTCTCAAAAAAAAAAAAAAAAATACTGGAAGGGAAGTCAGTATTATTTCCAACTGAAAAAGACTTTGAAGTTTATAGAGTTGAAGAACCTTGTTCAAGGTCACAGAATAAGTGGCTTTGTGCAGAGTCTTTTTCAGAATCTTTGAAATACAGTTTCTTATATTTTAGCTCATCATGCTGCCATCTTCCTATGTAGATACAAAACCATGGTTGTGTATGTGTATGTGTGCACGTACACACACACACACAAACATACAAGTTCAAATACCCTACTTTTTCTTCAGTCTGATGAATGGTAGACATAAAAAGCTCCCCTTGAGTGACAACAGGAAACAGTAAAAATTTCTGAACTTCATTATACTTAAAGGAACTCAAGCACAAGAAACGAAACCAAGTTAAAATATGTAAGCATAATAAAATATGTGGCATAGGTAAATGATATTGTTGTAAAAAAAAAGAATAAAACCTAGGAATATTTTACAGAGGCATGTCATTTGGTACTTCATCAAAGCAGTAGCAAAGAGCTTATTAGGCTGTTTAGAAACACATTTTCTTAACAGAATACTGATGCCAGCAAATTAAGTGATATAACTGCAAAAATGAATGCTTTGCTCAGTTTCTTCTGGTTTACAAGGAAATGCCAAGCAACTGACTTACAAAGGCGACCCAAGTAGAACCAGACCAGACAGTTGTTGCTTAATTACATCATAACTGGAATGGCTGTTATACCCTAAAACATCTGTTCACTAGCACTGAAATTAAATTGTGTCAGGAAATATTTTCTATGTTTAGTTTCAAAAAGTATTAGCAATATGACAAGGCTTCATTATATTTACACCTCAAATTTCTGTGAAAAAGAATAAGCAGTTTTCAAAGTGATTGGGTAAGCATCTTTGAGAGCACAAGAGGAAAGTGTTTCAGACTTGAACTCTTAGAAGAATAAGTGACGCTAAGCTAAATATCTTATAGCCATGTACTATATTATTAGTAGTATTACTAATAACTATTGACCACAAAGACTAACACCACTTCAAAAAAATTTTTTGGATGCAATGTTCAATGAAAAAATAAAACAAGATTTAAGTTGATGTGTATAAGTTCATTATAGCTTTGAAAAAATTATGCATGATACACACGCACTAAGTGTACTTCTCCTACCCCGAAGTGTTTGGTAATGTGTTTATATACTTTCATATCTTAATCCACTAAATAAAAAATATGAGTGAATCACATTACAAATAGATTATTTACAACCATTGAGCTTGAAATTCACTCATTTATTATAAATATTTCATAAATATTTAGTTGCCAGATCTCATTACGCTTTTTGTTGTCATCAGATTTACCTAGAAAGAGCCAAGTGGCATCCCATCCCAAATTTCATCTAAGTGTATGCACACATCTTTTCTTAACTCTTTATCAGTGACCACAATGGCTAGATGGTTTTGCATCATGCATCCATAAGGGTACACTCAGACCATGAAGGTCATTCTTGATAGTAATTTGAAGTGCACAGATCACATAGATGAAGACGGGGTATGTACCATGGTCCTCACACTTACCCAAAATCTCGACATACCAGAAACGTCCAGCATTGCCAGAAAACCCTCCTAGATACCTTCTTCCCTTCCTTGCTCCTTTCCCAGCCTTTTTGGGTGTTTAGCAAGCAGACTCTTGAGGTGAAGTATGAGTCAAAAGGCAACAGAAATGGGAGAATACCAAGGGGTGGATGAATGTTTAGGAATCCACTAGACTCACAGAGGTTGGTCCACAGGCCATTGTGAGTTGATGATAAAGCTTTTACTCCCTGGTAGACTCAGAAAAAGAAAGGAAGGTGTAAGTTTTCACTAAAATAAGTGCTTCATTTTGAAGTATATTGACTTGAAGGACTGCCCTTTATTGTGCTATTATGTCATTCCTTCTTTTGGGGAGAGTAACTATTGAAATGTACATTTGTTCATAAAATGATGGAGACGGACAATTGTTGCCTTTTTCAAAAAAATAGTCTTCATGTGGGGAAACTAAAAACTGGCAACCTTATAACAGTCTCTGAATTTTAAAAAAGTGTACAAGCTTGGGAAACCCCAAATTTGTAAGCCACTGCTCTACAAGATGATAAATCTCAGGAGTATTTTCTTCTGTGTTCAACCCAACATCCGTACCCTGATAGCTGGTCCTCTGTCTTTGTGGAATCATCCCATTGCAAAAGCAGCACAAAACAACCCCCTTGGAATTCATTTTCTCTGTTTTTTTCTCTCTCTCTCTCTGTTTCTCTCTCTCTCTCTGTTTCTCTCTCTCTCTCTGTTTCTCTCTCTCTCTCACACACACACACACACACAGACCCACTTCCCACACATGCACACTCACACCATGTTTGAACTATAAACAGATTAGTTTGAAGCTTGAACACCAGTTTTAAATGCTATGTATTTTGGTATTAAATCATTAGTGTTGCAAATGTCTTTTAGGCAGTTCAGCCATGAAACAAAGCAGATTAGGCATTGTCACCACATTTTCTGTGTCCGTTTCTTCAAAAGAACACTGCGCTTCACTTTGCTGCAAGGGAAGGCCATGCCAAAGCCTTTGCACTTCTGAGCCACAATGCTGACATAGTCCTGAACAAGGAGCAGGCAGGCCTCCTTTTTGCACCTTGCACTTCACAATAAGAACAAGGAGGTGGTTCTTATGACCATCAGGAGCAAAAGGTACACTGTCTGCCTGTCCACTGTCATTTAGTGTTCTCTGGTGTCAGGGATGATTCAAAGTCTGAGAGAAAAGAAATGAGTTTCAGCCATTAATCACAATTTTAAAATATTAGTTGTTTACCTAAATTTTTAAGAAGTCTTTTATTTTTAATTTGTGTGGGTACATAGTAAGTGTATATATTTATCAGGTACATGAGATGTTTTGATACAGGTGTGCAATGCATAATAATCACATCAAGGAGAATGGGGTATCCGTCCTCTCAAGCATTTATTCTTTGTGTTACAAGCAATCCCATTATACTCCTTTAGTTATTTTTAAATGTTTACAGAGTTTTTAAATGTTTTTTTTAGTGACAACAGGCACATTACTTTACCTCGCTGATCTTCAGTTTATATTTCTTTTTTTTTTTTTTTTTTTTTTTTTTTTTTTTTTGAGACGGAGTCTCGCTCTGTCGCCCAGGCTGGAGTGCAGTGGCGCGATCTCGGCTCACTGCAAGCTCCGCCTCCCGGGTTCACGCCATTCTCCTGCCTCAGCCTCCCGAGTAGCTGGGACTACAGGCGCCCGCTACCACGCCCGGCTAATTTTTTGTATTTTTAGTAGAGACGGGGTTTCACCGTGTTAGCCAGGATGGTCTCGATCTCCTGACCTCGTGATCCGCCCGCCTCGGCCTCCCAAAGTGCTGGGATTACAGGCGTGAGCCACCGCGCCCGGCCCCAGTTTATATTTCTTAACAAAATAAAATATGGGCACATAAGACCAAGCTTCGCAGCACTCTTACGAGATTCCAGGGATTCAGGCATGTGTATTGTCTGGCACCATGTCACTGTCAAGCAAACTTCACACTGCCCTCCCTGAACTTGCCTGACATGTGCCAGTAGGAACCCTGAAAGTGGATGCTGGCAAAAATATTACCCAAGGTAAATCCAGATTGTTATCCATGCCCTTTAATGGGATATCTTTTAGCAAATAATCTTTTGTGGTTGTGGGTTTCTAATCCATGTTCTAAGAGTTTTAATTATGATGTTAGAGGGTAGTTTGTCTAATTTCTCATAATATCTCATAATATCACTTTCTGTATAATCACAGATAGACATGCATTAGGGACCAGTGTCACCCAATAGTAGACACAGAATGAACAATTCCATATTCAAGGCAGATCAAGCCCTTGTTTTTGAGCATGGACAGCCTCAAAAATCTCCTGCTGATAGTTCCTTTAAAGCACTTGTTAATGAAAGTGTTCAACCAGAACTTTTCTGTCGATAATACAGATATACTAGATGGGTTTTACTGATAGAGTTAATAGAAAATTAGATAGGATCTTGGAGATAAACGAGCTCCTCTTTGCATCCTGCTGTAGATTTAGTTCCTCCTTGGTATGGTAAGCACCTTCTTACTCTGTTCAATTGGATGATAATGAAGAAAAGGGGCAAACTTTTCTTTGCAGAGGCTGTGCTTATCAATGCACTTTACATATGTTAATTTGTAGTTTAATTCATGAATTAGCTATTAAATATTGGTCCAGTACTGCTTTGATGGTGTAGGTATGTGAATATGGAATCTGTACCGAACATGATTAGGACTGTAAGTACTTCCTATTTTATGACTTCAGGAGAGAAAGAAGATATAGTCCCAGCTTCTTTGAAAGACATTTAGAAGAAGAGACAGAACAATAATTGTAATAGCTATCCCAAAATTTGCCCATATTCCTAATGCCTATTAACAGACAAGGATCCTATTACTGGGTTGATCTCGGTTTACATATTGCTTCCATCAGAACTAAGGGCAAGCATTGCATTTCATGAATAAGCTTAAGTTTAGATTTCTCCTAAAGATATAATCTTGAGTTTCAACTGTTGTGCAGAACAGAAGGTTGAAGACCTGTGCTTGTCTTATGTATTCATTTTTTACAGATGGGATAAATGTCTTAAGGTTTTTAGTCATTATTCTCCAAACAATAAATGTCCAATTTTGGAAATGATCGAATAACTCCCTGAATGCATGAAGGTAAGCTCTCTAAAACAAAACTCTTCCTGGGTTTATGTTTGGCATATATGATGTAAGGATTTATTGTTGTCATCACAATCTAATAATAATAATTTCCATCATGAAATAAAGCTTCTAGTTTCCCATAGGCTATAAGGGAATTTAGACGATAAGTATTTAATGAGGACCTTATTGAATTAAAGAATCCTATTAATTATTTTGTGTAATACAGGATAATATGGTAAACAGATTTTTTTATTCAAACAATCCACACCTGTAACAGAGACTATAAACTGGTGTTTGCTGGCTGAATAAAACCTTAATATGTGTTTTGTTTGGCATGCATGTTATTGCTCTTTCAAATTTGCATGAATTGCTAACATTTGAAACCAGGATGCTTTCCTTAAGGTTCCAGTTATCTGGCTTCTCATAAGAATGAAATTTGGCACCTAAGCCTGCCTTCTCACAAGGCAGGAATTGCTGGGTTCAGCACCAGATGCTTCCCATGGATGTGGCAATCACTCTCCTATTTGAAACACCCCAGTTCTCCCTTTTGTACATTGGGCCTAGTGCCCGGTGTTAGTTGTCACATATAGCCGTTTTTGTGCAATTGCTTTCCTTAGAGTAGAGAAGTTTGAATTATGGCTCTATCCTAACTGTTTAGGATACAAAAAAAGTGATTACAAAAGTAGGGGTGAAATATATAAAGTGCTAAGGGCAATGGTCAGTACATAATTTACCTCCTACTGTTTTATACTGCTTATGTGGTTATTTGTAGTACTAGTATTTTGTTTTTATTTATTGAATAAGGACTTACTATGTGCTAAACATTGTGTGCATTTTTTTCTTTATAATGCCTAATAAAAACTGGAGCCAGTCTAGTACATATGTACTAGTACAAATAGTGTACAGATTATCTTGTTAGGTGGCTGAATCTCATCGAAGGACACATAAATACTCAAGGTTGAAAACAATCTCAAACTTTCTTATTCAGTGATTATAGTTGTTGAAATCTGTCTTAATGAATAATCAGAGATACAGACAGATTTATATAGAATGTTTCCTGCAGCATCATTTATAATTATAAAAAAGGTGAAATATTCACATGTGAAAACATAGTAAAGAATTGAAATTATACCACAATGTTAATAAAAATGGTCTGTTATGCGATTATGAATAGTTTTTAATTTCTTCCTTATGCTACTATATTTTCTAGATAATTTTCTGTGATGACTTGTATTATTTTGGTATTTTGAATACTTTTTAACAAAATTAATGAACTTAAATGTCTTAATTTAGCTCAACATAACACATTTGAATTACTTACACAACATTTCTGAACAGTTGCTCCTGCAATCTGCCCAGCCCCCAGCCAAGGCAGCCCATCCTTTATTTTGCCCATGTTGATTATTAACAAGTTTACAAGCTATAATAAATAACCAGACTTGCCTGTTTCTGCCTTGAACAGCACTGCTGACTAGTCTTGTCTTTATTTTTCATAATGTTTGTTGTGATCCCCAGTACTGACATCCAGTCACCAATAGAGTCTTCCTTGAAGTTTTCTTAGTCCAGTTGGTACCTGACACCACCCAGGGTCCTGTTTCTTCCCTTTTGGATATAGTCTGACCATCTACCCTCAAGTTCTGCAGGTGACATTCACCAGAAGCCCCAGGAGCTCCTGGATGCATTGATGGCAACATATGGGGTATTGTGTCCAGTCCTGGTTCTAAGAGGGCAGCCTGGCCAAGTGGTATTTCTTTCTCAGGGTCATAAATATGGGCCACTAGATTTGAGGTGTCTCAAATTGTTTATGCAGCCCCACAAAAATAGTTCCTTTCCACACACCATAGGGGTGGCTCTAGTGTGACCCTATAAGTGTTCTTTCCCTGAGTGAACTATCTACAGGGTCTTCATCTATTTCTTGTTACAGCATCTATCCCCCACTATCCTGTCCGCTCCCCTCTAAACACATACTCTCTCTGTGTTGCTTGGCATGTGAGGTATAGAAACAAACACATTACTCCAGACTGGGGCAATTCAGAAGACTGAACCTAAATCATGGAAAGACTGTAGACCTGGGATGAAAAATCTCAATTAGGGACAATAAGTTGTCACTGTAAGAAACTGAGTAAAGGAATCAGACAGATTGACTATCCCTTATCCAAACTGCTTGGGACCAGTCGTGTTTTGGATTTCAAGATATTGGCCTATATATAATGGGGTATCATAGGGATGAGATCAAAGTGTAGATACAAAATTCATTTGTGTTTCATATAATCCTTAAAAGCATAGCCTACAGTTAATTTTATACAATATTTTTAATAATTTTGTGCATGAAACAAAGTTTGTGTTAAGTACTTACGTGTGGAATTTTCCACTTGTGGCATCATGTGGGTGCTCAACAAGTATTGGATTTTGGAGCGCTTAGAATTTTAGACTTTCAGATTAGGGTTGCTCAACCTGTAATCTGTATACCCTTTAGAAGCCCAGAAAGACATCAAATCTTAGGCAAAACTAGTGGAATATCTCTTACCCAAATATTAGTACATGCAATTTTACTCTCAAGCACATGGTATTTTTCTGAATCACCTGGTTATTTCTGAAACATGCAGATGTATTTGTAACACTTTGTATTGTAAACTTTGTTCCTGGATGAGATAGATTATAATTTATCCTCGAGATGCAAGAAGCCAAGAAAAGGGAGGGAAATATCTTGTGTGTTATTTTAGAAATGGGATAAAATTCTTTCTAATATATAGTGGCCTGCCCAATATCTTAGGTGGTTTTTCTGTTTGAAAGATACTTTTAGACTTCTGCATGTTGCCTTCCCCAGAGGATAAGTCCTGCGAAGACTACCACATAAGTTTATTTTATCATAATAATTTGAAATTTGCTTTATGTTCTTTGAAAAATATTAAAAATGTTGTTACTATCGATGTGTAATCTACTGGAGATGGCAAATACTGGTCTCGTTTTTTTCATATTATTGTATTATCTACTTGTGAAATAATTTTTCCCTTACCTCCTCAGTTTTCTTCTAATATTTTAACAGTTCCTAATAGCATCATTTAGTGTTATGTCTAGTCTTTATATTTCCTTGGGTAGTTTTGCCTTAATAATGAAGATCTAAAATATCTAAATGATCTTTTGAGAATTACTCTTTTTCCATGACTGTGAGATATGAAGCAATTGAATAACAGCCTTCCAGGATGTTTATTTTTATAATTAATATGCAATAATATATATCTTTTTTCGACTCGAAATGTTTCAACTTTGTTCAAATCACTTAATTTTTAGCAAAATTGTATACTTGTATATTTGATTTTTCAAGAATTATTTTGGGGATTCTGTACTTGACTAACTACTTTGTAAAAATTTTCTACAGATCAAGTATAATTTCAGATATCTTCAATGCCCATTAGAATTAACAGAAAATATGACACCTACAAAGAATATCACATATAAACCTTTTGCAGCCCTCAATGTAAGTTCGGTGTTTTCATTATCTAGGTAGTTTCTAGCCGGGTTCTAAAATGTTTTAATACAATAGTCCCACATTAGGTGGATGGGGAGAATTCCAGTTTTATAATTCTATGTCCATGTCTGCCATGTGACTCAACTGTTTATTTTTTAATAAAGAAAGCAATCTTTTTTTCAATTGCTATAAAGTTCTACCCTTCTTTTCTAATGTTCACTTAAGACCTGCTCCAAACCAGAATCAAATAAACCATGGAGAACACAGGTAACGCTTGCCACCTCTATCCACCTGCATATTCAAGAGTTTCCTCCAGTATAAACCCCAGGAAAATGCAAAGGGTGATATTTTACAGTCACAGCTTTCAAGTTTGGTGAGCCGCTGGGCTCCAAGACAAACTGACCATGGAGAGGTGCCTTCCAGAGGGATGAACCCAATCTAAAGTAGGCTTTGAACACACACCATGGACTTGAACTTCCTAAGTAACTTGTTCCAAAGCAGCTCTTATTTCAAAGATACTTTTACATTTCTAGCCAATGAAGCAATCAAAACCATGCATATGATCCCCTTCAGTCTAAATCAAAGGTCTCAAACTGAAATAACTACAGAGAAAACAGTAATAGACGAGTAACTTAAGCTCCTGGTTAAAAGGACAGTGGCTACTGGGTTCAACAAATCATTGCCATGTGGCAATAGCAGCCCATACTTGTGTAAATATTGACAACAAATTAAAATTGTGTGCATGCAAAACAAAACAGAACAAAACAGATTTGAGGACTGGATTTTCAAATTTTCGTCTAGATTGGTGCTATCTAATATGGGAGCCATTAGTCACATGTGGCTACCTGAATTAAAACTAGTTAAAATTAAATTAAGTTTATAATTTTTTCAGTCACACTGGATACATTTCAAGTGCTCAGTAGCCCATTTGACTTGCAGCTCTTATATTGAACACCACAGGTAGAAGACATTTTTGTCACTGCAGAAAGTTCTATTGGGCAACACTGCTCTAGCCCAGTAAGGAATTTTCATTCACCTTCAATGAGTTCATTTCCCTACCCTGAAGCCTTTGGTACAGACCATGGCAGTAGTCATCACCCAAAGTTAAACCTTTAAGACTTACTGAGCACTTGGAGTGTGAAGGATGCAGAGTCATGGGGATTTTATGCCCTCAACACTGGTGATGGCAACTGACTCACCTTTGCTGTAAGAACTTTAGCTCTCCTGGAGTATGTTATGTTTTGCTATTAGTATAGTTCATAATTGATAGTCCAGTGATCTAATAGTAACTACATTACAGTTATACTTAGAACAATTGTTGCATATGTATGTGTTTCTTAATTTTAATTTTTAAAATAGGCAATACTTCTATCAGAAAGAAAATGTATCTTTTTTTTTGGTCTCCACCATCAGAATAAGAATAGGAAGAAATAAGATCTATGTGGCATCTAAAAAGAAATAGACAATATGTAACAATGGGCAATGTATAATTTAAATGAAATAGGCTCACTTGGATAAATACAGTGCACTCAGTGTCAAACCAGCACAAGAGTTTATGACGTCTTAATAGTTTAGCAAACCTTGCCTTAGATATAAGTGAGCTGAGTGGGGCTTTTCAGGAAGGCAGCTGGCCTGATGGGAAATTATTTTGCACAGAAAGTTTGAAAGTCAGATGGACCAAATAGGAGAACATAAGAAATCAGATACTGAGATTAAGACAAACTGGATCCAGTGAGAGGCTATTTCATTAACGGTTCATGCAAGAGTAGAGCTTCCTTAGAAGCTCTATTAGCACAGCTACAAACACGTTGGATACTTTAAGTCTTATTTACTCTTCATTTGGGTGATATTTAAACTTACATTGTACTTATATACCTTAAGGGGTAGGTTTGCCATATTTGTTATTAGTTTAAAAGCAGAGTTACAAGATTTCGAAACATAATAAGAGGATTGTATTAATGAAAGCACATGGAAAACAACTATCTGTATGTGTCTCTAGTATGGTTTTTGAATATTAGTAACATTTTAATTAAGTGAGTTCCTCTTACAAGTATGTTTCCATATTTTTCATTTTAGCTTGAGAAAAACATTAATTTTAAACGGAAAAAAAGTCACATCTACATGGAAATTTAGTTCAGATCTCAAAAAACAATAGTTAGATCCTATAAGGTTTTTTCTCCCCCAAGAATAGCTAGATATGTAGTTTTATGGGTTCCACTGGGCATCCAACTGACAACAAATATTTGCAACAAGGGGTTCTTTAATTCCCCAAGAATACTGTCTACCAATATACCTCAATTACTTTTCAAATGGTTAGGGTAAAAATAAGTTGAAAATAAAAACAGTGAACCTAGAAATACTCAGTTGTTGATGACACAGTAGTAGTTTTTAAACTGGAATCTCTGGCTGTTTGAATCATAATTACTGTGGTTTGTTTATTAAAATGAAGGTTCATAAGGCCCATCTTAGACCTACTGACCCAGAATATTTGGGAGTAGACCTAGGAATCTAATTTTTAAATAAGCCTCTCAGAGGATTTTTATGAACACCAAGATAGAAAAAGTCTAATACAGTGCTGATGAGAATTATAGCAGAAGGTTTTCCAAAATGTAGGTGGGTGTTCAGTCCAAAAATGTAGAAGTTGTTTGGTGGAATAATTTTGGAAACTACAAACAAATCAAAGTTAATACAAGGAGGCTAAAACAAGAAACCCTAACTTCTATCTAAAAGTAGTTCCAGAAAGATGGATTTTTTTTTTATTTTTAGAGAGAACAATAGAGAGAAAAATTAAGCAGCATACTGTCTGAGAATTTTCCAGAAATAAAAGATATAACTTACCAAATTAAAAAAAATCTTCTCCAGGGGCTAAGCAGACGATCCTGGCTGCATCATTTTTACTTGCAAAATGTTAAACAGTAGTGGTATTAATCAACAAGGGACAGTCTAAATAAACTGCTAAATCCATACAATAGAATATTAAGCAGTATTTAAAAACAATGTTACTGATAATCTTTAAATAACTTTGATATATTTGTAGGCTATGTTGTTGAATAAATAAGCAAGTGGAAGACATAAGCTGAGTAAAAACATAAATACAAAACTACATGTAAGTTTTTGTACATGCATGTTTGTGTTTAGAAATATAGAAAAGGATTTGGGAGGATGAACAAGTTAGTAATGATGATACTACTGGGGAAATGACATCATGCCCAGAATTGGGGCATAGGTGTGGTGAGAAGTAGGGCCTTACCCAATGTTTCAGTATTTTAAAAAAGAATTTGTTTATATATTTCTTTTCTTTTTTGATTGTGGCAAAAAACATAAAGTTAAATTTACTGTCTTAACTGTTTTCAAATGTATAGTTCAGTAGTGTTAATTATTTTCATATTGTTACTCAAGAAATGTCTAGAATTCTTTCATGTTGCAAAACTGAAACCCTGCACTTATTAAACACTAATTTCCCCTCAACCTTCCCCCAGCCCTTGGAAACCACTTTCTATTTTCTGTTTCTATGATTTTCACTAATTTAAGTACTTCATATAAGTGGAATCTTAAAGTATTTGTACTTCTGTGACTTGCTTATTTCATTTACCATAATCTCCTCAAGGTTCATCCATACTAGAGCATGTGATGTGACTTTCTTCTTTTTTAAGGCTGAATAATATTCCATTGTATGTACATACCACATATTCCTTATCTTTTTAAAGAAATACTACATATTACTTATTTGCATGGAATATGTGAAAGGATGGAATATTTTTCCATCTTTTCACTTTCGGTGTGTTGTTCTTATATCTAAACTGAGTCTCTTGTAGACAGCATATAGTTGAATCCTGTGTTTTATCCATTCAGTCAATCTTTGTATTTTAATAGGAGAGTTTAACCAATTTACCTTTAAAGTAATTACTGACAGGAAATAACTTACTATTGCCACTTCATTAATTGTTTTCAGTATGTGGTAGCTCTTTCGTCTCTTTTCTCCTATCTTGCTGTCTTCTTTTGTGTTTCATTGATATTTTTCTTGTAGTGATATGTTTTGATTCCCTTACTGTTTCCTTTTGTGTATATTATATACGTATTTTCTTATCAGTTAACATTGCAATTACATCAAATATCTTAAATGTATAAGAATCTATTTTAAACTGATAACAATTTAACTTCAACTGCATAGAAAAACTCTACTTTGTATTACTTCATCCACATCCACTTTTACATTCTTGATGATGCATAATACTGCTTCTTAATTGCATATCCATTAACATAGATTTAGAGTTACTTTCTATGCTATTGTTTAAATACTTTTATACCAGATTTAAAAGTAATTTTTTTGCTTATAATATGACAGAATTCTATAATTGTCTATATGTTGACCTTTACCAGAGAGTTTTATACTTTTGTATGATTTTGTGTTGCTGTTTAACATTTTTTTCATCTCAATTTGAAGAACTCTCTTCAGTATTTCTTATTGGGCCAGTCTAGTGGTGATGCACTTTCTTGCCCTATGTTTACCCGGGAAAATCTTATTTCTCCTTTATTTACCAGTTATAATATTCTTGGTTGTCAGTTTATTTTCTGTCAGTAGTTTGAATATATCATTCCACTCTCTTCTAGCCTGCAATGTTTCTGCCTAGAAATTTGCTGATAATCATATTGGAGCTACTGGGTATGTGATAGCTTGCTTTTCTCTTGCTGATTTCAAAATTGTCTCTGTCTGAATTTTGACAGTTTGATTATAATGTGTCTCAGGATAGCTCACTTTAAATTTATGCTAGTTGAAGTTCTTTGAGCTTCTTGAATGTGTGTGTTCATTTCTTTTCTCAGATTAGGGAGATTTTCAGTCATTATTTATTCAAATAGGCTTTCTAATCCTCCATCTTCTTTTTCTCCTTTGGAACTTTTCATAATGTGCATGCTGTTCTGCTTGTTTTCTTTAAATCCCTTAGGCTCTCTTCACTTTTCTTTTTTCTTTTTTCTTTTTGCTCTTCAGACTTGATAGTTTTGAATATCCTGTCATTGAATTCACTCATTGTTTCTTCTGCCTGGCTACAAATGCTGGAGGCCTCTCAAGCCTTTTCTAGGGATTAATCTTCTCTGGGCTTGTGCTTGTTATCTACCAGTTGAAGAAGCTTACCTCTCTTTAGAAAAGGCTGGAGACCTCTCAGGCCTTTTCTAGGGATTCATCTTCTCTGGGCTTGTGCTTGTTATCTACCAGTTGAAGAGGCTTACCTCTCTTTACTCAGTACCTCCCCTCAGTATATGTCTGTGGTACTGCAGCCTCTCTGGTGCTGTAGCAAGTCATGATACTGGGACACTGCCTAGTGTCTGTCTGTGACACTGTATCTTCTCTGGCAGTAGACTAAGTCCCAGTGACCAACTTTGTTATCAGTGATCCTCTCCTGGCACTTATTCCTTTCAGAGCTTAGATTCAGGCAAGATAAAAAACATTTTCTTGGGTAGCCTCTCAGAAGTCAGAACATTGGATGTATCTTTCACTCTTTTTTTTCTCTTATTCCAGGGAGAAACCAGGAGTTGAAAGTTTTTTTTCCCCAATGACACTGTGCTGTGCCAGAGAGAAGAGCTGTGGTGAGTAAAGGCCATGAATTTTTCTACTGTCTTTGATATGGTTCTTTTTGGTTACATGCTCACCTAGGGTTTAGGCATCTCTTAACTAGGTTCTGCATTGCTCACAAAGGTAATGGTCTGTGTATTGTTTTTAATTACATATCTCTGTGGAGGAGGACTTCCTGTTTTGCTACCTTATTGACATTCATCCCTCTATGTATTTCTCGAATAATTAAAAACCAATTTTTAAATAAATATTAGTAGTTACAAATAATTCTAATGAAAATTTATAGTCTAGATTTAACTTAACAAATATTTATGTGTATTCTACTATATAAAAACTTTCTGGAAGGATAAGCCTGAATTCCTTCATGGACAGAATGAGGATATAACTCTTGATAATTTACCTTTAATGTCATTTCCTGTTGTAACCCTATATAAGATTAAAAAACTTATGTTACCTCAAGCAGTCAGACATCTAAAGTGACAAACTGTGTCAAATAATTGTACTTGCGTGAAATGGTTCTCCGTTTTTTTATCTTGATGTAATTTTTAATTTTTCCAATTTTCAAAAATAAGTGTCACTTTTACAATATCAAAATAAAGTTATAGAGCCAGACAATAAAAATATTAGTTTATACTCAGTAATTTATTATTATTGTATTTTTATTACTCTTTATTTCTGAGGCAGTGTTACAATATAACCGCACAGAGCTTCTCCATCATCCTGTGTGTATTTACTCATGAAATGCTGGATATTAAGTAGTATTTATTGTTTAATGCTGTGCCTATTGAATCTATTTAAAAGTCTTCAAAACAATTATGTTTTAGTGGTATTTTAATGTTTTCAATTTTGTTATTTTAATGTTTTACACTTGAAAAAGAATAAGCATGAAAGGCAAATATTGGTATTGAAATACTGGCATTGTTTACCTTTATCATTAAATGAAATGTTTAGGAGGTGGGAGAAAATTATTATGTAAGACATGAAGAAACTTCCTAGAGCCTACAATTTGTTTATCTTTAACATTAAATTGAATATTTTGGGAATGGGAAGGAATTATTATGTCAAACATGGAGAGGCACTCTGAAGCCTACAGTGTAGTGGACATAGAAGTGAGAGGTGTGTTCTGGGAAGAGCGTTCATCTTGGTTTCGGATTATATGGGCTAAAGATCCTACTCTTTCATTAATTTGTGAAGTCATAATTTCCTCAGAACTTGAGATTCCTTCTCTGAAAATGAAAAAGGTGAATTAGAAGATTTACTTGATTTTAAACTTCAGTGACTTTCCAAACTAGGTTTCTGAAAGAGATTACTACCACTTTTCCCACAGGTATCTGAAGTAAATATTTTTGTTTAAAATGACTCAATTCTGGTTTGCTTATTTTTTTTTTGTAGGTTGGCTTACGGATTTATAGCCCATATGATAAATCTAGGATTTTACTGTCTTGGTCTCATACCAATGACCTTTCTTGTTGTCAGAATAAAACCAGGAATGGGCTTTCAACTCCGCTGGAATCATCAATAAAACTAGTGATCATTCAGAAATACTAGATAACATGGTAATTTCAAATTTTGACTTTTTAAAATACAGGATTATAAAAAGTGTATTTTTTCTTAAGAATACTAAACCATAATAAATCTGAAATATCAAAACTTTGATTACTATAGATAGCCTGTAAAAATTTGTATATGGTATGAATTTCTTCTAAAATCCTTTGTGGAATAAGAGAGAATATAAACAAACAGGTCAATTAATGATTTTGTAAACTAATTTAAAAGGAATTGACATTTTTAGATGCTAGCTTAAATGCCGAAGTGTATAACTTTAAAATAGGTCTATAAGAAAGCACATTCGTAGTTGTCAGGGAAAGAGGGGCATGGGAATGGGGAGAGATGTTTTGTAGGTATGTGATTTCCATTTGAAAAGATGAAAAAGTTATGGAACCAGATAATGGTGATGGTGGTATAACATTGTGAATACACTTATTGCCACTGAATTTTATATTTTAAAATGTAAATGTACATGTAAAATGTAACACTTTTAAAATGGTAAATTTTATATATGTATTTTACCACAATAAAAATTTTATGTAGGTCTACAGATTCATATTCTTTTATAATTCCATTGGCAATTTTTGAACTTCTCTTAATAAGGACATTATGAAATGTGGGTGTGTTCATCTCTAGTAAATTATATGAGTATTTGCATCATTTAAATTTTCTGTTTAACACAAATGTAGACAGTATAAATTAAGCAAAATAAGTAAAAAATTTAATAGTGAAAATTATGGAAATGTTGAAGTGTTTTATATCCTCATAACTATGTATCTTACCCTTTTTTGTTTTAGAATTCAAGTCTAATAACAATTTGTATGATTTTAGTTTTTTGCTCAAGTATATTAGGGTATGTCAAAGAAGTGGTTCAAATTTTCCAACAGGTATGAAATACATTTTGTATGTCTAAAGTTGCAAATATTTTAATATTCAGAACATAAATTAATTGATAAGCTATTACTTGAGATAATACTGTGTCATAATAAATTCACATAGCTTGACTAACATATAGATTAGAAATACCAAGCATAAATGTTTCAAAATGTAGAAATCACATGATTTTAGGTAAGGTCACTGCCTGTTTGATATATCTATATATATCTATAAAAGAGATGTTCCACTTTTACTGGTCCATAAAGATCTGTCTGGCTACACATGGTTATTATGGGTGACCTTTTGGTTATTATGAGTGACTTTTCTGTCTTTCCTCTTACATAGTTTTTAAAGATTTTGCTAACATAATGGTTAGATTTTGAACTTGATAATTTTTAATGTAAAAGTTTATAAAGAAGTTATCTGGCCCAAGACTCCATTTCAAATGGGTCTGTCTTTGAATTCTAACAGAAATTTTTCCTTTTAAATAAAATTCCAAGTTTTAATACAATTTTGGAACTTTTCATAGCATAATTTTTACTTTATCTTCTATTTTTTTAATGAGTGAGCCAAGTTCAGATCAGAACCAAGTATATAAATTATGTATAGGTCCTTCCTTTGGTTGATAAATGGTATGGATCCTTCATTTCTCAGTATGGAGGTTGAAAGTCTTTTATAATTTTTTTGTATATTTTCATGAATATTATTTTTATAAATCATACATCTTTTATACAACACCTCACTTTGTGTGAAAATTTTCTTTGTTGCATCGTGTAAACACATAGATATTTGCATTTATAAATTTGATGATAATAATGCTTTGCATTTTTATCATTGCAGAGTGGTCTCCACAAGGAAAGCCCAGCAATTTGTAGGATTTCCTTAGGCAACAGACTCCCATAACACCAGGTTAACAGAAGACTCTGGGCCATCTCCAACACCGATCTATACGTCAAGGGCTCTGAAGTCAATCCAGGATGGCATGAGGTTACTCCTTGGTCCTAAACTTCTCCCCAGATAGCTGTAAAGCTAGAAAATTTTATTACTGGGTACATGTATATAATCATCCATAGATGCAAGGTCTCTATATGTGGTAATTTTTTATTCTTTTCTATCCCAGAAAAGGAATTACTTTATGGATATTAGCAGTAGTACTGAATGGATTATCAACACGATGGGCCCCATTTTAGTGCTGCCCTTGTTCACTGAAATAGCAGCCCATCTGCAGTGGCAATGTGGAGCAATCGTGGTTTATTTTTGTTGGATTAATTTCTTATTGTGTCTTTGAAGGTAAAAAAGCTTTAATGATTTCCCCATCTTTAAGCATTTTTAATATCAAGAGAAAAACTATTGTAAGTGGTGTACATTTGAAACTGGCTTATTCCTTTTCCAGTTGTTTCAAAATGTGAAGAATTTTTTATGCCCTATTAAGGAAAGGCTGGAGCATGATTCCAGAGTTCAGAATGTAGACCAGGGTTTCTCAAACTCGGCACTATTGTTCTTTGTGGCCAGATAATTTTTTTCCTCCCTTCCCTTCCCTTCCCTCCCCTCCCCTCCCCTCCCCTCCTTTCTCTTTCTTTCTTTCTTTTCTTCTTCTTCTTCTTCTTCTTCTTCTTCTTCTTCTTCTTCTTCCTCTTCCTCTTCTTCTTCTTCTTCCTCCTCTTCTTCTTCTTCTTCTTCTTTCTCCTTCTCCTTCTCTTTCTTCTTCTTCTTATTCTTTTTTTTTTTTTTTTAGAGGGGGACTGTCTTGTATAATTTAAAACGCTTAGCAGCATTCCTGGCTCCTGGCTTCTACCCACTACATACCAGTAGCATCCATCCCACTCCAGTTGTGACAACCAAAAATGTATGCAGACAATGCCAGATGTCTCCTGGGTACCAAATGAGCCCAGGTCAAGAACATTGGTTTAGACAAATCTAGATTAAATGGGGTAAGTAAATGGGAAAAGTGTTGGCTATTCTTGTTTTACCTGATATTATATGTAAGCATTTACTTTGCATTAAAACACTCAAAGTGAACTGATAGATAGTATGTGGAATCGAAGTGGTATAAAAGAAAAAATAAGCCTAAATAATTTGATTCTAGAGAAGGAAAAAAGGTTGAGTTCCCCAGCCTCTGAAAGTTTCATGTTATTTCACATAATCTTTCCAATAACGAGGCCAATGTTGTTACTCGAGGCCAATGTTGTTACTCGCATTGTCTAAAAGAAGCTGAAGCACTGAGTTCAGTAACTTGCTGAAGATCTCAGCTAGTCATTCACTACATAGGTATTTAATGAAAGTCTTTCTGACTCCAGGGGGCATACTTTTTCTACCATATCGTCTGCATTACTGTGTCAGGAGCACAGTGGCACAAAGTTGAGTGTGTCCTCTTGGAGAGGACATGGTATGGTAACAAAGGCAGTGGCTAAGGAATAAGAGGATTTAAGGCAGGTTCAGACACTGTCACACCCTTGGCTCTGTCATTATTAGTGGCTTTAGTGAGTTACTAGGCATCTCTGTGAACTTAGCTGAAGTCCCTTTCAGCTTTATAATATTGTGATTTCCTCTTTTAACAAGTTGTCTTTGCCAAATGCAAAGTACAAGTTAGTGGCCAGATGACAAACCCATTATTTATCCAGACATTTCCCAATATAGGATGCAGTGGGTAGAAAAGAAAACTGAAGGAGATAAAAGGATCAAATACAAATCATATGTTGTGTACCCTGCATTAGGTGTCTTCCAGTTCATGAACTCAGTTAATCTCTGCTTGATGTAGCACACCATTTACCTCTCTAATTTCTTTATTACCAATTTGGTAGCATCTTCTTTGATATTGGGAAGCTGTTATTTTTCTCGCCTACTTCAGTTGAAGTAATGTCCAGTTGCCAAGCGGTAAAATGATTTAAGATAACCTTAGGGCCAGGCGCAGTGGCTCACCCTTGTAATCCCAGCACTTTGAAAGGCCGAGGTCGGCTGATTGCTTGAGACCAGGAGTTTGAGACCAGCATGGGCAACATGGCAAAATCCTTTCTCTATAAAAAAAATGCAATAATCAGCCAGGTTTGATGGCACACACTTGTGGTCCCAGCTACTTGGGAAGCTAAGACAGGAGGATCACCTGAACCTCGGAGGTCGGAGTTGTAGTGAGCCATGATCACACCTCTGCGCTCCAACCTGGGTGACAAAGCAAGACCCTGGATCCAAAACTAGATAACGTTAATAGTAAGAAAAAATAAATTTGATTAACACATTGAAAATGAGATATGATTATTCAATTAATGTTTTCTTTTTCAAAATAATTGGCCTCAATGATCTCATCTATGAAATCTAATACCTGATTTAATACACGATGGTTTCGCTGTATGGATACACTTTGACCACAAAAGTGAGTATATATTTTATTTTTTCATTTTCCTAGATTTGAGAATTGTGGAATTTTCATTGTTATATTGGAGGTAATTTTTAAAACTTTGTTGAGGTCTGCAGTTGTATTTTTCTTCCTTCTTTTGGCTTTTGGACTCAGCTTTTACGTCCTCCTGAATTTACAGGTAAGGCAGTTGTATCAGTAGTTGATTTTATCACTGTGAATTATGGAAATATACATTTATATGTAAATCTAAATAGTCTAGAAAATTTATAATTACATAACAACAGTATTTTAATACTTTAGTTTTTTCATCTGCTATCTTTCAAACGATTTTAGAAAAATAATTTTCCTTTTTTGAATTCTACAAAAAAGTAGGGTCTTGTTAAGTAACTTTTTCCATCATCAAAAAGTTTAGGCCAGGCGTAGTGGCTCATGCCTGTAATCCCAGTTACTTGGGAGGCTGAGGCAGAAGAATCGCTTGAACCCGGGAGGCAGAAGTTGCAGTGAGCCAAGATCGCACCATTGCACTCCAGCCTGGGCAAATGGAACAAAACTCTATGTCAAAAAAAAAAAAAAAAGTTTATGTAAAGTGCACGATGATTGATTCTTTATGCAGAAAATATACTTTTGATGATTTTGCCACTGCTTATTAATATTTTATCACTGCATACCTCTGAATTTTAAAAAGTATTCTGAAACATTTTTTCAGAATTCTACTCTCCAGGAAACATTTTTTTGTTGTATACACTTCGCATTTCAGGATGCCTTTAGTTCTCCATTGCTGTCTATAATACAGACCTTCAGCATGATACAAGGAAATATCAATTATTGAGAGTCCTTCCTAGAACCATTTCTGAAGAATAAATTGGCACATCCAGTTCTGTCCTTTGCACAGCTTATTTCCTTCACAGTATTTGCCCCAATTGTCCTCATGAATTTACTTGTAAGTAGTTTTTTCATGTATTTTCTGTTCATTGATCATTTGAAACATTTCATAATGATAATTATTTTTAACTTCTTTAATCTCCCTCCACTGGGGAGATGAGAAAGGATCTACCACAAAATCTATTCATTCAACACTCATTTGGTGCCTGGGGAGCACCAGGCACATCAAGAGGCTCAGGGCGTGCACAGATGCATGTACTTGGCAAATACCTAGAATCTACTAAATATCATGAACTGTTGCAAGTTCTGAGAAACAGTGTTGAAGAAAGCAGACCAATATTCAGTCCTAGTGTGATTACAAAATAGTCAGGAAGTTAAATAAACAAATAACTGTGTAGCATAATGTCATGGGGGTGATAAATGCTATGAAGAAATAAGAAGCAGGGAAAGGCAATAAAGATGAAGGTGTGTGATGCTTTGGAGTTGGAGAGGGGGTCAGAGGTTAGGCAGAGACCTTTACGGAACATATTGTCTCTATGCTCGAATTTACCATTGACCAGACATCCAAGTGGAGAAGTCTCTCATGCAGAGGGCGTCTGCAACGTTCAGATGCCACCTTGAACCCAGCCAAAGCCTAGACCCTATCAGCAGACATGAGAGTGCTCTTCCACATGGAATTCTCTAGAGAATCTGCCCAAGCCATGAGCATGCTGGCTGATGCAGGCAAAGGTGCATCCCACTCTAGGTCCGTGGTGGTTGCTTATTGGCATTTTCATGCCTGTTTTTCCTTTATCCATTTATGCACACATGTACGTATTCCACACACTTTCTCTGAGTCTGACTATGTACCAGAGAATGTGCTAGTTAGTGCTTCTGGGAAGAAAAAAATTATGCAGGCTCGTAAGTATTTTGGTCCACTTATTTGATACAACTCCAGACTTTTATTTTGGTGACCTAGAAAAACAAAGGATGGCAATAGGAATAATGGAGAATGACACAAAGCCTACATTCTTCTCTGATAATTGTTTATGTTTTGGAAGATAATTATCCAGAAGAGAATTGGGCTTAGCAGTAGTATAGGTTGGCCCCATTCTGAAGATCCAAACATCCAACACCCACTGTGCATCTCTACCTGGATATCCTGGTGGAAAATCAAAACCAACAGAGCCAAGACTAATGTTATCTTTCCTTCAGAATCTCCACTGCCTCTCAGTAGAATCTCCTAGTCATCCTACTAAGATCATTGGCAGATAGTCTCTATTTCACTCTCCCACGTTTTTCCTCAGTTCTTTCAGTAATTATTTGGCTTTCACATCTGCTTCCAGTTGGCTTGCACTGTTACGGTTCCTCATCCAAATTGCTGCAGCAGCCTCAAGAGCATCTCTACCTTATCACACTGCTTTGTCTAATTCTTCCTACAGATGGTCACCAGAGTGACCATCTGATAATTAAAAACTGAACCCATCAGTGACTCTTTTAAGTATTTTTTCCATGCCTCTTCAAAAGCTTTAATTCAGTCCAAACCCATCAGCATAGCAGGCAAATGTCCCTATGAGCTGGATTTACCTATATCTTACCCAATTCCTACTGTTCCCAGGATTTACCCAGAAATGCACATTCCCTGAGTGTGCCACTCTTTCCTTCATGCTGCCTACATTCTGTAGAGGCTCTTCCTTTTGCCTGGAAATCCTCCCACCATGGGTTAACGCTACGCTTTCAAAACAGAACAAGTATCATTTCTTTGGGGTAGACTTCCAATTACCTTACTCTATTGGGTGCTCTTTCCTTGTGTTACCATAGCTTTGAGGATACAAACAGATAATAATAATGAAGCCTACTTTCTAGATTATTGCAAAGATTAAATCAGCTAATACAAGGGACTTAAAACAGTACTTGGCACATGATAAGCATTTGATAAATGTTAGTGACCATTAAAAGTTAATAATTGATCTCTTCTATGGCTTACAAGTTCAAATGTCTTCAGACCCCAGGCGAGTATCTAAAATATGTGAAGCAGCAGGTATGAGATGGTTAGCTTTGGGTTTTTTTTTTTTTTTTTTTGAGACAGGGTTTCAGTCTGTGACCCAGGCTGGAGTGCAGTGGAGTGATCATGGCTCACTGAAGCTTCTACCTCCCAGTCTCAGATGATCCTCCCACCTCAGCCAACCTAGTAGCTGCAACTACAGGTGCTCACCACCATGCCCAGGTAATTTTTGTATTTTTGTAGAGAGGGGGTTTCACTGTGTTGCTCAGGCTGGTCTGGAAGTCCAGGGCTCAAGTGATCCTCCCACCTCAGCCTCCCAAAGTGCTGAGATTACAAATGTGAGCTGCCACGCCTGGCAAAAATCAGAGATGTTTGGTTTTGATGGCGACTGTTGTAAATCGGTGAGAATACCCAGCTGAAGACTTGCAAATGAAAAACTAAACAAAAGTTATTCTGCCCAGTAAAACCTATTTCCTGACTATATCCAGTTCTCAATGCTAGTTTGCAAGCCCTAGAATATATTCTCCCTGTCTTCATTCATTCTGTGACTGTTTTGTTTACCTATTATGTGCCCTGCTCTATACTAAGCACTGGGCATACAGTGATGACCTTGACAGATCACATTTCACATACGGTTTACTGGACTTTGAGCTCCTCAAGAGCAGTCACTGACTTTTCTTTCTGGTGCAGCATGCAAGACACTGGCTCAGCAAAGACAGGAACTAAGTGCCTGAAAAATAAATGAGTGAGTGAAATGAGCTAATTTCATCAGATTGAGTAGAACTGAGCTAACACCTTCCCCCCACCTAATCCTATCTAGCCATAAATTTCTGATTTCTCACCAGAGCCTCTCCTGCCCCTATAATATATGTTTTCCTTCTGAACATATACAAGATATAAAATGTATCATTCTCTCAGTTTAGTATTTGTTTCCATGTTGTTAAATCGCTCTTGTCTACCTTAGTTACTGAACTCCTGGAGTTTCCTGCCATGTTGTGTGGCCACACCCAGTTGCATGTGATATCACATCATCCTTGTCCTTGCAAAAAAAAACAAAAAACAAAAAACAGATTTTTATCTTAAATGAAATGAATTTCAGATTAATGTGTGTGTCTTAACACTTAAGAGTACCGAACCTCTGAATGTGTCCGTCATCGTTGCAGAGGTATATAGGCCTTGTAGTTTTCTGTAAGGTGTATTACCAAAGTATTCTGCAGCTACTACTAGTGGATCATATGCTCACTCTCCCACTTTAGCCACAGAGGCCTTGCTATGGTTTGAATTTTTGTGTCCCATCCAAAATGTATATATAGAAACCTAATCACCAAGAAGATGGCATTAGAAGGTGGGGCCTTTGGGAGGTGATTAGGCCATGAGGGGAGAGCCCTTATGAATGGAATTAGTTCCCTTATAAAAGAGCTATGAGGGAGCTTATTAGCTTCTTTGCCCTTCTGCCATATGGGAACACATAGAAGGTGCCACCTACGAGGAATGGGCTCTCACCGGAAACCAGTTCTGCCTGAGTCTTGATTTTGGACTTCCCAGCCTGCAGAACTGTAAGCAATTAACTTATGCTATTTATACATTACCCAGACTAAAATATTTTGTCATAGCGGTCTGAATGGACCAAGACAGACCTTACATGCATTTTTAGGTGGACCATTCAACTGTAGTGATTTAATTTTGTGTCATACTTCAGATTGGTTTGGCAGTTGGTGACATTGCTGAGGTCCAGAAACATGCATCATTGAAGAAGATAGCTATGCAGGTAAGTGCAGTGCCTCCCCACTTATGACAGTGTTATCTTCTGGTAAACCCACAATAAGTTAAAAATATTAAAGTCAAAAATGGGCATTTTGTAGGAATATGCCAGTTATAAATTTACACCACTTACACTGTAAAGTTGGGCTATTTTCCCTCCTGATCATGTGGCTGACTGGGTTCTGTGGCTCGCTGCCACTGTCCAGCATCCCAGGAGAGTACCACATACCACTAGCCCAGAACAGATCAAAGTTTAAAATTTGAAGTATAGATTCTACTGAATGTGTATCACTTTCACACCATCATAAAGTCAAAAAGACATGAGTTGAACCATCCTAAATTAGGCATTGTCTGCATTACATCTATTTAAACCTACTGAAATTAACATAATTATAATTACTTCCTTTTCTGAGAGCACAGTTATTTAGCAATGGATGTTTTCTTAATCCTGAGGAGTCACATCCTGTGTCTTTTTGCATGTTATCTGGTATACCTGCTGTAATCAAAGATGATGAAAAAAAGTCCTAGAACAATTTTAGTAGCGAAATTAAGAAATTGCCTGAGCATCTTTTGTTATGTTAACCTGTGGCCACCCAGGTAGCTAGCTGCTTGATCAAGAGCATCACTGGCATCCTAGCCCCGCTGTTCTAAGGAGCTGCTTCTATTTTGTGCAGGGAATCACAGGGTCCCCACAGCATGATTTATATTGAAGTTTTAACTGAATCTATGTGGTTTTGTTCTCTTGTGACATGTCTGTTATTTTTATGGACAATTTGATGTAAAATGTGGTGTCAAAGTTTCTTGGCTAGGTCCTTGGCTATTGAATATTGTGAGTTACTTTTCTGTAATACAACACCAAGTTATTTACCTGTTCTTGACTGGATTGTCTTTAAATTTCAAATTCAAGTGGGCATTTTTGATGCTTCAAGGATATTTGTTGACCAGTTTACTATACGCATTCAGAAACTTTGGCCAGTTTGAGAGATAGAAAAATCATATTATGTTATAACTTTCTATTCACTCTTGTCTCCTCTTCACTCTTATTTGTCACAATTTTCTTCTCTGTTATTCCTTCAGCCATACATTAGCATTTATTTATTGAAAAACAATGTTTCAATACATAGAGTGTACAAAGTGCAGCATCCCAGGAGATGCTGGGATGCTTAGCATGAGAGCCCAGAGGAAATGGAGGGATGTGATCCCTGACTGTTAAGTGAACTATGTCTACTTAGCACACCAGCTAGGCATTCATAGAATGAAATATCAAAAATCAACTGAGAACTATTCTTAAATTCTATCCTGTATGGCATGGCTGTATATTACACAGAGATACAGAGCGATTGGAACATTTAGAGAACAAAAACAATTAAATGATTATCAGGTACAGAAAAAAATGCAAAAATAAGGGAATGCTACATGGAGGGGGTGAGATGAGTCAGTGTTGAAAGATGGTTGGGATTTAACAGGACATCGATACTGTCCCGAAAGGAGGGGCCAGTAAGAGCAAAGGGCCACATCAGAAAAGGGAAAATGCCCAAGGCACTGGCCCAAGGCCCCCTTGCCTGGAAGGATCATTCATGTTAGTGGGTGACTAGATTGCTCCAGATGACAGGGGGGTTTATTCAAAACTAGCAGAGAAAAACCTTAGCAAAAGGGCAGTAAATTATGAAGTGCTTCAAGTTACTTTGTAAGTTAGTAGAGAGTTATTATTAGCTCTTCCACAATGAAAATGGTGTGTATGTGATCTGCTGTTATCTTGGTTTAGTGGAGAAAGATCAGAGGTAGGAAGATCAGAGGTAGGTTGTTAGTATGACAAAGATGGGGTTTAGGACTCCGGGTATGTTTATATGGAGAGGGGATGTATAAACTTCTTGGCAGGTATGTCAGCAATACCTCATAAATGCCCTAAAACCTCTTTAAAATACACTGGGGAATAAATAAAAATAATAATACAAGCAGTAGCACCAAATAAAATATCTTGGGGAAGCTCACTCAACTACAATGCCAGTAGCGTTGAGCTGAAAAGTACGATGCTATATTTTGTTTACTTTGCTCCCTGAAAGTAAATAACACAAATCCTAGTACCCCCATGTTATCTGTGCCTTGCTTCGGATCAAAAACAGCATCGACTGGAAAACCAGGAAGCCGTTCTTCTACTTCCCCTGAGTTGTTTCTTAAGCAACTCTCTGCATCCATTCTGAAATCTATGTCTGAGCCCACAGCAGCAGTGGATATGTAGCATGCATTTCCTACAGGGTCATTTAATGCTCTCATAGAATCCTCTGAAATGAAAGTGAGAGGTCAGCCCAGCTGCTGTCCAGAAGTCAGGAAGTAGGAATCAGTTTTCATTTTGCTGTACTAATGATTGCCTCTGTGCCATATAAGAATTTCAGATACTAATTAATGGTTCTGTCAATAAATCCAAAATGCATTTTAGGTGAAACTCCATACCAGCTTAGAATAGAGGCTGCCATGCTGTTGCATACGCAAAGTGGATCGGAAATCCACCGCCGTATGTCCCAACAAACCCAGATGTGATGGGACATTATTTGTAAGTACACGTAACAAATAACATCAATAATCTGACACTGCTTGACATCCATTCCTTGTGTTATTCCTAAGGGGGTCATTTTACAGACTTTGAGCCGTCTCTGCCTATGAGAAAAAAATAGCTGTGCTTTAAAAAAAATGAATATGATTAACTCAAGATGTGAAAGGACTAAGTGACAGAGGGTGAAATTTGCCCTCATGTTTTGGGTGGCTCATCCATAGCATCTGTGTTAAATACACACTGTCCCTGTGAGAGCAGATGGGTGGGGGACCAACCTTACCCTTTCAGTATCTTTTATTACAGCAAAGATATACTTCATTTGTTTTTCCTAGTCGCATGTCACTTACATTTGTGTGTAGATATATATGTGTGTATGTACAGCTAAGTGTTTATAATATACAATAAAGAACACACATTTACACACACACACACAGTATTAATCCATTTTCACACAATATAAAGAACTGCCTGAGATTGAGTAGTTTATAAAGGAAAGAGGTTTAATTGACTCACAGTTGCACATGGCTTGGGAGACCTCAGGAAACTTACGATTATGGTGGAAGGCAAAGGGGAAGCAAGGCACCTTCTTACAGGCAGCAGGAAGGAGAATGAATGCAAGAGGAACTACCAAACACTTATAAAACCATTAGATCTTGTGAGAATTCACTTACTATCATGAGAACAGCATGAGGGAAACTGTCCCTATCATCCAATTATCTTCACCTGGTCTCTGCCTTGACATGTGGGCATTATGGGGATTATGGGGATTATAATTCAAGATGAGATTTAGGTGGAAACACAAACCCTAACCATGTCATTCCAGCCCTGGCCCCTGTCAAATCTCATGTCTCTTTCACATTTTAAAGCAAATCATGCCTTCCCAACAGTCCTCCAAAGTCATAATTTATTCCAGCATTAACCCAAAAGTCCAAGTCCAAAGTCTCATCTGAGACAAAGGAAGTCCTTCTGCCTAGGGTCCTGTAAAATCAAAAGCAAATTAGTTATTTCCAAGATACAATGGGAGTACAGGCATTGGGTAAATATTCCTGTTTTAAATGGTAGAAATTAGCCAAAACAGAGGGGCTACAGTTCCCATGCAAGTCTGGAATCTGGTTGGGCAGTCATTAAACCTTAAAGTTCCATGCGACTCAGTGTCTCACATCTAGGTCATACTGATGCAACAGGTGGGCTCCCATAGCCTTGGGCAGCTCCATCCCTATGGCTTTACAGGTTACAGCACCCCTCCCAGTTGCTTTCACAGGCTGGCATTGAGCATCTGCAGCTTTTCCAGGTGCATGGTGCAAGCTGTCAGTGGATCTACCATTCTGGGGTCTGGAGGATGTTGGCCCTCTTCTCGCAGCTCCACTATGCAGTACCCTAGTGGGGACTCGGTGTTGGGGCTCCTAGCCCACATTTCCCTTCCACACTGCCCTAGCAGAGGTTCTTCATGAGAGCTTCACCTCTGCAGCAAACTTCTGGCTGGACATCCAGGCATTTCCGTACATCATCTGAAATCTAGACGGAGGTTCCCAAACCTCAATTCTTGACTTCTCTGTACTCTCAGGCCCAACACAACATGTAAACTGCCAAGGCTTGGGGCTTGCACCCTCGGAACCAAAGGTTTGAGCTGTACCTCGGCCCCTTTTAGCCATGGGTGGGTCATGAGGTACAAAGTTCCAAGACTGCACAAAGCAGCAAGGCCCTGGGCCCAGCCCACAAAACTGTATTTTCCTCCTAGGCCACTGGGCCTGATTGGAGGTGCTGCCATAAAGACCTCTGACATGCCCTGGAAACATTTTCCCCATTATCTTTGGGATTAACACTTGGCTCCTCATTACTTATGCAGATTTCTGCAGCTGGCTTGAATCTGTCCACAGAAAATAGATTTTTCTTTTCTGTCACATTATCAGGCTGCACATTTTCCAAATTTTTATGCTCTGCTTCCCTTTTAAATATGGGTTCCAATTCCAAGCCATCTCTCTGTGGATGCATAAAACTGAATGCTTTTAAGAGCATGCAGGGCACCTATTGAATGCTTTGCTGCTTCGAAATTTCTTCTGCCAGATACTCTAAATCAATCTCTCTCTAGTTCAAAGTTTCACAGATCTCTAGAGCAGGGGCAGCATGCTGATAGTCCCTATGCTAAAGCATAGTAAGAAGCACCTTTATTCCAATTCCCAAGTTCCTCATCTCCATCTGAGACTATCTCAGCCTGGACTTCATTGTACATATCACTATCAGTATTTTGGTCAAAGTCATTCAACAAGTCCACACTTTTCCACATCTTCGTGTTTTCTGAGCCCTCCAAACTGTTCCCACCAATGCCTGTTACCCAGTTCCAAAGTCACTTCCACATTTTCAGGTGTCTTTATGGCAGTACCCCACTCTCCCCAATATCAATTTACTGTATTAGTCCATTTTCACACTGCTATAACGAACTGCCTGAGACTAGGTAGTTTATAAAGAAAACAGGTTTAATTGACACAGTTCCACATGGCTGGGGAGGCCTCAGGAAGCTTACAATCATGACAGAGGTAAAGGGGAAGCAAGGCGCCTTCTTCACAAGGTGGCAGGATGGAAAATGAATGCAGGAGGAGCTACCAGACACTTATAAAACCATCAGAGCTCATGAGATCTCACTCACTATCATGAGACCAGTGTGCAGGAAACTGCCCCCATGATCCAATTACCTCCACCTGGTCTCTCCCTTGACAAATTATGGGGATTATAATTCAAGATGAGATTTGGTTGGGAACAAAAAACCTAACTCTGTCTCTCTCTCTCTCTCTCTCTCTCTCTCACACACACACACATACACACAAACACACACACACACACACAATCACACACACACACACACACACACACACTCTCACAGTTGGAATGTCCACTATAGAAAGTATATGAAGTGATCAAAGACTAAGTAAGACCATTGCATTATAATGGAAGAGGGACCATATAAAGAGCCGGAATTACTGGATGCTAATTCTAACCATGCCTGGGCTGCCCTCATCTCTATGACTGTTCTTCCTGAGTTCTTTGCAGGTTAATTTCCTTTGTGTAGTCATAAAATGATAAATTCGCCCTGAATAACAGTCTAGGCTCTACTCTAACCCCACACTATCTTCTGAGTAGGCTTACAAAGCCTAACTCTTACAAAGCAGAGTAGAATCAAGCTGTCAAAAGTGATTAGAAATTTTAAATGATCACTCCAGCTTTTAATTTGGTATATGCACCATATTAAGTCATTTAAGTGAGTCAGTAAATGTGGCTTGTAATATAAGAATGACAGTAATGTCTATATGTGTATATTCTTTGATTGTCAGTGATGCATCAATTTACCAAAAACAGCAGATAACAAATTAAAATATACTTTACTATTTTCAAATTGCAGTTTGATTAAGTACAATTGCAATTGTACTTAATTGAAAAAAATCAAGTTTTATATGAACAAAAAAAAAGGGCCACTGGAAAAGCCGATATTATTAAGTTCCATTAAGATCTTACTTTTTTGAGTATACAACAAATGATCCATTGTATTTTGGCAATGAGTAAATCCTCATTTGTCATAAATTGGCTATTTACCTTCTTTGTTCTCCAATATTAAAATTGAGTAGCAGTCTGATTACACTCATTTTTTTCTTGGCTGAACTCATATGTATATTTTTCAGTCACAGTTTTTGTGAGATCCTCTGATTAATATTTATTTATTAAGGCTTTTGAAGTACGAAAATTTATAGATCAATTCCATTAGAGAAATAATAAGGTTCTTTGCCAACATTAGAACACAGTAATTGTAAATTAGTCTTTTGAATAAATATAAAATTAAGATAAAGTTTATATTACTGAAAAGGGGATTGCATTGTTTTTAGACTCCCCTCCCAAAGGGAAAATATATATATATAATGTTGTTTTAAGTTTTTGTAGCATCTTAGAATAGACTTCAGACATTTACTTGATTTTATAACAATTAAGGTTTGAATGGCAACATTTGGATGAATAATTCTTCTTGGTGTAAATTGAACAACAAAATAGAAAAAATACATTTAGGATAAATAAATACATGTATCCCTTACTCTGTTTTAATTACTTGTGTTGTCTCATTTAATACACTGCAAGAGACATACTATTTTCCTAATTTTTGAAGATGAAGAAACTAAGGCTCAGAGAAGTTAAGCAACTTGTTTAAGGTCAGAATACTATTGTGCTGTCCAGCAATATGCCTAAGAGTTATATAACTGCATACTTTTCATTTGCTTATTGTATGCTAGTTTCTTTCAGTAGTTTCATTCACTGCACAGTTCAAATTGCTCAAGGCTGGAGAATCTTGCAGAAACTTTGAAATCAGATAAAACACTACCAACTCAATATTAGCTCAATTTTTTTAACACTAAACATGTATCCACTTACGCTTTGCATAACAACAATAATTTCACATTTTAATTATGCCATTACATTGACCAAATTTTGATTATGATTATGATTGCCTAAAATAAATATATATGTGAGTGGCAATTTGTGAGATTTTGGGTAGAAAATCTCCTTGGGTCCATGGCTGCCCATCAGATAGTCTCACAAAGAATGGTATATTTGCTATAGTTAAGTTAATCAAAGTCCCTTGGACCACTCATGAATCTAGAAATGCTATCTTGTATCTAGGTATGCTACACAAATAAGACAGGGAATTTTGAAAATTATAAGCATTTTGTGTCCTTTAATAGCTAAATTCCTAACCTCTTACGTCAAGGCATCATCCTGTGCTTCCCAGCAATAATTCTGTTTCCCTAATTTGTCTGTTTCTTTGTTCTTAACTCTATTTGAATACTTCCCCACTTGACTCTAAACTTTTGCCCATAGCAAGTCCTACTTGCTCTAGGCCCCCTACTCCTAGAAGAAAATAGAAACATAAAAAGGTAACCTACCCTACACCAAGATGTTATACTCTAATCCCCAGAACCTATGAAACTTATATCACTTTCACTGTTTCGTTATGTTATGTTATGTTATGTTATGTTATGTTATGTTATGTTGTTATGTTATGTTATGTTATGCTATGCTATGTTATGTTGTGTTATATGGCACAGTTAACCTGAAGATAGGAGACTATTTGCGTGTACCTAATCTAATCATGCAAGTCCTTCAAAACAAAGAGTTTTCCCTGACAGGTGGCAATAAGGGAAGTAAAAGTTTTAAAGCATGAAAAGGATTCAGCACCCCACTGCTGGCTTTGTAGATGGAAGTGACCACATGATGAAGAATGCAGGCAGCTTCTAGGAGCAAAGAGCAGGCCCTAACTGATAGCCAGCAAGGAAACAGGGACCTCGGGTCTACAACCACAAGGGATTGGATGCTTCCAACAGCCTTTATGAGCTTGGAAGTGGATTTCCTCCCAGATCTTCCAGAAAAGAACCCAGCATGACTGATACCTTGACTTCAGCCTTATGAGATTCACAGAACTTAGTCAAGCGTTTCTGGATTCTGTCAAGTTTCTCAATTTGTGGTAATTTGTTATTCAGTGATATAAAACTAGTATGTCATCATATTTGAGAGGCCCCTGTGGCAAGGAACTCTTGCCAACAGCTGGCTAGGAACTGAGGCCCTCAGCCCAACAGTCTTGTGGGGACTAAATTCTGCCAAGGATCACTTGTCCCTGGAAGCAGCTCCTTCCCAGACAAGTGTTTGGATGAGACTCCACTTTTGATTGGCACCTTGACTGTTGCCTTCTGAGAAGCCCTAAAGCAGAGGACCCAGATAAGTTGTGCCTAAATTACTGACCCACACATACTGTAAAATAATGAATGTGTGGTGTGTTAAGCAGCTATGTTTCGGGGGTTGGGGGAGATCTTGTTATGAAGCAACAAATAATGAATACAGATGGAAAGTTCCTCAGTTGCTTTCCATCAAACCTACAACTGATGACCGTGAAAATGCAATGTGCTGCAACCGGGCTTACTCCTTCACCACCAAACGTGCCAATGAACTTCATGCCAAATCCAATGGGCACTTGATATCTAAGAATGTTTGTAATTGCTGCCCATTCTTTCTTTGGCTTCCACCACACCCTGCTTTCCTAGTTTTCTTCCTACTGAGATCACTGTTAAGAGGACTCACGAACACCTTCCTTCTGCGGGTTTTGGTCATCATGGGAAACATACCTTGTCCTTGCTTTTGGTAGAAGAGTGGCTTCCTCTGAATGTAGTACACTCCTCTTGCTCTGCCTTCAGAGTGGTTGGCCAGATCTTTCCCATTAGACATTTTCAGGTAGGCATCAGGTACCAGTCGCTTCCTCCTCCGAATACTAATGGGCATATGCCAAGCTCTGTGAGTGGTCTTCTTGCAGCTTCCTTCCACTCACTCACAGCAAGGAAAGGGAACACGGTGACAACCCTCAACAAATAAATATACTGCTGCCTTTAACTTTCTTCTTTTAGGTGATATGGAGGTGAATGATCTATCAATGCTGGGAAAACCAGAATCACAGTCTCTTAGCATATCCTGCATAGCCAGCAACAGTGAAATGCATCACTTAATATGGTGTTACACCCATTATTGAAAGGATGCAATCTTATTCTATAAGGATGAAGCAACTAATACAATTCATTCAAATTTTAGCTTTGGATAAATTTATTAGCATTGTATCAGAGAACTCCAGCATGTAGTAGGTTCTGTAAATATAACAGGAACATTGCATCAAAAATACTTTGTAGTTTTGCCCCCAAGATCCTGCAACATATTACACCATGTAAAATATTTCTTTGTTTTCAACAGACCAGTGTCATGGCACTATGCACACAACCAAATAGTATGCCAACATCATCACTATTTATAACATATTTGGAAGAAATTCACTACATGTGAATATTGTGGCTGATTCCCCAACATTCACTCCACCCAGGTGACTGACCTGAATCATTGCAGATTCATTCCTCTTGCCAGTGAGTGGTTTCAAGCCTGGGCATATGACCAGTGAGATGTGTGAGGAAATCTGCGGGGACCTTCAAGAAACATTTCCTTGGCTCAAAGAGAGACCTCCAGAAAAGGATGGTCTCTTCCCTTCTAGATATTGTGTCAGAATTAGAAAACTTGAACTGCTGCAGCTATATTTCCACCAGCCTGAAAATGGAGCCTAAACTGAGAATGGCTGAGAAGAGATGAAATGATCCTGGATCGTTGATGACATCACCAGGTCAACCAAACTTGAAGCCTGCATTTTCTCTGGATCTCCTGCTATGTGGAATAATGGATAGTTTAAGACTATTGGAATCCAGGTTTTTATGACGTGCAGCAAAAACTATTCTTCTGATAACATATTATGAGCACCAATATAATGTGTTGAAAAAGGACTGCTTATAGTTAAATATATGGAGACATACCTAGGAAGAAAATCAGAGGATTTAAGAAAAACTTAGAATAAACAGCAGGGCCTACTTTTAGATTCATTCTTATGAAGAACTAATTTGGTACCAAAATCAAGATGTCAGACAAGAACCAGGGCAGAAATAAATAGATGAGAAATATAAATGGAGTCAGAAGTTGGAAGTGAATGTTACGTGTTTGCATCCCAAAACTATGACCTCAAGCCACTGCAAAAGTCCAAGTAAGAGAAGCCTCTAGGCCAATACAGAGAAGTTTTTGAAACAGTAAAGGCCCGGAATGTTCTGCTTTCTTATATGAAGAACACAGGTCATTGTTTAACTTCCTGATTGGCAAGTGACCTAAAAGATAAGAGAAGATAATATCGAACATCCACCTGTTGGGTCCTGATGGGACCAGGCACAGGCTGTAAGCCCCTGGTCTACGGTAAGATTGGAACACCAGAAAGTTCTAAACATACACTGAGAACTATAGGATATTCCATAAGTTCATCATTAAGTCATTTTACATGACTGGTTTTATTTCAATATATTCAATGAATTTTAAAGAAGATGTGGTGTATGTGCCAGAATTTATATTCTAAATATCAATTCATTTTTATTGTTGCTATTGAAGTGTAGGTCTCACCTATGACAAACATATCTACAGCTACGATTAAACCACATTTTCAATTGTATGATTGTTGATGTGTTGTTAGGTGTACATGGTTTTACATATTGTAGAAAGTTATCTAATTATTCTAATCCTTTCCTCTGCCAGTGCTAGAGGAAGAGTCTTCTATTCCATGCATGTGTCAAGGACAGATTAAATTTTACAAATATAGAAGTAGACTTTTAAAATCAGATCGACCATAGCTCAAATTCCAGCATTGACATTTTTCTATGTGATCTTTGAAATGTTACTTAATCCCCCAAATCTGTTTTCTTCTTAGGAAAATGGAGATAATATGTCTCTCTAAGAGAGACATAAGTTTCTTATAAGACCTGAAGAGGAGAATGTATGTAAATTGCTTATCAGTCAGCCATGCACATAACGGAGACCAAATAATGCCAGCTGTCATCCCATTTTTCCTAAAAAGGATTTACATTGGAGAGAGCAAAGTAATTGAGGGGATGAGGGAATTTTATTAGCCAATGAAAATATGTTTTTATTTATGGAGATTCACATTTAAAATTAAGTACTCATATATCTATTAATTAATTTCCTTAAGCAAAGTTTACACAAACGGCTATAAGAAGTGAAAATATTTTTGCGTGGATAAAAATTCTAGGTTACAGATATTAAAACATGGCACTATTTTTAGCTGGATTATACTTAACTCTGTGAAAAAGAAAAAATCTGGCTGTACCATATTTTTTGAACTCTTAGAATAAAGAAAGAGATTCTGTTGAATGGCAGTATGCCTAGGAGTCCCTCTTTTTTTTAGCTCCTAGTAGCTGACAGTTCTAACTCCGAGAGATGACTACGAGACTGTGCTCCAGTGTTTACCAACAGAACTAAATCAACAAAATAAGTGTCTGACAAATTTCTATTCACAGAAGACAAGCCACTGAAATCTGGTGTGTGCGACAGCAAACATGGCTTAGAGAAGAAATAAAAACAATAGTAACTCTCCCTCCGTTCAATCCTATGTAAACCATTTCCAAGGGAGGTTAGAGGTGCATATGTCTCGTGGATGCTCAGGATCACAGGATGCTGATCTCCAGTAAGGGCTCTTCAGCAGAAGCCTCGACTCAGGAGGGGAATGGAGGAGGATTAGAAGCAGAGGGACGGCCCGTGCGGTGGCTCACACCTGTAATCCCAGCACTTTGAGAGGCCGAGGTGGGGGGATCACGAGGTCAAGAGCTCAAGACCATCCTGGGCAACATGGTGAAACCCCGCCTCTGCCAAAAATACAAAAATTAGCTGGTGGTGCACGCCTGTAGTCCCAGCTACTCGGAAGGCTGAGGCAGGAGAATCACTTGAGCCCGGGGGACAAAGGTTGCGCCACTGTACTCTAGCCTGGCAACAGAGGGAGACTCAGTCTCAAAAAAAAAAAAAAAAACACACACACACACACACACAAACAAAAAACAAAAAAGCAAACAAGCAGAGGGATGCTGAGGAGAAGAGTTTCAGCGAGGGCTCTTCTTCACGACCCTGTGGGATGAGGGGCACTCTTCTCACGCAGCTCTTGACCAAGATTTAGAGGGGTGTGGGGAGGCAGAAACACCCAGCCCAAACCTGTTCCATTTTCTAAATGTGTAAATAGATCATGTCTTCCACACACTTAGAATCTATTCGCTGAATCTCAGTTTTATTTGCCTGAATTTTAACAGGAGCTCCATGACTTCTAATTCAAGTATTTTTCTTGTGAGTGCAATGGTACTGATATTTTAGGTTGCTGACTGAGGAGAGACTCATCTATTTTGACTAGCAGGAGAACAGTTTGCAAAGCACCTCAATGGTACTTCTTTTTGAAGACTAAGATCTGTCCCGTATTGGAATTTCTTGCCCCTTTTTTTCTTCTCTAACAGCAGTATGTATAGATATATATCTGTAAATATTTCTGAATCTCCTAAAATTATTTACAAGTCTCTACTCCATCAAAGTGTCAATTCTCCGAGGTCAAGAACCTGGTATTATTTGAATTTAAACTCTCAGCACCTAGCAAGTGACTGATAAATGATAAGCCCCCAATACTCCTGTTGCATGGGTAGATAAATGCTGACATTCCTTTGCCACAATTGCAAAGATGGAAAGCAAATATGACTGGAAGGGAATTTTACAAAATCTTATATCCTTATAAGATCAAGTATATCTTTGGTTTGTTTCTGTTCAATAAATATATATTAAATATCTGTAGGTACCAGCCAATGTTTTAGGTATAGAAGTATATATCTAGGATAATTAAAAGACATTAGTCCTACTTAAAAGTAGTCCGACACAAACTATTACTTTTAAAATTTGGTCTAGAGAAAAATGATGGCTTGATGTGTCCATGTAGCTCATTTGTATGTCTGATGGCACTTAATCCATTTCAGATTATGATACCATTTACAATGGTTTTCTTATTCTAATTAAACAACTATAATCAGTATTATCAATAGATCATAAGACAAAAAACAGAAAGTTTTAAAAAAATTGCTCATTTCTACGTACTGTACAGTTTCATGAACTTGTGCACTTCCTGTCTTGGGGTACCTAACTGTATTATTGTGGTTCTGTAGTTATCTGTTCATATATTTGGTGCTTCACTTGTCCTTTACTTGAGACCTGCAACACATTAAGGCAATTTGCAAAACTCCTTTGATTTTTGAGTCATTGTTGCCATCCAGTGGGAGAAGATGGTATTTTATTAAATAGAAAGAAGTCCATTACCCAAAATAACTAACATTATAATGTTAATTCAATTTTTATAATCAGAAACCACCAAAAATTAAATTTCTCATACTATTGAATTAAAACCAAAGCTAATAAAACAGTTATTTAAAACATTTATGACTGTAAAAAATTTTTATCAGTATTACAGATACTGTAATTGACATGATTCATGCTTGGATTGCGGACACATAGTTGAATAATGTATGTCCTTTATGTTAGTCTACATTTATTACAGTTAGAGGTGTATTCAAATCTGGTAACTCTTTATGATTACTCTTCCTGCTTCCAATGTTTCTTCCGTTTCTTCAGGGTTCTCTGTGAAAGATATATATAAGTTCATGTAGGTTCATTCTAGTCCTGCTACTTATTGAAGTTCCCTTTAATATTTTCTTAGCCTTTTTTCTATGTTTCTTTCAGAATTCTATTTCAAAGTTCAATGATAGTTCTACTTCCTGTAACTCTTTTTAGATAAATAAATGTTTGAAAACAAAAAAAATCTCATAAATTTTTTGCATTGTTTAAGTATAAACTAGCTGTTGTGCTATAGAAATTTGAGCTTGATTTTTTAAAAGATTAAACAAATAAATGCTCATAAATTCATGTAATTTCTACATACAGTCACCAACTGCCTGTAACCTGGCAGAATCCAGATTTATAAACAAGCAAAAATAACCTTTATTTAATCAATGTATTTCTGAGAGCATGTTGTCCAGCATAATTAGAAACTACCTCTGAGTATTACAGAGAGAGTTTTGCCCTAATCCCTTGTCAGAGAGAAAGTCGCAGAATCGCTTGTATGAATTCCTCAAAGTACTACCCAGTTTAGATGGGTCTTTCCAGCAAATCACATACCACATGCTCCTCCCCAAGCCCTGCCTCTTCAGTGGGTAGGCTATGAGAGAGAACTTGTCCTATGACCAGACAAGAAGAAATAAAACTTAACAACGGCGTGCTATTGTCATTCCTTTTAGGGTGAGTTTATTTTTCTCATGATATACTTGACTGACTTTGAAAGCACAACTTTTACAGAGAACTGCCTTTTTGGGAAACTTAAAGAAATTCCATTAAAACCGTCTCTTATAAATATTTTCTTTGTAATTTTAGAATTGTTTTTCGTAATGTAAAACCTGATTATTTATTTGTCTATATTAAAATTGTTAGTGATAAAATTTCTAGGGCTTTCTTTTGGAGACTGTTGCCTGAAATTTAAAATGCTGAAGTGGACATTTTATTGGGATTATTTAACATGTGCTAATCTAAAATGGCCAGATAATTTTTAAATATTATGTCATCATTTCTAGTGTGACTTCATAAAAATTGGTCATAATTGTGTTAGTATATTTTGGATGACTCTCTCTTTATGTGATTTTTTTTCTGTGATTTTCATAGATTTTTTTAAATTTTACCTTAAGTTCTGAGATACATGTGCTGAACGTGCAGGTTTGTTACATAGGTATACATGTGCCATGGTGGTTTGCTGCACCCTATCAACCTATCATCTAGGTTTGAAGCCTCGCATGCATTAGGTATTTGTCCTGATGCTCTCCCTTCCCTTTCCCCCCACCCCCGCAACAGGCCCCGGTGTGTGGTATTCCCCTCCCTGTGTCCATGTGTTCTCATTGTTCAGCTCCCACTTATGAGTGAGAACATGAGGTGTTTGGTTTTCTGTTCCTGTGTTAGTTTGCTGAGGATGATGGTTTCCAGCTTCATCCATGTCCCTGCAAAGGACATTAATTCTTCTTTTTTTTTTTTATTTAGATGGAGTCTGGCTCTGTCGCCCAGGCTGGAGTGCAGTGGCGCCATCTTGGCTCACTGCAAGCTCCGCTTCCCAGGTTCACGCCATTCTCCTGCCTCAGCCTCCCGAGTAGCTTGGGACTGCAGGTGCCCACCACCATGCCTGGCTAATTTTTTGTATTTTTAGTAGAGACGGGGTTTCACCCTGTTAGCCAGGATGGTCTCAATCTCCTGACCTTGTGATCCGCCTGCCTGGGCCTCCCAAAGTGCTGGGATTACAGGCATGAGCCACCACGCCTGGCAACTAATTCTTTTTTATGGCTACATAATATTCCATGGTGTATATGTGCCACATTTTCTTTATCCAAGTCTATCATTGATGGGCATTTGGGTTGGTTCCAAGTCTTTGCTATTGTAAATAGTGCTGCAGTAAACATACGTGTGCATGTGTCTTTATAGTAGAATGATTTTTAATCCTTTGGGTACATAGCCAGTAATGGGTTAACCCAATTGCAGGGTTAAATGGTATTTACGGTTCTCGATCCTTGAGGAATTGCCACACTGTCTTCCACAATGGTTGAGCTAATTTACATTCCCACCAACAGTGTAAAAGTGTTCCTGTTTCTCTGCATCCTTGCCAACATCTGTTGTTTCCAGACTTTTTAATGATTGCCATTCTAACTGGCATGAGATGGTATCTCCTTGTGGTTTTGATTTGTGTTTCTCTAATGACCAGTGATGATGAGCTTTTTTTCATATGTTTGTTGGCTGCATAAATGCCTTCTTTTGAGAAGTGTCTGTTCATATCCTTTGCCCACTTTTCAATGAGGTTCTTTTTTTTTCATAAATTTGTGTAAGTTCCTTGTAGATTCTGGATATTACAGCTTTGCCAGATGGATAGATTGAAAAATTTTTCTCCCATTCTGTAGGTTGCCTGTTCACTCTGATGATAGTTTCTTTTGCTGAGGAGAAGCTCGTTAGTTTAATTAGATCCTATTTGTCAATTTTGGCTTTTGTTGCAATTGTTTTTGGTGTTTTAGTCATGAAGTCTTTGCTCACGCCTATGTCCTGAATGGTATTGCCTAGGTTTTCTTCTTTGGTTTATTATAGTTTTTGGTTTTACTTTTAAGTCTTTAATCCATCTTGAGCTAAATTTTGTACAAGGTGTAAGGAAGGGTTCCAGTTTCTGTTTTCTGCATATGGCTAGCTAGTTTCCCCAGTGTCATTTGTTAAATGGGGAATCCTTTCCCCATTGCTTATTTTTGTCAGGTTTGTTGAAGATCAGATGGTTATAGATGTGTGGTATTATTTCTGAGGCCTCTGTTCTGTTCCAGTGGCCTATATATCTGTTTTGGTATCATGCTGTTTTGGTTACTGTAGCCTTGTAGTATAGTTTGAAGTCAGGTAGTGTGATGTCTCCAGCTTTGTTCTTTTCACTTAGGATTGTCTTGCCTATATGGGCTCTTTTTTGGTTCCATATGAAATTTAAAGTAGTTTTTTCTTCTTCTGTGAAGAAAGTCACTGGCAGCTTGATGAGAATGGCATTGAATCTATAAATTACTTTGGGCAGTTTGGCCATTTTCATGATATTGATTATCATGGAATTTTTTTCCATTTGTTTGTGTCCTCTCTTATTTCCTTGAGCAGTAGTTTGTAGTTCTTCTTGAAGAAGTCCTTCACGTGCCTTGTAAATTGCATTCCTAGGTATTTTGTTCTCTTTGTAGCAATTGTGAATGGGAGTTCACCCATGATTTGGGTCTCTGCTTGTCTATTATTGGTGTATAGGCATGCTTGTGGTTTTTGCATATTGATTTTTCTATCCTGAGAATTTGCTGAAGTTGCTTATCCGCTAAAGGAGTTTTGGGGCTGAGACAATGGGGTTTTCTAAATATACAATCATATCCTCTGCAGACAGCAACAATATGAGTTCCTGTCTTTCTATTTGAATAGCTTTATTTCTTTATCTTGCCTGATTGCCCTGGCAAAAACTTCCAATACTGTCTTGAATAGGAGTAGTGAGAGAGGGCATCCTTGTCTTGTGCCGATTTTCAAAGGGAATGCATCTGGATTTTGCCCATTCACCATAATATTGGCTATGGGTTTGTAATAAATAGCTCTGATTATTTCTATATATGTTCCATCAATACCTAGTTTATTGAGAGTTTTTAGCATGAAGGGGTATTGAGTTTTATCGAAGGCCTTTTCTGCATCTATTGAGATAATCATGTAGTTTTTGTCATTGGTTATGTTTATGTAACAGATTACATTTATTGGTTTGTGTATGTTAAACCAGCCTTGCATTCCAGGGATGAAGCTGACTTGATCTTGGTGGATAAGCTTTTTGATGTGCTGCTGGATTCAGTGTGCCAGTATTTTATTGAGGATTTTTGCATAGATGTTCATCAGGGATATTGGCCTGACATTTTCTTTTTTTGTTGTATCTCTGCCAGGTTTTGTTATCAAGATGATGCTGGCTTCATAAAATGAGTTAGGGAGGAGTCCCTCTTTTTCTATTGTTTGGAATGGTTTCAGAATGTACCAGCTCCTCTCTGTACCTATGGTAGAATGTGGCTGTGAATACTTCTGGTCCTGGGCTTTTTTTGTTTGGTAGGCTATTAATTACTGCCTCAATTTCAGAAGTTGTTATTGGTCTATTCAAGGATTAGATTTCTTCCTGGTTTAGTCTTGGGAGGGTGTATGTATCCAGGAATTTATCCATTTCTTCTAGATTTTCTAGTTTATTTGCATACAGGTATTTGTAGTATTCTCTCATGGTACTTTGTATTTCTGTGGGATCAGTGGTGATACCCCCTTTATCATTTTTTATTGTGTCTATTTGATTCTTCTCTCTTTTCTTCTTTATTAATCTGGCTAGCAGTCTGTTGTGTTAATCTTTTAAAAAAATCAGCTCCTGGGTTCATTGATTTTTTGAAGGGTTTTTTTGTGTCTCTATCTCCTTCAGTTCTGCTCTGATCTTAATCATTTCTTGTATTCTGCTAGCTTTTGAATTTGTGTGCTCTTGCTTCTCTAGTTCTTTTAGTTGTGATGTTAGGGTGTCAATTTTAGATCTTTCCCATTTTCTGATGTGGGCATTTAGTGCTATAAATTTCTCTCTAAACACTACTTTAGCTGTGTCCCAGAGATCCTGGTACGTTATGTCTTTGTTCTCATTGGATTCAAATAACTTATTTATTTCTGGCTTAATTTCATTATTTACCCAGTAGTCATTCAGGAACAGGTTGTTCAGTTTCCATGGAGTTGTGTGGTTTTGAGTGATTTTCTTAATCCTGAGTTCTAATTTGATTGTAGTGTGGTCTGAGAGGCTGTTTGTTATGATTTCCATTCTTTTGCATTTGCTGAAGAGTGCTTTACTTCCAATTATGTGGTTGATTTTAGAATAAGTGCTTTGTGGTGCTGAGAAGAATGTATATTCTGTTGATTTGAGGTGGAGAGCTCTGTAGATATCTATTAGGTCCACTTGGTCCAGAGCTAAGTTCAAGTCCTGAATATTCTTGTTAATTTTCTGTCGCATCAATCTGTCTAATATTGACAGTGTGGTGTTAAAGTCTCCCACTATTATTGTGTGGGAGTCTAAGTCTCTTTGTAGGTCTCTAAGAAGTTGTTTTATGAATCTTGGTGCTCCTATATTGGGTGCCTATATATTTAAGATAGTTAGCAGTTCTTGTTGCATCAATCCCTGTACCATTATGTAATGCCCTTCTTTGTCTTTTTTGACCTTTCTTGGTTTAAAGTCTGTTTTATCAGAAACTAGGATTGTAACCCCTGATTTTTTTTTCTTTCCATTTGTTTGGTAACTATTCCACCATCCCTTTCTTTTGAGCCAATGTGTGTCTTTGCATGTGAGATGGGTCTCCTGAACACAGCACACTGTTGCATTTTGACTCTTTATCCAACTTGCCAGTCTTTGTCTTTTAATTGAGGCATCTGGCCCATTTACTTTTCAGATTAATATTGTTATGTGTGAATTTGATCCTGTCATTATGATGCTAGCTGGTTATTTTGCACATTAGTTGATACAGTTTCTTCATAGTGTCATTGGTCTTTATATTTGGTGTAGTTTTGCAGTGGCTGGTACTGGTTTTTCCTTTCCATATTTAGTGATTCCTTAAGGAGCTCTTGTAAGGCAGGCCTGGTGGTGACAAAATCCCTCAGCATTTGCTTGTCTTTAAAGGATTTTATTTCTCCTTCACTTATGAAACTTAGTTTGGCTGGCTATGAAATTCTGGGTTGAAAATTCTTTTCATTAAGAATGTTAAATATTGGCCCCCTGACTCTCTTCTGGCTTGTAGGGTTTCTGCAGAGGGATCCGCTGTTAGTCTGATGAGCTTCCCTTTGTAGGTAACCTGACTTTGTCTCTGGCTGCCCTTAACATTTTTTCCTTCATTTTAAACTTGGAGAATCTGACAATTATGTTTCTTGGGGTTGCTCTTCTCCTTGAGGAGTATCTTTCTGGTGTTCTCTGTATTTCCTGAATTTGAATGTTGGCCTATTTTTCTAGGTTGGGGGAAGTTCTCCTGGATAATATTCTGAAGTGTTGTTTTCCAACTTGGTTCCATTCTCCCCGTCACTTTCAGGGGCCCCAATCAATCATAGGTTTGGTCTTTTCACATAGTCCCATATTTCTTGGAGGCTTTGTTCATTCCTTTTCATTCTTTTTTCCCTAATCTTGTCTTCATGCCTTATTTCATTGAGTTGATCTTCAGTCTCTGATATACTTTCTTCCACTTGATGGATTTGGTTTTTGATACTTGTGTATGCTTTATGAGGTTCTCATGCTGTGTTTTTCAGCTCCATGAGGTCACTTATGTTTTCCTCTAAACTGGTTACTCTACTTAGCAGTTCCTGTGACCTTTTGTCAAGGTTCTTAGATTCCTTGCATTGGAGTAGAATATGCTCCTTTAGCTCAGAGGTGTTTGTTATTACCCACCTTCTGAAACCTGCTTCTGTCAGTTCATCAAACTCATTCTCTATCTGGTTTTGTGCCCTTGCCAGAGAGGAGTTGCAATCATTTGGAGGAGAAGAAGGATTCTGGTTTTTGGAATTTGCAGCATTTTTGCACTGTTTTTTCCTCATCTTCATGGATTTATCTACCTTTGATTTTTGAGGCTGATGACCTTTGGATGGGGCTTCTGTGTGGGGTCCTTTTTGTTGATGTTGATGTTATTGCTTTCTGTTTGTTAGTTTTTCTTCTAATAGTCAGGCCTCTCTTCTGCAAGTCTGCTGCAGTTTGTTGCAGGTCCATTCCGGACCCTATTTGCCTGGGTATCACCAGCGGAGGCTGTAGAACAGCAAAGATTGCTGCCTGTTCCTTCCTTTGGAAGCTTCGTCCTAGAGGCGCACAGGGCTGATGTCAGCTGAAGCTTTCCTGTATAAGATGTCTGTCAACCCTGTTGGGAGGTCTCTCCCAGTCAGGAGGCGTGGGGGTCAGGGACCCACTTGAGGAGGCAGTCTGTCCCTTAGCAGAGCTCAAGTGCTGTGCTGGAAAAACCTCCTTGTCAGGATCTGCTGCTCTCTTCAGAGCTGGCAGGCAGGAACGTTTAAGTCCACTGAAACTGCACCCACAGCCATCCCTTCCCCCGGTTGCCCGGTCCCAGGGAAATGGGAGTTTTATCTATAAACCCCTGACTGGGCTGCTGCCTTTCTTTCAGAGATGCCCTGCCCAGTGAAGAGGAATCTGGTGAGGCAGTCTGGCCACAGCTGTGTTGAGTTCTACCCAGTCCTTAGCACTGTGAGGGGAAACCCACCTGCTGAAGCCTCAGTAATGGTGGACACCCCTGCCCACACCAAGCTCAATTGTCCCAGGTTGACTTCAGACTGCTGTGCTGGCAGCAAGAATTTCAAGCCAGTGGTTCTTAGCTTGCTGGACTCCCTGGGAGTGGGACCTGCTGAGCGAGACCACTTGGATCCCTGGCTTCAGCCCCCTTTCCAGGAGTGTGAACAGTTTTTGTCTCACTGGGGTTCCAGGTGCCACTCAGTTGGAAATGCAGAAATCACCTGCCTTCTGTGTTGGTCTCACTGGGAGTTGCAGACCGGAGCTGTTTATATTCGGCCATCTTGCCAGATCCTTCCATAGATTTTTTTTTTAAGGGTACCTGCCCCCATGTTTCTGCTCCTTGGTCTTTCATTTGTTATGGGACCTAGCACAAAAGTTTTTTGTATCAATCAGAAATTTCACAATGATAAAAATTACCTTTCCTGTTCAATTTTCAACCTAATAAATCTAAAAAAGAATTTATATTGTGTTTTCTCTTTAAAGTGTAAAATCAGAGAATATCCACCTGTTCAAGATGATGACTCAACTGAATTGACTTTAGGAAGGATCACAGGCTTTCATTGGTTCATACACTCACTTAATGAAGAGTGGATGGAGGCCATGGCATGGGACAAGCTTATCTTTGAGATGGTGGAAATTGTATGTTATATAGAATGCTAGTTCAAAGTTAATGAAAGTAGCCAATCCAATTGAAAGAGATGGGTGAATGCCTAAGCTTGTCTCAAAAACAGTCAGAAAACAGAACAATCTGCTTTATATTTTTCTACAGTGGATTCATGTGAATGAGCCGCACACTGGCAAGTAAGCTCGATCCCTCCAAGTGAGCTAGAAACATCAGTGTACAATACAAGCATCCAGGTCTCTAAGGCAAACTAGGACGGGGAGGGCCATGTGCCTTCTCAGTAAAACACAAACAAAACCTACCAAAAGACACAAGTACAAAACAAGAACTATTATTCAAAATAGAATAATTTGGAACAGGCAAGTCAAATAATCCATCCCAATATTTGCATGATTTCATTTTTATAGGGCATTGACAAATGTAAGTTGTTTTATTAACTTAAACAAAAGTAATTACTACTATCAAAAACCATGTTGAGCACTTCCTATGTACAAGTAGACACTGACAATGTGAAGAGGGCTTAGACTGGTCTCTCTTACCTCAAGAGGATAGATATAAGCAAGATAGTGATGCCTGCGAGGGAAAGAGATGAAGGCAGAACAAAAAGAACTTTTAATTGATGTATGACTAAGGGATTATTTGTCAGGCTTCTCTCTGTCTTTTTAAAATTCTGACTTTAAATAGACAAAACTATAAAAACAAAATATAAGGCAATAGAAGAAAACTTGAGTTGTAATTGTATTCTCTTATATTCTAACTAACATCTAATTAGCATAGAGAAGATAATACGTATTTTAGACTCATGTAGGAAAATAGTGCAAAATAGAAAATTGATTTTTGTCTTTCAAGTGTCCATTTCTCAATATTGTATGAGCAGAACTCCTCTAGTGTAAACATCATTTAAAAGGTTTTGAAGGCTGAGGTGGGCAGATCACGAAGTCAGAAGATCGAGACCATCCCGGCTAACACAGTGGAACCTCGTCTCTATTAAAAATACAAAAAATTTAGCTGGGTGTGGTGGCGGGTGCCTGTAGTCCCTGCTACTTGGGAGGCTGAAGCAGGAGAATGGCGTGAACTTGGGAGGCGGAGCTTGCAGTGAGCTGAGATTGCACCACTGCACTTCAGCCTGGGAGACAGAGCGAGACTCCGTCTCAAAAAAAAAAAAAAAATATATATATATATATATATATATATAGAGAGAGAGAGAGAGAGAGAGAGAGAATATCTAGAAATCTCTGAGTTAGGGAAAAAACTTGATTTAAAGAACTCAAAAGTGAGAGGTACATATATTCCTTATTAAAACAAACTTAATAAAACAAAATTTACTCATTTTGGAAAACAATGCAAATATAGGTTGACACACACTGTGTATCATTTAGGGCACTTGGTGATGGCAGGATTCATTTGCCTCATTGAGCCATAATCTCTTTATCAAATGTAACTGTGTCATAGAAGGTATTTTTATTGCAAAATAGTATTGAAATGCTCTTCAGTTTAGCTTAAGCATGTTGGTCTCTGTATACACATTTGAATAAAAATAATGAGCCAGGATTCATAGCATTTATAAAGTATGTGTGTAAAAGCAGTGGTAGCTAGAACCCACACCATTCATAGACACTGTCACAAAAAGTGTGACCAACAGCACTCACCTGTGAGATAGTCTGTTGACATGGAAAGTGATTAATCTATGTGTAATTTATAGAAAAATTAGATGACATCTGTGTATTAGTCAGAGATTTCCAGGGAAACAGAATCAACAGAATATGGGTGTATGTTTGTGTGTGTGCATGTGTCTGTGTCTATCTGTGTATCCCCTATTATCTATCTATCTATCTATCTATCTATCATCATCTATCTATCTATCTATCTCTATCTATCATCTATCTATATATTTATTATAAGAAATTGGATCATGCAATTATGGAGGCCGACAAGTCTGCAATTGGCAACCCTGAGACCCAGGAATAGTAATTGTGTATTCCAGTCCAACTCCAAAGGATTGAGAATCAGGAGAGCCCATGGTATAAGTTCCAGTCCAAAAGTGAGCAGTCACAAGACCCCGGAAGAGCCAATGTTTTGACTAGAAGAAACCAATGTCCCCAGCTTGGAGGCAGTCAGGCAGGAGGAATTCCCTCTTACTCAGGGGAAGATCAGTCTTTTTGTTCTATTAAGGTCATCAACTGATTGGATGAGGCCCACCCATATCAGGAAGGGCCATCTGCTTTACTCAGTCTATTGATTTAAATATGAAACTCATCCAAAAATATCCTCACAAAAGCACTCAGAATAACATTTGGTCAAATATCTGGGCACCCCATGGCCCAGTAAAGCTGACATATATTTAGCCATCACACTCTGTATTGCTTAAAACATACAATGCTGAAAGTGTGTGTTAAATCTAAAAAATTGGCAGAGGTAAAACTATGAAACATGTATCACAGTGAAAATGTATGGACCAAAACATTGATTTAATAAATGTTTACTGTGACTGTACGTGCCAAGCACCCACTGTTCTAGGTACAAGATATAAGGTGGTGAACAAAGACAGTTTTCCAGGCCCAACAGAATTTACACTCAATGAAGGACAGAGAGTAAAAGAATAAGCATATACTTGCAGAACATGATTTCAGGGAGACATAAGTGCTGAGAGGAAAAGTAAAGTATGCCCAGTGGAGAGAGACCAGATGGGTCAGCAATCTGGACTGCCAGGATGTGGGGAGAGGAAAAGGCTGTCTTCAAAGTAAGCACTTGAGCAAAGACTGTAATGATGTGAGGGAGTGAGGCAGATGGAGATATTATGAGGAGCATTCCAGGCAGAAGGAACAGTTCCTGAGATGGGAACAAACTTAGTGCGCTTGAGGATTAGCAAGAAGTGTGGCTGCAGCACCACAGAAAGCGGCAGGGGTGCAGGTGGAGGTTGTCAGAAGCCAGATCAGATAGGAAGCAATTAGCATTTATCAATTATCAATTAATAAGCATCTCTGCATCAATGTTTTCATTCTCAACTTCCTTCGTTATTTATTTAAACGCATTAGAAGCATATTAAAAACCATAGAATAGAAAAAGGAAAAAAAACCCAGGATTTGAAAATATCTACAAACACAGTGTTAACACACAACATGCCATGAAGACAACAGTTTCCAGTTAAATAAGCAAATATTATATTGAAGATAAACATATCTCAGCATGAGAACACTTTACTTTGTAGCTGAATATTTAAGTACTGAATTAAGTGTTTCATATTACTAGTTTCTGGATTATGGATTGCTTTTCATTGATTACCACTAGAACTGTTAGCACTATACTAGTTTCCAGATGTTAACAAACTTTGATCATATGCATAGTCTTCTAGAGAATAATGCAGGTAAAATGCAGTAGTTTCATGTATTTCTAAAATATATAGAGATAAAAAGAAATGTTTGGGGAATATTTAAGCTTGTTGTTTTCCAAAATGCATCTCCATCAAGCCTGAGTATCTATTATTCTTATTACTCTCAGGGAAAATAGGAACCATTTTAATGATTTAAACTAGAAGAGATATAGCGAATGATTTATAAAGTGATTAGGAGGACTGAAGAACAAAAAGGAGAAGTAGGGGATGCTAGAGGGGTTTTTGAAAAGGGGGAAGAATAAAAGTACAAGATCAGAAACTTTCTAATACCCCTAACTGGAACTTATGTGTTGCACTTGCTTGCTGTGCCATGGGTAGCTCTGCAGCTGCCAGCACTGGAAATGCTGAGAAGCTATTCTTTCTGACAGCACTGGAATCAAAGAGGGGTAACCAAGGTAGTAGAGTCACCAGAGAGGTGGTACATTTCCTGGGTTGCTGAGCTCACAGCAGCCTACCCCTTCTTGCACTGCCCTCATTGCTGGCAGCTGTCACTACTGTCAGAACAAGGGCTATGCAGGTTTTACCTTCTAGTCTCCTCCCAATGCCATCCATTGGCAGAACAAATAGCCAGCTGGTAAAGGCATCTGGGAAATGTAGTTTCCAATTCCCAAACCCAGCAGCATTGATCAGAGTATAGAAATATGTGGGGGTTAAGAAAGACCTGACATAAAAATAACCAGCCCAGCCCAGCAATTTGGCTATTCAATATTCGAACACTGCCTTTACCCACATTTAAGCTTCCATGCAGCAAAAACATCCTCTTTATGCTTCCACCTTGTATGATGCAATTAAGCCTCATACAAGCGAAGATGGTCTTATCCTGTCTTCAAAACAAGCTGAGATACAAAGATCCATCAATTATGTTATTCATCTCTAGATGGTGGTAATTTCCTTTCAGTTTAGCCACGATCTCATCTGATTATTCTGTAAGCCCAAATTATTATTATTATTATTTTTGAGATGGAGTCTAGCTCTGTTGCCCAGGCTGGAGTGCAGTGGCGCGATCTCGGCTCACTGCAAGCTCTGCCTCCCGGGTTCACGCCATTCTCCTGCCTCAGCCTCCTGAGTAGCTGGGACTACAGGTGCCCACCACCACGCCCAGCTAATTTTTGTATTTTTAGTAGAGACAGGGTTTCACCGTGTTAGCCAGGATGGTCTCAATCTCCTGTGTAAGTCCAAATTATTAAGTAAACCACCACAGTGGTCATTATAAAAAGTTATAATAAGAAAAAGGGGGATTAGCTAATATTTATATATATGAATATAACAAGTGCATTATTTACTTATTCCTGTATAACAACTTAATCCAAGATGTAAGAGGTTAAAGCAGAAAACATCTTTCACTAGTTTCTGAGAATAAAGAATTAAGGAGCTTAATGATAGTTTAGGCTCAGGGCCTCTCATAAAATTGAAATCAAGATATTGGATAAGATTGCAGTCATACTGTCATGGTTTGACACTTGTCATGGTTTGGCTCCCCACCCAAATCTCATGTTGAATTGTAATTCCCAGTGTTGGGAGAGTGGCCTGATGGGAGGTGACTGGATCATGGGGGCAGATTTCCCCCTTGCTGTTCCCATGATAGTGAGTGAGCTTTCACAAGATCCGGTTGTTTAAATGGGTGTAGCACTTCCCACTTCACTCTGTCTTCTGCTCTTCAATGGTAAAACATGCTGGCTTCCCCTTCACCTTCTGCAATGATTGTAAGTTTTCTGAAGCCTCCCAGACATGCTTCCTGTACAGCTTGAAGAACCATGAGTCAATTAAACCTCTTTTCTTCATAAATTATGCAGTGTCAGATAATTCCTTATAGCAGTGTGATAATGGAGTAATACACATCTGAAGGCTAGACTGGGGCTGAAGGATTCATTTCTAAGCAGATGGTTGTTGTCTGGAGTGCTTAGTTCTTTGCCATCTAGGCTCTTCCTTAAAACTGTTCATGTCCTGGTAGCTGACTTTTTCTAGAGAAGTAGTGAGAGAGAGAAAGAGAATGGATGGAAACACCAGGAGGCAGGAATCACTGGGACTACCTTGGAAGCTGGCTACTAAGACAAGAAAGAAAGAAAATATGCATGGATGCTATAATTGTTTCTCTAATATGTCATAAGGCAGAAGTTAATATCTATAACTTCCTGCCCCACTACCCTTTCTGTGTTCTCTTTGTGCTCAGTTAGCACTTTAGCTAGTAGGATGTTTTACCTCAATACTCCAAACTTTTATTCCTGGATGATCAAAGTCCCCAGTGAGTCTACCTCAACTGGATTGTTATTGTTTTCTATTAATTTTACTAATTGACATGGAAATATCAGGAGGCATCTCACAAAATCCTCTGGGCTCCAGACATACTTCTCCCTTTCCACCTCTTTGTGTTGAAGCAACCATATTTCCTCTTGCTAATCAGAACAAATAATAATAACCTGCACAGTAATCTCCTTCAGATATTTATTCTATAGCATGATAAGACCAAATTACCAAATGGCAGTCCTAGTTTCCAATTGGAAACAATTGTTGTGTTCTCTGAGAACATACAAGAGTCCAAAGACACGAAGATGAGAAACAAAAATTTTGTGAATGACTTAGGTAAAATAGTTAGACAAGCCCTTTCAATTATCATGCTTTGATTCCTGGACTCATATATTCTGGCTATGGGAGAAAACTACATAGTGGCAGTGATTTTTTGGATACACCATGTCATATTGGAGGCCACATTTATTTTGCAGAGAATTAGCTCCATAACTGGGTTTTTCACTAAGCCAATTATATCAAGTATGTTGAAAGAGCAAGAAATTCTTTGACCGTGGTATCACTGCCACTCATCTTTTTGTAAAATGAGTTTCTTTGTTAGACGCAGTGCTGTATCAGAAAACAGGATGGTAAATATGGCACTACATATAATGAAGCTAGGAGAAAGACAGTGGACAAAAAGACAAACCTATATCCAGAATAAAGTCTCTAGTCCAGTGAGGACATATCATTGTTCCCTGTAGGGTAGAAAGGTGTATTGCAACCATCCTGCCTCCAGGTAGCAGGTGTTATATCAGTGTCTTTGTGTTAGTCCCTTCTACTGGTCATTTGGGCAGTCAACAATGGTGGCGTTCAGGTTGGCTTCAGTGAGGGGGATCTATGCTGTTGGACCTATGCACATCCTCTATATCTGCCACTGTAGGGACTTGTAAATGGGTCAACTGAGCGAACAGTGAAGTGGCTAGAGGGAGAGTTAGCTGAAATCTAAATGATTTCCTCTCCTGATTTTATTAATTTTTCATACTAAAAAAAGCCTTAAAGATGAGAAGGAAACAAAAATGTATGATAAACAGGAACAGATGAATGTAATTTTATTTTGGATGACTAACGTAGCCATACTGAAGGGGATAAAAAGCCAAGTGATTGTGAACACAGTATTGTTATATCCTCAGATTAAAGACAAAAAAACTATAAACACATATTAATATCATCATTTGTTTGCCCTGTGGTGTGGGTTCACAATTTTGAACCTGCTTTTAGTAATTTCTGATGTTGAGCAAATACATAAATATATTGATGAAAATGCAAAAAGAAGTTTTATCATGGGAGAAGAGGTTTAAAAATATTGAAAGGGTGAAGGCTAGAATAATATTTGTGGTGTTGGATTGGAATTGTTGTTATCAATATACATTCATGGCTATATATATATATATGTGTATATATATATGTGTGTGTGTGTTTATATGCATGCATTTTCTTTTACTACCTCTTTCTGCTGAGAGCACCTACAAGCAATGATACTCTGGTAGCACTGAGCACACATAACCCCTAGATCTTGGTTTCTCAAAACCATTCTTCACTAAAAGGAATCCATAAATACATAGTTAATGCCAGAGCTAGAGCAAAGAAGGTATAAGATGAGCCTGGGATTTCTTATAACACCTGGAATTAAGGAAGTTCTGAAAGAATAATGGGGGAGTGTCAAAAGGATATAGGAGCCACGTTGAAGGGCCAAATCTGGAGAAAAGTGAGTTTCAAAACAAATAATGATAATAAAAAGTAATGATCCACTCGTAGATAGCCTCTAAGATGGCCCACAATGAACCTTATCTCCTAAGGCTCACACCCTTGTGCAATCCCTCCCACATTGAATGGAGGCTGTGTTAGTAATAGAATGCAGTGGAGGCAGCAGAGCATGACTTCCAGGAGTACGTCATAAAGGCAATGCAGTTCCCACCTTAGTTTCTTGGATGGCTCACTCTGGGGGAACCCAGAGTCCATGCTGTGGGACACTCAGACAGCCCTGGGGAGAGACCTCCCACCAGCAGCAAACACCAAATTGCCTGCTTTGTGAGTGGCCACCCTGGAGCAGACCCCTCTCCTCCCAGTCTAATTTTCAGAAGACTAGCTGACTCCATACTGCAACGTCATCAAAGCCCTGAGCCAGACCCATCCAGACAAACCACTCTGAAATTGTGACCCACAGAATGGGTGTGAGACAATAAATGATTACTGTTGTTTTAAATCACTAAGTTTTAGAATGATTGGCTATGCAGTATTGGACAACAAATCCACCCTAGAATAAAATAAGAATTCATGAATTGCCCTGACATTATATAAACAAACAAATGGGACAAATAGAGAAGAAAATGTCTTTTTCTTTACAATAGATTGCCAAGTAATACATGTAAATGGATAATGGACTTAGAAAATCACCATTTTGCAACCATCAGAGTAATAATTGAATTGCTAAAATAGTTGTCAGCAGCTGCTAAAATTAGAGGGTGAGAATCTGATGAGGAGCAGGATATTACGTAGTCTCAAAGTATCTCCCACAAGAGGTGTATTAATGAGGAAGAGGAAAATAGTAACTTTACGTAGGAACAACATGGCAGACACCACCTTAACTGAATAAAGTTAACCTCCTCTGTAATGAGACTGTCACAGGTCATAATACTCCCTTCAAAAACACATAACCTAAATTGAATGAGGAAGAAACACTAGACTAAGCCTAAACTGAGAGGCATTCTATGAAATTATCAAGGCATAAGATTGGAACTCTTTCAGATTAAACTAGACTAAAGAAACATGGTGACTGCATGGAACACATGAGTTTTTGTACTTATGTGTAGCTTTGTTCGTGGGTATAACAGCTTCAAAGAATTTAGCAACCTCTGCCTTTGCAAATGAGCAGAGAATATAATATGGGGTTGGTAACTCTGGAAGCTCTCTAGGTGAAGGACTTGTCACACCTTACCTTGTATGCATTGTGTAAACCTTTCTTATGGACAATCCTTATGTAAACAAAATTATATTTATTTTAAACAGATTAATCTCCAGACTATTTGCTTATCCTATTCATTTTATTCTTCCCTGGGGTCTGATACCTGAAAGAATATAGGTTTGTTTTAATTTCATTCCACTTTCCTCCACCTTGTAACATTGCTACCATAATGTATAAATAGATGATAGTTTTTGAAGATTTTATTATTGGATGTACATATGTGAAATCTTTAGCCTCTGCCTAGGAGGGTAAAAATATGAACTGGCCTTTTCTGAAATAAATTTTACCAATATGGCTAAGATTCTTGCTAAATATTATGAAGGAATTCATTGCATATGTGAATATATTTAAGTGAAACATTAAAAAAAAAACCCACCTTCTCACGCCTGTAATCCTAGCCCTGTGGGAGGCCAAGGAGGGCGGATTACAAGGTTAAGAGATTGAGACCATCCTGGCCAACATGGTGAAACCCCATCTGTACAAAAAATACAAAATTAGCCGGGCGTGGTGGTGCACGCCTGTAGTCACAGCTACTCGGGAGACTGAGGCAGGAGAATCACTTGAACCCGGGAGGCAGAGGTTGCAGTGAGCTGAGATCATGCCACTGCACTCCAGCCTGGTGACAGAGTGGGACTCCAACAACAACAACAAAAACACCTTATAATCCATGAATCTTTCTAAAAGACATGAGTGTCCTAACTAGAATGCTAAATGTGTTGGTGGGTGATGGTACCTAGGTTTGAAGTAACATGGGACATATGTAGAATATGTGCATAGGAAGTGAAGATTTAGGAAAGGAACAAGTCTAAAAGTCATTTTAAGGGCAACATGGTCTGCAGCATGACCTTATGAATCTCATTAAATGCTTGGTGTGCTTGGAGTTATGATGGAAACTGATAGAAAGGCAAGTTCTGTGTAACCATTGACATGGTTGAAGTTCTCAGCTCTCATGGGGGAGGGCACTGCAGAAGACTGAGCTACATAAGCAAATAAGCAGCTGCTAACTTGGAAAATGACTCCCTTGGGACTGTCTTCTTTCCTGGGCCTTAGCTTGGTGGATGTTTAAAGATGGTCAATAGTGATTTCCTGCCTCTTTTGGTACTAAGCCATTTTTTCAATAAGACAATAAATTTGGTAGATACCTTAGGTCAGTTCACAGGCAAACAAACTCATAAGAGGATGGGTAACAGTCTGTTCACTGGCTTCCTCTAAATAGATATGGTGAGTCATTTCTTCCCCTTAGGTTACCATCTGCTATGGTCTAGAAATCAGTCCCAATTTAAAGAATTTACTTTCTTCTTCTTTTTCCCCCTTCCATTGATATTCTTGCACAAGAGAAATATTGACCTAGGACACTTACATTCATTTCTTTTTGTGCATGATGAACCATATTTTCTGAAAGTTTTATTCTCTTGCAAACCAGGTAACCTAATAAGATATATTACCATTTTGATATTTGAAAAGGTAAACAGTAAAATGCTAAATCTTCTGCAAGACTGAAGATTTTGAGTTAAAGAAAATGTATCAGAGAGCTTCAGAAAATAAATAGCTATGTTATAGCATGCAGAGTTGTCATACAAAATCAGCAGCAATCTAGGCAACTTCAGCAAAGTCTCAGGATACAAAATCAATGCAAAAATCACAAGCATTCCTATACACAAACAATAGGCAAACAGAGAGCCAAATTATGAATGAACTCCCATTCATAATTACTATGAAGAGAATAAAATACTTAGGAATACAGCTAACAAGGGATGTGAAGGGCCACTTCAGGGAAAACTACAAACCACTTCTCAAGGAAATAAGAGAGGACACAAACAAATGGAAAAAAATATTCCATGCTTGTGGATAGGAAGAATCAATATCGTAAAAATGACCATACTGCCCAAAGTAATTTACAGATGCAATGCTATTCCCATTAAAATACCACTGACATTCTTCACAGAATTAGAAAAAACTGCTTTAAAAATCATATGGAACCAAAAAAGAGCCCAAATAGCCAAGACAATCCTAAGCAAAAAGAACAAAGCTGGAGACATCATGCTACCTGACTTCAAACTATACTACAAGGCAGCAGTAACCAAAACAGCATGGTACTGGTACCAAAACAGACACATAGACCGATGAAACAGAATAGAGATCTCAGAAGTAAGACCACACATCTACAACTATCTGATCTTTGAAAAACCTGAAAAAAAACAAGCATGGGGAAAGGATTCCATATTTAAAGAATGGTGCTGGGATAACTGGCTAGCCATATGCAGAAAATTAAATCTGGACTCCTTCCTTGTGCCTTATACAAAAATATAATCAAGAAGGATTAAAGACTTATATGTAAAGCCCAAAAGTATAAAAACCCTAGAAGAAAATCTAGGCAGTAACATTGAGGAGATAGGCACAAGCAAAGATTTCATGACAAAAACATCAAAAGCAATTGCAAAAAAAGCAAAAATTGACAAATGGGACCTAATTAAACTAAAGTGGTTCTGCACAGCAAAAGAAACTATCATCAGAGTGAACAGACAACCTAAAGAATGGGAGAAAATTTTTGCAGTCTATCCATCTGATAAAGGTCTAAATTCCAGAATTTACAAGAAACTTAAGCAAATTTACAAGAAAAAAAAAACAATCACATTAAAAAAGTAGGCAAAGGACATAAACAGACACTTCTCAAAAGATGACATTTATGCAGCTAACAAACATGAAAGAAAGCACAGCATTACTGATCAGTAGAGAAATGCAAATCAAAACGTCAATGAGATACCATCTCATGCCAGTCAGAATGGCAATTATTAAAAAGTCAAGAAGCAACAGTTGCTGGTGAGGCTGTGGATAAATTGGAATGCTTTTACACTGTTTGTGGAAAGGTAAATTAGTTCAACCATTGTGGAAAACAGTGTTGCAATTTCTCAAGGACCTAGAACCAGAAATAACATTTGACCCAGCAATCTCATTACTGGGTATATACCCAGAGGAATATAAATCATTCTATTATAGAGATACATGCACGTGTATGTTTATTGTGCCACTATTTACAACAGCAAAGACATAGAATCAACCCAAATGCCCATCAATCACAGACTGGATAAAGAAAATGTGGTACCTATACATCAGTGGAATACTATGCAGCCATAAAAAGGAATTAGATCATGTCCTTTGCTGAGACATAGATGGAGCTGGAAGCAATTATCCTCAGCAAACTAACACAGGAACCAAAAACCAAACACTGCATGTTCTCACTTATAAGTGGGAGCTGAACAATAAGAACACATGGACACGAGAAGGGGAACAACACCCATTGGGGCCTGTCAGGGGAGTGGGGTGTTGGGGACCATCAGGATAAATAGATAATCCATGCAGGACTTAATACCTAGGTGATTGGTTGATAGGTGCAGCAAACCACCATAGCACACGTTTACCTGTGTAACAAACCTGCACATCCTGCACAAATATCCTGAAACTTAATATAAAATTAAATTAAATTAAGAAAAAAACAAAAACAAAATCAGCAGCAATCTATGTCAGGCCTACAAATGACAGGTGTCTCTCTCATAGAAACCCACCACATTCAAAGTGAAAGTTATAGGGAATGCTAAGTATCAAAATCATTTCTATAGCATTCTGTTTCTTTTTCTTTTTCCTTTTTTTTTTTTTTTTTTTTTTTTGGACGCAGTCTCTGTCACCAGGCTGGAGTGCAGTGGCATGATCTCAGCTTACTGCAACCTCCACCTCCCGGGTTCAAACAATTCTCTTGCCTCAGTCTCTCGAGTAGCTGGGACTACAGGTGTGTGCCACCACGCCCAGCAAATTTATTATCATTATTTTTTGTATTTTTAGTAGAGACGGGGTTTCACCATGTTGGCCAAGATGGTCTCAATCTCTTGACCTCATGATCCGCCCACCTCAGCCTCCCAAATTGCGGGGATTACAGGCATGAGCCACTGTGCCAGGCCCATTCTGTTTCTTTAACTATGTAGCAGATAATTAAATACTTTTACCATAAATAAAAATGGTCATTTTGAGAAGATAAACTTGTTGACAGCTAATGTGCAGAGAGTCCAATGATGGCAATACACTTATGGAGAATTCCTCAATGGTTCAAGGAGTTTCTACTGATCTTATTTGATGTTAATGGTTTGCCATGTATCATCCTGAAGAAGATCTTTAGAGGCAAAAAAGATAATTCATATCTTTAGCCAAGCAACTTCTTGGGATTAAAGAGACACAGAGAGGTATAAATCCTGTTTTTTATGCTGGTTAGATAAAGCCAGTTCTATCTGAGGGCACCCCTGTCTGCTGACCTCTAGTAGGGCCCCAATCTGACTGCACCTGCTTGCAATGCAGCCTTGGATGCCCAATTGAGGTGCTGCCTGGGGGCTCACATCATAGTTCCCTCACCAGCAGACTGCACCTGCTTGCAATGCAGCCTTGGATGCCCAATTGAGGTGCTTCCTGGGGGCTCACATCATAGCTCCCTCACCAGCAGGCTGCACCTGAGCATCAGAGAGCTCTATCAGTGCAGCCTCCACTGACACACAACAGCCCACCCACACCCTCTCCCACTGCAGCCTCCTCCATACCTGCATTGCCAGGATGCACTCACCCGTGGCCACACCCCCACTGCTTTGTGAGAATGCACACAGGCAAAGATCACTTCTCCCCCACTAGTGTGTGTGTGCACACATACTGTGTCACCCAAATGCTGCCTGTGTGAGCATACCCTGCTGCCCCTGCCTCCCTAATGAGCAGGCATCTGGCTGCACTGCCACTGCTGGCAACACTCACATAGATGCAAGCAACCCCACCCTGCTCCCCATACCACCACTGCTGCTGCTGTGAATGTGGAATGGACACTGGTTGCTGGTGGCCCTGCCTCCATCTTGTGCTGCCACTGCCACCACTGTGAACACGTGCATGGATGCCACTAGCTTCATGCCCGCCAATGTCCAGTCCCCACATCTGCCTTTGCCAGTGCAAGTGCAAACATGGACACTGGCAGCTTTGTCCCGGCTGTTCCCCACTAACCCCAGCCACTGGCACAAGTGTGCAGAGTAATGATACAGCTCCACTCCTGGTGGTCCCTGTCCCAGTCAACAGCCATGCATCCTGCTGCACTTCCATGGCCACGGGCATGCATGCAAATGAGCCTGGGTCTTGCTGCCACTGCCCAGATGAAGCACTTTAGCTGGCACCACCCATCAGAGTGTTGTGGCCAGCAGACCAGGAATACCTTAGCACCTCAGCTCAGCAGGTTCTGAATCTCAAGGGGCCAGTGAACAAAGCCAGGGCCTGGTACCAGCTCCCTAGAGTTAGAGTATACAGCCCAGTAGTGCTGAGCTGAGCCATGGCCCCCTAAATTCTTCTGGAAATGAGGCCAGTTGACTGAATCCACCTTATACCGCAATCAAACTCCCAAGGGTATCAAAGAAAATACAAGTAGAGAAACTCATCCAAAGGACAGTAATTTCAAAGATTAAAGGAACATCAGCCCACACAGATGAGAAAGAACCAGCACAAGAACTGGACAACTAAAAAAGCCAGAATGCCTTATTTCCCTCAATGAAGACACTAATGCCCCAGCAATGATTTTTATCTAGGCTCAAATGGATGAAATGGCAGAAACAGAATTTAGAATATGGAAGGAATGAAGATCTTCAACATTCAGGAGAAAGTTAAAACCCAATCCAAGGAATCTAAAAAAATACAATAAAATAATACAGGAAATGAAAGATGAAATGGCCATTTTAAGAAATAATGAAAGTGATTTGATAGAGCTGAAAACTTCACTTTAACAATTTTATAACATAATCACAAGTATTAGCAGCAGAATTAAGCAACTGAGAAAACAATCTCAGAGCTAGAAGACTGGTTCTCCAAAATAACTCAGGCAGAAAAAAATAAAGAAAAAAGAATAAAGAAGAATGAACAAAGTCTCTGAGACTTTTACATATTAAATTATGTAAAGAGACTAAATCTATGACTCATAGGCATCCCTGAAGGAGAGGGAAAGCAACCAAGAAACTTGGAAAACGTATTTAAGAGTATCACCCATGAAAATATCCCCAATGTCACTAAAGAAGCCAACCATATTTTAACTTCAGGAAATACAGAGAACCCTGCAAGATACTATACAAGACAATCATCCCCTATGTATCCCCTTGTATATGTCTATACAAGACACATAGTAATCAAAGGTCTCCAATATCAAACTGAGAGAAAAAATATCAAAGGCAGCTAGAGAGAAAGGTCACATTACTTACCAAGGGAACTCAATCAGGCTAACAGTGGACTTTTAGCAGAAATTCTACAGGCCAGAAGAGATTGGGGACATATATTCAGCATTTTTAAAGATAATAAGTCCAACCAAGAATTTCATTTCCAGCCAAACTAAGCATCGAAAATGAAGGAGAAATAAGTTCCTTTTTCAGACAAGCAAATGCTAAGGGAATTCATTACCACCAGATCTGAATTATAGCAGATCCTTAAGGGAGTGCTAAATATGGAAAAGAAAAACCACTACAAACCACCACAAAAACACAGTGAAGTACATAAACTATTGACACTATAAAGCAACCACAAATCAAGTCTACCTAAAAACCAGCTAACAACATGATGACAGGATCAAATCTGCACATATCAATATTAACCATGAATGTAAATGCATTAAATGTCCCAATTAAAAGGTGCAGAGTAGTGGTGAATTGGATAAAGAAACAAGATCCAACTATATGCTGTTTTCAAGAGACATATCTCACATGCAATGTGAGATGTCCACCCAGCTCAAAGTAAAGGAGAAAAATCTACCAAGAAAATGGAAAACAGAAAAAAGCAAGAGTTGCTCTTCTAATTTCAGACAAAACAGACTTTAAACCATCAATGATCAAAAAAGAAAAAGAAGGGCATTACATAATGGTAAAGAGTTCAATTCAGCAAGAAAAACTGTCTCAAATATATATGGATCCAATACAAGAGCACTCAGATTCCTAAAGTAAGGTTTTAGAGATCTATAAAGAGACTTAGCTAACTACACAATAATAGTGGAAGACTTCAACACTCCACTGACAGTATTTATTAGACAGATCATCAAGGCAAAACACTAACAAAGATATTTGGGACCTTAACTTGACACTTGACCAAATAGACCTAACAGACATTTACAGAAATCTCCACCCAATAACAAAAGAATATATATTTATCTTATCTGCACATTGCACATACTCTAAAATCAACAACACAGTCAGCCGTAAAACAATCCCCAGCAAATTAAAAACACACACACACATAAAACCAACCACACTATCAGACTACAGCACAATAAAAAGTAGGAATCAACACTAAGAAAATCACTCAAAATCAAACAATTGCATGGAAATTAAACCACCTTCTCCTGAATGACTTTTAGGTAAACAATGAGTTTAAGGCAAAAATCAAGAAATTCTTCGAAACTAATGAGAACAAAACATACCAGAATCTCTGGGACACAGCTAAATCAGTATTAAGAGGGAAGTGTATGTGCTAAATATCCACATCAAAAAGTTAAAACAATCTCAAATTAAATTAATAATATAATATCACACCTAGAGAAATTAGAGAAAGAAGAGTAAACCAATTCTAAAGCTAGCAGAAGAAAACAAATAACAAAAATCAGAGCTGGACTGATGGAAATTGAGATGGTGTAAACCATACAAAAAATCAATGAATCCAGGAGTTTGTTTCATGAAAGAATAAATATGATTGATAGATTGTTAGTTACACTAATAAAGAAGAAAACAGAGAAGCTCCAAATAAACACAATAAGAAATTATAAAGAGGACATTACTATCCACCCCCACAGAAGTACAAAAAACCCTAAGAGACTACTATGAACACCTCTACACTCACAAACTGGAAAAACTAGAAGAAATGGATAAATTTCTAGAAACACATAACCTCCCAAATTTGAACCAGAAATAAATTGAATCCCTGAATAGACCAATAATGAGTTCTGAAATTTTATCAGTAAAGAAAAATCTACCAACCAGAATAAGTCCAGGACCAGATGGATTCACAGCTGAATTCTGCCAGATGTATAAAGAGCTGGTAACATTCCTACTAAAACTAATCCAAGAAACTGAGGAGGCTGGACTCTTCCCTAACTCATTCTGTGTGACCAGCATTATTCTGATACCAAAACCTGGCAGAGACACAACAAAAAAGGAAAACTTCAGTCCAGTATCCTCAATGAACATAGATGCAAAAATCCTTAACAAAATACTAGCAAATTAAATACAGCAGCACATCAAAAAGCTAATTCACCATGATCAACTAGGCTTTATCTCTGGTATGTAAGTTTGGTTCAACATACACAAGTCAATAAATATGACACATCACATAAACAGAACTGAAAACAAAACCCACATCATCATCTCAATAGATGCAGAAAATGTTTTCAATAAAATTCAACATTCTTTCATGTTAAAATTTCTCAACAAACTAGGCATTGAAGAAGCATAGCTCAAAATAGTAAGAGCCATCTATGACAAACCCACACTTAACACCATCCTGAATGGGAAATAGCTGGAAGCATTTCCCTTGAGAACATCAACAAGAAAAAGCCACTCTCACCACTCTTTTTCAACACAGTACTGGAAGTCCTAGCTAGAACAATCAGGCAAGAAATAGAAATAAAAGGCACTCAAGTAGGAAGAGAGAGAGTCAAACTGTATCTCTTCACAGATGGTATGTTTCTCTACCTAGAAAATCCTATAGACTCAGCCCAAAAGTTGCTAGATGTGATAAACAACTTCAGCAAAGTTTCAGTGTACAAAATCAATGTACAAAAACCAGTAGCATTTCTATGAAAAAACAACATCCAAGCCAATAATGCAATCTCATTCACAATAGCCACAAAAAGAGTAAAATACCTAATAATACAACTAACCAGGAGGTGAAAGATCATGACAATGAGAATTATAAAACACTGCTCAAAGAAGTCAGAGATGACACAAACAAATGAGAAAAACGTTCCATGCTCATGGATAAGAAGAATCAATATTGTTAAAATGGCCATACTGCCCAAAGAGATTTATAGATTCATGCTATTCCTATCAAATTACCAATGACATTCTTCATAGAATTAGAACAAACTAGTTTAAAATTCACATGAAAGCAATAATAATAATAATAATAATAATAATAATAATGAGCCTGGCCAGGTGCGGTGGCTCACACCTGAAATCCCAGCAGTTTGGGAGGCTGAGGCAGATGGATAACAAGGTCAGGAGATTGAGACCATCCTGGCTAACACGGCAAAACCCTCTCTCTACTAAAAATCCAAAAAAAAAAAAAATTAGCCAGGCATGGTGGCACATGCCTGTAGTCCAGCTACTCAGGAGGCTGAGATGGGAGAATCACTTGAACCTGGGAGGCAGAGGTTGCAGTGAGCCAAGATCACGCCACTGCACTCCAGCCTGGGTGACAGAGTGAGACTCCATCTCAAAAAAGAAAAAATAAGCCTGAATAGCCAAGACTATCCTAAGCAAAAGAACAAACTGAAGGCATCACATTACCTGACTTCAAACTATTCTACAAGCTACAGTAACCAAAACAGCAATGGTAGTGGTACAAAAACAGGCCCACAGACCAATGGAATAGAATAGAGAGCCTATAAATAAGGCCACGCACCTACAACCATTTGATCTCCCAAAAAGTCTACAAAAAAACAGTAATGGGAAACTGACTCCCTATTCAGTACATGGTGCTGGAGTCATTGGCTACCCATATGCTGAAGATTGAAACTGGACCCCTTTTTTACATTATATACAAAAATCAACTCAAGATGGGTTGAATACTTACATTTAAAATCTAAAACTATAAAATCTTTGGAAGATAACCTAGGAAATACCATTTGGATATAGGCCCTGTCAAAGATTTCATGATGAAGACACCAAAATCAGTTGCAGCAAAAACAAAAACAGATGAATGGGACCTAATTAAACTAAAGAGCTCCTATGAAGCAAAAGAAACTATTAATAGCATAAGCAGACAACCTACAGAGTGGGAGAAAATATATGCAAACTGTGCATCTGACAAAGGTCTAATACCCAGAATCTGTAAGGAATTTAAATTCACAAGCAGAAAAACAAACAACCCCACTGAACAGTGGGCAAAGAACCTGAACAGACACTTTTCAAACAAGACATATAAGTGGCAACTAGCATATGAAAAAATGCTCAACATCACCAATAAGTAGAGAAATGCAAATCAAAGCCACAATGAGATACCATGTCACATCAGTCAGAATTGCTATTATTAAAAAGTCAAAAAATAATAGATGCTGGTGAGGTTGCAGAGAAAAGGGAACATTTATACACTGCTGATGGGAATGTAAACTAGTTTGGCCTTTGTGGAAAGGAGTTTGACAATTTCTCAAGGAACTCAAAGTAGAATTACTATTAGACCCAGCAATCCCATTACTGGGTATATACCCAAAGGAATATAAATTGTTCTACCACAACGATACCTGAATAGGCATATTCAGACACCTGAATATGAATAGAATATGAATATGTTCATTGCAGCATTATTCACAAAAGCAAAGACATGAAATAAACCTAAATGCCCATCAAAAGTAGACTGGATAAAGAAAATTGGTACATCCATGGAATGCTACACAGCCATACGAAAGAATGAGATTAGGTCCTTTGCAGGAACATGGATGTAGCCGGAGGTCATTATCTTAAGTGAATAAATGCAGGAACAGAAAACCAAATATTCAGTTTCTTCCTCATTAGTGGGAGCTAAGCATTAAGTACTATACTAATCCATTCTTTTACTGCTATAAAGAATTACCAGAGACTGGGTAATTTATAAATAAAACAGGTATAATCAGCTCACGGTTCTGCAGGCTGTACAGGTTTCTGCTTCTAGGAAGGCTTCAGGAAACTTACAACCATGGTGAAAGGCAAAGGGGAAGCAAGCACATCTTTACATGGCCAGCAGGAGGGTAGGGGTAGGTGCTACACACTTTTAAACAACCAGATCTCATGAGAACTCTGTCATGAGACAGCACTAGGGGGATGGTGCTAAACCATCAGACACCACCTCTATGATTCAGTCACCTTCTACCAGTCTCCTCTTCCAATGTTGGGGATTACAATTTGACATGAGATTTGAGTGGGGACACAGAGCCAAACCATATCAAGTACATATGGACACAAACAGGGGAACAGCTGACAGCAGGGCCTACTGGAAGGTGGAGGGTGGGAAGAGGGCAAGGATCCAAAAACTACCCATCGGGTACTATGCTGATTACCTGGGTGACAAAATTATCTGTACACCAAACCCCTGTGACATGCCATGTGCCTGTATAACAAACCTGGACATGTACCCCTGAACCTAAAATAAAAGTTTAAAAAAGTGGTGAGTGAGCAAACGTGAACAAAAATATATTCTCACCTGGCGCAACATGTAAGATACCAACCATCTGTTCATTTCATTTTCCAGGAAACAGAAAGAACGGGAATAAACTTCTTATTTTAATTGAAGAAAAAAGAAAGGGTGAGGTCATTTAGTGCATTTAGTAGGTCCAGAAACTGCCATCTATTAGGTTTTCAGATTTTCAATGGGCTTATCATACTATTGCTTAGCCCTAATCAACCCACTGCCTGGAAAATATTTTTCCCTTCTGACCCAGATTTATTTTTGCTGGAAAATCACCCCTGCCAGGCTCTTAAACTGAAGCTGCTGTTGATGCTTCTGATGCCTGCACACCCAGGGCCATTGTTCTCAAAGTGTGGTTCCCTGGACCAGAACTATTAGCCTCACCAAGGACTTTTTAAGAATGCTGATTCTCAGACCCCACCCAGCTCTACAGAATTGGAAACTCTGGAGCTGAGGCCCAGCAGCTCCAGTTTTAACAAACCCTCTAGGTGATTCGAATGCATCCTAAATGTTTAAGAAGCACTGCCCAAGGGGATGAGAGAGAACCATATCTCAAACATGAGGATCTCCATATAGTTTTTCCCTTGAATTCTATATATTTGTCACATGTGCTCCCTGCAGGCATACCTACAGACACCTATGGTAACTGTGTTCCCATCTAGAAATGATTTGGCATTTTGAAACCAGAGTCTATGAATAAGCCAAGTGAATTCTAAAATAATCTCTCCAATTTCCTCCTTGGTCCTGCTTGCAGATGGAATTTTGGGCAGCAAATCTAGTCTTTCCTGTCTAGCTGTTAATCACTTAAAGGAAGCATTATGTAACACGGGTAGAATTGAACTGCCTTAGCAGCCCCAGCTAGGAGGACAGCAAAACCAGTAAAAATTGTTCTCGCCCCAACATTTTAATAAGTAAAGAATGCCTCTTTGCTCTCTGATTGCATCTTCCCCTAGGCAATGACTGCATGATGAGCTCCAGGGTGAGCTTGTACCTGGTTCTCCCTGTGCCTGCTGGAGGCTTGTGCTCAAGCTGGGGCCCTTGCAGTTGGGGCCATGGGAGAACCAAGTTCTTCTCCACTCCTTGCTGAGGCCCAAACTTCTGTAGGTTCAGTAAGTCTGAGCACCATTTTCTTAAGTCCTCAAAGTACACTCCCCTGTGTATACAAACAGCCATGGCGTGCACATAAAATTGTCATAAGTTGAGGTTACCCAGTATGATAAAAATTTCATTATAGCTTCCAGATCCATCCATGTCCCTGTGAAGGACATGATTTATTTCCTTTTTATGACTGCATAGTATTCCACAGTGTATATGTACCACATTTTCTTTATCCAGTCTATCATTGGTGGGCATTTGGGTTGATTCCATGTATTTGCAATTGTGAATTATCCTCAGCAAACTAATGCAGGAACAGAAAACCAAACACTGCATGTTCTCACTTACAAGTGGGAGCTGAACAATGAGAACACATGGACACAGGGAGGAGAACAACACACTGGGATCTGTCTGTCGGGGTGGGGGCAGGGGGAGGGAGAGCATCAGGATAAACAGTTAATGCGTGCAGGACTTAATACCTAGGTGATGGGTGGGTAGGTGCAGCAAACCACCATGGCACATGTTTACTTATGTAACAAACCTGCACATTTTGCACATGGATCCTAGAACTTAAAATAAAACTAAATTTAAAAAAATTCACCATAGGCCACTGCACAATTTTAAAATCTCATCTGATCTCATATGATCCTGTAGAAAATGTGAAGGTCAATTACTCTTTACACATGGAAGTCCAAAGTCCAAAGCCACAAAACCTTGCTCCCACGAACAGCCTGTCTTCCCCAAATTCCCCTCTTGTCTTTATATTTGTCAGTGTTTCTTGTTCATGCACTAAGTATTGAGGTATGTGACAGGTTCTAAAATAAAAACTCACACGTTTATCTCAGCTGGAGATCTGAATAGGCTGAGAAATGAAACATGAAGCGAGACATAAAATATACTATGACAAAGGCTAAATTGGAGACTAACGCTTAGTTCGGAGGACAAATGCACAGCTTGTGAAAGCCAGGCTGACAGGCAGTGGCAGAGCTTGGGAGTGCAGAGGGAAATGGGAGGTTGCTATGCACCCCTTCTCCAAGAGGAAGAGGGCAGAGCTGGGCCAAGCAAGCTCCCTTCATCCTTCCTGAAAAGTATCTTCCTCAGAGTTGACACGTAATAATCAGAGGAGTCTTTCACCTCCTGGGAACAGACTGAGCAAAGGAGCAGAGGGAGGCTCAGGCTTGAATTACACCAACTGAGCTCCTTCACGTGGAAATAAACAGCAGTGGCCAGGTGTGGTGGCTCATGCCTGTAATCCCAACACTTTGGGAGGCCGAGGTGGGCAGATCACCTGAGGTCAGGAGTTTCAGACCAGCCTGACCAAAATGGCGAAACCCCATCTCTACTGAAAATACAAAACTTTTCCAGGCGTGGTGGCAGGCACCTGCAATCCCAGCTACTCAGGAGGCTGAGGCATGAGAATTGCTTGAACCCGGGTAGCAGAGGTTGCAGTGAGCCGAGATCATGCCACTGCACCCCAGCCTGGGCGACAGAATGAGACATCTTCAAAAAAAAAAAAAAAAAGAAAAAAAGAAACAGCAGCATTGGGTTTTTCCCTCGCAAAGAAGAAGAAAATATTTTTAATAATCTCTTTCCATGACATATGTGAGTTATTCATCTAATATGTGGAGGGCCTGGGTACGCATGCTATTTAAATATGCTTTTAAAAATTGTGTCCAGCACTTAAAAGCAAAGCACTTTAAGAAATACAAGCTTTTTTGGTCAGGCACAGTGGCTTCTGCCTGTAATCCCAGTGTTTGGGAAGGCTAAGGTGACAGAATTGCTTAAAGTCAGGATTTTGAAACCAGCCTGGGCAACATAGTGAGATGCCTTCTCTACAAAAAATAAAAATAAATTAGCTCTGCATGATGGCACACACCTGTAGTCCCAGCTATGGGCAAAAGCAGGAGGATTCATTGAGGCCAGAAGTTCGAGACTGCAGTGAGCTATGCTTGTGCCACTGCACTCCAGTTTGGGTGACAGAGCAAGATCCTGCCTCTTAAAAAAGAAAAATAAAATAGCTTGTTGAGTCAAAATATGTATCACAGGTTGGTTTATAAAACTTCACAGCAAACTGCAGATTTAAAAAAAAATGTATTACAAAAGGTACAATTTCAATGAGTGGGTGAAATGGGTCAAGTGGAAAGAATTTCTAGTTTCCTGCAAGGAACAATAATTGATTCTGCTTTGTGCCTCTCTCCCTTTTACAACTAAAGATGGGTGGAGCAGAAAGCTACATGGAGTCAAAGCTAGTTTTTCTCTTTTGAAAGCGTGCAACTTCACCGAATATTTATGCTAAACAACTTGTTCTTCTCAGTTACCAACTTTTTCAATGTGAGATTAGTGTTGAAAATTCATTGACTGTAATCAATCTGCCTTTAAATATATATTACATTGGAAAAAAATGACTTCATGAGAGTTCTGCCTTGTGGCATTCCAATTTTGTAGAACTATGATAAAAACTCCTTGATAAAAGCTTCTTAGTTTGAGTATTAAGGAATCTAATGAATTTTTAAGTAGCCTACTTTATAAAAAAATGATAAATCAAAGAGAATTGCTATGGTTTAAATGTTTGTGCCCCATTCAAAATTTGTGTTGAAACTTAATTCCCAATGCAACAGAATAAAGAGATGGAGCCTTCAGGAGGGGTTAGACCATGTAGGCTAATGGATTAGTGCCTTATTAAAGGGTTTATGCCATGTGAGCATACAGTATTCATTCCCTCTGAAGGATGCGGCCACAAAGCTGTATCTTGGAAGCAGAAAGGGCAGCTTTCACCAACCATCAACTTGCCAGTGCCTTGATCTCAGACTTCCCAGCCTCCAGAACTGTGAGAAATAAATTTATGTTGTTTATAAGTGACTCAGTCTCAGATATTTTGTTATAACCCCACGAATGGACTAAGACAAGAGTACTATAAAAATTGGTTAAATCATTTAAATTTTTGACAAGTTTTCTGATTCAAAATAATTTGTAACTGTTTCTGGTATATATGTGTGTGTGTCTCTAACTCTGGAATGACTTTCTATAATATCAGTGATTTTTTTACCCAGGATTCCTTTAAAATGATGGGTATAATGCTACTCATGTAATGCCATCATTAAGTAAAATACTAGCTCACAGTTGTAGTGTGACTGTAAAATCTGAAAGGTCTAAGAGCTTGTAAATTTGAAAACACCACACCTGAGGGAAAATTCAATTCAATTAAATTGATAGAAAATCACATTTCCCTTTTAACCACCATGCTTCCACTTTGAAGAGGAGATCATCTAAATATAATGCCTTAAGGTTAGCAAAATTTTAACTATTTTGACTTTTAGTTTAAAAGAGAAATTGGCTGCTCCATACATCACTCACCAGATCAAGCAATTCTTGCAAGCAGCTGGTTTTTGCATAGTGAAGGTGGTCTAGAGAGATGACATCTCTGTGTGGAGTGTGGATTTCAGGTGTGGATGGGATGTTTAGCACCCAGGGCACAGTGTGAGGAGTGCAGGCAGGACAAGAGGCTATAGACACTGAGCCAGCACAGTGATCCAAGCCCCGAGCTTAGTCCTGATCACAAGGATCCATCTACTAAAGAATCGACAAGCCCAACAAAGCACAGGGGAGGTCAAGGTTAAGCCCTCATAATCAGGCTTTGAACAACATTGATAAAGGCAAACTTTGAAAATTATTCTTTTTTAGTGTTTCTTTGATGCTGTCTCATTGGCATTATTTGGTAGCATTGACTTTGAATGTTCATTTTCAAAGCAGGCATTTGAGATGAGCTACAGGTCACTTGGGATGATTTTGTTAAAAAACAATAATAATCGATTGTGATTGGCAAGTTTGTGTAGAGAGTTTGGGACAATTTGGATATAGAAAAGTCCTATCCAGAGCTGCTCAAAATTTTCTTCTATAAACACTCACCCTTTACTTTTCTATACACCTATTGCAATGGAGAAATAGCTTTTACAATTTGATGCGAATTTCATGCAAAAGTTTGATACAAATTTTGAGCATCAACTGCGTGCAATCATTGAATAAGAGAAAATCCTTGCATTCAAGTTAGTGAATGAGAAAATTAACAATTATGATTACAGTGACAACGATATGCAAAAAGACTGTGTAAGGTAATTTTTTCTAGTCCGGGAATTGAATGGAGGCTTCCTAGAGGAAATGCTGCTTGAATTGTGCCTGAATAAATAGTTCTTAGCCAGGAAAGAAGGGAGGGTGGTCAGAGAATATTTCTAGTGAATGGAGCAAAATGGATAAAACCCCAGAGGTATGAAAAAGAGAGATGGGAAACACAGCAGTGTGTCCAGGGAGACACAAGCAGTTGAAAGCATGACAGGGCACAGTGAGAGACTGGAGTGATGGGGGTTGAGGCTGGGTGATTACATGGAGCAGGTCATGGTGAACAGTGTAAGAGCTCTGGTCTTAATCCTTAGGCAATGCAGGAGCCATGGGAGAGTGTTGAGTGGCAAAGATGTCTTTAGAAAGACATGGCTGTGGGGAGAAAGGATTTGAGGAAGACAAAACAAAATAAGGAAACCATCAAGTGAAACATTGCAGTAGGAGAGAGATGATGAAAGACTGAATAAGGCAATAGCTATGAGGATGGAGAGTTGAGAGATGGATTTGGAAACTATCAGGAGCTAAAATCAGTACAATGTGGGGAAAGTGAAGGAGAAAAAGGTGAGATGGTGGACTCAGTATCTGACTTGGGTAACTGATGGGCTGTAGTGGAAATACAGCTTACAGGAGAAGCAGACTTAGAGGAATGTAAGTTTAGTTATAGATATTTCACATGGGAGCTGCCCAGGTGAAGATGTCCATGAAGTAGCTGGATCTAGCTTTGAGAAGTATTGCCCAGGTAAGGGTTGCTGCTTCTACAGATTTGGAAATCAGCAGCACAGCGATAGGAATTAAAACTGTGAAATGAGTGGGATAACCCAGGGAGAATGTGTGGAATGCTGAGGCCCATGGTAAGAGGCAGCAATATGAATGGGAGGTCCACAAAGGACAAAAAAAGTATCCATCAGCTCAGAGAAGAGGCAAGAAGAGGTGGGTTGAAGGGTGGCGCTGGGGGGTGAGCTTTACAGAGAACTAGTGGGATTGGATAGAATCTGATCAAGAGTTAGGTCAGGAAAAAGACTGGGGATTCCCCTTAAAAGTATAATTTTAACAGCCTTCTCTGATTAGGTATGCTTACATAGTTGAACAAGATTTAACCCACAAAGTCAATTTGAGAAACATGTTGACTTGTGGCCTAAGTCATTTGTATCAACCAGCACAGTGTACTGCAGTAACAATAGCTACTATCATACATGACTATATATATTTAAATTAACTCAAAGTAAATAAAGTTAAAACTTGGTTCCTCAGCAGCACTAGTGGCACTACTTACTAGTAGTACTAGTAGCACCAATACATTTCAAGTGCTCAGTAGATACATTTGGTTATGATCCTAGTGGCTATCATATTGAACAGCACAGATATACGACAGAAAGTTCTATTGGACATTGCTAATCTAGAAAATAATTGATTGGTCTGTTATTGCCTAAGGAAGGAGCCATGCAATCAAAATGCAGCTCACCTGTAGGCAAATTACAGATGTGGTCTCAGTAATTATTCAGTTCTATGTTTCATATACTTGACATTACAGTGTTAGTACTAAAAGACTTTGAAAACTGAAATTATTTGGAGCTAATTGCAGGAAATTCATATTTAGCAGTACTAAGTAGAGGTGTTTTCCTTTCCCTTGTGTGTTCAGAGTTGGTAAAATGTGGATATGCTGCCAATCATCTGTGTGATTAGGGAAATTAAACTAAGCATTTTAAGTTCGCGTTTACTTTCTCAAAATCCACCAAATGACCCAAACCTTGTGTGTACTAAGGGACACTTTGCTCTTAGGAAAAAAAAATATTTTTACCATTTTTAATCCAAACCAATGATCTAAACTGGTTCCATAGTTCAATGGCATAAAGTAAGAGGGGAGTGGGCACCAAAATACTGTTTCACTGAGAAAAAATGTAGGCTAAAAAGTAAAAGTACCTCCTTAAATTTGTGTTTTTTAAGAAATTATTCTTCATATTGGAGAGTATTAATGTTAGCTTCTACTGATAAACATTAGTAATAATCACAAAACATTAAAATGAAATTAATATCTATCATAAAAATGACTTAAAAGATGAAGGTAGGAGTTCACCAAAAAGCTTATTTGCTATAGTATTTAATACTGCCTTTGATAATAAAACAATGGCTATCATGGTGATATGGTTTGGATCTGTGTCCCCACCCAAATCTCAAGTTGAAATGTATTCCCAGGTCCAGGCACGGTGGCTCACACCTGTAATCTCAGCACTTTGGAAGTAGAGGCAGGTGGATCACGAGAAGCCAGGAGTTTGATACCAGCCTGGGCAACAAAGGGAAATGAAACCACATCTGAAAAAAAAAAAAATAGCCAGGTGTGGTCAAGCACACCTGTTGTCCCAGCTACTCTGGAGGCTGAGGTGGGAGGTTTGCTTGAAGCTCCAGGAGGTCGGGATACTCTGCCAGAAAGAAAGAGAAAGGAAGGAAGGAAGGAAGGAAGGAAGGAAGGAAGGAAAAGAGAAGGAAAGGAAAGGAAAGGAAAAGAAAGAAAAGAAATACCCAAGGTGAAGTCTTGAGGGGGGTGATTGGATCATGGAGGCGGTTTCTAATGCATTAGCACCATCCCTCTAGCGCTGTTCTTGTGATAGAGTTCTCATGAGATCTGGTTGTTTAAAAGTGTGTAGCACCTCCCCCCTCACTCTCTTGCCCCTGCTCCAGCCATGTAAGATGTGCCTGCTTCCCCTTCACTTTCCATTATGATTGTAAGTTTCCTGAGGCCTTCCCAGAAGCAGAAGCCACTATGCTTCCTGTACAGCATGCAGAACCATACAAATTACCCAGTCTCAGGTATTTCTTTATACCAGTGCAAGAATGGAGAAATAATACACATGGGGATGCTGGCCAGGTGGAGGATGCTGCTAGCCTGGCTGATTCAAGCATGAAGCATGGCAGGGCCAGCTGGTGCATTGCCTAGATATATCAAGTGCCTGCTTAATTGGCAGCAAAGTGCAAATGGCTAATTCTCTCTCTCTCCCTCCTCTCTCTCTCTCTTTCTCTGTGTGTGTGTGTCTGTGTGTGTGTGTGTGTGTGTGTGTGTGTGTGGTGTGTGCGTATGTGTGTTTTTCTGACTTGGTCAGCTCCATAATAAAAAATAAATTCTCAGCTTTGCCACACGAATCTATAAGAGACATTAAATAGTCTAACCAAAGTCTAGAAGAGTAATGGTGAGAATATGAGGGGGAAAGGAAATGAGAAAGAAACGCAAAACAAAGTAATGATGTCCAAGAAAAACAGAAGCTATTTAGCAAGAGCTGAAAAGCTGTTATTCTAAAGGCGGCCAGGAGGTGGCAGCAGAGCTGCGGGTAAGACGGCATGCTCTTCCTAATAAGTGGAACTGAAACGGACAACGTGCACAACCATTTCTCTTCATGATACAAAGCCAGTAGCACAATCTAAGTAGCCATATCCTCAGGAGAAATCTGCTTTCACCCTGAGAATGACTGATTTTAAGCATAATTTAAAGAATTTACACAGTCTCTGCTTTAAAGGAATGAGGGTGCTATGGGGCGTGGACAGAGAGCAACAAGCCCACCATGAGAGAAGAAGATGGACTATTGTCCCCACTAGGAGAGGCCGTCCTAGGAGAAGAACAGCTCCCTGTTGTATGTGATTATAGGAAACCCTTCCAGGTGGCTCAATGCATGGGAAGCAGCGATTCGAAAGCAGTCTCTCAGACAATCTGAGATGGAGGAACTGAGCTGCTCGCTGCTGCTGCGTGTCACTGATGTGCACACAAGAAGCTTGTATTAGGCCTGCTTCTGGCCAGAACGAGCAGCTCCTGATAAGGTGGTGAGGATTATAGAGGTGAAAAGCAGGTGGGAAGCAGGTGGGATGCAGGTGCCGAGGCAGACACCAGAACCGAGGTCCTCAGTCAGTGCGAAGAAGACACCAGAACCGAGATCCTCAAGTGCGAGGAAGACACCAGAACCGAGATCCTCCGTCAGTGCGAGAAAGATATGAGAACCGAGATCCTCAGTCAATGAGAGGAAGATATGAGAACCGAGATCCTCAGTCAGTGCGAGGGAGACATCAAAACAGAGATCCTCAGTCAGTGCGAGGAAGACATCAGAACCGAGATCCTCAGTCAGTGTGAGGAAGATATGAGAACCGAGATCCTCAGTCAGTGCGAGGAAGACATCAGAACCGACGTCCTCAGTCAGTGCGAGGAAGACACCGTTTTCAACTTGGGCTGCACAATAGGGTCCCATGGGTTGTTTTAAAAGAGTCATACTCATGACCAACCAAATCAAAATCTCCAGGAGCAGGACCAAGACATCTATATTTTTAAATCGCTGGAGGACACCAAAGTGCAGGCGAAGTTAAGAACTGGTGGCTTGGAGTTGACATCTGGGACATGGAAGGGGAGAGGGAGCTGGGGCCAGGGAGGAGAAGGCAGGAAGGCAAGAAGGAACTTTCAGGTCAGTCAGTGGTGTTCCAAGGAGGTACACGTTTTTTAAAAAAACTGACCATTCATTTATTTGTTTGTTCACTGCTTGATACAATTACATGATGCCCAGCATTGGATTAAGCATTGAGTACATGCAAGTAAATACGACTTGGACATGAGCCTCTGGAAGTGCACCATCCATGCCTTGTAAATATGTGAGGACCACACTGCTGACAGTCAGGAAACCATTGTCACATGGTGGGGAGTTGAATGGGGAGCAAGGCAAGTGCTGAGCATCAGAGAAATGCTAACGCTGACTTGTCTTGGAGTTAAAATGATACACATGCTATTTAAGGTGGGGAAAGGGTGGTTTAAGTTTATTTAACAGCCCCTACTCATGGCATTCTCAGCTGGTCCTGAGATATCCAGTTGCCAAGGCCACACTCTGCAGGAGGGCCTGTTCATTACCAGGGTCTAATAAAAACCGGGTTACCAGGAAAGGTTCAGTGAAAAGACTCAGTGAAGGTGTAGCAGATTGAGCAGTGTGGAGCCCCAGGGGAAGGAAGAGTCCTGATGCTTCCACTGAAGAAATGACAGATGTTGAACAAAATTAATGCATACTAATAGCTTGCCAATATGACCTAGACATTTCCTTAAGCAAACTGAGGCTGTGGGGGTGATCCCCCTCAATATTTTATTCACTTTTACCTATGACGTCTACTTCCATCCATTCTTTCACTCACCAACAAGAGATGTAGTGTTTACCATCTGCTAAGATTCAGGATCTCAGGCCTCAGAAAATTTACAGCTTGGCAGGAGCCAAGATGGCTGAATAGGAACAGCTCCAGTCTACAGCTCCCAGCGTGAGCGACGCAGAAGACGGGTGATTTCTGCATTTCCATCTGAGGTACCGGGTTCATCTCACTAGGGAGTGCCAGACAGTGGGCGCAGGTCAGTGGGTGCGTGCACCGTGCGCGAGCCGAAGCAGGGCGAGGCATTGCCTCACTTGGGAAGCGCAAGGGGTCAGGGAGTTCCCTTTCCGAGTCAAAGAAAGGGGTGACAGACACACCTGGAAAATCGGGTCACTCCCACCGGAATACTGCGCTTTTCCGACGGGCTTAAAAAACAGCGCACCACGAGATTATATCCCACACCTGGCTCGGAGGGTCCTACGCCCACCGAGTCTCGCTGATTGCTAGCACAGCAGTCTGAGATCAAACTGCAAGGCGGCAGTAAGGCTGGGGGAGGGGCGCCCACCATTGCCCAGGCTTGCTTAGGTAAACAAAGCAGCCTGGAAGCTCGAACTGGGTGGAGCCCACCACAGCTCAAGGAGGCCTGCCTGCCTCTGTAGGCTCCATCCACCTCTGGGGGCAGGGCACAGACAAACAAAAAGACAGCAGTAACCTCTGCAGACTTAAGTGTCCCTGTCTGACAGCTTTGAAGAGAGCAGTGGTTCTCCCAGCACGCAGCTGGAGATCTGAGAACCGGCAGACTGCCTCCTCAAGTGGGTCCCTGACCCCTGTCCCCCGAGCAGCCTAACTGGGAGGCACCCCCCAGCAGGGGCACACTGACACCTCACACGGCAGGGTATTCCAACAGACCTGCAGCTGAGGGTCCTGTCTGTTAGAAGGAAAACTAACAAACAGAAAGGACATCCACACCGAAAACCCATCTGTACATCACTATCATCAAAGACCAAAAGTAGATAAAACCACAAAGATGGGGAGAAAACAGAACAGAAAAACTGGAAACTCTAAAATGCAGAGCACCTCTCCTCCAAAGGAACGCAGTTCCTCACCAGCAACAGAACAAAGCTGGATGGAGAATGACTTTGACGAGCTGAGAGAAGAAGGCTTCAGACGATCAAATTACTCTGAGCTACGGGAGGACATTCAAACCAAAGGCAAAGAAGTTGAAAACTTTGAAAAAAATTTAGAAGAATGTATAACTAGAATAACCAATACAGAGAAGTGCTTAAAGGAGCTGATGGAGCTGAAAACCAAGGCTCGAGAACTACGTGAAGAATGCAGAAGCCTCAGGAGCCGATGCGATCAACTGGAAGAAAGGGTATCAGCAATGGAAGATGAAATGAATGAAATGAAGCGAGAAGGGAAGTTTAGAGAAAAAAGAATAAAAAGAACTGAGCAAAGCCTCCAAGAAATATGGGACTATGTGAAAAGACCAAATCTATGTCTCATTGGTGTACCTGAAAGTGATGGGGAGAATGGAACCAAGTTGGAAAACACTCTGCAGGATATTATCCAGGAGAACTTCCCCAATCTAGCAAGGCAGGCCAACGTTCAGATTCAGGAAATACAGAGAATGCCACAAAGATACTCCTCGAGAAGAGCAACTCCAAGACACATAATTGTCAGATTCACCAAAGTTGAAATGAAGGAAAAAATGTTAAGGGCAGCCAGAGAGAAAGGTCGGGTTACCCTCAAAGGGAAGCCCATCAGACTAACAGCGGATTTCTCGGCAGAAACCCTACAAGCCAGAAGAGAGTGGGGGCCAATATTCAACATTCTTAAAGAAAAGAATTTTCAACCCAGAATTTCATATCCAACCAAACAAAGCTTCATAAGTGAAGGAGAAATAAAATACTTTACAGACAAGCAAATGCTGAGAGATTTTGTCACCACCAGTCCTGCCCTAAAAGAGCTCCTGAAGGAAGCGCTAAACATGGAAAGGAACAACCGGTACCAGCCACTGCAAAATCATGCCAAAAGGTAAAGACCATCGAGACTAGGAAGAAACTGAATCAACTAACGAGCAAAATCACCAGCTAAACACCATAATGACAGGATCAAATTCACACATAACAGTATTAACTTTAAATGTAAATGGGCTAAATGCTCCAATTAAAAGACACAGACTGGCAAATTGGATAAAGAGTCAAGACCCATCAGTGTGCTGTATTCAGGAAACCCATCTCACGTGCAGAGACACACATAGGCTCAAAATAAAAGGATGGAGGAAGATCTACCAAGCAAATAGAAAACAAAAAAAGGCAGGGGTTGCAATTCTAGTCTCTGATAAAACAGACTTTAAACCAACAAAGATCAAAAGAGACAAAGAAGGCCATTACATAATGGTAAAGGGATCAATTCAACAAGAAGAGCTAACTATCCTAAATATATATGCACCCAATACAGGAGCACCTAGATTCATAAAGCAAGTCCTGAGTGACCTACAAAGAGACTTAGACTCCCACACATTAATAATGGGAGACTTTAACACCCCACTGTCAACATTAGACAGATCAACGAGACAGAAAGTCAACAAGGATACCCAGGAATTGAACTCAGCTCTGCACCAAGTGGACCTAATAGACATCTACAGAACTCTCCACCCCAAATCAACAGAATATACATTTTTTTCAGCACCACAACACACACACACCTATTCCAAAATTGACCACATAGTTGGAAGTAAAGCTCTCCTCAGCAAATGTAAAAGAACAGAAATTATAACAAACTATCTCTCAGACCACAGTGCAATCAAACTAGAACTCAGGATTAAGAATCTCACTCAAAGCCGCTCAACTACATGGAAACTGAACAACCTGCTCCTGAATGACTACTGGGTACATAACGAAATGAAGGCAGAAATAAAGATGTTCTTTGAAACCAACGAGAACAAAGACACAACATACCAGAATCTCTGGGACGCATTCAAAGCAGTGTGTAGAGGGAAATTTATAGCACTAAATGCCCACAAGAGAAAGCAGGAAAGATCCAAAATTGACACCCTAACATCACAATTAAAAGAACTAGAAAAGCAAGAGAAAACACATTCAAAAGCTAGCAGAAGGCAAGAAATAACTAAAATCAGAGCAGAACTGAAGGAAATAGGGACACAAAAAACCCTTCAAAAAATCAATGAATCCAGGATCTGGTTTTTTGAAAGGATCAACAAAATTGATAGACCGCTAGCAAGACTAATAAAGAAAAAAAGAGAGAAGAATCAAATAGACACAATAAAAAATGATAAAGGGGATATCACCACTGATCCCACAGAAATACAAACTACCATCAGAGAATACTACAAACACCTCTACGCAAATAAACTAGAAAATCTAGAAGAAATGGATAAATTCCTCAACACATACACTCTCCCAAGACTAAACCAGGAAGAAGTTGAATCTCTGAATAGACCAATAACAGGAGCTGAAATTGTGGCAATAATCAATAGTTTACCAACCAAAAAGAGTCCAGGACCAGATGGATTCACAGCTGAATTCTACCAGAGGTACAAGGAGGAACTGGTACCATTCCTTCTGAAATTATTCCAATCAATAGAAACAGAGGGAATCCTCCCTAACTCATTTTATGAGGCCAGCATCATTCTGATACCAAAGCCGGGCAGAGACACAACCAAAAAAGAGAATTTTAGACCAATGTCCTTGATGAACATTGATGCAAAAATCCTCAATAAAATACTGGCAAAACGAATCCAGCAGCACATCAAAAAGCTTATCCACCATGATCAAGTGGGCTTCATCCCTGGGATGCAAGGCTGGTTCAATATACACAAATCAAGAAATGTAATCCATCATATAAACAGAGCCAAAGACAAAAACCACATGATTATCTCAATAGATGCAGAAAAGGCCTTTGAGAAAATTCAACAACCCTTCATGCTAAAAACTCTCAATAAATTAGGTATTGATGGGACGTATTTCAAAATAATAAGAGCTATCTATGACAAACCCACAGCCAATATCACACTGAATGGGCAAAAACTGGAAGCATTCCCTTTGAAAACTGGCACAAGACAGGGATGCCCTCTCTCACCACTCCTATTCAACATAGTGTTGGAAGTTCTGGCCAGGGCAATTAGGCAGGAGAAAGAAATAAAGGGTACTCAATTAGGAAAAGAGGAAGTCAAATTGTCCCTGTTTGCAGACGACATGATTGTATATCTAGAAAACCCCATTGTCTCAGCCCAAAATCTCCTTAAGGTGATAAGCAACTTCAGCAAAGTCTCAGGATACAAAATCAATGTACAAAAATCACAAGCATTCTTATACACCAACAACAGACAAACAGAGAGCCAAATCATGAGGGAACTCCCATTCACAATTGCTTCAAAGAGAATAAAATACCTAGGAATCCAACTTACAAGGGATGTGAAAGACCTCTTCAAGGAGAACTACAAACCACTGCTCAAGGAAATAAAAGAGGATACAAACAAATGGAAGAACATTCCATGCTCATGAATAGGAAGAATCAATATCGTGAAAATGGCCATACTGCCCAAGGTAATTTACAGATTCAATGCCATCCCCATAAAGCTACCAATGACTTTCTTCACAGAATTGGAAAAAACTACTTTAAAGTTCATATGGAACCAAAAAAGAGCCCGCATTGCCAAGTCAATCCTAAGCCAAAAGAACAAAGCTGGAGGCATCACACTACCTCACTTCAAACTATACTACAAGGCTACAGTAACCAAAACAGCATGGTACTGGTACAAAAACAGAGATATAGATCAATGGAACAGAACAGAGCCCTCAGAAATAACGCCACATATCTACAACTATCTGATCTTTGACAAATCTGAGAAAAACAAGCAATGGGGAAAGGATTCCCTATTTAATAAATGGTGCTGGGAAAACTGGCTAGCCATATGTAGAAAGCTGAAACTGGATCCCTTCCTTACACCTTGTACAAAAATCAATTCAAGATGGATTAAAGATTTAAATGTTAGACCTAAAACCATAAAAACCCTAGAAGAAAATCTAGGCATTACCATTCAGGACATAGGCATGGGCAAGGACTTCATGTCCAAAACACCAAAAGCAATGGCAACAAAAGACAAAATTGACAAATGGGATCTAATTAAACTAAAGAGCTTCTGCACAGCAAAAGAAACTACCATCAGAGTGAACAGGCAACCTACAAAATGGGAGAAAATTTTCACAACCTACTCATCTGACAAAGGGCTAATATCCAGAATCTACAACGAACTGAAACAAATTTACAAGAAAAAAACAAACAACCCCATCAAAAAGTGGGCGAAGGACATGAACAGACACTTCTCAAAAGAAGACATTTATGCAGCCAAAAAACACATGAAAAAATGCTCACCATCACTGGCCATCAGAGAAATGCAAATCAAAACCACAATGAGATACCATCTCACAACAGTTAGAATGGCAATCATTAAAAAGTCAGGAAACAACAGGTGCTGGAGAGGATGTGGAGAAATAGGAACACTTTTACACTGTTGGTGGGACTGTAAACTAGTTCAACCATTGTGGAAGACAGTGTGGCGATTCCTCAAGGATCTAGAACTAGAAATACCATTTGACCCAGCCATCCCATTACTGGGTATATACCCAAATGACTATAAATCATGCTGCTATAAAGACACATGCACACGTATGTTTATTGCGGCATTATTCACAATAGCAAAGACTTGGAACCAACCCAAATGTCCAACAATGATAGACTGGATTAAGAATATGTGGCACATATACAACATGGAATACTATGCAGCCATAAAAAATGATGAGTTCATGTCCTTTGTAGGGACATGGATGAAATTGGAAATCATCATTCTCAGTAAACTATCGCAAGAACAAAAAACCAAACACCGCATATTCTCACTCATAGGTGGGAATTGAACAATGAGATCACATGGACACAGGAAGGGGAATATCACACTCTGGGGACTGTGGTGGGGTGGGGGGAGGGGGGAGGGATAGCATTGGGAGATATACCTAATGCTAGATGACGAGTTAGTGGGTGCAGCACACCAGCATGGCACATGTATACATATGTAACTAACCTGCACAATGTGCACATGTACCCTAAAACTTAAAGTATAATAAAAAAAATATAAAAGAAGAAAATTTACAGCTTATGGGGGGAAGATCCTTGCACATCTCCTCCATGCTCAGGAGATGAGGGGCTTCTACTCTTGTCCAAGATCCGTTCTTCCATCATGCCCCCAACTCTACCCATGACCTTGATTCCAAACCTTTGGCATCCTCCAGGACCTGCTCCATCTTCAACCTTATCTTCCTTTTCTATGCACTCTCCTTCTCTATCAGTTTCTTCTCCTCAGCAGGTATGGATAGAAATATGTTTCCATCTCACAAAAAAACCCTCTGAACCTGTCTTCATCTTGGGTCCCAATAAACACCACCCAGCAAACCCACATCAGTGGTTATAAGAATCCCTGTTCTTACAATGCAAACTTCTTGAAACCACTATCAATACTTTCTTACCTCTTCTTTCTCAGCTCTAAACTCTCTAACATTGTCTAATCTGTTTCCCATTCTTGTGTCTCTCAAATATATCCTACATGTGGCAAAAAAGCGAAATTGCCCTACCTCAAATTTAATCTTTTCTTCCATATTCAAACCTCAGTATCACTTAGGATAGAGTTCAATTCCTGACCAGAGTGTATGAGGCCATGCCTCCCTCCCTGACCTCAATGGTGACACTCCAGTAACCCCGAACAGCCATGGTTCCCAGCACAGGCCATGCCTTGTCACATTTCTGTGTCTTTGTCCCTACTCTCTTCTTTCCCTGCAGTGCCCTATCCCTTCCCCTTTCCCAGCTTTGCCTGAATTTTCCTACACATTCTTTAACACCAGGCTCAAGTATCACTTTGTCCAAGAGGTTTTTCCTGATGTCCCAGGTCCTAGCTGGATAACTAAACTGATGTGTATGTTTCTATAATACCCTATGTGTATCTCTAGAATGCATGTACTAATAGCCTAATTATCTGTTTGTGAGTCTGTGTTATATTTATCTGCTTCTGTGTTTGTCTTCACCTCCTTTACAGCAAAAAATAGAAGATTAATAGTTTAATGATACATGGAAGAATCCAAAAAATTGGAAACAATATTATAGTAAATTACTCAGTTTTTAACATTATTTAATATTTTCCTTACACATCTATTTTAAATATCTATCTAAATCTAGGCATCTTGTGTATTTCAAAAAGAGTTATTGTAATATTAAAATTATGGAACTAATTAATCTAATTAATTATTGGAATAATAATCATCCCAAAGAGCTGATTATTTGGAAAAAAATCAGAAGATGATTTTTTTGGCAAAAAAGCAACAAACTTTGGAAAATCTAAGCAAAAGTTTAAAAAATTTAAGAACCTAAATACTCGAAGAAGTTTATTATTGTCATAAAATATCATGCCCCATGGTATGTTAAATTTAAAAGTAAGAATAAACAAGTATTTTTTGAAAACTATCAAATTGATTAAGTATGAAGCATACAATATGTGTAGATAATAACCAAGTGTCAAATTTAAACACTTATCAAATAGTCTACATAAAATATTTTGAGTTTCTACAAGTGATTTATTTAAATATTTCAGGGAACATTTAATTTATGCACTATTAAATTAAATTGTTTCAGAACATAGAAAGTGATATGATTCACAATTCAGCCTAACAAAGCAAACATACAAAAAATATTTGTACCTAAAATCTGTATTAGTGCCAAAACAAACAAACAAAAAAGGAAAAAATCAAAAATCCCACAAGAAACATAGAAAACCAGGGAACCCTCAGTTAGGGAGATTTATAATGAAAGTCTCACTGAAAATATTAGCAAACAGAATGCAGCCATATATAGTAAATCATAAACCTTGATCATAACTTATTTATTTGAGAAAAACAGGGATGATTGAATACATGGGGAGTCATCAGTGTGGCACCTCAGTCTTGGAGGAAAGACTATACAAATTTCTCAATTTTATAATGATGGCATTTTATTAAATTAAATGCCCATTTCTAAGAAATTCTCTTTTTCAGACTAGGTCTAGAATAATGGCCCTGTAACAGAATAAAGAGTCTCAAGTATGGATTTTGACAAGTTTACATTTTCTCTATTTTTAGCAAATATACAGTGGTTTCAAAGAGAAGAATTTGCTAAATTGTTTTGAAATCCAAACTGTTTACAATTATGTCATAAAAACCTCACATTGTGGTTTGCAGTATAGTTATGCAATTATTATGCCAGGTGGTGGCTCTTCAATAAGAGGACTAGATAATTAAAAACTTTGGGCCGGGCATGGTGGCTCATGCCTGTAATCCCAGCACTTTGAGATGCCGAGGCGGGTCGATCACTTGAGGTCAGAGATTCGAGACCAGCCAGGCCAACATGGTGAAACCCCGTTTCTACTAAAAAATACAAAAATTAGCTGGGGGTGGTGGCACGCACCTGTAATCCCACCTACTCAGGAGGCTGAGACAGGAGAATCACTTGAACCCGGGAGGCGAAGGTTGCAGTGAGCCGAGATTGTGCCATTGCACTCCAGCCTGGGAGACAGAGCAAGACTCCTTCTC